>NC_064617.1:34458715-35806215 GCF_023898315.1 Schistocerca nitens
CAGTAGTTGTGGTGGTGTTATGCTGTCAAACTTAATTTAGCGCTGACAACATACTTAAGTAAAGATAGTGTTGTGGCGTCGTCGCTTGTATTTATTTGGCCTCAGCTTGAGTAATCCGACTTAACGAACATAGTACTACATTCGCGGGCTGCTAATGATACAGTATGACTACAGAGATCATCGTGCGGGTATTACATTAACTCTGCAATGAATTGCTTAAAAAATATTACCCTCAGCTATGCAGCTGGAATGACTCATTACACAGGTACTCTATGTTGCACTTGGTTAAGTGATCAGTTCGCTGCAATCCTGCTTCTATTGTTTGTAAATACTTGTATACATCAAAAATGGTTCAAATGGCTCTGAGCGCTATGCGATTTAACGTCTGAGGTCATCAGTCCGCCAGAACTTAGAGCTACTTAAACCTAACTAACCTAAGGACATCAGACACATCCATGCCCGAGACTGGAGTCGAACCTGAGACCGTAGCTGTCGCGCGGTTCCAGATTGTAGCGCCTAGAACCGCTCGGCCACCCTGGCCGGCATACTTGTATACTGACCATTCGTTATTTGACTAAATATGAACTACAATCTAATTCGCATGTATATGACATGGGTCAGCTCCGGCACGAAGGTGTGACTAAGGATTGGATGCCGTTGGAGTCCCGTTATTCTGATGGCAAGACAAATGTTGGCAAGTCACCTCTATTGCCTCAAAAAACAATTGCATCATAAACATCGAAGGACCGACGTCCACACTGTCACAGCGCGTTGAAATACACCAACGACGGCAGATGAAAATTTGTGACCTACTGAGCTTCGAACCTAGACCTCCTGCTTACTAGACAGACGTGCTGACCATTGCACTATTATTTTTTTAAAAAGTTTGAGAAGACTTTCAGCACCAGGTAGGCGGAGGCAAAGAGGGCAGGGGTCGAAAATCCGAGGCCTGGCCACAATGCCTCCCCCATACCTGTCACTGGGCAGCTACATTATTCACAAGTATTCCATGTTTGCACTCATACATTTCTTTAAATTGCTGATCAAAATTGAAGTAGTAATTAAGGTAAAATAAATTACAGATTGTCGCCTCCAATGGCGTGCGTTCCTTGTGGAACATAACTTATGACAGTGAACAGGGTGACGGAAAAATACATAACAAACATTCATTCAGAAATATATTCACAATTACAGTTATTATGCTCTGAATGCATATGAGGTCTGTAAGGAAGCCATATATTTTTCAACAAATGGAAGAAGTTCGGAGCCGGAGGGGTTGTGCCAAATTGGAACAGTTCTGATTTTAGAACCAACGTAAAAGAATATTCCAGGAATAATAAAAAGTGAAAGCATAATATTCGGCTTCTAATCAATAAAACTGTCCACCTCTTTGTAGCCCACATAAAGCAATAGATAAAAAAAATTTTAAACCATTCCTTATATTTGTAATTCTTCTTCAGCTTAAAATGTTCTTCTGCAATATAAAACATGCACTCTTCTAAGTTCTAAGTTTTGTTTATTACGACGTAAAACACAAACTGCCCCAGAAGCCACGAATAACCGTTATTCTTTGCGGACGGGTAACATTTCCAGTCGGGTAGTAAAGCTTCAGTTATCGGTATATGACTTTCTGCGGTTCTGTTGATAGTGCTAATTTCTTCCTCGTCCAGTTCCAAATTCTGATTCTATTTTCACATAACAAGGTGTGCGCTACAGTTTCTACAAGCTCACGTTTGTCGCAGTATGGAGATGGTCTCAAACTGATTTTTCATAATCGTTCCGCTGTGGGTATGGTTTCGTTTACGACGTCGCACCATACGGCACTGACTCTAGTTGGTATAATTTTGTTGTTGATATTTTTCCAGACCATCCTCCAGTTTTTTGTAGGTTAATTTACCGGAATTGGTTTGTGTAGACGATGTCTGGTAATATAATCATAGACGGTTCAAGTGTTGGTTTGTGCTGGTAGAAGTCTTATACAGCTCCAATCGCCATAGTACTTTCGGACGTAATGTAGGCTGGCGTGCTACATTAACAGGAGCGTTCGTATCCCCAGGATCTAACGAGAGGAACAGAAGTTTCGTGATGCCTGTTTTAGTGGCGTGTATTAGTTTAAAAGGACGTCTTTAATTCCAAGTCCTCTGTTTTGCATCTGCAAAGTCGCCGTGTGGAAGGATACTTTGAAGATATTTTGTTTCCACACATACCAAGAGGCTACAGCTAATATTTTATGTGCAGTGACCTGCAGTATTGGTAAGACTGCTGCGACATGATAAATTTTGCTAAGTAAGTATGTATTTATAAGCTGAACTTTCTTAAGTCAGTCTAACGATCGCATGTCATGGTCCTTCAACAAGGTTCCGATGACATTAAGTTTCCGCTCCCAATTTTTCGTGGCCATGCGCTTGGGATTCGCCCTTAACCACAATCCGAGATGGAGTCTCTCTTCAGTTACATCTAACCAGTGCGCACCTATTGCACTATTGTAGGAACCGAGATGCAGTATTTTGGATTTAAAATTTTGCAAATTTGTGGTAAGAACTTATGGGACCAAGTTGCTTAGGTCATCGGTCTCTAAGTTTACACACTACTTAATCTAACTTAAACTATGGACAACACACACACCCATGCCCGAGGGAGGATTCGAAGCTCCGACGGTGGGCACTGTCGGGACACAGCAACCAACCTCTCTGCAGTACCTATATACACACGCTTCTCATCATACACCCCCCCCCCCCCCCCCCGGCCGTTATTCCACTCGTTCGCGGCCACACTGTATTCCCGCGTGGGTTCGGACGATGTCGTGCGTCTAGCACTGAAAACTTTAGATGACCCCTCGTGTCCCAAATAATTATACAGGATGTTTCAGGAGAAATAGTAAATATTGTAGGAGATGGTAGTATAGACAAATTGCAGGAAAAATGACATATAACATGTGTCCAGTTTTTATAGTTCAAATGGTTCTGAGTACTATGGGACTTAACATCGGAGGTCATCAGTCCCCTAGAACTTAGAACTACTTAAACCTAACTAAACTAAGGACATCGCACACATCCATGCCCGAGGCAGGATTCGAACCTGCGTCCGCAGCAGTCGCGCGGGTCCGGACTGAAGCGCCTAGAACCGCTCGGCCAGAGCGGCCGGCTCCAGTTTTTATTAAAACATACATATAGCTGGGTTGTAGTGTATCTAGAGGTAGCCCTGGATGGATAAATATTATGAACACCTCACATAAAGAATGTGTTCCACTGCGAAAGGCAATCTTATTTGCACCAGAAGCTGCTGTAGGGTAAACTGGGGTCTAAACCCAGTACTTACTGGATATACACCTCTGCAAAAAGACCATTGATAATTTATAGGCCTATAATATGAACAAAGTCGAACAGAAAGTGGCTGCTAGGGAGTCTGGCAAAGTGCAGAGACTGACCTGCTTTCACAAACAGATGGAATTAGCAGGACATCCACTCCTGGATTGATATTACGCTAGACATGCCCGCCTTACACCTGTGGCTTAAAATGGAGGCAGCGGCAGGGACATAAAGGCTAAAAATTGGAAATAGCTGGATGTAGTTAGAATATACGGAATCCCAAATCAGTATGGCGATGGTTGGGGAAATGCCGACTAACTATACAATAACTTCTAGCTGTTTCAATAAACCTTGCCATGTAACAGTTGGAGGCAGGGAGCAGTGGAAGAACGAACCACTACACCGCGCAGGAGACATAATATAGTGGTTTACTGACAGGTCGAAAATAGATGAAAGTACCGGGTCTGGTGTACTGCCTAGTATCTCTTTAGGGAAGGTGGCCACAGTATTACATGACATCTTCTATCAGCTTGTGCACGAAGGAGAATTAGAGTAGACCCTACAAATATCGTAGCATCTACTTTTATTCAGACAGGCAAGCAGCTCTGAAATCTCTATCAGCCCGTACAACTAGACCGAAGGTCGTTGCAGAATGCCATGAAGAATTTTCCTTCGGACATGTCCGAAAGAACAGACACCACACATATATCCATATAAAGGGTGTTTCAGGAGGAATAGTAGATATTTTAGCAGGTGGTAGTACAGACGAATTGCATTAAAAAATTCCATATAAATGCGTCCACTTTTTATTGAGGACAGAGATACAGCTGTTAATACGTAATCCTAACAAACTCAAATCAAAGGCAAATGAGGACGTTCAAAGTTGATTTTCAAAAATTCACCCACCAACTTCAATGCACATTTGACTTCTCTTGGTAACACCACGCGTAGCTCTTCTGAGGTCGTCTTTGCGTTCTTTTATGAGGGCTGCACTATTCATAATCCGAACGATCAAATCGGCTCTTGGGTTTACTTTTTCTTTGAAGACTTCGCCTTTAACCATCCCCGCAGGCAAAAATCCAAAGAGAGAACGTCCAGGGACCTTGAAGGCCAAGAAAAGTGCACATATCTAATGATCCATCTTCCAGAAAATGTTAGGTTTGGTGAATGTGTCACTTCACGACTAGAATTTGCAGGAGCCCCGTCATGCTGGAGGGACATAGGCATTCCTGAAGCCAAATGAACCTCTTCCAATAACGCTGGAAGTCATTTTCAAGGAAGTGTAGCCAACTTGGTCCTGTAAGGAACAACATACGAAACGGAAATGCATTGAACCCAGCTGTATGTACGAAATAAAAATTGGCCACATGCTATATGGCATTACTTCTGCATGTTGTCTATACTACCACCTCCTACAATATTTACTATTCCTCCTGAAACATCCTGTATAATTATTTGGGTCTCGGCGGCTCATCTAAAGTTTTCAGTGCTAGACGCACGACATGGTCCGAACCCTTGCGGGAATACAGTGTGGGAGCGAACGAGTGGAATAATGGCCGGGGGGCTTGGTCTCATAAGTTCTTATGACAAATTTACAAAATTTTAAATCCAAAATACTCCATCTCGGTTCTTACAATAGTGCAATAGGTGCGCACTGGTTAGATGTAACTGAAGAGAAACTCCAACTCGGATTGTGATTAAGGGTGAATCTCAAACCCATAACCACGAACGATTGGGGGCGGAAACTTAATGCCATCGGAACCTTGTTGAAGGCCCATGACATGCGATCGTAAGACTGAATGCAGAAAGTTCAGTATATAAATACATACATATTTGCAAAATTTACCGATACTGCAGGTCACTGCACATAAAATATTAGCTGTAGCCTCTTGGTATGTGTGGAAACAAAATATCTTCAAAGTATCCTTCCACACGGCAACTTTGCAGATGCAAAACAGAGGACTTGGAATTAAAGACGTCCTTTTAAACTAATACACGCCACTAAAACAGGCATCACGAAACTTCTGTTCCTCTCGTTAGATCCTGGGGATACGAACGCTCCTGTTAATGTAGCACGCCAGCCTACATTACGTCCGAAAGTACTATGGCGATTGGAGCTGTATAAGACTTCCACCAGCACAAACCAACACTTGAACCGTCTATGATTATATTACCAGACATCGTCTACACAAACCAATTCCGGTAAATTAACCTACAAAAAACTGGAGGATGGTCTGGAAAAATATCAACAACAAAATTATACCAACTAGAGTCAGTGCCGTATGGTGCGACGTCGTAAACGAAACCATACCCACAGCGGAACGATTATGAAAAATCAGTTTGAGACCATCTCCATACTGCGACAAACGTGAGCTTGTAGAAACTGTAGCGCACACCTTGTTATGTGAAAATAGAATCAGAATTTGGAACTGGATGAGGAAGAAATTAGCACTATCAACAGAACCGCAGAAAGTCATATACCGATAACTGAAGCTTTACAACCCGACTGGAAATGTTACCCGTCCGCAAAGAATAACAATTATTCGTGGCTTCTGGGGCAGTTTGTGTTTTACGTCGTAATAAACAAAACTTAGAACTTAGAAGAGTGCATGTTTTATATTGCAGAAGAACATTTTAAGCTGAAGAAGAATTACAAATATAAGGAATGGTTTAAAATTTTTTTTATCTATTGCTTTATGTGGGCTACAAAGAGGTGGACAGTTTTATTGATTAGAAGCAGAATATTATGCTTTTACTTTTTATTATTCCTGGAATATTCTTTTACGTTGGTTCTAAAATCAGAACTGTTCCAATTTGGCACAACCCCTCCGGCTCCGAACTTCTTCCATTTGTTGAAAAATATATGGCTTCCTTACAGACCTCATATGCATCCAGAGCATAATAACTGTAATTGTGAATATATTTCTGAATGAATGTTTGTTATTTATTTTTCCGTCACCCTGTTCACTGTTATAAGTTATGTTCCACAAGGAACGCACGCCATTGCAGGCGGCAATCTGTAATTTATTTTACCTTAATTACTACTTCAATTTTGATCAGCAATTTAAAGAAATGTATGAGTGCAAACATGGAATACTTGTGAATAATGTAGCAGCCCAGTGACAGGTATGGGGGAGGCATTGTGGCCAGGCCTCGGATTTTCGACCCCTGCCCTCTTTGCCTCCGCCTACCTGGTGCTGAAAGTCTTCTCAAACTTTTTAAAAAAATAATAGTGCAATGGTCAGCACGTCTGTCTAGTAAGCAGGAGGTCTAGGTTCGAAGCTCAGTAGGTCACAAATTTTCATCTGCCGTCGTTGGTGTATTTCAACGCGCTGTGACAGTGTGGACGTCGGTCCTTCGATGTTTATGATGCAATTGTTTTTTGAGGCAATAGAGGTGACTTGCCAACATTTGTCTTGCCATCAGAATAACGGGACTCCAACGGCATCCAATCCTTAGTCACACCTTCGTGCCGGAGCTGACCCATGTCATATACATGCGAATTAGATTGTAGTTCATATTTAGTCAAATAACGAATGGTCAGTATACAAGTATGCCGGCCAGGGTGGCCGAGCGGTTCTAGGCGCTACAATCTGGAACCGCGCGACAGCTACGGTCTCAGGTTCGACTCCAGTCTCGGGCATGGATGTGTCTGATGTCCTTAGGTTAGTTAGGTTTAAGTAGCTCTAAGTTCTGGCGGACTGATGACCTCAGACGTTAAATCGCATAGCGCTCAGAGCCATTTGAACCATTTTTGATGTATACAAGTATTTACAAACAATAGAAGCAGGATTGCAGCGAACTGATCACTTAACCAAGTGCAACATAGAGTACCTGTGTAATGAGTCATTCCAGCTGCATAGCTGAGGGTAATATTTTTTAAGCAATTTATTGCAGAGTTAATGTAATACCCGCACGATGATCTCTGTAGTCATACTGTATCATTAGCAGCCCGCGAATGTAGTACTATGTTCGTTAAGTCGGATTACTCAAGCTGAGGCCAAATAAATACAAGCGACGACGCCACAACACTATCTTTACTTAAGTATGTTGTCAGCGCTAAATTAAGTTTGACAGCATAACATCACCACAACTACTGACAACCTGAACCATTATCATCACGCAGTTGTAACTCGCTGTGATTACAAGTTTCTCATGTTTGTCAAGAATAGCGGAAAGCGCCTCTGAAGTTCCATTTCCATTACGCCTAGGACGGAGAGAATCCTAAATATCAGTAATAGGTCACCTAGCGAAGACAAGAGTCCACGTATTGTCTCAAGTTCTTGCAGTTTAATGTTAATGCAGTTCCAGATGGTTTCACACTAACGGGTTCTTTTGGCTATCGGAATACTCATATGGGAATTATAGAAGTGCAATTGCTAGAAAGTTCCACTACCTTAATAACACCTCGTTATTGATTGAATACGACTCGGAAACCAACGTTAATTTGACGTTTCCATCCATCTCCTGACGTCTTACTGAATGAAGTCTGAAGTGCACGCACAGTTGTGTTGCCTGCCGCAAGGATTCTGTGAAGTGTTGTGGCAGCTGGCAGTCATTGCTGAATACAGGCATGTGCAAATATCCTCACTGCTCTAGGGGAACTCGTCTTTGTTGCATTTTTTCCATACCGTAATTAGCACAATAACATAAGGCTTGTTCTGCTGAAGAACTTGATGCCCACAAGTCCTTAAATAAGAATCTCCTGGCGTGAGTAATGCATGGAGGGACACAGACTTTGGGACAAAAGAATGGATAGCTCCCTGCTTTTTGCGTTTCCGATAGCGCCTACTATAAGAATCTGGTGTCATATTATGTTTCAGAACCCTAAACTGTTTACTTTTTTAACATAATACTAAAACAAAAGTTATGATATGAGAAGAGGAAATGATTTATATGCTTCTCAGGAACTTAAGTTTTTCGTGTTTATTTTCTCACTTCATTCTAAAACAAGGGCGTTAATATGAGAAGAGGAAATGAAATATATGCTTCCAAGACATAATATTTTGTTGTGTGCTACTACTGCATACATGAAAGCCGTGCAGTTAATTTTTGTATGTTGGATAAATTTTGATTTCACCTCACATTCCTTTGTGAGAAGGTTCCTATTTTCTTTGGATTCAATTACAGTGGACATTTCATTACTGGTTAATATTCTGATGACTAATGACATGATACCCGTTGCAATTGCTCCAAGGCACCTGTGAGTAGAGTCTCCCGTTGGTTACTATAAGAACACGCAGGCAGTGATATCCGATCACGTGCAGTCAGAGCCAAGGTGATTTCTTTCTGTTTATGGCGAAGCGTCTGCTGCAGTGTCCACGCTCAGCCAACATAAACAAATCGCGGCGGCATTGGGCACTGCTGATCGCTGCGCTTGTCGCGAGCCTCGACAACAAGAGTGCACTGTCTCTGATAACGATACTGTGGAGTTAATACATCTTACTTAAAGTAATATGCAGGATGTGGGTTGGGTGAAAATTCAGTTTGAAACTTCCCATCGCATTAAAATACTTTACAGTCATATTTGATGCAATATTTATTGTTGGTTGTCTCTCTAATGTTAATAATATTGATTCAGATTGTGCATGAACACGAACACACACACACACACACACACAGTCACTGATTCCAGTGAGGGTGACAACTATTGTGTGTTGAACAACACATGCACCAGTCAGTTCCTCAGTTGGTGTCGGGTGGATGAGTTTTTTCAATTACCTTGCATTGCAAGAATTGTAAGGAGGAGCCTGAAAGTAAATGGACTTGTATGCTAAAGAGCTGCGACAAAGCAAAACTTGACCGATTATCAGATAATTGTCCACATGGGTTTTGTGGACGAGTATACTTTTAGTTGCCGCGCGGGATTAGCCGAGCGGTCTGGGGCGCTGCAGTCATGGGCTGCGTGGCTGATCCCGGCGGAGGTTTGAGTCCTCCCTCGGGCATGGGTGTGTGTGTTTGTACTTAGGATAGTTTAAGTTAAGTAGTGTGCAAGCTTAGGTACTGATGACCTTAGCAGTTAAGTCCCATAAGATTTCACACATATTTGAACATTTTTTTATACTTTTAGTAACCAACCCACCCACGATCATTACGTAAGATTTCTCGAAGGCGCAGGGGAATTGATTTCTTTTGTGGCGGCGTTCATAGCGACAAACAATTCGCTGTAGAAACGGCTTACGAAGTCACCGCCACACTTTTAATAGCGGGCCGACCGGTCCGCTGGAACAGTGAACAGAAAGATGAAAACCCGAACACTCTGATTAAATAAAAGTCGGTACTTATCTTTATTAACGAAGATACAGGAACACAGTAGTGAACTCCGTGTCTACAGAGATCTGTCTAGTTCGAGTCGGAGCGGCTAGGTCAGCGTCGGCTGACGACAAACAACAACTCTGCTGCGATGAACACACAACTGACTAGCAAGTACACCATTCGGTGGCGAGTATACAACTGAGCGGCGAGTACAGAACTGTCCTAGCGCTCGCGACTCCAGCGCTTAAGAAACCAGAAGCCAGCGGTGGCGCGCGCAGACTTGCGGCGATTTCCTGTCTCGCTGGCGCTGCTTATGCGGACGGCGTCCGGACTTTGATGCTGCCAACCTTTTGGCAGCGGGCTCGGGTGGCATTACTGGCTAGGATATAACAATTTCATTATGTCGTCGACAGTGTAGCGTTATGGTTTACTTCCCAACATATGTTTTCTATATATGTCCCAAGGTCGCTTGCTTTTGTAGGTCCACGTGGCAATTGCCTTGTTACCTCTGCCCACATATTCTCTAACTGGTTGATGTTTGGTGATCGTGGAACAAACGGCAACAGTTTTATCCTCTCTTGGCCCTGAAACCAATCTCGCACTGCTCTGCTATGATGGATAGGGCTCTGCTCCTGTAAATAAACTGTTATCTCGTTAGTTCAAATATTTATATTTAAATAACGTATTTGTAATAAGCACATTGGATTATTATTTTCCACAGTGTTTAAGAATTCAGGCCCTATCATAGATAACTGATCTATATTCAACAGTCCGATTAAGAATGTGATTTACCCAGTCTATCATGATGAGAGTCGTAGTCGGATGTTTCTGCAGTAAGCTGAATTTAATTTCTATTAGTTCACCGAATATTTTAATTGTATTTTCCATTAGTTTACTAAACGCAACAGTAATTATCAAAGAGAAATTAATCAGCAGCAGAATTTTCTTTCACGATATCTAAAACGCTCTGACAACGCTAACGTTGTTTACGAATTCTACGCCTGTTGAAACCTACTGGTTCTAGCCGGCCGCGGTGGTCTAGCGGTTCTGGCGCTGCAGTCCGGAACCGCGGGACTGCTACGGTCGCAGGTTCGAATCCTGCCTCGGGCATGGATGTGTGTGATGTCCTTAGGTTAGTTAGGTTTAAGTAGTTCTAAGTTCTAGGGGACTTATGACCTAAGATGTTGAGTCCCATAGTGCTCAGAGCCATTTGAACCATTTGAACTGGTTCTAACGATGTCATTAAACCAGAGTAGTTTTAAGAGTATTTTTGTCTAGAATTGCCTTGACGGTTGATCGATCAAGAGCGGGAAAGGTAAAATTTTACAAATATATGACGAGAGGGACAAGTGCTTGAGAGAGGACTTCCCTATGAACACAAGTGCCTGAGAGACGACTTTCCTATCAATCTCCTGGATAGTTTTGTTTCTCAAATCAGCGTAGTGCGTTATCATGCAGTAGCACAGGTGATGTAGTTTTGTTGCTCGATTTTCTTACACTGCGACCGAATGGTGTCTCAGTTGTTGACAACAAATTCCAGCTGTGTTGCACACTCCCTGGGGGCAGAATACGTAGCCCAAAACACACTTTTGGATTTATCAGGTGTAAAATATTATGTTCACACTACTCTTTCCTCGAGTTACGTCATTTGGTGGGGCTCAGCTTTTCATTTCTTCTTAGGAAGTTAACGATAAAAGCATCATAACACGTCACCAGTAACAGAACTGCATAGGAATGCTCGATGAGTGACCTGATGACGTTCAATAATAGTCACTCCGTTGATTTTTGTTGTTTCGAATTAGAGCATGCAGTACTCCTACACCAGACTTCTGAACTTTGCCTGTTGAATGCAAATGTCGCATGATGGTAAAATGGTAATCTATCACATATATCAGTAGTCGAGACTTCCTTAATGTGGAAAATCATTCATGCCAGAACGATCTTTGTTGAAACACGAATATCTTTTTCTGGCGTATTTTTCAATAAAGCACTCGCTCCAAACACAGCTCAAATCTTTCTAGCTGCCTCCTCTGCATTCACCCCTCTGTTATACCAAAAGTAAACGCTGTGTTGCAGATGTTACACCTTTTTCCACTTGCGACTCAATTTTACAATGCTTAACTGTAGTTCATGATTTTCAAGTATGCAAAATACACTGCTTAACTGCAAGATGATAACTAGAACTTCAAATTCGAAAATGACAGTTGATACATACACTGACAGCGTGGCGCCGCGTTCACATGGGCGGCGCCGAATTTCTGGCGGCGGGTGGCGTCTGGCCGGTGGCCGGTAGCCGCTGCAGCGCGAGGAAACCCTCGAGCGTAAGCTGTTATGATGGCGACGCAGCCACGAGCTGTTCTTCGGAGTTGTTTCTGGAATACTTGTTATTGCTGGTGGGTAGAATGTTAAGCGAATTATCTTCGATGCTCAATCAGACTCATAACTTTAGACCGAAATGTGGTAAAAAATTAAAAAAAAAAACAAAAAAATAAAAAAAAACAGTTGGACGCGAACAGGCGACCATAAGATTAGAATGCACGAAGATTACCACTTTTTTTATCACATTTTGCTCGTTATAGTTTGTTCTATGTGTTCCGGGCAGACGTCGTATGACGTCCGTTTAAGTTCTTCGTTGAGCCATTCACTCAGTTTTCTTATTGCAGAGGGCAGCTAGCCCTCTGACCGAGCACGCTGAGTCACCGTGCCGGCATTTTTTTCACTCAGTTTTTTTATTACAGAGCGCAGCCTGCGCTCTGACCAAACACGCTGAGCTACCGTGCCGGCATGGGGCGGTCAGTTTTCTTGGCCACGTTAAGTGAACGACTCTGTGGCGGCCGGCCGGCGGTCAGTTTTTATGTCTAAGACTGTACACTTGAGATACTTCGTTTCTCATGAAATGGTGGCAGACGATGCTGTGGCGTCTTCGAAGCCCAAGCTTCGTCAGTGCAAGATATCTCAGCACAGCTGAGCGAACGTTTTCTTCCTGTTGCTAGTCTAATGGACAATGGTAATACTGTAGAATACTTTTGACAACTATGTGACCATCGATTTATGTTCGTGAGTGGTTCATAATTATGTTAGTAAATTCACTCGATATTTTTATGTCCTTTAAATTAATTTGCTACATGACCCGCATTGAAGACGTAGGAAATGTATGTTATTTGGTCCAGGAAGCTCGCTCCAACAGAAATTGATGCTTACATTGACATTTATGTTGCGAATTAGTCGTCTTTTCCATCACATGGATAACGAGGATGCTCCGTTTTGCTACAGTTGTTTCATAGCTAACAAGGGAACCTCCCCATCGCACCCTCCTCAGATTTAGCTATAAGTTGGCGCAGTGGATAGGCCTTGAAAAACTGAACACAGATCAATCGAGAAAAGAGGAAGAAGTTGTGTGGAACTATGGACAAAATAAGCAAAATATACAAACTGGGTAGTCCATGCGCAAGATAATCAACATCAAGGATAATGTGAGCTCGGGAGCACCGTGGATAGCCGGCACGGTAGCTCAGCGTGTCAGTTCCGCTTGGGACGCGGCAGCGACCGGACGTGTCGGTACTTCCGCGTAGTCGTAGCGCCGCAAGCCGTGTTTATAATAATTCTTGGATTGTGACCTGTGATATTCTCAGTGCTTCTTCACTACCGTCGTACACAAGCTTCTTAATTTACTCACAGCGGCCCCGACCACGCATATAGTGCAGTTATGGTTCCCAGTGTACCTCGTAAGAATACCCTGTGTTTTGCATTTGAGAAATCTTCCAGGAATGTGCAACCGAGTTCTCTAGAAATCCATGACTGGATAGTAGATATTATTGGCATCACATCTGATCAGGTCCACACAGCATATTATGACATGGCGGAATACTGTTTCTTTGTGAAGTTTTTAGACCAGATACAACTGGAGAAAATTTTGGTGAATACTGGTGGGAAAGCAGAGTTCCGACATCGTGATCAGTCGGTGAGTACAGTTTCAATAACTAACGCTGACATTGAGTATAAACAAGTGCGAGTGTTCAATTTGCCACCTGAGGTTGAGAATTGTTTTCTTAGAGATGTCCTCTCCAAATACGGTGACATCCGACAGATTAGAAACGAAAAATGGTCGAGCCGTCACAAACTCCAATGTTATAGTGGGGTTCGCTCAGTTGACATGGCCGTTAAAGTCAATATCCCATCCTATATATTGGTTTGTGGTTATAAGGCTCATGTCATTTACGAGGGGCAAGTAGGCACTTGTTTTATCTGTAACACGAGTGGACATTTACGAGAGGATTGCCCACGGCGAGTTGTCGTACTTCGAAACAATCTGCAACAACGACAGAAATTAACATTGGCTGATGTCCTAACTCAAAATCAGGCGCCTTCTGTGACTGACTCCCAACCGAGTGCATCTGTGTCAGAGGACAACGATCTCGGTAACAGCACCTTCCCACCCTTGCCTCAAAAACCCGTGGCCGGTCACCCCTTAGCCACCGGTGTTGCATTATCTGTCGGTAACAAACGACGACGTACTATAAGTGACGGTAGTGGTTCCGGCGAACAAGTAGTAAAAAATCAAACCGATGACGCGGATCCACGGGCCTCCACACATGACACGCATGTGTCGGATGGCTCAGTTACGACCCGCCAAATTCCCATTCAACCGCCCGACGCAGAAACTGTCAATGCGAGTGCAGCCGAGTGTTTACAGCAATCCGTTCCGATGCCGCTTGCCGACTCGCCGCAGGTGTCCAACACGCAAGAGGCGGCAGGCAGTCAACTGCAACTCGTAAACACGGCGGATGAAGCACGCGGTGTAGAGCATAACATAAACAGCCGACACCTCGAAACTGCTTCCAAACAACACGAGGACCCGGACAGCTGCATACAAACAGCCAGTGCGGCTCCAAACAAACACAGTGAGCCTACTGAAGCCGCGTCTTCGGACTTGCCGTCACCCGTTCCGAAGCAAGGACTTTCACATACTGCCTACAGCCACGACTCGCCGACTCCGCCGTCTTCAATGACACTTCGGACGCCTTTGCGACGGCAAAATAAGGTTAAACCAAAGGACTCCGTGGCTGGAAGTAGCTCAAAAAGTAAAGTCAGCGCAAAAACTGGCACAAAACCTGCGGATGTAGGTTCGAAGTCCGACGGTGAGATGGACTGGGCTTCCTACGCTTCCCATCACCCACAAGTCTCGGACGATCATGAGTCAAGCTTATAAGTTTTTGTCCCTGAACATTAATAGAGTTAGGACAGATTTAAAATTAGCAATGCTACGGCAGTTTATCTATGAGTCCGAAGCTGATATAGTTCTGTTACAGGAAGTGTCTATCCTAAGTTTCCATGTATCAGGATTTGCAACAATCGTAAACACCGTGGCGGACGGGGGTACAGGTACGGCCATTCTATCACGAGACGGAATCCCAGTGAGCAATATCGAAATGTTGGACTCCGGTAGAGGCATAGCTTGCCAAATTTTTGACGTCACCCTCGTCAATATTTATGCTCCATCTGGAACGATCTTAAAATCAGAAAGAGCTAACTTCTTTAAACAAGACATCATATACTTGCTACGCCGCAACCCAACCCAGTTGATAATTAGTGGTGATTTCAACTGTGTGATCCACAGGAAAGACCAATCGCCAAACTTTAATTACTGTAGGGAACTACATGATCTGGTGCGTCACCTGCAGCTGAAGGATGCGTGGGAACTAAAATTTCCTACCCTGGTAAAGTACACGTACCTGACCACCACCGCATGTAGCCGTCTAGATCGTTTGTACATCTCTGAGAACATTTGCCAACATGTTCTGGACGCCGATGTCATTCCGGCTAGCTTCTCCGACCACTGCGCCCTCTGTGTCACAATAAATCTGGACAAACAGCATACTAAATGGCATAGGATTCCGTGGAGTCTAAATGTTTCTATTCTCGCCGATGCCTTGCTACAAGATGTCATCTCCACGACATGGACGGATTGTCTCAAGCAATGCTGCAGATATCCGAGCAAGATAGCCTGGTGGAATGCTGTGGTCAAACGGAAAATGCGATTATCTTTAAGAAACTCCAGTAGGCAACGGGCGCAAGATGTCAAACGCACGATTGATTTTTACCAAACAGTTCTGCGAGAGTTTTATGCGACTACGACACCAACCAACACACAGCTGACGACCATCAAACAAATAAAGGCGAAGCTTATAGGCATAAAGCGAACGCAGCTTGAAGGACTGAAGATCAGATCTAAAGCAAAATCGCTTCAAGAGGACGAACTTGCATCGCTGTATCACCTCATAAAACATCGTGCCCATCGCAAGCGAGCTTTTATCGGGGAGCTGGACACAGATGATGGACTCCGTTTGACCCGACAGAGTGATATTCTTACTGCAGTTTACCGGTACTTCACGGATCTGTACTCACAATGCGATACATATGGTGATGACGGCGGCGATATCGTGAGTGCTCTGCCCACCGTAGGCACGCCTGCGGACAACTTGGCGGTCGTACACGATTTTGCTCCAGACGAAGTCCTTGAACTGATTTCTGGCTCGCCATCAAATAAATCCCCTGGCCCTGATGGTTTGCCACGGGAATTTTATGTGCGCTTCTGGCCCATAATCGGACACGCATTTACAGATGTTCTCAATGAAGTGATGCGAGGGAGTGACGTGCCGGCCGAAATGAAGGAAGGCCGAATTGTATTGATACCAAAAAGCAAACACCGAAAAACCTTAGATAACTTCCGACCTATTACTTTACTCAATTTTGATTATAAAACCTTCGCCAGAGCACTCAACAGCAGATTGTCCCCGTTAATGAAGCAAGTGATTCACAACCATCAATCATGCATCCCTGGCCGCACTATTATGACGCCCCTTTCGGAATATAGAGATGTAATAGCCATAGCGTCAGTCACTAACGTGAATCTCGCATTGCTGTTTATCGACTTTTGCAAGGCTTTTGATCGCGTCCGCCACGAGTACCTCCTACAGCTACTGCAGCGATGTGGTTTTGAGCAACGGGTTATAAATGTCGTGCAACATTTCGTCACGGGCATTACAACCAGAATCAGCGTAAATGGACAGCTTACTCAACCCATCGAGGTCCAAAGAGGAGTGCCGCAGGGGAGCCCTCTCTCCATGATGTTATTTGTTTTATCGCTCGAGCCGCTCTTACGCTCTATTCATGACAAACTTGCAGGCCTTTCGATCGCCGGGACGTCCTTCGTGGTTCGTGCTTACGCCGACGACGTCGGAGTGTTATTGCGCAACGACGGAGACGTATCAACCCTCAAGACCGCGGTAGACGAGTACTGTCGTGCTTCCGGTGCTAAAATCAACTCCGGTAAATGCACCTTTGTCAACATTCGAGGATTCGACGCAGTTATTATACCTTGGGCGAAGCGTATCGAAAACCACACCACTCTGGGGATGATTATCGGCAAATGCCCGCTAAAAATGAATGCAAAAAATTGGAAGCAGGTCACCAATAAAATGCAAGGTGCCATCTATGAAAACAATTGGCGGTCCGTTAACATTCTCCAACGCATACGACTCCTCAGCAGTTATATATTCAGTAAAGCGTACTATATGGCCCAACTATTTCCAGTCCCCAAGATGCAGGCCAAACACGTGATGAAACTCTCTAATAGATTTAACTGGCAAGGGCATCTGTTCAAAGTGAAATACACCACGCTGACGTCTTCCAGACAGGCCGGCGGACTAAACATGCCCGACATTAACCGAAAGTGTACTGCGTTATATATTAAACGAATCACCCATTTGTTGGACAAGGAACCTCTCAGCGTAACCAGTTGGCTCTTCCGAACCTTACAGCCCACCGATACGCATCCACCCATTGATGTAGGTAAAATACATTACAAACTACGACATGTCAAGCAGTTTTTTCTTGAAGTAAGCTATATTGATGGACATTATTGCACGCAGGATTTACCGACGACGCACCTGTTATTAAAAAGATGGACATCTCCAATAGTCCGGAATCCCATTGAACTTAAATACCCGAGTGTTCATTGGAAGGCAGTTTGGGACAACATAAGTTTAACCGTCCACACTGCTGAAGTGGCGTCCACATGGTATAAAGTGGTAAACGATGTTATACCCACTAATGAAAGGTTGCATAGAATCGGTTTAAGTGACAGTGATAAATGCGTCCGCTGTGGCCTGGTCGACACCTTACGCCACCGTTTCACTTGTGGCGGTCATCTAATTAACTGGAAATGGGTGCAGCAGAGGCTGGGCCTGATTACCCGCAGCAGCCCAGCCAGCCACTGCACCGACATCCTGCTCTGGCCGGACGCGAAACATTTTCCCGCTACCAAGAACAACACCGTGATGTGGATGTTAGGACAGTTTGTGACATATATCATCATCCACAATAGTGAAGATAATCTCATTAGTTTCGAGGCTTACATGAGAACGGCACGCTGGAAGATGAAACGTTACCCAAATTTCAGGAAGATGTTTGCTAACATGTTAGACATAATTTTTGAAAAACAAGGCGTAGGGTAATTCTCGATGCCGGTAAGGACACAAATCACATGCAAGACTATGTAGCGAACAAAATACACAACGAGTAAGGTGTTATACCAGTTCCTAGGACTACTCCCGACTTCTTAATGGTGTTATTAACTTCATTATGACATTTTCATTAATTTATGTTCCTGTGCATCTCTTGTTATCCGTTTGTGTGCTCCAAATGACTTTGAGTTTGGACGGTTATGAATCAAATGATAGAACTGTCATTCCAGTTAAGACAATCAATTATATATATGTTTGCGTTTCGGATCTATGTCTCTGTCTGAAGAGGCTATTGTCAGTTTACTATTTATGTTCTATTTTGTAAGCTTACAAATAGCACTATTTTGAAATGTGTTCTTCAGTCTATTGTAGGATACAACTTGTGTTGAATGAGTTCCAGCACTTCAATATTTTGTTTTTGTGCTTATGTAGATATATGGTTGTTTTAATAAAGGATAAAAGATAATAAAAAAAGCGTGTTCGGTCAGAGGTTTAGCTTCTCTCTGTAATAAAAAACTGAGTGAACGGATCAACGAAGAACCTACACCGGTGTCATCGGACGTCCGCCGCGAAGAAATTCCACGAACAATATAGAACAAAATGAGATAAAAGAAAAGAATGGTCACGTGGTTAGCGTGAGCAGCTGTGGAACGAGAGGTCCGTGGTTCTAGTCTTCCCTCGTGTGAATCGTTAATTTCTTTATTTTCAAACAATCATCAGCACACGTACTGTTTATCAACAAATGTAGGAAATAATCATACAAATTTTCGACAATCGTTCGATCCCTTAAGGAACTTTCCGATGCCTTACAGTTCGGAAAATATTCATTGACATTATTATTGAAGTCGCGAGCTATATTTGCTGGATTCATATTGCCCACGGAATGCATTTCACGTATTTAATGCACTCTCGTCCAAAGTAGCGAACAGCCAACGGCCAGCCAGGGAGCCTCGTTAGCAGGAATACTCTCTCTTCCGTGCGCTGTAGTCGACTGACGTCATGTGTTTCGATGTTTGTTTAGGTGTAGCGTCATCATACTACGGCGCAGTTACCTCGCATCGGACGGACGGACGGACAGATAATAATTGTCTGAAAATAAAAAATTAAACTTTTCACTCGAGAGAAGACTTGAACCGAGGACCTCTCGTTCCGCAGCTGCTCACGCTAACCACGGGATCACGGCGCTCCTGAGCTCACCGTATCCTTGTTGTTGCCTATCTTGCATGTGGACTACTCAGTTTGTATATTTTGCTTATTTTTTTCATAGTTCCACACAACTTCTTCCTGTTTTCTCGATTGATCTGTGTTCAGTTTTTCAAGGCCTATCCACTGTGCCAACTTATAACTAAATCTGAGGGGGGTGCGATGGGGATGTTCCCTTGTTAGTGGTATTGTGTGTTGGTGGCGTTGCCAGTTTACATACTGTGCATGTAACACACAATAAATGCGTTGGATGCCTCCTGTGATCAGTTTACTTGAAAAACGTTTATTGTCATCGTAATTTATGTAACTGGCTCTCCAACTTCCAATTTGACAATTTGTGGAAAAATGGTTTACCTTGCTAGTCATAGTTTCAAACATTGTCTGACAGAAAACGTAGGCATGAAGGAGTCAGTAAAAGCAATTATTCGCTATTATAGCAAACTTTTGAATCCACTGGACACTTGAATTCTCTATATTGATTCTGAGAATTTTTTTATTTCTCTTGTTATTTACTGTCTCAATGTCATCCGTGAGAATATAATTAAAGGCAGTTGGATTAGGTTCCTGATCTATAAACTATGATTTAATATTCTGTGCTGCTAAATAAATTTTGAAGGTTATATTCTTTATGTAAAACAGAATATCGGCTTCAGTCCTAGGATTGACGATAAACTTCAGAAATACAATTACAGAATTTAATATTCTGTGCTGCTAAATAAATTTTGAAGGTTATATTCTTTATGTAAAACAGAGTATCGGCTTCAGTCCTAGGATTGACGATAAACTTCAGAAATACAATTACAGAATAGTGGCATATCGATTATGGCTCCTCACCATCAACAATAGTTGTTACCCATAGTTTCGTATTTGCTATTTTACCGTCGTTACCCTTTAGAGACCAACCTGATCTTTCCACAATGCCATTTTTGACTTGCTTCTTAATATGTCCTATAACTACAGATTTGTTGAAAATATTAACTGTTAAATACGCTATTCCACAAATTAAAAACTTCCAGTTATTCTTCATATCTTGAAACTTACTACCGTTGACTTTCACTGAAGAAAAGATACATAATAATAAAATGAACTGAAAGACTAGAATGTCAAAGCATATTGTGAATGGTTAAAATGAAATGAACTAAAGATCATCTTCTTGTCTTAAACACGTTACTCTTCAAGAGAACTTCGGCACCTCTCAAAATTTTTATCACCTCTGATGTTTAGCTACATGTGGACAAATTGTGGGTCTCATGATGCAGAACTGTTTAGCCGTCACAATTCCACTTACTGCGTTTCCTTGAAATTATATAAAATATACGTCCGTAAAAAAAAAAAAAAAAAAAAAAAAAAACTTGAAACAGCTGTTGCAGCTGATTGGTGAAGGGCTGAAAAAAAAAACTCCTCTGCTGATGCTGCTTAGTATCGCGTATAGCCTCCTTTGACTTCCACAACAGCTCGAAGTCTGTTGGGCATTGAGCCCACAACTCGAGCCACATAACTAGGAGATTCAAGTAACTCATTCCAAGCGTCATGAATCACATCAGAAAGCTGTCGGCGAGTCGACGGTGACTGCCACTTTTCTCGTATTACTCTGACCATTTCTGCCCAAATATTCTCAATGGGATTCATGTCAGCTCCTTTAGGTGGCCATTCCATTGCAGTAATATTACTATGGTCGTCGAAGCACCTCTTAACCACACGTGCCATATGAATAGGGTAGCGATCTTGTTGGAACATGATCTGATCATCGCCAAATCTTGCTGTCACAGAAGGCAACATCACGTTCTCCAGAATTGATATGTAATTGCACACATCGAATCTTCCTTCCAATTCCCACATAAACCCACACCTTCGGCCGATATCCATGCCCAAACCGTTACCGACTCCCTGCCACTCCTTCGGCAACTGTAAATATGTTTTCGATTATACCTAGCACCTTTAGGCCGGTAAACAAGTACTTTTCCGGTTGATGCCGTAGAGAAAACTTTTTGGTGCGTGAAACTCACTCGCCTCCTACACTGGAGAGGTTTGTCGACAGCCCGCATCTCGTGGTCGTGCGGTAGCGTTCTCGCTTCCCACGCCCGGGTTCCCGGGTTCGATTCCCGGCGGGGTCAGGGATTTTCTCTGCCTCGTGATGGCTGGGTGTTGTGTGCTGTCCTTAGGTTAGTTAGGTTTAAGTAGTTCTAAGTTCTAGGGGACTTATGACCACAGAAGTTGAGTCCCATAGTGCTCAGAGCCATTTTTGTCGACATTTTCAGCAGCAAAAGCAAGGCGAGCTTCTCTGTGGGAAACAGTCAATGTCTCTTTCACAGCAGCGCTTCTTGCTCTCAGTCCACCTTCCCTTAGACGACGAGTGACGGTCTTACTGCTAACATTGAGACCCAAAGTTTGCTGAATTTGTCGTGCGTTGACAAATGGCTGGTTCTCACTGAAACGGCGTATCTGCTGATCCTGAGCAGCTGTTGTATTGCGGCGACGGCCATGAGGCCTCCCATTCAGGTTACCACTCTCTTCCTTTCGTCTGATCCACCTGGCTACCGTCGACTTGTGAAGACCCATAGTTCTTGCTATATAGCCATTTGAAGATCCCTCAGCATGGATTGCTATTATAGCGCCCTTGTCTGCCTTAGCCAGATGGCCTATTTAGCGTTGACTGAATGATTCGTCGCGGTTAATATCTGCTGCGGAAACAGCGCTAGCAGGAAACAGACTGCCTCCTCCACTATGGGAGCCACAACGCAGTGTCCACGTATGTGTAACACGGAAATCGATGGCATAAACGAGAGATCGCAAGCCCGTACCCGTGTCATTACATAGTGGAGCAACTTAGAATCTGTAATTTTTCTCAGAAGGGACTGGTCCACTCTTGTCATGTCTTATCCTGATAAATATTACATGAAATGAAATATTTACGTTTTGCATATGCGGCAGGCCTAACGCAAGAAACACTTCTGAAATATCTGAGGCAACCTGAAGAACACTTCGTGAATTTTAGCTGTAGGAGGTTGCCTTATAAGAAGGAAAACGTGTTTATCCCCGCTCGCCGTGTTTCCAAGTGGCGCAGTTTACTCTGAGGCATACATAATTCTCACCGCGCGTAAGAAGCGACTCGACTAACGAGGGGAAGTCGCCAGGTGTCATAGGCTGATTGTCCGGAAACTTTGCTCAGTGAAGGAGAGGACAAAATAAGCGAACACGTGTTTCGACTTATCTGCAGACACTCGACCGTTTCCGAGAAAACGACGGTCAAAGTTATCAACGCGCTGTTGCTATAGTGTAGATACCTTCTGCAGCCGAGAACGCAATTGAAGCGGTGGCTCAGTGCCTCCCGTCGTTCCTTCTTAACTTTGATTCCCGTGTTCGAGACCATATTGGTTTTTTTTATTATTATTATTTCCTGCCTCTCTATCAGAATTATCTACGAATGTTTTTTTCTAATTTATGTTGAAATAATGTTGTTATTATTCGCCAGTTAACTTTATGTTAATTAATTAATTAAAAAAATAATAAACGAATGAGACAAGCTGATCTAAAATCATCTGGTCTGCCTCATGCATCGTTATATCCAAATGGTTTATAAATGTTAATCTACATTCAGATTCGATGATGGCACCTTTAGTGTGTTGAAACCGGTTATCCAATAAACAGTATTAAAGCGATCTTGGCTTCTGAATTATTTCTACAACAGAGTCATCGCCCCACTACGCACTATGTGCTCCCTTCTTATTTCTTTACACAGTAAATTAACTGACGAATAACGACAACAGTGTTTCAACATAAATTGGAATAAACATTCGTTGATAATTCAGAGAGTGAGGGGGGAAAAAGGAAAAACCGGGTTTCGAACTCGCAGCGCAAAGTTCCGAAGTCGCTATGGTAGCCGCAGAGCCACCGCTTCAGTTGAATCCTTACCCGCTAAGAGGTATCTACACTATAGCAAAAGCGCATTGAAAACTTTGACCGTCGTTTTCTCAGAAGCGGTAGAGTGTAAGCAGATAAGCCGAGACACGTGTTCGCTTATTTTGTCCCCTCTTTCACTGAGCCAAGTTTCAGCAAGATCGAGGTATGACACTTGGCGGGTCCCCTCGTAAGTGGCGTGCGTTGGGATTCAGTAGACAGAATGCGTCCACTTTCCTCGACTACTCATTGACTTGTTTGGAAACTTTCTTTCTTGTAGTGGCACTTTGCATTATGAGGGCTGGTTTTCCTGATAACGATCTACTAATGGACTTTGCTCCTTATTTACGTTACTGTGTAGTAGACCTACTGCAGCTACTTAAACCGGAAATGTTTGTTTATTTGGATACTCCGCTTATTAGTTGCTACATTTCGCTATAATATTTTCCTTTGTTTCAAAACGGTAAGTTAAGATGACCACCGCAACTTGGTAACATCAGTAACAATTTAAACTTTGAAACAGTTATGTGTGGTGCACTAGGAGTCTACTGTTGTTGACTGAGGAATACATTAAACACGAAAGCTGCGTCCAATAACAATAATTAAATTTCGGTTACATGACAAAACACAAGTCGAAGCACTGTCAGTTCATCTCAGTACCCAGTAAAACTTAAACTGGAAAGATCGAAAACATACTTTTGTGGGGAAGGCAAACGAATGACTGCGTTTTATTGGCCGCACACTAAGAATACGCAACAGGCCAACTGAAAACACTGCCTACACCACGTTTGTCCGTCCACTGCTATAATATCCTTGACAGACGTGACTGACTGTACACACGAAAACTTCCAAGGAACGGTAGCACGATTTGTAATGTCACGAAATAGGGGAGAGAGGGTCCCAGATTTGATAATCGAGTTGGGGTAACATTCATGAAAACAAAAGCGTTTTTCGTTGCCGCGAGATCTTCTCACGAAATTTCAATCACCAACATCTGTTCTGAATGCCAAAACATTATTTCCTCGGTAACTACACAGGAAGAAACCATAGTAATAACGTAAATCAAGGCTCGCAAGAAAAGATTTAAGTGGTCCTTTTTCCCGCACACGGTTAATGAGTGGGACGGTAGAGAAATAGTCCGAACCTTCTGCCAGGCACGTAAGTCTGGATTGCAAAGAAATCCTGTTGATGTAGTCATGTAGATGTAACAACGAAATTATGTTGTAATTGAGACATGTGACTTTCATTTGATTTGAACATCGAAGTTGTTTGCTGTTTATTTACTTTTTGTTCATTAGTTTCAGCCATATACGAACACCTAGGCGCGTTAAATTGATATTGAAATAAAGTGTCATGCATGGACCAATAACAATAAATTCTTACCTACTTGTTATGGTATTGCAGTATCTGCCAGCGTCTTCAGAAGTGGGTATCGCATACGACGTTCTTAGAGTGTTTATAAATGGATATTGCAGACGACTTCGAACAAAGTTTGAATGTAGCTTCGTAGAAGTTCCGTGATCAAACGATCTGAGGTGCTGGCGAATATAGTTTATCCTCACTAGACAGTATATATTATTATTATACATGAGGTGAATAGGGTTTCGCCGGGTGCGGTGGCCGAGCGGTTCCAGGCGCTTCAGTCACGAACCGCACGGCTGCTTCAGTCGCAGGTTGGAATCCTACCTCGGGCATAGACTTCTGTGATGTCCTTAGGATAGGTAGGTTTAAGTAGTTCTAAGTCTAGGGGCTGATGACATAAGCAGTTTGGTCACATAGGTCTTGAAGCCATTTTTTGACCTTTCGCGTAAATTTTCTTTACATAAACGGCCGTATCTTTAATTTGCGTTGACATAGAAGCTCACTTTTTTACACACCAAGGGACCGGTTATCGCAAGAAGTGCGATACATTTCCGCTTATTATGTCTACCCGTTCTGGATGTAAACGGGTTTTAAGGGTTGGGTGGACCGATAGACGGACAAGAAAGTGAGACTAGTAGGGTTCCGTTTTTACCGGTTTAGGTGACGAAATCCTAACAACGAAAACAGATAGGACAGTTACTGAAGATGAGGGCCGCATAAATAACACGCCCTACTCTTTATTCGAAACGTGCTAGTTGCAGTCGATACATCAGCATATTAATCGTAGCTACGCTTTCGATCCAAATCACGATTACAGGAATGCAAATAGAATCCATTTGCCTATACACGTAGTAATTCACATCCCAGTATTAATGCCACCGCGTTTTAGAAGTGCGAACATTCCCATTGCTAGCTAACTTAAGAAACACTACG
Organism: Schistocerca nitens; assembly: GCF_023898315.1. Taxonomy (NCBI): domain Eukaryota; kingdom Metazoa; phylum Arthropoda; class Insecta; order Orthoptera; family Acrididae; genus Schistocerca; species Schistocerca nitens. Next base: position 34,484,199 of record NC_064617.1, read on the forward strand.
GCTAATGAACGTTTTCTGGCTGTGGCGAGTCTAGTGGAGAATTCTAAAGAGTGTAGAATACGTTTGGCAGCTATGTAGCCGTTTATTTCCTGGGGTGGTGCAGAATTATCCTACTAAATTTACTCTCTAATAACAGTATTTTGTTATTTCGATAAACATCCCGAATGATTGTCACATAAGCGGTGACATAAAGGAAGAAAATTCATGTTTTTGAGTCCAGAAAGCTCCATGCAACAGAAACTGCAGATCATTTTGCCATTTTCATTTCGAAATTGCCGGCTTATTCATGTCTGGGGTAATAATAGAGGGCTGTTTGCGTGGGTTGTCTGCTAGCGAAGTGAAAGGAAGGTCTGGTTTGTTTTCGGTTCTAATCTCGATGGAGGCAGGTAGAATGTCAGTAAAGCAATTTTAAGATGTTCTCGCGCCCCCAGTACGTTTTATCGCTACCTTTATTCTATACTGGCGCCCTGTGGATGTCAATATGACACTCTTGTAGAATTTCATACATGTTACTGCCTACTTTTTCCGCTTCTGTCAATAATGGAATTGACTTAAGTGTGGCACTGAATGATTTTTAACTGAATTTCGTTATGAATCTTCACGCATTGCTAAATTTGCACACTTTCATGGTAGGTCAGCAACGGTAATCCAGTATGACTGGTCTGACCGGTGACACAGACCGTTTCTAGGGCGAATGCGGATAATATTTTGCTAATTCGTAACGATCTGGGGTTCTTTGTCTTACTAAAACAGTTACGTTATCTCGATAAGTTGAAATTTATTTTTATTGGTACAGTTCATACCAATTAGCGTTTCTTCTTTCAGTTTTGTCTTATATTTACGTGTTGTATTTAACACACTAATCAGCACTAATATAGTCTTACAAATTATTGAAAACAGGCTAAAAAAGTTCAGATAGTTTGTCAATTTTTTTACACCTGTGCATAGTAAGTTGGTAGCACTTCGACGCCTTGCCTGTTATGCTCTGTAGCAGACTTTAAAGCCGTGCGGATCAGCATAACGAAAAGGCGAGGGGTCTCGCTCGTTTTGTCCACGACTGTACATAGACCTGTTTATTTTTACAATGGTTTACATCAGTTTACAGCTTGGACATTTAGCTATTTTTATGCCTAAATATCATTTCTGTCGGTGCATTTTTGTAGACGCTGTGGCAGTTTTTGTATGCCCATGTCATACCAGCTCGCTGCCATGCTGTTCAGAAAGTTGAGAACCTCTTCTTTCGCCTCGTCGTTGGAGCTGAATCGCTTTCCAGCCAAATGTTCTTTTAACCTAGGTGGTAGTCACTGGGCGCCAAGTCAGGACTATAGGGTGGGTGGGTGATAATGTTCCACTGAAACTGTTGCACGAGGCCAACGGTTTGCCGAGCGATGCGTGGGCGAGCGTTGTCATGGAGAATCTGTACGCCCTTACTCAACATTCCTCTTCTCCAGTTCTGAATTGCCTGTTTGAGTTTTTTCAGGCTCTCACAGTACGTGTCAGCGTTAATTGTGATACCAGCGATTCAGCTCCGATGACGAGATGAAAGAAGAGGTTCATAACTTTCTGAACAGCATGGCGGCGTGCTGGTATGACATGGGAATATAAAAACTGCCACAGCGTCTACAAAAATATATAGACAGAAATGGTGATTACGTCGAAAAACAGCTAAATGTTCAAGCTTAATCTGACGTAAGCCATTGTAGAAATAAACAGGTCTATGTACTTACAAAAAAAATAGGAGACCTTACTTTTGGGATTACCCTCGTTCTTATTATTAGGGGGCATTTGAGCATCACGCTGATAATGTATGTGTTTGTGTAAAGGAAATGACTATGTCCAGTCGTAAGGAAGGAGCAGATATTTCTGTTTCCAGAGCCACATCCGTCAATAGTGTAGTTCCGATACTTCGCTCATTGTCGAATGCCGTTCAATTGAGACCGCAATCGTAACATTTAATTGTAAGTACATGGATAAAATATGTGAACGAATTTGTAGGATGATTGATTCTACCTGTACGTGCTTGGTCTGCAGCGCCGGTGACCTGTGCGGGAATGATTCCCGTTTCCTGTTAACGGCAGCAGCCGTCCAAATGCAAAGGCCTGTTGGAGTGCAGGAATGTAGATGAATTACGGTGTTGTCCTCTAGACTACCGAATAGCGAACTAATACATAGTATGTGTTGGATAGCTTCCGTGAATGCATGGAAATTTGAGAGTGAATATGGAGGTGTGTTTGCGTTGGACTATTATCCCCTCCCATGTAAGTTGTTTGGTTGACTGCTTCTGCAAATTTCGCGCATTTATTTAGTTGAGAGAAGACCGATTGTGGGGCATGCATCTAGCAGGTGAAAGAGACGTTTGCTTGTCCTCTACACATGAGAAAGACCTTAGTTGACTTTGTAAATTATAGAGGTGATTTCGAATCTGTTACATCAGCGAGGTCAATATTCGCAGGTGGAAATATGATTTTTTGTCTGTTTGTTTCTAGTTACTCAGTGGTCTAGAGCACGCTCCACCTAGCTAAAGTTTCGGGTTTGTAGAGAAATAATTTCCAGTCTATATCTTCAGACTTATTATGTTGCATGATAGATAGGGAGGCTACTGCTGTGGGCTCGATATCGACAAGTACCGCGAAAATGATATAATACACTCCTGGAAATTGAAATAAAAACACCGTGAATTCATTGTCCCAGGAAGGGGAAACTTTATTGACACATTCCTGGGGTCAGATACATCACATGATCACACTGACAGAACCACAGGCACATAGACACAGGCAACAGAGCATGCACAATGTCGGCACTAGTACAGTGTATATCCACCTTTCGCAGCAATGCATGCTGCTATTCTCCCATGGAGACGATCGTAGAGATGCTGGATGTAGTCCTGTGGAACGGCTTGCCATGCCATTTCCACCTGGCGCCTCAGTTGGACCAGCGTTCGTGCTGGACGTGCAGACCGCGTGAGACGACGCTTCATCCAGTCCCAAACATGCTCAATGGGGGACAGATCCGGAGATCTTGCTGACCAGGGTAGTTGACTTACACCTTCTAGAGCACGTTGGGTGGCACGGGATACATGCGGACGTGCATTGTCCTGTTGGAACAGCAAGTTCCCTTGCCGGTCTAGGAATGGTAGAACGATGGGTTCGATGACGGTTTGGATGTACCGTGCACTATTCAGTGTCCCCTCGACGATCACCAGTGGTGTACGGCCAGTGTAGGAGATCGCTCCCCACACCATGATGCCGGGTGTTGGCCCTGTGTGCCTCGGTCGTATGCAGTCCTGATTGTGGCGCTCACCTGCACGGCGCCAAACACGCATACGACCATCATTGGCACCAAGGCAGAAGCGACTCTCATCGCTGAAGACGACACATCTCCATTCGTCCCTCCATTCACGCCTGTCGCGACACCACTGGAGGCAGGCTGCACGATGTTGGGGCGTGAGCGGAAGACGGCCTAACGGTGTGCGGGACCGTAGCCCAGCTTCATGGAGACGGTTGCGAATGGTCCTCGCCGATACCCCAGGAGCAACAGTGTCCCTAATTTGCTGGGAAGTGGCGGTGCGGTCCCCTACGGCACTGCGTAGGATCCTACGGTCTTGGCGTGCATCCGTGCGTCGCTGCGGTCCGGTCCCAGGTCGACGGGCACGTGCACCTTCCGCCGACCACTGGCGACAACATCGATGTACTGTGGAGACTTCACGCCCCACGTGTTGAGCAATTCGGCGGTACATCCACCCGGCCTCCTGCATGCCCACTATACGCCCTCGCTCAAAGTCCGTCAACTGCACATACGGTTCACGTCCACGCTGTCGCGGCATGCTACCAGTGTTAAAGACTGCGATGGAGCTCCGTATGCCACGGCAAACTGGCTGACACTGACGGCGGCGGTGCACAAATGCTGCGCAGCTAGCGCCATTCGACGGCCAACACCGCGGTTCCTGGTGTGTCCGCTGTGCCGTGCGTGTGATCATTGCTTGTACAGCCCTCTCGCAGTGTCCGGAGCAAGTATGGTGGGTCTGACACACCGGTGTCAATGTGTTCTTTTTTCCATTTCCAGGAGTGTATTATGGTAAAATACTTGTGTTCTTGTAACCCTAGAGTCTGGAGATGGGTGCAGAAACGCGAGCAAGCAGGCAGGTTTGAACCAGAGATAGTAATGCGTTTGTACCGTCAACAGTGACTTCAATCCACTGACGGCTTTCTGATGTAAAAGGAATGATTTAGTATGGTGGAGGATATGAATTGTATGTTTAGTACGTCGACATGGTGCATGGTGATATATTGCTGGGTTGGAGATCTGTTTCACACTCTAATATTCAAGCTCCTGTCCCCAGTGGGAGAGCATTGTAATTGAGTAAGTGTGTTTCCATATCTGACAATATATATGGCACTTTGCGAGGTTTAGTTGTCGCTGCAATATGACGATCCGTGTAAAATAGTTTATTGCCACTGAATGTCACGTCTATAGAAAGAAAGAAAAGGTGGGTGGTGCTTCCCTAGGACTGAGGAGCATTGTGACATATAGCTGGTGAGAGTCTAGGTATAACATAATTTTTTCGGGTGCTGTACAGATATAAAAGATAACTGCTTTGTTTGTGGAAAATGTGTATATATGGCATTGTAACGTTAGCGTGGCTTATGTTGTGTAAAATGTATATATATGGCATTGAAAGTTACTGTGGCTTATGTTGTGGCATGACTAGAGAGTATGTCTGTGTGTCCTATCATGAGGGATGTATAGATTTAGCATATCAATAACTGCGAGGGTATGAGAGAGATTTTTTGTGTGGAAAATTATGTGTGCTATAGATATTGACATTCGTTCCAGAAGCACACCCGTCAAGTGGAGACATTACCTGTACATCAATCGGTGCCAGACTGTAGCAGCAATTGTAATATTTAGTTGTAGTTACACTCGTAAATATGTTCCTGGCCTCCAACATTCTTGTGAGTCTCATACGTATCTGATGATCTATAGACAACTTTATGATCTGTGCAAAATAATTTTACCACTGAAAGTCCCGTCTGCAGAAAGAGAGAAAGAAAAGGTGGAGGGTGCTTCAATACTGGAGGGTAAATTTGATAAGAGCCAATCATAATGCTCGATTTATTCACATCCTTTGTGCTGGGATAAAGGAGCCTCTACGTAGCAATGGGAACTTTCGTGTGTGTTGAGAGCAGGAAGGGTAACAGGTGATGGACTGGGATATTACGTTAGGACCGCTGGGAAGAGTGCATTCGATGTTTTTCTGCGCTATTTGCAGTTAGGCACAGTTAGATGTGTCCCTCATGTCGCGCTAGGAACAATGTGCCCTGTGCTACTCTGTCATCAATAGTAAAGACAAGTGCCACCTGGAGGTGTCTCGCATATGGGGGCTGCATGAGCGCACCTTGGAGTTCTGTGATGTCAGTATAACACTGGCTGTATACCTGAAAAATAGATGTAACTTTCACCTGCATCCGAAGGTGGCTCACGGCTGTGACAGCGCGCGCGTCAATGGCCAGTCATGTCAGCATTAGTGCCTAGGTGAACACATTTTCAAGAGGAATTTCTCAGGTATCAAGTATGAAAGGGATGTGCCTGCCTCATGCACGAGGGCATCTGTGCGTGGTTTGACAGCTCACGGCCGTGTCACTTTGCGGGGCTGCAGGTAGCCTCATGTGCACTCTAGGGGACAGGGGGTGGCGGACGACAGTGCTTGTGTGTTTTGATTGCATTATTTTGCGAGTGGGTCTGTGGGCTGTGCTCTGTGCTATTTGGACAGTTTACGAGTACTGTGCATGTCTACACATCAGTGTACTGCATTATTTAGGAGCAGTTTGCAGGTCTGTCCTGAAATCATTTCAGTAACTTAGTAGCTGTTTGAGTTTCTGCAGAGCATTATTTAGGATTAGTTTATGGGTCTGTGGCCTGTGTGGTGTGACCCCAAGCATTTATTTTGTACCACTGTGATAAATATACTCCATCCCAAAATAATTTGTTCAAAAAAAAAAAAAGTACACTCCTTCCTTACTCTCCCCTTAAAGCCCAGCGCAGAGTGAGTCATTTTCGCGCCATTTTCACCCTCCAGACCACCATTTTGGATTGTGTCAAAGTAGGGATGACAACACCCTCTGAAGGCAGTACTGTGTGTTGGCCAGTTGGGGTCTAGATCTTGTGGTGCAGACATTGCCTGCAAAATAAAAACTTATGTCCATCACAGGCTGGGTCGTTTTCGCGCTATTTTCCCCCCTCCCCCCTGCCTTGGATTATGTCACAAAACGGACAACAGAGCTCTCTGGTGGTGGTACTGTGTACTAGGTCTAGACCTCATGGTGAACACAGTGTTTACCGCAAACTTGGATAACAGTACTTGTGTCATCAGCTGATGTCATGGCTGCCATCTTGGACAACAGTTCCCTCTGCTGGTGGTTGTGTGTACTAGGTCAGTTGGAGTGCAGACCTCCTGGCTGACACCCTGGATGGTGGTGCTGTCTCTAATTGTTTAAATAAAGACTGGTGCATGACTTCGACAGCTGACAATTAGCAAGCATGTTTGCAGAGTCTTTTAGATGGATTACTATTTTGAAAATTTACAAGTTGTTTGACTCTCTGGACGTAAATGTATTGCATTATTTATGAGTGGTTTCCATGTCTGTAGTCTGTGCAATGCATTATTTTGACAGTTTAAAATTAGCAGATGTGTGTGTAAAGTATTATACATGAGCTATTTAGGAGTAGTTTGCAGGTCTGTATGTTGTGTCGCATGTCAGAGTGTGTGTTCTGTATCGCTGTGATAAATATACTCCATCCCGAAATAAATTGTTCCAAAATAAATAAAGTACACTCCTTCCTCTCTCCACCAGCCCAGTGCAGGCTGAGTTCTTTTCCCACCAATCCCTAGGAAGAGGTGGCTGTTGGGTGACTTATGTTAGTGGAGGTGAGCTTTGTTTTCGTAGGCTGGTAGCGAAACCCCAAGTGCCTTTTCTTTACTATCAAAATTCAAACTTGGCGCCGGTTCATAGGAGGAAGTGGCTGTCGGATGACTTAGGTTAGTGGATGTAGTCCAAGTGGCCTATCTCCCTGCGATTTTCTTAGGTTAGTAGGGATATGCGAATTGACCTTTATTTATAGCCAAAATTGAAACTTAGCACCGGTTCATAGGAAGAAGTGGTGGTCGGATGACTTAGGTTAGTGGATGTAGTCCAAGTGGCCTATCTCCCTGCGATTTTCTTAGGTTAGTAGGGATATGCGAATTGACCTTTATTTATAGCCAAAATTGAAACTTAGCACCGGTTCATAGGAAGAAGTGGTGGTCGGATGACTTAGGTTAGTGGAGGTAGCCCAAGTGACCTATCTTCCTGTGATTTTCTTAGGTTAATATAGATAACCATTAGTAGAGATCCTGCTGTAATCTGAACTTCCCACCAATTTTCTGGGAGAGGGTGGCGTGGAACTTTGCCGCCAAAAGCCGCCATTTTGGATAATGGTACTAGCATCATCAGTTGACGTCATGTCCGCCATCTTCAATGAAGTCATGCGCTGTTGCCAAGTCTACATGCCGCCATCTTGTATGGTGTCATCGCCGCCATCTTGTATAGATCTGGCAACAATGCAGAGTGTGCATTGTATTGTCCCAATACTGATGTACCCTCCTAATTATTTTCTGAACACAGACACATATTTCTTATGCTACTATGTGCCACTGAAGAGCTAGAGAGAGAGGAATGCGTCTATCTGTACATGGTCCATTTTGTCTTAAACTATGTTGCCTGTGAGTGTTGGTTCTCAATAGGGTTTTCGAGCATGTCAACTGATTGTATCAGTAACAAGTCCAACATTACGCTACTGACTTTTTGCAGAAGTCATCCACTTAGGATGGAGTATATTACAGCGAAAAAAGAGTCACTGCAACCTTATAAAACACATTGGTTAATCATAGCTCTTTTTTCCTCCTTTGGTGCAAACAGCATGTGAGTGTGTCTTGTGAACATCGATCGTTTGTTTAATAAGTACCGCCACGATGGCAAGCACGACACAAATTACTGCACATTCGCCTGAGAACATTTTTCTCCTAGTACAACTGACTTTATAAAATCTCGATGTGCAGGTAGCCCCTGCTACAGGACATTCCAGAAGAGCTAGCCTCCTTATTTGTGATGTATCATTGATAACAATGCGATGTCGCAGTTCTAAACCTATGAGAGGAGGATGCGTCGTAGAATCTTAGCGTCCAACATCTGCTGATATTGTAATACGTATGCAGCACCTTACGGGTGTGTAATATAATTGTAAAAGAGTACGTGGTTTGGGGATGGGGAGAGAAATTTCTGACACGAGTGTTAATATATAAAATGGCAGGGAAGGGGGAAGAAGGTTGTTAAATATGCCTGATGGCGGCATTGTGCACGAGATTGAGCGGTCAGGATTTGATAGTGGGCATCCAGGGCTGCCTTTAAATGACAAAACAGAGAATTAAGTACAATAAAGAGGGTGTATTTCGATATACGGTGTACCAGCGGCGCGCAGAGGGTCGGAAGTTTAGGCCAGTCAAGGAGGTCGAACAATTAATTGCAATGGACAATGGATGGGGAAGCGATTCATGTTAACTTACGTTGGTGGTCGGTCGTGAAAAGAAGAGCCCGAGGGTGTTCCTTCCAAACAGACGTCTCTTCTGCTTGAGGTCTGGATTACAAGAGAGAAGCAACTGTGTTCGGCTCCGCAGAAGACTCCAGTGTCGACACATGTGATCTTTATCCGGCGCACGCTATTGGCGTAAACCAATGGCGTGAATTCGCAAGCAGATTCAGCAGAGGTCTGAAGGCGTCTCTTGTCAGCAGCTTTAACTGGACAAAACTGATTCGGTTTTGAAAGACAAGCGACTTGTGTCACGCAGCCACGGCATAAGTTACTCGGGGAGAACACTTGTAAAGGTTTGACTGGGCCTTTGAAATAAATTTTTTAAACCAATTCCCTAAAATATTCCTTGACTGGCTGCCACCATGTACATAATTTAATTATTTAATTTAAGTGAGATTTTAGTCCTCTGGCTGTTAAGACTCGTCGCCAGGTAGCAGACACTGTCAGTATATATTAATTCGCCGGAATCCTCTGATACCAGCAGCAAGTTGGCGATCTACGGATCCTGTTTCTTTCCAAATGTCTCTGGAGGATTTGTCTTAAGAGGCGAAGGCTTTCTCATGTGCTGCTAAGCGTTACAGTAGATTCCCCCCATTTCTCAGTTTGCATGTGAGTTTTCCCAAGTCACTTGGAGCTAGTGAGATTGTCCCCCCACCCCCTCCACCCGCAACTGGCAGGGGAGGTGTTGCACAGACGAAGTTTAATCATCACTCCCATGTCTGTCTGCAGGCTCACAGTGGCTTCTGCAGGAGTCGTGGTTCTGCGTCGACAGAGACACAGATCTTCTCGTCATAAATGTGGTGCTGACTACACTGTTACCAGGAACGTTCCAGCAGTTTTTCTATCTATTACTGTGCGTATGTCGTTCGTATTTAAGAATGACGTTGGTCAGTGGTCTTCAAAGAATCGGTTTATCGGTATACGGTGCTTGGTATCTAAAGTCGCATTTATTAGTATCGTAACCTCTGAGACTCTATGACTTTGTACAGAGAGATGATCATATTGCAGCAGAAAAAATAAACTCTTCCTGTCTCCTTTATGTGTGCCAACGTCGTATATGATTATCCCCGCATCTATTTGCGAGTGTTATGGCGAAAAAAAAAATGGTTCAAATGGTTCTGAGCACTATGGGACTTAACTTCTATGGTCATCAGTCCCCTAGAACTTAGAACTACTTAAACCTAACTAACCTAGGGACATCACACATCCATGCCCGAGGCAGGATTCGAACCTGCGACCGTAGCGGGCGTGGCGTTCCAGACTGTAGCGCCTAGAACCGCTCGGCCACCCCGGCCGGCCTATGGCGAAAAAGTTTTGCTAGTATTACATGCATACCGTCGACATGATCCTCGGATTGTATTTGGTCGCTAAATTTTTATCCGCGATGTGCCACGTATGTATCACGTCTGTTGCACCACTCACACTCCCGCTCACGTTTGAGGGGTACTCACGATTAATGCGCAGATAGGTTTTCGTAGCAAATAAACCAGTATGATCACTGTACAGCGTGTGCTTTTAAAATGCTATAGATCAGTCGAAATTACATACCATGGTTAGTATATGGAGCTATCGCATATGCTTACACTATTTATTTTCTTACCCGTCTTCATTCCACCTTGAGGCTGCAAAGCTGAAAATGGAATCCCCACATTACTTTCAAAAGTATGAAGGTCAGACGGAGGGGGAGAGTTGTGTGTTTCTGATTGGCCCAGAAAGATAGGTGGTTGGGGAGAGATGTGCTCGGTGCTTAGACTGTTAGCAGCGATTATCAGCAAAGGAGTGCACAGATTACGTCTGGTGAGCTTGTAGGTGTTAAGACTGGTTTGTGTAGGTGTTCCATATAGAAATTATACAAGAGCGCTTAGAATGCTAATAGTGTTTATCAGCAAAATCGTCGACGTTTTTGCATTGGCGGGACGTCCTCTGCCTGGACTATTGAACACCGTCTGTGACAGCTGCACAGACGTTGTGCAAATTTCTCTGCCACCTCTGGGGAGACGTTCTGCCGTAGTGTTAGACGGAAATGTGGATCTCTCCCGTTCGCGACCTGGTGGCCACGATGGTATGAGGAGCTCCATTCAGCATCGGCATTAGCCAACGAATATAAGTATCGAGTTCCTCGTACTACAAGAGTGTAGCGTTCTTTAATACTTCGGCTTATGACTTGGTATGTGTTTGCAGTTACTACTGATGGTGGAGATCTCACGGCCATCAGTGTTAGGCACCCACCGAAGCTTGTTCTGTGATTGCTTGGCGCTGTCGCCGCTAGAATCGGCATTAGAGGCTATGCCCATCACGTCGCAATCTGAAGGGTGATCTACTCTCCAACAGGCGAGATACTGCTCGCCTCTCTCTCTAGAGGAGTATTCTTGTACCACAGGGCTAAACATAAACTACCTTGGGTTGGAGGCATCAGAATTTTATTATGATGTCACACAATCAAGTAATGGAGCTTGGTATTCCTTATACAATGTCTTTGGCTTACAGAATCCTCTATGCTGTCACAATCCCAGTCGACGTGTTTGTTTCTGCGATTATAACGTTACTCACAAGTAATGGAATGGTACCTTAGCAATGATACATTAATATGGACCAAAACTGATAACATCATGATGTTCATGACGTCGATGAGACACAACATGACGTGACATCACGCGATGCGACACTAGTATTGGGGTTAGGCTGGTACGGCCCCAAAGTTCCGATATTCTCGATGACGGCGATGACGTCAATCAAGATGGCGGATTTTGGCAGCAAGTTTCAATTTCGGTAGGAAAGTGCCACGCCGCTCTCGCCAAGAGAAATGGGGTGAAGTACATATTCCAACATGATAATGCATCACACCTCCGTTATCTATACTAATCAAAGAAAATGGCGAGAAAAAAAGACTTATCTTTATTATTTAACCAATTTCAAACAGGTGTGTTCTCCACTGGGCCTGGACGCCAACTGGCTTAGTTCATATCGTCGCCACCTGTGGGCGCTCTCCTGACGTGAGATCATGAGGCAAGTACTAGTATTCAAGATGACGGCACCCACTGTGTTCACCGCGAGTTCCAGAGCCCAACTGACTTAGTTCATACCGTGGCCACCAGAGGGCGCTACCGTGAAGTCGCGTGATGACACAAGATCGTCTGCTCTCTCTCTCGCGCGCGTTATTACGAGACACGCGCCGCGTCAGTGCCTGCGAGCGACTGCTTACGTCACAGCCTCAGGCCGCACCTTTGTACTCATGCCAGACATAGTCTTCTGTAAATATACCAACTGAAGTAACACCCACACCGCGCATCTAACTTATCAATTATCTAAGTACTTAATTCCATTTCAATTTTAATCATGTTCAATAAGTCAATTTACAAGTTCATTATTCAATGATCAAATGAGAAGTTCCACATTTTCCCACTATCAGCACGGTGTTCATTAATGACCTAGGACCCCCCACCCCTAGAAAGCTGCACTCCTATTGGCTACTGCATTAGTCATGCGATTCGACTTCATATAGGTAAGAAAAGGGGTTCACTATACTTTCAACTACCTAGTTTCAACTACTATTCAAGGTCCAGATAGCCACCTCTTCCTGGGAACCAGCGCCTAGTTTGAATTCTGGCAGTAAAGAAAGGTCACATGGGCTTTCGCTACCAACCTAAGAAAATCGTTGCAAACAAAGCTCACCCCCACGAACCTAAGCCTGCAGAGCGCAACCTCTTCCTAGGGGGCCTGGTAAGAGGACTCAGCCCACACTAGGCTTATGGAGAGAGGAAGGAGTGTACTTTATTTATTTGGGTGCCGTTTGTTTAAGGATGGAGTATATGTATCACAGAACACACGCTCTGACATGCCCTACAGCATATAGTCCTGCAAACTACTCCTACATAACTCATGTATAAGGCGCTACACAAACTCTTGCTACTTGTAAACCGTCAAAAGTAACGTATTGCACAGCCTACGGACATGCGAACCACTCCTAAATAATACAACATATTTACGTCTAGATAGACAAACAACTCGTAAATTGTCAAAATAATAATCCATCTAAAAGACTCTGCCTGCAAGTCGTCAACGGTCGACATCATACACCAGTCTTTATTTAAACAATTAGAGGCAGCACCACCACTACCACCACCACCACCACCACCACCACCACCACCAACTGTATTCGCCACTGAGTCCATAGCCCAACTGAATTAGGTCATATCGATCACTAGAGGACCCTGTAGTTACGTCAGGTGATGACGCAAGTACCGTAATCTAAGATGACGCCACCTAGTGGGTTCACAACGAGTTGCAGGTCCCAACTGTCTAGGTACATTTCGTCGCCGCCAGAGGACGCCACTGTCACACCAGCTGATGACGCAAGTACAGTTATCCATGATGGTGGCAAACAGCGTGTTCTCCACAAGGTCTAACATTCAGTCCCACCAGCAGAGGAAGCTGTTGCCCGTTTCCGGACATAAACCAAGATGGCTAGGGAAAATGATGGAATAACGACTCAACCTGCTCTGGGCTGCTGATGAGAGTAGGGATTGACTGCACTCTATTTTGAAACAACTTATATATAGAGTATATCACACTGACTTTTTTCAGTACACACTAGCAAACTGCTCCTAAATAATTCTTCACACTGATGTGTACACACGTTCAGTACTCGTAAACTGGCCAAATAGCGCATAGCGCGACATACAGAGCCGCTCACGAAATAATGCAATGAACGCGCGCAAGTACAGTCCACTGCCCCCTGCCCCGTAGAGTACACGGGAGGTAGCCATAAGCTACGCATCAGTCAGATGTTAAACGGTGCACAGGCCCCTGCTCGGCTTCTGAAAGCATGAGGTGGTGGCACCCCCCTTCATACTTAACACCTGAGAAATTCCTATCCGCTAGACACCAATGATGACGCGATCGCACGTACAGTCGACGCGGCTGTCAGCTGTCAAAGCACTCACAGACCTCCAGTTAGGGTCGCACGTGCCACAGCCCTTGCGAAGTGAGGCAGCCGCAGCTCGGGTCCCGCGTGCTCCGTCAGTCCCCGAGCCGTCGTCGTCGAACACCGGTGAAAGTTGCACGGCTCTATACAGCCACGGTTATACTGTCATAGCATTCCAAAGCGCGTTCACGCCAGTCTCATATTCGAAGCATCTGCAGACGCCACTTGTCTTTGCCATCGAAGGAAGAATAGCACAGAGCGTGTTGACACACGTGTTCAACCGCACGTGTCCACCCTGGCGTGACTGACACGTTGCTATCTAAAACATTCTCAATCTTAACCTTACGTCACATCGCTTTGTGGTCCAGCTCTCCGTAATTTTATAGTGCCCCAGAAAGAGTTAACGCTCGCTTTCTTGTTGTCTCAGCTTGTATGCGCCAAAATCCATGTCCTGTTTACCAAAATATCGATAAATCCAGTCTTCCTCCTGGACATAACGTGATAGTCTTCCTACATCAACATATGCAATCGTTCTCACTGCTCCTATATCCCACCACAATCAATCGTGAACTCTCATTGAATCTTATCCAACTTACCAGTCGAATTACTAACGCCGTCGGTATCGAAGCACTATCCACCTTTTCTTTCTGGAGCTTTCTGAAGTCATTTTGCAAAGATTGCTAAATTGCACCGACGGTTCCTCCAATTTATACACCCCCAACCTGTCCATTCTTTCTACAGACGCTACACTCAGTGGTAATAAACTATTTTTCACTGATCACCAATCTGCACCGTCCGCCCCCGGTAGCTGAGTGGTCAGCACGGCGGACTGTCAATCGTAAGGGCTCGGGTTCGATTCGCGGCTGGGTCGGGGATTTTCTCCACTCAGGGACTTGGTGTTGTGTTGTCCTAATCATCATCATTTCATCCCCATCGACGCGCAAGTCACCGAAGTGGCGTCAAGTCGAAAGACTTGCACCAGGTGAGCGGTCTACCCGACGGAAGGGCCTCGTCACACGCCATTATTATTATACCAATTTGCACCGACAACTAAACATCGCAAAGTGGTCTACAGGTTATCAAATATCTACTATACTCGCAAGAATATTGGAGCGTCAAACCGATCTCCAACCAGCGAATAAACCACCGAGTACCGTCTCGATCTAGTAAACATGCAATTCATATCCCACACCATACCAAATCACCTCATTACATCAACGAACCGAAGTCACTCTCAGAACTGATGTGCAAAGACAGGCTCGTTTCCCCTCGGCACAAACTCGTTACTGTTTCCGCTTTCTTGCTCGCATTTCCACAGATGTCTTCAGATTCATCGATTACAAGAACACCTTTATTTTCGCCATAATATTATACAATTTTCGCAGTACTTCCCGATATCAAGCACACAGCAGTAGCCTCCCAATCGCTAACGCGACATAATGCACAAGACATAGACCGTAAATTATTTCTCCACAAACACCAAATTTTAACGACGTGCAGGGTGCCGTAAACCATAGAATGACTAGAAACAAGTAGAGTAAACTGATATTTGCACTCTCGAGTACCGAAGTCGGAGATGTAACAGATTCCAGATGATCAATATTATTTACAAACCAACTAGGTTGTTTCCCTGATGATGATCAATATTATTTACAAACTAACTAGGGTGTTTCCCACGTCTACAGAACAGGCAAACATGTGTCCAAACACACCACTATGGTTCTTCTCTCAACTAAATAAAGGCACCAAATGTGCAGAAGCAGTCGACTGAACAATTTACATGGGAGGGAATAACGCTACACCGCAAACGCACCAGCTTCTCAAAGTTACACTTTATCACGAAAGCCGCCCAGCACATACTTAGTATTAGTTCGCTATTCGGTCGTCTGGAAAATGGTAAAATTAGCTCTGATACATTCCTACACTCCAACATACCTCTGCATTCGGAAGACTGCTACCATTAACACGGGAACGCGAATTAATACCACCACAGACTCTGCATACATGGACACATTCTAGAAAACCCCTCACATGTATCTTCTATCGTAATACTGCAATTAAATCATACGATCGCGATTTTAACAGAACGGTATTCGGCAATGACCGAAATATCGGAAATACACTCTGTTGACCGCTGTGGCTCTGGAAATACCTGTACCTTCTTTACGACCAGACATACTCTTCCATTCGCTATCAGAGCACTCCAAGTCAAATCCATACCCTCCCTACAACAGCACATAAACATTTCCTTTACACAAACACAAATACTTTATAAGCCTGATGCTCAAATGCGAACATATCACACACCCAGCACTAATACTAAGTGTAATATGACCTCGTCAATAACTGGATGCATACGACATCAAATAACACTGACCGAAAATCATCGATGGGTGTACACGTCTCTTACGTTCTTCCTGCGAGTCATGCCACCGTGTCATAGACGTAATCGAGCAGATGTTGAAGAAGAAATCCCGATCCCAACAAATACTGCATGTTACTCTCACAAGCGCTCTTCGTTCTACACGTGCACCCAAGTATCCATGTTAAAACCTATAACTGCTTTACGAGTCGAGGTACGACATTACCTCTGAATGAGGTGGTGTTTTCTGGACTGATACCGTCACCGCGATCGTAGAAATGTGTCTATTAACACCCAACTATGCACTCTCACAATAAACTCAATGAACTTTGAAAGCCATTCGGCTAAGGAACGTGGTATGCAAGCGCTATTTGCGACTCCATCACACCGCACTCAACTACATAATTCATTAGTTTTTGCAACGCAATCTGTCTAGAGACCATATCAGATGTTCCGCGATATATATGCTGAGTTATAGGGGATAACAGACAGTAGTACTAAATGAGGTGCTGATTGAGGCCCTAAGAAGGAAAATATACACTAACTTCTCAGATCTCTAGCCTTACGGTATATATTACAAATTACGTCCATTCAAACACATACTTGCGTATTCTTACATCAACGAGTCAATCTTATTTCACGCACTCTCATATCTCTAAACGAGTCACCTTCCTCGAAGCTGTCTGCTACAGTAAAATTAAAAACCATCTTAATCACACCCTACACATCTTGCACTCGCACCCATTTATACAGCTTTCCAAAAGTGCTAGTTCCAATTTAGATTGGAGAGAGGCATATCCAACACCTTCAGCAACCCGTGTAGAGACAGATCGAGCTGAGTTACTGCAACAAGACCGTGTTTTGAGCATTCGGAGGAAATGTGCGCAATTTGGTACGCACCCGAACTACATACAAGGACTACAGATCCCCAACATGCTATTTTCGTTATTCTATACCCCTTCCAACATAGAAAAATTATGAACTATAAAAGCTCATCCTATTTACACGTCACCTAGGCGTCGATGCTGGTGCAATGACGTATAGCTACGGTGTGCCTCCAGCGTGAAGAAAAAGATTTTACAATACTTCCCCAGAATAGCGTAGCGTGCAGCCATCCAGGCATTCCTAACGGTTCACCAAGTCCTACACCTCAAACTGCAGCTGCCTATGTGTACACGATCATATTAAATATACAAACACCGCAGAGACCACATTAAACTTACCTCACCTATACTCTAAGCAATTTATCGTTTGAGACGCTCCCTCTGGTCCTGATTCAAACACTGTTTTCTAACACGCTTTTGCACATGGCCAAACATTTCGTTTTCTGCCACGACTTCGAGGTCTGTATCAGATTCTAAACTCACATTAAGACGCCCAGGTCCACGACCACTCACAGGAAACTATACATACAGCACACGGTGTAAATCATATTCTTATGTCGGATAGCATAACACTGGATCATTTTTAAATAAAACACACTTTCAACACAAGGAAACTAGAAGTGTTTGGCGGCGTTGTGGAGAGTTTCCAAACTACCGTCCGAAAGTGACAGAATACATCTGCATTTAAACTCGATGTCACAGTGACAGAGTAGATGATGGCTCCGTGTTCCATTTCGAGTTATTCCAAATTTTGCACTCATGTACGCGATCGCTGTTTAGCTGCTAGCAACCCCCAGAAGTAGTCACCCATCCACAATATTTCTTCCCCAACTCAAACTAGCGATGTCACTCAATCGTTATGTGGTAACCATCAGCGCACCAATGCAAAGATGTGATGGAAAAGGCACCGCAGATGTACTGTAATATTAAGCAACAGACTTGATAGCGCGAAGAATTTTACACCAATTTCAGCACCAGCCAACGATGTGACAGCATGTTTCCCCAGTTTCAGTATCATAGCTAAACAATGCCCTCTGCGCGTTGCGAGTATCATTGCGAACATCGATAGATGACTGAGCAGTACGTCCATTTACTCTTAAATCTCGAACACCCAAATAATCAAACTATACCTAACAGTGCGCTACATATTTCTATCACCTCGAGTATAGTGTTTAAATTACGATCTATCTCTCAGCGTATGGGAGTCACAGAGCATTCCCGCCGTCTGAGGATAAAAGACAGTTTGTACATGGGATCAAGTATGCGCCAGCAAGAGGAATGCTACAAAACGTTGACGTCGAAACGAAGAGGAATCGGGGAGGTAGTCAATTTCTTTCCCATTGAGTCAGTATTATACTGTATGCCTACTGAGGAATCAGCGATACACGCGAGTTGACTACTGTATTTGGTGCTTATGAGGAGTGCAGAAATCATTTCACCTTTAAACTTACTTGCATCTGCGTTATAGGATAACAGAGTGTGGAGGGGCTGATCGATTGAGAAAGAGCTGTAACGAGGTACGATTTAAAGGTTGACTAATAAATTCTAGAGAAGGAGAAATTGCTGCAGGTCAGTTTTTTCCCAGTGTTCTATCCGGATGCATGAGTCACGTAACATAGCCTGCGTTCTACTCGTATACAGCTACATGTTCGGTATGTGGTTTAAAGCAGTGTCTACTTGCGATCGTTAACGGTAAACCTCTCGGTCATCAGATGACTTCCATCTCATGTGTAATGAAACTTCACATTCCTCTAAACGAATTTTGATTTTATGCGATCCCCCTGTCGCATCTTGGGCGTACAATCGAGATTTCAGGGTCATAGCTAACTTAGCGGTATGAGCTTGTGATGCGCTGCAATCCCTGTGTACACATTTGCCCGACTGATGTGCTGTTTACAGAGTTAGTGACGGAATGACTTGTAATTTTCACATGTCAGACGCTGCTGCTGCTGTGCGTCTATCTGTTTCCTTGTAGGATGTATCCCGCGCTACCAACTACCATTTTATATATAGGGCTGATGCAGGCATCGTATAATTTCTGACCCATGATCGAATGTGAACAGTGGACATTATACGTCTCCACAAAGCTATATTGTGCACGTATAATGCAAAGCAAATGTTTTACGATTCGATAAGATAGTTCAGCGTAAAGAAACCGGGAAGAAGTGTGTGTGTCATAGGTCGGAAAAACGTGCGATCTAACATTATAGCCAGTTTTTAAGTGCAAAACGCTGTATTCTTAGGAGTGTGTGTCTTTATGTTCTCTCTCTCTCTCTCTCTCTCTCTCTTAGAAATAACTTCCAGGTGCGGATCCTAGACTCTAGAACAATACTTTAGAGTTGATAGCTTTTTTGATTTATGTAAAAATGAGTCGAGCTCCATCCATCTGGGGCTCCAACACATATAAAAATCAAAATCATTTGTTGTTGTTCTTAACTGTATGCTATTATATGACCGCACTTTCGAATCTGTTACCATACATCGATAAGGGGTGCTAAGCTCCTCGACATGGTCGCATCTCGAGAAATCTCGTTAACTTTGACGGGTTACGACCTGGAAAGCTCAATTCGTCCACTAGATGTGGAGTGTAGAGGTCTTCTTTTGGTCGGTTTTAGAATAATTCGCTAACTGTGCTGCAGGTCTGGTTGGTCAATGACAGTGTGTAAAGGTCTTTTACCCTAAGACGGCGGGAATGCTCTGTGACTCCCATATGCTGAGAGATAGATCGTAATTTAAACACTATGCTCGAGGTGATAGAAATATGTAGAGCACTGTCTCGTATACTTTGATGAGTTATGTATTTAGAGTTAAGAGTTAGAATAAAGAGTTAATCGACGTACTGCTCAGTCACCTGTCGATGTTCGAAATGATATTCGCAACGTGGATAGGGCATGGTTTAGCTATGATACTGAAATTGGGGAAACATGCTGTCACATTATTGGCCGGTGCTGAAATTAGTGTAAAATTCTTCGCGCTATCAAGTCTGTTGCTTAATATTACAGTACATCGGCGGTGCCTTTTCCATCACATCTTTGCACTGGTGCGCTGATGGTTACCACATAACGATTGAGTGACATCGCTAGTTTGAGTTGGGGAAGAAATATTGTGGATGGGTGACTACTTCTGGGGGTTGCTAGCAGCTAAACAGCGATCGCGTACATGAGTGCAAAATTTGGAATAACTCGAGATGGAACACGGAGCCATCATCTACTCTGTCACTGTGACATCGAGTTTAAATGCAGATGTATTCTGTCACTTTCGGACGGTAGTTTGGAAACTCTCCACAACACCGCCAAACACTTCTAGTTTCCTTATGTTGAAAGTGTGTTTTATTTAAAAATGATCCAGTGTTATGCTCTCCGACATAAGAATATGATTTACACCGTGTGCTGTATGTATAGTTTCCTGTGAGTGGTCGTGGACCTGGGCGTCTTAATGTGAGTTTAGAATCTGATACAGACCTCGAAGTCGTGGCAGAAAACGAAATGTTTGGCCATGTGCAAAAGCGTGTTAGAAAACAGTGTTTGAATCAGGACCAGAGGGAGCGTCTCAAACGATAAATTGCTTAGAGTATAGGTGAGGTAAGTTTAATATGGTCTCTGCGGTGTTTGTATATTTAATATGATCGTGTACACATAGGCAGCTGCAGTTTGAGGTGTAGGACTTGGTGAACCGTTAGGAATGCCTGGATGGCTGCACGCTACGCTATTCTGGGGAAGTATTGTAAAATCTTTTTCTTCACGCTGGAGGCACACCGTAGCTATACGTCATTGCACCAGCATCGACGCATAGGTCACTTGTAAATAGGATGAGCTTTTATAAAATGGTTCAAATGGCTCTGAGCCATGACGTAACTCCTGAGGTCATCAGTCCTTTTATAGTTCATAGTTTTTCTATGTTGGGATTGTTATAGAATAACGAAAATAGCGTGTTGGGGATCATTAGTACTTGTATCTAGTTCGGGTGCATACCACATTGCGCGCATTTCCTCCGAATGCTCAAAACACGGTCCTGTAGCAGTAACTCAGCTCGATCTCTATCTACACGGGTTGCAGAAGGTGTTAGATATGCCTCTCTCCAACCTAAATTTGAACTAGCACTTGCGGAAAGCTGTAGAAATGGGTGCGAGTGCAAGTTGTCTAGAGTGTGATTAAAAAGAAGTTGGCCGCCATCATGGGTAACTGTACCTGCGTCATCAGCTGGTGTGATGATGGCGTCCTCTGGCGGCGACGAAATGTATCAAAACAGTTGGGGTCTGGAGCTCATGGTGAACCCACTAGGTGGCGCCATCTTGGATTACTGTACTTGCGTCATCACCTGACATAACTACTGCGTCCTCTAGTGGTATCGATATGGGCTAAGTCAGTTGGGCTGTGGACGCAGTGGCGAATACACTTGGTGGTGGTGCTGCCTCTAATTGTTTAAGTAAAGACTGGTGTACGATGTCGACAGTTGACGACTAGCAGGCAGAGTCTTTTAGATGGATTATTATTTTGACAATTTGCGAGTTGTTTGTCTATCTAGACGTAAATGTGTTGTATTATTTATGAGTGGTTCGCATGTCTGTAAGCTGTGCAATGCGTTACTTTTGACGGTTTACAATTAGCAAGAGTTTGTGCAGAGCCTTATACATGAGTTATGTAGGAGTAGTTTGCAGGTCTGTACGCTGTGGGGCATGTCAGAGCGTCTGTTCTGTGATACATATACTCCATCCTTAAATAAACTGCTCCCAAATAAATAAAGTACACTCCTTTCTCTCTCCATCAGCCTAGTGTTGGCTGAGTCCTTTTACCAGCAACCCCTAGGGAGAGGTCGCGCCCTGGAGGTTTTGGTTAGGGGGGGTGAGCTTTGTTTGCAACGATTTTCTTATCTTGGTAGCGAAAACCCAAGTGACCTTTCTTTACTGCCAGAATTCAAACTTGGCGCCGGTTCCTAGGAAGAGGTGGCGGTCTGGACCTTGAAAAGTAGTTGAAACTAGGTAGTTGAAAGTGTAGTGAACCCCTTTTCTTACCTATATGAAGTCGAATCACATGACTAATACAGTAGTCAATAGGAGTGCAGCATTCTAGGGGTGGGGGGTGCTAGGTCATTAATGAACACCATGTTGATAATGAGAAAATGTGGAACTTCTCATTTGATCATTGAATATTGAACTTGTAAATTTACGTATTGAATATGATTAAAATTTAAATGGAAGTAAGTACTTAGGTAATTGATAGGTTAGATGCGCGATGTGGGCGTTACTTTAGTTGGTATATTTACAGAAGACTATGTCTGGCATGAGTACAAAGGTGCGGCCTGAGGCTGTGACGTAAGCAGTCGCTCGCAGGCACTGACGCGGCGCGTGTCTCGTAATAACGCGCGCGCGAGAGAGAGAGAGAGCAGACGATCCTGTGTCATCACGCGACTCCACGGTAGCGCCCTCTGGTGGGCACAATATGAAATGAGTCAGTTGGGCTCTGGAACTCGCGGTGAACACAGTGGGTGCCGTCATCTTGAATACTAGCACTTGCCTCATGATCGGTCGTCAGGATAGCAACCTCTGGTGGCGACGATATGAACTAAGCCAGTTTGAGTCCACACCCAGTGGAGAACACACATGCTTGAAATTGGTTTAATAATAAAGACAAGTCCTTTTTCCCCGCCATTTTCTTTGCTTAGTAGAGGTAAGTGTTGGGTGACACATTATGATGTTGGAATTTGAACTTCGCGCTATTTTTTGGTAGGTCTTAGGAAAATAAGCTTCATTAAGCCTGGTGTTCTCTCAAACCGTCTATTACCAATCTGTATTGTGTCTTCAGTTACAGTTATAGAATGCGTACCCAACATGTACGTTCTTCCCCTGCTAACACCAAAAGCTCTATCTAATCGTGTTTTATTTTTTTATTATTATTATAATTTTTTTTTTTCTGAGAGCTGTCAGAGGGATTCATTAACCGGCTTAATGGTCTCTCTTAGCGTTTGCTGTCGATCCATATGACCTAACCTCAGCAGCCGTGATTTCTTACAAACTGCTTCACGCATCTGAATCACTTTCTGCTTCGTGGACATCATGATGTAAACTGTCAGACATCTCTGCGGTGTGAGGCTGAATATACCCAGTCATCCTGACCAACCTTCTCAACAAGGAAGTCTACATCTATTTTCCCCTCAACAGCCTGGACCTTTTCAATTAATTCGGTTACTTTCTTACTGACTTGATTAACTAACTCATTTAATGCACTCACCATTCTCAGAAGAGTCTGGTAATACGTCTCTAGTTCTGTGCGCATAGCTGCAAGTTTATGCGCAATGGTCTGAATTTCCGCTTCAAAGTACAGGCGAATGTTCTGTCTGTGTACAGGCGAATTTGTCCATGGTGTAGCTTAGACTGATGCACTAACCTCTCTTACAGTGCTATATATGCAAAAACTCTTGAAAGCTTGGCTGTACGTACTATCACCCAGTTTTCTTGTTTTATCAATAACGAGAAACCCAAATTGTGAATGATTCCAGCAATCTGCATATATCTTTACAAAATTATTGCATGATATTAGTTCCGACATGTGCCTGGTAAATGTGTTTTAAATTCTGGTTGTCTTGTTTGAAGGCTATAATGAGGTTTGCGTTATACGTAAAGAACTCTCTGGGGATTCTGGAATATGCTTGACTTGGATAAAATACATCAGCACCCATATGACGACCGTAACAGAAATATTTTCGAATTTGGTCTTGGTTTTCCACGGCGACATGGTCGAATATGTAGACTGTGTTTGGCTTAGCTTTATCAGGTGGAGGGATATCACTGCTTTCACTGAATTTCATGTATGTAACACCATCTACACCGCACAATATCTCATGCAATAGCTGATACTTGGGTTTAAACAGTGTTTTTGAGAATACACAAATATGTTCAAATCGGGCCCCATCTACATGTGTTAGCAGAGTCATGAGGACATTAGTCTTCCCACAATTGGGTGGACCCACAATATTTGCTCTTATATTATCAGGAAGGAGAATTCCGTTCTTCTTGTTCTTCTTCAGGTCTTCATTTGCATCTTCACAGGACCAGTCTCCAACAACAAAGTCTTTGTGGCAAGGGTGCTCCACCCAGCCCGCCATGATACTAATTGCACCAAGTACAGACATGTAGTTGACATATATAGAAAAATAAGCTTGAAAGGGTAATAATAGGATGTGTAGCCACTATAGTTCCATCACTTAACCGACTGAGCTATATTGACTACACAGAGAAAACAGCTATATATTTTACACATGAAGAGTAACTTGATCAATGATCATCTCAGTTACTTGTATAGCATTGAAAAAAATTGTAATACTTTGATTATAATGACAGAGGTATGAAATAATACACAAACACTGTTCGAGACTATACATAAATTATTTATTTAAAAATCATACATGGGATGTAGTATTTCAGGACTATCATTACAATCTGTATGTATCTTCTTCTTCGCACCTATACAGTATTTACCAATGAAGCTTTTTGGCAAGCAATAAATTCAGCGCATATCTCACTCAAGCTAATAGATAACTCACAGTACTCAGGTTCTTCACAGACACATTTCATTTGTTTCTCTTTAGGTTTAGCGTTCATGTGCGAACATAGAGGTTGCTTAAGATCATCAACATGTATGCTATGCACACGTAGGGAGTTTACAACATCATTGTGTGCAGAGCCTGTGCTAGGCAGCCAACGATTCAGTCTGTCCAATGCAAGACGTATGGCAATGTCCAGATCGTATAACTTCATAACTGAGGCATGTTCAGATAAACACAGTTGTCACCCGATTTCGCACATAATGCACAGTCATCATATACTGTTGTAACAGAAAGTATCACATCAGTAAGGCAAATGTCTGGAGGAGAATGAGTTGGATAATATTCTGTAGTCATCTGCTGATTGATGTAGCGCTCTGCACGACATATTTCATCCCAGTAGAACTCGGAAATTGGCACTTTAACACATTTGGATACATTTTCAATCTCCATTCTAGCATGCAGCCCCCAGACATGATGCACTTTTATAGCAATGTTCACACGTTTCGATCCACTGGCAGTTAAATTGTATGTGGGGGCGAAAAGCGTAGGTGCACTCGATGACTTCTTATCCACAGTATCTCCACTCTGTGGGTGCGCTATCACAGGGATGTTCTGCTGGGATGGGTCATATGTCGGCAACCAGTACCCATCTTGTTGTTTAACACCGCCAGCGACAGCATTCGATGTGTCGGGGGCAGATCGCATGTCCTCATCACACAAATCGATGAGTGGGATGGACAGAAACTCCTTGTCCTGCTCCAGCAAGTGAGCTGTGTGTGCTACCAAGTCCCACGTGGCTGCTACTGGTTCAGACATGCTGGAGGCTGCATCAGTAGGTAGCGACAAGATGGCAGGCCAGGTTGCAACACACCGGATGTGTTAGCAGAGCTAGGCAAGTTGACGCTCGACCCTGTTGAACGAAGATGAAGAAGCATTAGATATGGACCAAGATGTGAAAACTTTAAATAATAATAGTAATAAGGCGAACCAGAGATAAAGATGTAATATGGGATACTTACTTTTCTGATTAATCCTGTTCTGCGTGATTGTGCTAGAATGTGACTGCTGTTGACGCTTCATGGTTTTCGTTCTTCTGCTGACTGACTGAACAAGACTGAGGCCCTTGAGCTGCTTAGCCTCACCTATATCTCCTACAATGACGTCTTCAGATACTTCCATTCAACTGGCTTAAGTCCAGCATGTGACTGGATTAAGGGTTCCTATTGGTTCCCACTGATGTCACAACAGTGCCCTCTAGTGCCAGTGCTGGGTACTAGGCTACATGATGAACTGACTGTTCGCCGCCATCTTGGATAACGGTATTTGCGTCATCAGCTGATGTCATGGTAGCACCCTCTGGCGGTGGCAATATGTACTAAGTCAGTAGGAGTCTGGAGCTCGTGGTCAACACACCGGATGGCCGCCATCTTGGATTACGTCACAGATGAGAGCGCCCTCTGGTGGTGGCGATGTGTATTAAGTCAGTTGGGCTCTGGACCTCGTGGTGAACACAACGGATGGATAGCACTGCTTGTAATTGTTTAAATAAAGTCTTATGTCCAAGTCCTTTTCCCACAAATTCTTAGGAGGTGGCTGTTGGGCGACTGAGGTTAGTACAAGTGTCCTTTCTTTGGCTCCATTTTCTTAGCTTAGTAGAGAAACCACAAGTGACCTTTGTTTACCACCAAAATTCAATCTTCGCCCCAGTTCATAGGAGGAAGTGGTGGTCGAGTGACTTAGGTTAGTGGATGTGGCCCGTGTGCGCTATCTTCCCACAATTTTTTTTGCTTAGTAGGGATAACTGTGGTATGATGGATTATCCTGTTGGAATTTGAACTTCCCACTATTTTTCTGAGGTGATGGGGGCATGGAACTTTCCCACCAAAATTCAAACTTGCCGCTAAAATCCACCATCTTGAATGACGCCATGGCAGCCATCTTGGATGACGTCATGTGCTGTTGCCAAGTCCACACGGCGCCATCTTGGATGACGTCATCACCATAATCCTGGATACATCTGGCAACAATACAGAGTAGGTGGTAGATACTTTGTTCCAGTATTACTGAGCGCTTATTCCACGGCGTTTTTCAACTGCAAAATGTACTAGTTACTGAAAGTCATGTAATCAGAAACATTGAAATTAAGAAAGTCTAAAGGTTCAGATTGATGTTTTTAGGTCTGGTTTTCTCAACATGCTTCCAAATTGGTGATCAAACCAAAATATCAGTCCAGATCAAGGACAAAATATTTCCACACTTCTGGAACGAATCACTAAAGGCACAAACGTTTTGCTCAAAATAATCATTTTTTGTTAACTTGCAAGTATGTGTGAATGAAGGAATCTGTGTGTAATCTAGTCAAGTAACCACTCCAATTTCACTTGAATGCTAGAATGAGATACTGTTATACAGTAGCTTCCAGAATTCAGAAGGTTACTGAAGTGTATCTTAAAAAAAAAAAAAAGAAGCTATCCAATCTTGAAAACTCTTGTGTCACGAATAATATATATAATGTCAATGATTAAGTAACAGATGTTAATGAAAACTCAGAGCTTGTATGTGTGAAACGTAAAAGGAGGTCCCCGTAGGAAAAACTAAATTAAGTTTTCGAAAAAACCAAGCGATTTTGTAAAGAAACGGAGACTTTCTCTTTTTATGATTCACTTCTGTTTTGACATTCGATGTACTAAGAGGTAGGTTGCCGAAATTCCTATGTCTTATGTTTTTTATGGAATAATAAGGTTATCATTCATAAATATCGGTCTCTGCAGTTATTGTAGTGAACCTTTTAATACTACCACACTGACTGCTGAAATGATTTTATATTTTTTAGGTAGATGTTTCACGAAATTGTGATCACGTTATTTGAAAGCAAGATGAACGACTGCTTATCGCGTTGTGCCGTTTAAGTACATTATTCTCCATAGGTCGGACCTGAAGACCTGTTTTTACGAAGACCCGTCGATTATCGACAGCAGTGTCTTGCAGTCAACGAGCCTTCAAACAGCGGTTGACGAAGGTGTTCAGCAACACCAGGGTCTCATACATCGAAAGAATGTAACAGCGTTGGCCTCAAGGGTAAATTATACTAATGGTCCAGCATATTAAAAGGATTATATATATATTTATAATTTTATACGCGTAAGGATACTAACCACACCGTGGCATCGCATTTGTAACGTGTCCTTCCTGTGGCAAACTCATAATAATGAGCAGAATATTTTTTCATTAATTTGAATATTTCTCTCACTTTTAATTACCAATAAGAAAAGAAACGTTACAATGGACGCTAGTCTGCCATCTTTCTTGCTGAAGTGGAATATCGCGATTATTAAATTTCCTTGATAGGTTAACTGAAACTGTTTTCCCTAGCCCAGCGAATTGCTGGAAAGTCTGCCCTGAGAGTTCTCTGTCGACTTGTAGATTGTGAGTCTGTCTGATATCGAGAAGTGATCAGTGTCGATTGCTGGTGCGGATTGCGCTAGAGTAGATTACACGTGGTATCTGTCACATGATGTTACCCCATTAACTCTCGTAGCATTGAGTGCCGCACTTCGGGTTTGTGGCGTGAGGCTTTCTTTTCACTTAGGAGTGTAAGCAACAGCACCACAGTTTACGGTGGAAAGTGCGTGTTTTGGACCGTAGTTCCATTTCTGGGTGTTCGGTCGCCTGCTGCGAATCATTTTATTTGACCCCGACCCGGCGACTTGCGTGTAGATGACAACGAAATGGAGACGAGAGCGACAGCTACGGAGGCGGCTGTCCGTGTTCTGCGAGCGGAGCGTCCTGTGTCTGTATTTCGTGGCTGTTGACGGTCCGACGGCGCAGTTCTTGGTAAGTACGGAACGTTCTTTGGTGATATCCCGCACAGTGCAGCTGTTGCAAAGCACTGACTTTTTATTGGCGCGCTACGAAAAAGCTAATTCGTGATGTCAGTACATGCTGTGTGTAGCGAACTTTGGGCCACTTTAATTGCTTAAAGAATTTTCACTTACATTTTTGATAAAGTTGAAAAGTTAGTAGCTTCAGCATACTCTTAGTAGCTAAATGAAAATTGTTAGAACAAATGTTAATTCGGCGTTTATGGCGGTTTGTGGAATAACTGTTTAGGGAGAGTAAGCTTCGTAGTTCAGCTCTGTAGTCAAATTTCGTAGAATATGCTCACTGAGATCAACCACAACTGGCAAGTCTTGGAAGTGGGGCGCAAAGGGTGTCCCATAACTGCAAGTAACTGACGATGCGCAACATGCTGACTGTTAACAGCTTCTGCGAATAGCTATGAAGTGGCGACTAGAGCGTGTCAGTCTATGACGGGATACTGGTTAGACTACAGTAGCGTGAAGACGCTGCCCCTCCGTACGGTACCTAAGGATGTCAGACTTTAAGATATTTAATAAACGTAAACTGTATTTTTACGGTGCTGTCTAACTTTAAGCATACATCGTGTTTTGAGAAATTTTTGACAAGCTTGAGAAGATGCAGGATGTTGTCTGTTTCGCCGCACATGTTTAGTGACGTAGTTTGATTAGAATTTCTCACTGTATCGTGAGTCTCCACAAGTATGGAAACTACAATCAACGGTAAAAACAAAGTAGTACTGTAAATTACCAAAATGAGTGCTGTATCTTTCAGGAATAGGTTAAGATGGGAATATATATTCTACCCGTAATACAGACGGAAGCGTAACGAAATAAAAAGTAATAAAAGTTCCCCGGTTCTTCTACGCGCAACGTGGGCTGTATGTTCCAACGTTTTAATTTAAGGAACTGTCATAAGAGGACGAAATATGAGGATAAATCGCCGCGTCCCTGTGCCTTCACACCGTGAGAGCGGAGTAAAATTAGTCATTACAGGTTTCATTGACAATTCGACTAAAGTTCGTGTAATCAGGTTTTAAGAGCAATATTTCCTTTCGAGGAATTTCGTATGTAAGTCTCTACCGTTGAAAGCCATTCCCTGGACCAGCGTCGAAATCGAAGTGACAACTGCTTTATCTGTATTAGTGGCCTTTCTGTCAAAATACGAGCAGGGTATGCTTCAAAGTGAGGTGAAAGTGACAAACTTCGTACCTGTACACGTTTTTTTAATTTGCCCTTGTCTGGCTGCGGATTCGTCCGAGCTTTATCGTTTATTGGGGGGGGGGGGGGGGTCTTAACTGTCAGCACTAGGGATCGGTGGTCCCTGTGGCAGTGATTCATTCCGTTTTCGCAGAAGCACGGGACACGGGTGTCGGCAGCCAGCGACACGGAGTGAAGGCGAGCCGTGGTCTGTGGTGTCACCCACACCACCTGTGGGAAGGACTAGCTCACATTTCCGCCACTTTTGGCGTCCGCACTATGGGCGGGATTCGTGGTTTCGGTGAAACATTTGAAACTGTGACCACGTATGAAGTGAAGTGCTGAAGGAGATTTTGCGAGGCCCCCCCCCCCCCCCCCCTCACCGACCCGCCAACCACCCACCCTCTGCGAAGTCCACCGAAATCTTGGTTGTGACAGATTGATCTGCAGCATGGCTAGAGGTTGAAAGGTGAACTGGCGAAACTAATCCATGTGAATAAATGCCAAAGTTTGTGGTAAGGCCCCTGCACGCGCAACGACCAATCGACATATTGAACATGTGTAGGCGTTTTGACCGACAAACTTTCCTTGTCTGGATATTGGGCCGTTGTGCCAACTGCATGCCAGACGTCTGTCTTTAGTCAGTGTTTCTGCAGATGTTTGTGGAGCACGTCGAGGAATATATCAATATAGATGCAATAAATAAGCTTTCCTCAGTTTTCAACGAATCCATAGTGACTTCTTGCAGCACAGAGTACGTCGGCCGATCTTCTGTATTTCTGATTGTCTTTTAGTTCCGATACCTAACGGAAATGATTCTGAAAAAACGAAATATCGACACCCAGTTGACGTTAATGCGTGAAATATCCCTCCTTCATCGTTAGTCCAGCCTATATCCAAGCCCTCAATGAAGAGCAAACTATGGGATAATTTTCTGTTCCAACAGATGCTTAATTCTTCGTTTCTTATGTATGTTCTATTTATTAGACTTGCGTCACTGCTCCGTGTAGTGTTTTCCAAATGAGTCTTAAACTTTGCTGCGTACATAAACTAATCGGTGGCGAAGCCTACCCAAAAAAAAAAAAAAATCAAAATAATTCTCCCATACTGAATTTAATCATATCGGGCAATGTAAACTTCTGAATGTTTCACGTTAGAACTTCATACATGCACCCGCCGGTAGAATGCATCACTCCCAGCTTTGTAACCAATAGCAGCTCGAAATTCTGTGCTGCTTATGAGCATGCACAGTAAGCCCGTTTCTTTTCCGTGGCGGGCTGGGGCTTCTACAGCGTGGATACAGTTTTTAAAAGCTGGCGTTAGATTTTTCTGGTTCTCGCCAGCAGGTGGATACACGCCTGTGTAATGTCTTCCACAAGTTCACTAACAGTGCTACCTGGGCCGCTATTACACTATCCCATTCCTTTGTCAAAGTTGATATGTCAAACATTTGTCAAAGAAATCTGATGGTGTAATAGGAAACTTTGTCAAAACTGGCATGTCGTCAAGTATGATCAAATCTAAAGCCTCGCCATAGATTTGATCATAGTCGTTAATCATCTGTTCACTGCAATGTGAAATGTAACAACTTCGAGCGCTGGCGTCGCTACAGCTGTCGGACGTGTCTGTAGTGTTTGTAAACATGGATTCAAAGTTAGTTTCGTCGACTTTTTTAAAATAAACTAGCTTGGGCTATGGGAAGGGGGGGGGGGGGCGGGAGCAAGGGGCATAATGCATGCTATCAATTGTGCGTTGATGGGAGGTGCAATATACTGTAGGTGACTTCATGTCCACAATCACAGCTACAGCCATCCACCTCTACATTTGGAAACATACATGCAGCAAGCCGGAATAGAGGATGTGGTCACACTCAAAAATTCTTTCTTAGCTTTCCTTTCTACTTTGTCTGTTTCTGGATTCTGGATGCGACAAATTAAAAAGCGCATTATCTGTTTCGTACTTTGTATTAATTTTGCCGTTGTGGGAACACTAATTCCAGAAATTAAATTATTTAAAATTAAAAATTGTTCTTATAGTCCATAAAGTGCACTAAACGTTTATTTACCTTCACATATTCCACCTTCATCAGTTTATAAATCGTTTCACACGTTTCTGACATTATTTTGGTTGATTACAATTTGATATTAGTGTGCTGTGTTGTAAACCAGAGTAGCTCTCGTGTATCAAGAAATCGCAGTGACACAGTTGGTCTTCTGGACGTACAGCATTTCTAAGAATATTGTTTTGTAACATGAGAAGCCACTTTACTGAGCAAATACTGAAATACTCTCATCCATTCGTAAGTAATTTATATGTTAAGACTTGACTTCCTCCTCTTGCAGCTCTCGTAACAAATTTTCCTGATTTCTTTTACTATCTAGACGTAATACCTAGGGCTTCATTCAGCTGTTTACTCTTTCTCTACCGCGTTTCTTCCAAATACACACACACACAATGCAATTGTGGTATTAGCAACTGCAGCGCATAATAAGTTTCCGTCCGCCATCTTGAAATTTGACGAAAAATGAGTGTAATCCCCTTTTTAGCGTCCATGATCTTTGTCAAAAAAATTTGAGGAATATTTGATATTTCTTCGTCAATGAAATGACAGTCTAAGACTGGCCTTAGCACAGTCTTGCGCGCGAGCAGCAAGCCGAGAAGAATAACACACAAAGAACAAGAAGACATTCATAATTCGTTTAAAATAAATGTGAAACCATCATTGGATGTCATTGCAAGAAGACAGGGAGTAGCTTGTGTTTTCGTTGTTCCTCAGATTAAAATTTAGTAGCCTTACTTATTTCACACGTTCGTAGTAATGCAGAGTATTGGTAGGTTCTGAAATCAACATAGGCATGTTTATGGTGAAACCTGTAACATGAATTAAGTAGCAAAAAGCAGTAAGCAGTGGCAGTGATACAACCGACTAGTGAAGTATGTTTCGGTGTGTCCTGTCAGGTGTCATCGACAATGTCTTGACACCGTTGTCGAAAGGGAATGGTAAGATGTCTAGTATTTATTGTTGCAAAACATGGTATTGCCGTCTACGTCAAACTCCCATGGACGCATTTATTTCATCACAAGACCCTCAAAATGTTTTTAACTGAAAACACTGCATCATTTACTCGTCTCTCTGCAAGAGTGTAAGAAAAAAAGCTGACGCAGTTTGTCTATTAAATTTTAGCGAAAATTTGTAAGACGCTTTCAAACACAATAGTAAAATCCAAAACGGTGGTTAAGTGGCAGCGTTGTAAGGTCTATTATAATTATCCGGGCTGTTATGCCGTAGTCGGTTGATGAATTCCGTGTCGATTCCTAACGTTTCGTCTCAGACTGCGGGAGACATCAAGGTGGTCCGTAGCTCAATGGAAGGTCCAACACACCCACTGGCTCGCTACTGACTGCCGCTAAATTCCGTGTCCGCGCGTTCCCACGCCGCGGCGTGACGTCACGTGTTTTGAAAACGTCAGTGCAATTGGCCGCTGTCCGTCGCCGTCGATCGCCGTTGCCATCACCCAGTAGTGGACGGGTGGTACACATCTTTAACACCGGCATCCATATACCGTTTAATTTCACACCCTCCTCCTTTCGGTTGAAATTATGAGTGTGTTTAGCGATTTCGATTGCCTCCCTGTAGAGCCTTTCGTAATATCCGCTTGTGGCCGCTAGCACTTGCGTCTCCTCGAAACGAATATTGTGGTTCCCTGGCTGGAAAGCATGCTCCGCAACAGCTGATCGTTCAGTTTCTCCTCTTTTACAATTTCCCTTATGCTCTTCCAAACGTTTAGAAACAGTTCCTTTAGTGGTACCCACATAAACATCACCACAGCTGCATGGGATCCAGCTTTTTCCAGTGGTTTGCGAACGTCCTTGGCTGGCTTAAGGTATTCCTGTATCTTCCTTGTGGGCTTGTAAATTACGGTAATATTCCGCTTCGTCGAGATCCTCCCTATTCTTCCGTTACATTCTTAACAAACGGCAGGAAAACCTTAGATTTTGCAGTAGCCTGTACGTCAGTATGAGTTCTGCGTGGCTGCCTCAACGCACGTTTTATTTCGGCGGACGAATATCCGTTCTTCATTAGTGCATTGTGGAGATGTTCCATCTCAGCGTCGAGCAACTCAGGTTCACAAATATTTCTAGCTCTGTCCGCTATCGTCTTGATAATACCCCGCTTCTGTTGTGGGTGGTGGTTCGAATCCTGGTGCAAATAACGGTCCGTTTGCGTGGTTTTGCGGTATACTGAGTGGCCCAAATTACCTTATTCGTTTCGAAAAACAAGCACATCGAGGAAATGTAAATTGCCGTCTACCTCCTCCTCCATTGTAAACTGAATTCTCGAGTTTATACTGTTCAGATGTTCGTGGAACCGGCTGAGTTCCTCCCTACCATGTCTCCACAGCACAAACGTGTCATCCACGTATCGGAACCACACATTTGGTTTTTTGCTGGCAGTACCTAAGGCCTGTTCTTCGAATTTCTCCATAAAGAACTTTACAATTACGGGACTTAGAGGGCTTCCCATAGCCACACCATCCGTTTGCTCATAAAACTGTTCATTCCACTTGAAGTATGTGGTCGTCAAACACCACTTACAGTTCTGAAATATCGGCAGGAAAAATTCGATCCAGCTGTTCCAATACATCATTAAGTGGAACCATGGTAAACAGCGATACCACATCGAAGCTGACCAATATGTCCTCCGGCTGGACCACTATGCCATTCAATCTGCTGATGAAATGTGTCGAATTATTTATATAAGAGTCCAAACGGCCCACATGTGGTTTTAGCAGCGTAGTCAAGAACTTGGCTAACGAGTAGGTCTCCGCAATTCGGTTGCGCTACCACCGACGCTTTATGAATTGCCCAAAATTCATAAAGAAAGTGTGCCGTTAAGACCGATACTAAGTGCCATTGGCTATGCAAATACTGGTTTGCAAGACACTTCAATTCTCTCATAAAGAACAAAGAAGTTTGTTAAAAGTTACTATGTGGGCTTATGTAATTTTGAATGCAAACTTATAACTGCAGTGATATTACCGTGTTTGTGTAATGTATCTGAAAATTTTGTGCCTTACACAGGTCTTAAAAGTGTACCAGTAAAACTTGATTTTCTAAAGATTCCCACGCATGAGAGTAGCAGACTCATCGCTCTGTAAATTGTGTTGACTTGACACATGTAATCAAGAAAAAGTTCAGTAAAGGTTTGAAGTTGTCAAGTTTGATGGAAGTTGGTAAGCGCTCTTTCGCCAACAGTGAATGGATAAAGTCCAGGTATACGCACGCAATCTACGGAGAGTCGAAAAGCGCTCGGTTCCTCAAATTCCTAACTATTTGTGTTATTCCGTTGAACTTCCACTATATTACACATCTTAATGAGTAATTTATGGCTTTCTGAATGTCTGAATTTGGTCAATTATGTGAAATAATAATTATAATAATTCTGTTGTCCTTGGAAGCTGTAATGTAGGCAATCTGAAACTGGTATCAGGCTCTGGGATGGTTATTATTGTCACCATCTTAGTGACATACAGGGACATGGAAGACATGATTGAATACCAGTTACTGGAACAGTTATTATAATCGTTGTAACCAAAGTACTCACATAACAAGAAGACAAAGTTAGATTTACAGTATGCTCTGACTGCCTGCAATGTGACTTTAACATATTGAACCTTAAGTTACTGGCACTGCATTTTCACTTGTTACTTCAATGTTTTTATTACACCAGCTACTGGCTACAGATGTCACACCCCCCCCCCCCCCCCCCCAGAAAGATGGATTGATGTATTCATTCATGTAAGAGGGTGTCCCCTGTACACTGACATTTTTGTAGTATACCAGCAGTTTAAAAATGCTCCCCTGAGCACAAACAGGTGAATGTTTCTCTGTAAAACAGTGACAGAAAAGTGGGAACCAGCTGCTCAGTCTCATTCTCGTTTCTTCACCAAACATTTTGGCACATGAACGTACGCTGTTGTAACATGGAACATTGTACATCCTTTCACCCAATCTCTCTAAGTATTCATACTCTGCTAGAATGGGGAACAAAAACGTGGCTATAGGGATGTGGAAAACAGGAAAATAGTTCCCCCTACCACCTCCCTCCCCCCCCCCCCCCACCACATGAAAGTAGTGACGATGACGGGAGAAAATCTAGGCTCCACTCACTCGCTGCAGCTGTCTCCACCTGTTGTCTACTACTGCCACTGTCGCCTCTGTTCCACAGGGTCTCTCTGCTACTGTCTCTCAATGCAAAAATGCGAATATGTTCTTCCTTAATTCAGTTCCATGCAGTCAGACCCAAAGGACACCATGTGGCTAAAAGTTACCTTCTCCACTGTGTCCAGTCGATACTCGACTTGTCTCAGGAATATAGTACTATTTGTAGGATCTATATTTTTTATATCTGAATCCTTCACGGTCTCGACATTCACCTCGGCCAAAACAGTTCCATTGGGCTGTAGGAGGAGTGGTTCCCTGCATGGATGATGGAGCTGATATCTGCTTAATATGAAGGGTTCCCATTGAGAAACGCAGTTGCAGGACCGGTCTTCCACCCACAGTAACTACTTGACCAGTATATTGACCTTGTCGACGAGTGCTAATGAACAGGCTTCTGTGGTGTATGCAATCATAGAACTTCGTGAAATCGACAGATTAACTCTGGTTCCTTCCTGTGTCATCTGCTTTTCGATGAATTATCAGAGAACGAAGATCTGATCTACTGTTCAGAACCCTGGCTGCAAACCTGCCTGAATTCACCAATTACTAATTTTCAAGAGTGGAGTTCTCTATACGGGCAGCTGGACAGGATGACGTGCCTTTGACTAAGCAGGGCCACTCAACAATAACGCACTCATTTGTATGTCATCCTCGTTTATGGACTGCATAGATTAGCGTATTTCTTCTTTGGTCCTTAAAATTATCTGCTGGTGTAGTCTGCTGCAAGTTTCTCACCTCCCGTCTGGATCATCTTGGCTTGTATTGTTTTCACCCTTCTTAAGCGATTTGATTTGTGTGTGTGTGTGTGTGTGTGTGTGTGTGTGTGTGTGTGTGTGTGTGTGTGTGTGTGTGTGTGTAGGGGGGGGGGGGGGGGGGAAGAGGCGAAAGTGGTGTGGGTCAGCCGTGGTTAGACTGGAAATAGAATCGTACTTTGGTTTCATTACAATTGGAGATGGTAAAAGTACTCCTTCCATCTTTTGGCGATTTCAGTCGTTTGCAACTATTTTACAACCTCTTTGACAAAATCCTTTGTAGCCTCTGACCCTTTAATAAAACCCTTCACCGTTATAAGCATTACTGTGACACTGTCTGCTCTCATCTGTTTCTGCCTCCACGATGATGTCCTTGATATACTTCCTCTTTGCTATTCTCAGAGTTGTCAGGGTAGCTCTTCAAGCCACCTCAAATTGTGCTTAATTCTGCACAAGATTTGTCTCCAGCAAACACCTTCTCGTGGTTTTCGGTCTCTGTTCAGAAGGAATTAAAGCGTGTAAATCATTACACACATAGATCTGGCCACGTTATTGAAAAACTCCAACAACAGCGAAAACTACTCCGACAACAACCACTCCACCAACTCCTCCAAACAACTCGAGATAGCACTTCACAACTTCGGCAACCAGCAAAGCAGGAAGAATGATTGACAGCTCTTCCTTTCGTCTGTCGCAGCCGTCAGCCTGATCACAGGACTCGCCAGCAGCGCCTCTCGTGATGCCTCAACCACAGACCGTCTGACAAATTGGCTGTGTCGCTGTATTGACCGACCGACCGACGAACTTTCACTGTCGGGCGCGTCGCACCACCCGACAGGCGACCCAACAGAATGTGTCGAGTGTAGCGCGATCGTGCCAGCCGCCCGACAAAAACTCATGTTTTGTCACAGCCGACGGAATTAAATACTATTCTAATATACATGCCGACGTCAGAGGCGGATGAAACTTTACGGACAGAGTTTTAAAGAAATGTAAAGACTGCTGATGTACTCGCGGCACGTCGTGCGAGGAGTATTAACAACAGAGATGCGAGAAATGAAGCAACTGTTCCATTTTTTACCGAATACATTATGGTTTCTCTATGTGCAACACGAGGTTAAGTCTGTCGACCTTCTTTATTTCTGTTCTTAGGTTTTATTTCCGATACTTATAGGAAATGAAATCTAAAAACCGAAGTATCGACATCCCATGGACGTTAGTTCATAAAATGTACTTCCTTCATTGTTGTAAGTATTGAAAAATTCCAGCCTATATCCACGCCATTTGCTATGTAGTTTTATTTTTTTCAGTTCTAACAGTCGCCAAATGCTTCATTTATTACGCATCTGTTGTATTTATTAGATGACGCGCGCCGTCACCATGTGTAATCTTTCTTCTTCGAATATGAGTCTCTGAAATTTACAGGTCATTTTGTTGTGCTACGTCCATAAATAAATGTACTCACGAACGTCTTTTGTTGCATTTATTTTGCTTTACCACGATGTATTTTCTCAGTCAACTATAAATCACCCGGCCGGAGTGGCCGTGCGGTTCTAGGCGCTACAGTCTGGAGCCGCGTGACCGCTACGGTCGCAGGTTCGAATCCTGCCTTGGGCGTGGATGTGTGTGATGTCCTTAGGTTAGTTAGGTTTAAGTAGTTCTAAGTTCTAGGGGACTGATGACCACAGCAGTTGAGTCCCATAGTGCTCAGAGCCAGCCAACTATAAATCATTTCAGGAAAAATTTTAGTTAATAATTGTGGCGGCAGAAGAGAACTGAATCTTACGTCTGCTGCCATTGGCGAGAAATCGTAATGTACGTAGCTAACACTCTCTCCTCGGAGTTTACAACCTCTGCCAGGACTGCAGTATTTTCCCTCAAGAATGGTTTTATGATGTTCAGCAGTTCCGTAATACACGATTCACCCGTTTTTGCTTTTGTGAAGAACCGAGCGGGATCCCGTAGGGCAAACACAATGAACTAAACATAAAATAAACAAATTACGACAGCAGGCCCGCACTGTAATCGCTGAGTTCAGTCGGTCGGGACGTGTGTAGGCTGTCACGGAATTGGTCGTCTGTCAGCCAGTAAATTGGTGCGTGTGAAGGGGTGTTACATACGCCCTAATTTACGCAAATATTGTTCGTTTATACTTGAACCAATGAAAAATGAGACTTCCCTGCTTTCCGACGCTGAGCTGCTTCTGTTTCTTTTACCTGGTCTCTGATGATAGCCAACAGCCGGATAAATGTTTTAGTTCTGGCACAAACTTTAATTACTTCCTGATGAACAGCGGACAATCGTTCGCAAAATATAGCGCACAGGTTTTTAGTGACACCACGTTCCGTGGGCAAATTGTGGGATCCATGTTGTTGTTGTTGTTGTTGTTGTTGTTGCGGTCTTCAGTCCTAAGACTGGTTTGATGCAGCTCTCCATGCTACTCTATCCTGTGCAAGCTTCATCTCCCAGTACATACTGCAACCTACATCCTTCTGAATCTGCTTAATGTATTCATCTCTTGGTCTCCCTCCACGATTTTTACACTCCGCGCTGCCCTCCAATGCTAAATTTGTGATCCCTTGATGACTCAAAACATGCCCTACCAACCGGTCCAGTTGTGCCACAAACTCCTCTTCTCCCCTATTCTATTCAATACCTGCTCATTAGTTACGTGATCTACCCGTCCAATCTTCAGCATTCTTCTGTAGCACCACATTTCGAAAGCTTCTATTCTCTTCCTGTCCAAACTATTTATCGTCCATGTTTCACTTTCATACATGGCTACACTCCATACAAATACTTTCAGAAACGACTTCCTGACACTTAAATCTTTACTTGATGTTAACAAATTCCTGTTCTTCAGAAACGCATTCCTTGCCATTGCCAGTCTACATTTTATATCCTCTCTACTTCGACCATCATCAGTTATTTTGCTCCCCAAATAGCAAAACTCCTTTACTACTTCATGTGTCTCATTTTCTATTCTAATTCCCCCATATGTGGGCAAATATTAACTCCTATTTCGTAGCTGGAGGAGTAGAAGGTTAAAGTTTAACGTCCTGTCGACAACGAGGCGGAGCACAAGCTCGGAATATGGAAGGATGGCGTAGGAATTCGGCCGTGCCCTTTCAAGAGAACCATCATGGCATTCGCAGTAAATAGTTACGGGAAATCACGGAAAACCTATACCTAACTGGCAGGACGCAGGTTTGCACTGTCAACCTCCCGAATGCGAGTACATTGTGGTAACTACTGCGTTACATTGCTCGATAATTTCATACTAGTTTAAAGGAACGATCCTGAGCTTACAAACAAACCTCCGAGAAATCGTGGTCAGCCACTCAACCGAACTTGCCTCTAGCATTGCGAGTAACTCTCCATTGGATGTCGCCAGTGATCTGTCGTACTTTTCGCATCGATATACTACATAATTGGTAAGGTATAGTATTGAAACACCTAAGTCAGAAGTCTGTTATGAGATGTCGGAATCTGCTGCTGCGAAATCTACACTCCTGGAAATTGAAATAAGAACACCGTGAATTCATTGTCCCAGGAAGGGGAAACTTTATTGACACATTCCTGGGGTCAGATACATCACATGATCACACTGACAGAACCACAGGCACATAGACACAGGCAACAGAGCATGCACAATGTCGGCACTAGTACAGTGTATATCCACCTTTCGCAGCAATGCAGGCTGCTATTCTCCCATGGAGACGATCGTAGAGATGCTGGATGTAGTCCTGTGCAACGGCTTGCCATGCCATTTCCACCTGGCGCCTCAGTTGGACCAGCGTTCGTGCTGGACGTGCAGACCACGTGAGACGACGCTTCATCCAGTCCCAAACATGCTCAATGGGGGACAGATCCGGAGATCTTGCTGGCCAGGGTAGTTGACTTACACCTTCTAGAGCACGTTGGGTGGCACGGGATACATGCGGACGTGCATTGTCCTGTTGGAACAGCAAGTTCCCTTGCCGGTCTAGGAATGGTAGAACGATGGGTTCGATGACGGTTTGGATGTACCGTGCACTATTCAGTGTCCCCTCGACGATCACCAGTGGTGTACGGCCAGTGTAGGAGATCGCTCCCCACACCATGATGCCGGGTGTTGGCCCTGTGTGCCTCGGTCGTATGCAGTCCTGATTGTGGCGCTCACCTGCACGGCGCCAAACACCCATACGACTATCATTGGTACCAAGGCAGAAGCGACTCTCATCGCTGAAGACGACACGTCTCCATTCGTCCCTCCATTCACGCCTGTCGGGACACCACTGGAGGCGGGCTGCACGATGTTGGGGCGTGAGCGGAAGACGGCCTAACGGTGTGCGGGACCGTAGCCCAGCTTCATGGAGACGGTTGCGAATGGTCCTCGCCGATACCCCAGGAGCAACAGTGTCCCTAATTTGCTGGGAAGTGGCGGTGCGGTCCCCTACGGCACTGCGTAGGATCCTACGGTCTTGGCGTGCATCCGTGCGTCGCTGCGGTCCGGTCCCAGGTCGACGGGCACGTGCACCTTCCGCTGACCACTGGCGACAACATCGATGTACTGTGGAGACCTCACGCCCCACGTGTTGAGCAATTCGGCGGTACGTCCACCCGGCCTCCCGCATGCCCACTATACGCCCTCGCTCAAAGTCCGTCAACTGCA
This sequence comes from Schistocerca nitens, assembly GCF_023898315.1. NCBI lineage: Eukaryota > Metazoa > Arthropoda > Insecta > Orthoptera > Acrididae > Schistocerca > Schistocerca nitens. The sequence goes on from NC_064617.1 coordinate 34,525,224, forward strand.
CATACGGTTCACGTCCACGCTGTCGCGGCATGCTACCAATGTTAAAGACTGCGATAGAGCTCCGTATGCCACGGCAAACTGGCTGACACTGACGGCGGCAGTGCACAAATGCTGCGCAGCTAGCGCCATTCGACGGCCAACACCGCGGTTCCTGGTGTGTCCGCTGTGCCGTGCGTGTGATCATTGCTTGTACAGCCCTCTCGCAGTGTCCGGAGCAAGTATGGTGGGTCTGACACACCGGTGTCAATGTGTTCTTTTTTCCATTTCCAGGAGTGTAGATTTTCGAGCTCTTTCTCTCATTCAGTTACGAGGCCATGTATCACTAAGTGTATCTCCATACTGATAGTAGTAACTTTCAGAGAATTCTGTGGTGAGAATCACCGTGTGAGCTGATACCAGGATATGGATTGTCCACAGCCACTTACGGAACTGCTCCTGCTGCCTTTATTGCGACTAGATGTCTCCAACAGTTGGGCTTCGAAAAACAAGACATTTTTCCAGTGGCAGCATAAACTTCGTCTAGTTTCTGTGTGGACGACTTCCTAGGCGAGTCATATATGGAATCTGAAACTCAAATTTCAAACCCAGGTGACTCAGCTATCTGCTTCTGGATGGTTTTCACTGAGGAAATGGAACTCCAGTAGACACAAGGTTGTGGAAAAAATTCCAGTGCGGCACACAGAAACGTTCGTACATTGTAATCTCATTAATGGAGAAGCAATAAAAACATTGGGGATCTTACGATACCACAGCTCTGATCCATTTTAGTGCCACGCGCAGCTGAAGAATCATCGGTGCTCAAAGATCGCCTCTCTACAATAGCATTCCTTTTTGACCCACTAGACCTTTTGGACCCATTAGTCACAAAATGGAACTGTTCTTGTAGCGCTTGTCAACTAAGCCTTGATTTGGATGAAGTCCTTCTATCCAACCTAGCTGATGAATGGAATGTCCTTTATATGTAACTGCCTTCTCGAACTGATATTTTTATTAGGAGGCATGTCATTCCCTGTCCTCAATACGTTAAATTAGAAATATGTTTCTGTGATGTTTCACAGTTGGCATATGATGCCTGTGTATACATCATGTGTCTTCTTCCCAACAAAAGGATTGTAATTTCATTGGCTGTGGCCGAATCTCGTTTAGCCCCTGTCAAAGAACAATCTCTTCCGTGACTGGAAATATGAGATACTCTTCTTCTTGCTCGACTCATTCATAATTTGGCCAGTGACTTAGACATTGTAAACAGTAGTGATATCCATATTTGGACGGATTCTCCAATAGTTCTCAGCTGGCTGCAACGTAGTCTGTCATTGGAAAACCTTTGTTGTCAAAAGAGTCTCTGAAATTCAGGAACTGAGTTGTTTCCAAATGGAGACACGTCAAATCAGAAGACACTCCCAGTGATTGCTTATCACGTGGCATCAGCGCAGCACATATAGATTCACTTTTGCAGTGGTGCTCTGCCACATCATGGCTATTCAGCTGTGACCTGGACTACAGCACTTGTCCTTCGCGTGTGATAGAAGATGCGCCAGAAAGGTGTGTGTAGGTGTCTTTGATGTCTGTTAAGCTTGATGCTGAATTGTAGTGTAAGTATTCCTCTTTCAAGGAAACCTACAGGGTTTTGGCTTATGCACTGAGGTTTAACAATATAAGGCTGCAACAAACAGAGGATAAATGGGACACCCCACAGGAATACCAAAACGCTATCAAAAGAGCCTTTGGCATAGTTCAACATGGTGATTACGCTAGTGAGATCGCATTGTTGAAGGCCAGTTATTCTATTCCTCATAATAGCGAATTAAGAGATATGCATCCATCAGTTGATCCAGAAGCTATTTAACGAGTGGGAGGGAGGCTGATGAGTGCCAACGCACCGTATGATGAGCGACTTCACACCACCTAAGCATCATAAATTCTCATCGTGTGTGTATAAGAACATTCGTTGTATTCTGCGCCATAGTTTTCGCTTCCTATGTTGCGTAGGAGGTTTTGAATTCCCTCGGTCGCAACACAAAGGAGTTACCGGGAAATGTCTGAAATGCTTGAAGTCCTAGGCTGCATTTCTTCAATTGGGCCACCTACCAGCATCTAGAGTAAAGTCTCGTCCATTCCAGTGGAGTGGATTATGCAGGCTGTGTTACGGTGAAGTATGGTGGACGGCGGAGAAACATTACTACCAAAGCCTATATTGCTTTATTTACTTACGTGGGAACCAAAGCCATACACGTAGAGTTAGTTAGCGACTTGGTAACCAGATCATTTCTGGCTGCTCTAACGGGATTCATTGCGAGAAGAGGAAATCCTTCTCACAAGTATAGTGATAATTGTACCACATTTGTAGGTGCTTCCTCTGTGATAAGGCTACAGATGAAAGTGTGGTGAACTTCTCGGCCTCAGACAGTATAATTTAATATTTTACCCCACCTCGTGCCACCCACTTGGGCCGATTGTGGGAAGCAGTAGTCAAATGTAGAGACACATCTCAAGCGTGTTATTGGCAATACAATACTGACATCTGAAGAACTGGCAGGCAGAAGCATTCCTAAATTCAATGCCGTTGTGGGCTCTCTCTCATGACGTATCCTTGAGATTTCTGTCAACAGGTTTCACAGGTGACAACTTGTACAGCAGCTGCATCAGCCCTTTTTGAAGAGGTGGTCCACTGAGTACGTGCATCAGCTGCAGCAACACAGTAGATCGGCATAGGAAGACGCATGGTAGCACCAGATCGGCGACCATGTGCTCCATTGGTATGGGGGCTGGGTTGGGTATCGTCAGGCAGCTGTTCCCTGAACCTGACAAGTGTGTCCGTGTAGTTGTGGTGAAAACTGCATATAGCAAAATCTGTTGTCAATATTGATTTCCTAAATTTCATTTGCTGTGTGAAAGTAATACTTTTGTTGCTTTTATGTCTTAAATGTTAGTACCTTTAATGTCTCTTATGCAATATGACATTCATATTGTTTTTTATGTCATTTTTATATGCCTTGATATTGTCTCTAGTAAAATTTTTTTTCTTGTTTGGAATTTACGTTTTCACTTTGCGTCAAATTCGTGTTTATCTTGTGAAATGAGAAAACTCAATTTAGAATCGGAATGTGGTGTGTTCCATAACTCACTTGCCACTCTTAGTACCATGTAGCCGCATTTTGCGAACTGGACAGTCAGTCTGCCCAGTATAACCCTCTCCCAGTCAGGAAATATTGTAATATCATGTGTGCGGAACAGGACTTTCCGGGTCTTTTCTCCCCTCAGGTACTGCTAGACAACCATTGAGAGCGAATGCCTCGGGTAGCCTGGAGACATGGCTGCCACAGCTCGCGGGTAGTTTGTAATGTATCCATAAATCACTTAGGGCACTTGTGAGGTAGTTAGAAATAAAGTATGTCCACGTAAAGGTTGTTGAAATCATTGGGGAGTGAAAATAAGGGGAGGGCAGTGAGTCCTTTAGTACTACACATTCTAAACTGAAATGTACGGATGCACGACCAGAGGCCTACTAGTGAACTGCATACAAACCCGGATGAGCGACTATTCTAACCAATGAAGAACAGCTCAGCGATAATGACTTCAACGGATGGCGAACCCGCAAAAGAGGCAGCATGTCAGCCAGGCAGGAATCGCGGCGTTTAGGCGATCGCTGTTGCTAGTGTCATAGAATTCGACGCACACGCGTCATCAATCGCATAATAACGTTTTCAACCTTCCGACATAGAAATTCAATAAAATCTTGTTTTGTAAATTATTGTTATGGTCTTCAGTCTGAAGACTGGTTTGATGCAGCCCTCCATGCTTCACTATCCTGTGCGAGCCTCTACATCTCCTAATAACAACTGCAACCTGTATCGTTCTGAATCTGCTTACTTACCTCCCACAATTGCCTGCAGTACTATACCGGCGATCCCTTCGTATCTCAGAATGAATCCTATCAACGGATCCACTCTTTTGGTCAAGCTGTGTCACTAATTTCTTGTCTGCCCATTTCTATTCGGCACCTCTTGATTAGTTACGTGATCTACCCATTTAATCTTCAACGTTCTTCTGTAAAATCACACTTCAAAAGCTTCTATTCTCTTTTCGTATAAACTGTTTATCGTCCATGTTTCACTTCCATACATGGCTACACTCCAGACAAATGTCTTCAAAAAAGACTACCTAAAACTTAAATCTGTATTAGATGTTAACAAACACCTCTTCAGATATACTTTTCTTCCCATTGCCAATCTACATTTTACACTGATCAGTCATAACATTATGAATACCGGCCTACTATCGGTATAAATCCTCCTCCCAGGCTACAGCAGCATCACTTGGAAAGGAATGACCGCTAGTCAGACACACGCACAGTCCACGTTGTATCAGTAAGCATCCTGACCGTGTGTAGAATGGGGAAGGCGCGCGATCTATCTGAGTTTGATCGAGGGAAGGTTGTGATGGTCCAGAGACTTGACATGAGCATTTCGGAAACTGCAGGACTTGCCGGGTGTTCGAGGAGTGCTGCGGTGAGTGTCTTCAAAACCGAGGTGGAACCTCGTCCAGGCGTTCTGGGATTGGGCGCCTAGCCCTCATTACAGACTTCGGACATTGCAGGCTGGACAGACTGGTAAAACAGGACAGGCGACGAACTGTGGCTAAACTAACATAAGTCTCTAATGCTGGGCAGAGTACAAGTGTGTCTGAACACACAGAGCATAGAACACTTCTAACAGTGTTCCTCCACACCGACGACCCGTGCATGTGCCAATGTTAATGCCACGACATTGGCTACTACGACTGAAATGGGCTCGTGGCCATCGGCATTGGACATTTCCGCAGTCGAGAGAGTTGCATGCTCACGTGAATTCCAACACCTTCTTCAGCAGGCCGATGGGAAGGCGCAAATTCGTCGTCTTCCACGAGCACAGCTCCTTGACACCTGTACAGCAGGACGGATACAAGCTGTCGGCGGCTCCATTACGCTCCGAGGACCATTCTCGTGGGCATCCGTGGATCCAGTGGAGCACATTCAAGGCACCATAACGGCCGAGGAGTGTGACACACTGGTTGCAGACCAAGTACACCCATTCGTGACGATCGTGTTTCCCGACGGCAGTGGCATTTTTCAACAAGGGAATGCGCCATGTCAGAATCCCAGGAGTGTGATGGAATGGTTCGGGGAACACAGCGATGAGTTCCAATTCATGTGCAGCCCCCCCCCCCCCTCCCGCCTGATCTAAACCCGATCGAAAACATCTGAGATGTCACTGAACGTGGTGCCAGGGCTTATTGCCCCACTCCCCAACATTTACGGGAATTGGGTAACCTATGTGTGCAGATGTGGTACCATCTGCCTCCAGCGACTTACCGAGGCCTCATTGCTTCCATACCATGATGTGTCACCACTGTTATCCGTGCCAAAAGTGGACATACCGGAGGCTAGGTAGGTGGTCATAATGTTCTGGCTTATCAGTGTATATACCCTCTACTTCCACCATAATCAGTTTCTTGCTGCCCAAACGACAAAACTTATCTATGTCTCGTTTTCTAATCTAATTCCCTTAGCATCACATGATTTAATTCGACTACATCCCATTATCCATGTTTTGCTTTTGTTGATGTTCGTTTTATAACCCCATTTCAAGACACTGTCCTTTCCGTTCAACTGCTCTTTCAAGTCCTTTGCTGTCACTGACAGAATTACAATGTCATAGGCAAATCTCGGAGTTTTTATTTCTTCTCCCTGAACTTTAATTCCTACTCCAAATTTTTCTTTGATTTCATTTAGTGCTTGTTCAATGTACGGATTTTATAACATCTGGAATAGGCTACAGCCCTATCTTACTCCCTTCACAACCACTGCATCTCCTTCACGTCGCTCGACTCTTATTTTATTTATTTTTATTTACACGACTAGTTTCGTTGGACCAAATTGATAAGCAAATCTTCAAGGTAATGGAACGCGTCAGTACATAAAACAACACAAAAATAATACAGATAAAATAAAATGTTTCTGAATCGACAAACCATAAATTTAGTAAACACATTGAACAATATAACACAAGAAGCAGCTTAATTTTTCAAGCAACTCCTCTACAGAATAGAAGTGACCCATGAGGAAACTCTTCAGTTTAGATTTGAAAGCGCGTGGATTACTGCTAAGATTTTTGAATTCTTTTGGTGGCTTATTAAAAATGGATGCAGCAGTATACTGAACACCTTTCTGCATAAAAGTTAAGGGCCAGCCGATGTGGTCGAGAGGATCTAGGCCTTTGTCCGGAACGACGCTGCTGCTACAGTCTCAAGTTTGATTTCTGCTTCGGGCATGGATGTGTGTGATGTCCTTAGGTTTGTTAGGTTTAAGTAGTTCTAAGTCTAGGGGACTGATGACCTCAGATGTTAAGTCCCATAGTGCTTAGAGCGAAGAGTTAAGGAAGTGCGATCCAAACGCAAGTTGGTTTCTGCCTAGTATTCACTGAGTGAAAGCTGCTAATTCTTTGGAGTAAGCTGATATTGTTAACAAGAAACGACAGTAAGTAATATATAGACAGAAGCGAGTGTCAGAATACCCATACTAGTGGACAGGGGTCGACAAGAGGTTCGCAAACCTACGTAACTTATTGGCTGAACTGCCCATTTCTGAGCCAAAAGTATCCTTTGAGAATGGGACGAGTTACCCAAAATATAATACAGTGTGACAATCAAAATAAGCAAAGTAGACTAATTTTCGTTTCGAACGATCACCTACTTCGGATACTGTTCGAATAGTAAAAATGGCAGCATTAAATCTGCGAACAAGATCCCGAAGGTGGACTTTCCACAACAGTTCACTATCTTGTAAACACCTAGAAGATTGAACTGTTCAGTTTGATTAATCGTATACCCATTCTGTGAGATTAAAACGTCAGGTTTTGGTGAATTGTGTGTTAGAAACTATAAAAACTGAGTCTTACTGTGATTTAGCATTAGTTTATTTTCTACAAGCCATAAACTTGTCATTATAAGGAGGATTGTTTGTGTTGTTGCCCCGGATGATGATTACACGTATATTTGTCAGGATTTGTAAGTGGTGGGTCCTCGAGGCACGGCAATACGCAAACACCGAGAAGTAAGTTTAAACAGTTTTATTAACAAACGCGGATTATAAAACACGCATGGTATGCGTACCCATCATCACTGTGTCCGACATCCTAATTACGGTCGCATCGAAAAGCTCCATGGTGAGCTAAGAGAGAGAGACATATTCGCGCCCGAGGCCTCGCCAGTTAATACTGCCCGCTGCGGACGGCGGCCATCCGTACTCTGCATCGCAGTGTGGCGGGACGCACGTCTACTGACCAAGCAAACTGTCAGCATGCCAGACAGGTCGGCTTGTGCGAGCACTTGTCACGTACCGTAGGGCTGCGCCCAATCCGTAGACCCTCACATCATGAACTACACTATTTGAAACAGGCCAATGTTGGACACACCATTTACTACCAAGGATCAGCAAACAGAAATATTTTAGTTACCTGTAATACTAGAGGGCACATCATTTATATAAATAAGGAACAGGATTGGCCCCGACACTGATCCCATTTGACTGTGCCCCATTCAGATCCGACATCACAGCCCTTCTCAACACCGTAAATAATGACCTTTTGCTGTCTGTTGTTAAAGTAAGAGGTGAATCAATTGTGAGCTACTGCCTATATTTCATAATGCTCCAATTTTTGAAGCAATATTTTGTGGTCAACACAATCAAACGCCTTAGTAAAATCAAAAAATATGCCAAGCGTTCGAAACCGTTTGTTAAATCCATCCAGTACCTCACAGAGAAAAGAGAATTCATCATTTTCAATTGTTAAACAACTTCTAAAGACGAACTGTACATTTGACAGCAAATTATGTGCCATAGGATGCCTAATCATCCTTACATATGCAGCGTTTTCAATAGCTGTAGCAAACATTGATGGCACAGAAATAGGTCTAAAATTGTCTACATTATCCCTTCCTCCCTTTTTATAAAATGGCTTTACCACTTAGTACTTAAATTGTTCAGGAAACTGACCATTGCTAAAGAAAAATTACAAACACAGCTAAGCACAGGGCTAACATGTGCAGCACAGTACTTCAATATTCTGCTAGGCACTGCATCATATCCATGGGCGTCCTTAGTCTTCGGTGATTTAGTTATTGACTCAGTCTCCCCCTTGTCAGTATCACAGAGGAGTTTTCAGACATCAGTATCGGAAAGGAATTTGCCAAATGAGTTATATGATTCTCTACAGGAACTAAGTTTTTAATTCATCAACAATGCTCAGAAAGTGATTGTTAAAAACTGTACATATATCTGACATACCAGCGATTATTTCGTTAGAGGAACTTCCTTTAAGCAGAGATGGCTATCAGCTGACTTCAATCTAAAAAAGGTGCAGCTCTAACACCAAACTATATAGGAATTTTTCCATGAGTGATCCCACCACCAACCACTACACTGCCCCCTGGTTTCTGTACAATTTGTAAATAGCATTTCGCTCCCTGTATTTCACACCTGCTACCTTCGGAATATCAAAGAGAAAATTCCAGTCAACATTGTCAAAAGCTTTCTCTAAGTCTACAAATGCTATAAAGGTAGGTTTGCTTTCCTTGACCTTCATTCTAAAATAAGTTGTAGGGTCAGTGCTGACTCGCGCGCTCCTAATCCAAGCTAATCTTGTCGAAGGTCAGCTTCTACCAGTCTTTCCAATCTTGTGCAAGGAATTCATGTTATTATTTTGCAATTATGACTCATTAAACTGATAGTTCGGTAATATTCACATCTGTCAGTAACAGTTTCCTTTAGAATTGGAATTATTACATTTTTCTTAAAGTCTGAGGCTATTTCGCCTGTCTCATATCTTGCACACCAGATCAGAGAGTTTATTACGGCTGGCTCTCCCAAGGCTATCAGTAGTTGTGATGGAATATCGTCTACTCCCAGGGCCTTGTTTCGACTTGGATCTTTCAGAGTTCTGTCAAATGCGTCTCGTAGTGTCATATCTTGCATCTCATGTTCATCTATATCCTCTTCCATTTCTATAATACTGCTTTCTAATTCATCTCCCGTGTAACGAGTCTCCATATACTCTTTCCGCCTTTCAGCTTTCCCTTCCTTCTTAGGACTGTCATTCCATCTGAACTCTTGATATTCATACAGTTGCTTCTCTTTTCCCGAAAGCCCTCTTTAATTTTCCTGTAGGCGGTATCTATCTTTGCCCTAGTGAAATAAGCTTCTAAATCCTTACTCAGGGCATACCGTATCGGATTCCCGTCCAGACTGCTGGCGAAACGCCGCGACGTCATAATGAATATAGGAAGCGAGAAGCGCTATGCGTGAACACTGCACGAACATTGCTAATGCAAATTCCCAGATCCCTGCGTTGAAATAGATGGAATGCAGTAACTGCTTATTTGCTGTTCTTCTTGGTGGTCGTTTTGTCACGTTATGAGCGAAACTAGAAAACATTGTGCTATTGCTGACTACTAAAATGTATCGCATAAAACTGCTTACGTCGTTTACAACCGATTTCCAAAAGATAAGGGAACTGCAGCACAAATGGGTGCCTTGCTTTAAAAGAACTAATCTTGTTAATGTGAATAACGCACGGATTTGTTAAAATTTCATTTCCAGAATTATGAACGGGAATCAGAGAAGGAGTGTTTGGGGTTGCATATGAAACGATAATTAAAGGGTACCTTTTTGCCATCACAAAAAATTCCAAGTTGGCATGGAGATTCATTCGAGGCTGTCGCAAGCACCAGCAAGGACAACGTACAGGTAACTGACTGTTTAGAAAGACGTTTCTGTGTTTTTTCGCTTATAGAATTATTCGCGAGTTGTTTCTTTATAGCGTTGCAGTTTCATTTCTATACCAATGATAATGCTGTTCTAAAATATTGTGTATTAATAAGTATCATCGGCAAGATATCGCCGATGTGAAAAGAGAAGCGTACGCTGCCTGCCTTGAAAGCTTTATCTCCGAAGAAAACTAAATTAGGTCAGTTGACCGGTACAGAGGTAGTTCTTGACCTAGACGTTGCAGTTAAACACGAAATTGACAGTTTAAAAACTGAGATACAGCTGTTGAAGAGAGAAAACTACGCTCTGAAAAGAAGTAAAGGCCGGCCACCGTGGCCGAGCGGTTCTAGGCGCTTCAGTCCGGAACCGCGCTGCTGCTACGATCGCAGGTCTGAATCCTGCTTCGGCCATGGATGTGTGAGATGTCCTTAGGTTAATTAGGTTTAAGTAGTTCTAAGTCTAGGAGACTGATGACTTCAGATAATAAGTCCCATTGTGCTTAGGGCCATTTTTTGAAAGAAGAAAGAAGGGCCTGCAAGCTAAGTATTCGAAGTATGTTGTGGAAGTAGAGAGACGTGCTTCTGTTACATCTACGTGACTTCACTTAATTTCGTAATTAACTGGCTGACGGTTCATCCTATCACCTTCAAGCTATTCCTCTGTTATTCCACTCTGACAGATCGCGGGAGAAACGAGCTCGTAAATACTCCCGTGCGACCTCTGATTTCACTAATTTTATTACGCTGATCATTTATCCCTATGTAGATGGGCGCCAAGAAAATATTTTCCAATTCGTGGAAAAAGTTAGTGTTGGAAATTTCACGAGAAGATTCTACTGCAGCGAAACAAGCCTTTGTTTTAATGATAGCCATTCCAGTTCACGTATCATATGCAAGGGACTCTCTCCCCTATTTTGGGAGAGTACAAAACGAACTGCCTTTCTTCAAACTTTTTCGAAGTCCTCCGTCAATCCTGTCTGAAGCGGATCGCACGCTATACAACAATACTCCAGAAGAGGGCGGATAGGCGTAATGTAAACAGTCTCTTTAATAGACCTGTTGCGTTTTCTAAGAGTTGTATCAATAAATTGCAGTCTTTGGTTTGCTTTCCCAACAACATTATCTATGTGGTCGTTCCAATTTAAGTTATTCGTAATTGTAGTCCCTAAGTATTTACTTGAATTTACAGCCTTTAGATTTGCGTGATTTATCGTGTAACGGGAATTTAGAGGATTTCATTTAGTACTCATCTGGATGACTTCATACTTCCAGTTATTTAGAGCCAATCGTCAGTTTTTTCTGCAATAAAACAACAAATTAGCCAGTTTTTCAGACCAGGCCAGATTCGATCTTACCCTGACAGTTTCTTGGGTTCACTCTCAGAGAAACTTCTTCCGAATTCAGACTACAGCACCATTAATGACTGGTATAAGCTCTCTTCTCCTTCAATTGGTCGGTTCAATAAATTAATGGAGTTTTAAGTGGTATTTTGCAGTTTTCATGGGCGAAATATTGCTAAGTGTGACGGACTGATGCAAAAGATAATTTTACGGAAATGTATCACAAAATGGTTTCTCTCTACGAAAGACCAAGAACCTTCTTTAAAAAAAGGCATATGTACACACAAACTAAAACAGGGAACTTAAAAAATTCCCCGTGAAGTAAAATCTTTGAGTTGCTTCGTGATCTTCCTGAATTACAGTGTGTTACAGTGAGTTCTAGTTCTTAATTTTAAGCCTTTCAAGGTGGCTGTTATTCTGACATGGAGGTGTTCATTTATAATAATTTTAGATTCAGGCGATGCTTAATAATGTGAATCAGTACCGCGGTAGAGCAGTATACCTGCTGACTTCATTCGCGTTAGCCAGTAGCAGCACGACACGCCGGAATGGCCTATCTGATTGGTTCTAGTTCCCTTGACCCTTACATTTGTCCTCTAGCCAGTCTTGCTTCGCCATTTCGCACTTCCTGTCAATTTGATTTTTTAAACGTTTGTATTCCGTTTCGCCTCCTTCATTCGCTGCATTTTTATATTTTCTCCTTTCATCAATTAAACTGAATGTACGTCGTGTTATCCAAGGATTTCTGCTAGGCATTATCTCTTTACCTATCTGATCCTCTGCTGCCTGGTCACTACGCGTTTGTCTTCTACTGTGTTCTTTTCTCCTGTTCTAGTCAACTGTTGCTTAATGCTGCCTCTTACAAGGAGACGGCACGACCGTGGGGTTGGGGATTTGTCCAAAATTTTGTGTGGTGAAAGAGGACCCCTAACACGTCACATGATTAAAATATTAGGACGCACTACCTGGAAAATCCCTGGAAAAATCGATCCAAAATTTCTTAGGGGCCTTATGAGTGTGTAATGTTAGTCTGTTGCGGAGCCACCATCCGGCGTAGGTGGTTAGGATTCGGACTCTTACGCCAGAGGTCTCGGGTTCGATTCCTCCTCTGGCACTTTTTTCTTGTTTCATTTTCTTTTGTTATACCACCAATTATTCAGAAAGTTTCCCAAACCTACGTTATCTTTACCGAATTAGTTATATTATTGAATAAAAATTTTCTTTTTGTCCAACAACACAATTCATGGCAGTGGGTTTTCCATTTTTCATTGTAAAGTGTATGAGGGGGAACATTGGGTTTTTAATCAGAATAACAAACTCGATTGGGAAACATTCAATTTTTATACATATAATATCGTGAGAGATTTCTTCCGAAGATGTCGATGCAATTAAATTATTTTCCATCAACAGCTTTTCATAATACACCACTGCGTCCTTCAATCGTAATTTTGATAGATCACTATGAATGGATTCTTCAGGAATTTCTTCTCCTATTCCAGACGAGCCAGCAACTTCTTCAGTCGACATGTTTAACCTCTGATCGGAATAACACGTTGAAATTTGAAACAGACACGTCTGTTCACGACGAAATCGAAAAACAGTCATTTACTTCTCACGGCTCGCGCGCAGTCCTATGCGCAGATGACCGTTATAATCTCAAGGGGGCCCTTACAAAGTCCCTTTAAACCTTGAAACCCCATGAAACCAAATAGAACAACGAGCACGTATATTTTTCAGTGAATGAAAAACTTTACGTTCTTGAGTTAAAATGTTTTAAAAATAATGTAGGTTTGGGAAACTTGCTGAATAATTGGTGGTATAACAAAAGAAAATGAAACAAGAAAAGTGCCACAGGAGGAATCGAACCAGAGACATCTAGCGTAAGTCAGAGCCCTAACCATCTACTCCTGACGGCGGCTCGGCAGTGGACTAACATTGTATACTCATAAGCCACCTAAGAAACTTTGGATCGATTTTTCTCGGGATTTTCCGAGTAGTGCGTCCTAATACTTCAACCACGTGAGGTGTTAAGGGTCCTCTTTCACCACACACAATTTCGGACAAATCCCCGACCCCACGTCGTGCCGTCTCCTCGTGAGACTTACAGCAACCTCTGGTTCTGTTAACTTACTGTAACCGCCCTGTTAAATTGTTAGAAACGTAGTCAGCCGGTGTCTTAATTTTGAAATAAGAGTTAGTACGAATATCGCATAGTAAATGTTTCGCGTGAAGCGCCGTTGCGACATACGCAAAGGTCAATTGTGGAAACTAAGCCACTGAATATTAAAAGTAACGCTATTAAAGACTGGCTACACAAAACAAAAGGGCGCGTACATTCGCGAGTGAGTGCTTCAAAATAAGAATTAATACTGTCAGGGAAATGGGTCATAAGTATAGTTACGTTGGTACATACTCAGTTGTACGCGAACGCACGATCGGGATAGAAGCACGTACATTCTAGGTACCATCATTCCCCGTGGCGTGCGTAAAAAGAATTGTGGTTAAAATGCTTTTATTCGCCTGAGTAAGAAAATGATCGGACTTTGTAATTAAATGAAAAGAAAGATTGCATGTTCTGAATGCCGCGGCAAATATGACCTAAATATTGAAATTGGGCACGAAGGGAAAGGGATAAACACATTCACGTACCTCTATAGTGGAGCAACGCCATCATGAAGCTCGTCGCCTGCATCAAAATTCCCCATCCAAAATTAAATTAATAATTACAGGATCTGGGATCCATAGTATCGTAAATGAGAAACTCATATTGTTTCGGAAGTTGCTTTCATTATTTAGCACAATTTCACTTGGCAATACCGAGCACTTCGTTTATACGTCTAATTACCAGGACATAAGAACAACGTATGGTAACTGTTAATAAAACTAATAAACGAAGAGCGTAAATCTTCTTTTGTCCGCCAGTGTAAAATCCTTGTCAAATTGATCTTTGGTATGAGTGCTGAATAATTATTAATCTGTACATCAGTAATAAAGTATTAATTTTCTTTACGTTATTCACGTCCCATCACCTTGATTTCCTGTCTTCTTCCAATTTCTTCAGTTTTAATCGGCATTTCATAACCAATAAAATGCCCGAGTGCACTTCTGCCCCTGGAAAAATCTTGCAATTCAATATTTAGCCCCTAGATCTCTCTTACTACTATAGAATTAACATGAAACCTTCCGATGTCTCCACTTATATGCCCTTCTTTTATGACTCTTAAACCACGTGTCAACGATGAAGAAGTTATGCTGTGTGCAAAATTCTTCCAGCCAGCTTCCTCTTTCATTCCTATCTCCCAGTCCATATTCCCCATCTATTCTTTCTTCGCTTCCTTTACCTACTGGCAAAAACCAGTCCCCATCACAATTAAATATTCGTCTTCTTTAGCTACCTTCTTTCATCTCACCATACATTTCTTCAATCTCATCATCATCCCCGGAGCTAGTTGGCATATAAACTTGTACTACGGTAGTAAGTATGAGCTTAGTGTCTATTTTGGCTACGGTAAAACGTTCACTATGATGATCACAGTAGCTTACCTGCATTCCTATTTTCTTATTCACTATTAAACCCGCTTCTGTAAAACATACTTATCTAATCTGCAAACTGAAATCAAAACTGTATAATACGATCACAATGAAACATAAAGAAAAGTCGTTATAGAAAATACCTTTAAATTCGTCACCTTAACGCAAATGAACTCTTAATTTTAAAGTACTGTTGCAAAACATCAAGAAAAACTACTCAAAAATTAATTCTACTTATCTTGCAACTAAAAATACTAAAATTATTCTTTGCCTTTTTACAAACTGAGCATTTATTCCATGGCGTTTCCCAAGTTACATAAATGTACCAGTCACTGAAAGTCATGTAATCAAAAATATTGAAAATAAGGAAGTCTGAAGATTCTGATTGGTGTTTTTAGTCCGATTTCCTCAATACGCAGCCAAACTGGTTAAAAAACCAAAATATCTGTCCAGACGGACAAAATGTTTCCACACTTCCTGAATGAGTCATTAAATGCTCAAATGTTTTGCGGAGAATAATCAGTTTTTGTTATCTTGTAAGATTGTGTGAACGTAGGAAACTGCGTGTACTCTACTCAAGTAACCACCCCAAATTTCCATTTTAATAATTCCAGCCAAATCCTAGATGTGAGGTGCTCTTATACGGAAACATGCAGAATTCAGGAGGTCAGTGAAGCGAAAATAAAGACGTTTCAGTCGTTCCTTTACGCAGAAACTTTCAAATCGTTAAACCTCCTGTCTCACGAGTTGTACATATGTCAATGATTAACTAACAGATATTAACGAAAAATTTAAAAAATTAAAAAGGAAACCTCTGTAGCAAAAACTACGTTAATTTTTCGAAAGAAACAAGTGATTTTGGGAAGAAACGGAGACTTTCTCTTCTTATGATTCACTTCTGTTTTGACATTCGATGTACTAAAAGGTAGGTTGCCGAAATCCGTATGTTAGGTAATTTTTATGGAACATACGGTTATGATTCATAAATATCGGGGTCTGCAATTATTGTAGTGAACCTTTTAGCACTACCCTATTGAATTTCTTTAATGGTTTTATATTTTCCAGGTAGATGTATCAAGGACTTGTGGTCACGTTATTTGAAGGCGAAACGAACGATTGCTTATTGCGACGTGCCGTTTACGCATATTATTCTCCAGAGGTCGGACCTGAAGATCTATTTTTACGAAGTCCGATCGAATATTTACTTTTTACGTGGAATGCACAGTAGTGTTTTACGGTCAACGAGCCTTCAAACAGCGATGGTCGATCGTGCTCAGTAACAACCAGGGTCTAATACACAGAAAGAATGTAACATCGACGGCTTGAAGGTTAAAATACATAGTAACGACTCAGTATGCTGAAAGGTTTAATTATATTTGCTTAGGTATGCGTAATGTTACTAACCACATCATGGCATTGTATTTTTAAAGCGTCTTTCCCGTGGCAAACTCATAACCATGCGCAGAATATTTTTTATTACTTTGAATATTTTTCTCTGTTTCACCTCCCAATAAGGAAAGAAACGTTGCGGTGGAAGCTAGTGTGCCCTCTTCCCTACTAAAGTCGAATATCGCGTTGATTAAATTTCCTTCAGAGGTTAACTGAAACTATTTTCCATAGCCCAGCGAATTACTACAGGTAACGCCTCATCCATAACTCAATACGCTGCACAGTGCCAGAAACCAAGACTCTTCGTATTAAAATATACATCCGGTATCCACAATCATGACTGGAAAGCCTGCTCTGAGAGTTAGCTACCAATTTGTAGATTGCGACTTGTGTCTGATATCGAGATGTGATTCGTGTCGATTGCTGGTACTGAAGGCGCTAGGGTCGATTCACTTGGTGTCTGTGCAAGCGGTGGTACCCCATTAACTCTGTCTGTGTTGACGTTGAGTGCCGAACGAAATGGAGACGAGGACGACAGCTACGAAGGCGATTGTCCGTATTTCGCGAGCAGTGTCTCCTGGGTCTGTGTCTCTGCTGTCTGACTGCGCAGTTCTCGGTAAGTACGGATCATTCTTTGCTGATACGCCTCACAGCGCAGCTGTTAGAGAGCATTCCCTGTTTATCTGCGGGCGACGAAGAAGCTAATGCGTGATATCAGTGTTTGCTGTGTTAGCGAACTTTGGTTTACTTTAATTCCTTAGAGAATTTTCACTTCCACTGACACTTAGGAAAAAGGTGGAAAGTTAGTTGCTTCAGCACACTCTTAGTAGTGAAACTTGTTCGAATAAATGTTAATTCGGGATTTTTGACGATTTGTGCAATAATTGCTTAGGGACATTTAGCTTCGTAGTTGCGCTCTGTAGTGAAATGTCGCAGAATTTTCATTGCATAGAATACTTACTGGAAAGATAAACCACAGTTGGCAACGGTGTTGGAAGACGAGCACAAAGGGTGTCCCGTAATTACAAGTAAATAATGGTGCGTAATGCGTTGAGCCGGTCACAGCTTCTACAAATAGCGTGGCTGCTAGAGCGTTTCAGTTTATGGCGGAGTAGTGGGTACACTAGGGTAGCGTGAAGATCCCCCTCCCTCGTGCACTATAAAACATTTCACTACAATTAATAAACGTAACTGTATTTTTACCGTGCTGTGTAACTTGTCAAGCATAGATCGTGTTTGCGAGAGCTTTCCGGCAAAAAGCTTAACAAGATGCCAGCAGTTATAGATGTTTCGCTGCTCATGTTCAATGAAAATAGTTTTATTACAATTTAACCCAGCGTGTCATGGGTTTCCACAACTGTAGAAACTACAAAGGTAAAAAGAAGTTATCACTCTTAATAACCAAAAGGGGACTGATGTCGCATCTTTCATGAAGAGATGAAGATGGGAATGTATTCCACCCACAGTATAAAAGTGGAAGCGCAGTGAAATAGTAATATTATTCTCCGGTTCGTCTACGGACAATGTGGGCTGTACTTTTCTTACGTTGTATTTTAAGGAACTGCCGTAAGAGGACCAAATATGGGGATAAATCTTCGCATCAGTGTGCCTCTTCCACTGTGAGGACGAAGCAGCGTAAACAGTTATTAACGGTTTCATCAACCATTCGAAGAAAGTTCGTGTAATCGGGTTTTAAGAAAATTATTTCCTTTCGGAGAGTTAGTGCTTTAAAAGTTCATGGATCATTTTGCACGATAAATCATCATGTGGAACGAATCATTTTACATTCACATTGCAAATTTGTACTATAAACATTACCATATAATTCCCCCACCCCCCTGTCCCGAAATGAAGATATACAGATTGAGTTAGCAATTCCAACCGACCGGCTTTTACACATTACAAACACAGGAATTCTTCTACGAAATAGTTGTCAAGGAGAAACTTTTTCAATTTATTTCAGTTTACCTTGCTGTCAGACATTTCAAATCATTGGGTAAGTGGGCAAAGATTTGTTGCAGTGTTGTGCACCCCTTTCTGTGCTAAAGACAATCTTAATGCTGATTAATGAACGTCATTTTTTCTTCTGGTATTGTAATTATGTAGCTCTTTGTTAACTTCCTTAGGAATTAGTAGACCTTGTAGAAGTCAGTGCCCAGCTCCTTAAACAGATGTCTAAAAGATGATCGCGGGTGAGCGCCACATACTTTTCTTACAGCAAGTTTTTTGGGAAATGAACGTGAAATTCGGGGTGAAACTACTGGCAGAAAACGTCACTGATGCTTTTGAGAATTTTTTCCACCGTTTCTACCATTTATGTATACTGGGAGTTTCGTGGATAAACCTTTTTCCCATTTTAACCCATTCCCTGAACGTTTTTAGACACTTATCGAGTTTAGGGGGATACCCATGAAATCTTTGATTTTTTAGATTATAGTCAGCTTCACTATGCTGACCACGAATATGACATGTTGTCATCAGTTTTGAAACAGTAAAGCAACCTATTGCCATTTAATCAAAATGTAACGATACAACATAACAATGTGATTGAAACAATAAAACATTCTTATGTAATCGAAATATAACAATGCGTAAACATCACTAAAGTTAAATTGCAACAAGCTAAATCTCAGCATTCGGATGAACGCGCCCGATGTGATCAAATTGTGAAATGGGTTTGATCCAAATCGTTGCCGCAATAGAAACTCGGCTAAATAGTTGGA
The DNA here is from genome assembly GCF_023898315.1 of Schistocerca nitens. Classification (NCBI taxonomy): domain Eukaryota; kingdom Metazoa; phylum Arthropoda; class Insecta; order Orthoptera; family Acrididae; genus Schistocerca; species Schistocerca nitens. The sequence goes on from NC_064617.1 coordinate 34,544,008, forward strand.
CAGCATATTGCGATGAGTACCAAACATGCGCTTGTTTTTTTGTTTTGCTTTCTGCCATACGCTTTCAACATGATTAGTAGCTGCGTGAATAATTGGATCAACGAAATGTATGGAATGATTAACAGTCAAATACTGATAACCTAGATTCTGGACTGTTAACGCTCTCCACAAATCGCAAACAATAGTGGTCCCAGGCCGCACATATTGTTGTAGAATCGGCAGCAGAGTTGCAGCATGTATCCGCCGAATAACCACTGTTTCTTAACCTTGTCACCTCGATAGTATTTTCGGACAAAACAGCTTTCGCCGACCTCAACTGTACGCCCTTGACCGCCTAAAACAATCGGTTCTTGCACGAAGTACTCCTGGAAAATATCTCTGCAGAACTGTTTCCAATCCACAGCCGTATTAGCAGAGGTTTGCAGTTCACTCATCAAAAATTCCTGTTTATACAGTTCGAAGCTACAGAAGTAAGCCATTTTTATAATGCATTCGATAGACCGATGACTACCTGTAAAAAAAGAATCTTTGCGAATTGAATCTTTCTGCAAATGCGTCTCACAGATTATTTGCGTTCTAAGAACATTTTATTCGCACTGCCAAGGCATTGTCCATCTTCACAGAATCTCTCACGTTTAAGCAAACCATGACCAAAAGCCTATTCAATAGCTGAATCACTATCACGGCAAACGTCGAACAAATTTGCTATACGAAATTCGGCCAAATCAGGGAAAATTCTAATCGTTGCGAGCTAGAACAAACCCACAGAAGAAACACCGAACTAACACTAAAATACACTGTTACTTGACTTCAGTGTAAACTGAATGAGGCGATTTTATCCTAGTGCTTTCATGTGCTACGATTTAGTTCGATTGATGTTTCCAAATAACATATTCGTGGTCCGGTCAAAAAATGAGATTTTTCATTAAAATTTTTTCTCTCGATATATTATCAAGTATTTATCGGGGATGAAAACACACATCTTAGATCAACATAGTGTAACTGATCAAAAGTGAGATTTTCGAAAATTGTCCCCAAAAACTCGGTAAGTGCCAGTTTTCTCATCACTAAACAGCGTCGAAGTGAAAGCCAGAACTGCTTTATCTGCATTAGTGCCATTCTCTGTGTCAAAATACGAGCAGTGTATACTTCAAAGTGAGAGTGAACTGACAAACTTCGTTCCTGTACGGGTTTGGTTGTCAAATTTGCCATTGTTTGGGGATTCGTTAAAGTTTGGTCGTTTATGAGGGCTTAACTTCCAGCACAGGGGATTGGATTTCCATGTGACAATGACTCATTCAGCTACCGCAGAACAAGGGTGTAGGCAGCCAAGGCCACGAAGTGGATGCGCGCCATGGTCTATCTCGTTCCTCCCCTACATTTGTTGGAAGCATTAAATTCACTTTTACGCTCGCGACAATCTGCCTCTTTTGGCGTCTGAACTATAGGTGAGAGTGGTGGTTTCGGTGACAACTGTTGCCTGAGAAATTGTTACCATGTATGAAGTGCAGTCTGTGATATTGCGACCCCTCCCCCCCCCCTTCCCCCTCTCCACGCCCCACTAAAATCATTGTAATGGCTTCCGATCGACCTGTAGCATAGCTAGAGGTCTAGATTAGGTTGAAAGATGAGTTGGCAAAGGTAATAGATGTGAGAGAATCAGTTTGCACACGCACCGACCAAGCGACGTATTGAACGCGTGTAGGCGTTTTGACCAACCGACCAACTTTCCATGTCGGGATGTTGGGCGGTTGTGCCAACCGCCTGTCATAGTTTTAGTCGGTGTTTCTGGAGAAATCTGCAGATGTTTGTGGGACACGTCACCTGAGGAGTGTCGCTATAGATGAATAAATTAAGCTCTTTCCTGAATTTTAACGAATCCAGAGATTTCGAGCAATACAGAGTAAATCGGAAATTAACATAGACATGCTTATGGTGAAAGCTGTAACATTTAGTTAAAATGTAAGTAGTGGTAATGGCTGACTAGTGATGTTCCGGTGTGCCCAGTCACCTCAGGTGTCATCGATAATGTCTTGACTCTGTTGTCGAAAGGAAAACGGTACGATGTCTAATATTTAAAACAATCTGTCGCAAGGCATGGTATTTCCGACAACTCCCATGTACGCATTTATTTCATCACATGACCCACAGAATTATGTTGCCGTATAATTTTTCTCTAGTCATACGGCTGTACAGGTTTTGTCGGTTCAAAATTGACGTATTTTCCGTATGCTCTTTGCACCATGCAGTGTCCCGCTCACAATTCCCACAGTTAGCCGGTTTCTTATGTCTGTTTTTATCAAATTAACCTTACTGAAAATAGATCATAGTCAGCTTTTGCATGAGGTAAGGACGGTGCAGTCAAAGCAGAAAGAGCCAGCTCAGAAAAATATTCAGTTTTCAGTAGAAGATCCCAAAACATATCAGGCTCACTAATTTCATTCAATCTTTCAGGATACTGAGCTTGTTTATTCGACAGCTGTCTCCATTGATCGTCTACTTGCTTCTTTTGCATCATTATCTGGTGTAATTATAATTGGAATCACTTCAATAAGAGGCATTAGTGTTGGGAAACAGCTCCTGAAATGGTGAGAGCCCTGCTTCTGGTTTGAAAACTTGGAAAACTTGGAAATTTAACAAGACAGTCCTTCATGTTGCATTGTTCTTTTTTGTGGCAGCAGCTTTGTAGAAATGTTTGCAACATAAGACCCCTTGCAGGTCCGGGGCTTAGAATAGGCCTGAGGTATTCCAGCCTGTTATAGGTGGTGACGAAAAGGAGTCACACATTTTGGCCTTCATGTGATGGTGCCCTGTAGGGTTTGACCTCAATTTTTCAATGCTTTCCTGAAGAGTCAGCCAATTGGGGAAGGGCGCCTTACATGGTGCATCAGTGTCCATCATGCACTGAGATCTTTAGCCCACTTTATCATCACATTGCAGTCTCACCTGTTCTCTTGGGCGAGGACACCTTCCTGGGTGCATTTTCCACCACACTCTATCCAGTGTAACTTTCTGTGCTGATGATTACCATGGACTTCTTTGTTCCTCACATCCAACACGGTATCCAGTCTGTTGCGGTGGGGCTGCCATGTACCCTGTTGGTTGTAGCCCCCTGACAAGGCAGCAATATCTCTGCTGATGCCTGTGCCATTAACTCTATACATATGCCAAGGAGTCCACCTGGGGCATTGGGACTCCTGGTAATGGCCATCCCGCCAGGTGGCCTTTGCTGTGGCCAGGTGGCACTTGTGTGGAGGACCCCCTTGTCAGTGGGTGGCATCAAGGTGGATGGCACACCATGAAGCATAAGACATCATCCCTTGCTGGTGGTCAGCTGCCAGCAGTCTTTAAGTGGGCAAAGTCAAATTTCAATGCTAAGAAATATGACCCCATGTCGTTCCCTTCCATGGCAGGAATGCTAGGCTAGCGATGGCACTGAAGCTTACTTGCGCCGGTACCTCGTATGTACAAGAGTTACTGGTGAATCTTTGTTGTCCATGAAGCCTCGGTTCTATGTGGAGCATTTGGTGGACAAGTTAGTGGAGATGGATGGTTGTCCAAAATGCGCTTAGGGTCAGTTTTGATAAAAACAGCATCTTCTGCCCAGTCACAGGCATTACCCACTTGAAACAAGCTGGGGATGTTTGTTACAATCAGACCTGATAAGAGCTCAAATATGGTCCAGGTTAGTATATTCCACATGAAACTTCTATTGCAGTCAGATGACGAACTGTGCACCAATTTAGAGTGGCGAGGTGTTTATTTCCTCTGGTGCATCCATTGGGGGTCCAAGGGATAACCAGGTTGCCTCCGGCGCCTTCATCTTGGCTGTTGAGGGTGACCCATTACACAAGGAGGTCAAGGTGATGGTCTACCACTGTGACGCCAAACCATATATCCGTCATCTGATGGGGTGCTTTAAGTGCTGGAAGTTCAGCCATGTCTTCCCGCTGTACTTCCCGCCCACCTGTCAAGGTTCTGGACATCAATCCATCCACCCATGCATCCCAATACTCCATGTGCCCCGTGTCCCTTCTGTGTCAACTGCGGAGAGCATCATTCACCTTGCTCGCCAGATTGCAGGATTTTACAGAGAAACATGAAAATCGTGGAATATAAGACCCTGGTCTGACTTACCTACACGGAGGCTAAGAGGAAATTTGAGCGCCTACGTCCTGTGGCTATGACCACGTCATATGCTACTGCTACAAGAACAGTTGTCGCCCTAGCAGTTCCTCCAATCCCTGTCGCTTCTCAGATCCGAGACTACACCTGTCCCCCTGATGGTGGGAGCACTTCCCTCCATGCACCACCTACTTCAGGAGCAACACTCCCACCCCGAACCATATGGGATTTCAGTCCCCACTTCTGAGCCAAGGCTTTTTTGGCTCCTCTTGCTAGGATGGAGTCATTTGGGTCACTCTCCTCCCAGGTTTCTGCTAGTGGGAAAGATGACACCTGCCAATGGCTGAAGAGCCCAAAATCAGCTGGTCGTAGGGCTTCACGCTCATCCAAACACTTGAGCCTGTGAAGACCTCCCAGCCAGGGAAGCCCAAGGAACAGCGAGACAAATTCAAAAAGAAAACCCCTAAGACCAAGGAAATTGTGGTCGCACCCACAACACTGCTACCTACAAGCTGTGTCTGAGGAGGGAGCGGCAATTTTGGCATCTGCTGAGGACCTAGATCTCGCCAGACCCTCAGACAAAATGGATATAGACTGCTCAGGCAATAAATCGGTGGCAGCAGGTGACACTGAGGCGTAAACTACCTCACTGAATGTTTCATGCCTTCCCAGTCTCACGATGTCATCCTCCAGTGGAACTGTGGCAATTTTTTCCATCGCCTGGCTGAGCTCCGGTAACTGTTAAGCTTTACACCTGCTATCAGCATTGCCCTCCAGGAAACCTGGTTTCCAGCAATGTGGACCCCTGCTATACGCGATTACAAGGGATATTACAGGAATCTTAGAGTCTATAAGTGTCGGGTTGTGTTCATGTTTGTCCTAAACTCTGTAGTGAACCTGTGCCCTTTCAAACCCCTCTTGAAGCTGTTGCTGTCAGAATGAGGACGACACAGGAAATAACTGTGTGCAGTGTATATCTTCCTCCAGATGGTGCAGTTCCCCTGATTGTATTAGCTGCACTGATTGATCAACTCCCCAAACCTTCCTACTTCTAAGAGATTTTAACGCCCATAACCCCTTAGGGTGGCAGTGTGCTTACTGTCAGTCAGATACCAAAACATTACTGTCTCAGTTCGACCTCTACCTCTTAAATACTGGGGCCGCCACACATTTCAATGTGGCTCGAGGTAGTTAATCGGCCATTGATTTATCAATTTGCAGCCCAGGACTTACCCATTTATCCACTGGTGATCACTTAACGACAGAGCGAAGTGGCGCAGTGGCTAGCACACTGGACTCGCATTCGGGAGGACGAAGGTTCAATCTTGCGTCCGGCCATCCAGATTTAGGTTTTCTGTGATCTCCCTAAATCGCTCCAGGCAAATGCCAGGATGATTCCATTGAAAGGCCATGGCCGACTTCCTTTCCCGTCCTTCCCTAATCCGATGAAGAGAGCACATAACGACCTGTATGGTAGTGACCACATCCCCATCTTAGTGTTACTGCCCCAGCATCAGACATACAGATGCCTGCACAGATGGAATTTAAACTAGGCAGACTGGGAAACTTGAACCTCTGCTGTTAGTGTTGACCCTCCCCCACACGGTAACATTGATCTGATGGTTGAGCAGGTGACTAAAATTGTTTATCGGCAGAAAACGTGGACCTTCGCTCTTCAGGGTGCCAGAGGTGTAAGGTAGTCCCTTGGTGGTCGCCAGAAGTCGCTGAAGCAGTTACGGAGCGTCGGTGAGCTCTACAATGCATGAGCAGCACCCTTCCCTGGAGCAACTCATAGCCTTTACAACAGCTCTGTGCCCTCGTTCAGCAACTTACCAAATGATGGAAGCAGGAGTGTTGGGAGAGATAAGTCTCGACCAATGGGTGCCATGTGTCACCTTACCAAGTCTGGGCAAAGATCAAACTAGACCCCAACAGATGTTCAGTGTTAGCATAAATGGCGTGTCATTTACCGACTCAAACGCGATTGCCGACCATTTTGATCAAGCCTCTGTGTCGGAGAATTACGTCCTAGCTTTTTGCACTCTCAAACGGCGGCTGGAAGAGAACATCCTCTCATTCACTACATGCCCCAGTGAATCCATATAACGCCCCATTTACAGAGTGGGAGCTCCTCAGTGTCGTTGCATATTGCCCCGACACAGCTCCTGGGCTGGATCAGATCCATGCTCAGATGATTAAACATCTCTCATCTAACTACAAGCGACTTCTCCTCGCTATCTTAAACTGAATCTGGCGCGATGGCACCTTTCCATTGCAATGGTGGGAGAGCACAATTATTCCGGTGCTCAAACCCGGTAAAAACCTGCTTGATGTAGATAGCGAGCGGCCTATCAGCCTCACAAACGTTCTTTGTAAGCTGCTGGAATGTATGGTATGTCAGTTGTTGGGTTGGGTCCTGGAGTCATGTGGCTTGCTGGATCCAAGTTAGGGTGGCTTCTGCCAGGGTCGCTCTACCACTGATGGTCTTGTGTCCATAGTCTGCCGTCCAAACAGCCTTTTCCAAACGGCAACACCTGGTTGCCGTCGTTTTTGACTTACATAAAGCATACGACACAACCAGGCGACCCCCCAGGGGGTCCAAAACTCTTTTGTGGATACGTGCGTAGCGAGCATGGGACCCCAAGCTAATGTGGCCTTCCTTCCTTTCTGGGCTGCATGTCTTCCCTTTCTGCATACTTTCCCATCCCCCATCTTACCCCCCCCCTCACCGCTCACTCTTTCCTTCCCTTCCCTTTCACCCCCTCTGGGAGTATGGTTTGTGCCTACGTCCGTAGACGGACGCTCGAAACCGTAACAAATTCTTTGCTTTCTCCGCTTGCAAGTCTTAGTCCTTTCTCTGTCCTTCTCTTTTCCTTTTCTCTTTGCCCTTTTCTCCACTACGGCGTTTGAGACCTCTCTTCTTTCCGTTCCCTTTCTCTTTTTTCCTCCCTGTGCGTGTCTGAAGGCCGACCCACGCATTTCCATGGGTAGCCGGTGACGGGGTAACGCGTAATTCCCCACCCCGGGTAGACAGGTAGGACACGTACGTACCCCCTGGTAACGGCCAGGCCCAGGGAAGGGTGATTACCCGAGCTGATACCTTCCGAATGTGCCGATTGGTCTCTCCATCCGTTTGTCGGGAGGTGTGACCTGAGGTGTGAACAATCACCTAAGGCGGGAGTGCCCTCAGTGAGGGCCCCCACAAGAGAGGAGCGCCCCATCGGAGACGCCGGTAATCGTGGGGGATTCTTCCACAATGGTTTTCTCACAATGTCTGCTTACAAGCGTAAGTTCACTGAGTCTCAGCCACAGACAGTTCTTCCATCGTTGCCACAGTTCCTTGTTGTTTCTCGGTCTGATGAAGGTCACGACTTCTCCACGGTCAACCCTTTCATTATCCAGAAAGGTGTCGACGCAATTGCAGGTCCTGTAAAGTCTTGTTCCAGATTACGGAATGGCACCTTGTTGTTAGAAACAGTCAGTGCCCTCCAGGCACAAAAATTGCTGCGTACTTCACTTCTCCACTCCTTCCCTGTCCGGGTGGAACCGCACCGTACTTCAAATTCCTCGCGTGGAGTCGTTTATACACGCTCCCTCGATGGATTGTCTGAAGACGAAATTCAGCACTACCTGTCTGACCAGGGCGTAACGGCTGTTCATAGAGTTATGAAAAGGGTTGACACGAACATCATTCCAACCCGCCCTGTCTTCTTGACATTTGACAAAGTTCAACTCCCATCGAAAATCAAAGCGGGCTATGAGATAATTTGCGTTCGCCCTTACGTCCCAAACCCTACGCGTTGCTATCGGTGTCAGCGGTTCAATCACACCAGCCAATCCTGTTCCAATCCGGCCAAGTGTGTTACGTGTGGCAAGGATGCCCATGAGGGTGCTTGTCCACCTCCATCCCCTCGCTGCATCAACTGTATGGGTGACCACGCTGCTTCCTCTCGAAATTGCCCCGTTTTTAAAGACGAAAAGCTCATCCAGGAAATAAGAGTGAAGGAAAAGGTGTCGACCTTTGCTGCTCGAAAGTTATTCGCCAGTCGCTAGCCCATCGTGCCTCAGACAGGAAAATACAGCACTGTCCTTGCTTCTCCTCGTCCAACAAAGGAGGCGGCCACGCAGACTTGCGACCTCACCTTTAGTGCCATGGTCGTCAGATCCGCCAGCGCAAAGATCGCCCGTTTAACATCCCCACTTTCGCCTGCCCACTCTGTGGCTCACTGTTCATCGGGTTCTGCTAAATCTCGAGCCCAAAAGTCAGACACAAAGACTTCGAAAAAAGTGCTTACTCGTGAAGATTTTTTACATACCCCAACTTCACAACCATCGGTTCCTGCTTCATCTAAACATCGTTTCAAAGAAGGGTAGTAAGAAACCCAGTTCATCTCCTTCTCCGCCAAGGCGTGTCTCATCTACAGCACCACCTGGCGGAAATCGCCCTCGGCCGTCTTCTGTGTCGCCGAGGCGCACTGCTGGTGGCCGATCAACCGGCCGATCGCTGGTGGCAGGAGCTGCTCCTGAACAACCTATGGATCAGGATCTTCTGCCTTCGGCTGACTGCCATTCCATGCTGTCGCTCGCAAGTTCTGAGCAGTCGCTGAGTTGACTGCAACCTTGGTCACATTCCTCCATTTTCTGTTCACACTATGTCGATTATCCACTGGAATTTCGGCGGCATTCGAGCCAATCAGGATGAATTGTCGATCCTCTTACAATCCAACTCGCCGGTCATCTTCTGTCTTGAGGAAACGAAGCTGCGTCCCCATGACCGCTGTGTTCTCCCTCATTTTCAGTCCGGCCGATATGATCTCCCCTCTGTCGAAGGCACTCCAGCACATGGAGGACTCCAGAATCTTCTCCATGATACTCTCCATTATCACCCAATCCCCTTGAACACTTCCTTCCAAGCTGTCACTGTCCGTCTTTCCCTTTCTGGATATAACTTTTCTCTTCGTACTGTATACATTCCATCGTCCACACCAATGGCACAAGCTGATCTTCTTCTTGGTCAGCTTCCACCCCCCCCCCCCCCCCCTATTTGCTTGTTGGCGACTTCAATGCCCACCACCCGCTTTGGGGATCTCCACATCCTTGTCCACGTGGCTCACTATTGCTAGGCCTCTTCCACCAAGCAGATCTAGTTTGCCTCAACACTGGGGTCCCTACATTTTTGTCTGCCTCCACGGCAAATTTATCTCATTTGGACCGTTCGGTCGGTACTGTTCCGCTAGCTCGGCGCTTCGAATGGTTCACCCTTGATGATACACACTCGATTGACCACTTTCCATGTGTCCTTCGACTGCAGCCTCAACTGCCATATGTGCGCCCGCGACACTGGAAGTTTGCCCAAGCCGATTGGACACTTTCTTCGTCTCTAGCGACATTCAATGACAGTCACTTTCCTAGCATCGACGATGAGGTCACACATATTACAGACGTTATTTCTACAGCTGTGCGGAACGTTCAATACCACGCACCTCCGAATTGCCCCAGCGCCCCCCAGTTCCTTGGTGGAACGAGGCATGCCGTGTTCGCAATACGTGAGCGTCGACGTGCTCTTCACGTTTTCTGCCACAATCCTACTTTGGCCAACTGTATCCGCTATAAGCAGTTCCGTGCGCGATGCCGTCGCGTCATCCGCGATAGCAAGAAGGCAAGCTGGAAATTCTTTCCTAGCTCATTTAACAACTTCACTCCCTCCTCGGAAGTTTGGAATCGGCTTCGACAGTTCTCAGGCGCGCCTAGTTTCTCCCCGGTCTCTGGGCTCACTGTCGCGCATGACATGTTAGTGGACCCCGTCGCAATTTCTAACTCATTGGGTCAGCACTTTATTGAGATTTCGAGCTCTTCAAATTACCCGCCAGCGTTTCTTCCGAAGTAACGTGCCACGGAAGTGCGACAACTTGCTTTCTCCTCTCAAAAACGCGAAAGCTACAATACTGTTTTCTCCATGCGGGAACTCTAACATGCACTTTCTTCTTCTCGCTCCTCCGCCCCAGGACCGGATGGTATCAACGTCCAAATGTTGCTGCATTTATCAACCCATAGTCTGCGTTACCTCCGTCGCCTTTATTATCGAATTTGGACCGACAGTACTTTTCCCAGACGATGGCGGGAAGCTATCGTCGTTCCTGTTCCGAAACCTGGAAAGGACAAACATCTCCCCTCTAGCTATCGCCCCATTTCTCTCACGAGTAGTGTCTGTAAGGTTTTGGAGCGTATGGTGAATTACCGTTTAGCGTGGTGGCTGGAATCCCGCAGTCTTTTAACACCAGCCCAATGCGGATTCCGAAAGCATCGTTCTGCAGTTGACCATCTTGTTTCTCTCTCCACTTCTATCATGAAAAATTTTCTCCGGAAACGCCAAACAATAGCAATATTTTTTGATCTGGAGAGAGCATACGATACCTGTTGGAGGACAGGCATCCTCCGCACACTGTTCTCTTGGGGCTTTCGAGGTCGGCTGCCCCTTTTTCTTCGCGAATTTATGGCAGACCGCACATTTAGAGTGCGGGTGAACACTACTCTCTCCCGTACTTTCTCCCAAGAAAACGGGGTACCCCAGGGCTCGGTCCTGAGTGTTGTACTGTTTGCCATTGCCATAAATCCAATTATGGATTGTCTCCTTCCTCATGTCTCGGGCTCCCTCTTTGTGGACGATTTTGCGATCTACTACAGCTCTCAACGGACCAGCCTTCTTGAACGACGTCTTCAAGTATGTCTCGATCGCCTCCACTCTTGGAGCATCGAAACCGGCTTCCGTTTCTCTCCCAGTAAGACCGTTTGTGTTAATTTTTTGCGACGTAAGGCGTTTCTTCCACCCTCCTTACATCTAGGACCTGTCAACCTTCCTTTTTCGGACGTGGCTAAATTTTTGGGTCTTATGTTTGACAGAAAACTGTGCTGGTCCTCCCACGTTTCCTATCTTTCGGCTCGCTGTCTGCGATCCCTCAACACCCTCCGTGTCCTGAATGGTACCTCCTGGGAAGCGGACCGAGTGGTCCTTCTCCGCCTCGATCGCGCCTTAGTGTGCTCGAAATTGGACTATGGAAGCATAGTCTACTCCTCTGCTCGGCTGTCTATTCTTCGTCGTCTCGACACGTTTAGTGTATGGAGCTTTTTACACCAGCCCTGTGGAAAGCCTTTATGCTGAGACTGCTGAACCTCCGCTGTCCAATCGGCGAGCAGTCCTTCTGAGTCGTTATGCTTGCCATCTGTCTTCCATGCGTGCTAATCCAGCCGATGACCTTTTTTTCGACGCCTCCTTTGATGTAGGGTGTTGTGGCGTAGTAAGACAGCCACACCACTCGGAAGTAGCCGAAAGGCACGCGCTAAGCTCACGCAGATGGGCGTGAGGTCTGCAACAGGATACGTAATGAATGCTATAAAGAAAAGTACGTAGCTACTGGAATACTTAACTTTAATCCATTATTGTTGTACATCGCTCTTGACGATACAAGTGAGACTCTGTAGATCCAGGGAATATACTGCTAATGGCGCCTTGCTAGGTCGTAGCCACTGACTTAGCTGAAGGCTATTCTATCTGCTCTGCAAATGAGCGAGGCTTCGTCAGTGTGCATCGCTAGCTAAGTCGTCCGTACAACTGGGGCGAGTGCTAGTAAGTCTCTCGAGACCTGCCGTGTGGTGGCGCTCGGTCTGCGATCACTGACAGTGGCGACACGCGGGTCCGACATGTACTAATGGACCGCGGCCGATTTAAAGCTACCACCTAGCAAGTGTGGTGTCTGGCGGTGACACCACATAGGGTATGCAGGCCGCTCCTCCTCCCTACTACCCCCGGGAGTCCGCTTCCGTCAACTGCTCCATTCCCTTTCCTTCCGCTTTCCTAAAACCTTCTTGACAACTTGGGGTACAGCACCGCCTTGGCTCCGTCCCCGGATCTGCCTGCTCCGTGACCTTTGTCGATTTCCCAAGGATGGTACCCCTACACTTGTTTATCGTCGGGCATTTGCTGCTCGACGTGCACAAATGACGGACGCCACCTTTATTTACACCGACGGCTCGAAAACATCGTTGGGTGTAGGGAGTGCCTATATTGTTGGCGACGCCCCAAATCACTTTCGGCTTCCCGACCAGTGTTCGGTCTATACTGCGGAGCTATACGCTGTTCTCCAGGCTGTCCACTACATCCGCCGCCATCAGCGGATACAGTACGTTATCTGCTCAGATTCTCTCAGCTCTCTCCTCAGTCTCCAAGCTCTTTATCCTGTGCACCCTCTGGTCCACCGGATTCAGGACTGTCTGCGCTTGCTCCACCTGGGGGGGCGTCTCGGTGGCGTTCCTCTGGCTCCCGGGACACGTTGGTATCTGTGGAAATGAGGCGGCCGATATTGCAGCCAAGGCTGCAGTGTCTCTTCTTCCGTCAGCTATTCAATCGATTCCTTTCGCCGATCTACGGAGCGTTTTATGTCGTCGTGTTGTTCATTTATGGCACGCGCATTGGTCAACAGTTCCCCATAATACACTCCTGGAAATGGAAAAAAGAACACATTGACACCGGTGTGTCAGACCCACCATACTTGCTCCGGACACTGCGAGAGGGCTGTACAAGCAATGATCACACGCACGGCACAGCGGACACACCAGGAACCGCGGTGTTGGCCGTCGAATGGCGCTAGCTGCGCAGCATTTGTGCACCGCCGCCGTCAGTGTCAGCCAGTTTGCCGTGGCATACGGAGCTCCATCGCAGTCTTTAACACTGGTAGCATGCCGCGACAGCGTGGACGTGAACCGTATGTGCAGTTGACGGACTTTGAGCGAGGGCGTATAGTGGGCATGCGGGAGGCCGGGTGGACGTACCGCCGAATTGCTCAACACGTGGGGCGTGAGGTCTCCACAGTACATCGATGTTGTCGCCAGTGATCGGCGGAAGGTGCACGTGCCCATCGACCTGGGACCGGACCGCAGCGACGCACGGATGCACGCCAAGACCGTAGGATCCTACGCAGTGCCGTAGGGGACCGCATCGCCACTTCCCAGCAAATTAGGGACACTGTTGCTCCTGGGGTATCGGCGAGGACCATTCGCAACCGTCTCCATGAAGCTGGGCTACGGTCCCGCACACCGTTAGGCCGTCTTCCGCTCACGCCCCAACATCGTGCAGCCCGCCTCCAGTGGTGTCGCGACAGGCTTGAATGGAGGGACGAATGGAGACGTGTCGTCATCAGCGATGAGAGTCGCTTCTGCCTTGGTGCCAATGATGGTCGTATGCGTGTTTGGCGCCGTGCAGGTGAGCGCCACAATCAGGACTGCATACGACCGAGGCACACAGGGCCAACACCTGGCATCATGGTGTGGGGAGCGATCTCCTACACTGGCCGTACACCACTGGTGATCGTCGAGGGGACACTGAATAGTGCACGGTACATCCAAACCGTCATCGAACCCATCGTTCTACCATTCCTAGACCGGCAAGGGAACTTGCTGTTCCAACAGGACAATGCACCCAACGTGCCACCCAACGTGCTGTAGAAGGTGTAAGTCAACTACCCTGGCCAGCAAGATCTCCGGATCTGTCCCCCATTGAGCATGTTTGGGACTGGATGAAGCGTCGTCTCACGCGGTCTGCACGTCCAGCACGAACGCTGGTCCAACTGAGGCGCCATGTGGAAATGGCATGGCAAGCCGTTCCACAGGACTACATCCAGCATCCCTACGATCGTCTCCATGGGAGAATAGCAGCCTGCATTGCTGCGAAAGGTGGATATACACTGTACTAGTGCCGACATTGTGCATGCTCTGTTGCCTGTGTCTATGTGCCTGTGGTTCTGTCAGTGTGATCATGTGATGTATCTGACCCCAGGAATGTGTCAATAAAGTTTCCCCTTCCTGGGACAATGAATTCACGGTGTTCTTATTTCAATTTCCAGGAGTGTAAATTGCGGGACGTGAAAGCTCTTCCTTGTGCTTGGACCTCTCCCTCCCGAACGCGTCGTCGGGAGGAGGTAATTTTAACTAGACTCCGGATAGGGCACTGTCCTTTTAGCCATCGACATCTTTTAAGCGGCGATCCTCCCCCACTCTGTCCCCACTGCTCTCAGCTGTGGACGGTAAGACACCTTTTGAGTGCCCCTATTTTAATCCGTTACGCTCCCGTCTACAGCTATCGCCTGATCTATCGTCGATTTTAGCAGGTGACACGCACTCAGCTGACCGCGTCCTCCAGTTTATTAGTGCCAATGAAATGACGTCAGTCATTTGAAGCTTTTTTGGGGACAACCAACCCCTTTCTGTAGTGGATTTTTAAGCCTTCCTTCTGCTTTTAGTTTCTCCAATTTTATGACATTGTTCCCATTGCTGCTGGTTTTCAATTTCGGTTTTTTACTGTTTCCTAAGTCACGGGCCGGGCGCTAATGACCATAGCAGTTTTGCGCCCTAAAACCAAAACAAAAAAAAGAAACACAGGTGCAAAAACATATTCCAGAATTCTAAAACATACTGATGCCAGATTAGTCTTTCCAACATATGTTCCTGAAAGTATACATCATGTGCAGCTTTCGTCATCTGGAATCACTTGGTGCTCCATTGTTGTACAAATCAGATTTGCCATTAGAAATAGATGCTTACTTTCAGCTAAGCTCATACAAGGAAAATGTCACACCCTTAAAAGAACATGTTGGACATAATTTAGAACTGTTACCAGTTCCGCTCTTATCCCCAGAGCTGATTAAAGTCTTGTGGTACATATGGAATCACCACAGAGGAAACAGTTCATGGGAGGTGCAAGAGAATGGCATAAAGGAGGTATCATGTTTGGAGATGGACGTGACTACACCATGAAGAAATTCCCCAATTTGTGTCGACATGGGCTACGTAACATGTCTTAAATGGCTGCGAGTTGAACATTTTAGACAATATAGGAAGAGGTATCATAAAAATGTTCTACCTGAAAGGTACCAGACATGGGTGTCTCACTTTCCTTATGACAATGTGTTCCATACTCCACAAATACTACTGCTGTCAGTGAATGCTAATCTGATCTTACATTTTATGCAGTTCGCAAGGAAACAGGTTAAGACAGTCTTGTACCTTGCAAAGGGCTATTGATCACAGTGGCACATATGGCTGCACATTATCGGTAGGCCAAACAATGAAACTGAAACTTAGCTCATTGGACGCATGTAGCACAACGTGACGAGTCACAATTCAGCCTGTCTTCCAAGTACTGAGTCATACATTGCGGGTTGAACACTCCATTTGGCCACTGGTGCAGAGTGTAGTTCAAGCTGGAGTTGATTTTCATATCATAATGTGGGCATACTCATTCCAGTTACAAACAAAATGAACCAGGCCATGTATTTCAATATTCTTTCATTCCCATTTTCATGGCAAATGCTGTGAACTGTCTTATCTTCTTATGCCTAGGACCCAAAGGATAGTGTGCTTTTTCAACATTTTTATAAAGTACATTACCTTGTTCTCACTTAATGTGGCCACACTATTTTCGGTAAATAGTCAATCTATGAATATTACGTTGACGTGAAGCACCGCTAGATTTCAATTTAAAATTGCTAAATGGACAAAATGAGAATAGTAGTGTTTTATGAATAAGTGTTTTCAATGGTAACATTCTCACCATGAATGGGGATAATGCAATGGGACAGAGCATGACAAGAAAATGTTTTTCTCATTTAAAGGATGATTGTTTTGACATTAATGACCTTCCATTTTCAGAAAGACCTTCAGCATTTGATGATCATCTAAATGCATTAATTCACGATGATCCAAATCACTGCGCTCAGGAACCTGACAATGTGATGAAGTATGATCATTTCATCATTGTGCAGCATTTGAATACAACGGAGAAGGTTCAACAATAAAACATTTGGGTACCACACGCCAAACCATAAAAATCAGTTGTTGGCCGTATGTGCATTACCCACTCACTTGCACCAATTAGTATGTGAACACTACTGAGCATTTCTATCCTGTATCATTTCTATCTTGTATAATTACTGATTGCTAGAAAATTTGTCTTTATGCTAATGTAAGGGAAATAATAGAAAGGAATGCTTTAGTCCAAACAAAGCAGTAACACCACATACTAGCACGCGCAATGTTACGAATGTGGTAGAGCAGTGACCATGGGGTGTACTGAGAGTGTGACTTCCAGCACTGCAATACCTCATGAGAAACAAGTACTTCTATTCACTGTGTGAAGGCAGTACAGAGTTCTCTGGCCAGTCATTCGCACAGAAGTTGGTGCAGATGACTTCACTGAACTCATTCCGTGTGTGTGCTGTTATGATCATTGCTGTATGCCTCCTAACAGGTTTAAACAGATAATGAATTTAATAAGTTATTGAGAGATGAGGATGCTTGCACAAGGTAGACTAGAATGGAAAACTGCATCAAACCCACCTTCAGACTGAAGACAACGATAACTGGAGTCCATAGGTATTACTGAAGAGTGCAGTGATGTAAGGCAGATTGTGACTTCATAAGTAAATTGAATGTCTTGCTATTCTTAGGTAGCACTGATAGGGCCAAATGACCAATTGTTGTCCAGATGGTCTCCATCAAAGCTGTTATTTGTCACTGTGGAGGATGCAAGGGGGAAATTATGTGATGCAGTGTCCACAGTTGCATTTTTCCTCCATTATAGGAAGAATGATCTCTGGAAAAAGTGCTTCAGACCAACACACATTGTCCAACACAAATGAAATGTCATTGTTTCTTATTCTATTTCCACCATGAGAAAACACATGCACTCTACATATTGAAATTTGTCTGTGCTGCATTTATTTGCTAAATTAGTCATCCTACTGATTTTATATATATAATCAGAATATATGTTTTGGACATTTTTTGGCAGCCTGATGGGTGGCAGTAGAGGGAACAGATGAATTTGAAGTAACAAGAAATAGTCTTAAAAAGGGTCACTCTTGATTTATTCAGTGTATTATGTGAATAGACATAAAGCAAGTAAGAGATCGTAATACTCAAATTATTAAATTGAAATAAATTTCAGTTACAAGGGTAATGTCAATTAGAACTAGCTCAAATTTTCTTCTCATCTTCGATATTATGTGCTGGCTGTCACTGACAGAACACTGTGCAGCAGACCAAAGAAAGAAAGAAAGAAAGAAAGTTAAATGTTTTCAGTGCCTTAATTTTTATCCAGAATGTCCCATTATTTCTAACTTCAGTCATGCACCCTGGCACAGAATCTGTGAGTCATTGGATTTGTCTGTCAGAAGAGGCAGCTTCCTCGGAGGCATAAAAAAATCAGACCCAAAGAACATGAGCTATAAATGGTTTCACAGCCAGTTCTCTGACAGTGATAGTGCTACTTCCACACACATTTTCCATTGTGTTCATGTAAGCAGTCACAGCCAGTTCATTACATTGTCAATGTTGGACAGCTGCTGTTTAATGAAGTAGACTTATCTTTGGTCACATGCTTAACTCACTGTGGCAAGTTTAATCACTGAAGCGTAGAACAAATTTTGATTGGTTGTGGATGGAAACATCAGGTCTAGTTGGTACATATTGCACATATGCTACTTTTTATTATTGTTTTTCCAGTCAGGAATCACTCATTTAAAGCACCACATTTGTAAGAAAACCCACACTGACACAGCTCTTTCAGGGATACTGGAAGTAATAAACAACAGTATAACATGTGTGTTGCAATGAGTGAGTGCCAAAGACCAAAAATCAGATAATGGGACTAATTTTTAGAGTGTTTGCTGTGATTACAATAATCAGGGTCCTGGGGAAACATGTTGAGGGTTATTATTTCTTCCTGTTCATCTATTTTATTAATTATGGCACAGCACACTTCACATAGCATTCCAGCTCGCTCTATGATGATGTCCAACATGTTGATTATTTTCGCCAGCCTCTGATATAGCCGCATTTTTGTGGTGTCAGTATGGGCTATCGGGGGTGAGCCTGTTGCACAAACTGCGTCTGCACACACAGCACTTTTTGGGCCGACAACCTTGTAACTGGAAGTAAAAGCAAGTACATGTCTGTGTTAAGTATTTCTCAATATTCGTTTGTTACAGCAGCCTACAATACTGCATACCCTAAAAGGAGTACCAGTAACTACTATTAACAGCAGTTTGAAGAAGTACAAAATATGATACAACTACCTACCCCACACAATTTGTGACTGACAATCATTACTTGCGACATTCACTCACGCTCCTGAAACTCTATTCTAACAAACTTTAGCATTCTGAACTAGACATGGATTTTCTTCAGTTATTGCATCAAGTTATAAAACATATCTTCCATTTCTAATATCAGTTAATTGGACCATGCAGAAGTGCACAGACTTTGTATATAATTTGTTAGTGTTATTTCTGTCTCAAGAATGGAGGAACATGTGACAACTCAGAAACATTTGTTTCAGGAAATAAGTTAATAAAAACAGGACGAAGTTAGAGGCTTGAAATTTAAGTGATGGCGTTCTAAAGACATAGCAGCACTATAAATAGTTTCAATTGTTCATGAGTAGCTAATATATAATTAAAGAATATGTAGGTTAAGTACTAAGCTGTGAGGCTAAG
Source organism: Schistocerca nitens (assembly GCF_023898315.1). Taxonomy (NCBI): domain Eukaryota; kingdom Metazoa; phylum Arthropoda; class Insecta; order Orthoptera; family Acrididae; genus Schistocerca; species Schistocerca nitens. The sequence goes on from NC_064617.1 coordinate 34,562,679, forward strand.
CGTAAGTTAATTATATTAAATGATAGAATAATTTTATTGCTTGGAAAAAACTCACATTTACATCAAACTAATACGTAGAGGCTTTTTTACAGCATCTCTCTAGATGATGTTATCAATAAAACCTTCTGTTGGCTTGTCGTCCTCTGAAGTTGAAATCTTCACACAAGCTTGCTGAGTTTCCCGACCCATCCTATTCCTTAATTTTGTCATCACACTGTTTATTGTACTAAATGACCTTTCCACACGGCAAGTCGAAACTGGAATGCACAGTACACATTCAGTGAGTGCCCGTAGTGCTTCGTAGCCGATGTCAGCTCTCAGAATGAAAGAAGCAACATGAGAAGACGTATCGTCTAGTAACAGTGTTGATGTTTGTAAGCCCCAAAATCAAGCACAGTTCATTACAATCATCACAAAAATCCAGAAATTCTTTAAAACTTCAAAATATGCTCTTACTTCTATCACTTTTATTGCCTTCTCATCAAGCTGTTGTTTCATCAATCATACTTTCAACAAATTTCCTTGCACCTTTCGTAGCTTGAATCTGCTCCTCTGCATTCATGAATAGCACACCTTCAACTTCTGTTGCATTCTCCTGCAGTTTCTTAATTTCATTAAGAGTTTCATTTTCTGCACTATGTCCATCACAGTCACAAAGACAGTCAATGTGTCTTAAATGTTTGAGTTCCAGGAACAAGTAGAGGGATTCGCTAAATTTTAAACTTTACGGGAGTTTGAGACTGCATTTAACTTATCGTCTAATATCACTACACCTGCAATGAAATTGGAATTCATCATTTCTAACAAGGTTCCTCCAGCTAAACGTGTTAAATCCGTGCCATCCTTCTGTATATGTTCACATGCCATTATAATGGACTTGTAGGTTAGGAAAATAGCGTGAACTATGGGATAGGTACTAAAACATCAGATGTCAACAGCTTTGGGTATTTTTAAAAGATGTTGCTCTAATGCATACTGAATTTCATGCAAAACATCTTATTTGGAAGAACCATGAAAAAGTTTGTGTCTTGAATAACATGTAATGTGCGTTTTATAATGGGGTGTTTATTCCTAGAGTTGGTGGCAGCAATTGACAAAACATGTGCTGTACAGTGAATGTATGGCAGCTTATGGCCCTTCCTCTCTGACAATCGAGCGCGGACTCCTGAGATAGAAGCACTAAAATTACGAGCACCATTGAAAGAACAATATGATAATCTGTCAAGTGTTTCTTCTTCAGTTCAGTATCAATTGCTGTAAATATGGATTGAGATGAAGTGCTTTTCAACTCGACGAGACATAAAAATCTTTCCTTAAATTCAAACGATGGAGACGGTGCAACATATCAAACTACTAAAGACAATGGACTTTGGTTGGATACATTTGTTGATTTGTCTGCCATTAATGAAAAATATTTGTCGTGGAGCAGTATCTCATCTTCAAAGTCCAAAGACTCTCCCAAACAAGTCAACAATTCTGCTGCAGTATACTTACTAAGATAAGTGGACCTTTTGCTCTGAAATTTTAACCATTTTTCAAGGTTAATGTCGCTTCTCAGTACTACCTTACTAATTAGAGGTTCATATTTTGTTGTATGGGGTATTTCTTCCTTAGTAAGGAAATACAGACTTCGAATTAATGATGTCAATGCTTTGCAATTTAAAGCTTTTACATTTTCATTTTGTTTAAATATGTGTGTATGAATTGGAGCATTTAATCCCTGTAATCTACTATTATCAAGTGCAGTGGCTCTTGCATGTTTTTCTGACTTGGTGTGATTTTCTAGTTTTCCCGTGCTTCCAGTAGATTTTCTAAATTTAGTGACAGGTACAGAAATGAACACTCCTCCTGTTTTCTGTAGGGCTTAGATATCGCTTTTTAAATGCATTTCACACAATTTGCTGAAAGCCCCACCCTGCTCATGATCAAAATGCAACCAATTGCACTTACACTCCCATTTTTGCTGATACTTAATCTCACATTCAATACTTCGTTTAGAATTGCAATTCATGGATTTGCCAGAAATAGCACATTTATCGTTTGAAAACTGTGGAAGGGAAACTGATGACTTGGTAGACCTATGCGGTTTGTCACAATCACTAGCACTTCTTTCAGTAGTCACTCATCCGTCTTTTGCAATACATTGTCTTTATTAGAAAAGAAAGAGATTAAAGTTTGTTTTTTCGACATTGTGTTTCGGCACGAACACTTCTTTTCATGTTACAAAGTGACAAAGACTGCACATAGTATACTACATAATCACATCACACTTCCATAGTAACTTGTCTACTGGCTGTTACAATAGTTTCAACAATGCATTGAGTTTTTATACAACAATGAAAGCTTGGGTTATACTCGTAGAGCAGCATTGCCAAACATTCCACTCATGGAATAAAACAAGATTCTCAGTCTTTTACATTTAGTAATCTTCAAAATAAGCAAGCTGGTCCTCTGAAATAGCAGTGTTCTCAGTGTTCCATAACAGCCATAAACTACTCTCAACTACAATGATCACACCATCCCCCTCCCTTTTTCCCATGTTGTGCTGAAATCACAATAATTTGTTTAAAGACAAAATTGTCATAAATACTAAAAATCAGATAATGCGACTCATTTGCGGAGTGTCTGCTATGCTTACCATAATCACGGTCCCTGGGGAGCACACAGAATATAATTAATTTCTTCAGCTGCTTTACCCATATTTCCTTTTTGTCAACCTCATTAATTTGTGAACAGCATGCTCAACAGAGCATTCCTTTCTTGTCAATTTCCACATTCCACATGTATGTAATTTCGGTCCGGGCTCTTTCTGATTCTGTTGGTGCTGGTGAGGGCAGTCATGGGTGCCCCTGTCGTTCCCACCACTTCGCAGCATAAAAAACAGCTACTCGCTCCGGCTGGCAGATGTTCTTGGAACTGGAAGTATAAGCAAAGACAAATATGTGGTAACTATTTGTCAATATTCATTTGTGTTACACGGCACTACAATACTGCATACCCTAAAAGGAGTACTGGTAACTACACTGTTGGCCATTAAAATCTCTACACCATGAAGATGATGTACTACAGACATGAAATTTAACAGACAGGAAGAAGATGCTGTGATACGCAAATGATTAGCTTGTCAGGGCATTCACACAAGGCTGGAGCCGGTGGCGACACCTACAATGTGCTGACATGAGGAACATTTCCAACCTATTTCTCATACACAAACAGCAGTTGACCGGCGTTGCCTGGTGAAATAGCAGCATATGGAATCGGTGGGTTCAGGAGGGTAATACGGAACGCCGTGGTGGATCCAAACGGACTCATATCACTAGCAGTCGAGATGACAGGCATCTTATTCGCATGGCTGTAGCGGATCATGCAGCCACATCTCGATCCTTGAGCCAACAGATGGGGAAGTTTGCGAGACAACCATCTGCACGAACATTTCGATGTTTCCAGCAGCATGGACTACCAGCTCAGTGACCATTGGCTGTGGTTACCCTTCATGCTGCATCACAGACAGGAGGGCCAACGATGGTTTACTCAATGACAAACCTGGGTGCATGAATGGCAGAACATCATTTTTTTGGATGAATCCAGGTTCTGTTTACAGCATCATGATGGTTGCAACAGTGTTTGGCGACATCACTGTGAGCACACATTGGAAGCGTGTATTCATCATCGCCATACTGGCGTATCACCTGGCGTGATGGTATGGGGTGCCATTGGTTACATGTATTGTTCACCTCTTGTTCACATTGATGGCACTTTGAACAGTGGACGTTACATTTCAGATATGTCACAACCTGTGGCTCTACCCTTCGTACGATCCCTGCGAAACCCTACATTTCAGCAGGATAATGCACGACCGCATGTTGCAGGTCCTGTACAGGCCTTTCTGGATACAGAAAATGTTTGACTGCTGCCTTTGCCATCACATTCTCCAGATCTCTCACCAATTGTAAATGTCTGGTCAATGGTGGCCCACTAACTGGCTCGTCACAATACGCCAGTCACTACTCTCGAACTGTGGTATCGTGTTGAAGCTGCATGTGTTGCTGTACCTGTACACGCAAGCCAAGCTCAGTTTGACTCAATGCCCAGGCATATCAAGGCCGTTATTACCGCCAGAGGTTGTTGCTCTGGGTACTGATTTCTCAGGATCTATGCACCCAAATTGAGTGAAAATGTAATCACATGTCAGTTCTAGTATAATATATTTGTCCAATGAATACCCGTTTACCATCTGCATTTCTTCTTGGTGTAGCAATTTTAATGGGCAGTAGTGTACTATTATCAGCTATATTTGAGACAGTCTTTTTGTTGTGCCTATCTGCCACTCAGAATCTCTGCTATATGGTGAGTAGCAACTTTCCTTTACACAATATAATTAAAACACAGTAGCATGTAGTAGTATGCTCAATGAATGAGACTCCCCCTGCGAGTCCGGGGTAAGACTAGGCCTGAGGTATTCCTGCCCGTCATAAGAAGCGACTAAAAGGAGTCCCTCCCCCTCAAAAGGGTAGTTTGCACCTGCGTCTGGAGACAGACGATTCAACCACTTACATTTGTGGTCATCTTGGTTTTTCGCTTATTCTGGTTTCTTCCTTCCTCTGTTTCCTTTCTTTGTCCTTCTCCCTCTCTCACTGTCTTCCTTACTTTTTACCTTGCCTTGTTCCGCTCTCCTCCCTATGCATGCCTGAAGGCCGACCCACTTGTTCGCACGCGTTGCTGGTGACTGGGTAAAGCATAATTCCCCGCCCTCGGTAGACAATTAGGGCCCGTGCATACCCCCTGGTAAAGGCCAGGCCCAGGGAGGGGTGAATGCCCAAGCTGACACCTTCCGATCATGCCAATTGGTCCCTCCGTCCGTTTCTCGGGAGGTGTGACCTGACTTGTAAACATTCACCCGAGGTGGGAGTGCCCTCTGGGAGAGTCCCCACAAGGAAGGAGCATGCCATTGGAGATGCTGGCAATCATGGGGGATTCATCCACAATGGATTTCTCTCCTTCTCTCTAGACTTCTGCCCAAAAATGGAAACTTTACCAGCCACCAGTGACAAACGTACTACAGCCTGCCCCAAAGTTCCTCGTAGTTTCTAGATCTGAGGATGGAAAGGATTTTTCATCTGTCAACCCTTTCGTTATTCAGAAGGGTGTAGATGCCATAGCCGGATCTGTCAAGTCTTCTACCAGGATGCGTAACAGTACCTTGTTGTTGGAAAATAAGAGCGCCATTCAGGCACAAAAACTCCTTCGGTCCACACTCCTGTACACGTTCCCTGTCCAGGTGGAGGCTCACCACACTTTGAATTGGTTGTGCGGTGTGGTATCTACTAGATTACTCAATGGATTGACTGACAAGGAGATTCAGCCTTTCCTCGCTGAGCATGGCCTGACGGCTGTCCAGTGTCATGAAAAAGGTCAACAATGACCTTGTACCGACCCGGACACTTTTCTTGACCTTTGATAGTGTTCAGCTGCTTTCGCACATCAAAGCGGGCTGTGAGGTTATTTGTATTTGCCCCTAAGTTCCGACACCTAGGCGCTGCTAGCAGTGTCAGCGTGTTAACCACACCCGCCAGTCTTGTTCTAATGCGGCTAAATGCGTCACTCGTGGCAGGGACGCCCATGAAGGTGACTGTCCACATCCGTCTCCTTGTTGCGTGAACTGTCAGGGTGACCATGCAGTGCCCTCTCGCAACTGCCCCATCTAAAAGGATGAACGCTGTATACAGGAAATTCTGGTCAAAGTGTCCACCTCGGCTGCTCACAAGCTTTTTGCTGGTAGGAGGCCCACGCTGCTCCTAACTGGGAAATACAGTACTGTCCTCGCCTCGCCTCGCCTCGCCTCTCCTCGGACTACCAGGGAGGTGTCGACGCAGACATGCGATTTGACCTTTAGCGCAACAGTCGTCTGCTCGGCCACTGCTAAGATCGCTCGGTCAACGTCTCCTCTTCCTCCCATCACCCCTAAGGCACAGGCACCCTCATCAGCTTATGCCAAGACTAAGACCCAGAAGTCAGATGCATGGGCCTTCAAGAAGGAACCGTCCCGTGAAGACGTCTTACATACACCCGAACTCCTAGCCATTGACCAGTACTTTGACTAAATGACCTTCCAAGAAGGCTCATAGGAAGCAAAGTTCTCCTTCTCCGCCACTGCGCATTCCTTTTCCTGCGCGACACAGCAGTTGCCACCCCAGGCCATAATCTTACACCCGGCTGCAGTGCGCCGCGGGTAGCCAGACATGTGGCCGTTCACCGGCGGAGGAAGCTCACACTCCCGACCATCTTAACATGGTGGCTGACGAACCTATTGAAAAAATGGGCGATGACACTCTGCCTCTTGATAGCGGCAGCAGTGCTCGCTCGAAGCCAGGCCCTTGGCTGCCTCAGAGGTGACCCCTTCTTGCTTCTCCTTTTTCTTTTTCTTCTCACAATGGCACTTCTTCTCACAATGGCACTTCTTCATTGGAATTTTCGCGACATTCGATCCAATGCTTGCACTGTCAGCTTGTAGTAGCTCTCCAGGAAAACGTCTTTTAAGTACTTTTCCCCACAATTTATACATTTAATATCAAAATGAAAATATTTAATGCATACACAGAACTGACTTCAGCAATATCTTCAGAACCTGTACACAATATGTAAATGACTGTGGACATAATTTTCCAATGTTAACAAAGATATCAGTTGGCAACAGAGTGAAGAAAATGTGCTATTACTCCCATTTTCCACGATTATAAGTGATGTATAACATACAGAGTAGTTGTTGTTTTTAACACTGTGCTAACTGAAGAATACTGTGTGTTACATGAAATTAAAATGGTCGAAAGTCAAACACGGATTGGCATAAATAAAAATGCGTATTAAGCAGCTGGTAGTTATAATTCTTAAAGTAATTTCATCAGTTTGAGTGCATTACCTTCCACGAGTTCAATGCTAGACCCATAATTTTGGAGACAGAAGAACTGACAGGAATCGATGTCTGCTAGAAGACTAAATTCAGTAAACCAATATTTTGAGGCAACCCAGTGAATACAAATTTTCACATATAACACAGGCACATCAATATACCAACACACAAATTTGCACTATGAGCACTGTCTGACAACATCTCCCAATCTTCCTAACATCACCACTTATCATAATTTTTCCTTAAACCTAAGACGCCACAAAAAAACTTTCCAAAAAACTTCATCCGTTATATACGATACAGCCTGTAACTGAAAAAGCACATAACGTAAATGTTCTAGAGAAACAAAATACCTAAATTACAAACACAATATGTACCACAATCATCTTCAGTGCTCACATTAAAGAAGTAAGAAAAGGTGCAGCTGTAATCCCTAGAAACATTTTGGTGATGATTAAACAAAAAACACATTGATACACTGTACAAAACAACTCTCAATCCGACTCTGATTCCATTACTTTTTCAGAGATCAAGCAACAGAAGGACCCCCAAGCAACAAAATACAAAGTGTCAATCCTAGAAACTCAGCAGACTTTTGGCAGAACTTTAAAAGAATCACTAGTCAAAACCAGAAAGATGACCCAGAGAGTCATGAAGGGGAAGAAGGCAACTGTTTTTCCAAAACTTACTAAAGTGGTACACTCACACACATAATGTGAAAATTTCAACAAAGTTAAAGAAGGAACTGCACAAGCACAGACTAGTGAACTTTTTAACACACACAATCTACAGCCTACTATGATAATCAAACTAACTACATAACAGATAGTCTCAGCACAATGGGGAATAACACAGGGTACCTGATCTGGATGGAGCCATACCTCAACACAACTCACCATTCTGCACTCAGGTTAGTAATAAACCCCTTACCAACAAAAGAACAAACCAGTAAAAATTATTCCTGAATCACAGAATCCAAAAAAAGCTGTCAAATCCAATAGATATGTTTATAATCATATTGAGAAATAAATAGTTACCTGAAACTTATACCCCACAAGTAGGAGCCACATAAGGTTCAAACTTCAGTCACGTGTGGCAGACATGACTGAACAGGCACAGTTTAATGGAGAGTTAGATGTCTCTCTTTCAAATTCTAAAGGCGGCAGGGGTAAAATACAGGGAGCGAAAAGCTATTTACAATTTGTGCAGAAACCAGATGGCAATTACAAGAGTTGAGGGGCACGAAAGGGAAGCAGTGATTGAGAAGGGATTGAGACAGGGTTGTAGCCTCTCCCTGATGTTATTCCATGTGTATATTGAGCAAGCAGTAAAGGAAACAAAAGAAAAGTTCGGAGTAGTATTAAATTCCATGGAGAAGAAATAAAAACATTGAGGTTTGCCGATGACATTGTAATTCTGTCAGACAGCAAAGGACTTGGAAGAGCAGTTGAACGTAATGGACAGTGTCTTGAAAGGGGGTATAAGATGAACATCAATAAAAGTAAAACGAGGATAATGGAATGTAGTCAAATTAAATCGGGTGATGCTGAGGGGATTAGATTAGGAAATGAGACACTAAAAGTAGTAAAGGAGTTTTGCTATTTGGGGAGCAAAATAACTGATGATGGTCGAAGTAGAGAGGATATAAAATATAGACTGGCAATGGGAAGGAAAGCATTTCGGAAGAAGAGAGATTCGTTAACATCGAGTATAGATATGTCGGGAAGTCATTTCTGAAAGGATTTGTATGGAGGGTAGCCTTGTATGGAAGTGAAACATGGACAATAAATAAATTGGACAAGAAGAGAATAGAAGCTTTTGAAATGTGGTGCTACAGAAGAATGCTGAAGATTAGATGGGTAGATCACATAACTAATGAGGAGGTATTGAATAGAATTGGGGAGAAAAGGAGCTTGTGGCACAACTTGACTAGAAGAAGGGATAAGTTGGTAGGCATGTTCTGAGGCATCAAGGGATCACAAATTTAGCATATGAGAGCAGCGTGGAGGGTAAAAATTATAGACGGAGACCAAGAGGTGAATACCCTAAGCAGATTCAGAAGGATGTAGGCTGCAGTACATACTGGGAGATGATTCAGCTTGCACAGGATAGAGTAGTATGGAGAGCTGCATCAAACTAGTCTCAGGACTAAAGATGACAACGACAACAACAACAAATGTCTATGGCCTCCTTATGTCTTGCTGCTACCAGTGAAATTGTATCTATCAAGACAAATAGATAAATTAAAATACTAGAAGTGTACATGGCAAGAGGCGAATAAGGGTAAAATTGGCTGACTCACAGTTAGGGGAGACAAAGGCAAGTTGCCATAACTTGCAGTTTTCAGTCACTGCTGCTGCTGCTGCTGCTTAGTTGACTGCTCCAACTACTACACGATCACAGTATACGCTACTGAACGGGCCACAGCCAGGAAGGTTACACACAGTTCGTGAGTGCACATCGTCTTGCATCTCAGCATTTCTTCACACTAGCTAATACTTTCTTCACTCCGTTTTAGTTTTCTACATTTTTCATTTTCTGACCTGTCTATTTTCCACTGTCGCCATCCTTGTCCCATCTCTGTTATTGTTATATACAATGCACTCAGTTTTTTGCTTTTTTTAACTCATGCACAATGTTTTAGCACTAACCTATTTCTTGCCGATTACTCTGTCTTCCACCTCAGTTTTCATCCAGTACAGTTCCAAACAGTCTTCTCTTCTCATCCTGTCTGGTAAGTCTTCCCTAACCCAAGGCTCTAGGTGACTTTTCCGAACTCTATCCCAAATTCCTAAACTTTTCCAGTTCCTTTCCCTTCATCCCTCTTCTTTCTCTTTCAACACTTCCCTGAGGATGGACATTTGCAGTGCCGGGCTCAGGGGGTGCTGCCTGAACTTCCCCTCTCCTCCAATATTGGGGCAAGTTCTTTTTGAAGAGGTCCTGATTGACAGAAGAAATTTTGAGTTAATATAACGAACATTTTTTCTGCCAAAATTAAAACAACCAAATAAAATAAGATTGTTTCAACATGAAATGAAAGAACGGAATCATTTATTTAAGACTATTCAAATTCCTACTGATAAGTGAACGATGAGCATCTAATCTACTCAATTAAGCACAAGAATCAACATTACTAACAAAGTTCCAGAAAGCCAGAACTTTACTCCAGTTGGAGGCTGGCTATCTGAAGACCTTCAAGGGCAAACAAACCTTTACCGTCAACATTACAAATAATTACTGAACAAATTTTAAAATTTGAAATCCTGTAGTAATCTGCCTATTAAAACATACAACCTTATGTTACAGAGTTAACTCACTGTGGCAAGTTGTACAGTTATAAACTGTGAGTAAGACTGTATATGCAGCCACACTCACTGCAGGCATATACTCACAATATATTAATCCAGTCTTTTGCAAACAGAGAACTTAGTGACTAGCAAAAAGATTCACCCACAATTTCGAATTATCATGAATTTTTCTCAGGAATGCCCAACACAAAGTTATAGGAAAAATGTTTATCACTTACAGCATTTTTGCTGTTCATGCAGAAAAATTGCCTCACCAAACACCTACAATGTAACTCTCCTTTCTTTAATTACAGATGAGTACTTGCAGCCACGAGAATGAGTGGCAAATGGGTGTGGTATTTCTCAGCTGGATTCTTTGTAGAGGTGGGGCAGGAAGAAAAGCTGATGGTTATGGCAATATGACGGAGTAGGAGACACAATAGGATTAAGGTGCAAGTGGGTGATGTAGCATCTGGCTGCTGCCTTAAAATCCATCCTTATACCACACAACAGAGGGCTGTCTGTTGCTGCCATGTTAAGGAGCCTGCAACCCAAACTCAGTGCATATCACCTTGCCTGTGACAGCCACTGCATAGTGTCCATCCATGAGCCATCTGACATTGGACAACATTCCAGTATTCCTCCAATACTCAGCCTTTACAGGTCACCGCACAGTGGAGCACCACCCAATCTAAGTTCCAGACATGACATCAGTTACCTACTTTGGAGTGTCTTGACTATATTCCTAGAAGTGCAGAACACAATATTGGTATTTCAAGTGCAGCCTATACTGATGGTGCCTACAGCAGTGTTTGTTAGTTGTTACAAGACAGTGCAGGAATGTAAGCTTCAACAGTAGTTCTCATATTAGTGCCAATCTTTTAGTGGATCAGGACAATGTCTACCGTGCCTTCACTAGAAAGCTGTTTCATTTGCTGCATGTTACCATGTACAATGTGTGTTGCAATGAAGCTCTATTATTCTCAGATAATCAGGAACATCTCTTTTCTTGTGCATTTTTCTTTACTTTTCTGTCTCTGAAAATTTATTACCAGTGTATTGTATTCCACCAGGTATGTTACTTACCTGTGTTCATATGCTTCCACACAAAGCTTGCATGGATTTGCTCCATGTTTAAAAAACATTGCTTTGTTTCCTTTTGGTTGCAGATGACTATACACATTTGCTCTCTCATGTTCTGCGACTCTCTGCCTCATTCTTACCCGTTTATCTTGTGCCTTTCTTGTGCCACTTCATCCCTTCATTCAGGTATCTTTCTACCTGTGCCATTCCACCACATAATCCCTCCTTCAAGATGTCCTGGCCTAATTCCTGTATTTTTCTTCCAGGTCTGCACCTCCTGGATGGCACTGCCATCTCCTCCATGGGGATAACAGTTTTCAAAGTTTTTGCTGCTGTTAGTCACAACCTTTCCTCTGAGTACAGCACACATTGGAATCTAGAATATCACCAGTGCACCTTGCAGTGCTCAACTTGCACCTTCAGGAATGATTCTCATTAGTGAAAACCATACAGCCTGTCGGGACTATTTATACGTTGCTTTCATTATGAAGCTGTTTCATTTGCTGAGTATTATCATGTACCTTCTGTGTTACAATGAAGTTATAATGTTCATGGCTACCTGAGCATATTTCTCTTCTTGTGCATGGATCATCCACAACTGGTGGTACATAGGCCCATGATTGTGGGTGACAGGTTGAGCAAGGGAGTTCCCTGTGTCATAAGGTAGATCATAGGTATCTTATTTCTGCTGATTGGATTCTTCATAACCCTCTATCCATTATTCAAAAGACTGCTCCATAAAGGACTGTCAAAACTGATGCAATTCCAAGAAACTATCAAGACATCCAAGACAAAATAATGGAAAAATAAAATTGTCTCCACTACACCATCTCGTAAGAAGAAAGAAAAATAATACATTGGAGTACAGTACCAGTACATGTGTGAGGACTATCTAAAACTACAGTCAGGATTTTCACATGGTTTTCATTAATAGATACATGGGTTGGTTTTTATAGCCTATTACTGCAATGCCAGATATGTCCAGCCACAGATATTTAGTGTTAGCTGTAGTAGCTGTGAGAAATGTAGAAACAATTTTGGATGTAAAGAAATTTTAATGAGAATGTTAATTTTTCTGAACAGTCTAGTTACAAGACACAGACATAAGTTCCCTTCCAGAATAAGTCGGTAGTGAACATTTACATCCAACACACTAAGTGTAGCAAATGATGTAGTATAATATCTTCACTGACTTTGCCAGCCACAAAGATGTGAAAGATAAGAAGCTCCTTCCACAAAACATACTGTGCTCAGTTCTGTAGAAATAAAGCAGAAATACACATTTCTAACACCAACTGTCAGCCTCTGTGGGCAAATAGTATTAAAACTCAACAACACATCACAGTACCACACAGAAATTGGACATTCCTTCAGATGTGGGGATCCAAACAAACATTGTGGCAGGTTCCTTAACTCCAAAGGTTCACAGAAGGGTTAAGGGAACCTCTGAAAATCTTATTAGCAAATACTTCATAGTGTAGTGCTGAGTTTATCAGCTACAGCTTGTGATAAACTACATTCACACCCCAATATTTCATTTCAGTTTCTACCCTAATAGGCTGTACAAAGATATTTAGTTTTGAAATTCAAATCATCCTCAATGAATGAAAAATGAGTACATAGAATATATTTTTCATTCAAGAGCAAACATCAAATGGAATACTTGCATTTGTTAATATTTCATACCTTCACTTTCATGATTTTTCCATAAAAAATGACATGAGAGTGCTTGGTAGTAGAGTGTTAATGCTTTCTGTTCATTTGTAGAATAGCCAACTTGAATTGGAGCTCTCATGTTACTTGATGCGATATTATTTCTTGGCTAAAGAGGCTTGGCATGCAAAAGTTCAGCTTAGGAAATTGCTGATACAAACAAAGAAAATCTCCTGTGAATATCAGTACTCTTATTTCTACAATAATCCAATACATAAGCAAGGTCAGATACCAACAAGTGTTTACATGTGTATTATCTGATATGTGATGCTCACAATGAAATTACTTCTAGTTGTCATGTCGCTGGTGCCATAATGGAACAGAGAGAAAATAAAATATATTTCTCAATTACTGTTGCTGCCACTCCTGATTCAAATCACACTGAAAAACAACATTCACCCTGCATTACATTTACTGTGATAAGGAGAGTGATAAATGTCAAACACTTGACTGATTTTTTGAATCTGTAGATTGTGATCAGAAAACAAGAATTGCTATTCCACACATTTCAATCAACACTTGTGAAACATTAAATTCCTACTAATGAATGCCACAGACATGATTGTTTTGTTTTGTTTTAGGACGCTTAAACACTCAAGGTCATAAGCACCCATGTCAAAACTATGGAACACAAAAACAGAGGAGTTGAGCTACTGAACATCAATCCCAAATGACATAGAACAAGACAGCTAAAAGCATGGGCATGGAGAAAGGGCTACAGAAGACACCACACTGAAACAGAGGACCTTCACCATATTGCTTTGACGGATAAAAAGTAAAACTCTGTCGATAGCCAGCACCTCATTTGCTAAAATGACTTTGATGGCAAACCCAAACAGGAACATAAATCATTCAAAAATGGAAATTCCATCAGGACGTGGGAGACAACTAAAACATGGGACACTACGTACATAGGAGTGGGGGAGAAGCACTTGTCAGATGATGATGGCAAAAAAGGCAGTGCCCAATGTGAGAAGTAGGAAAGCTAGAGATTGCAAAACAGGAGATGAAAGGAACAGATTAGATGCCCTTGGATTGTGTGATATGAGATGGGGAGAGAATGATCTTTTACTCCGGGGAAATCATGAGTGATGAAAATGGAATAGGAATATTGATAGGACAAAAGGTGAAAAATAGCGTAATGAAGGTACAATATATTGATGGACTGATAAGACTGAAGGGTAGTTCAAAAGATTTGGTGTTAATACAGTTATGTAGTCCAACCAGCCAGCATTAGGTGAAGTTGAAGAATATTATGAGGAAATACAAGAACTCATCGATAAAGAAAATAGGAATGCCTGCTTCATCATAATGGAGGACTGGAATGCAGTGGTAGGTAAAGGAAGAGACGAAGATACAGTAGGAAAATTTGAATTAGCAATAAGAAATGAGAGGTGAGTGACTACTTTCTGTAAAGAAAATTCATTGGTAGTGGCCTAAAACATTATTTGAACACCACAAAAGGAGATGTAACACATGGCTATGAAATTTGAATAGGGAAAGATATCAGTTGGACTAAATCCTCACACAAAAAGGTTTAGGAAGTGTTTGAAGAATGCCAAAGCTTATCCAGGAGCAGATATAGATTCAGACCACAACCTAGTAGTGGGAGAAACACAAGTGTAGTTGATAAGTCTAGAGAGATAAAGCAAAATGAAAAATGAACATAGAAAGATCCAAAGAGGTAGCAAAGGCATCAGATTTAGAAAACAGATTGACGGAAAAATATGGAAGAGGTAGTGTTGATGGAAGTGTTCATGACAAATGAACAAGAATGAGGGAAGGACTCATGGACTCTGCCAAAGAAGTACTAGGAATTAGAGCATCCCAAAGCAGCAGGAAAGAATGGAATACAGAAGACATGTTGAAAAGATGGAAGAGCGGAGAAAGTGGAAAAACGTAGGAACTGAAGTAGGTACAAGAAACTGAATAATGAATTAAAAAGAGAAACTGAAGAAGCAAGGGAAAAATGGAGGACACAGAAATGCAACAAAATAGAGAAAATGGAGAAAGAGAGAAGTATGAAATGATATAGACTGGCTAGTGAGAGAGGTTTTTAACAAAAGAGAAAGAGGAATAAGATGGAAAGAGCAGATGGCACTCTAGCAGTAGAAACACAGGAGGCTTTGAACATATGGCAAGAATATATTGAATGTCTGTATAAGGGGGATGAAATAAAAAATGAAATACTGGTTATGTAGGTGAGAGTTCGATGGCTTGATGCACAGGTGGACAGGGATGGGGATGCTACCTTGAAACAGGCAATTTCACAACCTGATAGCTGAATTTGATGTCTGTCTGCATGGCCATGTCGTTCACGGATCGAGGGGTAAAAAGAACAAACTATAGGTGCCAGATGGGAGACTGCACAGTTTGCGATTAGACGAGAACTTGCAAGCAACTGCGTAAGACACTTTTTCCTTTGCCCAGATCTCCCAGGCGGCCCACTCAATACATGGGACAATCTATAGAGGAGGTGGCATGGTCACCATTGCAGTTTATACAGTGGGGAGAAGGGGCAGACAATCGCCCTCGTGCACATCCCTACCAAAGGTTACACATTTGGCTGGGTGATGGACAGCTATGATACCTTGATCAGAGAGGTACGACTGGATTTCAGCCTCCATCAGACTGAGCAGCGTAGTGTAAATAGCACTAAGGGAAGAATTCAGAGTTCTATGGGCCTGTACATTAACAGGATAGATGTGGAGAAGTGAGGCGGAAGCAATTGTTGTGCTTAAAATCAGAATTAGTCTCTAAAAGCAAAGTGCCATTCCATAGATGAGAGCAGGATTCACAGGGTCAACAACTGCATAAACACCCTTGTGAATAATGAACAGATCTAGTGTCTTCACTATGTGAGACCACGAGGTACCGTGGTGCAGCTGGAAAGGTCTTTGAATCATTAGCCTCATTCTGTCTAGGATTTTGTATACACTGATTGTGAAGATGACTGGCTCATTGTGACAAAATCCTGAATGACCCGCCTTAGGTGATGGATTGCACCTCAGGTCACACCTCCCAAACACCTTACAGATGGACCAATCAGCAATTTGCGAAGGTTGCAGCTCAGGCAATCACCCCTCCCTGGGTCTGGCCTGTACCAGGGTTTATGTGCGAACCCTGCCTGTCGACCTGGGAATTATGCAGTACCCAGCCACCTGTTACATGTCAGATGCGTGTGATGGCCATCAGGAGCACACCGGGAGGAAGAAGAAAAAGATTAACCTCAAAAGCCAAAGCAGAGTAACGAGAGGAGGAGGGGAAACGAAGAAAGGGAAAGGACATGAAAAACAGTAGTGAGATGGTTCTCATGTCAGCGACATGCAGTGTGGAATATTCCCAGTAACACCAAATAATATTCCCCAAAGGAGGGTGCAAAGAACGGCAAGATGATTGACATGCAGAACAGAAGGGAAAAAGACACTGCTAAGGCTGGGGTCCTGTGGTAGTCAAGTACAAACCCGCCAAAGAGTGGCGAGCCCCCTGGTGGGGAAGTCATGGTTATGGCAAGGGAAGTAATATTAGATAATCGTATGAAGTTGCTCTGACATTTTCTTCAGTGAAACCCTCTTGTGAAATTTTCTCCATGTGGTTTTCTTAACCTTATGTTGCTGAGTGTTGCCATTACCATATACATCATTTGGAGAGATTGGACATTTAAAACCAGTTCAGTAGCAGTTCACAATATTAGGGAATTCTGAAACACTATATGCCACATCTGATACCCACTGGAATGCTCAGTTTGACACTGCAATAATATTGATGCTCCCTTGGGTACACTTGCCATTGCTGTTTAAACTCTCAGTAAGTTAAATTTGTCAGCTGAAACATCTTGTGGTATGGGGTGTTCCATGTGAGATCATGCCATCTGTTTAGCTAAAGTTGTCAGCGTCAACTGAGTGCAGAAGCTAATTACTAGAAGCTCGAAACATTACCATTGATGTTGAGGTAAGAAACTCTGACCTTATTAAGTGAATTTCAGTATATTTGTGGAAACTTGGGCACCATTCCCCCTGATCTAAAGTTGCTGTGAGTGCAATTCCTATCAATCGTGAATTACATTAGGTGTGCATTAACGACAGGAAATTATTTCTTGGTGAAACCAGAAACTGATTTATTCAAGTTAAATATATTTTATGTCATTATTGACAATATTACCTGAACCCAATACGAGACAGTGAAAACTTTAGACGAAACATTTCCTGGAAACACTACTTTTCACACCCATTTATTATTATTATTATTATTATTATTATTATTATTATTATTATTATTATTTCCAACTCTTGCTACATGAATGGTTTAAAACTTTTTTGTTTTACTACATTTCAAATAATTCTGATTGTAGTAACAAATTACACAAGACATATCATAATAGCTCTTACTAGTTTTCTCAAATGATGGTCATGAAATTAAATATTTTGTTTAACAACAAAATGTTAAATAGTGGCAACTATTTATTTACAACTGATATGAAAGAGCTGCGGGTTTGCACCTGACCTTCCAAGTATTCGACAGCGTCATGTAGCACCTGTTGCCAGCTATGTGGTAGGCATAGTACCCTGTTAGCAGAGCCTGTTCTGTTGATGTTGCAAATGCAGCAGTCTACTGCCTGCCTAATCTCTGTGGCATTCACTTCAGAGCTGTTACAAAGTGGTTCTTTCATCTTCAGAATCAAATCACAGTTACAAGGACTTGAGACTGGGGAGTATCGTGGATGGTACAGTACGTCAGAGTTCCATCAACTGAACAGAGCAGTCACAACTTGCACTCTATGTGCATGTGCATTGTTGTGCAAAATGATGGCTGGGTTGTACAGAAAGTGTTTCTGCTTCTTTAGCAAATCTGGTTGCAGGTTATGCTACAAAAACGAGCAGTAATACAGTGCATTTATGGTCTGTTAATTTGCTCTAATTTTGCCAGGACTATCTCATGCAACAAATAGTACCATAGGATAAACCAGCAGAAAAATATGAATATGTTCCTCTTTGAAATACTGACAGGAGACTGGAGAACCAGCTGCCTCAATCTACATTCTGCCTTCCTCTCCAAACATTTTTGTCTATGAACATAATTCCACTATTTTAACACAGAATATTCTAGATTTTTACCTGTTCTCTCCCTGTAGTGAAGCCTTCATACTCAGTATCTCCCTCTCACTGTCACTGTCTGTCTATCTACCACTTTCTCATTTTCTCCCACTGATTTACAGTATATCCCACTGTCACTGTCACCTCTCTCAATTACACTGTCTCCTTTTGTCTTTCTTTGATACTCCCACTTCTCCACAACACATTAACAGTTCAAAAATTCTGGGGCATCCAAGTTATTTTTCCTCTTCAGCACTGGTGTATAAAATTTCGGTCTAAAATTTGCTCTCTGACAACTGTGTGTTAAAGCCCACTGATCTTAAAGGGTCCAGACTCTGCCCCTCCATCATCCACAGAGCCTGTGTATTGTCCACACACATCTTTTGTTTTGAACGCACTGCCTCCTCTCTCTCTTTCTCCCACTGACTGTCTTCGTTTATCTCTCCTCCTCCTTTACTGCCAATGTCCCACTGACCACTAATATCTCTTTCCACTTCTCTAAAGAAATTTCCATCACTTGACTGTTACTTGTTCATTTGTTTTACAGTCATGATCTCATCTTCATAGCCTTACTCAAGATCATGTTGAAATGTTTTTTAAATAACTTTGACCTGTCTGTGACTTATTGAAAAAATATTTTTCGTCTTAAAAGATGATTTTATTGCAGGATATGAGTACTTGTCCAAGATACGAAATCTGGATCACATTGTGCACAGTTGAAAACCAGAACTGGCCTATGGAACTAGAAATATCTTTTTTCAGTGATGACATGTCACAGCAGGACAGACATTTTTTAACATTTCAACATACACACAAGAATTGCTATCAACCCAATGTCATTATTGTGCTAAATGAAAGCACACTAAGAAGTCAAATGAAGGACATTTGTTACAAAACATTTTATCATTTGTTTTACTTTTTCCGATATTTTGCTCATCAATTGCTATTCATTGAAAATATCTGGCTTGTGATTTGTACCATAAAAGAGTAAAATTGTTCGAAATGTTTTATGGAATTTCCAGTCTTTCCAGTATTAAAAGATTTTTGCCATCATTTTCTTTCCAGGTATATTATGATCCTTGTTACCCTATTTTTTGTTACTGCAATACCACTTCGGCCATATCTGTATAGGTATCAAGTGACCATTTTTTAGAGCAAGTGATCGTAAAGCTTCATGGTGAAAAATGTCTGACTAAAAACATAATTTTGTGACCTGAGAAATCATTAATTGGCCCTAGAACCCTTGCCACATGTCCATGGCATCAGACAAAACTACATTTATGCATCAGACCAGTAATTACATGCATATTTTGCAGCAAAAGGATGACAACTTGGAACTACTGGTTTTTAGTAACAGGTAATTTTATAAATAAATGTTTTGATGTTCCCTGAGAATGTCATCTTTAGAACATACAGTAAAGTTTTCCATTATTTCCCGTCAAAACGAACTGCAAGTGACAAAAGATGGCTTTGAGCACTATGGGACTTAACTTCTGAGGTCGTCAGTCCACTAGAACTTAAAACTACTTAAACCTAATGAACCTAAAGACATCACACACATCCATGCCCAAGGCAGGATTTGAACCTGCGACCGTAGCAGTCACGCGGTTCTAGACTAAAGTGCATAGAACCGCTCAGCCAACCTGGCCGGCTAACGTTTACATTTTACCCTGTACTGTAGGATAGTTGCAGTACCACAATTCTTCCTACAGGTATACAAAATGTCACTAGAGTGATGTCTATCCAAAACACAGGACCATTAGTTCATTGATCAACATAACCTGAGACATGACCTACAAAAATTGAATTTTTACACACAGCTTTATCGAACATAGGGGAGCCTCACACGGTCATGCATAAACCGATTGCAATTGTAGAGATGTGGTTAGTATTTAGTAAGAAATTACATTTACTCTGTATTTTATCCCAATGAGCACATTTTGTTATCTCCAATATTCCTCAGACTGTCATGTTTCATGTCAAACCTTCTTTAAAATAACAATAAAATTGGGTTAGTATAACAATACAATGAAAATCAATTTTTAGCTTATGCAAGCTTCCAGAGCCAGACCAAGTACGTTATATTTTCAATAAAATTGGGTTGCTATATTTCTACTTAGAATCCAGCCAAGTATCACACTCCATGGCCGGTCTTCACTCTCAGAAGCCCTGATTACAATGGCTGAGCAGCTTCTGAATACTGCACAGTCCTGTTCTTGATATTAAGCAATGCTGAAGTTCATTTAATGAACAATATCCGCTGGATAGAGGACAACTGGAAGCTAGGGTTTTGGAGTGAAGTGACAAATTATTCTCTCCTCCATGGTAACCTGATTGCTGGATTCAGTTTGCAAAAACCTATGTTTGCTTTACCTGCCATCATCTTAGTGCCAACAATGACATGCACAGGAGGCATGTCATACAATATGCTAGTCCTCCTCGTTAATTTGTTCTCTCCATATTGCACTTCAGAAAATGCTAAATGCAGAAGGATAAGCATATATTTGACAGTACTCTGTATTATTTTTCGTTTACTTAAATAGCTTATAATTAGAGCGTGACACTGAAGATGTTAAGGAAGTATTTTTACTTTTAGGCATTTATAAATATAGATATATTATTTTTACAGTGAAAATGTAATGTTTTATTTAAACTATATACATTTTAGAAATGTTAACGGAGTGTAACCGCTAATATAAAAAGTTAGCAGCTTTCATATTGGCTTTACATTTCCTTAATTGGAACTTTATAGTTCAATTATATTATTAACAGTAATATGCCTCATTTGGCTTCAATTAATAAGAATAAGGGTATTTTATTTACCAATCTTCCAGGTCGAAACTGACTGCAATATTTCGCTTCTTATTCTATTTAAGGTTGATTGATTATATCAATACTTTTTGAATGCAACCCAAATGTTATAGTTAACTACAACCCTTTATTCTGCTCATTGTAATGCTCCTTGATTTCATTCATGGTATAGTCCACCTAATAATACTAGGATAAAAAATATTGTTGATACTGTTCAGATTATAATGTCTGAGGTTTTGAAAATAATTACAATTGGAAGGATTAATGCAATTTCTACATCAAAAATTAAAAAAATTACTGCGATTAAGAAGAATCGCAGTGAGAATGGTATTCGTGCTGATTTTTTGGGTCAAACCCACACTCAAATGGTGATCTTTTTTCTCGGTCATTAATTAATTTCTTTGATAATGTTGTTGCAAGGATTATAACAATTATTGGGATAATAAATCTAATAAAAATTCTTGTAGATAGAATTAGGATTTTTTCTTGATTTATATCAAGCTTTCTGATTGGAAGTCAAATGTACTATTTATACTAGAAAACAATTATCTACCTCACCAATAAATAGAAATGTATAGGAATAATCATACTACGTCTACAAAGTGTCAGTATCATGCTGCTTCAAATCCAAAGTGGTGTCTTGGTGAGAATTGGTTTATTGAATGTCGAAGTAGACATATTGATAAGAAAATTGTTTCCAATAATTACGTGTAGACCGTGGAATCCTGTTGCAACAAAGAATGTTGACCCATAAACTGCGTCTGCAATGGTGAAAGGTGCTTCTCAATATTCGTATGCCCGCGCGCGCGCCCGCGCGCGCACGCGCACACACATATATATAGTCCTAGTAATACTTTGAAGAATAGTCCTTGTAATACTTTGAAGAATAGTCCTTGTAATGCTTGAGTATGATTAGATTCTATTAAACTATGGTGTGCTCATGTTACTGTTACTCCTGATGTCAAAAGAATAGCTGTATTAAGTAATGGAATTTGTATAGGATTAAAAGGTTGGATTCCTGTTGGAGGTCATAGTATTCCTAGTTCAATAGTTGGTGCTAGTCTTCTAAAAAATGCTCAGAAAAATGAAACAAATAATACTACTTCTGATGCAATAAATAAAATTATTCCTCATCGTAATCCAATTGATACAAATCCTGTATGTAGCCCTTGATATGTCCCCTCTCGTACTACATCTAGTCATCATTGGATTATAGTTAGTAGGGTAATTCCAAATCCAGTTATAAATAAATTAATGTTAAATAGGTGAAATCATTTTGCTAATCCTGATACTAGAACTATTGCTCCAATTGCTCCTGTTAATGGTCAAGGTCTATAATCTACTAAGTGGAATGGGTGATTTGAGTTGTTAACATAGGTTTAGTATATTTCTCTAGAATATAAAGTTCTTAAAATTGAGAAAACATAAGATTGAATTATTGCTACTGCTGATTCTAGAATTAATAGAAGTATTTGTCCAATAATTAATAGTGAAATTAAGTTTATTGCTATAGATGGTCCTGTATTTCCTGGTAATGTTAATAGTAAGTGTCCTGCAATTATATTTGCTGCTAGTCGTACTGCTAGTGTACCTGGTCGAATTACATTTCTAATTGTTTCAATTAAAACTATAAATGATATTAATGCAGTAGGTTTTCCTTGCAGAACAAGGTGTAAATATGTGATTGGTATGATTAATTCATCCAAATAACATGAATCTTAAGCATATAGGTAGAGTGATTGCAAATGTTAATGCTAAATGTCTCGTTCTAGTAAAGATGTAAGGGAATAATCCTATAAAATTATTAAATAGTATTATAATAAAAATTGAGATAAAGATGAATGTTGTTCCATTAAATGATTTTGGTCCTAGTAATGTTTTAAATTCATTGTGTAAGGTTAAGTTTAGTTTATTTCAAATAATATTAATTCGTGATGGTGTAAGTCAAAACATTGATGGGATTAATAATAGTCCTAAGAATGTTCTAGTTCAATTTAATGATAAATTGAAGATGTTAGTTGATAAATTGAAAATGATAAACTTATTCTCAACATTTGACCCAAGTTTTTTATGTCAATTGTACTTTTTTCTGGTCTTTTAATAAGATATGGCTTAAATGAGAAAGTTTATTTGATTAAATAGAATTAATGTAGCCGAAAATATGATGAATAGGGAGAATCATATAAGAGGGGATATTTGAGGGATTTGGATTAAATTTCCCCATCAGAAGTAGTCGTTAATTTACTATTGTTTGGTTTAAGAGACCATTACTTACTTTCAGCCATCTGATGTATTTCAAGGTGTACTAATTGTTTAGTTATTTTAGATTGACACTCTAATGTTACATATTTTAACTAACTCCTTAGATTATCTTAGATAATCACTTGATAAATAAGTTTACTGAAGTTCTTTCAGTTACAATTGGTATGAATCTGTGGTTTGCTCCACAAATTTCTGAGCATTGTCCAAAGAATAATCCAGGTCGGTTTATTGTAAATGTTCCTTGGTTTAGTCGACCTGGCATTGCATCAATTTTAACTCCTAATGCAGGAACTGCTCATGAGTGTAGAACGTCTGATGCTCTTGTTAATACTCGTACTTCTGTATTTATTGGTAGAATTGTTCGGTTATCTACATCTAGAAGTCAAAATCCGTCATTTTCTAGGTCTTGTTCTGGTGTTATATAAGTGTCAAATTCTACGTCTATGAAGTCTGAATATTCATATCTTCAGTATCATTGTTGTCCAATGGTTTTGATTGTGATTATTGCATCTACTGAGTCATCAAGTAAATATAATAGTCGTAATGATGGAAGTGCAATAAAAATTAGCGTAATTGCTGGTAATGCTGTTCAGATTGTTTCAATTAAGTGTCCATGAAGTATGTTTCGGTTTGTATAGGCAATAAATAATATATAACTTAGGGCATAACCTACAATTACTGTAATTAATAATAATACGACCATAGTATGATCATGGAAGAATGATAATTGCTCCATTAATGGTGAAGCTCCATCTTGAAAGGATAAATTTGATCATGTTGCCATTAATGAATTTTTCTAATAGAAGGTCAAACCTTTATTTGCAGAGCTTAAATCTACTGCACTAATCTGCCATATTAGAATCTAGAAATTAATGGTAATTCTGAGTAACTGTGTTCTGCAGGAGGGTTATTTTGTAGCCATTCTGTTGATCTTCTTATATTAGCTCTATATATGATTGCTCGGTTTGTAACCATTCCTTCTCATATAATTACAATGAATATGATTCCTACAATGGAAATTGTAGACCCAATTCTTGATACTACATTTCATGATGTATATGCATCTGGGTAGTCTGAATATTGTCGTGGTATTCCTGCTAACCCTAAGAAGTGTTGAGGGAAGAATGTTAAGTTTACTCCAATGAATATAATTGTAAATTGGATTTTTAATCATGTATTATTTATAGTTAATCCGGTAAATAGTGGGCATCATTGAATAACACCACCTATAATTGCGAATACTGCCCCTATAGATAATACATAGTGGAAGTGGGCTACTACATAATATGTATCATGTAATACAATATCAAGTGATGAATTTGCTAATACTAATCCTGTTAATCCACCAATTGTGAATAGAAAAATGAATCCTAGAGCTCATAATAATGGTGGATTGAACTTTAATTTATTTCCATATAGTGTGGCTATTCATCTGAATACCTTAATTCCTGTAGGTACGGCAATAATTATTGTTGCTGATGTAAAGTATGCTCGTGTGTCAACATCCATTCCTACTGTGAATATGTGATGTGCTCGTACAATAAATCCTATTAGTCCAATTGATAATATAGCATAAATTATGCCTAATGTTCCAAATGATTCAATTTTTCCTCTTTCTTGACATACAATGTGAGAGATAACCCCAAATCCTGGTAGAATAAAAAAGTAAACTTCTGGGTGTCCAAAGAATCAAAATAGGTGTTGATATAAAATTGGGTCACCCCCTCCTGCAGGGTCAAAGAACGATGTATTTAAATTTCGATCTGTTAATAGTATAGTGATAGCTCCTGCTAAAACTGGAAGTGAAAGGAGGAGGGGGGCTGTAATAGCTACAGATCATACAAATAAAGGTGTTTGATCTAAAGTTATACTTTCTGATCGTATATTAATTGCTGTTGTAATGAAGTTTACTGCACCAAGAATAGATGATACACCTGCTAAGTGGAGTGAGAAAATAGCTAGGTCTACAGATGCACCACCGTGTACGATAGCTCCTGCTAGAGGGGGTAAACTGTTCATCCTGTACCAGCACCATTATCTACTATAGATGATGTAAGAAGAAAGGCTAATGAAGGTGGTAGTAATCAAAAACTTATATTATTTATTCGTGGGAATGCTATATCCGGTGCACCAATTATTAATGGTACAAGTCAATTACCAAATCCACAAATTATAATAGGTATTACTGTAAAGAAAATTATTACAAATGTGTGGGCTGTAATAACATTATAAATTTGGTCATCTCCAATTAGAGATCCTGGTTGACAAAGTTCAGCACAAATAAGTATTCTTATTGATGATCCTACTATTCCTGCTCATGCTTCAAATAGAAAGTATAAAGTACCAATGTCCTTATGGTTTGTTGAGAATAATCATTTTTGTGGTAAGATGGCTGAATTTTAGGTGGTAGACTGTAAATCTACTTATGACATGTTTTCTCTCTTACCATGTTTTAGGCCTTATATTCAATTATGATTATAGACTGCAATTCTAGAGGTGTAAAATTTTACGAAGGCCTAAAAGATTACTCTTTTAATTATAACTTTGAAGGTTATTAGTTTAACTTAAGTCCTTAGTATAATGAAACTAAGGTTGATGTTGAGATCAATCCTATTGTTGAAATTATTACCATTATAGGAAGAATAATCCTTGATTTTTGAGACTTTATTTTTATAGATCATGAATTTTCTGTGTATGACATAATTAGGGCTGAAAATCTAATACGTATGTAATAATAAAGTGTAATTGTAGTTAATACAACCATAATGGTTATAATAGTTATGTTGTTTTCTATTAATGATTGTATTAGAATTCATTTTGGTAGAAATCCAAGAAACAGCAGTAAACCACCTAGGGATAAGAGAGATAGGAATATTATGAATTTAATTTCAGTTTTTATATTTCTGGCTGAATAAATTTGGTCTATAAAAATAGGTTTATTTACTTAAATAATAAAACCATGATTAATCTTAATAGTGAGTAAATAATAAAATATAGTTCTCAGATGTTTTCTCTGACTGTTAGGGATCTAATTATTCACCCTAAATGTCTAATTGAAGAATATGCTAGAAGTTGGCGTAAAGATGTTTGATTTAAACCACCTATTGCCCCAATAATAATTCTTAGAATGATAATTGTTCAAATGAAAGTTCTTAGTTGAATACAATAAGATAATACCATTATTGGGGCAATTTTTTGTCATGTTTTAGTGTTAGGCAATTATTTCATCTTGAAGCTCCTATTACTTCTGGAAATCAGAAATGAAAAGGTGCAGCCCCAATCTTCAATAATATCTAGATCTGATTATTATTGATGGAATAAATTCTGTTTCCCACGCTACTGGATACTTTATTTGAATCAGCAAAATTGAAAATAATAGTATTGTCGATGCTATTGCTTGGACAATAAAATATTTGACGACTCATTTATTATTATATTTTTATTTCTTGTTAGGAGTGGAATAAATGAAAGTAAGTTGATCTCAAGTCCTATTCAAACTCCAAATCAGGAGTTTGATGAAATGGACAGGATCGTTCCTATCATTAATTTTGATAGGAAGAGAAATTTTGTAGAGTTGTTGATCATTAAAAAGGAGAGGATTGATACCTCTATAAATGGAGTATGAACCCATTATCTTGTTTAGCTTACCTTTTTACATCAAGGTGTATGTTGCACGTTAGTTTTTGATACTAAAGGAGATAGTTTAATTCTGTCTTATGTAATTGTTACTGAAGGTAATTTTTATTTACTTGATTTACCCTATCAAGGTAACCCTTTAATAAGGCACTTAATTATTATTTAATATATAATTTTTTTTAAATTTTTCTATGTATTATTTCGGTTATTTCTAATTTATCTCTATTCTGTTAATTTTTGTATATATACACTCCTGGAAATGGAAAAAAGAACACATTGACACCGGTGTGTCAGACCCACCATACTTGCTCCGGACACTGCGAGAGGGCTGTACAAGCAATGATCACACGCACGGCACAGCGGACACACCAGGAACCGCGGTGTTGGCCGTCGAATGGCGCTAGCTGCGCAGCATTTGTGCACCGCCGCCGTCAGTGTCAGCCAGTTTGCCGTGGCATACGAAGCTCCATCGCAGTCTTTAACACTGGTAGCATGCCGCGACAGCGTGGACGTGAACCGTATGTGCAGTTGACGGACTTTGAGCGAGGGCATATAGTGGGCATGCGGCATGCGGGAGGCCGGGTGGACGTACCACCGAATTGCTAAAGACGTGGGGCGTGAGGTCTCCACAGTAAATCGATGTTGTCGCCAGTGGTCGGCGGAAGGTGCACGTGCCCGTCGACCTAGGACCGGACCGCAGCGATGCACGGATGCACGCCAAGACCGTAGGATCCTACGCAGTGCTGTAGGGGACCGCACCGCCACTTCCCAGCAAATTAGGGACACTGTTGCTCCTGGGGTATCGGCGAGGACCATTCGCAACCGTCTCCATGAAGCTGGGCTACAGTCCCGCACACAGTTAGGCCGTCTTCTGCTCACGCCCAAACATCGTGCAGCCCGCCTCCAGTGGTGTCGCGACAGGCTTGAATGGAGGGACGAATGGAGACGTGTCATCTTCAGCGATGAGTCGCTTCTGCCTTGGTGCCAATGATGGTCGTATGCGTGTTTGGCGCCGTGCAGGTGAGCGCCACAATCAGGACTGCATACGACTGAGGCACACAGGGCCAACACCCAGCATCATGGTGTGGGGAGCGATCTCCTACACTGGCCGTACACCATTGGTGATCGTCGAGGGGGACACTGAATAGTGCACGGTACATCCAAACCGTCATCGAACCCATCGTTCTACCATTCCTAGACCGGCAAGGGAACGTGCTGTTCCAACAGGACAATGCACGTCCGCATGTATCCCGTGCCACCCAACGTGCTCTAGAAGGTGTAAGTCAACTACCCTGGCCAGCAAGATCTCCGGATCTGTCCCCCATTGAGCACGTTTGGGACTGGATGAAGCGTCGTCTCACGCGGTCTGCACGTCCAGCACGAACGCTGGTCCAACTGAGGCGCCAGGTGGAAATGGCATGGCAAGCCGTTCCACAGGACTACATCCAGCATCTCTACGATCATCTCCATGGGAGAATAGCAGCCTGCATTGCTGCGAAAGGTGGATATACACTGTACTAGTGCCAACATTGTGCATGCTCTGTTGCCTGTGTCTGTGTGCCTGTGGTTCTGTCAGTGTGATCATGTGATGTATCTGACCCCCAGGAATGTGTCAATAAAGTTTCCCCTTCCTGGGGCAATGAATTCACGGTGTTCTTATTTCAATTTCCAGGAGTGTATAATAAATAATTTATATTAATATATTACATTTAAGTAAATTTAAACACCTATGTTATTTTATTATTATTAAATGATTATTTTAATACATTTATTTACCTAGGATTATAGCTACTTACGTTTTTAGCTTAAAATAGGTTATTATATTATAAAATATATAATATGTAATTTAATATTATTTATTATAATTGGATATAATAAATAAAGTTAATAATATCGAATATAAAATATTATATTAATATAAATAATTATATTAATTATAATAATATAATTGTCTATAATTACATTATTTAACTAATAAATATTTAAGTTAACTTAATATAAACTTAATTTTATATTAATAACATATTACATGAATTTACATAATTGTATAAAATATATTTATTACATTATTTAATCTTTCTTTATTATTAGTGAAAAGAAAGATTAAATAAGAAGGAATATAATACATTTATTGGTATGCATGTTCCATATTAATCTTTATTTATATATAATAGAGAAGTTGTTGTGATCATACGTGGGTGGTTTTTTTTTTTTTTTTTTTTAGTGATTGTGATTTTTTCTTTTTTCTTCTTTAAATATTTGAATCTTTTATTTTTTCTTAATTTTATAAATTTTGAAACTTCTTATTTTGTTTTCAAAAGTTTTATTCTTGCTTGATTTATTCACTTTTTCTTTGTATTATATGTAAGTTTTGTTAAACTAAATGCTCTTTTGCAGTAATTCGATTTAATTATCAAGTGATTTTGGATTTATAAATTGATTTAGTATCGGCATAATTCGTGCCAGCAGCCGCGGTTATACGATTGATACAAGTGAATATTATTGGTTAAAACAGTTGTTTATATTTTTAGGGTTAAAATATAAATTTGTAAGGTGAAATGTTAAAATTTGTTTGTAGCTCTTTTTATGAATCTGTGAAATTTAAATAATGAACTAGGATTAGATACCCTATTAATTTAAATGTTAATTATATTTACCAGGGTACTATTAGTTAAGGTCTTTAAACCCAAAGAATTTGGCGGTATCTCATTCCATTCAGAGGAACGTACCCCGTGATAATACACGATTTACTCTACTTAATTTATTTGTTTGTATATCTCCGTTATCAGAGAATCTTTTTAGAGTTATAATTCTCAAAATTTATAATTATAAAGTATTTCAGGTCAAGGTGCAGCTTATAGTTAAAAGGTGGGTTACAATAGATTGTTTATAACGGATTTGATGGTTAAATACTGTTAATGAAGGTGGATTTGATAGCAATTTAATTAATTTAATTTAACTGATATTGGCTCTGAGGTGTGTACACATCGCCCGTCGCTCTCATTATTGATTACTCTATTTTATTATTTTAAGGTAGCTTCAATTTAGATAAGTCGTAACATAGTAGACGAACAGGAAAGTGTATCTAGGAAGAGTTTCAAGATATAACTTATTAGTAAAGTGTTTCACTTACACTGAAAATTTTTCTGTGCAAATCAGGATATCTTCATTATTTATTTTATTATATTTATTTTTTGTTTATTTATTTAATACAAATAATTTTGTTGAATTTTGTCTTAGTATATTTTGTAGAATTGATTTTTTTAATTATAGTTTATTGGTAATGTAAGTGCTTTATGCGAAAGCACCAAACGGTAGCCGTGTTCTTACATTTGGAGAAGGCTTATGATACCTGTTGGAGAGGAGGTATCCTCCGCACTATGCATAGGTGGGGCCTACGCGGTCGCCTGCCCCTTTTTATTGATTCCTTTTTAACGGATCGAAAGTTCAGGGTTCGTGTGGGTTCCGTATTGTCCAACGGCTTCCTCCAGGAGAACGGAGTGCCTCAGGGCTCCGTCTTGAGCGTAGCCCTTTTTGCCATCGCGATCAATCCAATTATGGATTGCATTCCACCTAATGTCTCAGGCTCTCTCTTTGTCGATGACTTCGCGATCTACTGCAGTGCCCAGAGAACATGCCTCCTGGAGCGCTGCCTTCAGCGTTGTCTAGACAGCCTATACTCGTGGAGTGTGGCAAATGGCTTCCGGTTCTCTGAAGAGAAGACGGTTTGCATCAACCTTTGGCGATATAAAGCGTTCCTTCCACCATCCTTACATCTCGGTCCCGTTGTTCTCCCATTCATGGAAACAACCAAGTTTCTAGGGCTCACATTGGACAGGAAACTTTGTTGGTCTCCGCATGTCTCTTATTTGGCGGCCCGTTGTACACGTTCCCTAAATGTCCTCAGAGTTCTTAGTGGTTCATCTTGGGGAGCGGATCGCACTGTCCTGCTTCGCATGTATCGGTCCATAGTCCGATCGAAGCTGGATTATGGGAGCTTCGTCTACTCGTCTGCTCGGCCATCCCTCTTACGCCGTCTCAACTCCATCCACCATCGGGGGTTACGTCTTGCGACCGGAGCCTTCTACACTAGTCCCGTCGAGAGTCTTTATGCTGAAGCTGCCGAATTACCATTGACCTACAGGCGCGACGTACTGCTGTGTCGGTATGCCTGCCGGCTGTTGTCAATGCCCGACCACCCCTCTTATCAGTCCTCCTTTGCCGATTCTCTCGACCGTCAGTACGGGTTGTATGTGTCTGCCCTGCTGCCCCCTGGAATCTGCTTCTGTCGCCTGCTTCGCCAATTGGATTTTGCCCTCCCTACCACCTTCAGAGAGGGTGAGAGCCCGACACCACCTTGGCTCCAGGCTCCGGTTCATATTTATCTCGACCTCAGCTCACTCCCGAAGGAGGGTACTCCGGCTGCAGTGTATTGCTCACGGTTTGTCGAACTTCATGCTCGACTTGCTGCTCACACCTATATTTACACCGATGACTCCAAAACTGACGATGGTGTCGGCTGTGCCTTTGTTGTCGGGGCCGTCACCTTTAAATACCGGCTCCTTGACCAATGTTCCAGCTTTACGGCCGAGCTTTTTGCTCTCCATCAGGCCGTTCAGTATGCCCGCCGCCACCGCCATTCATTATATGTACTCTGCTCTGATTCCCTCAGTGCTCTTCAGAGCCTTGGAGCTCCCTCTCTGGTCCATCCCTTGGTGCAACGGATCCAGCAGTCCCTCCATTCTTCTGCTGCTGATGGCTCTCCTGTCAGCTTTCTGTGGGTTCCCGGCCATGTAGGAGTGCCTGGGAATGAGGCTGCTGATGTTGCAGCCGAGGCTGCAGTCCTCCTGCCTCAGCCAGCCTCCCATTGTGTCCCGTCATCTGACGTTAGTGGGGTTGTTTGTAAGAGGCTTGTGTCGTTGTGGTGGGATACTTGGTCATCACTTCAAGGAAACAAGCACCATGCAGTAAAACCATTCCCAACTGCTTGGACAACCTCCTCCCGACCATCTCGGCGAGAAGAGGTCCTTCTGACCAGGTTGCGGATTGGGCATTGCCGGTTTAGCCACCGCTACCTGCTCTCCGGTGACTCAGCCCTGCAGTGCCCTTGTGGTAAAGCATTAACAGTGCACCATGTTTTATTGTCGTGTCCCCACTTTAGTCAATCTCGTGTTGTCCTGTCCCTGCCATCCACCTTACCGGATATTTTAGCTGATGACGCTCGAGCAGCTGCTCATGTTCTGCATTTTATAACTTTGACTGGCTTGTCCAAAGACATCTAACTTATTTTATCTGCATCTTTGTCAGGACTTTCTGGTGCCCCCACTCCCGTTGAGTTTTACTAGATTCCATGTGCTCTAACAACTCTGACTGGGCGCTAATGACCTCAGTAGTTGAGCGCCCTTAAACCCAAAAAAAAAAAAAAAAAAAAAAACCGCTAACTGGTGTCATTTCTCTCAGCCAGGCACTTACAAATATCACAATTGTGATGGTTTTAACTCTTCCAGTTGACCAGTAATTAGGCCAGCAGCATCCCAAAATATTCAAATGTTTTCAAAACACATCTATCAAATGGCAAACGTTCACATTTAATTCCTTTATAGGCAATAGAATACTTCGATGCCTAGTATTGTTGCTGCTGCTTAAGAAATCAACAGAGTTTAGCTTCATCAACAAAGTGGGAGGTTTTGCAAGGATACTAGCTGCCACTGGGCATTTTATGTCATTGCAAAACAGGTGTATTCACGAACTGTAATGCTTTTCATCTTTACACAGCTTTCCTCTGAGCAGAATCATGGGTGGGATACTTTTAATTACAGCATTTTCACATTTGACTATTGTTACATACTCACCAATAGTCTAAACTCTTTCTATTAAAAGGGTCAAGTGGCAATCCACCTTATCCACACTGTATTTTACTGTTTACCAAGAACTCCTTCATTTAATTTGCAACATGTGCCAACGTTTTGCAATATCAGTGTAAGAAACATTCTCAACCATGTCCTGCAAGCTAACGTATTTAACTTTTTGATGGGTATTTGAAAATTACTCATAGCAAAAGCTAAACATTCTGCCAAAAACATACATCCTGGTTCCAAAGTTTATATCATGGGCCTACCCATTTTGTATTCACAGTTTAAAATTTGACTGTGCTTGCATGAAGTACCTGGAGGTATTCATATTTCTTCAGCAGTTGTCACACTCATTCCACCTGTGATCCCATCTAATGTCCTCCCTGAAACTTTTTGCACCCACTGTCCGTGCTATTTGGCTTTCTAATTATCACATATGAATTCTTTCTGATAGGAGGTCCAAATCCTCTTTAATTTAGGTTTCAAATAGATTTAATGCACAAATTCTACTTATAATAACCTGCTAAGCAATAGGATGTTAACAGGTGTCAGTGTTAATACAAACTGCAATTAATTATGGTGGTACACGGTACGCTTATGCGTATGTGTGTGTCTATTGATGACAAAGGCCTTAATAGTAGACAGCTGTAATTCTGAGTGTGTCTTTGTTGTGCCTCTCTGCGACTCGTCATCTGTCGTATGGAGACTCACTTTCCTTCATTCAGTTCCTCACTACCTCCACACCACTCATAATTTTCCAAATTTAATAACTAAGGTATGAGCTTTAGAGGCATATCTTTGAAACTACTTCAGATATATAAAAGAAAGTCACATTCTCTGAGACTGGTCAAATCTAGCAATCTAAAACAACAGTACTTCAAGAGGGTAGTGGGAGACAAATCAGTTGAAATATAGTAATAGTACCCTGAAGAACATTCTAGCAGAAGATTCTATACAAGCTGTGATCTTCAATGTCTCACTCATGCTACCAGGATTGTGGGCTCTGAGCTGTATTTGAAACTGAAATTTTTGCACACATAGATAACTTCCTTATACCACGTTCATTCACAGTAAATTATTCTCAGTAATCAAGTTAAATTCATTGGAACTTAGCATGTTAACCATTTATTTTCAGCAACTATAAAATGCACATTTTAAGACCCAGAAAGAGATGACAGCATCCAGTAACATACCAGGAGTTTCTCTAGAATTTATGTTTTACACAAAAAACTGCAACTGATTATAACGTAAAAATCAGAAGCATAATCCACAAAGCTAGAATGAAGAAAGACCAAACAAAGCCAAATGGAAGTTTACAGCTGGATAAAAATTTGAAAGAAGGAATTGAAGTGAAAGAGGAGGCATTTCATCTTAACAGATAAAACCAGGCACTGGGTGGAAATTTTAAGAATGATGAAATTACACATTTCATTGCACACAGTACCCAAGGAACATTTTGCAGAATCTCAATCTAATACAGTATTACAACTTGGATCAACAAATTTTTAAAACCAGCAAGATATGTCAGTACATTCATAAGGAAATAATTAAACAATGGAAAATCAAGGATGGAGTAATGACAATATTATGAAAACCGTAGATTACTGACTAGAGAGTGGACATAAGTTAGAGGGTCACGACAAAGACTGATAAATATTTCATGGCTCACGCGTGCGCGCGCACGCGCACGCGCACAGTGACTCAAGTGTGAGGGCATACAGTGATATGGTAGGGCACTTAGGTGCATTCAACATATTTGATGAGGAAGGGGGAAAAGGAAGAGTAACATGAGAGAATTTGAAGAAAGGAAAAAAACTGTGGGTGTACTGGTGGAATAGGTTGTGTAGTGCTGGACTGGGAAGAGGGAAAAAGTGGGTGAAAAATGTCAAGTTCAGGGTAACAGGAACGAAGGATATATTGCTGACAACAAAGATGTGGTCTTTAAAGTTACGGAAAAAAAACAGAGCAATGAAGGTCAATCGTACCAATCCGTGTGACAAGGTTTCGTTAGATGGTGGAAGTGACTTGAGTGCACCAAAGCATACCATCAAGTTGCCCGTCACAGAACTGTCACCATTTAATTGTGACATAATACAGCTCACATATTTTTATGCTTTTTTGAGTCTGGCAGTAAATAATGAGGAATTACAGGATATTGCTAAGTATTATCATTTGCTTAGTTAAGTAACCTGTGTAGCTCTCTATGTAACTGCTGATCTTCTGGTGACTAGCACTTATTTTAATGTGGCCTTCAACATGGTTTTCAACAGATACAATAACCCTCATTTGATTGCATCAACACATGTGAAGAAACTGTTAATGCTCCCATCAATGACAAGGGCATGTGCAAGTGAACTTCATACACTGCTTAACACGGCTGTAAGCAGTGTGCATGAACTGGTGGCATTACAATTAGATGTATCCTTGCTAGACATGATGATGTCACAGTTCCTGAAAGAGAAGGCTGACTAGTCTGTAAGAACAAAATCTTAAACCGGTCTGAGTCCCAATAGCTCTCTGACATTTCAAGAGTGTGTTTTCCTCGGAAATAAATGCAAATCATTGGGAATCATCAAGAATACAGTACTGCCATGGCACAGCACCTCTGGGGACAAACAGCAGACTGCCTCCAATGCAAAGCACTTAGGACATTGGAGGAAACTGCATGTTGCTGCTACTAGAAGGCAAGGACTATCTCCATAGGAAGTGATCATCCTATGCTTCAAGAGACTTAACTGTGTTGGCAGGGCAGTATCAAATGGTAGAGCACAACATTTCGTCAAGGTGTTGAGTTGTGTCATGGTTTGCAAAAACTGACACCGATGCTCCAACTTCCTTGAAGAGATTCTGGGAGACAAAAGAATTAGATCATATTGTACTAATGAGAAGAGCAGCAATGCGAAGCACACTTTGTCGAACACACAACTAAAAATTTCACAGGTAGATTCATTCTTCATCTTCCATTTTGGGAAGAGCTGAGCCAGTTACTCAATTTGTTTCACACTTCAGCAAAATGCTTCTCAGAGAGTGAACAGAAACTAGTGACAAAACCAAAGTTTAAGGAAAGTTATACAGACTTTGAGGGAGTACAAGGACTTAGGACAACATATGGAACCAGTAGTCATAACAGATGACATTTTGTGTTACATGGCACTTAGTACTGTCTCTGAGACAGCCAGCTTGACTACTAAAATGGGACTTGTGTTCAATTGTTCTGCCAAATCAAAAATGAATTTGCCACTCAACAGTGTGGTAAAAATAGGACCAACCATTCAACAGGATTTGTGACCCATAATATTTTGTTTCTGCATGCACTACACTGCCTTCACAGCAGATATAGAGAAGATGTATCGACAAGTTCTGGTGACAGATGATCACGCTTACTGAAAAATATTGTGGAAGAGTGACAGGGCTGTACTACTTCAGAAATACCTATTGAAGACAGCCACAAATCAAATGGCTTGTGCAACTTTTCTTGCAGCATGGTGTCTGTTACAATTAGCTCACAAAGAGAGTGACCAGAGTGAAGCTGCAAACATTCTCACTAATCATTTCTATGTGGACTATCTTATCTCAGATTGTGACACACTAGGGGCTCCAATCAAGCTCCAGCAAGATCTCATTAAGATATTTATGGAACGTCGAACCTTACTATGGAAATTGTGCAGCGACAATGCAAAGCTACTCCAAAATTGTGAAGAGAGTGTGTGTGTGTGTGTGTGTGTGTGTGTGTGTGTGTGTGTGTGTGTGTGTGTGTGTGTGTGTGTGTGTAACGCTTGACATACAGAGACAAAAAGACCTAAGGTACTTGAATGTGTAATTGCAATAAATACATATTTTTGACAACTGTAGGTGGTAATTGACATTTTTAATGAGTACTGTGATATAACATATTACTTTGGTAAACTCATTTATTTCACAATGTCTATAGTATGTATGAATGATGGTGGCTACCATAAAGTTATTTTTTAGTTAAAATAGAGGATTTACCCTTTTATACATTTTAGGAGTTCCCTCTCTTGTGCATGAAAGCTGGTGCAGGTGAATGAAGCAGTTCTGCAGAGTGGGACAACAATAGCTGCTGTATCATGCTTCAATGCAATGGCTTTTTTCGGTGGTTTATTCCATACCACGTCATTACAGTACAGCGATATGCTGCGTCCTTAGATCTGTGAGCAATGTGATCACTGTCATTACATCTGGAGAATGAAGTGAAGTGTCATTATGATTTGGTATGCGAACTGCTAACCCATGTATAGCCTTTACTTATTAAGGGGAGTTTCTCTTCCAAATGAAGAGTCAGTATGTGAGTATTCTCTGATAAACATTTTGGATTGTTCTACAGAGAATTTAGACTCGTGGTAACATTTCAGTTACCAGTGCAGTAGAAGTTGAAAAGGTTGTGGGGTCAGGAAACCAACTGGAGTGTGGGACATAATGAGACTGAAGTTGTGGTAAATAGGATGTGTAGAAAGGAGTTTATTTGATTAAGTAAGTTGGAAGTGTGCAGGGCAGCACACAGGAGGAGCAAGTAATGAATGGTTGAAACCCTGGGCTGATGAAATTTGTGAGCACCCTGGAAAGAGACCAGGAAGGAATGTGGGGTTAATTATATGCTACAAAATGTAACTTTCTTGCTACTGGTGAAACTCACATTTGCTCTGCCAGTCTGACGTGCTTGATGAAGTTCCTCTCCCCTCTGCTCTTTGCGGAAGAGGTTCCTGATGAGGTCCTGATTGACAGAAAAAGAAATTTTGAGTTAATATAACGAACATTTTCTCTGCAAAAGTAAAACAACCAAATAAAATAAGATTGTTTCAACATGAAATGTTGGGGTGTCAGCGGCAGGAGGTGGGCCGTTGTCCTCAATAGATCCTGATTGAAAAAAAAAAATTTTTTTTGAGCTAATATAACAAACATTTTATTTGCAAAATTCAAACAACTAAATGCGAAGCTAAGATTGTTTCAACATGAAATGAAAAAGAACAGAATCAATTATTTCAATCTTTTAGAATCCCTACTTATCAGTAAACGACTGAGCATCTAATCTACTCAATTATGTATGAGAATCAACATTATTAATCAAGAGCCAGAAAACCAGAACTTTACTCCAGTTGTAGGCCAGTTATCTAAAGACTGTCAGGGGCAAATAAACATTTACTGTCAACATTTCACATAATTGTTTACTAAATTTTAAATTCCTTTGTTAGTTCAGGCAATAGTTGTGTGATTCAGCAATCAAGTTTTTATAAGGACAATGATCAAGGGAGGTACATAAGTTACAGAATAATAAAATTGTATAGATAAAAATAAAATCTACTCATCAAGCAGCAGCAGAACACACACACAAAGGTTATACTTATGCAACCTTTCGGAGCCAGTGGGCCCTTCTCTTGGCAGAAGGGGAAGGAAGAAGTGTACAGGAGGAGGACCAGAAGGGTTTAGGAAACGCGATGTTTTTCAGAAAAGTCATCCAGAACTGCAGGTCTGGGGGACTTACCAGACGGAGAAGGAAAGTCTGATAGTTGGGGACTGCATCAGAGAAGATTTGAAATGCTGAGAGCTTAAAGGTGGAAGACAGGGTAATATGCAAGACAGAGATTACTGCTAAAACATCATGTATGAGTTAGATAGTTTTCTAATCTATTTTTCACTGTCCCCCTCCAACAATGCACTCAGCGTTTTACTCTTACTAAGATGGCGTGAAGAAAGAAGTAGCTACTGTGAAGAAATTCAGAGGCTCAGAAATTAGCGTAAATTAGACAGGTAGATGGCAAGAACGAAGGCCACATTGCAGTGCTAATTCCTATCTGCAGCGTTCTGAGGAACTGATGTTTGGGGGAAGAATCCAGAAAAAGCAAGTGTGCTGAAACACGTACTTAGGTCATGACAGTCATGATTTAGGGCATTCTCTGCAACAGGATATTGTATGTTGCCAGTATATACCCTATAGCTATTCTTATTC
This sequence comes from Schistocerca nitens, assembly GCF_023898315.1. Lineage (NCBI taxonomy): Eukaryota > Metazoa > Arthropoda > Insecta > Orthoptera > Acrididae > Schistocerca > Schistocerca nitens. The sequence goes on from NC_064617.1 coordinate 34,601,288, forward strand.
AACCTAACTGATAATTTGATGGTACTCGTGCCGTTCTAAAAGGCCAAGCAGTGTTTATATAACAACTGATACATGAAATGTTGTTGCACGGGTGACTCTCCCTTTGATAGAATGTTTCGCCACTTACAGGCCTGGTGTAGGTAGAGTTAGGAGTGAGGACTGTCACAGGGGTAGGAGCCATTGGGTAGGAAGATGGTGCAGAAGGAGCATTGTGCCTGACCTAAATATAGCAGAGGTTGGGACGGTGAAGGAAAGCTGTTCTGAGTGTGGTGGACAAAATCTCAAGACAGAATGAATCTTATTTCAGGGCATGATATTAGGAGGTCATAGCCTTGTCAAAGTAGCTCATTAATGTGTTCCAGACCAGGATAATACTGAGTGAAAAGTAGTTTGCTCTGAAGTTGTTCTATTGGGGGGATCGGCAGTACCAGGACTGGATGTGACAGCCCAGGTAATCTGCTTTTGAACTAGACTGGTAGGGTACTCATGTCCAGTAAAGGCTGAGGTGACAGTAGTGGTGTATGGCTGTGGTGTCTGCATCCAAACAATCCAAACAAATGTCTGCCTCCAACCCAAGTCTGTATGGGATGGGATGTTTGACACGGAAAGGATGGCAAAATGTAAGTACTGTTGTTTGTCAGTACGTTTAAAGTGGACAGAAGTGGTCTTCGAGGAAGAGATCAATATCAAGGAAAGTGGCATGGGATTTGGAATAGGACCATATAAAATTTATTTGGAGAAGGTATTCAAAGATTCCAGAAATTTTAACAGGTCAGCCTCTCCATGAGTCCATGTGGCAAAGATGTCATCAATGTACCTAAACCAAACCAGGGGCTGAAGACTTAGGGATCCCAGGAAAGCTCCCTGCAAGTGATAAACGAAAAGGTTGTCACAGGAAGTAACCATCCTGGTTCCTATGGTTGTACCCCTGATCTGTTTGTATATCTGCCCCTCTAAGGTGAAGTAGTTGTCAGTAAGTATAAAGTTGATTAAGGTGAGCAGGGGGGACGTCATAGGTTCGGAATCACATGGGGCAGACTGAGAAAATGTTCAGTGGCAAACAGACCATGTACATAGGGGATGTTAGTAAAGAGGGAGGTTTGGATTAGGTACATTGATGACATCTTTGCCATATGGACTCACGGTGGGGCTGATTTGTTAAAATTCCTGGAATCTCTAAATACCTTCCTCCAATTAAATTTCACACAGTCCTATTCCAAATTCCATGCCACTTTCCTCGATTTTGATACTGTCCTCACTGAAGACGAGCTACACACTTCTGTCCACATTAAACCTTCTAACGAACAACAGTACTTACATTTTGTAGAGCATGCTCTGCAAAATGTGACACTCATGACCTCTGTGCCTGTTTCACCACATGCACCATCTGGATTCTTCTCCTAGACATCAGTTCCTCAGAACTCTGAGGTGGGAACTAGAGCTGCAACATGTCTTTGGTTCTCACCACCCACCTGGCCTTAATTCGCATTAATTTAAGAGTCTCAGCATTTCTTCACAGTAACTACTCCTTTCTTTACTCAGTTTTAGTTTTTTTACATCTTTCATTTTCTGACTTGTCTATTTTTCGCTTCCCCCCTTCTACATCTGTTTCATGCAACACACATAGCTTTTCACTCTTATGAACTCCTGCACGATGTTTTAGCAATGATCTCTGTATCGCATGTTAACCTGGCTTCCACTGTAAATCTCCAAATGCCATTGATTATTTTCGTTGGTAGAACAGAATAATGAGTTCCTCGTGGTAATGCATGGAATGCTGCTAACAGTAGTGAAGTTGTGTGTAAAGAATTATCAATTCCAACTTCTAGTGCAAAAAGAAGTGTCGTTGGTCAAAATCGTATTGTTCACGCTATCTTTCTGATTATGTGCTTGGCCATGAAGACATTTCTAAAATAACTAATTAGGAGACAGATGTCTGAAAATTAGCTTTATACAGTTAGGTCAAGTACATACTTCAATACATTGCAATAATCTGTGTAAACAAACTGTGACACTTGATACCTATCCTATTTACACCAAATGTCTGGTCCCCACTGATGTAATCCACATAAGGTTAAAGACTGACAAAGTATACTGTTTTCTACTATGAATAACATGATGCTATTGCCACGTACAGCAAAGGAAATATTGTAAGTTTTATGTGCTCTGGAAAATAGATGGTCAGCACTGTCATTGAAGACAATTAGAGAAACAAGAATGCTGAGAGGAAATTTGGAAAGTCCAGCTACACAAAGCACAAAAGCTAAAAGAAGAAACACAGATAAGTTGTCTATACCTAGATCGAAATGATAGTGATTGCGCCCCTCCCTTGATAGTGTCAAAGTTGTCCGTTCACATTTGTCATCGTACACACAATGGCTGCTGCAGAACAGCTGGGCATATCTGTACTGGTTTAATTCACATTGTGTCTGTTACCATGCAGCACTAGTTTGTTTAGCAGGGTGGCAATAATCTAATTACTTTCTGGTACACTTTCACAACTTGTTTAGGACATTCTGTAACAAAAAATAAATAAGCCACATAAGGAAGCAATGCAACAATGAAAATGAATCCTAACTGTTAAGTTATTGGCCACAAGTGTCATAAACATTTGACTTTGGCAACTGACATGTGATGCAGCAGAATGATGACAATGGTGAACAGAATAGAGGCATGAAGAAATTCAGTCTCTGGTCAGTTGTTGCTATGGCAACTGTCCTGTAAACAACTGTCAATCACTTTGTCAATCCGATTCAGGTGCAATGACTTAGGAAGACCTTCGTATGGTAAGAGACTCGATTAAACTAGTGACGAAACTTCAAACACCACTTCCCAAACCCCCAGGGGATCCACAACTCTTTTGTGGATACGTGCGTAGCGAGCACGGGACCCCGAGCTGATGTGGCCTTCCTTCCTTTCCGGGCTGCATGCCTTCCCTTTTCGCATCCTTCCCCATCCCCCATCTTCACCCCCCCCTCACCTCTGGCTCTTTCCTTCCTTTTCTCCCCCTCTGGGGGAATGGTTTGTGCCTACGTCCGGAGACGGACGCTTGTAAATGTACCACATTCTTCGCCTTCCTTACTTGTAAGTCTTCGTCCTTCCTTTGTCCCTCTCTTTTCCTTACCTCTTCTCTCTACCCTTTTCTCCGCTGCGGCGTTTGAGACCTCTTCTTTCCTTTCCCTTTCTTTTTCTTCCTCCCTGTGCGTGTCTGAAGGCCGACCCACGCACTTCCATGCGTAGCCGGTGACGGGGTAACGCGTAATTCCCCGCCCCGGGTAGACAGGTAGGACACGTACGTACCCCCTGGTAACGGCCAGGCCCAGGGAGGGGTGATTACCCGAGCTGATACCTTCCGAAAGTGCCGATTGGTCCCTCTGTCCGTTTGTCGGGAGGTGTGACCTGAGGTGTGAACAATCACCTAAGGCGGGAGTGCCCTCAGAGAGGGCCCCCACAAGGGAGGAGCGCGCCATCGGAGACGCCGGTAATCATGGGGGATTCTTCCGCAATGGTTTCCTCATCTTCCGCTATGTCTGCTCACAAACGTAAGTTCACTGAGTCTCAACCACAGTCAGTTCTTCCATCGTTGCCACAGTTCCTTGTTGTTTCTCGGTCTGACGAAGGTCACGACTTCTCCACAGTCAACCCTTTCATTATTCAGAAAGGTGTCGACGCAATTGCAGGTCCTGTAAAGTCTTGTTCCAGATTACGGAATGGCACCCTGTTGTTAGAAACCCACAGTGCCCTCCAGGCACAAAAATTGCTGCGTACCTCACTACTACACACTTTCCCTGTCCGGGTGGAACCGCACCGTACCTTAAATTCCTCGCGTGGAGTTGTCTATACACGCTCCCTCGATGGACTGTCTGACGAAGAAATTCAGCACTACCTGTCAGACCAGGGCGTAACGGCTGTTCATAGGGTTATGAAAAGGGTTGACACGAAGATCATTCCAACCCGCACTGTCTTTTTGACATTTGACAAAGTGCAACTCCCATCGAAAATCAAAGCAGGCTATGAGATAATTTCCGTTCGTCCTTACGTCCCAAACCCTACGCGTTGCTATCGGTGCCAGCGATTCAATCACACCAGCCAGTCCTGTTCTAATCCGGCCAAATGTGTTACGTGTGGCAGGGATGCCCATGAGGGTGCTTGTCCACCTCCATCCCCTCGCTGCATCAACTGTATGGGTGACCACGCTGCTTCCTCTAGAGATTGCCCAGTTTTTAAGGACGAAAAGCTCATCCAGGAAATAAGAGTGAAGGAAAAGGTGTCGACCTTTGCTGCTCGGAAGTTGTTCGCCAGTCGACAGCCCACCGTGCCTCAGACAGGCAAATACAGCACTGTCCTTGCTTCTCCTCGGCCAACAAAGGAGGCGGCCACGCAGACTTGCGACCTCACCTTTAGTGCCACGGTCGTCCGATCGGCCAGCGCAAAGATCGCCCGTTCAACTTCACCACTTTCGCCTGCCCACTCTTTGGCTCACCCTTCGTCGGGTTCTGCTAAATCTCGAGCCCAAAAGTCAGACACAAAGTCTTCGAAGAAAGAGCATACTCGTGAAGAGTTTCTACGTACGGCAACTTCACCACCATCGGTTCCTCCTTCCTCTAAACCTCATACTTCCAAGAAGGCTACAAAGAAACCCAGTTCCTCTCCTTCTCCGCCAAGGCGTGTCCCATCCACAGCGCCACCTGGCGGAAATCGCCCTCGGCCGTCTTCTGTATCGCCGAGGCGCACTGCTGGTGGCCGGTCAACCGGCCGATCGCTGGTGGCAGGAGCTGCTCCTGACCAACCTATGGATCAGGATCTTCTGCCTTCAGCCGAATGCCATTCCATGCTGTCGGTCGCAAGCTCTGACCAGTCGTTGAGTTGACAGCACCCTTGGTCACATTCCTCCATTTTCTGTTCACCCTATGTCCATTATCCACTGGAATATCCGCGGCATTCGAGCCAATCGGGATGAATTGTCGATCCTCTTCCGATTCTACTCGCCGGTCATCTTCTGTCTTCAGGAAACAAAGCTGCGTCCTAATGACCGCTTTGTTCTCCCTCATTTTCAGTCCGTCCGATATGACCTCCCCTCTGTGGAAGGCACTCCAGCCCATGGAGGACTCATGATTCTTCTCCATGATACTCTCCATTATCATCCCCTCCCCTTAGACAGTTCCTTCCAAGCTGTCGCCGTCCGTCTTTCCCTTTCTGGATACACGTTCTCTCTTTGTACTGTATACATTCCATCGTCCACACCAATGGCACGAGCTGATCTCCTTCATCTTCTTGGTCAGCTTCCACCCCCCTATTTGCTGGTTGGGGACTTCAATGCCCACCACCCGCTTTGGGGATCTCCACATCCTTGTCCACGTGGCTCCCTATTGCTAGACGTCTTCCACCAAGCGGATCTAGTTTGCGTCAATACTGGGGTCCCCACGTTTTTGTCTGCCTCCACGACAAATTTATCTCATTTGGACCTTGCGATCGGTACTGTTCCGCTTGCTCGGCGCTTCGAATGGTTCGCCCTTGATGATACACACTCGAGTGACCACTTTCCATGTGTCCTTAGGCTGCAGCCTCAACTGCCATATATGCGCCCGCGACGCTGGAAGTTTGCCCAAGCCGATTGGACACTTTTTTCGTCTCTAGCGACATTCGATGACCGTCGCTTTCCCAGCGTCGACGATGAGGTCACACATATTACCGACGTTATTCTTACAGCTGCGGAACGTTCCATTCCACGCACCTCCGAATTGCCCCGGCGCCCCCCAGTTCCTTGGTGGAACGAGGCATGCCGTGACGCAATCCGTGAGCGGCGACGTGCTCTTCGCATTTTCCGTCACCATCCTACTTTAGCAAACTGTATCCGCTATAAGCAACTCCGTGCGCGATGCCGTCGCGTCATCCGCGATAGCAAGAAGGCAAGCTGGCAATTCTTTATTAGCTCCTTTAACACCTTCACTCCCTCCTCGGAAGTTTGGAGTCGGCTTCGACGGTTCTCAGGCGCGCCTAGTTTCTCCCCGGTCTCTGGGCTCACTGTCGCGCATGATACCTTAGTGGACCCCGTCGCAATTTCTAACTCATTGGGTCAGCACTTTGCTGAGATTTCGAGTTCTTCAAATTACCCGCCAGCGTTTCTCCCGAAGAAACGTGCAGCGGAAGTGCGACCTCTTGCTTTCTCCTCTCAAAATCGCGAAAGCTACAATACTGTTTTCTCCATGCGGGAACTCCAACATGCCCTCTGTTCTTCTCGCTCCTCCGCCCCTGGATCGGATGGTATCCATGTCCAAATGTTGCTGCATTTATCAACCCATAGTCTGCGTTACCTCCTTCGCCTTTATAATCGAATTTGGACCGACAGTACCTTTCCCAGACGATGGCGGGAAGCTATCGTCGTTCCCATTCCGAAACCTGGAAAGGACAAACATCTCCCCTCTAGTTATCGCCCCATTTCTCTCACGAGTAGTGTCTGTAAGATTTTGGAGCGTATGGTGAATTACCGTTTAGCTTGGTGGCTGGAATCCCGCAGTCTTTTAACACCTGCCCAATGCGGATTCCGAAAGCATCGCTCTGCAGTTGACCATCTTGTTGCTCTCTCCACTTATATCATGAACAATTTTCTCCGGAAACGCCAAACAGTCGCAATATTTTTTGATCTGGAGAGAGCATACGATACCTGTTGGAGGACAGGCATCCTTCGCACACTGTTCTCTTGGGGCTTTCGAGGCCGGCTGCCCCTTTTTCTTCGCGAATTTATGGCAGAGCGAACATTTAGGGTGCGGGTGAACACTACTCTCTCCCGTACTTTCTCTCAAGAAAACGGGGTACCCCAGGGCTCCGTGCTGAGTGTTGTACTGTTTGCCATCGCTATAAATCCAATTATGGATTGTCTCCTTCCTCATGTCTCGGGCTCCCTCTTTGTGGACGATTTTGCGATCTACTACAGCTCTCAACGGACCAGCCTTCTTGAACGACGTCTTCAAGGATGTCTCGATCGCCTCCACTCTTGGAGCCTCGAAACCGGCTTCCGTTTTTCTCCCAGTAAGACCGTTTGTATTAATTTTTGGCGACGTAAGGAGTTTCTTCCGCCCTCCTTACATCTAGGTCCTGTCAACCTTCCGTTTTCAGACGTCACTAAATTCTTGGGTCTTATGTTTGACAGAAAACTGTGCTGGTCCTCCCACGTTTCCTATCTTTCGGCTCGCTGTCTGCGAACGCTCAACACCCTCCGTGTCCTGAATGGTACCTCCTGGGGAGCGGACCGAGTGGTCCTTCTCCGCCTCTATCGCGCCTTAGTGCGCTCGAAATTGGACTATGGAAGCATAGTCTACTCCTCTGCTCGGCCGTCTATTCTTCGGCGTCTCGACTCTATCCACCACCGTGGATTACGTTTAGCGTCTGGAGCTTTTTACACTAGCCCTGTGGAAAGCCTTTATGCTGAGACTGCTGAACCTCCGCTGTCCAATCGGCGAGCGGTCCTTCTGAGCCGTTATGCTAGCCATCTGTCTTCCATGCCTGCTAATCCAGCCCACGACCCTTTTTTCGACGCCTCCTTTGATGTAGGGTATGCAGGCCGCTCCTCCTCCCTACTACCCCCGGGAGTCCGCTTCCGTCAACTGCTCCATTCTCTTTCCTTCCGCTTTCCTAAAACCTTCTTGACAACTTGGGGTACAGCACCGCCTTGGCTCCGTCCCCGGATCTGCCTGCTCCGTGACCTTTGTCGATTTCCCAAGGATGGTACCCCTACACTTGTTTATCGTCGGGCATTTGCTGCTCGACGTGCACAAATGACGGACGCCACCTTTATTTACACCGACGGCTCGAAAACATCGTTGGGTGTAGGGAGTGCCTATATTGTTGGCGACGCCCCAAATCACTTTCGGCTTCCCGACCAGTGTTCTGTTTATACTGCGGAGCTTTTCGCTGTTCTCCAGGCTGTCCACTACATCCGCCGCCATCAGCGGATACAGTACGTAATCTGCTCAGATTCTCTCAGCTCTCTCCTCAGTCTCCAAGCTCTTTACCCTGTGCACCCTCTGGTCCACCGGATTCAGGACTGTCTGCGCTTGCTCCACCTGGGGGGCGTCTCGGTGGCGTTCCTCTGGCTCCCGGGACACGCTGGTATCTGTGGGAATGAGGCGGCTGATATAGCAGCCAAGGCTGCAGTTTCTCTTCCTCGGCCAGCTATTCAGTCGCTTCCCTTCACCGATCTACGGAGCGGTTTATGTCGGAAAGTTGCTCAATTATGGCATGCGCATTGGTCAACACTTCCCCGCAATAAATTGCGGGAAGTGAAAGCCCTTCCTTGCGCTTGGACCTCTTCCTCCCGAACGAGTCGTCGGGAGGAGGTAAATTTAGCTCGACTCTGGATAGGGCACTGTCGTTTTAGCCATCGGCATCTTTTAAGCGGCGATCCTCCCCCACTCTGTCCCCACTGCTCTCAGCTGTGGACGGTAAGACACCTTTTAATTGAATGCCCCTATTTTAATCCGTTACGCTCCCGTCTACAGCTATCGCCTGATCTATCGTCGATTTTAGCAGATGACACGTGCTCAGCCGACCGCGTTCTCCAGTTTATTAGTGACAGTGAAATGACGTCAGTCATTTGAAGTTTTATCGGGGACCATCAACCCCTCTCTGTAGTGGACTTTTAAGCCTTGTTTCTGCTTTTCGTGTCCAATTTTTTGAGTTTTGTTCCCATTTTTGCTGTTTTCCATTTTCAGTTTTTATTCTTTCCTCAGTCGCGGACCGGGCGCTAATGACCATAGCAGTTTTGCGCCCTAAAACCAAAATAAAAAAAAAAACCACTTCCCAAAAATATACCTTTCTGCCACACAAGGAACATTTTCAAGTTAACTATTTGAGACAAAGAACCAAAATTTTCAGTATCCATCCAGCTTTCCAATTTGCAAATTTTATTGTACAACAACACATCTACTGAAGGGTCCAGATCCCCTAAAATGCTTTCTTACAATAATGTGAGTCAGTGAGAGTGTTGTGGTCAGGGCACTATTATTGATTTTGTAATGACTGACCACTGATTTTGATCTCATATTCTGGTTACATTGCACGATGAAGATCAATGTGTTGTACCTTGCCCGAATCTTTGGAAATGACTACTTTCATTTAGTGTATGAATATTACATTGTAGTTGAAAGTGCTGCTATATGCACAGAAATATTTATGAGAAAGCGTGGCTCTTTAAGCATTTATTGGTAAACATCAACTTTGAAGGATTGTAAGAGTCAGTCCCTAATTAGGAGAAAATTTCCTTTTCACAATTCACAGATACAACATCGTTACATTTGCAGTTGGATTTTTGTTATTTTCTGATTAATATTCAATCACTATAATGTCAAACATAAGATGCTGAAACTGAACTTACTGTTGTAGGTACTGGGCAGAGAAACCATGAGTGTAAAATTGTAATCATTAATAATTATATTCAATGTAACCAGCATTAGTTTCAAACTCTTAACTGACAAACATAAGGAGTAAAGTAATTCCATTAGCAGCTGCAATATATGCGAGGCTTCGTTAGAGCACAGTTGTCAAATCAGCACACAACTGTCGTAATGCGAGGTAAGCGCATTTTCACCGGCAAAGAATGCAACCTCCGTAGTCGCACTTCCACACAGCATTTCGCATTCAGTTGTTGTGAGCAGAGGGCAATAATATGTTAAACAGCATGTGAATGTTTGACATACAACCAGCTGTCAATATATGAACAATGAAATGTAATGTACATTTTAACAGTAAATGAAAAATGTATCAGATGGATACATTTTGCAAGAAATAACGATGAATAATGGGCAACCTATCTTAATCAGTTTCACTGCTGCTGCTATTGCAGCTGCCTACTTGACTCAGCAGCAGTTCTATTTCTATTTCAATACAGTGGGATTTTTGTGCACAACTGTTTTGAAGTTTGTGTACACGACTCACTGAATTCCTCCAAACAGTCTGGGGAACACTCTCCAAAGCAAAGCAAGTGTAAAGTATCAGTTACCTTAAAATTCTTGTCTTCCTTTCCTATCATGTTCTTCTCAAATGTCCAAGTAAATTCAATAGTGCCAAATTTTCAGTGTGCCATTGGCAATCACAGATGTTTAGGTTTTGGAATATGTATTGTGGTCAGTGGTCAAGAAAATTATTCTTGTGAGCTGAAGTGCAGTCACTTGTGTCCCAGTAGGACAGCTTTAGTAAATTCTTCTTACAATGTCGCATTATACGGAACCTCTACATTATTGATTTCTATTCATTCAATGGCGGAATCCTTTGTGGTACTGGATTTATCATCGTGTGATATAGAGCTTGATTTAAAAGAACTTCAGATCTTGTTAGGTAATTTTTCAAATTCTCCTAAACCACTCTTCATTGTGTCTGGAATTCATTCTAAAAAATTCATTCTAAAAGATTCTCTGCACCTCCTTTATGCCCAATAAAACACAATCCAATATTTCGGTCAAATCCATCTTCATTCCCAATGTGGTACATCATAATCCTTTTTCTAGAACTCCAGAACCAACAGGTGCTTTGAATTCCTCCTTTCCAGCCATTCCACTCATTCACACTTCCTCTGGAATTATAATTTATGTTTTCTGACACAGTGTTTTTTGTTTCTACCATCCTAATTTTCTGAATGATTTACACCACATCAACTCCCATCAGTGTAATAAATAGTCCACCCAGTGTTTCACAAGTGTCTTTCCCACAAGAATTCTTCTGTTTTCTCTGCTACTCTGTTATTTTCCATCAGTACAGGTATTTTTTGAACTACTTACATCTGAAGCCCAATTTTAGATTAACACGTTAAAGGGTTGTCACTGATTTAATGAAAACCTTCCACTTCTGTTTTCAACTTTTCCGATACAGATGCTAACATTTCTCCACTTAGAAGTTGTGGATTTTCCTTCTTATGACTCCTTCTGTACAATTTCCAATGCAAACTTCAGTTGCCTGCCAGAACTCCTTTTTGACAATATAAGACATGCAGTTTTCCTCTATTATCTCGAAATCCACTTCATCCACTTTCTTTTTTCGTCTACAAAATACGACAGTACACACGTGATGCATTATGACAGTGAAAGGAACCTGTGACCACTGGAGACAGTGCCACAAGTCCCTCCAAAAAAGATAACACAACACACATACACATATGTAAATCCACCTGATGACAGTGGTTTAAACCTTTGTTACCAGTCACTTTATCTATCTCCATCACCTGTTTCAAACTTGTTCTTTCATTTAATGTCAATAACAGTTACGGTAAAGCTTAACCTAAAATGTTCACATTTAAAGTAATCTACTATCGCTGCATTTAAAGTCATCTACTTCCATAACACCACGACATTCACAAGTTCTGCACCTTGGCGGTGACGTGGAACTGCCCATGCCTTGTTGTTTTTATGCTTTGAGGTAAGTATGCACACAGATCACCACACACTTTCCATAACTATGTAAAAGATACACGTTTTCACGCGAGTGCAAGGCAAGTATGTTATGATGATTGCCTCACACAAGTACACAACAACGATTAGGAGCAAGATTGTTTTCCTTCTGATGGAAAGCCCCAATGTAAACATTGCAACAATGAACAAAGAATTGAAAATACTGTTCTGTTTGGCAACATAGCACAAGCAAGCATGCACCACATAAGACAAACCAGCACACAAATTAAAGATGTGATATTAGAATTTTATGTAGATTAATAGGCATAAAAATATAACAGCCGTGAAAGGCAACAACAGAGCTTGCATTTACACTTTGTGTGTTGCTGATTTGCATCATCATTTAGCAAACTTTGGTAATTTACATCAACCACAATTACTACAAAATAGCTAAATGGAAAGTGATAAGTTCACCTGTAACTAGAGAATGAGTGTATCTTTAAACTACAAACAGGAAATTTTTCTCTCCTAATTACAGCCTGATTTCTATGAATTCTCAAACCTGACACTCACAAAAAATGCATGAAAAATCATGCCTTCCCTTAAATATTACTGCATATGTTGTTCTCTTTTCAACTGAAGTGTCACATTCATATATAAAATAAAAAACATTTTTATGAGTCCAGCAAGATATGACAGTCTGATGTTCGGCATGTGATGTAATCAGAATATGAGCTCAAATTCAGGTGTCAGTCATAATGAAAGGATAGTACACAAACACTGGAGGTCCCAGGCTCAGTCCCATAAAGGGGCAGAAATTTTTCCTTCTTTTGATCCCTCCAGGACAGTGCCAGGGCCACATAGCCTGCTGTCACGTAAGTATTCAGGATCTTTACTGGGGTGAATATCTCACCACTCTCCCCCTCCTAGAGCCACAGCAAAGAAATACTGTACTCTACCTGCAGCTATACCAATAGCCCAGTCAAGAGCCTGCACCACAAATGTTCCCTGTTTTTATCATAAATGCAGTGTTCACTGTGTATCCTAAAATAAATTTAAAAATCACTATTGTTGATGGTGTCAGGACAGCAGTCAGCCACAAATTTACTTTCAGTTCCTTTATTCAAAGGGCACCATTACCGGTTTGGAATTGTGATTCATCCTCAGATGATTAACACACTTTCTTTATGACATGTTGTGTGTTTTCTAGATTAATTTTCCTAAAATATAAATAATACATAATTATGAACACGCCACACACACAGTTGCGTTACAGATTTTCGTTGCATGTGACTTACGTGAATGTGACTTACGTAAGTCATATGCAATGAAAATCTGTAACACAACCAACTGTGTGTGGTGTGTTTGTTATTATGTATTATTTATATTTTAGGAAAATTAATCTGTGATTAATCCTCAGATCGTTTACACGCTTTCTTTAGGAAATGTGTGTTTTTTACAATGATTCAAAACCAGTAATGGTGCCCTTTGAACAAAGGATCTGAAAGTAAATTTGTGGCTGGTTGCTGTCCTAACACCATCAACATTTGTCTTCAAACAACAGCCACGGTCTCCATCATGTCATCATATGACAAAATTGCATTAAATTTCACTGACCTAATAAATTCCTTACAGTTGAATTATTATATTAGCATGTTTACAATGGAGTGTCGATTTACAGTTGAGAATTCAGAGGTATGACAAAGCCAACGACATTGTAGGCAACATTTATAAAAATAGATTAGCTGCCATGAAAAATTATTAAGACTCAAGGATCTGCAATTAAAATTGCGTGTGGTTAAAAAATAACCAGTTGCAATACTGTATTGGTGGTAGCATTGCATTCTTACAACACTGGGGTTACCATCAAATTTTACAAAAAGGGGAAAGGAAGGTTGGTTGGAGTTTAACATCCCATACTTCAGAAAAAGTTTAAATGCATTTTTTAAAAAACAGAAAAAACTACAGTTAATCAGTGTCATAATACAAAATACACAAAGAGGAAATGAGCCCACTGTAAGGTGCAAACAGTGTTCTGTAGGAGAAGTACTGCAATTTTAACTTTTACAGTACACTTTCCATAGCTGCAAGGACTGAATTACCTGTGGAGCCAGACCCCGAACCTGCAGATGCCTCTTGCAGTCTTTTGTTCTCCGGCAAGCCTTTGACTTCCAAACGTTCTGCAGCCTGTTTAATCAAGAATATCATTATTAATTAATTTTTTTTGGTCTTGAGGGTAGAAGCAGAAAACAGCCAAAGAAGAAAGTGTGTTACAGATGTGGGAAATCACTTTGTAACAAACAACAGATTCCTTGAAAAGTAACAGAAACATTTTTTTCTCTAAAATACATTGTGGACACACTATATGATGTTTAATATATACATTTCTTAAGGGATAATAACAATTATTCATCTTAATTAGTTTTAAATACCAGTTCACACAAAATATGTCATTAATTTGGGTTCAAATTGCAGCAAAAACCTAATAAATGAGTGTGCTCTTGGGATATATATATTAACCCTCAACAGTTACATACAACATACACAGATGCACCAAAGAAAGCAGTATAGGCATGTGTATTCAAATACAGAGATATGTAAACAGGCAGAATATGGTGCTGTGGTCGGCAACAACTATTTTTGACAACAAGTGTCTGGCACAGTTGTTAGATTGGTTACTGCTGCTACAATGGCAGGTCACCAAGATTTAAGCGAGTTTGAATGTGCTGTTATAGTCAGCACACGAGCGATGGGACACAGGATCTCCAAGGTAGCGACGAAGTGGGGATTTTCCCGAACTACTGTTTCACGAGTGTACTATGAATACCAGGAATCCAGTAAAACATCAAATGGAAAAAGATCCTGCAAGAAAGGTACCGACAGTGACTGAATAGAATCATTCAATGTGACAGAGTGCAATGCTTCTGCAAATTGCTGCAGATTTCAATGTTAGGCCATTAACAAGTGTCACTGTGCGAGCCATTCAACGAATCATCATAGATATCAGATTTAGAGCCAAAGGCCCACTCGTGTACCCTCGACAACTGCACAACACAAAGCTCTGTGCCTCGCTTGGGCCCAACGACACTGACGTCGGACTGTCGATGACTGGAACACATGTTGCCTGGTCGGAAGAGTCTCATTTCAAATTGTATTGAGTGAAAGGAGGTGTACAGGTATGGAGACAACCTTATGAATCCACGGACACTGCACATCAGCAGGGTGAAGGCTGGTGGAGTGTCTGTAGTGGTGTGGGGCACATGCTGTTGGAGCTATACGGTACGCTAACACGTCTAGAAACTACTGATAGGTGACACACACATAAGCATCCTGTCTGATCACTTGCATCCATTCGTGTCCACTGTGCATTCCGACAGACTTCTGCAAAATTTTGCCAATTTTGGGGATTTTGTGTTCTTTTAAATTTGGCATGCTTTTTTCGTTGCTTCTGCAACAGCAGTCTGACCAGTTTCGTGTACCATGTGGGATCAGTACCATCACTTATTAATTTATGTGGCATATACACCTCAATTGATGTCAATATTATCTCTTTGAAATCATTCCACATCTTTTCTACACTTACACGATCAGATCGGAATAGTGAAGCCTGCCTCTTAAAAAGGCGTAAAGAGCATTTTTATCAACTTTTTTAAATAGCTATACTTTGTGTTTCTTTTTTATGGTTGTAGGTGTTGCGGTATGTAGCCTGGCAACAACTGCCTTGTGGTCACTTTTTGATGGCTTTAGCTCACTTGGAGGCACTTTCAATGACGTGTCTGAATTTCTGGAGGAATGGTGATCCAGAGAAGGTAGGGATGCTGTGGACTGGAGCCAAGTTGACATTCTGACTCAGCCCAAAAGTGTTCCATTGGGTTCAGGTTGGGACTTTGGGCAGGCCAGTCCATATCAGGAACGTTACTGTCCACAAACCATTGCCTCAAAGATGCTCTTTTATCACAGGGTGCACACTCTCTCTCTCTCTATGACACAATCGATCGAAAACCCCGATCTATTCCTCCACTATACACAATACACAATGCTGTTAAATATGTTTTGCTGTTAAATATGTTTGTAGCCTACCACACTTAGTGTATCTTAAACACGATAAGGTGACCACACCATAACTGTGGCAAACACCCTCGTACCACAATACAACCTCCTCTGTACGTCACTGTTCGTACTTTGTACGATAGTGGGAAATGTTCTCCGGCCATTCACATCCTCCGAACCCTTTCCATTCCATTGTCACAGGGTATAGTGGGATCGCCACTCCAAATCACTTGCTTTGTCATCTACTGTCCAGTGGTGTCACTATTTACACTATCTAATATGTCTCTTAGCAGTGTATGGCTTATGAGGAGCTGCTCCACCACTGTACCCATTCTTTTTAACTCCCTACATCAGTTATTGTGCTAACAGGATTCTCACTCCAGCAGAGGGAAGAGAGTGAGTTTTACAAGCTGTGCAAACAGGTGTTCCAGCAGTTACCAACCAGCAACAGCAGGGAAAAGAGAAGATGGAGTGAATAACCCATTGCTGGTGTACAAACTAAGTTTTGTATTGAGTGATTGATTATTTTTTGTTTGTCATTGTACTTTCGTTCAATAAATGTAACAGTTAATTTTTCTGCTTCTTATTGTGGAGGCGTTATGTATGTGAAAGACTGCATTTAATGAGTTTTCAATCATTTTCGTTTCTGTAAGTATAAAACAATGTTTCATATACAACTGTTTGAAGAATGCATTCTGTGTACTGTTTGTTGTGATGCACAATTATCATACTGTAAGACTGATAGTATTTGTATTGATGTTCAATAAACAGTTTCTATGGAGGGGGAATAGTTAGGACTGCTGGTAGCTCTTTGGATCTGACAAGTGATTCCTTCCACTGATTTCTCATGATTTTTTTTTTACAACCACCCTCTGCAGAGCTCGGCAATTCCTGTCAGTCAGTGCACGAGGCCTGCCTGGTCTCTGTTTAACTGTGGAAGTTCCTTCACATACTGATTTCACAGCTCGGCAAGGGTCGAAATATCCCCGATCGATTTTGTACTCTGGTAACATCCGACGACTAGTCCGTGTTTGAAGTCACTGAACTCTCCTGACAGACCCGGTCTGCTGTTACTGCTTCCCTACTGACAACATAATACTCACCACCTCCTTTACACTGAGGGGCCCACTTTTCATGACATCTAGTGTATGGTTCCACATTACACAGAGGTGTCCAGATACTTTGATCAGATAGTTTTCTTAAAATGATGCATGTATGCATTACAGCAACTGCAGATAAGAGGTACTGCCAATGAAATCCACACCCCTGTCTCTGGAACATACCATTCAAATAAATTTTTCCTCCTTTTGTAATCTACAAGCCACCATTTACAAAGAATGGAGAAAACAGTGCATAAAACATACTTAAGTTCCATTAATACATTATTTGCTGGAAGATCAACATCAGGTATGTTGCCCAATGCTTTCTACATAAGTGTAATATTATAACACTGAAACCATGGCATATTTCTGATTGGCTTTTAAACCTTCAATTCAATTCCATTTAATTTCTTAGCAACTGTGTCACCACTAAACTGTTGCAATTTTTTCCAGTCTGCCAGTATCTTCCGCACCATGAACTCTTCTAGCATATGTTCCTAAATTTTTTGAAATGGCACATCTTACCGTTGTTGTGTTGGCAAAATGAGAAGCCCTCCTTTTATTCAGTATTCCATCACTGACCAATATGATATGACAATACTGATAGAGAAAGAAAGTGAAGTCCTTTGAAGGGGAGGAAGAAATGAAATTAAACTATGTAGGTCGAAAGGGTGTGTGATGATCTTTCCACGATTACAATAATATGTGATACTATTTCAGTGATTACAATACCGAGAGTCATACTTTCACTTTCAAAGACATTTCCATTATGGTATTTAACTCTCTGGCACGAATGCAGGCACTGATTTTGTTAGGAAAGTTTTTAGTGGTTTGAGAATTTCTGTGTAAATTCTAGAACTACTCAGCCTTCCACCATCTTGAACACACGATATTTTAGATGTGAGTGGGAGAAAAGAACCCTATCTACTGCATGTCACCCATCTGTTTGTGCAGGTCTGAAGTTTGTCGTGAGAACACCGTAGACACGGCGGTCGAACGACACAGATGAGTACTTGTCGGTCGGTCCACTGAAGTCGTAAAGAAAGTGAGGAACTTCTGTGTTATTCTGTGCTCTTTTGTAACTGTGACAATTGTTAGTAACGAAAGAACAGTAGAGTTGAAGACATACGTAACTTGACACAGACCTGATAGAGGTGAGACGTGTTTATGATTTCTGTGGTTGTTAAACCAACTCTGTTGTAAATGTATCCTAAGTGTGTAATGTGAGATGACACAGGTGACTTACAAGAAGTCAAATATTTACGTGAGAAATGATAATTTTGTCCTTTGTGGAAGATGAAATGTACAGAGAATGAACTAAAAGTATTCATTGAGTACCTACTTATTTCACGAGTAAAGAGTGTGTCTTATATGTCCCTGTAAATTAGCATCATTATTCAGAGAACTGGTTTTCAGAGATTGATGTAGCTGGCTATCCAGAAAAGATCAGTTGCGCATACCAAGTAAGTTGACTCATTTAAAACAAGTGGGAAGGTTGCAGTACAACTTCACACATTCTTGTCATCAAAAACATTAGAAGTAGTCAAAGCCACAGTATCCTTTCCTGCTGCAAGCTCGCCCCAGTGTCATAACGTGCCCTCGATATTCTGCTTCCTGTCACCGACACAAGGCTGTCATGTGAGCTGGTCCCACATGTGTCCTACTGGGGACAGATACAGGGTTCTTGCTGGCTCCAGTAACTCAACTCAACTTCACGTAGGAAGTACAGAGACACACATGCTGCGTGAGGATGAACACAGGATGTCCGTGAGGTACGTTTGTCCCATCAGATCACTCTCGATTGCTATTAGTCATGACCTGAAGCTGTACCCGGTGGCTCCTTACACTGTGAAGTTGGGAATTGTGTGGCCTTTCCTCTCCAAAACGCTGGAAGGAAAGGAATTCCCCAGCTCATCAAAGTTCTCACTGACAGTTGTATCTGGAGTACCACAGAACTACAATTCATCACTGAACACAGTGTGACACCGTTAATTGGCAGTCAATTACTGCTCGCGGCAATGCTCCAAAACCGGCCGTTCGCTTTGTGGTGCTAATGGCACCCTAGGTGCAGGATGGTAATCCCCTAGTCTGGCTGCTGCTAGTCTCCAACCGATGTAGCAGGATGAAACAGAATGTGCAGGGTGTCCAATACTTTCCTTGAATGGCAGGCCCAGGCACGACAGGGTTGCTGTGTACTGTGTGTACTACACAGTGATCCTCCCTCGTGGGCGGGTGCGATGGGCCGGAACCTTATCTACGAATACGCCTGCCGTCATATTCCCACGCGGCCCGTATGCTGCTGTTCACATTTCTTATATATCCTACCTGGCCTTGTAACTACACTAAATGTGAACGACCCAAATGCACTTTGATGGCTTTTCTACCTCTCACAGAGAATTGCAACTCTGATCACCAACGTACTCGCCGATCGTGTCCACGTGTAATAGTTACATTGACATCCGACTGTGTCTCATGGGTGATGTACCTTCACTCGTGATGTGTGCGATTTCAGAGTGTGCACATCAATACAGTTCACAGGTCTGCTTGTAGAGGCCACCAGGGTCACTCCCTGGTGTGCTCTGGTGAGCTGCCAAAGAAACAGCATTATTTTAGCAACTGCACACGACTGCTCGACTTGTTCTTTACACTGTATCACAGTTTCCAGTCAAAGTGTTCAGTCCTATGCACATCTCGAATCTTGCACAACCTATACTTTACGTGTTGCTCTATAAAGTAGTATGTTCCACACACTGTGTTTATTGTCGCCGTAACAAACTTGGCGACGAATGAGGGTTATGTATTCTCCACGTGTTGGTGTCAGTGCTAAGTCACCTGACAAACATCTTGGTGGAAGAAATACTCCATCTCATTGCCCAGCACCCAGCTTTCATAGAACAACGGTTGGCTCTTACCACTGCTCTAAATCAAGTGGTGTCTTCGTGTTCGTGCAGAAATTGTCATTTAAGCTGTTTCGATGTACAGGAATCGGCTTCTTGTTTGTCTGAACAAAATAGTGTCACAACTTTCTTTGCCACTCGTTTCAATCCCAGTAAATTAATGGTCTTGACAAAAACTCTTGCTTTATTTATTTATTTATTTATTTATTTACATCCTGAATCTTTGTGGTACATATACCATACCTTAGATGTTGGACAAAATGATATTACATTAATATACTGTTACATTGGTGTACACATTACATTTATAAATTGTTACATTTTTATATTGCTATATTGTTACATTACATTTTTATATTGTTACAACCAACTTATTTTTCAAGATACTGTGCTACTGAGTAAAAACAGTTTTCCAAGAGATATGATGTTACAGATTTTTTAAAGCTATGGATTTTGTTTATGGCCTTAAGGTTACTTGGCAGCTTATTAAACAAATGTGAACCTGAGTGATATACACCTTTCTTGCACAGTGTGGTATAACAATGATGTCTGTGTATGTCACTATTTGCCCTTGTATGGTGTTCATGTACAGATTTATTTTGAATAAATACATTTCCATTTTTTAGCATGCTTTTTTTTAGGAACATTACAACTTCTAGTATATAGATACATGGTAGGGGTAGAATCCCCAGTTCTTTAAAGAATGGTTTGCATGATTTTCGGCTGTTGGCATTTTTCATTACCCTCACAATCTTTTTTTGTTTCCGGAATGTGGTTATGCAATGAGGAGAATTTCCCCAGAATATGATGCCATATCTTAATAGGGAGTGTATGCAAGCGTAATACACTGCTCTAACTGTTTCAGGACTTGTGTTGTTCCATATAATCCTCATCGCATACGTCATTTTGGATAGTTTAGAATTTAATGAAGTGATGTGGGAATTCCATTTAAGATTGTCTTGTAAGTAGATGCCAAGGAATTTTGCTTCAGTGACACTGTTAATTCTTTGGTTTTCCATTGACATGTTTGGTTTTAATGGGTTTTTATTTTGTTGTGTATGGAAGTGTAAGACGACTGTTTTTTGAGGGTTTATCAGTAATTTATTCCTCATAAACCACTCTGAGACATTTTCACTTGTGACTTTAGCATTTAAACTTAGAGCCATTTCATTTTCACCTTCAATTAGTATGCTTGTGTCATCTGCAAATAGCACTGGTTCGGAGTGTTGAACGTGTAGGGGGAAGTCGTTTATGAAAATTAGGAAGAGAAAGGGACCTAAAATTGAGCCTTGTGGTACACCATGGGTTAATGTGGAAGGTTTCGATTGATAAGCTTGGAGTTCGTTTTTTCCCATGTGTTTTACTTCGGTTATCTGAGAGCGATTTTCTAGGTAGGATTTCAGCCACTCGTGTGGCAGGCCTCTTACACCATACCACTCTAACTTTCTTAGGAGAATTTCATGGTCTATTAGATCAAATGCTTTTGTTAAATCCAGGAAAATCCCCGAAACATTTTTGTGATTATCCACTGAATTTAAAATACGATTTATGAGGCTAAAAGTGGCTGTTTCAGTACTGCACTGAGGCCTGAAGCCATGCTGACATCCTGAAATCATATTTTTTTTGTTAAAGAAATCAGTTAGTTGTAGCAGAACTAGTTTTTCAATGATTTTTGAAAAACCTGATAGGAGTGACACAGGCCTATAGTTGACCATCTGCTGCCGATCGCCCTTTTTGTAAAAGGGTACAACTTTTGCAGTTTTTAACTGTTGTGGGAAAATACCACTTGATAGTGAAGAATTGCATATATCTAGCAGTGGTGCGAGTATCTGTTCAGCTGATACTTTTATAATATAGTCTGGCACATCGTCGACTCCGGCTGAATATTTATTTTTTAATGACTTTATAATGTTTAACAGTTCTTCCCTACTTATTGGACGGAGGAACATGGATGTATTTGTTATGCTTGTTTGCGAGATTTAAGATATGGCTATCACAATTGATTATCTTCTGAATGAAATCATTGGAGAGCATTTTTACTAGAATTTTGCACAAATTATGGGTCTGCCACCAACACAAATTGCATGCATCTTGCACAGGAACTGCCTGGCTACATAGATTATTTTACATTTGAATTCAAGATTTGTATCACAAGCCACAACTGATATTTCGACAGGAATATCTGTGGCATCTCGAGTGACATCTAACTTGAACATTGTTTGGAGCTGATGATTTCACTGATATGTATTTCTGAATGTGAACAGTTCTGCACTTCCTGTTATGTGGTCGTCATTGTGGTCTTCGATCCAAAGACTGGTTTCAAACAATTCTCCATGTTAGTCTATCCTGTAAATGTCTCTTCATCTCTGCACAGCTACTGTGACCTATATCCCATCTGAACATACATACGTATTCACACTACGATACATACTTGCTAAAACTTTTGTCACCCTTGCGCTGTTACAAAACAAAAGATTTCTTGATGATACAGAATGTGTGTCATCAATCATTCCCCCATTTCAATTCAGTACCTCATCTGTTAACTGGTGTATCCATCTAATCTTTAACATTATTCTACAGCATCACATTTAAAAAGCATCTGCAGTATCTTCTGCTTGTCCAAATTGTCTTTCATCCACATTTCACTTCCATATGAGGCAATACTAGACAGAAACCTTGACAACAGATTCCCTAAAACTTAAATGTGTATTAGATGTTAGCAAATTCGTCCTCTTCAGAAATTATTTTCTTGCTATTGTCCAACTGCATTTTACAGTCTCTACTTTTTCCACACTAAAAGTATAGTGCTTAATTTCGTACTTAAATTCCCTTAGGATCATCTACTTCAATTCATATGAATCTACATATAATCTGACAGTGTGTGGTGGAGGGTAATTCTGATATCACTATCTGATCCCAACCTTCCATGTTCGATTTGTGAATGGCATATAGGAAGAACGACTGTTGGTAAACAGCCACAATTGCTCTAATTTCTCGAATATTCTCATTGTGGTCATTTCGCGAGATGTATGTGGGAGGAAGTAATTTATTACTCAACTCTTACCAGAATGCACACTTTCGGAATTTCTATAATAAATTTCTCTGTGACACACAATACCTCTCTTGAAGTCTGCCATTGAAGTTCGGCCGAGTGCCTTTGTGACCCAAGACAAAGCAAACTGTCAGCATTTGACAGGTCGGCTGGTGAGCACGTGTTACGTACCGTACGGCTGCGCACAATCCGTAGACCCTTACAGGATTGCCTATGAGAAGGAAGTTCACAGATTTCAAGAGGATGAATTTTAATCGTCGTTCATAGTATTGCCCTCAAAACACTGAACTCAAAATACTGGTTAAAGGCTCAGTAGTCCGTGCAGAATACAGTGGCCGGTAGATCGCAGATGGCAGGGCACGTGTGAGGAGAGCAGTAGTGGTGGAGGTTAAGGGCAGGCGCTGTAGGGGAAGTGCCGTTCTGATCTGAAACCTGCGCTTACATTTCTGTAAATATGAAGTGGGGGGCCCCCTCCACACCCACACTCGATAGGTGGCCGGTCAATAAGATCTGTCACCTGCTTTGGTTAGTACGTAAAAATAACTTTGCCGAAAATGCAGCCTGGTTTGTTGACCGTACGTAACGTTCAGAGAAACGCCATGAATGGCAAATATTCAGTAAAACCATCACATTTAACTAGTTTCGATGTTGAAATTAGCTTCTTTAAACGGTATCATCCCTCTAACATGTTACAAAGACATGACTGCGAGAGAATTCAGAAACAGTGGCTTAGTAAGTTCATGAAGATATGAACTGAGGAAAAGCAAGGTCAGTAGCTTATGGAAAAGCACATCCTCAGTAAAAAACATGTAATGTGTTCACTGAAGTTGAACAAAATCCGTAGCATTTATAGTTTCACCAACCATAGATTGCCCTAAAAAATTACTTTCTTTCATCGAAAAGTCTGTAGTTAGTGGAACAACATGGCAATGTTTTGCGTGATAATCGTAAGGCAAAATCCTCTGTATCATTTACCAAAATCTCGTTTAGGTATCTCAAACCGTTTATGAAATATGGGGAATGTTGTGGATATTTCATTCTGGCTTTATCGCTGGCGCGGCGCGATACCAAATGAGTGTGCTGCATCAGATAAATTTCCTCGAGATTGGTGACAGACGTCCGCTCAAGTCTCAAGAAAAGTTGAGTGCATTAGGTAAGTTCCATGTGCAGTAACATTATGTAATATTCAATAAACACTAAATTATAGCGAGCTAGAGTTTTCTTTGCAAACTCTTCGAATTTCGCGCAGTGCCTTAATTCCACGTAAATAGGACAATAACTATGACCATTAATGGAATATTAGCATAATCAGAGATAAAAGTAAAGAAGAAATTTTTTATGCCGAATGTTTCCTGTGAAACCGTTTGAGAAAGATCGCAGGGCGTGTCTGGATTCCGTCATTGCAGCGCGTTGCTGACCAGTCGAAAACGGGCGGACTACGTTGGTCTACTCCTACGAACAAATGAGTTAACACACCCAGTGCTTTGGACAAAAGAAATTTCTGCTTATGTTTCATTCAGTTTTATTCATATTTGTATTCAATTCAACTCCTGTGGAACATAGCTAACGCTGAGTTGAAAACTAAATACAGAATACGCTGTCCGGATATAAACTCCATAAGCTGCTCATCATCTGAGACAGAGCAGCTGGTTTGATCCTAGTTGTAAAGAACTTACAGAGGAGTAATAATAGTTCCTGCCCTATTAATGGTGAGATATTTAAGTTTTAAATATGGTCTGCTGTAAAAGTTACAAATGTGGCAAAATAATACTAAATATTTATCAAGTGATCCTTCTTATATTTTGATATTTTAATTGGAAAAATACAGTATAAAAATTACAACGGTAATTAGTGTTTCTGCTTTCATTTCATCAGTATTACCATATGTGTATTCAAAAAGGAATTTATAAATAAAATCTAACCCTCTTTAGTCGATGTCTCTCTTCTCAGTGGATATTTGTCGTGCTTTTAAAAATATTCGTTAACAGGGCGCTGATGTTCCTCTGATGCATAACACTTTTGGAACAAATTGATACACCGTCGGCCACTGTAATTTTCTTGTTTCTCACCAGTTCACGGGATCGCTGTTTCTAGGCAAATATCCCTCCGCTAAATATTTATCCGAGTCTACAATTGCCGCACTTTGCACGTGGTGCCTTTCTTGGTTTCACCAAACTCCTTCCTGGTTGCTCTGCCATTACAGTGGTAAATGGTTCAGAAATGAGCTGTGTTGTTGAACAACCAACGCTTACTTCCCTGCAATAGCCCTCATGCTGAAAATCCTTGTTTGAATCGGAGGTCCAGTAACGTTGCCTGACCAATTCGTTCCCGGAGACAACGCCAAAGCACTCGTATAACCCTTTAAGGAAATTGTAAACCAGTGACTCGTTCTTGAGGACATTCTTTCTGTCCTTAAGATTTCAGTTGTCGTTTCATTAATCTTGGCAAGATTCTCGTTTTTGAATGTGACAGTTTTGAAGACATCTCTTAAGTCACCTGACTGAAACTTTCAAAATCAGTAAAGTCTGTTGCATCATCTCCCAGTCTGTACCTATCTTCTAAGTTAAAGGTGAAAGATTTTCGACCGAAAACAGCGAGGCAAGAAACTGAATCGCAAATTGTCAATTTTTTTTTTTTTTTCACTGAATAGTCATATATTTGTGTAGCATATCGTTTGGTGTTGAAATGAAACAAGTCGTACTACTACAAATGGTAGAAAAAGTAGTGCATTTTACGCTGTTTGTTGGTGAAACCAAATAAGTCATTGACATAGTTCGTTTAAACAGATGCTGCTCGTTCATGCGCACAGCCTGTTTTCCTTCAATAGTTTACGTCCAATTCCTTTGTTGTGGCACTATGTCACTGTTAATGCTCATTCAGCGGCAGTTGGTTGTACTACTATGGCTCCAAAAGAAGAATAGTACTGCAGATTATGGCGGAAATAAGGTAAAGACAATCTCTGAAATTTAATGAAGGCAGTATTATGTTACAGGGAAAGCAATTAGAGAATCTTGCAGGTAAATATGTCTTCCTTGCAACAACTGTATGAAACTATAGATGTAAATATCAATATTACCAGAAATCACTCTTATATTATTAATTCCCTTCCAGCTGCAGAATTCAATGTAATGCCTGAATTGGCATAATTCAACGTAATATTTTAGCGAAAGTTCTTGATCTTCCTCTTTCACAAGCTGAGTAATTTTTGTAAAAACTATGACATAACTCTGAATATCTATCAGTTGTTTACAATCAGCAGAGAGATGGAAATTAGTATAATGTTACTACCTAGCCAGTGTTTCATGCACCGGATCTGCGGACAGCCACGTTTGCTCGTTCTAATGCCAGCAGCTTGCAGTGTCGCCTGGTCCAAAACACTGCTGTCATTTGCTACAAGACAAAGGCACATTCTGCGTAATGGTACTATTTAGTAGTGTAATGTTACTTAGTTATGAGTTTCTTTATGGTAAAATAAAAATGTAAATTATTTCAGATGTATAACAAACACGAAACACACATGATAAAGTGGTAGGGGGCTGTCACGGAGTGGTAATCTCATAGAAGTGGAGGAAACCAAGGAGAGATTTAGGTGACAGGTATCTTGCTGTAGAGTGTTTCTTTACAATTGTGGTTCTAAGATGTTTGTACACATTCAAATTGCCCACAAGATGCACCAGGCACCCATTTTAATCTGAAGTTTAGTGGTCATTATGGCTGGAATGAAATATGGGCTACCAGATCCATTTGGTGGATATGAACTGCTGTCGAGTCTGCCTGGTGAATGGAAGAGGTCAGCAAAGAAATTATTTTTTTTGTGGCCAGACATGAATAGTCAAGTGGGCCTACCTTCAGAAAGTATCAGACTTGGTTTTGAAGTTCTCATCTCGAATAATTTTGTTTGACAAGTAGTTCCTCAGGTGTGTTCCATACAAAAATGACCTTTTTTTATTGCTCATTTGATTCTCTAATTGTGTATAGTATGATATGTATTATAATACACGAGTCTAGCAGATACAGGAAGTATGCATACAAAATAAAGCTGGTATTGCAGACCTAGTTACGTAAAATTGGGAGAGACAAGGAAGCATGGTCTGTTGCACAGTCTACATTAATGTACATTAAAATACGTATCACATAAGGAATTGTGAATCAGGTCACAAGTATGATATCCATGTAAGTGTGTAATCAAACCTGCATCCCAATAATTTCATCAATTCTAAAAATTTTGAACAGCCAACTAAGTCAGACATAAAGAAACTGCATAACACAAAAAGAAAAAAACCTCCATTTACAAAATGAAGGTAGGTAAAAATGAGGTAGGTTAACTCCTTAGAAAACAAGAAGTGGTGACATTCATCTGTACGTTCAATTTTCCATGTCAGCCTAGTTAGACACCAGGTTAATTACGGAAATGAGGGAAAGACATGATGAATACTTTAAACACACAGGGGCATGTACTGTAAAATGTTGGCCAGACAGAGCACATTTAGAACACGATAAAAGTAATATGTGGAGAGTACAGAAGTCAGTCTAGTTTAAGGTGCCTATCTTGAAGGCCTTCACCACACTAATGGAGGCATGCAGAATATTTTACAGAGCTGTAGGTGGTAGGGAGAGGTCCAAATTTAAATAGATATAGTTACTGACAAACATGACTTGCTACTCAGAGAATAGGACAAATATACTGCAGTGAAAAACAATAAGTAGGCATTATAGTGCTATTTCGAAAACTAGCCACATAAAGAATGGCATATACATAACACACAAGATGGACATATTTCACTCCATGTGTTTTATTGAGCTCAAATGACCCATCTTCTCACAGATGATTGTGGGACCTTGGCTTTTCAGTACAGACTGTTTTATACGGACAACTGAGCAGTTAGCAGATGTTTGTAGTGAGCAGCATTGTATCAAAAACCTAGATGCCAGTCATTGAATACTGGCCCCTATTGTGACTGGGCCAGAGGTGGGAAAACTTCAATCACATTGGGCATGGGGCCTGAAGACAACATAATATATCGCCAAAACTGTTTCCTCAATAACAAAGCAATTTGGAAATTTAGATGGTTAAAAGGTGTTCAGTTTGACATTCTGTACATGGAGAGAAAAGTTGATAAGAAATTGTATGGATGCCACACAGCAGGTAAGTCCTGAAAGGCGCATAAGGGGAATAGTGTCTAGGAAGGGGGGAGAGGACTGGAGTTTACCAACAATGCTATTCAGTCTGTACATTGAACAAAGTTAAAAAAGATAAAAGGAAAACCTTGTCTGTGAATTGTCAGATGGCAAATGACTTGGAAGAGCAGTTGAACACAGTGGATTGTGTCTTTCAGAGGTCATAAGATGAGCAACAAAAATGAAAAAAAGTGTAATGGAATGTAGTCTAATTAAAGTGATAGAGAGAATTACACACAAAACAATATAATGTATAATGGGATGCCATATAAATGTGGATTTCTTCCTTGATCATATTTTAGACAGCTGAATAAGATGTTAGATATTCTACCTAAAAATTTACAGTGAAAGTTTTCTCTTATCAAATTTGTTGTACATGATCCAGAAGAGTTAATGAGGAATACTGATGCTTTAGCAGTCTCCTGATTGGTTTGATGTGGCTCACTGTGAACTCTTCTCCTATCCCAACTACTTCACCTCACAATATAACACACCCAGTTATTTTCTGGTCATATTCCAATCTCTGCCATCTCCTGAAATTATTACCTCTGTAGCTACCTAAAGTATGACGGAAGTTACTTGTTGGTCTCTTACTGCATGTCCCTTCTTGTCACTATTTCTGTGGTGAAACTCTTAATTTCTTACCACATCAGTCCAATGAATTTTCATCATTCCTCTGTAGAACCAGAGACCAAATACTTAAATTCTCTTTTCTGGTTTATCACAATATGTAATTGACTTTCATATAATTCTGTGTTCCAAAAGTAAAATTCCCCTCCCCACCTCCTTCACCCCCTCCTCCACTAGGGTTTTTAGGACTTCAAACATTACTTTGTGTGCCTCCAGCATTATTTGATTGCAGGTCTCCCAATAATTTGTTCAACTCCTAATTTTCATTGTATCACCTGTGTGTTCTAACTCTTCTTCTGTCATGTCATCAAACAGATCCTACCCCACATAGAAGCCTTAATGTACTCTTACCACATGTCAGCTCATTTCTCTGCTTTCCTGTTTCACACATAAGTGACTTACATTGATGTATTTCTGTCTCCTATTGCACATTTTTGTACTTCCTTACTTTACGAATCAATTTCAGTATTTATTCTGTAACATGAGTTTTTTTACAGTAACCTCGTGCATACTTAAATTTTTCCCTCCAACTTATGTGACTGCCGTTTTCAGATAAATCCCTCCCTCTTCAAATGACCTGCCTGTTGCAGTATTGATTACCACACTATTTATTGCTTCAGAGAACTTTAAACACACCATTCTTCTCAGTACACCACTAACAGTTATTGACTATTCTCTTAAACCTCAGTCTGCTCTTCATCATTACTAACTTGTGATAAAAATCTATATCTGTTACTGAGGATACCTTGCAATCCAATGTCAGATTTTACAAAATGTCTCAAAATGATGTAATCCAGCTAGAATCTCCTCATGTCCCTCGGACTTTCCAAATATACCTCTTCCTCTAGTAATTTTAAAAAAGCATATTCATAATTAACAACAGACTTATAGAACAATTGAATTTGTTTATACTCATCACTTCTATTATCAAGTTCATACTCTTCAACTCTGCCACGTATTGCATTGCCTGTTACAGCATTCCAGTCACTCGTGATTAGTAGATTTACATCCTCATTACATACACATTTTGTCATAAACTTTTACTCCCTCTTCGTCCAATTGTGACATTGGCAGATATACCTGAAACATAACCGTTAGCTTTTTGGTGTCAATTTTGATGAGAATAATCTTATTACTGAACTGTCCACTGTACTGACCCACACATCCACACCCAAAATCTTTGTAAGCGGTTGCAGTGTGCACTGTGCAAGTCAGATGCAGTTAGAATGTAAACAATAGAGGTTGCTGCTTGTGGATGCTCACAGCCTCTCATCCATGCACTCTGACATCTTTTAGATACAGGACGAGCCACCTCTAGCTCAGTCATGTTTACCTTGACATGCGTGTTACCTCATTGTTATTGTGCACGTCTCTGTACCTGGTACAAGTTCTGTTTTAGACTTAGTTTGTTGTGTCCATCATTATATAGTGCTCTCTTGCAGGATTAGAACATTCAGTGACTCAGTCTCTACCCTAGATTTCTGCTCATGAGAAATCCATCCTACCAGAAATGATATTCTTCCTATATCGTTCCACTGACTGCAACTACATCCAGAGTGAACATTAAAATTTCCTCTTCAGGTTTTCTAGCTTCCTTATCACATTGAATTTCTACAGTTTTGTGAGTCAAAGCATGGAATGTCAGTAGTCTATTCATGTATTGCAAATTCATTTTATCCGGAGGATCTTCAGGATTATGACTGCCTCTGCTTCTTGGCTTTAGATCTTTGTCCATATTCATGGAATAAATTGTAATAATTCATGGCAATTGAACTATTTGACAACATATTATTTGGAAAGACATTTTCTGTAACTAAAATGAATGACAGTATCTGAACAGAAGTATTGCATAATGTCTTACCACACAGATCAGTCCTCATTTCTGTCTTTTTTTTTTTTTTAATTTTAATGTAGGTGATATTTAACCAGTACAACCCATATACTTTGGCTATGCAGATGATTGGTCAAAATCTATGCAACACAGAAGTTGGCAACAACTTCTGACAGACATCTTCACCCAGTACTTCCATAAAGTGTGGTTACAAACTACCACAGCTAAAATTGAAATTGCATTTTTTGATGTGTCTAACAGACTGGCACACAGAACCCTTGATCTCCACTTTGAGGGAGACTATCATAACATTCAACCAGAATACCTTGGGACACGTGAGACGTGTGGACAGCGAAATGTTATTTGCTTTGTGCCGGCAGCACTAATTCAATTACTTGGCTTGTCGCCGGCTGCTTGTCACCTTTCTGTTGTTAACAAGCTTCAAACATATTGACTTTTGTGCACTTTAATTCTTCCGGAAATCCTCTGTTTTGCCATATTGCTACACACTCGAATTTTCTTTTTGAGTCACTTCTCTGCAAGTTCTTCACTGTTGTTATAATTATCCATGTAGAGGTGATGCCACTTTCCCTAAGATAATGTCAATAGTTCCATCACTGTTTTTGCTAAAGGTTGTCCAGTGCCAAAATGTATCTTCAATGAAGAAATGTATCCCGTACTTGAACCACACAGCATCCGAATGAGTATGCCTTATTTGATAATTTTTGATGGATTGTAAGCTTTAAAATTTAACTGTCCACGCCATGGTTTCATTCCTTCATCAGTTGAGATGTTTTGACTTAGATTTAACATTTCTTCAAACTTTTTGGAAAAATTAGCAATTGCAAATTGCACTTCGAAAGGCCGGTCAGCATTATCTGGTTTATTGTTGTCAGAAAAATGTAAAAATGATATTTGTCTGAATTGGTTGCGGACATTGTTTTGCGAAATATCGGTCTCTATCAAGGGATTTGTTGATCGGTAATCATAGATCCTTGCGTTCGAAAATTCCCATATGGATAGCAAGCCCAAACCATTTTGTAAGTTCGGATCCCGTAATGTTGACAAATGTCATTTTTAGTCCAGTTTCCTTATATTGCAATGTTGATTGTAATACTCATTGGTTTCATTGCTAATACACTCAAACAGATCTTTCCAAATTCTGAGATATCCACGATGCTCTGTGTATCTTTGGGAAATGTGTGTGGACCTGGAGATCCTTCAAATTTATTATTGGTCCTCAATAAATCATAGTCTGTTTTTGTCTGATTCATCTGAGAGCTGGTATCTGATAAAACTGTTTCCACATACAGCCTTCCTCTCATAGGTTGGGATAATCCTGTGACAGACCTAGAAACATGGCTTTGATGGACTGGACAGGCTATGCACCTAGTTCTCGCATGGAGATAATACCCCTGTGGAGAGGTGCTGGGGAATAAGTGTCAACGGGGTGATTAGAATCCTGTGGATGTTGTGCGGGCATGGAAGACTACTTCAGGAGGGGTGGGAAGGATATCTGTTAGGATGTCTCTTATTTCAGGTTACATGCTGCTATGGCAACTATTTAAACACTGCGCCTGACCAGCTCACCTCACAACACACAATGGCTGCTATGTAAGGCACAACATGTGTGTTCACCAGTGGCAGGCTCAGTTGTGATCTACTTCTTACTTCGCGTGTTTTGGAAGACAGTATATGATTACTGTGCTACAGTGCCCTCCTCCTTGACAAGACCTGGCCTCTTGGATCATCATAGTTAGGACATCATTACACTAAAATGACTGATCCTGTTGGCTGCCACAAATGGCTCCAGTCAGCTTTTTAAGGATTACTTTCGCCACCATGTTCCCTTAAACACTGCTCATATCAAGCCTTTGTTTCCTGATTCAGTTTACTGCTACAGCTCTCCCTCTGCTGCTTCCTAGTATCTGGGAATCCAGTCCACAAGAGATCAAACATTGGCTGGATCCAGGCTTTGTCTAGTGATCCACTTCCGGTATGTGTAAACACGAACTATTGTTAGCGTCACAGCAGTAACTGGTATTACATTGGTAAATGCTATTTCCCTCTGGTTCTGACTCTCCCTGTACTGATTTGCATGATGCACCAGTGTCTCCATGGAGATGGGCCCAGCCTTCCAGCTAATGAATTTGTCTATGGACTATATAAGCTCGGGCCCCAAAGTTCTATTTAACATAGTCAAATTAGTGGCTGGTAGCACTTCCAGGTGTTCCCCTGGCCAATACAATCTGTGGGTTGTGCCTGAAACTGTGGCAGGTGGAGCAAAAATAAATACTGTTTTACATGGTGTCCTGTTCATTTATAATTTCCCCCGTCTTCCTTTAACATTAACTGCGTGGGATTTCTGACCCTCTCCACGTAGTCTGTTCGGACAAACCATAATGGCACCCCTGTAATACTTCTGTAACTCCTTGTTCCATGTAGACAAATCTGTGCTTGTCTTCTGCCACTCCTAGCTGGCTTATCTCACCTGTTCCATAGATTCCTGTAATTCTCTCTCTCTCTCTCTCTCTCTCTCTCTCTCTCTCTCTCTCTCTCTCTCTCTCTCTCTCTCTCTCTTTCTCTTCCCCCCCTCTCTCCCTCTCCTCCACCCCCCCCCCCTCTCACCATGCTGTCCTCCAAGGATAGTAACAACTAAATTATTGGTTCTTTATCCGATTTTCTGCTTCAGTTAGCAACATCTCAGTTAAGATTCACCATTTCTTCTGCAGTTTTGTGTAATAAACACTTCCATTCAGCTGGTGCAGTAAGAGCATATCTTCCTGCAAACAAGAGTTTTTGTGCTGTAGCACTCACTTATTGCCTTCCTTATTCTACCCATTGTTTTATTACTTCTACTATATCATTCATTCTGTCACCCTCATCAGCTGTCCCACTGTTTCCACATGTCATCCAAAAACAGTGACCCAACCTCTACTTCTGCTATGTGGTATATTACCCAAAGCGTGAGTCACCTCATCCCCCAAATTCTCCCATGTTTCCTACTACACAACCTGGAAACTCCTGTAAAGGATGAGCCAGACAATAAGGGATTGTACTTTATTATATGAGCACCCAAACGGTAACTTCATTTTTCCATTGCGGCCAAGCCACGGCCGGCAGTGTTAGCTGCCTGTAAATTCTTTCATCCCACGGTCTAGTAACAGGAAGTCAGCACCGAGGAAGGGCACCTTGATCACGCACCTCTCTCATGTGCTTACGAGGTAACGCCGCCCCAGGTGTCGCTTAGCAGGCAACGGTCTGGAAAGTTCCATGCCGCCCGCACGGTTTGCTCGGTCCTGACCAATCAGGGTGGAGGAAGCCGCGTGGTGCGTCGAATATACCCGGCTGCCCGTCGCCGGGCCCCCTCTCTTGTATTCTTACTCACCCGCGAGTCGGATGCGCGCCCTGTAGCATTGAACATCTCCCGCTTCTCCCGGTGCTGCGGCACTGTGGACTTAGTTTTGGCAGACAACCACTTTCGGTAGCTACGCGAACAATGTTCGCCAAATTATAAGCTCTGGCTCACCCTCACCTCCCTAGGCCTATGTAGCCCCCTTTCATCATGCTTTAGCCAATAAATGGCCTTTCTCTAAAAATTACCCTATTATTCCACAACGCCCATCGCCTGCCCATACCCGCCATCCTGTACACTCCTTCAAACATTCTGTGATGACATACCATCAGTTCAAAATTACCGAGGGCTCTTTCTAACCTAGTTACCTCATTCTATGTCTACCATGCATTAAATAACACCTGTATCACCCAGTGATAACCTCATTTTGTTGATGTGCTTGGTGAACAGTGCTCACTGTTAACATGGTCATTCAGCAATGCTTCCACTGCAGTGACAAGCCATAGTCCACTTAAGACTGGATTTATCTTTTCTCCTGGCATAGCTCATCTGAGGACAGAGCTACCTACTATGCGTCTCTCAGCACAGCAGGTAATCTTCCTTGTACCAAACATACAAAGAAAACTCCCTTACCTCCTAAGCATCCTATGTAGACCTGCTATCGCTGTTTCACTTAAAACTTCTTGCTCGCTACTCAACACTTGTTTCCCACTTTTTCTGGCTCAGCCCTCCAATTCTTGGGTTAATCTAAGGACTTGTCACAAGTTTAATATGTCCACATGCAGAATTCTTGTAGACAACTGCATTTTGACAGTCACTGGTGACAGTTTCACAACCTGATATTGGCCTTGACATTGCATAAAAAGTAGTCTTACCATTTGCAGTGTGTGAAGTCGATAGATTACAAATTGGCCATCCTTGTCTAGTGGTGATATTTCCCTGTGAGTCACTGCTTCCTCTTGCTTTTACAGTGCCAGTTTATTTGCCTTAACCAACCTTTTCAATTCTTCTCTTGCCACCCTCACAAATGCCTTAACCTATTGTCTTCCCCTTCTTGTTTTCCTATGTCAATAATTGAATGCATGTTCTGATCATATACCACCTCACATGGCTAAAATCCAGTAGTTCTTGCTGTTTTGATTTGTACACAGACCAAGATAACTTGAACAGACATCAAAGTTGGTATGTGTGTGTGATATGGTATTATAGCATACTCCCTATTGCTTCATGTACCTTTAACATGCTGCTATTAGCTTGACGATGTAGATAATTTGTCTTCAATTTCTTCCCACATTACAGCTTAAATTCCTTCTATAAATCCTAGATAGGGATGACCTCCTTGATTTGTTATTTCGGATATATTTAAGTACCCTGTTGTTAATTACTGCTTGTACCAATGTTGCTGCCTGTTCATTTCGTACTGCAACCATTTAGACAGGTTATGAAAAATGATTCATAATCCCAAAAGATTCAACCTCCTAAATCGCTCGTCACTTTTCAATGAGTTTGTGCTTGGCTACCATCGCACCTCTGCCATTGTAGCACCTTTGCACTTCCATGCTGCATGTCTCTCCTCCTTTTTCTTTGCCCTCCCTTTTTAACATGTAACAGACACTTCTTGTGAATGACGTTGAGGTGCTAGAACTTCAGCACACAGACTACAGTTTCTTCTTTCTTAATCTATCGTTCTCCACTTTGGCGTTTGAGGTTTGTATTTGTTTCCTCTTCATCCCTGTGCAGTTCTGAAGGCCAGCCCAAGTGTTTAAATTGTAACATGTGACGGAGTAACACATAATTATCATCCCCAGGTCTGCAGGTGGGGTTTGAACATACATGGTACAGGCCAGGTCCAGGGAGGGGTGGTAGCCTGAGCTGTAACCCTCCCAAATTGCCATTTAGTCCCTCTGTCAGAAGTTTGGGAGGTGTGAACCATCGCCTAATGAGTGTGAGCTCCCCTCTGAGGAAGGGTCCCTCAGCAGGAAGGAACATGCTACGCCTTTGGAGATGATGGCGGTCTTGGGGATTCTGTCACAATGAGCCAATTCCAATCTGTTTCTACTAAACGTAATGGGAATGAGGCTAAACATTCAGACTCTTCCAGCTTGCACATTGGTTCCTCATACCACATACTGGACACTGTCATTTCTTTGCTACAGTTAATCCATTTATTATTCAGAAAGGTGTTGACACATTTGCTGGCCCTGTGAAAGCCTGCTTTCATTTATGTAATGGCATTTAGCTTTGGAGGAGCGAGTTGCAAGCAGTTGTAGGGCTAGAGGACCACCCTTGGTCTCCAAAAGCAATCACTTTTAGTGCTAAGGCCCATCGAATCCTGAATTCATGTGGTGGTATTTACACCAGGCTGCTCGATGGTCAGAATGAAGGACAAATCCAAATGAACCTTTCTGATCAGTGTGTCACTGCAGTCCATTGTATAATGAAACAGGTTGATGCAACGTTAGTTCATACATACTCTCACTTCTGATAGTGCAAGTTATGAAGTCATCAATCTCTGACAGAGGCACTACTCTAAGTCCAACCACACATTTGAAGCCAGACGAGCCGTTACCACTGCTATTGTAAGAACCACACTCTTGTCGCAACACAGCCATATGTTACTTGTGGTAGGGATGCTCGTGAGTGATTGCCTGCCTTCTCCTCCCTCCTGCATAAATTGCAGTGGCGACCATGCTCCCTCATCCCAAGATGAGAAAGTCATCCAGCAGATCTCAGTGAAGGCTTGCAAGTTGTTAGCTAGTTGAAAGCCCTGCATTTTTATAACTAGTCATACACACATTTATAATTACATAATATTTTGATGATAATGTAATATGTTGCTAATAATCTACATCTATGTTAAATGTTCTTTCACAGTATAACAACTTCCTTAGTAAGGAGGTTTTAAGCTTTTGTCTGAAAGTGAGGGGCTCATTCATTTCTTTAATTTACTGTGGTAATTTGTTACAATTTTATACCATTATAAAATATACTTTTTGTGTCCTTGCCTTGTTCTTTCTATCTAGATGGAGGTGGTGACAAGCTCTTGTTCATGGTCATGTATTAGGCTGTTTGTGATGTACATGCTGAGATTTTTCTTAATGAACATTATGTTCTGAAAGATATAGTCACAAGAAACTGTTAGAATGCC
Organism: Schistocerca nitens; assembly: GCF_023898315.1. Taxonomy (NCBI): domain Eukaryota; kingdom Metazoa; phylum Arthropoda; class Insecta; order Orthoptera; family Acrididae; genus Schistocerca; species Schistocerca nitens. Next base: position 34,637,907 of record NC_064617.1, read on the forward strand.
TAGCTTTCTAAATAATTCTAGACAGTGGCCCCTGTTGTTGCTGTTTGTTGTTATCCTTACGGCTCTTTTTTGTACTTTGAACGCATTTTGTGTGTTACTGGCACTTGTTCCCCAAAACATGATCACATAGCTGAGAACTGAGTGTAGATATCCATAATATGTTATTTTGAGACTGGTATTATTGCTAATCGGTGCAAGGATTCTAAGAGCATAGCATGCTGTGAATAATTTCTTTGCCAAAATGTTTACATGGTTTGTCCATTTCGATTGGCTGTCTACATTCATCCCTAAGACTTTGGTGCTTGTCACACATTCTAATTCATTATTATTGACTTTTATTCTAGTGGCATTGTGTTTTTTGTTCAATTGGAAGTTAATAAAGTTAGTTTTTCTTTGCATTTAGGGTTACTTTATTCTTTAATGACCAGTTGTGGACATCATTGAGAGCCTCTTTTGTTGGATTTTCACCTGTTATTACTATGTTGCTGTCATCAGCAAAAATTTTTTCTCCATGTCTGATACTTTGTGGGAAGTCGTTAATATATATAAGAAACAATATTGGGCCTAATACACTTCCCTCTGGGACTCTTATATTCACATGTTCAGGGTCAGACGGGTGTTTTACAAGGGAATTGTTTGAAACTTGTGATATCTCAACTCGCTGAACTGTTTTCCAAGTATGATTTGAACCACTTCTTTGTCACACCTCTTACTCCTATTTGCCCTAACTTACGAAGTAAGATTTTGTGGTCGACTGTATCAAAGGCCTTGGACAAGTCTAAAAAGACACCACTTACATTTTCACCTTTGTCCAGTGCTTCTAAAATTACTTTAGTGAACTGTGCTATAGCAGATTGTGTGCCTTTCTGGGCCTACAACCAAATCGGTCATTGGAAAGAAGGTTATATATATTCAGGTAATTTAGCAGTCCCTTTTTGACTAGTATTTCTATTATCTTAGAAATGATACAGTATAGAAATTGGCCTGTAGTTCTCTACATTTTCCACATCTCAGTTTTTAAGGATAGGTATAACTTTTACTTGTTTTAGGTACTCCGGAAAGTATCCAGATTCGAAAGATTCATTAATTATGTCTATGAAATCCCAGTCTGCATAATTAAAGAATGTATAGACTCCATAAAGGGCCCATTAATAAAGTCCTACTGAAGTTTAATTTTTTAGTTTTACTACTAGTGCCACTTCCTTTTCTGTAGTTGGCAAGAGCACCATTGAGTTTGTTGGCTGGTTCTGAGTAGGTAAATCATACGTATCTGGAAATTTCTGCTGTAATTTTTTTGCAATACTACTGAAATATGAGTTTACAAAGTCAGCAAATTTTTTAGGGTTACCTCCTGGTACATTTTTTCTAAAAAGGACCTCAATTCACATATTAAAAAGAGTTAGATGTTTCCTGTTTGACAATCTTCCAGGCTGCTTTTCTCTTATTTTCAGCTTCAAGTAATATTTTGTTGTTTGAAAGTTTCTTGCAGCTAGCAGCACCTTTCTGTATATTTTCCTTTACTTTTTGTAGAATTGCAGAACTTCTGAGTTAGTTTGATTATTTTTTTATGGAGTTCAGATATCTAAGAGTTTCTGAGTGTTTTTTGATACCTGTAGTTACCCATTGATTTCTCTTTGTAGTTTTAATTTGATAAAGAATTTTGGGAAACATCGCTTCAAATCTGAGTTTAAAAATAGACATTAAATTGATAAATTTCTGATTTGTATTGGTTTCTGCATAGACTTCCTTCCAATCTTCATATTCTAGCTGGGATTTAAACTTGTGTGAATGTTACTTTTCAAGATCTGGCAGAGGTGGTCTGATGGGCCCAGGTTTTGGACAACAATGACATTTTTTACTATCAATATCTGTAGCTACATAATCTACAGATCAGGAAGATACTTTTGTTATTCTAGTTGGACAATTAACAAGGGAGGATATTCCATAACAGCTTAGAATATTCACATATATTGCTAGCCTTATCAGGCTTCATCATATTAATGTTTAAGTCACCACAGATAATTAAATTTGCTTTTTTGCCCAGAAACTGGCCTACATCACTTGATTCCACATTGCTCTCCTTTGATTCCCATGGCGCCAGCAGTACAGCTCAAGGAGGCTATAATTCACAGATGCGCCACTGGTCCTCATAACAGATATTTCATTAGAATACTGCTGTCATCTGCAAACATGGTAAATTTGTACTCAACACCATTCACAATAGCTGGCAGATGATTACCAGAAATCAGAGGACAGACACAGAAGGCATTTTTTCCCACCAAACCTTGTTCCATTGATATTACTAAAAGACTAACTTCATGACATGCAGTACCAGTTTCATATTGCTTATCTGACAGTGTCCTGGGTCAACAGAAATATTCCTTTTTAAAATGCAGTCAGTAATTACAAAAATACTGAAAATGAAACTGTTGTCAGAATTTAGTCAGTAAGAGGTATGATCGTGAATCAGAGGTTAAACATAGGAAGAAAAGTATTAAGAAAGGGTGTGCATGTCTTCAGCCAGTGCAGATAAAGATGCACAAAAAACACACACTACATTCATCCAGTGTTTCATAATGAGAGCACTTAGCTGATTCCAACAAACATTGATTGTAAATTTAAACCTTCTCAAAATTCTTAATAGCAGAAAATTAAGTCATTTGAAAAGTAACAAAAGTTCAAAGAAACTGCAGTGTGTAAAAAAACTCCAAATAATATGAAGTTTAGTCATTGGAAGCAATAATAGCAATTAGAAACCCAATAGCAAACGTTTTCCCTTAGTTTGTTTGTGGCCTTCCATAACATTTTCAAGGTTTGCTTGAGTTACAATAAATCCAGGTTTATGAAAACTATATTACCAATGTGAGTTTAGCACACTTCACTTTTCTTTGAATTCTGTTACATGCTTTTGAAATTAAGATGTAAAGCAACATACTTATTACATTCCTGCTTTGTGCCCTTTAGCCTTTTCACCACCCAAGGTTTTTATTCCATACTGTTAAAGTTTTAAGAACATAGAAGTAATCATACTGTGATATGACTCTCATTCTCGTCATGCTATTAAATAGTTTATATTACAGTAAGTACATGACATGGTAGTTTGTAGACATACTTAGTAGAAAAATATGCTCTGATCTTCATGGGCAGCTACACAAGAATGTATTGTTACTCCTGTGCTTTTTAATCTCTCTCTAGGAGAGCTTACATCACAAATTTGTAGGCTTTTTATGATAGATTTTCCTGTAAATATATATTTGTGCACACTACTGTAATTTAGTTGCAAATTGTTTCCTTTGAAGAGAACAACTGTGCATATAGAAATATTAGATGCACTCGTATGATCTGAAATACTGAGTGCCTGTTAATGTTGACATCCCACCTCTTGTCCTAAGCAGACTAATAAAAAGGTTGATGTATGGTTACATTACAAAGCACTTACTGTATGTGTTGTCTGGCAGTTTAATGTTACTATGTATAAGCTTAGGGGTGGCCACTTGTTTAAGATTGACCCACAGATTGCCATGTCTTCATAATATTAGACTTCATAAATAAGACATAGTAATACATTTATGTTCCTTGACATTATGTAATTATATTGGACTTGACTAGCTATAGTGAATGAGCTGGTTATGACATGGCAGTTTTGTGTGTATACATAAGTTAGGGTTGGTACACTGCGTTTTTTGTTATGGCATATATACGTCAAGAATATGTGCACCGTTTTTATTCAGTTTTCTTCAGTTTTGTTTTTTACACAATACTGATACTGTGAGGATGGTAAATGACTGAAACCAGTTGTAATAGGAAACTATGGCTTCTTGAGCTAATAATTCTTTCCTCAGACAGATTAAACATTTCTGTTGACATCTTCACTGTTTTGATATGACTTGTTCACACTCTATTACAGTTGTATGATATATATTTAAAAGTTTGTGTAAAATACAATAGATTTCATGTAAGTTTACATTCTGATAACTTGAATTAGTAGTACAAATTTGCATTTGTCATAGTAGTTCATGAAATCATTCACATTTGTAACTATTAGTCATTTAAATTTGGTTCCTTTGAAAGAAAGCATAAGCATTTTGTATTGCCATTACTGAAGCTCCTACATTACTGTCAATTCTTGCAAGCATTGTAAAATGTCTGGTACAAATATTTGCAACAATCGGAGATTCATGAAGTTAAATTAAATGACACAATGTCATATTTTGTACTTCCAACATAGACATTACAGTATTTGGTGATTTATGAACTACAGGAAATTGTAAAACACTGATGTAGAAAATGTATTCTATCCTTAATGTAACATCCAGTATTCAGGTTGCATGTTCCATAGTATGAAAATATTTAAAATGATATTACTCAGTTACTAGAAACTCTTACCCAGCTAGATATGACATCCTTTGTTTGCATTAAGGATGTATATTAAACCGTCAGCTACAGGTTCATATATTATCGATAGACCTGTATGTTGTCTTTGTATCTTTGGCAGAAGTTAAGACAGCTAACTAGAACTTGACTCTGTATGTTGATGTTACTAGTAGATTTGTTGTGATTTGCACATGATACTATGTTCTGAAGTGAAAGGAAAGTATCTTCCTAAGTTATGTTGCCTACAGATCTTCACCTACTTCATGCTCTTCAGTAGGTATTTCATAAAAAGTGTGCTATTATGCATAGATGGCTTCATATGTACACTGATGGTTTGTGTGCCACATGTGGGACATAGTATACACTAATCATGTAGTTTGAACTAATGGCCGATAATGAAAATTGAAATTTGGATTGTCATTAATACATTTTTGACTTCGCTAGACAGTAGAAGTTGCATATTGCTCTGTGGTGGTATGTCTTGTCATAGGCACTTGACAGCAGTGTGGTAGTCCAAACTAGCCAGTAATATGATAAATGTACAGGTAAAGTTTCCTTTTGTGGAATATTTGATGACTTTGTTGTCACATATAACAAATGTTACTCAAAGTTGGTAAACTGTAGATGAAAAAATTGTCAGCTAAGATGGTGTAGACTGTGTTAAAGCTTCTAAATGTTGTTTACTGTGTTCTATAACCTAGGTATGTAAAAATTTATAAATTTTGTCTTGGTTGAAATCGGTCATTATCCAAACATGCATGAGCTACAATCATGACAAAACATTTTGTTTCAAAATATTTCAATTGATGGTGACTCATCAGCTGTGAAGTCCCCCAGCTTTGTGCTAAACTTGCTATGTGTTAATGCTGTATGATGCTTTTCTATAGATGCACATAGAAATGTTGCAATCTTTCTAAATTACATATTCAATCGAATGATTTCGATTTGGTTATGATGAATAGCATCTTTTGTATTACAACATCAAACATATAGTGTAGCTATTTCAACTATTATTAAAATGAGGAAAATCTTTCATGTGAAGTAGTTTCTATTTTTAGTTAAGGAGTAACCTGCTTGTAGCAGGTAAACATAAACCTTTCAATGTTAATTCGATGCAACATGTAACAAGTCTCTGTAAAGTGTCTGCGTGTTGTAAAAATTAATGCTATTGGATAGCAGCACTGTTAATCTAGATGTTAATCTTTATTTTTTTATGCACTGGCGGGAAAAACTGTTCAACAATCCATGTAAGAAAATCGAAATAATAGTCTAACCCTTAAGGCAAGGATCTTTCTTCTGTGTATCAAATAACCTTAGACAATCTTTCAAAAGATAATCACATGTCTGTCAGCTCTGACAATGCTTCTGATTACTTGCAGACATCTGTTCCTCTCTCTCCTATCGGCCGCTCTTGGCCAACTCTTGATTTCTTCGACCCCGACGGTATTAGGTTGCGAGGCCTGAGGGTGTCATTCATTTTCTTTCTCTAATCTTACATTCCATGGGGAGGAGGGCCTCCATAGACACAGTGAAGCCAGTCCTCTGCGAACCTGTAAGAAAAATGTGGTCCTCCAAACTGAGGGTTATGTGACGGCTGGTAATCTATCCTTGCAAGAGCAGAGAGATTGTGAGAACAGAATAGACCATAATGGGTGTGTGGACAGGAGTGTTTCTACCATCATTCACCTACAATGACACTCATTTGGGAACAAAGTGGTCTGCAGTTGGGGACACCGTTCTGCATGGAAAATGAAGTAGGTGACCACATAAAATGGGAACTGTTCCAGGTCTTCAAAGAATTATCATCATAAGAAATAATGAACAATAATGGAAACTTGTAACCCATGTTCAAGTCACTACAAGGACAATCGTGAAGAGCACAGCACTTCACCACTGCACTGAGGCAAGTGACAAAGCACAACAGAGGAGGCTGGTATTCGAAAATACGTCGTGATATGCACCGATTGGATATTCCTGAGGGACAGAACGGAAGTAGTGTTACTGGTGTCTAATATGAAGAGAAGACTGAAGTGAAAATGATGAAACATTGTGAGGGACTGTTGCTGAAATGATGATGAACCAATGTACTTCATCCCAAAACACACTTCATTACACAGCCTCTAAGACGATACAAGATTCCAGAGTTGCCAGTCATCCCATACCTCATGGACATCTGCACTAATGGTCTTAATTTGTATTTTGATGACCACACTAGGAGAAATAAGACTGTTACTGAAGACGTTTCTGGACCTTTAACAAGATGACATGATGTTCAGTCAGCTTGACAAGATACCTGAAGCACCTTCACCTGCAATCTTCCATTTGGGAGAGGGACATGAACTACCTGTACGCCAACATAGTTAGACAAAAATGTTAAAATTGTGACAAAGCAGCTCTATCTGCCAACCAGCCAGAACATTTCCTCCTGTCATGCATCTCCTTCACATTTGCTGAAATGTTTACCATAAGATCCAAGAAACCAAGGAACGAACAGTAAACAAAGACTGCCTGTGTCTGCATGCTGTGGATTCTCTGATGTGGAAGTGTATCACTTGCTTGTAACACAGTCATATCTCAAAGAATATTCAGCTGAATGCAGTCTTAAATACCAGTGGACCACTAATTTCGTCTGGTGAGGAAACGGACAGCTTATAATAATACAGTGGGAGATGCCAGTCTTAGTGGAAGTCCCATCCTGATGTTTCACAGGCCAATCAGTGAGATGTGTTGGAACTGTGAGTGTTCTTCAAAAAGTTCAAAGAATAGTGGTAGCTCTATGGGTGGCTGTTCCTAAGTTGGCCCGGCTGAGGATTTATATCACGATGTTTCTTGAGGGAGACAGGATAACCAGAAGAATGCAGCATGTTGTGTGGCACAAGAAACTACCACCTGTTCTCAAAGATCTGTGTGGACTTCGCACTGAACTACATCAACAAAGATGACCATCCAGAATTCGTGATACGAGGTAAAAGTGTACAAAGTAACCTGTTGTTATTGTGAGGAGTAAATTGCATCCTGGTCACTGCTGTTACACTGTCTTCAGTGTAATATCAGCCACAGTACCACTGGTGTGACGTATGTGCTAGGAAATCAGTTGTGACCAGGAACAGGACAAAAACATTTTACTAACACAGGCAGTGTCACTATGAAAAAATAAATCTGGGTTTAGTTTCACTTGAGATATTCCTAACAAGCTATTTATGTATGTTCCTTTCCTGCAGCTTTGCTGTTTTTCTCATAAATCATATTTAGCCATAAAATATTGTGCACATAAATATTAGTTACTTGAGAATTATCTGCCTCTGTTCTGCACCAATAGTGCAGCACAGAAGCTGTGGAAGCCCCAGCTGACACAGGTGATGAAATGTTGACATTACTGCCTGCAATGTACGTATCAAGTATCATAACTTCTGTTGTATGTAATAAGCTCATTTAAAAGAATGTACTAGGTAAATGAAGTTAATTGGCATCTATAATATACAGTAACAGAAATCTACAAATATTTTACAGATATGACAAATTACTATGATCATCAAATTAAATGTACTGAAAGAAATCAGTGTCACTATATTTGCCATGTATTTATATAGTCAAAAATGCTGTATCAGTTTGTTAATTAGCTCATGTTCAGTGCTGATAGATATGTGAAAGAGAGGTGTATTTTGCAGTAAGAAAAACTACACCAAGCTGTTAAATGTTTTATTACTCTGAACCTAGCTTGGTATGGATATTTCACACCAAAATGAGTTCTATGCAAGCTGTGCTGCCCAATTTTTGTATAGGATGCTATGTTTTCCATTGTCATATTTGCGAGTTAAGTGAACTATTGGCTCAACAGATGATAGTGAGTGGAATAATAAGTTTCTTTAATATAATAATTTGTGAAACATAACAACAATAAGAATGTAGAGTTATGTAATACCTCCTTACGTAATGAAAATTCAGACACTTGTATAAACATTGTAAACTCAAGTTTTCCACTCTGTTTTTAGTTACTAAAATTATGTCCCAGAATTTGAACCATACCTTCTGTAATGCACTTGTTGGTTGTGGCACTACAGTTAAAGCTATAAGACTGCCTACTTGTACAAGAACTGAAGAGCAGTTGTAATTTTGTGTTAATACAAAAGTTAAATTGAAGTATACCAAGAACTCTCCTGAAGAGGTTGAGAAAGACAATTAGGCAGTTGCACCTGTTCATTAAGGATGTTTGACTGTTCACTGTTGGGATGCAGTGAAGGTAATGTGAAGGAATCCTCCCCTCACACCCGCAAGCAAAAGACATAATCTGTCGTTCGCTCTCACTGTCCTCCTCAGTGTGCAGGGTGTTCCACAATTCCTATTCCAGGCTTTCACAGGTTGTTCAGGAGACTTTGTATAGTTGTCAACATTGCCTCCTTACCAAACCCTCATCTACTAAACTTGTTCTACAAACGTGTGATAGGAATTGTGAAATACCCTGTTTTTTGTTAGTTACCAGATTAAGGGAAAATGGTTCGCATACATTATTGCGCCTCAGTAATACAGCATCTTGCATATCTAGTTTTCAAACATCTGCTACAATACAGATAGTGGAATTATGTGCAATTACTACACATGAATTTATGCGTAAAGTAAACATCTCATTTCCTTCTTTCTTCCTATGTGGTCAATTGGGTTCAGTCCAAGTCTGTTGTTTCTAGAAAAGCTGACATACATGCTGATGTAATTAACCAAGCTTGGGGAGAAAATTGTCAGTGCAAAAATGTGCTTGCATGTCACCAGCTTTCATTCAGTCTTCCTTAATGAATATTACTATGCAGTAATAGAAATATGTTGTTTATCTGTAATGCTCATAGAACTGTCTGTTAACATTTCTACAATCAAACCTCAAGTCTGTAAAATGTATAACATAGTTCCCTATATGAATTAAACTGATGACTTCATTGCTTATGAATGTGAACAAAACATTTGCCATTTTTCATATTAGTATTAGCAGTCAGATATTGTTTATGAATGAAGTAAAGTATTATGTACATGTTGATTTGCAAGTGACACTCATGAGGAACAAAGTTTGTTGGAAGTTACTACGAAGTGTGCTTGCATAGTTATTTTGAATGCAGACATATTACTGCAATGATATTACCATATTTGTGTACTGTACCTGTAAATTCTGTGCCTTATACAGGTTTACAAATGTACTGATAAATCCATATTGTCTGAAGAATTGATCACCCATGCTTAAAAGAGCTGCATACTAATTGCTCCATAAATTAGTTCATGTGTAAGTAATTTACTTGGTGCATGTAGCCAAGAAAATGTTCAGGAAAGGTTTGTTGTTAAGCATAAAATTTGTTTGAAGTTTGTAAGTGCTGTCACTCACCAACACTGGATGGATAGTCAAGGTAGATGCATGCAATTCATGCTAAGACTACCACTCACTCAAACTTCTATGTTACACATCTTAAAGAGTAAATTAGGGCATTCTAAATTTCTGAATTTTGTCAATTTGGGGAAATAATCATTATGAACTTTTCATTGTCCTTAAAAGTTGTGACATAAGTAATCTGCGGCTGGTAGTGGCTCTGGGCTAGTTACTTACTGACCAAATCTTACACAGTCACATACAGGGACATGGAAGACAGAACTGAATACCAGTTACTGGAACAGTTACTATAGTGATCGTGGTAGCCAAATACTTGATGACATAAGAATGCAAAGTTAGAATTACAGTATTCTGGCTGCACAGTGACATAAACATAATAAATGTTGAGTTATTAATGTCCATGCATTTTCATTTGTTTTTCTTCTATGTTTTTGGTACACCAATTGTTTGCTGCAGATTTTCCTCTCAGATGTATGTATTCATATAAGAGGGTGTGCCCTCAACATAGATGTTAAAGTAATACACGAGCACTGTAAGAATTCTCCTGTCAGAATGAAAAAAGGTGAATATGTTCCTCTGTAAAACAATACGAGAAAAGTGAGGAACCAACTGCTCAATCCTCATTCCCTTTCTTCACAAAAATTTTGGTATGTGAACTTACGCTGTTCAGGTATCGAACATTCTACAGTCTTCCAACCCCATCTCTCTACAGTTAAGTATTCATATGCCCCTATAATTTGAACAAAAATGAATCTGGCTATAGCAGATTTGGGGAAACTGACAACTGACAATACCCCCCCCCCCCCCCTCCTGTGGGTCCGGGGTAAGAATAGGCCCGAGGTATTCCTGCCTGTCACAAGAGGCGACTAAAAGGAGTTTAAACCGTTTCCGTTTCGGCCTTCCATGTGATGATCCCCCTTGGGGTTTGACCTCCATTTTTCAAAATTCTACAGAAGTACGAGCCTTTTCGGGAAGGACGCCTTACGTGGTGTACCACTGGTCCTCAGTGCACTAAGACCTTGGCACTCAGCATTGTAACGGCATTGTAACCATACCCACTATTCCTCAAATTGGGCCTAAACGCCTGATTGGTTGTACAAGTTACGCCCATAGTGCGTCCCCATCTGCACCTACGATCATGATGGACTTCCCATGGCACCAGACATCCAGCACGGTTGCCAGCCCATTGTGGTGGGGTCGTCATGTACCCTCTAGGTTGTAGCCCCCTGACAACACAGGGATCGTACTGCCGATACCTGAGCTGCACCCTCCCCACGTCGGCCAAGGAGTAGATGCCCGTCTCCTTGGGGCATTAGGACTCCCGGCAATGGTCATCCTACCAGGTGGCCCTTACTGAGGCTGGGTGGCGCCTGTGGGGAGAGCCCCTGGTCGGAGTGGGTGGTATCGGGGCGGACGTTTCGCAGATGAAACGTCAACATGTATCAGGTAGCTCTGTGGCCGAGTCTTTTAAAAAGAAAGGTACTGTCTCTGGTTCTGGTTCTCCTGCCCTTTCCCCCTTGGCCACTCCCTGGGAGGAAGGACAGGCCCGCCGGCTTGGGGCGAAGTACTTCTCCCGCTATTTGGTCTGTTCTCGAACTGATGGGGGGACGTTTGCCACCTCCAAGCCCATGTTCTTTGTTCAGCACATTGAGGACATCTTCGGGGAAATCGAGGCTCTTAGTAAGATGCGTTCGGGGTCCATTCTTATAAAGACCACCTCCGCCACAGTCGGCGGCGCTCCAGGCGTGCGACCACCTAGGGGACATCCCAGTGTCCATTGTCCCGCATCTGGCACTAAATAGGACGCAGGGGGTTATTTTTCATCGGGACCTCCTGCTGCAATCTGATAAGGAGCTCAGGGCCAACCTGGAGCGCCGAGGCGTGCATTTCGTCCGGCGAGTCCAGTGCAGCCCCAAAGACCGTTGCATCGACACCGGGGCCTTTATCCTCGCCTTCGAGGGGGAAGTTCTCCCGGAGAAGGTAAAGGTGATGTGCTACCGGTGCGACGTGCGACATTACGTCCCCCCTCCTATGCGCCGTTTTCGGTGTTTGCGCTTTGGGCACATGTCGTCACGGTGTGAGGCTGAGCTCCTTTGTGGCGATTGTGGACGTCCTCTTTGTGAGGAACATACATGCACCCCACCACCTCAGTGCGTTAATTGTCCTGGCATCCACTCGCCTAGATCCTCAGACTGCCCCGCATATCAGAAGGAGAAGAAGATACAAGAACTGAAAACTTTGGATCGGCTCTCTTATTCTGAGGCCAGGAAGAAGTATGATCGCGTCCATCCCGTGTCATTGACCACTTCGTTTGCCTCAGTTGTGTCCACTCCTTCCGTGGTATCCTCACCCCTATCCTGTCCCCCCTCCGCCTCCTCCCCCCATCTGGGGTCTCTGCCTCTGCCTCCCAAATCCCTCTCTTCCAAATACTCCTCCCCCGTGGTCCCCGCCCCCTCTGCCCCAGGGGCCACTCCTCCTCCTCCTCCTCCTCCTCCTCCTCCTCCTCCTCCTCCTCCTCCTCCCCCCCCCCCCTCATCCCCCCCCTGCCGCCTGAGAAGCGATTCTCTTCTCAGGCGTCCATCGGGGAAACATTCCGGACCCCAGCTTCCGATGTCCGGCGTTCCAAAACGGACCCCGCGCGTGAGGACCTTCTTCGGGTCCAGCCCACCATCCCTGTGCCTTCTCGGACTTCCAAGAAGGCCTCCAAGAAGTAGTCTCTATCCCCCTCTCCACCCCGGCGCGTTTCGTCTGACGCTCCATCCGTGAGTCGGTGCACCCGGCCGTCCTCAGTTTCGCCGGGACGCTCTGCTGCCAGGCGCTCAGCTGGCCTCTCGTCGGCAAATGATGCTGCCCTCCTACACAACCAGGGACAGCGGCCGCAGCTGGCAACGACTCGATGGAACAGGATCCGCCTCCCGCCGGTTGAAGCGTTGTTCCCTCGAAACCTGGCCCTCCGCGGACGTCAAGGTGACCCGCTCTTCACCTGTTTCGTTCCCCCTTTTTTCTGACTAGCGATGGCCATGTTACATTGGAACATAAGAGGTATTAGATCTAATTGGGAGGAATTACAACTGCTCCTCCGCCTGCACTGTCCGCTCGTCCTTGGTCTGCAGGAAACCAAGTTACGCCCAACTGACCGTATTGCCTTTACCCACTATACCTCGAAGCGGTATGACCTCACCCCTGTGGACGGTATTCCAGCTCATGGTGGGGTCATGTTGCTCATTCGGGACAATGTCTATTACCATCCAATCCCATTGACCACCCCACTCCAAGCAATAGCTGTCCGTATTACTCTTTCTGCCTTTACTTTTTGAGTTTGTACCACCTACACTCCATCGTCATCTGCTGTTAGTCGGGCTGACATGATGCACCTGATCGTTCAGCTTCCCCCGCCGTTTTTATTGTTTGGCGACTTCAATGCCCATCATCCCTTTTGGGCCTCTCCTGTATCCTGTCAAAGAGGCTCACTCTTGGCGGATGTCTTCAACCATCTCAATCTTGTCTGCCTCAATACTGGCGCCCCGACTTTCCTCTCGGACTCTACTCATACCTACTCCCACTTGGACCTCTCGATCTGTTCTACCACTCTTGCCCATCGGTTCGAGTGGTATGTCCTTTCTGACACCTATTCGAGCGACCACTTCCCCTGTGTCGTTCATCTTCTGCACCACACCCCATATCCACTTCCTTCGAGCTGGAACATACCGGAAGCTGACTGGGGACTTTACTCCTCCCTGGCGACCTTTCCGGACCACAATTTTCTCAGTTCTTAGTCAGTTCGAATACCTCACGGCTGTTATCGTCAATGCTGCCGAACGTTCCATTCCTCGTACTACCTCTTCTTCACGTCGCGTTTCCGTCCCCTGGTGGAACGAGGCTTGTAGAGACGCTATCCGTGCTCGACGACGTGCTTTACGCAACTTTCGCCGCCATCCTACGTTGGCGAATTGTATTGGCTACAAACGACTCCGAGCACAATGCCGTAGAGTCATCAAAGACAGCAAAAAAGCTTGTTGGGCCTCTTTCACCAGCTCCTTTAACAGTTTTACTCCCTCTTCTGTCGTATGGGGTGGCCTGCGCCGGCTGTCGGGCATTAAGGCCCACTCCTCGGTACCTGGCCTGACCTCAGGTAATGAGGTCCTCGTTGATCCTGTGGCTGTCTCCAACGCCTTCATCCGGTTTTTCGCAGAGGTTTCAAGCTCCGCTCATTACCACCCTGCCTTCCTTCCCAGGAAAGAGGCAGAAGGGGCTCGGCGACCTTCCTTCCACTCGCTGAATCTGGAAACTTATAATGCCCCCTTTACTATGCGGGAACTCGAACGTGCGCTTGCACTGTCCCGGTCCTCTGCTCCGGGGCCGGATGACATTCACGTTCAGATGCTGGCACACCTTTCTCTGGCGGGCAAAAGCTTCCTTCTTCGTACCTACAATCGCGTCTGGACCGAAGGTCAGGTCCCCATGCGTTGGCGTGACGCCGTCATTGTTCCTGTACCCAAACGCGGGAAGGATAGACACCTTCCTTCTAGTTACCGCCCCATTTCTCTTACAAGCTCTGTCTGTAAGGTGATGGAGCACATGGTTAATGCTCGGTTAGTCTGGATTCTTGAATCTCGACGGCTACTTACCAATGTCCAATGCGGCTTTCGTCGCCGCCGCTCCGCTGTTGACCACCTTGTGACCTTGTCGACATTCATCATGAATAACTTTTTGCGAAGGCGCCAAACGGTAGCCGTGTTCTTCGATTTGGAGAAGGCTTATGATACCTGTTGGAGAGGAAGTATCCTCCGCACTATGCACAGGTGGGGCCTACGCGGTCGCCTGCTCCTTTTTATTGATTCCTTTTTAACGGATCGAAAGTTTAGGGTACGTGTGGGTTCCGTATTGTCCAACGGCTTCCTCCAGGAGAACGGAGTGCCTCAGGGCTCCGTCTTGAGCGTAGCCCTTTTTGCCATCGCGATCAATCCAATTATGGATTGCATTCCACCTAATGTCTCAGGCTCTCTCTTTGTCGATGACTTCGCGATCTACTGCAGTGCCCAGAGAACATGCCTCCTGGAGTGCTGCCTTCAGCGTCGTCTAGACAGCCTATACTCGTGGAGTGTGGCAAATGGCTTCCGGTTCTCTGAAGAGAAGACGGTTTGCATCAACTTTTGGCGATATAAAGCGTTCCTTTCGCCATCCTTACATCTCGGTCCCGTTGTTCTCCCATTCGTGGAAATAACTAAGTTTCTAGGGCTCACGTTGGACAGGAAACTGTTGGTCTCCGCATGTCTCTTATTTGGCGGTCCGTTGTACACGTTCCCTTAATGTCCTCAGAGTTCTTAGTGGTTCATCTTGGGGAGCGGATCGCACTGTCCTGCTTCGCTTGTATCGGTCCATAGTCCGATCGAAGCTGGATTATGGGAGCTTCGTCTACTCGTCTGCTCGGCCATCCCTCTTACGCCGTCTCAACTCCATCCACCATCGGGGGTTACGTCTTGCGACCGGAGCCTTCTTCACTAGTCCCGTCGAGAGTCTTCATGATGAAGCTGCCGAATTACCATTGACCTACCGGCGTGACGTACTGCCGTGTCAATATGCCTGCCGGCTGTTGTCTACGCCCGACCACCCCTCTTACCAGTCCTTCTTCGCCGATTCTCTCGACCATCAGTACGGGTTGTATGTGTCTGCCCTGCTGCCCCCCGGAGTCCGCTTCCGTTGCCTGCTTCGACAATTGGATTTTGCCCTCCCTACCACCTTCAGAGAGGGTGAGAGACCGACACCACCTTGGCTCCAGGCTCCGGTTCATGTTTATCTCGACCTCAGCTCACTCCCGAAGGAGGGTACTCCGGCTGCAGTCTATTGCTCACGGTTTGTCGAACTTCGTGCTCGACTTGCCGGTCACACCTTTATTTACACCGATGGCTCCAAAACTGTCGATGGTGTCGGCTGTGCCTTTGTCGTTGGGGCCGCCACCTTTAAATATCGGCTCCTCGACCAATGTTAGAGCTTCACGGCCGAGCTTTTTGCTCTCCATCAGGCCGTTCAGTATGCCCGCCGCCACCGCCATTCATCGTATGTACTCTGCTCTGACTCACTCAGTGCTCTTGAGAGCCTTGGAGCTCCCTCTCCGGTCCATCCCTTGGTTCAACGGATACAACAGTCCCTCCATTCTTTCGCTGATAATGGTTCTGCTGTCAGCTTTCTGTGGGTTCCCGGCCATGTAGGAGTGCCTGGGAATGAGGCTGCGGATGCTGCAGCCAAGGCTGCAGTCCTCCTGCCTCAGCCAGCCTCCCATTGTGTCCCATCATCTGACGTTCGTTAGGATGTTTGTAAGAGGCTTGTGTCGTTGTGGTGGAATGCTTGGTCATCCCTCCAAGGAAACAAGCTCCGGGTCGTAAAACCGCTCTCAACTGCTTCGACAACCTCCTCCCGACCATCTCGGCGAGAGGAGGTTCTTCTGACCAGGTTGCGGATTGGGCATTGCCGGTTTAGCCACTGCTACCTGCTCTCAGGTGACCCAGTCCCGCAGTGCCCTTGTGGTCTGGCATTAACAGTGTGCAATCTTTTATTGTCGTGTACCCGCTTTAGTCAATCTCGTGTTGTCCTGTCCCTGCCATCTACTTTACCGGATATTTTAGCTGATGACGCTCGAGCAGCTGCTCGTGTTCTGCGTTTTATAACTTTCTGGCTTGTCCAAAGATATCTAACCTTTTTACTTATTTTATCTGCATCTTTGTCAGGTCTTTCTGGTGTCCCCCCCTCCCCTTGAGTTTTACTAGATTCCATTTGCTCTGACAACAGTGACTGGGCGCTAATGACCTCAGTAGTTGAGCGCCCTTAAACCCCACAAAAAAAAAACCACCCCCACACATATGCACACAACACTCCTTCAGCAAAAACAGGTGAATAAGTTTGTCCTTAATTTGCTTCCATGCAGTCAAACCCAATGGACTATATACAGCTAAAAGTTCCCTTGTCCATTGTCTCCAATCAATACGAGATGTCTCAGCAATACAGTACCATAAGTAGGATCAATGTTTCCTATAGCTGGATCTTGAATGATATTAAGACACCTGGATCAAAGCAGTTAAGTTAGACTGTTGGAGCATTGGTTTCCTGGATGGAATGTGGAGTCACTCTACTTAATATTATAAGTTCTCCATGAAAAAACTCCCAGATCTTTAGATTTGAAAACACATGTGCAGGGACGGTCTTACACCTTTAATGACTGCTTCACCCACATATTCCCCCCTGCGGGTCCGGGGGTTAGAATAGGCCCGAGGTATTCCTGCCTGTCGTAAGAGGCGACTAAAAGGAGTCCATCCCCCTCAAGGGGGTAGTTAGCGCCTGCGTCCGGAGACGGACAGTTCCACGACCTATATTTGTGGCCTTTTTGGTTTTTCATTTCTCGTTTCTTCCTTTGGTTGGTTCCTTTCTTTGTTCTTCTCCATCTGTCTTCCTTACTCTTTCCCTTGCCTACTTCTCCTTGCCTACTTCTCCTTGCCTACTTCTCCTTGCCTACTTCTCCTTGCCTTCTCTGGTCTCCGCCTCGGCGTTTGAGACAGTCTGTCCTCTCTCTTCCTTTTCCTCTTCTTCCTTCCTCCCTGTGCGCGCCTAAAGGCCGACCCACGCGTTCGCACGCGTAGCCGGTGACGGGGTAACGCGTAATTCCCCGCCCTGGGTAGACAAGTAAGGCACGCACGTACCCCCTGGTAAAGGCCAGGCCCGGGGAGGGGTGATTGCCTGAGCTGATACCTTCTGACCATGCCGATTGGTCCCTCCGTCTGTTTCTCGGGAGGTGTGACCTGAGGTGTAAACATTCACCTAAGGCGGGAGTGCCCTCTGAGAGGGTCCCCACAAGGAAGGAGCGCGCCATCGGAGACGCTGGCAATCATGGGGGATTCCCCCGCAATGGATTCTCTTCTCTCTCGACTTCTGCCCACAAACGGAAACATGAACAGCCACCAGTGACAAAAATACTACCGCATGCCCCACAGTTCCTCGTCGTTTCTCGATCTGAGGACGGAAAGGATTTCTCCTCTGTCAACCCTTTCGTTATCCAGAAGGGCGTAGATGCCATCGCCGGATATGTCAAGTCGTGTACCAGGTTGCGTAATGGTACCTTGTTACTAGAAACTGATAACGCCTTTCAGGCACAGAAACTGCTTCGAGCCACACTCCTGTACACGTTCCCTGTCCGGGTGGAGGCTCACCGAACTTTGAATTCGTCTCGTGGTGTAGTCTATACTAGATCCCTCGACGGATTGACTGACGAGGAGATTCAGTCTTTCCTCGCTGATCAGGGCGTGACGGCTGTCCATAGGGTCATGAAAAAGGTCAACAATGACCTTGTACCGACCCGGACACTTTTCTTGACCTTTGACAGTGTTAAGCTGCCATCGCGCATCAAGGCGGGGTACGAGGTTATTTCGGTTCGCCCCTATGTCCCGACACCTACGCGCTGCTACCAGTGTCAGCGTTTTAATCGCACTCGCCAGTCTTGTTCCAATGCGGCTAAATGTGTCACTTGTGGCAGGGATGCCCATGAGGGTGACTGTCCACCTCCGTCTCCTCGTTGTGTGAACTGTCAGGGTGACCATGCAGCGTCCTCCCGCGTCTGTGCCATCTATAAGGAAGAACGCTGTATCCAAGAAATTCGGGTCAAAGAGACAGTGTCCACCTCGGCTGCTCGCAAGCTGTTTGCTAGTAGGAAGCCCACGCTGCTCCCAGCGGGGAAATACAGTACTGTCCTCGCCTCTCCTCGGACTACCAGGGAAGTGGCAACCCAGAAATGCGATCTGACCTTCAGCACCACGGTCGTCCGTTCGGCCAGTGCTAAGATCGCGCGGTCGACGTCCCCTCTTCCTCCCATCACCCCACAGACACAAGCCCCTTCATCAGCTTCTGCTAAGACGAAGACCCAGAAGTCAGATGCATGGGCCTCCAAGAAGGAACCTTCCCATGAAGACTTCCTACGTACCCCGAACTCCCAGCCATCGACCAGTACGTCGACTAAACGACCTTCCGAGAAGGCTCAAAGGAAGCAAAGTTCTCCTTCTCCGCCACAGCGCGTTTCTTCTCCTGCGCCACCCAGCGGTTGCCGCCCCAGGCCGTCATCCGTTTCGCCTGGCTGCACTGCTGGTAGCCGAACATCTGGCCGTTCACCGGCAGAGGAAGCTCCCCCTCCCGGCCATCTTACCAAGATGGCCGATGAACCTATAGAACCAATGGACGATGACTGTCCGCCTACTGATAGCGGCGGCAGTGCTCGCTCGAAGCCAGGCCCTCAGCGGCCTTCGAAGTGACCCCTTCTTTTATCTTCCTTTTCTTCTTACGATGGCACTTATTCACTGGAATATTCGCAGCATTCGCTCCAACCGAGAGGACTTGAAGTTGCTGCTCCGCTTGCACTGTCCGCTCGTCGTAGCCCTCCAGGAAACGAAGCTACGCCCTTGCGATCAAATTGCCTTGGCACACTAGACCTCTGTGCGTTCTGACCTACCCCCTGTGGTAGGTATCCCAGCTCATGGAGGGGTTATGTTGCTGGTCCGGGATGATATTTACTACGATCCCATCACGTTGCACACCGGCCTGCAGGCAGTTGCCATCCGAATTACTCTCCCCACTTTTACATTTTCCATTTGTACCGTTTACACTCCATCGTCGCCTGCCGTTACCAGGGCAGACATAATGCAACTTATTGCTCAGCTACCTGCACCATTTTTGTTAACTGGAGACTTCAATGCCCACCATCCCCCTTGGGGCTCTCCAGCATCCTGCCCGAGGGGCTTCCTGTTAGCAGACCTTTTCAACCAACTTAATCTTGTCTGCCTCAATACTGGCGCCCCTACTTTTCTTTTGGACACATCTCACACCTATTCCCATTTAGACCTCTCTATATGTACTACCCAACTTGCACGCCGGTTTGAGTGGCATGCACTTTCTGATACATATTCGAGCGACCACTTCCCGTGTGTTATCCATCTCCTGCAGCATACCCCCTCTCCGTGCTCATCTAGTTGGACTATCTCCAAAGCAGACTGGGGGCTCTTCTCTTCCAGGGCGACCTTTCAGGATCAAACCTTCACCAGCTGTGATCGTCAGGTCGCACACCTCACGGAAGTCATTCTCACTGCTGCTGAATATTCCATCTCTCACCCTACTTCTTCTCCACGTCGCGTACCGGTCCCCTGGTGGACCGCAGCATGTAGAGACGCTTTACGTGCTCGGCGACGTGCTTTACGCACCTTTAAACGCCACCCTACAGCGGCGAATTGTATCACTTACAAACGGTTACGTGCACAGTGTCGTCGTATTATTAAAGAAAGCAAGAAAGCCAGCTGGGCTGCTTTCACAAGCACCTTCAACAGTTTTACTACTTCTTCTGTTGTCTGGGGTAGCCTGCGCCGGCTATCTGGCACTAAGGTCCACTCACCAGTTTCTGGCTTGACGGTCGCGAATGACGTCCTTGTGGCCCCTGAGGCTGTCTCCAATGCCTTCGGCCGCTTTTTCGCAGAAGTTTCAAGCTCCGCTCATTACCACCCTGCCTTTCTCCCCCGCCAACAGGCAGAGGAGGCTAGGCCACCTAACTTCCGCTCCTCGAATCGTGAAAGTTATAATGCCCCATTCACCATGCGGGAACTCGAAAACGCACTTGCCCGGTCACGGTCCTCCGCTCCAGGGCCTGATTCTATTAATATTCAGATGCTGAAGAACCTTTCTCCTGCGGGTTAAGGTTTCCTTCTTCGTACTTACAATCGCATCTGGATTGAGGGACATGTTCCCGCATGCTGGCGCGAGTCTATTGTTGTCCCGATTCCTAAGCCGGGGAAGGACAAGCACTTGCCTTCCAGTTATCGACCCATCTCGCTTACCAGCTGTGTCTGTAAAGTGATGGAGCGAATGGTTAACTCTCGATTGGTTTGGCTGCTCGAGTCTCGACGCCTCCTTACCAATGTACAATGTGGATTTCGTAGGCGCCGCTCTGCTGTTGACCATCTGGTTACCTTGTCGACCTTCATTATGAATAACTTCTTGCGGAAGCGCCCGACCATGGCTGTGTTCTTTGATTTGGAGAAGGCTTACGACACCTGTTGGAGGGCGGGCATTCTCCGCACCATGCATACACGGGGCCTTCGCGGTTGCCTCCCTCTTTTTATTCGTTCCTTTTTAATGGATCGACAGTTCAGGGTATGTGTGGGTTCTGTCCTGTCAGACACCTTTCGCCAGGAGAATGGGGTGCCACAGGGCTCAGTTTTGAGCGTCGCTCTCTTCGCCATAGCGATCAATCCAATAATGGATTGCCTCCCAGCTGATGTATCAGGCTCCCTTTTTGTGGACGATTTTACCATCTATTGCAGCGCGCAGCGTACATGTTTCCTGGAGCGCTGTCTTCAGCGCTCTCTTGACCGTCTTTACTCCTGGAGTGTCGCCAATGGCTTCAGTTTTTCTGCCGAGAAGACGGTCTGTATTAACTTCTGGCGCTACAAAGAGTTTCTCCCACCGTCCTTATGACTCGGTCCCGTTGCTCTCCCATTCTTAGAGACAACAAAATTTTTAGGTCTTACATTTGACAGGAAACTTAGCTGGTCTCCACATGTGTCACATTTGGCTGCTCGTTGTACCCGTTCTCTAAATGTCCTCCGTGTTCTCAGTGGTATGTCGTGGGGAGCGGATCGTATCGTCCTACTTAGTCTATATCGGTCGATCGTCCGCTCCAACCTGGATTATGGGAGCTTCGTACACTCCTCTGCACGGCCATCCATCTTACGCCGCCTCAACTCCATACAACATTGGGGTTTACGACTTGCGATCGGAGCGTTTTGTACTAGTCCCGTCGAGAGTCTTCATGCTGACGCTGGTGAATTGCCACTCACCTACTGGCGCGATATACTGCTTTGTCGGTACGCCTGTCTGCTACTGTCAATGCCCGATCATCCGTCTTATCGTTCCTTTTTTGACAACTGTCTCTACCGTCAACACGGGTTGTATGTATCTGCCCTGCTACCTCCTGGAGTTCGCTTTCGTCGCCTCCTTCAACACATTAATTTTTCACTCCCTGCAACCTTTCGAGTGGGCGAGAGCCACACGCCACCTTGGCTCCAGGCTCAGGTTCGCGTTCACCTTGACCTCAGCTCACTCCCAAAGGAGGTTACCCCCGGTTCGGTCTACCACTCACGTTTTGTCGAACTTCGTTCGAAGTTCATTAATATGACCTTCATTTATACAGATGGCTCAAAGACCAATGACGGGGTCAGGTGTTCTTTCATTGTCGGGGCACAAAGTTTCAAATACCGGCTCCATGGCCATTGTTCGGTCTTCACAGCTGAGCTCTTTGCCCTCTACCAGGCTGTTCTTTACATCTGCCGCCACCGACATTCTGCTTATGTCATCTGCTCCGATTCCCTGAGCGCCATCCAGAGCCTCGGTGATCTGTATCCGGTTCACCCTTTCGTGCACCGGATCCAACGCTCTCTTCAGCAGCTGGTGGACGTCGGTTCTCCAGTTAGCTTTATGTGGGTTCCTGGCCATGTCGGTATCCCTGGGAACTAAGCTGCAAATGCCGCGGCCAAGGCTGCGGTCCTCCAGCCTCGGACAGCTTCTTGTTGTGTCCCTTCGTCAGATTGTAGCAGGGTAATTTGTCGGCGCATTTTATCGCTGTGGCATGCCGATTGGGCTGCACTTACAGACAACAAGCTTCGGGCCTTGAAACCTCTTCCCGCGGCTTGGGCGTCCTCCTCCCGCCCTTCTCGGTGGGAGGAGGTCGTTTTGGCCCGGATACGAATTGGACACTGCCGGTTCAGCCATCGCCATCTGCTGACGGCTGCGCCGGTGCCGGCGCCGTTCTGCCCATTTGGGCAATTGCTGACAGTCCGTCACATTTTAACGTCCTGTCCGGATTTTAACACACTGCGTCTTGATCTTGGCCTGCCATGTACTCTAGATGCCATTTTAGCGGATGACCCACGAGCAGCTGCTCGCGTTCTTCGTTTTATCAACTTGACAAACCTCTCTAAGGACATTTTATTGTGCTGTTTTTTAATCCTATGCCTGTCAGTGTGTCTTTTATCGTGTTTTCCCTTTTAGTTGCTGTTTTAAACTTGTGCCTCGCGGTGCATTCCTAACGTAGTCTGGGCGCTAATGACCACTGAAGTTGTGCGCCCTAAAACCACAAAAACCCACATATTGACAAGATAATCCAGCCTGGCTTCGCTTATGGCATTGGATGATATTTCTGGAAATGGATTCATATTCTCATTTTCTTCCTTAAGGCACTCTCCAAATCCCCTCTAGGTTAGTGTAATTTTGGAACACCCTGTACAGGCAGGCACATGGACATGCATGCAGATTTGGGTGGTTGTCGACCCTTAAGACGGTACGCAGGGTTTACAATTCTTCTTCATAGATACACAGCTCAGCATTTTGGATCCAGTTCTCATAGACCCACCAATTGCTAAAAATCATTCTGCAGCTCATGTCTGCACTGCCTGCTTGGTCTTGTAATTGGACACATCCACCAGGATTTTCCACAAGCACAGCTTTGGCCTGGCAAGTGTCTTTCCTCCTCACAATGTGCACTGTCAGCCTTAATCTCTGCATGACATTCAGTGTTCAACCAGGTTGTACTACTCTCATTTTTTTTTTTTTTTTTCTATATGTCCATGTGTTTTATTCAGGGGTTGCACCCAAAGCTGTTCATTGTATTTTTCTGTTCAAACATCTAAAAGTTCTCTTCATCTATATCTTGCAGTGCTTCAGATTCCTGTCCCATATTAAACAGATCACTGGATTATAGGATAAAAGTTTGATCTTACTTGGCAGACTTTCTGATACGTTAGTGGGTGAAATAAATTTGACGTCTTGAAATATGTTAATTTCTGATTAAGCTTGTTGAAAAGTTTGACATATGTTTCTACTTCCATAACAGCATTCTCCACATTAACCACAGTCTAAGATATTTAGCTAAGAAACCATTATATTACTGTTCCGACAATTGCTTTGTCTCTACTAGATCTGCAGTGTTGGCTGCATACCCCAATAACTGTGTTCTCCCATTTAACTCAACCTTTCCACCCTTTGATTTCTTAAATGACTTCCTCTGTGACAAAACTGTGAAATAACACCATCTGTCACACTTGTGATGCTGAATTCCTTTGAAAGATTTCATTACATTTTAAATCAGATTTGCTCTGCTTTACACACAATTACTACTCTACCATTATGACATCACTGTAGCTGAAATAAGTTGAGGAACATCTGTTCCACTGAGTCTGCTGATGGAAGCACTATTTCGACTGAAATTTACTTCAGTAATGCCTCCTTTGCTTCTTAAAGACATTGCCACCACATTTAAAAAGGACTGCTTTCAAATTCCATTATTATGGGTCTCCACTGGGATACTGTAACACTAGTACTTCTGTTGGCGACGTTCTCCTCGCTCGGTGACTGAGACTTCACCGATGCCTTCGGTGCTTTGGCAGCGGTAACCCAAAGCAGTAGTACTGAAGCAGGTGCACTGTGTCCCAGGGCTCGTCTCTGTCCTGCAGTGCTTCCATCGGCATGGTAGAGGTGGTGTCAGGAATCATCAGACCAACCGATGCTCCGCTAATGCACCAATCTCCAGTACCGAGGGTCACATGCCCATTTGTTGTAGTTGCCGATGCTGTGGTAACGTTAGCAAATGCACGGTTTGTTGGTTGTGGAGGCCCATTGCTAGGAGTGCTCAGTGCACTGTGGTCTCTCAAGCTTGTACTCTTCCCTGCACTACAGTCCGGTGGTAGTTTTGCCACAGTTTGCCACCTGTCCTGTTTTACCAGTCTGCCCAGCCTATGACACACACACACACACACACTGTGTGATCAAAAGTATCTGGACATCTGGCTGAAAATGACTTTAAAAGTTTGTGGTGCCTTCCATCGGCAATGCTGGAATTCATTATGGTGTTGGCCCACCCTTACCCTTGATGACAGCTTCCACTCTTGCAGGCATACATCCAATCAGGTGCTGGAAGGAGTTTTGTGGAATAGCAGCCCATTCTGCACTGAGTGCTGCATTGAGGAAAAGTATCGGCGTTGATCAGTGAGGCATGGCATGAAGTCAGCGTTCCAAAACATCCCAAAGGTGTCCTGTAGGATTCAGGTCAGTACTCTCTACAGGCCCATCCATTACAGGGACGTTCATGTCGTGCAATCACTTCACCACAGGCAGTGGATTATGAGCAGGTGCTCTTTGTGTTGAAAGATGTAGTCGCCATCCCCAAATTGCTCTTAAACAGTGGGAAGCAAGAAGGTGCTTAGAACATAAATATAGGCTTCTGCTGTGATAGTGCCACACAAAACAAGGGGTGAGAGGCCACTACATCAGAAACACATGACCTCCGCGCCGCCTCCAAATTTACTGTTAGTACTGCTCACGCGGGCATGTGACATTCACTGGGCATTCGCCATACCCACACCCTGTTGTCGGATCACCAGTTTGTGTGTGTGTGTGGGGCAGTGGGTGGAATAATTGTTAATGTTCCTATTATTTATTTAATGCTGTTGTTGGCCGTTCTCAACACTGGCTCTCTAACTACAATATTGGCAACCAGAAGGTGATTATTAAAATGTGAAGCCTGTAATTAGAATTCCTAGTGCCCACTTCATCTGAGAAATACATTTATAGCTACAGCTTATAGCTCTGGGGAATTAGGAGACTGTCTGGGATTCATAATCAAAAACTATTCTCTCTAAAATGTTCACTATATTCTGAAAGTCACAGACCAAAAAGAATCCACACAGCCCAACTACCAGAGCAGTTCAGTCTAATGCGCTGATGCAACTGTAACTGTTGAAATTAAATGTTTAATTGAATGCACGCCATAATTTGATGATGATCATCAAACGCCGCGCTAATAATGGTAGAATGTCTGTCCTGCGGCGGCACATGAAAATACGACATATGCAAACTAAAGATAGATCATTAAAGTCATCCCAGAATTAACACTTCACTCTAAAAAGATTTCATGGTTGCGTGTATCCTGAGTAACTTATTACTGCATCCGAGGCTGTTTATATCGACGATACCGATGCAACGTGACTCCATTCCCGGCGCAGGTGGTGCGCTAATCAGCGTCTGGAGAGAACTGGGGCCTTCTTTTTCTCGTGCAGTGTTCTTACATATAAAGCCGTGGTGCAGACGGCTAAGGAAACGCCTGATCAAATCTGCTCTCCCGACTAGCTGCTGGGCTAGTAATGCACCACTTTGTTATCGAATAAATCATTGCTTCCTTTGCTGATCGCCGATGAAGCTCTCAATTTAAATGTGCAATCAGCACACAGGTAAGTAATCACAATAAAAGTCTGACGTGGCTAAGTCAAATATTTTGGATGAGCGAATTAATTTAATTACACTACATGCAGTAGACGAGCTCTGAACTTGCCATTTGGAGATACGCTATCACTATAGTTTCATAGTTATTCAATTGAAACTTCTCACATCATTATGATTATAGCGGATCTCCCTTCTACTTAAATTTAAACATCCTAGCTTTATTTATTCGCCTACTTAATCTATCTTACTTCCTTAATTTCTAAGACAAAAACCAGAAAATCATGAATCTTAACTAAAATTTTAATTTGTGAGATCCCTAATATTGTTTCTACTAAATTATTATGCAAAAGGTATCTAAATACAAATTTTTAAGTTTCTAGCTCTTTTCTGCTGCGCCAATGATTTCGACAGCAAAACATCCAAATTTCGAAAATGGTTATTCAACACACATTGATTTTGTATTACTCCTGACATTCTAGAAACGTTTCAGGTTATTTACTTCATTTTAAAGTATTGCGCAATATTTATGACGTCAGAGCTAGTTACAGCAGACTAGGCTGGCACACAATGGAAAGACTGATGTGAATTTTATAAGGCGTGAGTATGCTGCTTCCCTACAACACCCTATACTTAATTTTGTTGACTGTAAATGAAAAAAATTAATTACAAAAAGGGAAGCGAGAGTACAGCTTAACTCCCTATGAAAATTAAAATTGAAATGTAAACATATAGAAATATTAAAAGAAAACTTATTACGTACTTCAATTATTTAGATTAATGTTCACTGTCTCTTAAGCAACATTATCACACAAAATTTAAGCAAAATCGATGAAACACTTTGTCTAAGGCAATATGTTTGCCAAACACACAAAATATGTAAAATTATGAAAATCTTAAATCCATTAAATTGTCTGTAAATATTCTTACTTACACAAATTCAAAGAAAATAACACAGTTATTCATGATACACAAACAGATAATTATATCTTAGCAGTCTTCTCTAAACCTGAAAGAAAATTTGACAAAT
Organism: Schistocerca nitens; assembly: GCF_023898315.1. Lineage (NCBI taxonomy): Eukaryota > Metazoa > Arthropoda > Insecta > Orthoptera > Acrididae > Schistocerca > Schistocerca nitens. Next base: position 34,664,969 of record NC_064617.1, read on the forward strand.
CATGACAATTTCATTTTTACACACGTGGTTGTAGCTGCTTTGGCTGGTGTTCTACACTTCCATTCACAAGGGTAGAGGAGGGGAAGTTGCTATGGTGTGCGTCCTTCACGTTCACTCTAAATTACATGGGGAAAGGGGAGGGGTCACTGTGAGTTGTGTCCAAGTCACTCCACGCTTTCATGTAGCTACCAGGCTGCCACTATCTGGTTTGTCCTGTAGAGCAAACAAAGGGTGCCTCAGACTCTGTTCACTTAATATCTAAGGGTGGGTCACAATGAAATAGGGATATACATTTTCTTTCAATATGTCACTGGAACAAAGTTTACAGAATTTTATCAATTTTACTCTTCTGGTTACTTAACTGTCATAAAATCGGTACACAAATGGCTCAAAATGCCGTTATTCACGTACTAGAGAAAATTTATGCTCAAGGCATACAATCACGAATCCTATTTAATCTCAATTTATTATTTATGGGCCGGAACACTGAACCAATGCTCAGTACATTCCTGACAAATCTATATTTTATTTACTTAACTGACTCATCTTCGATTATCTTATTCTTAGAGATAGTATGAGTATATTTGATTAGCAGTTGTCTTCTCAGCCTCTTTGTACATGTAACTTGTGGTAATAGTACAGTTCTGAGTGTTCAAAACACACTGTTTAGTTGACTACTAAATCCACTTATTGGTCCTCTGCTGCTGTGCCAGTTCCACATCTTCAATTATGTACTTACTTCATCGAAGTGTGTTTATGCTGAGCTATAAATGTTTCACGTCTGCCATTATGTTACTCAATTATGTTGCTAGTGTATGTACTTATTTAACACTCACTATATTAACATTTAACACATAGGATAGTACATTTATTTCATATCTATAGTGTATTGCAGCTCATCAGTTTGCTCACGTTGCAATCCATTTCCACTTGATTGGATGCTGAAACCACAGGTAGTCTCTCTCGACCTACCACTAAAGTGCATTAAGTAATTACGGACAAGCATAATGCTAAATTCCTTAAACCTATAGGACACCATGAGCTGCTGTGTCTCATCTAACATAAGGGTACCTATGGTTGCATTCATGCCTCCAACTCATAACCTCAATACGTGTAGGTGTGTCCTGTCATACACTACACCAAATAACGGCCAGCTCCAACCTTATAAATATTTCAAGGACGTGTCCTTCATATCTCAACCACAAACACTGTTCAATTCTATTACACTGCCATTCCTTGCTACACAAGGTGAGTTCATTCTTACAACTTATCTGCATACTTTTCATAAGACTAAACAATCTCCTTTACTATTAATTAGTTAGCTCTATAGCATACAATAGGTTTCATTGCCACTTCAGATCCTGCTTATAAACGAACTTGTATATCTTTTTTAAATATTATTGTGGGACAATTTCCAATAAAACACTTTGTACTCATAATATTACCATGGTTCTCTACATACTTGTTACTCAAATACCTTTGTATCTTAATTACATCATGCTTCTCTGTTGTTTATGTCACTGTTAGGTTTGTCACATTAGGTATTTTCTTCGCTAATCGGTGGATAGAATGGTTACAGAACTCATGGCTTCATAGCCATGACAGAAAATTTTTGTATTGCAAAGGAGGAGTCGAAACTTTGGTGGATAGGAAAAATCAAGAATGAGTGAGACCTGAAAAGGAAATAAGATCTCTCACAGCTGGGACTGCACAGCTGCCACACTGTGTAGAGGTTACAGAACAACCTCCTCCCTACAGAATTCATCCACTACCTATGAACTTCTTTAGGTCAATCATGTTCCTGAGACCGAATAGCTTTTTACTCTTAAGAAAGCTACATGCCAATGCATATAGGCCAGAGTACCCTATGATCCTGAAAGGTCCTTGGTATATGAACATGAATTTCTTTGTTTCTGCGTTTATTTTCCTTGATTTTTCCTTGGTTTTGACAAGGACTAACTGCCCTATTTCAAAACTGGTGGGTACAGCTTTTCCGTCATGACGCTTCTTTCTATCTAATGTTCTTTTCCTTATATTTGCCCTAGCCCTTAACGTCTTTTCGTCTGTGGATATTCGCGTTAGATTAGGGAATTCTACTATACCTGCAATCACGTTGTGTGGTTCTTGGCCAAAAATAAATTTGCAAGTCGCAATTCCAGTTGCATCATGCCTTAAGTTGTTAATTACACTCTCAAAATACTTAATTTGCTCTGCCCAACTTGAGTGTTTCCGATCACAATAAGTCCTGCAAAGCCTATTCAATTCTCTCACAATACGTTCACGCAGATATTTTCAGATGTTTCACTCCGGCCTTACACAGACATTCTCTAAATCTATCAGAAGTAAATTGGCGTTCCGAAGAATTTGATGTCAGACTATGGGCCTCAACGTTCACAAAGAAATCTTTTCCAATTTTTCTACCAACGTTGTTGCATTTGCTCTTTTAATTGGGTATAGCTTAACATATTTACTAAATCCATCCACAACAACAAAAACATGGGTGCACCCACCTCTCGAAGCAGGAAGAGGGCCAAACAAATCACAAGCCAGTAATTCTGGGGTTTCAGTTGGCTATACTGAATGCATATCCCCTTGTATTTTGGTGTTGGCAGCACGGACTTTCTGGCACACTACACAAGATGCTAGACGCTTGGCAACACAGCGGTACATGTTGTCAAACACAACCTTCTCTTTTAATTTGGCAATGCACTTCTTTGCACCATAGTGCCCATACCTCAGGTGTACATAGTCGATTAGTAAGTCCACATGTTGTGAGGGAAAGCACAGTTTCCACTCTGAAACTCCTATATTTTTCCTTCTAAATAGAATGCCTTTATGCAGACAATAGTATTGTGTAACCTAAGGATAGTTCATATTTCCTAAATAGCTTTTCACTAATTTCAGCTGGTCATCTGCATTCTGCTCATGTCTCAAGTTCTTAATCACCCTCTTTAATGCACTTTCTTCCTTTACTTTGTGCAACGCAAACATTCGTACTTCACTTGGGTTATCTAGAAGTGCAGAGCTTGTGATGATGCGGGAATTATAGCAACTGACCTATCAGCTACCAGATTGTCTTTCCCTTGAATATGTCTGTATCTCCAGCAGTTTGACCTTGAGGTTAATGACCATCTTACCAAACGAGCATTCCTCAACTTACAGGTCTGTAAAAAGGTCAACACCTTATGGTCACTTTAAAGAATTATCTTGTGACCTAATAGATACTGCTCAAATTGCTGCACCCCAAATATAATTGCCAAAGCTTCCAGTTCTGAGATGCCATAATAATTTCACTCTGCTGCCTGTAAAGATCGACTTGCGAAAGCTATAGTCCTGTGCACTTGTTCATTCTCTATTTCTACTAGGAATATCTCCACAGCTATGCCATAGCCACTAGCATCAACAGACATACAGAATGATTTTTCAAAATCAGGATGATGTAAAATAGGACTATTAATTAAAGATTGTTTAAGCACCTCGAACGCCTGTTGGCATTCTGCTGTCCAAACCCATGGGGTATTCTTTTTCAGCAGGAGTTGGAGACAGGGTGCATTAAAAGCCTGATCACTAACAAAACACCTATAGAAGCCGAAAAGACCAAACATCGATCTCAACTACTTCTTGTTTCTGGGAGCCTCAAATTTTTCAATGACTGCTAGTTTGCCTGGGTCAGGCAGAATACCTTTTCCACGTATCATATATCCCAAGAAACTTACTTCCTCTTTAACACACTCTGTCTATTCAATCTTTAGTTTCATGCCACCTCTCTCAATAGCCTCTAACACTTCCTCTAATAAAACTGTGTTCTTCCCAGGTAAGAGTTGCTATTAACACATCATCTACATACACTGTTATTTTATTACTTAAGGCTGGTCCTAAAACATGGTACATCACACGTACGAAGGCACAAACAGAGATATTAAGTCCGAAAGGTACCACACGGTATTGGTAACAAACTCCTTCGTACAAGAAAGCTGTGTACTTCCTTGAACTTTCCGCCAGTGGCAAATTCCAATATCCACACGTGATGTCCATACAGTTTAAGAATTTTACTCCCCGGAATTTTTGCAATAACTCGTCCATGTTCTGCGGTCTATCACTTTCCCTAACCACTATTTCATTCAACCAACGAGCATCCAAAACCAATCTGACATTCCCGTCTCTCTTTGGTACAACAACAAGAGGATTATTGTACTCACTGACCGCTTTTTCAATCACACCCCACTCTAGCATTCTCTGTATCTCCTTTCGAATCACCTCCTTCCTAGCTACATGTATTTGGTATGGCTTCCTGAAAAACACTTCGCCAGGTTTCACCTTTAATTGACATTCATAACCTTTGACCACGCTAGGTCGATTTGAAAATACCTTATGATGCCTTTTTAAAACCTGTCTCAGTTCTTCCTTCTGATTAGCTGAAATTTTATCGATTTCCTGCAATTTAGCTTCTATCTTGCCTAAAATAATTGCTTCTTCTTCTTCTTCTTCTTCTTTGTTTAGCTTACTTTTACTAAGATTAATGTCTTCGTCCCAATATCTCCTATTTTTTCAGAACTCGTATAGGCAGCTCCCAAGTTTCATCATTAGTTACTACATATTTATCAATAAAAGGTACCATAATTACTCTGGTTGTCGGCAAGACCAATTTTAACTGGCTTCTTTCCAAGTCAACAACACTCTGATATTTCGACAAGAAATCTATGCCAATTAAAACCTAAATACTGAGATTGTTTACAATTTAGCATGGATGATCAATTAAATTACCATTAATATCAAAGGGCAGCAAAGCTTCTTGCTTTACCGTTTTTGACACTTTGCCAGTAGCACCAATTATTCTTAGTCCTGATACCATCATTACGTTAAGCTTGTCTTTACTAGGCACTGCATCAAAGAAGGACTGAGATATCGCACTCACCTTACTTCCACTGTCTAAGAGACAATGTACATTGATACCCAACATATTCACTATTATTATAGGGTGGCTTATTCTAGTTTGTACAGGTGGTTCCTCAAACTCGTCCAATAGTTCCTTTTGTATTTGTCTCCAACTAAAGTGATAGACATCTGTCTTCATTACATTTAGGTCAAAGTGTGTAGGGGTTTCCTGAATTACATTTTCAGCTGCCTTTTCCAGTCGGTCTATTAATTCCAAATCGAAGCACTTCATTACATTTAGTTTGCTGAACATGACCCAAATTACTGTAGTCTGAGAGATACTGCGCCTCCAAACCAGGCATAACACTAGTTACAGCTAAACCACTTTCACTATTACCGTCGGGTTCCTTCTCAAGTGACAACTGGTCACAGCTACTGGGTTCATAAACCCCCAACAGGCTACCCTCTACATTCTCACTTACCTCCTGTCCTAAATCTATTAGTATAGTATCAACATCCTGCACAGGCACTTTAGATAAGAGCACATCATCCTCATCGTGTATATATAAGCATGAATTTCTTCTGCTTCTTCACCTGACAATTCAGTATTTTGGAGCTGTTCCCTACTGTTACACTGCTGCGCCTTCTCTTTCTCTTCCCACCTAGAAAGCGTCTCTAACATGGTATCTATCAAATACTGTGAGTGGTTTACTATTTCTGCTGTATCCTTAGATGCTACCGACCCCTCATCCACATGTTCAGTCTGAGTATTCTGATGTGTCTTACCAGTTACTGTAATTACTGGCTTAGGAAAAGTAACCACCTGGTGAGTGCCAGTGTCCTTATAGACAGGAAGTAGTTTTCCTGCCTCGACCTACTACTGTTTCCTTTATTTCCATTACAGTTAACTGGCACAGCATTGCTTTCCGCACTTCCATTTACCTGCATGATTTTGTTCGGAACAAAATTACTATCATTTGGATGCCATTGTTGGTTCTCATAATTATTTCTCCAATTCCTACCTCTCTTAAGATGGCGAACACCTACTGTTCTGATGTTTACATTGCCATTCTGCTCGTTCTTAAAATTACTACTAGTGTTATTACCATTTCTGTTATTACGTGCTTGCTCCTCATTGGCAGCCACATGCTCTACACATTCCAAATATTCAATGAAATGATCCAGATTGTCTCTAGGGGCAGATATAATTCTAGTTTGCCAATACCATGGCAGTTTGGATTCAAGACCTAGTATTATCATTTCAGGTTTTAGCTTTTCGGCCAAATGTGACAAACATGAGATCCATGACCTGGCAAACTCTTCAATAGATTCGTTGCCCATATTGAAGCATTTTCCACTCAAAAATTCTCTCAACACTTCATTTTGCTTATTGCTAGACCAATACTAAATAATGAAGGCTGTTTTAAATTCCGCTAATGTTTTACACTTAAACATAACATCAGCTGACCAACGCATGGAGTCACCTGCTAAATGGCTTCTAATAAATGGGATTTTCTCTTGTTCAGACCAAGTTGGTGGAATCACATCTTCAAAATCGTTCCAGAAATGTAGCGGGTGGATATTTTTATCTGGATTGAACCGCAAGAACTGAGACATCCGATAAATGCGGCATTTGCAGCTACAACTTGTTGTATACTACCATTACCAGAAGTTACTGTAGCTACTTTACTCTCAAGGTTAGCAATGTTAGTACTAATATTTTCTACTCTCATTTCAACATTATCTACTCTTTGCACAATATGAGTAGTATCAGTTTTGATTGCGTCTACTTCTGCTTGACATATGTTTACTTTTATATTAACGTCTTTAAACCTATCTGAGCACAGTTCAGATTCCGCCTCGATCTTTTCTGTTAACTTGTGCTCCAGCTTCGCATCTTCCATTTGGAAGTCTTTGCAAACCTCAGCAACTTCGGATTTTACTGTTTCATACATCTCAGATAACTGTTGAGCAATCTTTTTCTTAATATCCTCATGGTTGTAATCAATTTTATAATTTAAACTGTCCAGATCCTCTTTCAACTTATTGCAGCCAGTCTTGAAGGAAGTTTCTAATTCAGCTTTATTGGATTCTAATTTATTGTCCATTGCCTCAAACTGTTTATTAAAATTGGTTTGGCTGGCCACAATCCTGTTATTTACCTCAATCATATCAGATTTTAACTCAGCTGTCATTCTAACATTACTGGCTGAACATTTTTGCATTACTGGCAGCTATTGCTTGCAATATTACATTTAAATCAATAGCCCCAGTATCTTTTGGGTTGCTCACTAGCTGCCTTTTTATCACACTCAGGTGACGAAAAACTAGCTCCAACACCAGAATCATCAAAATTAAATGAAACTTCTGATTGCTCAGTCATATCTAACTTCTCCTTTTTAAACTCTACCATCTCAGATGACTGTTTCAGTTTTAATTCATCAGGGAAACTATCAACCAATAACTTAACACTTTCTGATTTTTGCTTTACTACAAGGATCTCTAATATTGAATCATTGCCCTTTTTCACACTACTGTCAGGAGACATTAGTTGGGATTTCACATTATCAGTTCACGCACCTTCCCATTCTACATTTGGACAGCACGGTCACTGATTCTACATGCGCTGTGCATCTATGTGACTATGTCATTCCTCACCAGGTGGTGTTGCTATCACCTGGATGCATGGTGGTAAATGTTCTGGCTGATCAATGTATATGCTCACAGGTTGCACTTTTTTGTGGCACATTTGCTAAATGCTTTTGCAGTTGCTGGTGTGGAAGGGATTCCTTTTGCTTAGGTGCAGCTGTGGCAACTATTTCCACATGTCGCCTGGCTAGCTTGGTGCACAATGTCTGTAGTGTTTCTGTAAGGCATAATAAGTGCCCACCTGCTGGTGGTTCAGCTGCAAAGTACATCCTACTTTGTGCTACATCATTAACGAATTAAGCTAGTTGTTTGCTAGTACAGCTCAGATTTTTACAGAAAACATGGGAACCCACAATATTTTTTCCCCATCAGTTACTTCCTGTGAAAGGGGTTAGCTGGTGGTCACAGTGAGCCACACATTCTTGTTCTTATAATAATGCAAATTACAGGTTTCATCTCCCCTATCATTTACCTAACCTTGTTCCTGGATGCAGTAATTCTTAGTCTCTTTCCAGTTCACAACCTGCAAAGGTTCTTCTTCTGTGAAATTAAAGTTCACTTTTCACCTTTTGGGCAATTAGAGCTTTAGCTAGTCCTATTATTCAGTTCTATGCTGTAAGGCCAGCTAGAAAATAAACATGTGACATAATGCAGAAAATAATAGTCTTCGGACTGCACATGGCGTTGCATAGTACAGTTCATGGCAACAATGGGAATGTGAACATTGTGAAGCAAGTAGCAAACATTGTCTGTATGCCTTTCTTGTCAAGACATACAAGTGCTGCTGTCCATGTTTTTTCAAAGTAGTAAAAGCATGATACTGTCTTCTGTATGTCATATGCGTTAGTGTGAATATCAAAATATGTATACAAAGCTCAGAAACAGCCAACATAAATCCTTCATTACTTAATTTTGCAGTTTATACCATAAAAAGATAAGTTTCAGATACTTGCATGAGGCCATGCAGAATGTATGTGGTTCCTACAGTTAGTGCTCTTTCAGGACTGATTCAAACTGGAGGCTGTTCAGCTGGCTGAGCAACAATAGTACATATTTCCAGAATGTGTACGGAAATTTCTGTATCGTGAAAAATGGCTGTCGTACTTTCTTGGGATGCAACGAAATTTAATTTCATACAAATCACAAGTACTACTTACCTAGAACATTTTGTTGACTCGTACATGCTAAGAAGTATCAAACGACAACAAAGCTGAACTAATAATCTTGTAAGCTTGTGTTTTGTTCAGTTTGGCATCCAGATTATGTCCGTTGCCTTCAAGAAGGCTTTTGGTACACTTCCACACAATGACAGTGTCTTGTACCATCTGGATCTCTCATGAACAGAATGAGTATAACTTTACAATTTCTTTGGTATTTGCTCATTTACATTTTTCACTGTGTTGATACCTACTGAGGTCACATGTCCCCAAGGAGGTCATAACACATGTGCAAAAAAATATTCCACAATTCTAAAACGTACTGATGTCAGATTAGTCTTTCCAACAAATGTTCTTGAAAGGATAGATCATGTACAGCTCTCGTCATCCAGAATCACTTGCTGCTCCAGTGTTGTACAAATAAGATTTGCCATTAGAAATAGATGCTTACTTTCAGCTAAGCTCATACAAGGAAAATGTCACACCCTTAAAAGAACATGTTGGACATAATTTAGAACTGTTACCAGTTCCGCTCTTATCCCCAGAGCTGATTAAAGTCTTGTGGTACATATGGAATCACCACAGAGGAAACAGTTCATGGGAGGTGCAAGAGAATGGCATAAAGGAGGTATCATGTTTGGAGATGGACGTGACTACACCATGAAGAAATTCCCCAATTTGTGTCGACATGGGCTACGTAACATGTCTTAAATGGCTGCGAGTTGAACATTTTAGACAATATAGGAAGAGGTATCATAAAAATGTTCTACCTGAAAGGTACCAGACATGGGTGTCTCACTTTCCTTATGACAATGTGTTCCATACTCCACAAATACTACTGCTGTCAGTGAATGCTAATCTGATCTTACATTTTATGCAGTTCGCAAGGAAACAGGTTAAGACAGAGTCTTGTACCTTGCAAAGGGCTATTGATCACAGTGGCACATATGGCTGCACATTATCGGTAGGCCAAACAATGAAACTGAAACTTAGCTCATTGGACGCATGTAGCACAACGTGACGAGTCACAATTCAGCCTGTCTTCCAAGTACTGAGTCATACATTGCGGGTTGAACACTCCATTTGGCCACTGGTGCAGAGTGTAGTTCAAGCTGGAGTTGATTTTCATATCATAATGTGGGCATACTCATTCCAGTTACAAACAAAATGAACCAGGCCATGTATTTCAATATTCTTTCATTCCCATTTTCATGGCAAATGCTGTGAACTGTCTTATCTTCTTATGCCTAGGACCCAAAGGATAGTGTGCTTTTTCAACATTTTTATAAAGTACATTACCTTGTTCTCACTTAATGTGGCCACACTATTTTCGGTAAATAGTCAATCTATGAATATTACGTTGACGTGAAGCACCGCTAGATTTCAATTTAAAATTGCTAAATGGACAAAATGAGAATAGTAGTGTTTTATGAATAAGTGTTTTCAATGGTAACATTCTCACCATGAATGGGGATAATGCAATGGGACAGAGCATGACAAGAAAATGTTTTTCTCATTTAAAGGATGATTGTTTTGACATTAATGACCTTCCATTTTCAGAAAGACCTTCAGCATTTGATGATCATCTAAATGCATTAATTCACGATGATCCAAATCGCTGCACTCAGGAGCCTGACAATGTGATGAAGTATGATCATTTCATCATTGTGCAGCATTTGAATACAACGGAGAAGGTTCAACAATAAAACATTTGGGTACCACACGCCAAACCATAAAAATCAGTTGTTGGCCGTATGTGCATTACCCACTCACTTGCACCAATTAGTATGTGAACACTACTGAGCATTTCTATCCTGTATCATTTCTATCTTGTATCGTTACTGATGACTAGAAAATTTGTCTTTATGCTAATGTAAGGGAAGTAATAGAAAGGAATGCTTTAGTCCAAACAAAGCAGCAACGCCACATACTAGCGCGCGCATGCGCAATGTTATGAATGTGGTAGAGCAGTGACCATGGGGTGTACTGAGAGCTTGACTTCTGTACTGCCTTCACACACTAAATAGAAGTACTTGTTTCTCATGAGGTATTGCAGTGCTGGAATTCTCTGGCCAGTCATTCGGACAGAAGTTGGCGCAGGTGACGGCACTGAAGTCATTCCGTGTGTGTGTGCGCTGTTACGATTATTACTGGGTGCCTCCTACCAGCTTTAAACAGATGATAATGAATTTAATAACAGTTATTGAGAGATGAGGATGCTTGCACAACGTAAACTGGAATGGAGAACTGCACCAAACCCACCTTCAGACTGAAGAGAACGATAACTGGAGTCCATAGCTATTTCTGAAGTGTGCAGTGATGTAAGGCAGATTCTGACTTCGTAAGTAATTTGAGTGCATGGTCTTGCTGTTATTAGGTAGCACTGATTGGGCCAAATGACCAATTGTTGTTCAGATCGTCTCTATCAAAGCTGTTATTTGTCACTGTGGAGGATGCAAGGGGGAAATTATGTGATGCAGTGTCCACAGTTGCATTTTTCCTCCATTATAGGAAGAATGATCTCTGGAAAAAGTGCTTCAGACGAACACACATTGTCCAACACAAATGAAATGTCATTGTTTCTTATTCTATTTCCACCATGAGAAAACACGTGCACTCTAGCAAATAAATGCAGCACAGACCAATTTCAATATACAAGTCATCCTACTGATTTTATATATATAATCAGAAGATATGTTTTGCACATTTTTTGGCAGCCCGATGGGTGGCAACAGATGGGAACAGAGATAAATTTGAAGTAAAAAAGAAATAGTGTTAAAAAGGGGCACTCTTGATGTATTCAGTGTATTATGTGTAGAGACATAGAGCCAGTAAAGAGAATGTAATACTCAAAATATTAAATTAAAATAAATTTGAGTTACAAGGGTAATGTCAATTAGAACTAGCTCAAATTTTCTTCTCATCTTCGATATTATGTTCTGGCTGTCACTGACAGAACACTGTGCAGCAGACCAAAGAAAGAAAGAAAGAAAGAAAGAAAGTTAAATGTTTTCAGTGCCTTAATTTTTATCCAGAATGTCCCATTATTTCTAACTTCAGTCATGCACCCTGGCACAGAATCTGTGAGTCATTGGATTTGTCTGTCAGAAGAGGCAGCTTCCTCGGAGGCATCAAAAAATCAGACCCAAAGAACATGAGCTATAAATGGTTTCACAGCCAGTTCTCTGACAGTGTTCGTGCTACTTCCACACACATTTTCCATTGTGTTCATGTAAGCAGTCACAGCCAGTTCATTACATTAATGTCAATGTTGGACAGCTGCTGTTTAATGAAGTAGACTTATCTTTGGGCACATGCTTAACTCACTGTGGCAAGTTTAATCACTGAAGCGTAGAACAAATTTTGAATGGTTGTGGATGGAAACATCAGGTCTACTTGGTACATACTGCACATACGCTACTTTTTATTATTGTTTTTCCAGTCAGGAATCACTCATTTAAAGCACCACATTTGTAAGAAAACCCACACTGACACAGCTCTTTCAGGGATACTGGAAGTAATAAACAACAGTATAACATGTGTGTTGCAATGAGTGAGTGCCAAAGACCAAAAATCAGATAATGTGACTAATTTTTGGAGTGTTTGCTGTGATTACAATAATCAGGGTCCTGGGGAAACATGTTGAGGGTTATTATTTCTTCCTGTTCATCTATTTTATTAATTCTGGCACAGCACACTTGACACAGCATTCCGGCTTGCTCTATGGCGATGTCCAACATGTCGATTATTTTTGCCAGCCTCTAATACAAGCGCATTTTTGTGGTTCCAGTACAGGCCATCAGGGGTGAGCCTGTTGCACCAACTGCTCCACCGCACACCACACACTTGTTTGGCAGACATCCTTGTAACTGGAAGTAAAAGCAAATACATGGTTGTGTTAAGTATTTCTCAATATTAGTTTGTTACAGTGAACTATAATACTGCATACCCTAAAAGGAGTACCTGTAACTACTATAACCAGCAGTTTGAAGCAGTACAAAATATGATACAATGACCTACCCTACACAGTTTGTGATTGACAATCATTACTTCTGACATTCACTCAAGCTCCTGAATCTCTAACAAACTTTAGCATGCTGAACTACACATAGATTTTCTTCAGTTTCTATTGCATCAAGTTACGTTTCATAACTTCCATTTTTAATATCAGTTAATTGGACCATGCAGAAGTGCATGGACTTTGTATATAATTTGTTAGAAATATTTGTTTCATGAAATAACACTGAGTTGTCGTATGTTCCTCCATTCTTGAGACAGAAATAAGTTAATAAAAACAGGACAAAATTATAGGCTTAAAATTTAAGTGATGGCGTTCTAAAGACATAGCAGCACTATTAATAGTTTCAATTTTTCATGAGTAGCTAATGAATAATTAAAGAATATGTAGGTTAAATACTAAGCTGTTAGGCTAAGCCTAAGTTAATTATATTAAATGATAGAATAATTTTATTGCATGCAAAAAACTCACATTTACATCAAACTAATACGTAGAGGCTTTTTTACAGCATCTCTCTAGATGATGTCATCAATAAAACTTCCTGTTGGCTCGTTGTACCCTGAAGTTGAAATCTTCACACAAGCTTGGAGAGTTTCCCGACCCATCCTATTCCTTAATTTTGTCATCACCCTATTCATAGTACTAAATGACCTTTCCACACGGCAAGTTGAAACTGGAATGCACAGTACACATTCAGTGAGTGTCCGTAGTGCTTTGTAGCTGATGTCGGCTCTCAGAATGAATGAAGCAACATGAGAAGACGTATTGTCTAGTAACAGTGTTGATGTTTGTAAGCCCCAAAATCAAGCACAGTTCATTACAATCATTATCACTAAAATCCAGAAATTCTTTAAAACTTCAAAATATGCTCTTACTTCTATCACTTTTATTGCCTTCTCATCAAGCTGTTGTTTCATCAATCATACTTTCAACAAATTTCCTTGCACCTTTCGTAGCTTGAATCTGCTCCTCTACATTCATGAATAGCACACCTTCAACTTCTGTTGCATTCTCCTGCAGTTCCTTAATTTCATTAAGAGTTTCATTTTCTGCACTATGTCCATCACAGTCACAAAGACAGTCAATGTGTCTTAAATGTTTGAGTTCCAGGAACAAGTAGAGGGATTCGCTAAATTTTAAACTTTACGGGAGTTTGAGACTGCATTTAACTTATCGTCTAATATCACTACACCTGCAATGAAATTGGAATTCATCATTTCTAACAAGATTCCTCCAGCTAAACTTGTTAAATCCGTGCCATCCTTCTGTATATGTTCACATGCCATTATAATGGACTTGTAGGTTAGGAAAATAGCGTGAACTATGGGATAGGTACTAAAACATCAGATGTCAACAGCTTTGGGTATTTTTAAAAGATGTTGCTCTAATGCATACTGAATTTCATGCAAAACATCTTCTCATTTGGAAGAACCATGAAAAAGTTTGTGTCTTGAATAACATGTAATGTGCGTTTTATAATGGGGTGTTTATTCCTAGAGTTGGTGGCAGCAATTGACAAAACATGTGCTGTACAGTGAATGTATGGCAGCTTATGGCCCTTCCTCTCTGACAATCGAGCGCGGACTCCTGAGATAGAAGCACTAAAATTACGAGCACCATTGAAAGAACAATATGATAATCTGTCAAGTGTTTCTTCTTCAGTTCAGTATCAATTGCTGTAAATATGGATTGAGATGAAGTGCTTTTCAACTCGACGAGACATAAAAATCTTTCCTTAAATTCAAACGATGGAGACGGTGCAACATATCAAACTACTAAAGACAATGGACTTTGGTTGGATACATTTGTTGATTTGTCTGCCATTAATGAAAAATATTTGTCGTGGAGCAGTATCTCATCTTCAAAGTCCAAAGACTCTCCCAAACAAGTCAACAATTCTGCTGCAGTATACTTACTAAGATAAGTGGACCTTTTGCTCTGAAATTTTAACCATTTTTCAAGGTTAATGTCGCTTCTCAGTACTACCTTACTAATTAGAGGTTCATATTTTGTTGTATGGGGTATTTCTTCCTTAGTAAGGAAATACAGACTTCGAATTAATGATGTCAATGCTTTGCAATTTAAAGCTTTTACATTTTCATTTTGTTTAAATATGTGTGTATGAATTGGAGCATTTAATCCCTGTAATCTACTATTATCAAGTGCAGTGGCTCTTGCATGTTTTTCTGAGTTGGTGTGATTTTCTAGTTTTCCCGTGCTTCCAGTAGCTTTTCTAAATTTAGTGAAAGCTACAGAAATGAACACTCCTCCTGTTTTCTGTAGGGCTTAGATATCGCTTTTTAAATGCATTTCACACAATTTGCTGAAAGCCCCACCCTGCTCGTGACCAAAGTACAACCAATTGTACTTACACTCCCATTTTTGCTGATACTTAATCTCGCATTCAATACTTTGTTTAGAATTGCAATTTATGGATGGGCCAGAAATAGCACATTTATCGTTTGAAAACTGTGGAAGGGAAACTGATGACTTGGTAGACCTACGCAGTTCGTCACAATCACTAGCACTTCTTTCAGTAGACTCACACTCGTCTGTCTTTTGCAATACACTGTCTTTATTAGAAAAGAAAGAAATTAAGGTTTGTTGTTTCGACATTGTGTTTTGGCACTAGCACTTCTTTTTATGTTATAAACTGACGAAGACTGCACATAGTACACTACATAATCACATCACACTTCCATAGTAACTCGTCGACTGAGTGTCACAACCTTACAACAGCTTCAACAATGCATTGAGTTTTTATACAACAATGAAAGCTTAGATTATACTCATAGAGCAGCGTTGCCAAACGTTCCACTCCCTGAATAAAACAGGATCCTCAGTCCTTTACATTTAGTAACATTCAAAATAAGCAAGGTGGTCCACTGAAATAGCAGTGTTCTCAGTGTTCCATAACAGCCATAAACTACTCTCAACTACAATGATCACACCATCCCCCTCCCTTTTTCCCATGTTGTGCTGAAATCACAATAATTTGTTTAAAGACAAATTTGTCATAAATACTAAAAATCAGGTAATGTGACTCATTTGTGGAGTGTCTGCAATGCTTACTGTAATCAGGGTCCCTGGGGAGCACACAGAGTATAATTAATTTCTTCAGCTGCTTTACCCACATTTCCTTTTTGTCTACCTCATTACTTTGTGAACAGCACACTTAACAGAGCATTCCTTTCCTGTCAATTTCCACATTCCACATGTATATAATTTCGGCCAGCCTCTGGCTGAGGCTGATTCTGTTGGTGCTGGTGAGGGCAGTCATGGGTGCCCCTGTCGTTCCCACCACTTTCCAGCATAAAAACAGCTACTTGCCCTGGCTGGCAGATGTTCTTGGAACTGGAAGTACAAGCAAACACAAATTTGTTGTAACTATTTGTCAATATTCATTTATGTTAAACTGCACTACAATACTGCATACCCTAAAAGGAGTACCGGGAACTACACTACTGGCTATTAAAATCTCTGCACCATGAAGATGATGTGCTACAGACATGAAATTTGACAGAAAAAAGATGCTGTGATACGCAAATGATTAGCTTGTCACGGCATTCACACAAGGTAGGAGCCGGTGGCGACACCTACAACGTGCTGACATGAGGAACATTTCCAACCTATTTCTCATATGCAAACAGCAGTTAACTGATGATGCCTGGTGAAACGTTTTTGTGATGCCTTGTGTGACGAGGAGAAAAGCATACCAAGCCTATCGCGATTGCAGTTTATTGTATCGCGACATTTTGCTCGTGTTGGTAGAGATCCAATTACTGTTAGCAGAACATGGAATTGCTGGGTTCAGGAGGGTAATAAGGAACGTCATAGTGGATCCCAACGGACTCGTATCACTAGCAGTAGAGATGACAGGCATCTTACTCGCATGGCTGTAGCAGATAATGCAGCCACATCTCGATCCCTGAGCCAACAGATAGGGACGTTTGCAAGACAACAACCATCTGCATGAACAGTTCGACAATATTTGCAGCAGCTTGGACTATCGGCTCAGAGACTACGGCTGCGGTTACCCTTGACGCTGCATAACAGACAGGAGCTCCTGCGATGATGTACTCAATGACAAACCTGGGTGCACGAATGGCAAAACGTCACTTTTTCGGATGAATCCAGGTTCTGTTTACAGCATCATGATGGTCGCATCTGTGTTTGGCAACATCACTGTGAGTGCACATTCGAAATGTGTATTCGTTACCACCATACTGGCGTATCACCCGGCGTGATGGTATGCGGTGCCATTGGTCACGTCTCGGTCACCTCTTGTTCGCATTGACGTTACATTTCAGATGTTTTACGACCCGTGGCTCTACCCTTCATTCGATCCCTGCGAAACCCTATATTTCAGCAGGATAATGCACGACCGCATGTTGCAGGTCCTGTACGAGCCTTTCTGGATACAGAAAATGTTTGACTGCTGCCTTTGCCATCACATTCTCCAGATCTCTCACCAATTGTAAATGTCTGGTCAATGGTGGCCCACTAACTGGCTCGTCACAATACGCCAGTCACTACTCTCGAACTGTGGCATCGTGTTGAAGCTGCATGTGTTGCTGTACCTGTACACGCAAGCCAAGCTCAGTTTGACTCAATGCCCAGGCACATCAAGGCCGTTATTACCGCCAGAGGTTGTTGCTCTGGGTACTGATTTCTCAGGATCTATGCACCCAAATTGAGTGAAAATGTAATCACATGTCAGTTCTAGTATAATATATTTGTCCAATGAATACCCGTTTACCATCTGCATTTCTTCTTGGTGTAGCAATTTTAATGGGCAGTAGTGTACTATTATCAGCTATATTTGAGACAGTCTTTTTGTTGTGCCTATCTGCCACTCAGAATCTCTGCTATATGGTGAGTAGCAACTTTCCTTTACACAATATAATTAAAACACAGTAGCATGTAGTAGTATGCTCAATGAATGAGACTCCCCCTGCGAGTTCGGGGTAAGACTAGGCCTGAGGTATTCCTGCCCGTCATAAGAAGCGACTAAAAGGAGTCCCTCCCCCTCAAAAGGGTAGTTTGCACCTGCGTCTGGAGACAGACGATTCAACCACTTACATTTGTGGTCATCTTGGTTTTTCGCTTATTCTGGTTTCTTCCTTCCTCTGTTTCCTTTCTTTGTCCTTCTCCCTCTCTCACTGTCTTCCTTACTTTTTACCTTGCCTTGTTCCGCTCTCCTCCCTATGCATGCCTGAAGGCCGACCCACTTGTTCGCACGCGTTGCTGGTGACTGGGTAAAGCATAATTCCCCGCCCTGGGTAGACAATTAGGGCCCGTGCATACCCCCTGGTAAAGGCCAGGCCCAGGGAGGGGTGAATGCCCAAGCTGACACCTTCCGATCATGCCAATTGGTCCCTCCGTCCGTTTCTCGGGAGGTGTGACCTGACTTGTAAACATTCACCCGAGGTGGGAGTGCCCTCTGGGAGAGTCCCCACAAGGAAGGAGCATGCCATTGGAGATGCTGGCAATCATGGGGGATTCATCCACAATGGATTTCTCTCCTTCTCTCTCGACTTCTGCCCAAAAATGGAAACTTTACCAGCCACCAGTGACAAACGTACTACAGCCTGCCCCAAAGTTCCTCGTAGTTTCTAGATCTGAGGATGGAAAGGATTTTTCATCTGTCAACCCTTTCGTTATTCAGAAGGGTGTAGATGCCATAGCCGGATCTGTCAAGTCTTCTACCAGGATGCGTAACAGTACCTTGTTGTTGGAAAATAAGAGCGCCATTCAGGCACAAAAACTCCTTCGGTCCACACTCCTGTACACGTTCCCTGTCCAGGTGGAGGCTCACCACACTTTGAATTGGTTGTGCGGTGTGGTATCTACTAGATTACTCAATGGATTGACTGACAAGGAGATTCAGCCTTTCCTCGCTGAGCATGGCCTGACGGCTGTCCAGTGTCATGAAAAAGGTCAACAATGACCTTGTACCGACCCGGACACTTTTCTTGACCTTTGATAGTGTTCAGCTGCTTTCGCACATCAAAGAGGGCTGTGAGGTTATTTGTATTTGCCCCTAAGTTCCGACACCTAGGCGCTGCTAGCAGTGTCAGCGTGTTAACCACACCCACCAGTCTTGTTCTAATGCGGCTAAATGCGTCACTCGTGGCAGGGACGCCCATGAAGGTGACTGTCCACATCCGTCTCCTTGTTGCGTGAACTGTCAGGGTGACCATGCAGTGCCCTCTCGCAACTGCCCCATCTAAAAGGATGAACGCTGTATACAGGAAATTCTGGTCAAAGTGTCCACCTCGGCTGCTCACAAGCTTTTTGCTGGTAGGAGGCCCACGCTGCTCCTAACTGGGAAATACAGTACTGTCCTCGCCTCGCCTCGCCTCGCCTCGCCTCGCCTCGCCTCGCCTCGCCTCGCCTCGCCTCGCCTCGCCTCGCCTCGCCTCGCCTCTCCTCGGACTACCAGGGAGGTGTCGACGCAGACATGCGATTTGACCTTTAGCGCAACAGTCGTCTGCTCGGCCACTGCTAAGATCGCTCGGTCAACGTCTCCTCTTCCTCCCATCACCCCTAAGGCACAGGCACCCTCATCAGCTTATGCCAAGACTAAGACCCAGAAGTCAGATGCATGGGCCTTCAAGAAGGAACCGTCCCGTGAAGACGTCTTACATACACCCGAACTCCTAGCCATTGACCAGTACTTTGACTAAATGACCTTCCAAGAAGGCTCATAGGAAGCAAAGTTCTCCTTCTCCGCCACTGCGCATTCCTTTTCCTGCGCGACACAGCAGTTGCCACCCCAGGCCATAATCTTACACCCGGCTGCAGTGCGCCGCGGGTAGCCAGACATGTGGCCGTTCACCGGCGGAGGAAGCTCACACTCCCGACCATCTTAACATGGTGGCTGACGAACCTATTGAAAAAATGGGCGATGACACTCTGCCTCTTGATAGCGGCAGCAGTGCTCGCTCGAAGCCAGGCCCTTGGCTGCCTCAGAGGTGACCCCTTCTTGCTTCTCCTTTTTCTTTTCCTTCTCACAATGGCACTTCTTCTCACAATGGCACTTCTTCATTGGAATTTTCGCGACATTCGATCCAATGCTTGCACTGTCAGCTTGTAGTAGCTCTCCAGGAAAACGTCTTTTAAGTAGAAGTTCGAGTCTCGGTCGGGCACACAGTTTTAATCTGCCAGGAAGTTTCATGTCTTTTAAGTACTTTTCCCCACAATTTATACATTTAATATTAAAATGAAAATATTTAATGCATACACAGAACTGACTTCAGCAATATCTTCAGAACCTGTACACAATATGTAAATGACTGTGAACATAATTTTCCAATGTTAACAAAGATATCAGTTGGCAACAGAGTGAAGAAAATGTGCTATTACTCCCATTTTCCACGATTATAAGTGATGTATAACATACAGAGTAGTTGTTGTTTTTAACACTGTGCTAACTGAAGAATACTGTGTGTTACATGAAATTAAAATGGTCGAAAGTCAAACACGGATTGGCATAAATAAAAATGCGTATTAAGCAGCTGGTAGTTATAATTCTTAAAGTAATTTCATCAGTTTGAGTGCATTACCTTCCACGAGTTCAATGCTAGACCCATAATTTTGGAGACAGAAGAACTGACAGGAATCGATGTCTGCTAGAAGACTAAATTCAGTAAACCAATATTTTGAGGCAACCCAGTGAATACAAATTTTCACATATAACACAGGCACATCAATATACCAACACACAAATTTGCACTATGAGCACTGTCTGACAACATCTCCCAATCTTCCTAACATCACCACTTATCATAATTTTTCCTTAAACCTAAGACGCCACAAAAAACTTTCCAAAAAACTTCATCCGTTATATACGATACAGCCTGTAACTGAAAAAGCACATAACGTAAATGTTCTAGAGAAACAAAATACCTAAATTACAAACACAATATGTACCACAATCATCTTCAGTGCTCACATTAAAGAAGTAAGAAAAGGTGCAGCTGTAATCCCTAGAAACATTTTGGTGATGATTAAACAAAAAACACATTGATACACTGTACAAAACAACTCTCAATCCGACTCTGATTCCATTACTTTTTCAGAGATCAAGCAACAGAAGGACCCCAAGCAACAAAATACAAAGTGTCAATCCTAGAAACTCAGCAGACTTTTGGCAGAACTTTAAAAGAATCACTAGTCAAAACCAGAAAGATGACCCAGAGAGTCATGAAGGGGAAGAAGGCAACTGTTTTTCCAAAACTTACTAAAGTGGTACACTCACACACATAATGTGAAAATTTCAACAAAGTTAAAGAAGTAACTGCACAAGCACAGACTAGTGAACTTTTTAACACACACAATCTACAACTTACTACGATGATCAAACTAACTACATAACAGAGATGATGTTACTTACCAAACGAAAGCGCTGGCAGGTCGATAGTTGCGAAAGCAAGAATTTTGTGTATATGTTTGTGTTTGTTTGTGTGTGTGTGTGTGTGTGTGTGTGTGTGTGTGTGTGTATCGACCTGCCAGTGCTTTCATTCGGTAAGTCACATCATCTTTGTTTTTAGATATATTTTTCCCACCTGGAATGTTTCCCTCCATTATATTCATAACTACATAACAGATATCATCTCAGCGGAATAGGGAATAACACAGGGTACCTGGTGTGGATGGAGCCATACCTCAACACAACTCACAATTCTGCACTCAGGTTACTAATAAATCCCTTACCAACAAAAGAACAAACCAGAAGACATTTTCCTACATCACAGAATCCAAAAAAGCTGTCTAATCCAATAGATCATATGTTTATAATCATATTGAGAAATAAATGTGGCAAATGGGAGCGAAAGGCTATTTACAATTTGTACAGAAACCAGAGGGTAGTTATAAGAGTGGAGGGACATGAAAGGGAAGCAGTGATTGAGAAGGGATTGAGACAGGGTTGTAGCCTCTCCCTGATGTTATTCAATCTGTATATTGAGCAAGCAGTAAAGGAAACAAAAGAAAAATTCGGAGTAGTATGAAATTCTAGGGAGAAGAAATAAAAACTTTGAGGTTCACCAATGACATTGTAATTCTGTTAGAGACAGTAAAGGACTTGGAAGAGCAGTTGAACAGAATGGACAGTGTCTTGAAAGGAGAATAGAAGATAAACATCAACAAAAGCAAAACGAGGGTAATGGAATGTAGTCGAATTAAGTCGGGTGATGCTGAGGAATCACATTAGAAAATGAGACACTTAAAGTAGTGAAGGAGTTTTGCTATTTTGGGGAGCAAAGTAACCGATGATAGTCTACATTTTATATCCTTTCTACTTCGACCATCAATGGTAAAGAAAGCCTTTCTGAAAAAGAGAAATTTGTTAACATTAAGTATAAATTTGTCAGGAAGTCGTATCTGAAAGTATTGTATCCATTGTAGCCATGTATGGAAGTGAAACCTGGACAATTAATACTTTGGACAAGAAGAGAATAGAAGCTTTTGAAATGTGGTGCTACAGAAGAATGATGAAGATTAGATGGGTAGATCACATAACTAATGAGGAGGTATTGAATAGAATTGGGGAGAAAAGGAGCTTGTGGCACAACTTGACTAGAAGAAGGGATAAGTTGGTAGGCATGTTCTGAGGCATCAAGGGATCACCAATTTAGTATTGGAGGGCAGCGTGGAGGGTAAAAATTATAGACGGAGACCAAGAGGTGAATACCCTAAGCAGATTCAGAAGGATGTAGGCTGCAGTACATACTGGGAGATGATTCAGCTTGCACAGGATAGAGTAGTATGGAGAGCTGCATCAAACTAGTCTCAGGACTAGACCACAACAACAACAGATGTCTGTGGCCTCCTCAAGTCTTGCTGCTACCAATGAAATTGTATCAACCAAGACAAATAGATAAATTAAAATACTAGAAGTGTAGATGGCAAAAGGTGAATAAGGGTAAAATTGGCTGACTCACATTTAGGTGAGACAAAGGCAAGTTGTCATAACTGCTGCTGCTTAGCAGACAACTCCAACAACTATAGGATCACAGTGTATGCTACTGAACAGGCCACAGCCAGGAAAGTTACACACAGTTCGTGAGTGCACATCAATGTCTCGCATCTCAGCATTTCTTCACACTAACTACTACTTTCTTCACTCCGTTTTAGTTTTCTACATTTTTCATTTTCTGACCTGCCTATTTTCCACTGTCCCCATCCTTGTCCCATCTCTGTTATTGTTATTTACAATGCACTCAGTTTTTTGCTCTTATTAACTCATGTGCAATGTTTTAGCACTAACCTCTTTCTTGCCGATTACTCTGTGTTCCACCTCAAAGTTCTCAGGTTTTTGAATCTCGTCCAGTACAGCCCCAAACAGTCAGTCTTCCCTTCTCATCCTGTCTGGTAAGTCTTCCCTAACCCAAGGTTCTAGGTGACTTTTCCAAACTCAATCCCTTTTTCTAAACTTCTCCAGTTCCTTTCCCTTCATCCCTCTTCCTTCTCTTTCAACCCTTCTCTGAGGACGGAACCAGTGGCTCCAAAAATGTGTGTGTCCCCTTCTGCCCTGCTGAGTAGATTTTTTTATCTATCTAATGGAAACATAAACTGTCAGACTATCCAAACTGTGTTGCAGGCTGCCATACATGCTGTGGTGGGAGGCATACTTACGATAGTGACAATAGACACGGGTGATGCAGCAAGTGTTATTTCCCAAGGCCTGTTTGAAAAATAGTGTCACCTGATTAACCTGCCTAATTTATGGCAGGATTTTAGTAGCTGTAGCATAGCACACAATCTCAGATAGTTAAATGACAGACCTGTATTCTGCTGGTGATAGGGAATGTGGCAATGATAGGCATGTTGCTCATAGTAAAGGCATTAATCACAGTCTACCTAATAGATGTTTATTTGTCTTGTGAGAAGAAGGCTATAGTAGATGCCTACATGGAGGAAATTATATATTATGTTCACAAATGTAAAGCACAGTCTCATCTCATTGGGACGAAAATTGCCAGGTGATCAAATCACAGTTCGTCGCCATATTAAGTAACAAATCTTGACACCAGCATACCGAAATACTCACTCGACTGAATACTGAACAGAAAATTAAATTGAAGTTATGAGAATCTCAGTGTTTAACTAAAATTCAGAGAAAAGGTTTAGTTAGTATTTCAGGGAAATGAGCTGAGATATTTGGAGAAAAAGCTAGTGTTATCTGAATATTCTAGCACATGAACCATTCTGCCTACCTTCCTGCCCATTCCTTGTTTGAAATGGACAGCTGTAGTGAAAGAGGTACACATGATGATATACTGGGAAGCAATTGGGCCATAAAACAGCCTAATCTCTAACCTCTTGTTAGCTGCAGCTTAGGCTGGGAGAAGTATTAGGCTGGTATTGCCCATGAGGGAAATTAATAAAATGGTAATCCTGTATATCTGACCAGAAAATTTTAAATGAACAAATCTAGTAGATCCAAGGGATCAAGTACTTAATTTCCATTAATTTGAGTGTCATACTCGCAGATACTTCTAGAAAGACCATGCTTTTATCTTTACAGGTCATACCTACCAGTTTAGAATGTCATTTACTCTCAATGTGAGTGGTGTTTTGATTATAGCACCAATGGATTATTTATTAGGCCTGGAATTACTAAAAAGAATTACTTCATTTGTGGATGATTTGTTGACTGCCACACTAACTTGGGAAGAGCATGAGGAAGTGGTAGAGAAAGTTTTTTATATCAATTTCAGCAACATGATGTTACAGGCAATTTCAAAAAATGAAATTTGGTGGTGAGAAAATGAATTTCTTGGAGCACATTATTATGCCTCAAAGTGTCCTAACTAACAACAAAAATACAACCAGTTCATTACTTTCCAGTATCCCAGACAAAAGTCAATTAAAAGTACCTTTAGATTTATCCAACTTCTAGTGTAACTTCATTCCAGACCAATTATTAAACGCAGAAATATTACTGAACTTTCTAGACAAACAGATATCATAGATTTGGTCAGAAGTATGCCAATCTGCTTTCAGTAAAATCAAAAATGCACTAGCTAATTCACAATAATTGTACCATCTGGATATGTACCAGGTTGGCAGCTTGTCTCTTCCAAATCAGAGGCATTTACAGTACATGAACTGTCTCTACAATACTCTTTGCTAGTGAGCCTACACGGCCACTGAGTTGGAATTTCCCAAAAGTGCATATAATTGTGATAACTTCTATCACTGTTTTGTTGGTAATCACACCAAAGTATACTGTGATAGCCAGCCTTTAAGCTTCCTTCTCAATTGAAAATTACTGCACGCAACACCGGTTCAGTTCTACAATACGGTTTTGAAATAGTTTACGTAAAGGGAGAGAATGATGTAATTTGGGATCTGAGGGATAAAGTACTAAATATAAAGTCTTACTGATGCAAGATAACATTTCTCATCTGCATTAAATATCTTTATTTACGTGTCTCATCTCTGTGACAGAGATCCCAGGTGGAGAGAAATCTGAATACAATTTACCCTTAACCCACCTGAGGCACTAGTTACTGTGTGCTTCACAATAATGTATTACATTATTGCTGTCACATGAGGTATGATAACTGGTAAAAGCTAAGCTTGTGCACCCATAGAGCACTGGGGATTCTGGAGTGGCTAAATGTGCTGAGAAAAAATCAATGAATATTGCTATTTTCCTTCCCTCCAAAGCAGCGTGTAATGGATTATCCAGAAATGCCTAGTGTGTCAAAATGTTGAACCTTCGAACCATGGCTCCAAAGGTAAGCTACACCTAATCATTACCAAGAAACCCCTGCAAATACTTGCCATTCACTTAAGGTGGTACGGTACCCTTTCCTGGTGCTGTGCACGTGTTAAACACATTGTTGGAATATGAGAGCTATTTTCCAAATATGTCAACTTACATATCTTGAAAAGTGCCACTAGTGCAGTAATATGACAGGCGATTAAAAATTACACTCTACATGTTGGGAATCAAGAAGTAATCATTTCTGATAATGGACAAAACTTTACTAGTGTAAAATGTAAAAAGTTCCTGCATGTTTATGATATTGAACAGATCCTAAAATCAAGTTACCATTCCTCAAAGTAAACCCAGAGAAAGATAGCTTTGAGAGTTGGACAGATTAATTTGGCCTCAAAATCTGTTGTTTAGAGCAGAATTTCTCATTACTTTTCATTATTTTACAGATATTTTAATAATCTACTTCATACCTCTATAGTACGTTCTATTCCTCTGCTCGTCTTATCCTCTTCACCCTCTGCTCAATGTATGTGGCACTATCCTCACCTGCACATAGAAAATTGTGTATAAGAACAGATGTATGTAGAATAGCTAAAATGTGAACAGAAACAGATGAAAACATTTCTGAAAGAAATTTATTGGCAGAAATGACTTTTACTTGGGTAGCTCAGTCAACAGAGCATATGCAAGCTAAAGGCAAAGGTTCACAGTGCAAGTTGGAGAGCTCCACACAGTTGTAATCTGCCAGCAATTTTCATATCACAGCACGCACTACTGGAGAGTGAAATATTCACTATGGGGACATTTATCACAGCTTCCTAAGCCACAGGTATTGAACACTTACAAGTCAACAAAAATATGAATCTGAGGAGTAATTTTTGTAAAACCTATGACATAGCTCTGAATATCTGTCAGAGTTGTTTACAATTAACAAAGAGATGTAAATTAGTATAATGTTACTACCTAGCCAGTGTTTCAAGCACCGGATCTGCGGACGGCCACGTTTGCTTGTTCTGATGCCAGCAGCTTGCAGTGTTGCCTGGTCCAAAACACTGCTGGCATTTGCTATAAGACAAAGGCACATTCTGCGTAAATGTTCTTTTTAGTAGTGTACTGTTACTTAGTTATGAGTTTATTTACGATAAAAATAAAAAATGTAAATTAATTCAGATGTATAGCAAACAATTCTGAAAAATAAAAGTAATGCACCTGTAACACAGCTAATGTGTAAAAAAAACCAAATAGGTAACTGAAATGTGATTCAAATGTAATTACATTTTGAATAATAAAACCTTAAAAGTACACTTGAGATAAAGAACATGTTATGTGACACTATTTGCTAGTATTCACTGTTTTAATTTTAGAAAGTTGCATGTATTAATAATTACTAGGACTTTCTGTTCTAGTGTGTGCTTGTGTTTGGTAATGGGATGGTGAAGGTAAGAAGGATGGTGTGGAGGTTGGGGGGTGGAAAGGCAACTGTCAGATTTGTCACAACAGACATGCCTACTGAACTTTAAACTGTCATCCCTCCTTATTTGCTCAAGAAGAGACCAAAAGCACCAGCTTCAAATATTTTCTGATTAAGCAGCCCACAATAAAACAAAACTAAAGAGAGAAAAAAATGCTGAGTAGTCCACTATGCCTCACTAATGAACATATTAGTGAATAAACCATGTAAAATGTGCCCTGCAGGAATTCCACCCCAGAAGAGTGTCTTGTCAATATACAGAAAAGGGCAACGAGTCATCAGAAAAAAGATAAAGCAAGATACCAAATGGGGAACAAATAATTATAACATAGAACTAGAAGAGACTTTTCCCAACGTGAAACACATGTGATAGAGGCAGAGGGGATGCAGGGCAGTTGAAGGATGTCATGGAGTGGGAATCTCATGGAAGTGGAGGAAACCAAGAAGAGATTTAGGTGACAAATCTCATGCTGTAGAGAAAGTTGTTTTTCAATTGTGGTTCTTAGATGATGTACACATTGAAATCAAACAATAGATGCACCAGACACTCATTCTAATGTGAAGTTTAGTGGTCATTATGCACCCACAGAAAGCTAAACATTGGTTGTAAGCCAGCTGGAGTGAGATACGGGCTACCAGCTCTATTTGAAGGACACAAACTGACATTGGGTCTGGGGGATGAATTGAAGAGTTGAGTAAAAAAAGTTATTCCTCATGTCCAGACATTAATAGACAGGACGAGCCTACCTTCAGAAGGTATCGGACTCTGCAGCGAAATTCCTGTCTCAAATAATTTTCCTTGACAAGTAGTTCATTCCTCAGGTGTCTTCCATACAAAATGACCTTATTTCATGGTCCATTTGATTCTCTCCTTGTGTAGAGTATAAAATGAATTATGGTTCAGGGGTATAGCAGATACATTAAGTGTGCATACATAACAAAGCTGGGTCTGCAGAGCTAGTTATGTGGAATTGGAACAGACAAGAAAGCGTGGTCTGTTCCCCACAGTCTAAATTAACAAACCTACTTTAAAATATGTATTACATAAGAAATCATGATTCAAGTTATAAGTATGACATCCATGTAAGCTTATAATCAAACTCTCAGCCCAGTAATATCATGGATTCTAAAAATTTTGAAAAGTCAACGTTAAGTCCAAGACATCAGACAAACTGCATGAAACAAAAAAATAAAATAAAAACAGATCCATTTACAAAGTGAAGGTAGGTGAAAGTAACAAGATAGATTAACTCTTTAGAAAACAAGGATTGGTGACATTCATGTGAATGTTCCATTCTCTGTATCAGACTAATTAAACACTAGGTTAATTATATAGAAATGAGGAAAAGGTGTGTATACTTTTAACTCACATAAGCATATACTGCAAAACGTTGGCCAGACTTACAGCAGCTTCAGAATATGATGCAAGTACTGTGTGTGGAGTACTTGAGTGAATCTAGTTTAAGGTGCTCATCTCTAAGGCCTTGACCACGATAATGGAGGTATGCAGAATATTTTACAGATCTACAGGTGGGTGGGAGGGAGAGGTCCAATTTTAAATGGATATATTTACTAACAAAGAAACATGACTCACTACTCAGAGAACAGGACAAATGGACATACTGTAGTGAAGAACAATGAGTAGGCCTTCAGTTTTAATGCACAAAAATTAGCCACATACAGAATGTCACATACAAACACACAAATGGAGCATTTGAACTCTACAAAACACATGGAGTGGAGTGGAAGATTCTATACATCCATCTTCTCACAGATGGTTGTGGGCCTTGGCTTTTCAGTATGGACTGTCCAATCTGTACAATTGCACAGCCAGCAGGTGATGTTTCAAGTGATCACTGTATTAAAAATCTACAGGTGCCAGTCATTGAATATTGGCCTATGTTCTGACTGGATCAGATGTGGGAATCTTCAAACACATTGAAAAACAGTATTCTCTGTAAAATAACAAGTGTTCAATTTGACACTCTGTACCTGGAGAAAAATGTTATTTGAAAATTGTACAGATGCCACACCGCAGATACAAGTGTTGAAAAGCACAGAAGGGGAACAGTGTTTGGGAGGAGAGACAGAGCCGCAATGCTATTCAGTCTGTACAATGAACAATAAGTTTAAAAAAGAAGATGAAAGGAAAACATTGAGGTTTTTGAATGAATTTTAATTCCGTGAGAGATGGAAAATCACTTGGGAGAGCAGTTCAGTAAATCACTTTAAAGAGATTGTAAGATGAACAACAAAAGCAAAACAAATGTATTGGAAAGTAGTCTAATTAAATCAAGTGATTCTGAGTGAATTAGATCATGGAATTAGACACATGAAGCAAGACATTATTGTATAACAGGATGCCATAAAAATATGT
The DNA here is from genome assembly GCF_023898315.1 of Schistocerca nitens. Lineage (NCBI taxonomy): Eukaryota > Metazoa > Arthropoda > Insecta > Orthoptera > Acrididae > Schistocerca > Schistocerca nitens. The sequence goes on from NC_064617.1 coordinate 34,694,252, forward strand.
GCTATTCTCCCTTGGTTTAAACTGACTAAGGGGTTAGGTATTTTATCTAAAGATTTACAGTACAAGTTTTCTCTTATCAAATTTGTTGTACATGATCCAGAAGAGTTCATCAGTCTTCTGACTGGTTTGTTGTGGCCCATCCTGAACTACTCTCCTATCCCAACTACTTCACCTCGCAGTGTGAAACACTCAATTATTTTCGGGACTACTCTAATCTCTCCCTTCTCCTGAAGTTGTTTTCTCTGTAGCTCCCCCAGGTATGATGGAAGATACTCTTTGCTCTCTTAACATGGGGCCTGTCATTTTGTCCCTTCTTGTCATTGTTTCTGTGGTTAAACTCTTAATTTCTTATAATTTGGGCCACTGATTTTCAACATTCCTATGTAGAACCACATCTCTAACACTTTGATTCTGTCCTTTTCTGGTTTTCCCACAATACGTAATTGACTTCTATACAATTCTGTGGTCCTTTCAAATTTACAATGCTCCCCCACCCCCTCACAGCCACCCTGACCCCTACGCCCCCCAGTCTTTTAGGACATATGAAGGAATGTTAACTGTGCCTCCAGCATTATTTGATTGCACGTCTCCCAGTACTTTGTTTAACTCTTAATCTTCATTGGATAACCAATGCCTTCTAACTCCTCTTCTATCGTGGCATCAGACAAATTGTACCCCACGTAGATGCCTTAATATACACTTTTCACCTATCAGCTCAATACTCTTAGTTCAACAGTGGAACTACTTTTGCACTCTTAATGTTTGTTCCTTTTGGTTTTATTTTCACCAAAGGTTGCCTTGACTTTTATATGCTCAATAGCCCTACTAATGACTATTTCACTTTTGATTTCTTCACGTTTTTTCTGCAGTCATTTCACTTTGGCTCCTCTGCTTTCCTATTTATTTTACACTTAAATGACTTATGATTTATTTCTATCTCTTACTGCACATTTTTGTATTTCCTTACTTAACAAATAAATTTCAGTATTTCCTCTGTAACACAATGTTTCTTTAGTCACCTTTGCATACTTACATTTGTCTGTTCAACTTCCGTGATTATCCTTTTCAGATAAATCCCTTCCTCTTCAACTGACTTGCCTATTGCAGTATTCATTACCACAGTATTTACTGCTTCAGAGAACTTCAAACACACACATAATTCTTCCAAGTTCCCCACTTCCTTCACCACCAATAGTTCTGGACTATTCTCATAAGTTTGTCTATTCTTCATCATTAGTAACATCATTACTAAATTGTGATATGACTCTATATCTGCTCCCGGGTACAACTTGCAATCCAATATCAGATTTTGCAAAAGGTCTCAAAATGATCTAATCCAGCTAGAATCTTCTCACAACTCTACAACTTTTCGAAATGTACCTCCTCCTCTATTAATTTTCTAATAGTATATTCATAATTAATAATAAACTTGTAGAACAATTGAATCTGTGTTTTTTACTTTGTCACTCACACTGCCAAGTTCATACTGTTCTACAATTCTGTCTTCTATTACATTACCTACTACAGCATTCCAATCACTCGTGGTTATTAGATTTCCATCCTCCTTTCATAAACATTTTGTCATGTACTTCACTCTCTTTATCAGATTGTGACATTGGCAGATATACCTGAACCAATAGTGGTTTTTTCCCCTGTCAATTCTGATGAGCATAATCTTATTACTGAACTGCCCACTGTATTTACCTGCACAGATCCACACCCAAAATCTGGGTAAGCAGTTGTAATGTGCATCACACAAGTCAGCAGATACAGCTAGAAGTTCAACAACAGCCAGAGGCTGAAACTCACAGATGCTCACAGAGCATTTCATCTGTGCACTCTACTGGCCAGCTGACAGCTTTTGGAGACAGGACTGGCCAGCTCTAACTCAGTCATCTTTGCCTTGATGTGTGTGTTACCTCACTGTTATTGTGCACCTCTCCATTGCCAGTGTGTCTATTACAACAAGCTGTGTCTAGGCTTAATAAAGTTAATTGTGTCTGTCCCACCTCTTGTGGGATTAGAATATACACAGTGACTCATTTCATTTTAGCCAAGGAATCTTTGGGATTATCTGACTGCCTCTGCTTCTTGGCTTTAGATTTCTGCCATGAATTATTACAACTTATTCCATGAAAAATGGACGTTGTATCTATTTCACAACATAATAGTTGGAAAGATATTTGCTATGACTACAAGGAATGACAGCATCTGAAGTTTTGCATAATGGCTTACCACACAGAACAGTCCTCGCTTCTCTCTTGTTTAATTTAAATGAATGTGATATTTCTCCAATACAGTCCATATAATTTGGCTATGCAGATGACTGGTCAACATCTTCTGACCTAGCCATATTCAACCAATACTTCCAAAAAAGGTTACAACCTAATGTAAGCAAAACTTAAGTTGCACGTTTTCATCTGTCAGACTGGCACACAGAGCCCTTGATGCCCATTTTTAGAGAGACAGAGTATCGTAACATGCACCCAAAATACCTTGGGACAGACACTTCCTTTTAAGTAGCACTTAACACCAACACCTGGAAAGCTCAAAAGCACATACAATATTCTGCACAAGCTCTGTGGTCTAGTCGGGCAGTGTCAGCAAACACTCTTCAGTCAATAGCACAGTACATCTACTGTGTGCCCATTTAGTGGAATAGTACATATGTGAAAAAGATATATGTACATCTTAACTGATCCGCATCCACTGTCAGTAGGTCTGTACAATATATTTCCACACATTGGTTACCTATCTCAGGTCACATTCCACGTCATTACATAAGGTGAAAAAGTGCTCTACTACACACATATCAGAATTCTTATCATGGCTGGGTTTCTTCCTGAAAATGGATTCAATGCCACCGATAAACAGAAATGCAGTCAGCAACAAAAGTGTTCTCTGCCATGCCTGAAACTGCCTTGCACCCACGAGAAAATCCACGGACTTGACAAGCCTTGAGAAATTTGTGGATTTGAATGGTGCACGGAAGATGTGTAAACACGTTCCACAAGTGAGACAAATCTTCATTACCATCTTGGGACTGTGGTGTGTGATGGCAGATAGTAGCTCATGTGTTATAAACATGTCCCACAAGCTCCTGCAAGGGTCGTTTTGAAGAATTTCTGACAGTGATGATTAATGTGATGAGCTACATAACAGAGCTACAGGTGTGAGTGATCTGTAAAGCATAAAAATCTTTTCATTTAAAAAGTAACCCTCTGAAATTCCACCTGTCATGTCATTTGTGTCATATTACATTTGAGAGCTGTGTTGAAATGTAGTTTAGTAGTTTGTATATGTATCATTTGATTGAAAATCTTTTAACATATGCCTTACAATAAATGGATTGTTCCATCTTTTTCTCATAGTTACCTTCCCTTAGGTAGATTGAAATGTGGGACTAATCCATAATGTTTTGCCAATGGTGAGTTCATTATGAACTGTAAATAAACGAGCTTCAGCAAAACCAACAAATGAAATTAAATACCTTCATTCTTTGTCCACTCCAAACAGTAGTGTCTCCAACGTCGAGGTACACCCTTAAAAAATCTCCTCTTTATCTCACTCATCAGGCACTCCTGAAATTATAAACAAAGATGTATCAATAATTATCATCGACACTCAGATCTTCTCTACACTGTAAAAAGGTCTGCTTTACAGCACACAGAGAAAAAAATGAACAAAAGGTGACAAATGCTTTAGATACAGAGTTCGCTTCATTTAACAAAAGAAAGTGAGGCGTTGCAGAGAATATTACACACGAATTACGTCAACCAGAACTCCACGGAAGTAAAGCACTGCAAGACTTCCCAATCAGCTCATCCATCAGTTATGAACACTTGTTAATAGCAGTACAGGTGTAAGTAATCTGTAAAACATATAGTAATAAGTCATTTCGTGTCCAGTCTTTTCATTCAAAAATTTACCCTCGGTAATTAAACCCCTCCCAGGTTTCAGGCGAGGAGTTATTTCAAAGAGCTTGTTCCCACGAAGGGGAAGCAAAGTGTGTTGCCGCCTGTCAGCAGGTGGTGTGACGTTGGCGTCACCAGAGGTCAATGGAGGGAACTGAAGAACTAGTGGGCTGAGACACGAGGACAGCAGCGTCAGAGGCCTCGTTTCCCGTCAGACCGACGTGACCAGGAACCCACACTAGCGTCGCAGTGGCCACATATAGAGTGACAGAGCGAAAGGATCCCTGGACCCGTTGCACAAAGGGATGGATGGTGTACAGCACACAGACCCCTGAGAGAGTTGGAGCAAATGACACAATCGAAAAGCCTGTGTTGCCAGACGTACTGCATGGCCTACATCTACACCTACATTTATACTCCACAAGCCACCCAACTGTGTGTGGCGGAGGGCACTTTTACGTGCCACTGTCATTACCTCCCTTTCCTGTTCCACTCGCGTATGGTTCGCAGGAAGAACGACTGTCTGAAAGCCTCCGTGCGCACTCGAATCGCTCTAATTTTACATTCGTAATCTCCTCGGGAGGTATAAGTAGGGGGAAGCAATATATTCGATGCCTCATCCAGAAACGCACCCTCTCGAAACCTGGGGAGCAAGCTATACCGCGATGCAGAGCGCCTCTCTTGCAGAGTCTGCCACTTGAGTTTGCTAAACATCTCCGTAACGCTATCACGGTTAGCAAATAACCCTGTGACGAAACGCGCCGCTCTTCTTTGGATCTTCTCTACCTCCTCCGTCAACCCGATCTGGTACGGATCCCACACTGATGAGCAATACTCAAGTATAAATCGAACGAGTGTTTTGTATGCCACCACCTTTGTTGATGGACTACATTTTCTAAGGACTCTCCCAATGAATCTCAACCTGGTACCCGCCTTACCAACAATTTTATGTGATCATTACACTTCAAATCGTTCCGCACGCACACACCCAGATATTTTACAGAAGTAACTGCTACCAGTGTTTGTTCCGCTATCATATAATCATACAATAATGGATCCTTCTTTCTATGTATTCGCAATACATTACATTTGTCTGTTAAGGGTCAGTTTCCACTCCCTGCATCAGGTGCCCATAAGCTGCAGATCTTCCTGCATTTCGCTACAATTTTCTAATGCTGCAACTTCTCCGTATACTACAGCATCATCCGTGAAAAGCCGCAACATGGGGCGAAGAGTCCGCAGCTCGTGGTCGTGCGGTAGCATTCTCGCTTCCCACGCTCGGGTTCCCCGGTTCGATTCCCGGCGGGGTCAGGGATTTTCTCTGCCTCGTGATGACGGGGTGTTGTATGATGTCTGTAGGTTAGTTAGGTTTAAGTAGTTCTAAGTTCTAGGGGACTGATGACCATAGATGTTAAGTCCCATAGTGCTCAGAGCCATTTGAACCATTTGGGGCGAAGAGCTCCGCTGTAAATACTGAGCAGTGTTTCGAAAGCCGGTACCGCATATCGTCAGTGCCAATGACGAAGGCACACCGAACGAAACGATCGGTCCGAGAGCCGCCAATGTAATCAAAGGCAATATTCCGAAGTTCCGTGCGTAGGTCGATAAACACATGGCGGTAAAGCGAGTCTGTGGTAGTGTCCTTAGGAATCAAATGAAGTCCAAGGTGAACACGGGTCACTGCACTAAGCCATGGTGGTGAAGGGCTCCCACCAACTGGGAAAGTGGCAGGCAATGCAGAGTTAGGCCGCTGGAGCAAGAGCCAAAAGCAAACACCAGGAGGTAACAGAGAAGAGGGATGCATCCTGTACTTGTAATCAAAGGAGTCATCGAAGAAGGAGGCATAGGATGGGTGGCTGGGAATGGCAGACAAACAGTATGCCTATCTACTGCTGCCACACCACTGTTTTTCTCCTCAGCAGTTTGACAACTTCTGCATACAGACACTCGACTGGGCTAGTGTACAAGGCACCAGTGGCCAAATAAATACCTCGGTGACGGACTGTATTGAGGCAGCATAAGATGGTTTATGCATCTGCACGTTCGTCCATCCACTTGTAGTCTAGTTTCGAATGGACAAGAGACAGGTACAAACGGAATAAGGTGGTCCGATCCGCTCCTCTGGATGTAGCGCAGAGGACACCTAGGACGTTCAGGGACTGCGTACAGTAGGCGGCCAGATAAGACACGCGGGAAGACCAAGAACGTTTCCTATAGAGGAAGAGCCCCAGGAATTTTACAATTGCAACGAACGGAAGAGCGACATATTCAAGATGTAAAGTCAGTGGAAGAAACAAAGTGGGCCGCCAGAAACTCAAAGAAACGGTTTTGTCAGAGGAAAAACAAAAGCCATTGTCGATGCTCCATGTGTAAAGACGATCGAGAAAGCACTAATCACGCTGCTTAATGAGACAGGTCCGTGGAGAACAGCAATAGAAGGCAAAATCTTCAAACGAAAAGGGAGCTGGTGATTCCCGGGGGGAGACAAGACCATTATAGGATTAATGGCGATAGCAAAGAGGACGACGCTCAGAATGGGACACTGGGTAACGTGTCAGGCAAGGCAGAACGCACACGTACATTGAAAACTTTGTTTTTACAAAATTCCAGAAAGAAACGGGGCAGGCGACGTCGGAAGCTCCACGTGTAGTACAGAGGATTCCAGTTCTCTACCAAGTGTTCCAGGCTTCATCCAAATCAAAAAACACGGCGACAGTCTGGTATCTCTGTCAAACGCCCCCACTCTGAACGGTTTTCTACAAAGTGACGAAATGGTCAACTGCAGAACGGCATGCTCAAAATCCACATACTGCAGTGGTTAGTAAATTGCAGGACTTGAACCACCATACCAGCCGCTCATGAATGATACATTCCGGCACCTTGCAAACACAGCTGGTGAGAGAGAATGGATAAGCCTTACCTGGCTTATGTACAGGGATGATAGTGGCTTCACGTCAACATCTGCGAAATGTGCCCTCTGCCCAGATGAGATTGTACGTATGGCGGTGAACGTTCTTGCCAGCAATAGAAAGGTGCTGTAACTTCTGAATGTCAACATCTTGTGGACCTGGCGTGGAGGACTGGGATGACCTAGCTCCGTCACGGTGACAGCACTCACGATTGAGAGGAAATATGGTTATCATCTGAGCTGCCTCCACTCGTTTCCGATGGAGGAAGGCTTGGTGATAGTGGATGGAAGCTGGAAGCTAACAGCGTTCTTAACATTGGTTAAAACAGCGATCGCAGGTGTTGGTGATGGCAGTGTTGTCATCTGCTGCTGTCAGCATAGATATTGGGGAATGGACCTCGGTGACGGAGAGCCGTGGGAGGTAGGCCCACATGACGGAGGAGGGAGTGGAACTGTTGAAAGAACTAGTAAATATAATTCAGCTGGCTTTTTTGCTATCCCAGAAACGCGACGACACTGTATTCGTTACAAACAGTGGTGTGTGCAGTTCACGATTGTAGGATGACAGTTAAAACGCAGAGAGCACGTCATCATGCGCAAATTGCGTCGGGGCATGCCCCAGTCCACAAAGGGACCGGAACACAGCGTGGTAAAGATGAAGTGCGAGGAATGGAACATTCTGTAGTGGTAATGACAGCGTTCGTTAGGTATTCTGCCTGGTCTTGGGGAGATACTGTTCGTCAAAAGGCGCCAGTGAGTAAAGTCTCCTCTCAGCATTAGAAAGCCACCATTTGGATGTGGATATAGGTGGGATATGAGTCAGCAAACGGATAGAAGATGGGAAACGATCGCTTGAGTACGTGTCAGAGAACGGACCTCTCGAGACGACGGGCAAGCTGGGCAGTGAAGGAGAGGTCCAAATGGGAATTGGTGTATGAGGAGTCGGAAAGGAACGTGGGTGCTCGCGTATTAAGACAAGAGGTTAAATTGATTGAGAGGGTCAGCCAAGAAGGCACCTCTCTGACAGGTTCTGGGAGAGCCCCAAACGGCATGGTGCACATTAGTCACCGAGCAGCAGAAAGGGGTGAGGGAGTACCCAATAAGCTGTAGGAATCTACCGTTGTGACACCGAATGACAGAGGGATGTAAACGGTACAAAGGGAAAGCTGAAGTGAGGAAGGTACGTACAAACTGCAACTACATTAAGGTGGGTAGTCAGGGAGATGGGTTGACTATCAACGTCATTCTGGAAGAGTAGCATGACGCCCCCATGAGATGGAATGCCGTCTTCAGGGGGAAGGTCAAAGCCTACCGGGGAGAAATGCGAGAGATCAAAGCAGTCGTGAGGACGCAATTTCGTTTCCTGGAGGCAGAGAACAAGTGGACGCTGCCATTCTATGAGCAACAGTGCCGTGTTGCATCTAGCAAAGAGGAGATAAACTTTCCACTGGAGGAGAGTCATGACGAGGACAGGGGAGGAGGGAAAGAATGAAGACGAGTCATCTCATTGGCTGCCGAGAGTAAAACTTGAAAGACTCACTGCTACAGAGCAAGGAGGCTCGAGGATCGTGCTCCATTAGATGTACAGAGGCGTCGGCATTCTCCCTCCATTGGGCTGCAGAGTCCAGGGAAGAAAATCTGTTGGCAGTGCGCACCGGCGACAAGGAGGTCGGCTGGGTGAGGGTGTCAAGTGGTGACACAGGTAAAGAGTATGAGTCGGCGAAGGCGATGACCATTTGTCTTTGACTTTTTGGAACCTTTGCTGGTGGCAGATGATTCAGATGGTTGTTGGCTGGACGTAAAAAGGTTTTTCAGGAGTATTCCTTCTGTCCTTTCCGGCCTGCTGGTAGTGTAGCATGTGACTTCGCCCTATGAGGCGAAAGTTTCGTGGATTGCCGCGCGGCTGGAGGAGGAAGAGGAGGTGGAGGAGGAGGAGACTGGGACGCTGTCATTTACAAATACGGTGGTGAATTTGAGGTTGCATGTCTTTCTGCTACATCTTGCTCCATGAAGGACATGGCCACATAGAGTACTGTAAGTGCCAGATGGTAAATCGCCGGGTTACTGACTAGTCAACAACTTGCGAGCGACAGGGTAAGGCAATTTGTCCCATGTATCTCAATGAGCAGGCCATCCAGGAGATCCAGGTGAAGGAAAATTTCGGGAGGAGGTTGCAAAGTCGCCATAGCAATTGATACAGTGGAGAGGAGGAGGTAGACAATCGCCCTCATGAGCATGCGTACGACAGGTTACACATATGACCAGGAGTTGGCAGGATGTTTGAGGTACTGCTACCAATGTCATCGTTACAACAAAACTCGGTTTCAGAATGTACAGATGGACTGAGAACTTCATAGCCTGCTTTGGTCTTTGTTAGAAGCACTGCTCTATCAAAAGTGAGAGTAGAGCCTATGGGCAACTACCTTTTCCATCATTCGATGTACTGCAATGACGCCCTTCCCAGAGAGGTATCTTTGGATTTCTGCCTCGGTTAGACCATCGAGGAGCCTATAGTAAATACCACAACGTGAAGAATTGAGCATCCGATGGGCCTTGACACGAATATGATAGCAATGGAGGAGCAAAGCAGCAAGCAGTTTTTGTGCTTGAGAATCAGAAGTAGTCTCCAAAAGCAAAGTGCCATGCGTAAACTAAAGCAGAATTTCACAGGGCCAGCAATTGCATCAGCACCTCTCTGAATAATAAATGGAGGACTGACCATCCTCGGTACAGGAAACCACAATGAACCGTGGTGCAGCTGGTAGGGTCTTTGAATCGTTAGCCACATTTCGTTTGTGTGTAGTAGGTGTAGGCTGTGAAGATGATTGGCAATCATTGGCGATTTTCTCACAATGAGTCTGTGTCTCTGACGGCGCGCTCTTTCCAACTGGGGGCCACCCCTCAGTAGGGGGCCTACCCGCCTTAGGTGATAGTTCACACCTCGCCAACACCTGACAGGCAAATTGCCAATTGGTCCCTCTGAGATGTTACCTTCTCAATCACCCCTCCCAGGGCCTGGCCTGTACAAAGGGCTATGTGCAAACTCTACCTTTCCACCTGGGGCTGGGAATTACGCGTTACACATCACCTGTTATGCATCAGATGCGTGGGCCGGCCTTTGGAAGCAGAGAGGGTGGAAGAACGAAAAGAGGAACCTCAAACGCCGAAGCAGAGGGTGGATGAGAGAAGGGGAATAAATAAATAAAGGAAGGAACGAAAATAAGTGACGATGTCAGGCTACTGAAAATGCAGAACATATTCCGAAAAAGATTCCAAACATGGTCCCCCAAGGGACGGGAAAAACAAAAGCAAGAGGATAGACATATAGCAGGGAAAGGAAGAGATGCTGCAAAGGCTGGGGCCCCGTGGTAGCCTTGCACCAACCCGCCAAAGAGCGGCGAGCCCCTGAGGGGATAGTCGTGAGGATCGTACCCAAAACCACCTGCTGAAGTAAAGTGTAAGGGCATGCATGCATGCGTGTTTGCACTGGGACGTGCAGGGAACCCTACGTTTCTATCCTCAAGTAACAAGCGGCAAGGATCACTGTTGTGCACAACAGCGATATTACTTCATACCAATATACAGGGTGTTTCAGTAGTGCACATGGAAAGTTCGGGCCAAAAGTAGCTAAAGAGATCCAATGAACACTGGTGGCATATCATCCCTTGCCAAGGCATCATATTAATTAGAGATGGCAACACACTATAAATGCCGATGGATACCACGATATTTAGATTGGTATCCTAAGGTTTGGAATCTACTATCCGTTTACGCATACCCAACTACTTGCCTTCCCCCCCGTGCACTCTGATGTACAGGCCTCACAATCAGTTACGAATATGAAGGCATCATGGAGAGAGAGGGGTTACACCAATGAAGAATACGCTGGAATGGCCTTCATGTGGTGCAAAGCGGATGGCAGTGCCCTTGAGGCAGCACGATCCTATTATAACATTACAAGTCGGGATTGATCTATGAGTTCAGGTGTTGAATATCTTATTTATATCGGTCAGTTGGTATGGAGAAATTGAGATTTGGAGGATTTCTTTATATAGTTTTGCGTGATTGAGTCCCGACGCTATGCAAAGCTATCATTTAGGTACGTGCGATTTGAGATCTGTTGTGTTATTTTACGATAATATCTTTTTTCTGATTACCGTTAAAATATGACATTAAACTATTATCCCAAATGATTTCAAACATTTATCAACTATGTAGATGACGTCATTCGTTTACTCATAGAAAGTCGGGATCAGTGATTACGATTCCAGAAATAATTGATTGGACGAAGTTAAATTGCACACAATCTTGTAGGGCGAATTATGACCTTGAAATTGGTTGTAGACGTATGCAGGTCAATTTAGTGACAGGCTAGTAAGCGTCGCGAGTGTGTCGCGGTATCAAGACGTATTTTTGCGAGTTTAAAGCAAACCAACGGCGGCGCGAAAGCAAATTTACGCGAATTCTTAATTATCGCTAAAGTGTGGAATATTTGATGAGCCATTGTGGAGGACGTAAGTTTGTATCCAAAGATCATTTCCAAAATCCAATATAAATGCTGTTGATCGAAGTAGCCTAGCAACCCAAACGCTCATACGTGGTGATCAGCAGAAACAGTGTACTATTTTTCATGCACACGTTTACAAACTATATAGAGGTGTGGATGATTTGTGAGCGCAAAATAAACATTTTGAATTTTTTTTATCAAATGCTTTCATTTTTTTGTGGAAAAAATAAGAAAATATCACTGTTCATGAAATAACAAAATATAAAGTAGTTTATTCGTATAGTGGTGTAGAATCTTACGTATTTTTAATATTGTGACAGACTGATCGTACGTGCTCTCGTTACAAGTCAAGTATTGGGCCTGATTAAGAGTAGCTGGTTCTTAAAGTCTCAAAGGTTAAGTGAAGAATATCATCACACTTAAAAAACGCTGCATCGAAACCCACTACCTTAATATATTAAGCTAGCTATTCCGGAATCAGGTGATACCGTGGCCGTGTAGTTCTGTGTTGTGGACAACAAATAGGTAAACTCAAACAAAAACATTTCTCATGCTCTGTCGTCGTCTCTTCTTTCCCTCTTCGATATCATACACGTATACATATACAAATGGTATACGAGGCGCCTCACAACACAACGGACACGACGGTATATTATGAAGAAGCTTTCTCTTTCTGCAGGCAGCCCAACAGGCGTACATTAAGCCGGCTATATCAACGCCTTGGAGAAACCCGGAGTTTCGCACATGTACGAGAAGGTCGATCCACATCCATAACACCCGATTCTGAGGAAAGGGTGATACTCTGATGTACGTGTACAATGCGTACTTCAACGAGGAGGATTGCTAGCCAAGAGTGTGTCGTGAGCCGTAGCAGTGTGTGGCGGATTTTACATCTATCCATATCATCTCCAGCGAGTGCAAGCCCTCAGCAGTGCAGACTTCCCTGTTACAGAGAATTTCTACTAATGGGTGAAACAATATTGTATCCTGAATCCCCTGCCTGCCAGCAGTATTTTGTTCAAAGATGAGGCTGCGTTTACCCGTGATGGTATTTTTAACTACGATAAGTGTCACATTTGGGCCGGATTTTAGTCCTAACGGAACCCATGTATCACATAATCAGCAGCATTATTCGTTGAAGATCAAGGCAGGACTGCTCGGACACCATGTAACTGGACCACTCATACCACAAAGACTAACCGGACAGCAGTGCATGCGGTTTCTGCGGACTATACTTCCAGATTTACACGATGATGTCCCACTGAACCAACGCCTGAACATGTGCTGTGGCGCCGTCATGCATCAGCCACATTGTCATCTAAGAGTGCGCCGGCTTCTAATTTGGACGTACTGTCAACATTGTAGGCCACAGCATAGGCATTACTCTGCCTAACCGAAGTCTCCGGATTTAAATCTCGCGGATTGCTGTGGTGGGGTCATGTCAAAAGCCAGGTCTACGCTAACGAGATCAGCTCTCTTGAGGAACTAGACTTGCGGATTGAAGCAGCGCTCCAGCATGTAGAGGATTTCGTAGAACTGCCTGAGAGGAGTCGTAACTCATTTTAGAGACGAGTTCATTGTTGCATTCAGACGCATAGACCACATTTTGAACACCTACTTAAACGTTTAGAGATGCCATGTGTTCCTTGACACTTTTTTTTTTTTTTTTTTTTTTTTTTTGGGGGCGCAAAACTGCTATGGTCATTAGCGCCCAGCCCGTGACTTAGGAAACAGAAAGAAAATGAAAATCAGCAGCATTGGGAACAAAGTCATAAAATTGGAGAAACTAAAAGCAGAAGGAAGGCTTAAAAATCCACTACAGAAAGGGGTTGGTTGTCGCCAAAAAAAAGCTTCAAATGACTGACGTCATTTCACTGTCACTAATAAACTGGAGGACGCGGTCGGCTGAGCGCGTGTCACCTGCTAAAATCGACAATAGATCAGGCGATAGCTGTAGACGGGAGCGTAACTGGTTAAAATAGGGGCATTCAATTAAAAGGTGTCTTACCGTCCACAGCTGAGAGCAGTGGGGACAGAGTGGGGGAGGGGAGGATCACCGCTTAAAAGATGTCGATGGCTAAAAAGACAGTGCCCTATCCGGAGTCTAGTTAAAATTACCTCCTCCCGACGACGCGTTCGGGAGGAAGAGGTCCAAGCACAAGGAAGAGCTTTCACGTCCCGCATTTTATTATGGGGAAGTGTCGACCAATGCGCGTGCCATAAATGAACAACACGACGACATAAAACGCTCCGTAGATCGCCGAAAGGAATAGATTGAATAGCTGGCCGAAGAAGAGAGACTGCAGCCTTGGCTGCAATATCGGCCGCCTCATTTCCACAGATACCAACGTGTCCCGGGAGCCAGAGGAACACCACAGAGACGCCCCCCAGGTGGAGCAAGCGCAGACAGTCCTGAATCCGGTTTACCAGAGGGTGCACAGGATAAAGAGCTTGGAGACTGAGGAGAGAGCTGAGAGAATCTGAGCAGATAACGTACTGTATCCGCTGATGGCGGCGGATGTAGTGGACAGCCTGGAGAACAGCGTAAAGCTCCGCAGTATAAACCGAACACTGGTCGGGAAGCCGAAAGTGATTTGGGGTGTCGCCAACAATATAGGCACTCCCTACACCTAACGATGTTTTCGAGCCGTCGGTGTAAATAAATGTGGCGTCCGTCATTTGGGCACATAGAGCAGCAAATGCCCGACGATAAACAAGTGAAGGGGTACCATCCTCGGGAAATCGACAAAGGTCACGGAGCAGGCAGATCCGGGGACGGAGCCAAGGCGGTGCTGTACGCCAAGTTGTCAAGAAGGTTTTAGGAAAGCGGAAGGAAAGAGAATGGAGCAGTTGACGGAAGCGGACTCCCGGGGGTAGTAGGGAGGAGGAGCGGCCTGCATACCCTGCGTCAAAGGAGGCGTCGAAAAAAAGGTCATGGGCTGGATTAGCAGGCATGGAAGACAGATGGCTAGCATAACGACTCAGAAGGACTGCTCGCCGATTGGACAGCGGAGGTTCAGCAGTCTCAGCATAAAGGCTTTCCACAGGGCTAGTGTAAAAAGCTCCACACACTAAACGTAATCCACGGTGGTGGATAGAGTCGAGACGCCGAAGAAGAGACGGCCGAGCAGAGGAGTAGACTGTGCTTCCATAATCCAATTTCGAGCGCACCAAGGCGCGATAGAGGCGGAGAAGGACCACTCGGTCCGCTCCCCAGGAGGTACCATTCAGGACACGGAGGGTGTTGAGGGATCGCAGACAGCGAGCCGAAAGATAGAAAACTGTGCTGGTCCTCCCACGTTTCCTGTCAAACATAAGACCCAAGAATTTAGCGACGTCTGAAAACGGAAGTTGACAGGACCTAGATGTAAGGAGGGCGGAAGAAACTCCTTACGTCGCCAAAAATTAACACAAACGGTCTTACTGGGTGAGAAACGGAAGCCGGTTTCGATGCTCCACGAGTGGAGGCGATCGAGACATCCTTGAAGACGTCGTTCAAGAAGGCTGGTCCGTTGAGAGCTGTTGTAGATCGCAAAATCGTCCACAAAGAGGGACCCCGAGACATGAGGAAGGAGACAATCCATAATTGGATTTATGGCAATGGCAAACAGTACCACACTCAGCACGGAGCCCTGGGGAACCCCGTTTTCTTGGGAGAAAGTACGGGAGAGAGTAGTGTTCACCCGCACTCTAAATGTGCGCTCTGCCATAAATTCGCGAAGAAAAAGGGGCAGCCGACCTCGAAAGCCCCAAGAGAACAGTGTGCGGAGGATGCCTGTCCTCCAACAGGTATCGTATGCTCTCTCCAGATCAAAAAATATTGCTATTGTTTGGCGTTTCCGGAGAAAATTTTTCATGATAGAAGTGGAGAGAGAAACAAGATGGTCAACTGCAGAACGATGCTTTCGGAATCCGCATTGGGCTGGTGTTAAAAGACTGCGGGATTCCAGCCACCACGCTAAACGGTAATTCACCATACGCTCCAAAACCTTACAGACACTACTCGTGAGAGAAATGGGGCGATAGCTAGAGGGGAGATGTTTGTCCTTTCCAGGTTTCGGAACAGGAACGACGATAGCTTCCCGCCATCGTCTGGGAAAAGTACTGTCGGTCCAAATTCGATAATAAAGGCGACGGAGGTAACGCAGACTATGGGTTGATAAATGCAGCAACATTTGGACGTTGATACCATCCGGTCCTGGGGCGGAGGAGCGAGAAGAAGAAAGTGCATGTTAGAGTTCCCGCATGGAGAAAACAGTATTGTAGCTTTCGCGTTTTTGAGAGGAGAAAGCAAGTTGTCGCACTTCCGTGGCACGTTACTTCGGAAGAAACGCTGGCGGGTAATTTGAAGAGCTCGAAATCTCAATAAAGTGCTGACCCAATGAGTTAGAAATTGCGACGGGGTCCAAGAATGTATCATGCGCGACAGTGAGCCCAGAGACTGGGGAGAAACTAGGCGCGCCTGAGAACCGTCGAAGCCGATTCCAAACTTCCGAGGAGGGTGTGAAGGTGTTAAATGAGCTAATAAAGAATTTCCAGCGTGCCTTCTTGCTATCGCGGATGACGCGACGGCATCGCGCACGGAGCTGCTTATAGCGGATACAGTTGGCCAAAGTAGGATGGTGACGGAAAATGCGAAGAGCACGTCGCCGCTCACGTATTGCGTCACGGCATGCCTCGTTCCAGCAAGGAACTGGGGGGCGCTGGGGCAATTCGGAGGTGCGTGGTATTGAACGTTCCGCAGCTGTAAGAATAACGTCGGTAATATGTGTGACCTCATCGTCGACGCTGGGAAAGTGACGGTCATCGAATGTCGCTAGAGACGAAAAAAGTGTCCAATCGGCTTGGGCAAACTTCCAGCGTCGCGAGCGCATATATGGCAGTTGAGGCTGCAGTCTAAGGACACATGGAAAGTGGTCACTCGAGTGCGTATCATCAAGGGCGAACCATTCGAAGCGCCGAGCTAGCGGAACAATACCGACCGCAAGGTCCAAATGAGATAAATTTGCCTCAACACTGGGGTCCCCACATTTTTGTCTGCCTCCACGACAAACTAGATCCGCTTGGTGGAAGACGTCTAGCAATAGTGAGCCACGTGGACAAGGATGTGGAGATCCCCAAAGCGGGTGGTGGGCATTGAAGTCCCCAACAAGCTAATAGGAGGGTGGAAGCTGACCAAGAAGATGAAGGAGATCAGCTTGTGCCATTGGTGTGGACGATGGAATGTATACAGTATAAAGAGAGAACGTGTATCCGGAAAGGGAAAGACGGACGGCGACAGTTTGGAAGGAACTGTTTAAGGGGATTGGGTGATAATGGAGAGTATCGTGGAGAAGAATCATGAGTCCTCCATGGGCTGGAGTGCCTTCAACAGAGGGGAGGTCATATCGGACGGACTGAAAATGAGGGAGACCAAAGCGGTCATGGGGACGCAGCTTTGTTTCCTGAAGACAGAAGATGACCGGCGAGTAGGATCGTAAGAGGATCGACAATTCATCCCGATTGGCTCGAATGTGGATAATGGACATACGGTGAACAGAAAATGGAGGAATGTGACCAAGGTCGCTGTCAACTCAACGACTGCTCAGAGCTTGCGACCGACAGCATGGAATGGCATTCAGCCGAAGGCAGAAGATCCTGATCCATAGGTTGTTCAGGAGCAGCTCCTGCCA
The DNA here is from genome assembly GCF_023898315.1 of Schistocerca nitens. Taxonomy (NCBI): domain Eukaryota; kingdom Metazoa; phylum Arthropoda; class Insecta; order Orthoptera; family Acrididae; genus Schistocerca; species Schistocerca nitens. The sequence goes on from NC_064617.1 coordinate 34,711,253, forward strand.
CCAGCGATCGGCCGGTTGACCGGCCACCAGCAGTGCGCCTCGGCGACACAGAAGACGGCCGAGGGCGATTTCCGCCAGGTGGTGCTGTAGATGGGACACGCCTTGGCGGAGAAGAACAGGAACTGGGTTTCTTTGTAGCCTTTTTGGAAGTATGATGTTTAGGTGAAGGAGGAACCGAGGATTGTGAAGTTGCGGTACGTAAAAACTCTTCACGAGTATGCTCTTTTTTCGAAGACTTGGTGTCTGACTTTTGGGCTCGAGATTTAGCAGAACTCGACGAAGGGTGAGCCATAGAGTGGGCAGGCGGAAGTGGTGAGGTTGAATGGGCGATTTTTGCGCTGGCCGATCTGACGACCGTGGCACTAAAGGTGAGGTCGCAAGTCTGCATGGCCGCCTCCTTTGTTGGCCGAGGGGAAGCAAGGACAGTGCCGTATTTTCCTGTCTGAGGCACGGTGGGCTGTCGACTGGCGAATAATTTTCGAGCAGGAAAGGTCGACACCTTTTCCTTCACTGTGATTTCCTGGATGAGCTTTTCGTCTTTAAAAACGGGGCCATCTCGAGAGGAAGCAGCGTGGTCACCCATACAGTTGATGCAGCGAGGGGATGGAGGTGGACAAGCACCCTCATGGGCATCCTTGCCACACGTAACACACTTGGCCGGATTGGAACAGGATTGGCTGGTGTGATTGAACCGCTGACACCGATAGCAACGCGTAGGGTTTGGGACGTAAGGGCGAACGCAAATTATCTCATAGCCTGCTTTGATTTTCGATGGGAGTTGAACCTTGTCAAATGTCAAGACAGTGTGGGTTGGAATGATGTTCGTGTCAACCCTTTTCATAACCCTATGAATAGCCGTTACGCCCTGGTCAGACAGGTAGTGCTGAATTTCTTCGTCAGACAATCCATCGAGGGAGCGTGTATAAACGACTCCACGCGAGCAATTTAAGGTACGGTCTGGTTCCACCTGGACAGGGAAGGTGTGGAGCAGAGAAGTACGCAGCAATTTTTGTGCCTGGAGGGCACTGACTGTTTCTTACAACAGGGTGCCATTCCGTAATCTGGAACAAGACTTTACAGGACCTGCAATTGCGTCGACACCTTTCTGAATAATGAAAGGGTTGGCCGTGGAGAAGTCGTGACCTGCGTCAGACCGAGAAACAACAAGGAACTGTGGCAACGATGGAAGAACTGTCTGTGGCTGAGACTCAGTGAACTTACGTTTGTGAGCAGACATAGTGGAAGGTGAGGAAACCATTGCGGAAGAATCCCCCATGATTACCGGCGTCTCCGATGGCGCGCTCCTCCTCACTGAGGGCACTCCCGCCTTAGGTGATTGTTCACACCTCAGGTCACACCTCCCGACAAACGGACGGAGGGACCAATCGGAATTTTCGGAAGGTATCAGCTCGGGTAATCACCCCTCCCTGGGCCTGGCTGTTACCAGGGGGTACGTACGTGTCCTACCTGTCTACCCGGGGCGGGGAATTACGCGTTACCCCGTCACCAGCTACGCATGGAAGTGCGTGGGTTGGCCTTCAGACACGCACAGGGAGGAAGAAAGAGAAAGGGAAAGGATAGAAGAGAGGTCTCAAACACCGCAGCGGAGAATAGGGCAAAGAGAAGAGGTAAAGAAAAGAGAAGGACAGAGAACGGACTAAGACTTGCAAGCAGAGAAAGCAAAGAATTTGTTACAGTTTCGAGCGTCGGTCTCCGGACGTAGGCACAAACCATACTCCCAGAGGGGGAGAAAGGGAAGGAAAGAGCCAGAGGTGAGGGGGGTGGGACGAAGATGGGTGACGGGGAAGCATGCGGAAAGGGAAGGTATGCAGCCCGGAAAGGAAGGAGGGCCACATTAGCTCGGGGTCCCGTGCTCGCTACGCACGTATCCACAAAAGAGTTGTGGATCCCCTGTGGGGGGGGGGGGGGGGGGTGTTCCTTGACACTGATGAACTGGAACAGTCAATGTGCTATGTGTCTAAAACGGTTGATTCATGTACCCATGTGTATTGGGACGTTTGAATAGTTTTTGCCTGTGCTTTCAATGTGTGAATTATTGACCATCACTTCTGAAACACCCTGTATTTGAAATTAATTCGCACGACCAGAACATCTTGAAGAGCATGGGGTCCCATTCACCTGCAGAGTTTCCTTTAGTCAATCACCTACACACTGACTAAAGAAGTCACCTGAACTTTACGGTAGTACGGTGTCAGTGTATTCGGCTGACGGTCGTGCAATTATCCAAAAGGTTTAGTAACTTTCCTACTTGTTACTTGTCTCTGTGCAGAAGCAGAATGAGGAGACAAATTTCATGTGAATTTCCTGTTACAACAACTTGACTGCCTCCACTCACTGCTTGGAATAAAGAGTTATTGGGTTTGTCATTATCGTTAGGCAACTACTACACTTAACATGGAGAGGACTCTTTAATTGGAAGCTCTTTCATACCTGTGATTTAAAACACAGTTCAGTGTTTGCTTTTTGTACAGTGTTACAGGACTGTTTTCAGAAACAGTCCTGCAACATATGCAGATTCACATAACCTCACATTAGTCCACTACCGAACTGAATAATAAATTGCAGCTGTAGATTACATGTGATTGTCAGCTGTCGTATTATCCTAAAACACATTCACATGATTGCCTCTAAAACGTTTCTCTTGTTCCCTGCTCAGTGGCCAACACAGGCGCCCAGTCTGCAGCGTCCTTCCGAGAGGGTGGGAGGTTAGCGTGGGGGGAGTGTCTAACGAGCTGCAGTGAGGCAGAAGCTTTGGCGAGCGGCGCAATCGTCCGCCAAACGTAGGGACGGGCGCTGGAGATCCGTATCTTGCAAGTGGAAACGGAACCTCGAGCTTCGTAAGCTTAACCGAGCAAAACGTAGCCCAGAGAATTCTCGTCGGAGAGCTCGCGTCCGCTTGTGATCATTCAGAGCTCATACCCTTCAGAGCCCAGTCAATCAGATTCAAGTTTCCTTGTTGGAAAGAAATCACATCTCTTAACTAAATTTCGTAACTTCATCTTATAACTTCTACTTCATAGCTTCGACTGCTGACTCGTGAGATTCGTGAGCTTCAGCCAGCAGCTGATCTTGGAAACAGTTACGGCCGTCCGACACTGAGGCCTTCCCCTTGTGAGACACGGGCAACCGATTCGGCTCAAATTTGGCAGATCGCTTGTGTACAACCTAAAACGAAAGACTACAAGATATTTTGGGTCAACACCCCCGTAATTTTGAGAAAATCACCCCTAAAGGTTATGACGAGCAATAGACTCAAAATTGGAGGGATCGATAGATAATTGTAAATAGGGCATTTTTTATCATCAGGTATGGAGTCCGCAAATGCAAACTTTTCCAGAAATCGAGGTGAGAAACTCTTGAAACTGCCGCTTCTGTACCCACATGGTAAACGCTTTTCGCCGAAAGCTGCCGGCACGGTAGCTCAGCGTTTCGGTCAGAGGGCTGCGTGCTCTCTAAAACTGAGTCAAAGAATCAACGATCAATTTGAAGGGATGCCTTGTGACGTCCACCCAGACCGAACACAACGAACAGTATCGAACAAAATGAATAAAAAATAAAATAAAAGCTTAGCGCAACGGCCAAGCTAACTGGTTGGGAATCGTAAAACCCGGGTTCGTAGCCGGCCGGAGTGGCCGAACGGTTCTAGGCGCTACAGTCTGGAACCGCGCGAACGCTATGGTCGCAGGTTCGAATCCTTCCTCGGGCGTGTATGTGTGTGATGTCGTTAGGTTACTTACGTTTAAGTAGTTCTACGTTCTAGGCGACTGATGACCTCAGAAGTTAAGTCCCATAGTGCTCAGAGCCATTTGAACCAATGCACTACCGGAAGCAGGCAGTTCTATTTCTCGGCGTTCCAGATTGATAGGAGCGGCTATTGTCGAGCGATCTTTGGAGCTGACGAAGGAATGACTTTTGTTGATACTGAAGTAGTATACCACGAAGACGAAGCAGCAGGTGATTCAGTGGAAGATATCCCGACTAGTGAATCGCAAAATGGTCATAACCGTTTGGAAATCTCCACGTCATTGGGAATATGTGCTTCATTTGTTCCCGATGTGTGTTACGAACCGGTTATTAAACGATTAAACTACGGCGCTACCCCCCTTGAAGTAAAAGTAAAGGCGGTAGCGCTAGCCAGGAATCATCCAAATTGGAACTTACAAACACTGCAAAAGAATGGAGCAACAACAGCCCTGAAAAGGAAGGACAACTTGAAATTGTGGGAAAGTGATATCGTTAAAGGAGGGACAAGATACAAATACCAGGCGATAAATAAGTGGACATACGACCGATTTGTCGAATCTCTTTGTCGTAACGAGAATGTAACAACGAGAATACTGCAGGAGTGGGCTGCAGGTGCAGCGCTTCAGTATACGGTCCACAAGGATTTTGCGTTTGCTGCATCATTCTTGGGCAAGAAATTTTAAATCGGAGTATAAAATTCGTCAACGGCACGTCTCTCATAAGGAGGTACAAAATATAGAAGATATACAGAAAGTGGCAGCTCTTTTCAACACGCAAACGGCGTCACTTATGACCGGTTTTAATCGTGAATACGTGATCAACACCGATCAAACAGGATGCGAGTGTCGAGTGAACATTCGACGCACCTTATCGCAGAAGGGAGAAAAACGAACTCTTGTCGCAGTTGGCAGTAAAAACAAAGTAACACGTTCGTACACGGCGCAATATGCCATTACAGCCTCTGGAAAAGTGTTGCCTAAGGTTTTCCTGCGTTTTCAATAACCCGGGGACCAAATGTAAATTCCTTTCTTGTAGAGGTCAAGCGTTTAACAGACTCGTTGAAAACTGTTTACATTACCTGCTCCAAATCCGGGAAACTGGCGAATGCGATTTACAGAACATTTCTTGAGAATGTTTTAAAACCATACGTTTCTGATAACAAGTTTGTCTACTGCAGGAATCCACTACTAGACAAAAGTAATAGTATAATATATGACACAATGTTTATAGATGGCGATTGTCAGCCGACGTGCACAGTAAAAGTAATACCGCCAAACTGCACACCTGTATGCCAACCGTGTGATAGTTTTTCACCTGGGGATAGAAATAAACATTTCCAGGCTTCAGAATTGCAGTGTGCTTCTGGAAACCCAGCGGGAATTGCACAACCGCACGGATGCAATAACTATTCACAGCATAATTCATAACCAAATTTCAGCACCGATTTTTCAGGCGTTCATTAATGTTATTGGTGCCGTGAGTATACTTGTTTCGAATGTTTATATGAAAAGTGCCATCCATCTAGTTGTTAGAAGAAAAGTGAGGACACGTAACAGTGACTGGAAGAGCCATTGTAAAGTAACCAGGAGTTGTTTACTATGCCAAGAGGTTTGAGAAATTTATTTGCGTACCTTATTATCATCATCATTCCTTATTGATTTACTTAACGTATTAACCCTCCAGTCCCTATCAATTGAGATGAGGAGAAATACAACCGAAAAGAAAAGCATCCGCTAGGTTTCTTCAAGATTCGAACCCGTGTTCTCCGATTCCCAGCCCGTTAGCTTGGCCGTTGCGCTATCTTTTATTTCTTTATTTTTTTGCGTTTTTGGTCGTTGCGGACGTCACATGACACCCGTTAGAGTTCGTTTGTTGATCCTTCCACTCAGTTTTTTATTACATAGGCCAAACGGCTCTCTGACCGAACACGCTGAGCTACCGTGCTGGCTATGCTATCGGTGCTGTCGGTGAAAAGCGTTTACCATGTGGGTACAGATGCGGCAGTTGTAAATGTTTCTTACCTCGATTTCTGGAAATGTATGCGTTTTCGGACCCCATACCTGATGATGAAAAATGCTCTATTTACAATTATCTATCGATCCCTCCAGTTTTGAGTCGACTGCTCGTCATAGCCTTTAGAGGTGACTTTCTCAGAAACGCGGGGGTGTTGACCCAAAATATCCTAGTCTTTCGTTTTAGGTTGTACACAACCGACCTGCCAAATCTGAGCCAAATCGGTTGGCCGTGTCTGAGACCTTCCCCTTGCCAGCCGCAGGCGAGGGCCGCTGACGCCGCCACCGACTGACGTCGCAGCACTTCCGTCGCAGCACTTCCGTCGCAGGCGTAGGGAATTTTGAGGTAATTTATAATATTATGTTTATTATAAGTTTCCACTGGTTGTCAATGCTACATACGTAATAATAAGTATTTAAAGGCTCATTTGCATTAATTGTGGATTGCCTGACATTTGATAGGCGAATAAATACTAGTAATCATAATACTGATAATAGATGCAGAGGTGACATATCAAGCTAAAACCAAACAAAGGTCGCTACACTACGCATACATTGATTACCAAAAAGCTTTTGATAGTGTACCCCACTCATGGTTACTACAAATATTGGAAATATACAAAGTAGATCCTAAATTGATACAGTTCCTAAACATATTAATGAAAAACTGGAAAACCACACTTAATATCCAAACAAATTCAAATAATATCACATCACAGCCAATACAGATTAAGCGTGGAATATACCAAGGAGACTCATTAAGTCCTTTCTGGTTCTGCCTTGCTCTGAACCCACTATCCAACATGCTAAATAATACAAATTATGGATACAATATTACTGGAACATACCAACACAAAATCACACATTTACTATACATGGATGATCTAAAACTACTGGCAGCAACCAATCAACAACTCAACCAATTACTAAAGATAACAGAAGTATTCAGCAATGATATAAGTATGGCTTTTGGAACAGACAAATGTAAGAAAAATAGCATAGTCAAGGGAAAACACACTAAACAAGAAGATTACATATTGGATAACAGCGACTGCATAGAAGCGATGGAAAAAACGGATGCCTATAAATATCTAGGATACAGACAAAAAATAGGAAAAGATAATACAAATATTAAAGAAGAACTAAAAGAAAAATATAGACAAAGACTAACAAAAATACTGAAAACAGAATTGACAGCAAGAAACAAGACCAAAGCTATAAACACTTATGCCATACCAATATTGACCTACTCATTTGGAGTAGTGAAATGGAGTAACACAGACCTAGAAGCACTCAATACACTTACACGATCACAATGCCATAAATATAGAATACATCACATACATTCAGCAACAGAAAGATTCACATTAAGCAGAAAGGAAGGAGGAAGGGGATTTATCGATATAAAAAACCTACATTATGGACAGGTAGACAATTTAAGAAAATTCTTTATAGAACGAGCAGAAACTAGCAAAATACACAAAGCAATCACTCATATAAATACATCGGCTACACCATTACAATTTCATAACCACCTCTACAACCCTTTAGACCACATAACATCAACAGATACGAAGAAAGTAAATTGGAAAAAGAAAACACTTCATGGCAAGCACCCGTATCATGTAATACAGCCACACATCGATCAAGACGCATCCAACACATGGCTAAGAAAAGGCAATATATACAGTGAGACAGAAGGATTCATGATTGCAATACAGGATCAAACAATAAACACCAGGTATTACAGCAAGCATATTATTAAAGATCCCAATACCACAACAGATATATGCAGACTTTGTAAACAACAAATAGAAACAGTAGATCACATCACAAGCGGATGTACAATACTAGCAAATACAGAATACCCCAGAAGACATGACAATGTCGCAAAAATAATACATCAACAGCTTGCCTTACAACATAAACTTTTAAAACAACAAGTTCCTACATACAAGTATGCACCACAAAATGTACTGGAGAATGATGAATACAAATTATACTGGAACAGAACCATTATAACAGATAAAACAACGCCACATAACAAACCTGACATCATACTCACCAATAAAAAGAAGAAATTAACACAACTAATCGAAATATCCATACCCAATACAACAAATATACAAAAGAAAACAGGAGAAAAAATTGAAAAATACATCCAACTGGCTGAGGAAGTCAAAGACATGTGGCATCAGGATAAAGTTGACATCATACCAATTATACTATCAACTACAGGAGTCATACCACACAATATCCACCAGTACATCAATGCAATAGAGCTACATCCAAACGTATATATACAACTACAGAAATCAGTAATTATTGATACATGTTCAATTACCCGAAAGTTCCTAAATGCAATATAACACATACCATACAGTTAAAAGGAAGTGACGCTTGATCTAGGTCCGCGTCACTTTCCATTCTCAACCAGACTTAACGTCTGAGAAAGTAAAGAAATAATAATAATAATAATAATAATAATAATGCTTTATTACATGAACCGGTTTTCGAACCTTTTCAGGTTCACCTTCAGATGGTTTCGGGAGGATCCGGGAAGTTACATCATTACTGGTAGTAGCATAATGCTGGGTGCTGGTTCTATGGCATGAAGATGGGTCACATTTTAATGTATCGCCATGACTAGCTTATCTGTAGATATGGATGTAAATTTATAGTTTTCATTTACTGCCACAGTATAGGCGGCTTTTTCGGTTAGTGTCAATCTGTCTACCTCCATTTTGATGTCCAGAACACTTTCACTGTCAAAGTGTAAATTAATATAGTTCGTGTGACACTTTTCCAGCATCCTGCATGCGCTTTACAACTGTTGCTTATAACAAAGATCTTGACAGAGAGATATGGCATAGGCCTACTTTGTACAGAGATGTAATCTGTTGTCGTTTACATGTATTAAAGTCGATATAAGGGCAAGTATTTTAATCAGAATGGCGATAACATGAGAGCACAAGATTAAATAAATAAATAAATACATAAATTACTACAAGAACAAATTTCAGGTGATCTGATATCTTATTTCTACTTGCAGTTATCATGTTTGGCATTAACATGAATCCCAAGGACTCAATAATACAGACTTATTGTTTATGCAGTGAGGTGCAGCTGTCTGTATGACTAGGGCCTGTATATTTAAATTAATAACAAATCTTCAGATGAACTTTTGGCTTATTTCTGTTGTTACTTTAACATGATCTGGGGTATTATCAAGGGCAGATTCTCTTTATTTTAGCTAAAGGTATATGTATAAGAGTTATAGTGATTGTAATCGATTAAAGCTGTTTGTATGGCTGTACATTTAATATTTAAAAAATCGTCAACAAAAATTCTTTAACTCTTGACTTATTTTTATTGTAACATTAGAGTGATGTGGGATATTTGTAAGGGCAGCTTCTGTTTGTTCCATCTGGAATCAATATGTATAAAGTACTGATTTATGTTAGCAATGGAGGGCTTTAACATTTATAGATGTGGTACAGGTCATATTCTGTGGTAGTACATTACATTGACACCGGTGTGTTTATGATGTAATGAGAGGGAGGGAGTGGGTCATTTCTGCCATAGAACCAGCACCCAGCATTATGCTACTACCAGTAATGATGTAACTTCCCGGATCCTCCCGAAACCATCTGAAGATGAACCTGAAAAGGTTCGAAAACCGGTTCATATAATAAGGCATTATTATTTAAAAAAAAGTGACTGGTTGCAGTTGTATATAACTTATTTACAAGTTTAAACAGTGACTTCTGCCAGCCGAGATTTGAGCAGCTAGGTGACGCCGATATACAGTACAGCCCAGTCGAGGAAGACAGAGTAAGGTCGATCAGGCAAAATTCTTGTAGTCGCGAAATTTGCTGTATTGGCAGCAGGGTGTGTCACGAACAACACGCCGAAAGCAGTGACAGGTGGGATTTGAGCGTGGGGGTGGGCCGGGCTGTTGAACGTCACTTTGTTACATTTTTCTCGAATAACACGGACACCACAACATCAAGGAAAAATGTTTCCCGATGTGAAATTAAACTGCATTCAATTTCCCACTAAATAGTCCTATCCATTTTCCGTCTGTCACTAATAGCTTTCACATTGCAAGGTACGGAAAAATTGCGGATTATTAAAAACAGTTTTTATCCTAAAATTAGATGTTCATTGTTAAACGAAGTGGGTCGCTGCACATTGAGCACATCTCAGACTCTTCTGTATGTGGCGGCGTCACACAGACTCCTGACTGCTTCCGCGTCCATTTGCGAGAGTTACAGTGATGCTGCACTATAATGTTTCGACAGTTACACCTGGCAGATCTGGTCCTACGATTATGTTTGGTCGGTAACTTTTTCCCGACTTACCCGGTATGGTTCACGTCTGATGGGGGCGGGGGCGGCATGTCTGTTGCACCGGCATGTCTGTTGCACCAGTCCTGCTGATGAAAGAAAGTGTGGTGGTTAGAGATGCGCTTGGCCCTTAAATTGTTAGCAAAGCCGTTCACGGATTTCCCCCTGTACGGGAAGGAGTAGAAGAAAAGGTTACAGGAGAATATGGGCTTGGGACAAGGAATGAAAGAGGAGAAAGACTAATTGAGTTCTGTAACAAGTTTCAGCTAGTAATAGCGAATACCCTGTTCAAGAATCACAAGAGGAGGAGGTATACTTGGAAAAGGCCGGGATATACGGGAAGATTTCAATTAGATTACATCATGGTCAGACAGAGATTCCGAAATCAGGTACTGGATTGTAAGGCGTACCCAGGAGCAGATATAGACTCAGATCACAATATAGTAGTGATGAAGAGTAGGCTGAAGTTCCTGACATTAGTCAGGAAGAATCAATACGCAAAGAAGTGGGATACGGAAGTACTAAGGAATGATGAGATACGTTTGAAGTTCTCTAACGCTATAGATACAGCAATAAGGAATAGTGCAGTAGGCAGTACAGTTGAAGAGGAATGGACATCTCTAAAAAGGGCCATCACAGAAATTGGGAAGGAAAACATAGGAACAAAGAAGGTAGCTGCGAAGAAACCATGGGTAACAGAAGAGATACTTCAGTTGATTGATGAAAGGAGGAAGTACAAACATGTATTTCTGTATTCCTGATTTTCCCGGAACAAGTCGCTGAGGAATGAAATAAATAGGAAGTGCAGGCAAGCTAAGATGAAATGGCTGCAGGAAAAATGTGAAGACATCGAAAAAGATATGATTGTCGGAAGGACAGACTCAGCATACAGGAAAGTCAAAACAACCTTTGGTGCCATTAAAAGCAACGGTGGTAACATTAAGAGTGCAACGGGAATTCCACTGTTAAATGCAGAGCAGATAGGTGGAAAGAATACATTGAAAGCCTCTATGAGGGTGAAGATTTGTCTGATGTGATAGAAGAAGAAACAGGAGTCGATTTAGCAGAGATAGGGGATCCAGTATTAGAATCGGAATTTAAAAGAGCTTTGGAGGACTTACGGTGAAATAAGGCAGAAGGGATAGATAACATTCCATCAGAATTTCTAAAATCATTGGGGGAAGTGGCAACAAAACGACTATTCACGTTGGTGTGTAGAATATATGAGTCTGGCGATATACCATCTGACATTCGGAAAAGCATCATCCACATAATTCCGAAGACGGCAAGAGCTGACATGTGCGAGAATTATCGCACAATCAGCTTAACAGCTCACGCATTGAAGCTGCTTACAAGAATAGTATACAGAAGAATGGAAAAGAAAATTGAGAATGCGCTAGGTGACGATCAGTTTGGCTTTAGGAAAAGTAAAGGGACGAGAGAGGCAATTCTGACGTTACGGCTAATAATTGAAGCAAGACTAAAGAAAAATCAGGACACTTTCATAGGATTTGTCGACCTGGAAAAAGCGTTCGACAGTATAAAATGGTGCAAGTTGTTCGAGATTCTGAAAAAAGTAGGGCTAAGCTACAGGGAGAGACGGGTCATATACAATATGTACAGCAACCAAGAGGGAATAATAAGAGTGGACGATCAAGAACGAAGTGCTCGTATTAAGAAGGGTGTAAGACAAGGCTGTAGCCTTTCGCCCCTACTCTTCAATCTGTACATCGAGGAAGCAATGACGGAAATAAAAGAAAGGTTCAGGAGTGGAATTAAAATACAAGGTGAAAGGATATCAATGATACGATTCGCTGATGACATTGCTATCCCGAGTGAAAGTGAAGAAGAATTAAATGATCTGCTGAACGGAATGAACAGTCTAATTAGTACACAGTATGGTTTGAGAGTAAATCGGAGAAAGACGAAGGCAATGAGGAGTAGTATAAATGAGAACAGCGAGAAACTTAACTTCATTGACTTCGTGACCATCAACGGTAATGTTAAGGAATTCTGCTACCTAGGCAGTAAAATAACCAATGACGGACGGAGCTAGGAGGACATCAAACGCAGACTCGCTATGGCAAAAAAGGCATTTCTGGCCAAGAGAAATCTACTAATATCAAATATCGGCCTTAATTTGAGGAAGAAATTTCTGAGGATGTACGTCTGGAGTACAGCATTGTATGGTAGTGAAACATGGACTGTGGGAAAACCGGAACAGAATCGAAGCATTTGAGATGTGGTGCTATAGACGAATGTTGAAACTTAGGTGGACTGATAAGGTAAGGAATGAGGAGGTTCTACGCAGAATCGGAGAGGAAAGGAATATGTGGAAAACACTGATAAGGAGAAGAGACAGGATGATAGGACATCTGCTAAGACACGAGGGAATGACTTCCATGGTACTAGTGGGAGATGTAGAGGGCAAAAACTGTAGAGGAAGACAGAGATTGGAATACGTCAAGAAAATAATCACCACCACTTCCATGTTTCCAAGATCGTAATTTTATAATGTAAGACCGAAAGTCTTCGTAGAGGTCTACGATGATGATGCGTTTTACCAAGCTAAGTGCAAGCTAGACTGACATTTCTGTATCAATGCATTATCAATTTGACGAAACAGTCATTATGAAATTTGTCATAAGACAAAAAAGGAAAGAACACTGCGTACACATTATTTCACATAACATTAAAAATAAGGTTTACCCATTAACTGATGAAAGAAAATTTCCTTCCAAAGGAATCTGAAAAGTAGTTCATCGTATCGCGTCAAATGGAATACGATAGTAGCGAGTATAACAGCATTTTGGTTATATCAGAGTCACAGCAGAAGTTAGTTGTACATTCGCTACCAGGTTGCGCCCACAATAAAAGAAAAACATAGTCTACATTAATAGAACAACAAAAGGCACAAACGTAAGTAAAATGAAAGTTACATTAAAAGTATTGTTTTCGTTTAAACAAAAATTAACACATAACAACGATAAATATACAAGTTTAGCAAATTCTAATTGACTTGAGGACTAAAAAATACCAGACAGCTCTACAATAGAACGACATAACATTTTTCATATAAAATGAAAAGTTCGGACAATGGATGCAGTACCCCAGGAAATTACTTTGATGAGGAATCTACCATTGCAGAACCTTAGATCCTAATGCATTACAAGATGTAGAGTCCAAAATTTGCAGTGACAAAGAGATGGAGTACAACGGAAATGCTTCCAAGTTGAAGTTCAACAAGAAGTACTACTTTGGAACATTAAAGATAACTTCTCTTCTGAAAATAGGGAAAAAGAGAAAATTGGAATTATTTCTACAGAAGACTCATCTAAAAATGTTGTTTCCTCTACTGCCAACTTTTATATATAAGAATGTGATTGATAGACAACATTAGAATTTAGAAAGGTAGCCCAACAATAAAAATAGTGGAAAACACGCCAGTGTTTGAAACAGCAATTTATGTAAGCAAAAAATTGTTGGTAGTATAACATAATTTACGTCTACATCAGAAAAATATGCATGCTAACAGCAAAGCGCAAGAATAAAAGCTATAGTGTTACAAATTTCCATGCACTATAAATGATAACAGAAGAAATTTGCAGGAAGTAAATCAGTTTTGGGGTCTTTTAGATTCTGAAGTCACCAATACACCTAAAACCAACGTTAAACTTCAACGTCCAAGCTGGGAAGGAAAAGAAGTCACCGAGAAGTATTTTAAGAATATTGTAGGCGTATATCCAGCACACTTACGAACAAACAGAAATGGAGAAAGTCTGACAATGTGCGTAAAATGTTGCACTTAAAACGATCTCCTGCACATTTTCGCAAACTACCAGGAAAAGCTAAATCTTAGATATCTCCAAATCAAAAAGTAGGAGAATATCAACTGGATCACATAGCCACATGCAACAGGCGTTTCATGGTAATCATGGACGTTAAAGCAATCAAATGTGCGGAATTTTATTGATGCCATTAGCTCAGTATAGTTAAAATAAGATTTCTCCCCTTTAAAAACAGTAGTACAACCAAGAAAGTAATCAGATAAAGTCTCGGAGTAACATAAAATATCGACATCACTTTAGCTTATACAGAAGCGGCGCGCCGTGTGAAAGGCAATGGAATGACTTCAAGTTACAATACAATACACTATACCACCACTGGGAGGGAAATCCAAAACGCACAAGGCCCAAATACAACATCATGAAGGCTAACTGGGAAGAACTAAGAAGGGTGTTCCAGCGTCCGGGAAGCTCATCCCGCAAGAACTGACAGTGGCTATACATAGAGCAATTGAGGCATCCATACCTGCCGGCGCAGGTCATTCTAAAGGAGTGCCTCGCATCTGGACTGAGGTGCTGAAGAAACTAAGATGTGAAGCAGGAAGAGCCAGGAAGCTATACCTGAACAGCACGCCCCAAGGAGAAAGAATCCAAAGGTTGCATAGATACAGATACGTTAAGTAACATTTTACGGAAGACAAATGTAGGAAACAAAAATGGAACGATAAAAGCAGTTCGTGGAGGCCAACTTAGAAACCAATCCTTGGGGTATACCGTATAAAATAATCTGCGAGAAAATACGATCATTGGCAGTTTTGGCCACGCTCAAAACAAATGATGGACGGTAACAGGAAGTTGGCAACAGTCAGCTGCCCTGATAATGGAAACACTACTTCCTGATGATGGAGATGACGGCTAGACAGAAGGTGGCCATAGTTTACAAAACTCTTATGGGAAGACTACAGAAACAATAAATTTTGGAAACCCTTCGCAAATAATTTTAAGGCTGAAGAAGAAGAAAATCTCCAGGACCGAAGAGATCCCTGCTGAAGTAATACAAGCTCTATGTGACCAATTAGTTGGTTACTTGTGAGAACTATACAACAAATGTCTCTTGCAAGGAAGGATCCGTGTAGTGTGCAAGACTGCTGAAATGGTAGTAATTACTAAAGGGCAAGACAAGGATACCCGAATCCTACATACCAATCTGTGTAATGCAAGTTTTCCATAAGACATCTGGAAACTATTATTCAAATCGTTACAAGGTTACTGGCTGCTACATGGGATAAGCCGTCACGAGTGCGGGCTCAGAGGAGGCACGTCAACTGAAGACGTAATTAATAAGGCGATTTCGCTAACGACAGATACTCATTCTATGTACTCCCTAGCGATGATCTTCGAACTGAGTGTCCTGGAGCACCGTGCCACTGCCTGAGAGATTATTGCCACCTCTGACGCGCTTCTTTAACATGCCCAGGAAAGACAATAACGAAGAGAGTAAGAAAAGATTGTCCACAGGGATCACTGTGTGGTCCAGAATTTTGGGATGTAGCACTGGAGCCTATGCTACAAAAGTTGCATGATGGCTGCAACATAACACGTAACTGCAAATGCTACCAGACCGCTTAAGAGAAAGCAGACAGAACAGGTACAAACTTGATTATAACCACTGCAAATAGGCTCTTTCAGCTTCCCTTGAAACCAATCAGAGTTCACCACCAATATATATTAGCATTAGTCGCGGGATATGGTGCGAGCGTTTGGGCCGGTAGATTGCAGTTAGCCTCAGTAGTAAGAGGAGTTAAGCGAGGAGTGTTAGTAAGATTAATGTGCGCCTGCAGCGCTACCCCGAATGATACCTTGGTAGTAATTCTAGGAATAGCCGTGCTTGACTTGCAAATTAGGAAAAGGCGAGCCTTTTACTGGATAAAGAACGACAGTGAAATGTAAGTACGAAGGGTGCATGAAACTGTGGCGAATTCGAAAAAGGCAATAAAAGATTGCATATTACAACTATGGCAAAATTAATGGGGCACTTCGGGCCCAGGCATGGGAACATACGAATTTCACTATAACATGAGAGAGAGCCTAAAAATCATATTTCTTAACCCATCGACTGAGTTGGTAAATTACCTGCCAGACAGTGGCCCATATTCTGTAGGTCAATTCAAAATCAAAAGAAAGATGAATGATAGCAGCGCGTGCGGCTTTGTGGGCATACCATAGTGGGTCTGCACGCTTTACCGAGATGGGGTGGGCAATAGAGTAACGCTTCAAACGGTTTGTGCTTCGAACCACTGCTGGGAGTCCAGCAGTAGATTCCGATGCACCACTACAGGCTCACTGTAACCCTTGGACCTTCACAATGGCGACGAAACATAGAAATTGCATCGGGATTGAATAGAAAAGGCACAATGCCGACTTACGTCCATAGGGAGTAACGCTTCAAACTTTCTGAGCTTGGAACCGTTCCTGGGAGTCCAGTATTAGATTCCATTGCACCAATGAATGTGTACTGTGACCCCTGCACGTTCACATAGACCATGAAACACACAAATTGCATCGGGATTGACTACAAAATCACCATGCCGACTTCTGTCCAGGTTGCGTAACGCTTCAAACAGTCTGTGCTTTGAACCTTTCCTGGGGGTCCTGTAGTAGATTGTGTTGTGGTTGGCAGGAGAGCCAACACCGTGTTACTAGCGGAGGCCGGAGGGCACGCGTTTTAGCTCACGCAGGCAGGCATGAGGTCTGGAACAGGACAAGGAAATTAGAATTTAGAAAAACGGACGTAGCTGGTGGAATATTTAACTTTAATCCATTAATGGTGAACGTCAGTCTTGACGGTACATGATCCATAATATCAATAGTAACTGATAATAGCGCCTTGCTAGGTCGTAGCAAATGACGTAGCTGAAGGCTATGCTAAACTATCCTCTCCGCAAATCAGAACGTAAGTAGGCAGTGAACCATCGCTAGCAAAGTCGGCTGTACAACTGGGGCGAATGCTAGGAAGTCTCTCTAGACCTGCCGTGTGGCGGCGCTCGGTCTGCAATTACTTATAGTGGCGACACGCGGGCGCGACGTATACTAACGGACCGCGGCCGGTTTATAGGCTACCACCTAGCGGTGACACCACATTCCTCCTCCGCAAATCGGCGTACAGTGGTGGCATAAGGCTTCCGCCCGCCGTGGGGAGGACCCCATGTTGACGTATGTGACGAGGTGGGGAGCCTAACAACAGGCGATGCTGTCACCCGCACCCTGCTATACGGACTGCGGGGAGCTAGGAAACGCCTGAAAACCTGCTCCAGGGTGCACGCCAACATGCGGTGTATGCGCCCTCAGAGAGACAGGAGGGGCCGAAGGGTCGACTTCCATCGGGCCGGGGCACCCGACGGACGAAGACGACACATGGTCAGGAGCGGGCAAGAATTCCATGTCGGAGGAAAACTGGTCACGGGAAGCGATCGGCGGCGCGTGACCCAGGGAGGCGCCCGGCGGTTGCAGTGACGCGTCCACTGCGGGCGTCGCCGGCGGGAGAACAGGCGGCGGCGGCGGCGGCGGCGCGTCACCATGGGGCAAAATGGAAGGCAGCGTCGGTAACACCTGGGGCTGAGGCGAGCCAGTAGATGGGTCCCCAGGGCGCTGACCGGACGGCACCGTCACTGAAAGCAGACGGGGAGCGGCAGATCCCGTGCGACGACAGAGGCGCAGCTGGTTGAGATGGCGGCGCACCTCACCAGAGGCCCCCAAAACCAGATACATAGCGCGTCCGAGGCAGCGAAGAATGCACCCTTCGAGCCAACGCCGTGAACCTCGGTAGTGGCGGTAGCAGACAACGTCGCCTGGGGCAAAAGCAGGTGTCTGCTAATCCGCCGCGTCAGGTTCCTGTGATGCGGCAAAGACATCAAGGTTCGATGAGGGCGACCGTGGAGCAACTCAGTCAGCGAGCGACCATCTCGGGGCTGAGAGAGATACAAGGACAAAAAGAGCAATAACGCGTCCTCCCGAGAATGCGACTCTTTTAACTTCAACATCTGTGACTTGAAAGTCCGGACCAATCGTTCAGCGGCACCGTTTGACTGTGGCGAAAACGGCGCGGACGTCAGATGTTGAATACCATTGGCCTTGCAGAATGACTGAAATTCTGCGGACATGAATTGTGGGCCATTGTCGGAAACAATTGTCTGTGGAAGGCCTTCAATGCAAAAAATAGCGGATAACGCTTGGATGGTGGCAGATGACGTCGTGGAAGACATCCGGCCAACAAAATGAAAATTACTGTATGAATCTATCATTACCAACCATCGAGCATTCCAGAATGAACCAGCAAAATCGATGCGTAAGCGTTGCCAAGGGGAAGTGGCTTTTGGCCATGCAAAGAATTTCCGCAGTAGTGCTGATTGTTGTTTGGCACACACCATCCAAGAAGAGCACATATTCGTAATCGCGGCATCGATTCCGAACCAAGTACAGTGCTGACGATTTAGTTATTTCGTTCTCACTATACCCCAATGTCTTTGGTGGAGAAGCTTTAAGACAGAGGACTGTAACGAACGTGGTACCACGACCCTGGACTAATCATTATCAGAACGCAACAGCAAAACACCACGTCGAACAAAGTGTCTCCCCTTGTGAGCAAAAAATCGGCGAACCAACGGGTTCCCGATCCGTGACTTTGACAAGGGCCACTGCGTAGCAACAAAACGCAGAACGGTAGCAAGGACAGAGTAGGCAGCTGTGGATGTAACTACACGACGAAAATCAATCGGAAACGATTCGACCAAGTCATCGGTTGCCGCATCAATGAACATGCAAGCAAGTTCGGATGAATCGAATGCCCTATCCTCAGCAACAGGCAAACGGGACAACGCATCGGCGTTTCCGTGCTTAGCAGTGGACCGGTACAAGATATCGTAGCGGTACTGCGAGAGGAAAATAGACCAGCGAATGAGTTTCTGCGCTGTACTTGGAGGTACAGGCTTGTTCAGATGAAAAAGCGATGTCAAAGGTTTGTGGTCTGTGATTATGGTAAAGTGACGACCATACAAGGAGCCATGAAACTTTGTAACACCAAATACGAGAGCCAATGCTTCTTTCTCGATCTGTGGATAGTTTCTTTGCGCCGACGAGAGCAATTTGGACGCAAAGGCAATAGGGCGATCGTGCGATCCATATTTGTGCACGAGCACAGCACCGATCCCGAAATCCGCTGCATCCACCATCAACAAATGGGGCTTCTGGGGATCGAATGGCATAAGGCAGGTATTGGAAAGCAACGCCGATTTCAACTGGCGAAAGGCGCGTTCGCATTCCGTCGTCCAGACGAACGGAACACCTTTACGGCGTAAGCGATGAAGCGGAGCTGAAATGGAAGAGGCATGTGGCACATATGTTATAGTAATTTATTTTTCCCAGCACACTCTGTATCTGCTTCAAATTCTGGGGCGAAGGCAAGCCTTGTATGGCACGACGGTGCTCGGGACTGGGATGTATGCCTTGGGCATTGATTACATGTCCCAAATAGGGTAAGTCACGAGCAAAAAACACATTTGTCCTTCCGCAAGCGAAGACCATTTTGTCGCAAGACCTGAAATAATGTTCTGAGATTGGCCAAATGTTCTTCTTCCGTATTTCTGGAGATAACAATATCGTCCAGATAGTTTGCTGCAGTAGGGACTGACGCACAAACAGTTTGTAGATATTGCTGAAACAATGCAGGGGCAGATGCACACCCAAATGGCAGTCGTTCGAATTTATACAACCCAAGATGCATGTTAACTACCAAATCGCGCTGGGATTCTTCGTCGACCGGTATTTGCAAGAACGCATTTGCGAGGTCCAAATTCGAAAAAATTTTTACCCGGGCACAGTTTGTCAAAAAGATCTTCCGGGTGGGGTAAAGGCAAAGTTGCAATCACTAGTTGTGGATTCACTGTTGCCTTGAAGTCCACACAGTCTCAATTATCTGGAAGGTTTTGGCAAAATTACTAAGGGTGATGCCCTGCACACGTTCAATTACACCTTGTGATTCAAAATCGTGTAATTTTTTTGGACCTCATCACGCAATGCGTGCGTAACATTGCGCGCGTCCGCAGCTCGTGGTCGTGTGGTAGTGCTGTCGCTTCCCACGCCCTGGTTCCTGGGTTCGATTCCCGGCGGGGTCAGGGATTTTCTCTGCCTCGTGATGACTGGGTGTTGTGTGCTGTCGTTAGGTTAGTTAGGTTTAAGTAGTTCTAAGTTCTAGGGGACTGATGACCATAGATGATAAGTCCCATAGCTCAGAGCCATTTGAACCATTTGAACATTGCGCAATCTGAAAAATTTCGGTTGCGCGTTTACTTTTAGTTCCAAATGTGCTTTATAGTTCTTAGCGCAGCCGAGGCCCGGTGCAAAAGTTTCTGCAAATCCTTCACATAGACGAGAAACACTGTCTGAAGGCACAGTCTGGTTCACTGATAGGACCTGATTTACCACAGACAAGTTAAACAACTGAAATAAATCGAAACCAAACAAGTTCACTGCAGAAGGAGAACCAAGGACGTAAATTGACACAAGTTTTGTTTGTCCTTAGGATAGTGCAGCCTTCTTGCAACATACAAACACAGGGATTCCTTGACCTGTATAGCTAGTTAACATTTGCGGCACACAACGGAGGTGTGCCCAGCAGTTTGTAAGTGTCTTGATTGATCAGTGAAACTGCAGCTCCGGTATCAAGCTGGAATGGTATCACTCTGCCGTTAATGTCCAAGTCTACAAAAAGTTTAATGTCCAGCTGACAACAAGAGAGACTGTCTCGTGCAACGTGAACTGTCACTGGTACAAAATCACTTGCGACTTGAAGGGAGTTCGTCCCAGAAATAGTGTTCGTCGACATCGTCAGAACACAGTCACTGTTAGAGAGAGTGGCACTGGACGGAGTGGAATGAACAACGTGAATTTCCATGGGCGACGGTTCACGAGCCTGAGTATTCTTGGATCGATTTCGATTCCGGCGCGAAGCAAAGGGCCTGGAATGGTTTGGAGCGTCCGATCGGAGCTTTTTCTGGTAAACACTTTGAACATGTCCTTTTTTATTACAGAAAAAGCAAATAGCATGGCGTGACGGGCAATTCTCATGCGAATGTCTAATAGCACACCGCGGGCATGATTTTAGCACTGGATTTGCTTGCTGGTGCGGCACACGTGGCGGAGAGCTTGGCGGCAGCTGCGCGGACGGGCGTGAGGGCTGTTTACTGTTCCGTGTAGCTCACCCGGCAGGCCAGTTAATGTGACACATGGCTGGTGAAGTTTCAAATGATTCCTGAGCAAAGTCAAAATGTGTCCTGCCGATCCAATACGTCCATCACTTGTTGAAGGGAGGGATTGACTAGTTTCAAAATCTGTTCCCTTATACGAACATCAGAAACGTTCTGTGCAATTGCATCACGTACCATAGTATCTGAATAAGGGAGTCCACATTGACACTCAAAAGCACAATCCCTAGTAAGGCCTTGAAAGTTTGCAACCCACTCATGATTAGTCTGATCTGCCGTACGTTTTGTACGAAAGAAGGTATACCTTTTCGCAACTACATTGACTGATTCCTTGAAACATGCATCTAATGCAGACAAAATTTCTTCGTAGGACAGAGTTGCTACGTCGCGACGGGGAAATAATTTGACTATCACACGGTACGTTTGTACGCTGACCGATGATAAGAGATAAGGCTGCCGCTCGTTACCATGAATTCTGTAGGCGGCGATATGGAATCCAAATTGGCGTGACCACTCCGTCCAGCTTTCCAGGGCAGCATCAAAAGTTCGAAAAGTTGGTGCAACAGCGTGTTGTAGCTGCGTGAGCGATGGAGCGGCGGCTGCCGCATCGTTTTGCATCGCATGTTGACCCTGGACGAGCTGTCCAAGGGCATCCAGTAAGGCCTGCGTCTGCTGATTCTGTAAGCGATAAAATTCGGACAGTACATCTGGAGATTGTGACGAAGCCATTACACAAGTAAATAAGGGCAATTTTGATAAGAACGCGGTTTTGTCTCGTCCCCAATGTTGTGGTTGGCAGGAGAGCCAACACCGTGTTACTAGAGGAGGTTGGAAGGCATGCGTTTTAGCTCACACTGGCAGGCATGAGGTCTGGAACAGGACAAGGAAATTAGAATTTAGAAAAACGGACGTAGCTGGTGGAATATTTAACTTTAATCCATTAATGATGAAAGTCTGTCTTGACGGTACATGATTCACAATATCAATAGTAACTGCCAGGCGCCTTGCTAGGTCGTAGCAAATGACGTAGCTGAAAGCTATGCTAAACTATCGTCTCGGCAAATGAGAACGTAACTAGGCAGTGAACCATCGCTAGCAAAGTCGGCTGTACAACTGAGGCAAGTGCTAGGAAGTCTCTCTAGACCTGCCGTGTGGCGGCGCTCGGTCTGCAATCACTGATAGTGGCGACACGTGGGTCCGACGTATACTAACGGACTGCGGCCGATTTGAAGGCTACCACCTAGCACGTGTGGTGTCTGGCGGTGACACCACAGATTGTGATGCACCATTGCAGGTTTACTGTACACCTTGTATTATATCTGTTAAAAAAATAATGTAATGTATTTATTTTGAGGAAACACTTCTAGTAAATTTGTTTGTCCTTTGATTTATCGTGACCTGTTACTGATTTTTAATGAAGTTAGTTACTACGTTTAGCTTTCAAAAAAAAAAAAAAAAACAAAAGAGATACAATAAGCAAAATAATGAATTTCGTAGGTTGCCAATTACGTATTGTATCTGGTTTTACCGAGCGCCAGGCTCCCTACAAATTACTGTAAATGCAATAGCGTAGTAATACTCAGCTCTGAAATTATTACTATCACAGTAAATAGACAAGTTTTAATAAAGGTATTTCACTGGATTCCTTCAATTAATGTCACTGAATATTTTAACATAATTTCTTCCGCTCCAGCTATCAGACATTGTGCTGTGAAAAAATATTTTTAAATGTACCGCGTAATGGCGGCTAATTGTTAAGTCAGAGATCACTGTTACTCGCTCCGCAGCAGCTGGAAACATGCTAAATAATTTTCATTAAATATTCTTTTCATAAGATAAATGTGGCGTAGGTTCTTGAAGTAACACACGGAGATCACTTTATACTAATATATTCTTACTAGGACACAGTTTACACCATTAAATATTTGCAATTACGTTACGACAGAAACAAATGCTAGCGCAGCACAATAGCTTGCGCATCTTATTCCAGCTAACACCAGAACGAACAGAACAAAACAGACTAGACAGAAGAATGAACATTATAATGTGTAAGTAATTAAAAGAAGTATTATCTCTGTAAGAGTATAAAACACAATGCAATCTCATACACTAAAAATGTCTTTTCTGCATTTATCGATATATAATGTATATTTTTACAGTTAGTGTGATTACCTTTCGCAGATAAATCGATGTTTGCAGTTCATTTTCGGTCACATACAGTCATTTTTATGTTTCACCTCGATAAGGGTGAATATTGCAAAAGGGACACTACACTTGGTCCTTCGCATTCACGATGAAACACACAACCTGCATCGGGACAGAATACAAAAGACACAACTCCGACTAATGTCCAGGGTGAGTAACAATTCCAACAGTCTGTGATTTGGAACATTCTTGGGAGTCCAGTAATGGATTCCGATGCACCACGGTGGGTTTACTGTAACCCTAGCACATTCACATTTACGATGAAACACAGAAATTGCATCGGTTTTGAATACAGAATGCACAATGTCGACATCTGTGCAGGGGGATTAACGCCTCAAACAGTCTGTGCTTTGAACCTTTCCAGGGAGTTCACTAGTAGATTCCGATGCACGACAACAGGTTTACTGCCGACTCCTGTGCAGGGAGAGTAACGCTTCAAACTGTCTGTACCTTGAACCTCTACTGGGAGTCCAGTAGTAGATTCGGATGCACCACTGAATGTTTACTGTAACCCTTGGACATTCACAGTGACGATGAAACACCGAAGTTGCATCGGTATCGAATACAAAATGCACAATGAAGACTTCTGCCGAGGATAAGTAACGCTTCAAACGGTATGTGCTTTAAACCTTTCCTTGGAGACCAGTATTATATTCCGACGCAGCACGGCAGGTTTACTGTAAAAAGTGGACATTATCGTTGACGTCGAAACGGAAATTGCACCGGGATTGAATACAAAAGGAAGAATGCCGACTTGTGTCCAGGGGGAGTAACGCGTCAAACAGTCTCTGTAGGAATTTATCCTCGGAGACCAGTAATAGATTCCAGCGTACCACGGCAGGCTTTTTTATAACCTTTGGACCTTACCATTTACGATGAAACATAGAAATTGCATAGGGATTGGATAATAAATGCAGAATGCTCACATCAGTCCAGGTTGGACAGGGCTTCAAACAGTCTGTGTTTGAACATTTCCTCGGAGTCCAGTAGTAGATTCTGATGCACCAGGGTAGGCTTGTTGTAACCCTTGGATCCTCACATTGACGATGCAACACAGAATTTGCTTTGGGATTGAATACAAATGCTCAATCCCGACTTCTCCCCACGGGGCGTAAAGCTTCAAACAGTCAGTGTTGAAATCTTTCCTGGGAGACCAGTATTAAGATTCCGATGCACCACTGCATGTTTACTGTAACCCTTGGACCTTCACAATGACTACGAAACTCATAAATTGCATCGGGATTGAATACAAAAGGCACAATGCTGCCTTCTATCTAGTGGGAGAAACGCTTAAAACGGTATTTGCTCTGAGCCTTTCCCGGGAGTCCAGTAGTACATTAAGATGTACCACTGCAATTTTACTGTAACCCTTGTACCTTCACATTAACGACGAAAGAGAGAAATTGCTTCGGGACTGCATACAAAAGGCACAATGCCGACTTCTGTCCAGGGTAGTAACGCTCAAATAGTCTTTGCTTTGATCCTTTCTGGGAGTCCAGTATATATGTCGATGCAGGTTTACTGTAACCCTTGTACTCTCACATTGACGATGAAACACCGCCACCACAAAATCATATTCAGATGTCACAAGGGAATTGTGCACAAACACGCAACACAAACCAACAAATGACATCAGTCAACAGAAAGCAGACAGGCGATATACAAAGAAAATATCCTAAATTAGATATTATTAAGGTAGCTAATGAAACTAAAACTATACTTACCAATGACCAGACAATCCAGGTAAACTAGAACCAGTCATTACTGAGCTCCATGTCGTGACTGAGGAACGTTTGGGGTCAAACTTCAAATATAGAAACTATGTTTGAATACAAACTTGCTAGTGAAACTGTGAAACAAGAAAAATTATATTTTTAAACAACAAGAGTTGCCTACACTATTCTTAAGTTATAATGAAAGTGGAAACTTAGCTGATGATCTGATAAATGACAACACACAATGTCACAATGTAAAGAAAAGATTTGTACTGTCTTCTTCCTCAGGCATTGTAGGAGCTATACCTAATGTAAGTAGGCTGTTTAGGTTTTTATGTTGGTAACGCCACGTAGCGCTCTGTATGAAAATCACTGGCTTTGCTGTGTGCAGTCTGTGGGTGGTTGGCATTGTTGAAATATTCTCTATTGTAGTGGGCAGTTGGCTGTTAACAGTGCGTAGCGTTGCGCAGTTGGAGGTGAGCCGCCAGCAGTGATGGATGCGGGGAGAGACGGCGGAGTTTTGAGACCGGATGATCTGGACGTGTGTCCATCAGAGACAGTAAATTTGTAAGACTGGATGTCATGAACTGATATATATATTATGACTTTTGAACACTATTAAGGTAAATACATTGTTTGTTCTTTATCAAAATCTTTCATTTGCTAACAACGCCTATCAGTAGTTAGTCCCTTCAGTAGTTAGTATCTTTTATTTAGCTGGTAGTAGTGGCGCTCGCTGTATTGCAGTAGTTCGAGTAACGACGATTTTTGTGAGGTAATTGATTTGTGGAAGGTATATGTTAATGTTAGTCAGGGCCATTCTTTTGTAGGAATTTTTGAAAGGCAGATTGCGTTGCGCTAAAAATATTGTGTCAGTTTAAGCATAGTCATTTATAATTTTTTTAAGGGGACCTTTCATACTACTAACATAATTATTGATACAGGAGCTGCTGTCGGTGTGATTTCTCACAATTTTTATACTATGATGAAGGAAACTTCTATGATACCAGAGTTCCCAGTTCAAAACTGCATTAGGTAATATGTTAGGTAGGGTTAACAAGCAGGTATTAGTGACTGTTAATATGCGAAATGGAATCCTACAATGGCCTTTCCTAGTTGTCCAAAACCTTGCTGTCAATTGTATATTGGGCATTGATTTTCTTTGCAAGAAGGACTGCACAATAGACTTCTCCAAAGGCATTTGTTATTTTAAGTATGAAGGCAAAGACATAGTTTTGAACTTGGACACTCGACTAGTAGACCATAACATGCACTGTTCTGGCTACAAGATACAGATTATACATGAGACTGGCGTAGATTCCACACAACAACCTGTATAACACTGTGAGTTAGTGAATGATGTACTTACACAAATTAATTCTAAGTTATCAGAATGTTATGCTATTAATGAAGAGGAGAGATCCCAGCTTAAACATATTTTACTTAAGAAAAAGGGTGTTTTCACTTAAGCCAGGTAGGATCAACACATAGTAGAGGTATGACTTATTACCATAAGTCCTGAACCTGATATATTAATTGGCATGATAGACACTTGATTTGCTATTGACGCTCACACCATAATCCACATGAACACAACATGCACAAACAACACTGTACAAGAAATGAGAAATGAGAATAATTGAGCAAGGCTATATACTTTATTTTATTTGTAAATGATACTTTGTGCATGTGCTAATTTGGAAATGATTGTGGATGTGACGTGTCATGTCTTATTGTAATCATGACTTTTCAGGACAGATCATCTCCAAGACGTTTTCTAATCTACTATGAAAGTTTGTGTTGCAGGAAACATTTAATGAGGAAGAACACTTATTGTGTAGTACTGATGTAAAGGAAAATATACTTAAAAGCAAAACTTAATTTAAAAAAAAACACTGAACCTATAAGATAATTTTTTCTATGTCTGACCCATATGTATTTGTAAATATCTAGTTTAATGCAACTGAAAAATGTAAAATGTGTATATGTATTACCAAACAATGTAATGTCAATGTATAGGTACATGTTTCACAGAAAATTATTTATATCTATGTAAATATGTAATAGAACACTGTACTCGATGAGAAGTATAAATTGTTATGTTTTGTGCTCTCTGTTGTGAACGAACATTTTGTTTTGCAATGAACAATGTATGAACAAGTTGTGTGCAAATTGTTAAAAAACGGTATACTGCGCTCATGATGGGACACTTTAGGTGACGTGAGTCGCAAAACCACGGCACACTTCTCGACGAAACGACGACACAATATCCAGGAGACGACATACGCCTTTCGGAAGACGAAATATGGAGGTTACTGACTAGATGCAACACGGACTGATCAGTATCGAACCACTGACACCATGTATTCCTACCAAGACGGAACCACATTTTAACTTCGTCTTCCAAAGCACGCTTCATTGCGGGATTGTTGATCTCCAAATTATTTCTTCAAGAACTTTCGTCTCAACGTAAACTAAACGTGTGACATGTGATGTTTATTTTAAAGTGCAAAGACTTTGGCACAGTATAAACCATTTCTAACAAGTGACATTCTACAGAGAATACGTTCACATATCTCTGAATATGCACAAAAAACATTAATTATTCTTATTCATTGAGTGAACATGTGTAATGACGTTTTGAAGTGAAAGAGAACAATTGACTATACACCCAACAATTTTTTACAAAGTAACAGCACAAATGAATACGAACTGTGAAATGAATGTTAAAGTCTATGCTGTACAATAGCGAGAGACTTGTAGCAACAAGCATCAGTAGTATCAGTCTGGCTTTAGCTGCCGCCGCGGTCGCACGCTCCTGAAGTTTGCTCCGTGAACGTTCAGTGTTTAAGCCAGTGTTTTCGTGTTTCGTGATTGTTTATTGGCGTTTTTCACGTGAATTAAGTGTTACAAATTGAGCTACTGGTCTTCGTTCGCGTCGTCTTTCTACGTAGTGCCGTTGGGATTTCGGCGTTGTCCGAAATTTCTTCGCTGCAGAACACCATGGCAAACTCCGTGAGAAAAAAAAAAAGTCATTTTCACTTTCGTCAAGTACACCCGTCGAGTACAGCCCTCTGCACTTGAAATAGATGACTGGATTACCGAGGTAACTGGCCTTCATTCTGAATCTGTTCGTACCATGCAGCTAGACTCTGATGAATACTGCTGTTTTGTAGGTTAACGGTCCCGTAAGTGTAGACCGCTTTCAGGAAATATTTGGTTATGAAACGGAATTTATACACCGCGATGGTACTAAAAGTACTGTAAAACTCAGGAATTATGAGTCTGTAATTAGAAATGTTAGGGTTTTGAATATTCCTATGGAAGTAGACAACTCGAAAATTAAAGATGTCCTTTCAAAGTATGGGGTTGTGAGGCAAATAGTCAACGAAAGGTGGGCTTCGCATTTCAAGCTGCAGTGCTTTAACGGCATTCGCTCCGTGGAGATGAAAGTGAAGGCAAACATTCTCTCCCACATCTTTGTTGACGGGTACAAGGCGCATGTTATTTACTCAGGGCAAACCCCTACATGTCACGTAAGTAACGAGTCTGGTCACCTCCGTCAGCCGGCCGGTGTGGCCGTGCGGTTCTAGGCGCTTCAGTCTGGAACCGCGTGACCGATACGGTCGCAGGTTCGAATCCTGCCTCGGGCATGGATGTGTGTGGTGTCCTTAGGTTAGTTACCTTTAACTAGTTCTAAGTTCTAGGGGACTAATGACCTCAGAAGTTCAGTCCCACAGTGCTCAGAGCTAGAGCCACCTCCGTCAGGACTGCCCTCGCCATGTTTTTGTGCTAAGAAATAACCTTACGCAACGCCGGAAATTAACATTCAACGATTTGCTGCCAGCCAGTAATACAACTGAGCCGGCGGCTGCCGTGGATCCTGTTACTACCTCTGAAAAAGTTGCACTTAATGCAGGTTTTAAAGACGGAAATTCATTAACTTTAACTGCTGAAATTCCGTCCCATGACAGCGAGATTCCCACCAAAAATCGTCCTCTAGAGGACACTGAAAAAATGTTGATGAGGACTCTCTTCCTGTGAAACACCCGTTGCCAGGAAGCAGAAGCCAAGTCCTGAAGATTTGTTGGAAGTGGAAAAAGGAGATGAAATGCAGGTCTATGTGGCTCCCACTTCCGCATAAGGAATTATGCGGCCACGAAAAAGATAGTGACGCAGCTGGTAGTTACCTTTCACAGAAATGTGACCCTGAGGCCACAGCGGCAATAACCGCATCAAGTGCGCAGCCCATACAGTGCGAACGGTAGGAGGAAGTACCAAGTAAACAACGTGCTGACTCCGAAACGCAACACCGCGCCGAAGGAGGAAATAAGCAAGCATCACCGCCTCGCCAGCAAGACAACACAACAGACAACACGCCGGAGCCAAATATCGACGACTCGCAAGCCACTGCCGTTGCGCCAGACGGCCACCGTCGGAGGCTGCGACCGAAACCAGGTTTTTCTGTCACGCGTCATCGTGCGAAAGCCACACCAGAGAAGACACACACCAAGAAAAAGAATAATAAATATGAAGTCATCAGGGCCAACACTGACGAGGAGAAAGAGAATGACCACAGTGACTTATAGCAATGCATTGTCAGGATTTCAGGATAATTTTCTTTTGAAGCACTTTGTTTAAAAGCAGTAAAAATTTTTTCTACGAAGTTAGTACATGTAATGGGCACACAGCTTGTAAAGATCGTGACTTGTAACGAAGCACGTTGCTGCTATGATCATACCGATCCTCATCCCAAATAGCTTCTTCTGGCATGTCTGTGATGCAAGCTTATAGCATTACTACTATTAACATTAATAAAGTACAGTCACCCTCGAAATTGGCAGCACTAAAAGAATTCTTGTACAAGTCTGGGACAGATTGCGTTGCTACAAGAAGTTGCGATAATGGAATTTCGGCTCCCAGGCTTTTTTGAAATTGTTAGTGTTTCTACGGAAGTCAATATCGGTACAGCCATTCTTATAAGGGACGGCATTCCAGAGACTGAAATCGAACGACTAGAATCAGGAAGAGCCGTAGGCATAAAAATTTTCGATGTGACCGTGCTTAACCTTTACGCCCCTTCAGAAAATTGCCATAAATTGGATCGTGCGAAGTTTTTTCTAGATGAACTAATTTATTTATAGAGGAAAAATCCGTGTTCTCTTATACTAGGTGGAGATTTTAACTGTGTTTTAAACCAGAAAGATGAACAACCCAATTTCAACTACTCGCCACAGTTAAGTTGTAGATAACTTACTAACTTTTTTAAGGATGTGTGGGAACTTCAGTACCCGACGTCAGTCGAGTTCACGTATATAACCAGCCACTCCCGCATAACATAAAAGCCAAGTTATTAAGCATTAACTAGCAACAGATGGAGGTACTAAAAATTAAATCTAAAGCCGCATCAGTAGTAGCAGATAAAACAGCTTCTCTGTATCACTTCGACTGAAATGTGCAGGAGCTCCATCGTGCATGAACCACATGTTGTGTCGTACTTGTAAAGGTACATGTTCTAGCAGCACAGGTAGAGTATCCCGTATGAAATCATGATAACGTGCTCCATTGAGCGTAGGTGGAAGAACATGGGGCCCAATCAAGACATCACCAACAATTCCTGCCCAAACGTTCACAGAAAATGTCTGTTGATGACGTGATTGCAGAATTGCGTGCGGATTCTCGCCCACACATGTTGATTGCGGATGAGGCTTCATTCCAACGTGATCAAATTGTAAATTTTCACAAAGAGAACATTTGCACTGAAATGAGGATTGACACATTGTTGGATGAACTATTCGCCGAAGTTACCCGTGGAGGCCAATCAGCTGCTGATAGTGCCTGCACGCGCTGTACATGGTACGGAAACAGCTGGTTCTCCCGTAGCACTCTCCATACAGTGACGTGGTCAACGTTACCTTGTACAGCAGCAACTTCTCTGACGCTGACATTAGGGTTATCGTCAACTGCACGAAGAATTGCCTCGTCCATTGCAGGTGTCCTCGTCGTTCTGGGTCTTCCCCAGTCGCGAGTCATAGGCTGGAATGTTCCGTGCTCCCCAAGACGCTGATCAATTGCTTCGAACGTCTTCCTGTCGGGACACCTTCGTTCTGGAAATCTGTCTCGATACAAACGTACCGCTCCACGGCTATTGCCCCGTGCTAATCCATCCATCAAATGGGCATCTGCCAACCCCGCATTTGTAAACATTGCACTGACTGCAAAATCACGTTCGTAATGAACACTAACCTGTTGATGCTACGTACTGATGTGCTTGATGCTAGTACTGTAGAGCAATGAGTCGCATGTCAACACAAGCACCGAAGTCAACATTACCTTCCTTCAATTGGGCCAACTGGCGGTGAATCGAGGACGTACAGTACATACTGACGAAACTAAAATGAGCTCTAACATGGAAATTAAGCGTTTCCGGGCACATGTTCACATAACATCTTTTCTTTATTTGTGTGTGAGGAATGTTTCCTGAAAGTTTTGCCGTACCTTTTTGTAACACCCTGTATTACACAGGTATAAATGCGAAAACAGCAATCAATGGCCCAACATCTAAACACATACAGATAAGGCGAGGGGTTCCTCAGGGCAGTCCCTTATCTATGTTTTTGTTTTCCGTATCTTTAGAGCCCTTTCTCAGCACTGTCCACGCAAGATTAACAGGCATAACATTGAGTGGTGAGAAAACTGTCATACGAGCTTATGCTGATGACGTGGGTGTTGTGAAAAGGAATAAGGAGGAGACAGTTACACTGGAAAGAGAAATCCAAAAGTATTGTCTAGCGTCGGGAGCGACAACAAATGAAAACAAAAGTAAGGTATTGAATCTGCGGGGCCTAAATCACCTCCGACTGGCATGGGCAAAAAAAGGCAACAAACAGAAAACTTTGAGAATAACCGTAATGGCATGTCCGATGAGGATGGATGCTTCCGATGAGGATGGCTGCTTTTAACTGGACGAAAACTAGGAGGAAAGTTCATGGTGCTGTAATGGAGAACATCCACCGAACTATGGACCAGGTGCAAAAAGTGAGATTCATCAACTACTGCATTTTGTCTAAAGCGTATTCCACTGCACAGGTATTTCCAATCCCCAAGCTAGTAGCGAAAGGGATCATGTCCACTGTTACCAATTATTTATGGCGAGGAGACATATTCAGGGTTGGTGCGAGTACCGTTATACTGGATGTCAGAAACGGGGACCTCGGTTTTGTCGATATTCGAAATAAAGCGTCTGCTCTGTTCCTCAAACGGACTTTCCATATACTCAGAGAACTTCCACAATGTATAAAAGCAAAACTCTTTGAGGTTGTGACACCCCATAGCCTGCAAGCACCGATTGATGGGCGAAGGATTAATGCCCATTTTTAGTATGTGATGAACTTTTCCCTCGAAGCAAGTTATCTTAGTGACGAAACCAGAAGCAACACATGTATCACAGCGTGCGACATCATTCTTGAAAGGAAGTAAAATGAGGGGAGAAACAAAATTGAAAAGAAATTCCCTAATTGTGACTGGGAAGCTGTATGACGGAACATCAACTATACCGGGCTATCTACAGACGCTATTTCCGCATGGTACGAAACAGTTAACAATGTCATCAGCACCAACTAGAGACTAAATGGGATCGGTTTAAACCAGACACACCTCTGTGGAAAACGCAATCTGGTGGATACACTCATCCACAGATTCACCTGTGGCGGCAATGTGAATAACTGGATTTGGATCAGGCAACAAATAGCCTTTCTCACCAGATCCTCGACGGAATATATAACGCCATCGCTCCTCCTGAGACCAGACATGACATACTTGGCGTTGGTTTTTAATTTCGCAATTAGCTGGTTACTGGGAAAATATGTCAGTTATGTCATCAACAAACTTGGGTCGGACAACGAGATAGAATTCCGCGTTTACATGGAGTGTGAATACGCAAAAATCAGCACTTATCGCAACCACAAGAAGCACTACGGCAACATGCGGAAGATCATTTTTGAAAGAATGGGTGTCGGTTAAATATGTGGAACCACTACAACACCTTGAACGAGAACGAACAGAAGAAAATTAAGTCACTTGTGTTGTTGTTATTATTTACTATTACCTTGCATCCGAAACTTCTATATTACACGAAGAGTTTTTTTTTTTTTTTCAAAACATTTTGTTCAGCGTTACTCATGTTCGACTTCCAAAGTATTTGTGTGATTCAAAAAGAATTGTTAAGTTTTATCAGTGTTCAGTTCCTACTCAGAGAAGAGGTTTCTTTGTCTTTGTTACATCTAAGAATGGGAGTTTTGTGTACGATTTCTGCACACTTAGTGCTATGACTCAACAGGGGACATGAAAAAAGGGGCCGGAGGGGATTGGGCCTCAACACACTGGCAGTGCCGTGAAGAGACCCCACTGCTAGTGCGTCGAGCACAGACGATATTTAATTTACTGAACTTAATTCCTTTGTTTTGCGTTCTCTTGTTTTAAGAAATCGACACATATAATCTAACACCGCTCTCTTTTCGCAGCCAGTAGGCATCAACTCACTCTTATGTCATTCGTTGCCCTAGAAGGACGTAATATTTTGTGTAGCTCCATATTGATACTTATTTGAAGAAAAGAGGAGCAGAATTAATAAGTCGCTCTCATTTGTGAATTATCAGCAATTATTTAACTAGAATTTTAGGTAAGTGTCATCAATATCGTAATGTATATGTTAAAACGAATACAAGTTTTATTTAATCGTATATTTTTCTCTTTTTTAGTAGTTTTAGCCACCCCATTGTCATGATTGACGCTGAGGTCAGATATCAGACTTTGTCTAAGAAAATATATAATGAGCCCTGGCTACGATCCGTACATCTTCGGACGTGCGAAGCTCAATAAATTTGTGGCGTAAATTACATTTAATTTATTGTGTGACCTCAAAGAACAATGCTACTAAGACTTTATGAAACATTAAGCAACTCAATACCAGTCTTAAACGCGAAACGAACTTTAATCTCTCAATTACTTATCCAAACAACAAAAATTATTATTCTTGAAAAATAAAATAATAATAATTTTTATTTTATTTGTTAAAGAGTACGGTATTAGAATCAGATGCACCACTGCAGGTTAACTGTAACCCTCGGACCTTCACATTGACAATAAAACAGAGAGACTGCGTTGGGATTGAAAATAAGAGGCACAATGCCGACATCTGTCCATTGAGAGTAACGCTTCAAACAGTCTGTGCTTAAAACCTGTTCTGGGAGTCCAGTAGTAGATAGCGATGCACCATTGCAGGTTAAAGTAACACTCGAACATTCACACTGACGATAAAACACAGAATTTCCATCGGTACTGAATACAAAGGGCACGTTGCCGACCTCTGTACAGGGAGAAAGTCTCAAACCGTCTGTGCTTTGTTCCTTTCCTGGGAGTGCAATAGTAGATTTCGATGCACCACTGCCTGTTTCCTGTATCCCTTCTACCTTCACGACAAACAGAAATTACATCGGGATTGAATGCAAACGGCACAATGCGGACTTCTGTCCACAAGGAGTGACGTCTCAAAAAGTGGGTGATATGAAAATTTTCTGGGATGCCAGTGTTCGATTCTGATGCAGCACTACAGGCTTTCTGCAGCCCTTTGACCTTCACAGTGTGGATGTAACACAGAAATTACATCGGGATTGAATACAAAGGCACAATGCCGACATATGTACAGGAGGAGTAATGCCTCAAAAAGTTGGTGCTATCAAAATTTCCTGGGAGGCCAGTGTCATATCGTCAATGTTAAGGTATAAGGGTTGCAGTAAACCTGTAGTGGTGCATCGGAATCAAACACAGAAATTGCATCGTTATTGAATACAACAGGCACAATGCGAACTTCTGTCCAAGGGTAGTAACGCCTCAAACAGTCGGTGCTTAGAACCTTCCCCGGGAGGCCAGTGTCCGATTCCGATGCACCACTACAGGATTTCTGCAACCCTTGGACCTTCACATTGACGATGAAACACAGAAATTGCATCGGGAAGTTATACGAAAAAGCACAATGCCGACTTCTGTCCAAGGGGAGTAACGCTTCAGAGTCGGTGCTTAGAACCTTTCCTGCTAGGCCAGAGTACGATTTCGTTGCACCACTACAGGTTTTCGTGAACTCTTGGACCTTCACATTGGCGATGAAACACCGAAATTGCATCGGGATTGAATACAAAAGGCATAATTCCGACAGTTGCCTAGGGGTATTAATGCATTAAACAGCCTGTGCCCCCCTGCGGTTTCGGGGGTAAGAATAGGCCCGCGGTATTCCTGCCTGTCGTAAGAGACGACTAAAAATAGTCTCAAACTTTTCGGCCGTATTTGATGGTCCCCTGTTTGGTTTCTCTCAAATGTTTTCCGAAGAGCGAGCCGATTGGGGAAGGGCGCCTTACTTGGTGCATCGTGTCCATCTTGCGTTGAGAACTTTCGCCAGCTTATACGTCGTTGCATTGCAGTCCTGCCCGCTCTCCATCTCTTCGGCATGGATCCGTTCCTGCGTGCACTTTCCGCCATGCGATGAGCAGTGCCAGTTTCTACACAGATGAAAACCATGGACGACGTGTCACCTAAAATCCAGCACGGTAGCCTGTCCGTTGTGGTGCGGCTGCCATGTACCCTCTTGGTTGTAGCCCCCTGACAACACAGGGATCGCTCTGCTGATGCCTGCGCCGTTAACTCCCCACTTATGCCAAGGAGTAGATGCCCATCTCCCTGGGGCATCGGTACTCCCCTCAATGGCCATCCTGCCAGGTGCCCTTTGCTGTGGCTGGGTGGCGCCCGTGACGAGGGCCCTTGGTCGGAGTAGGTGGCATCAGGGCGGATGACCCGCAATGAAGCGTGGTACATCATCTCTCGCTGGCCGCCAGCCGTCAGCAGTCTCTCAGCGTTCCAAAGCTCACTTTAAGGCTAATGTGTATGATCCCAAATCGTTCCCCTCCCTGGCCACACCATGGGAGGAACGAAAGGCTATGAGTGAGAGCGAAAGGTATTCGCCCCGGTATCTCGCCTGTACCAGAGCTGACGGGGAATCGTTTGAATGTTCGACAAAGAACTGAGGCTTCACAGACACAGAGGACAAGTTCGGGGAGGTGGAGGGCTTGTCGAAAATGCGGTCAGGTTCAGTCTTAATAAAAACAGCATCCTCTGCCCAGTCACGAGCCTTGCTCTCTTGTACGAAGCTGGGGGATGTTTCTGTTACTATCACCCCACATAAAAGCTTAAAATGGTCCAGGGAATTATTTTTCACAGAGATCTCCTTTTACAGTCCGATGACGAGCTGCGCGCCAACTTAGAGCGACGAGGTGTCCATTTCGTCCGGCGCGTCCACCGAGGGTCCGAGGGATCACCAAGTTGCCACCGGTGCCTTCATCTTGGCCTTCGAGGGTGACACGTTACCTGAGAAAGTTAAGGTGA
The DNA here is from genome assembly GCF_023898315.1 of Schistocerca nitens. Taxonomy (NCBI): domain Eukaryota; kingdom Metazoa; phylum Arthropoda; class Insecta; order Orthoptera; family Acrididae; genus Schistocerca; species Schistocerca nitens. The sequence goes on from NC_064617.1 coordinate 34,747,776, forward strand.
TGGTATACCGTTGTGATGTCAAGCCCTATATCCCTCCCCCGATGCGGTGCTTCAAGTGTTGGAAGTTCGGCCATATGTCTTCTCGCTGTGCTTCCTGTTGTGGCGTAGTAAGACAGCCACGCCACTCGGAAGTAGCCGAAAGGCACGCGCTAAGCTCACGCAGATGGGCGTGAGGTCTGAAACAGGATACGTAATGAATGCTATAAAGAAAAGTACGTAGCTGCTGGAATACTTAACTTTAATCCATCATTGTTGTACATCGCTCTTGACGATACAAGTGAGACTCTGTAGATACATGCAATGTTACTAATGGCGCCTTGCTAGGTCGTAGCCATTGACTTAGCTGAAGGCTATTCTAACTATCTGCTCTGCAAATGAGCGAGGCTTCGACAGTGTGCATCGCTAGCTACGTCGTCCGTACAACTGGGGCGAGTGCTAGTCCGTCTCTCGAGACCTGCCGTGTGGTGGCGCTCGGTCTGCGATCACTGACAGTGGCGACACGCGGGTCCGACATGTACTAATGGACCGCGGCCGATTTAAAGCTACCACCTAGCAAGTGTGGTGTCTGGCGGTGACACCACACTTCCAGCCTCATATGTCGCGATTGTGGTCGACAATCCCATCCTGATACTCCATGTGCCCCGCCTCCCATCTGTGTCAAATGCGGGGAGCACCATTCCCCTTGCTCGCCCGACTGTAAGATTCTCCAGAAGGAGCGGAAGCTAATGGAATACAAGACCCTGGATGGGCTGACCAACACGGAGGATAAGCGTAAGTTTGAACGACTGTATCCAGTACGAATGACGTCCACTTATGCCGTCGCTGTCGCTCCTGTTACAGTTACTATAGCTGCACCACACAAAGTTAGCTCTCAGAGCCAGAGAATCACACCTGCCCCCTTGATGGTGGAGGGCACTACACTCCATGTTGCTCCTGCTCCATCTACTTCAAAAGCAACGCCCCCCCCCCCCCCCAACAATCGGGGATACCAGTTCCCCCATCCCAGCCGGAGAAGCGTAAGCTTTCTTCGGCTAATGTTGCGAAGGGAGGTCCCCAAGGGACCCCTTCCTGGCAAGTTCCGACCGTTACAAGGGCAGACAGCCGCAAGTGACTCAAACGACCACCGGTCCCTGGTCGTAGGGCCTCACGGTCGTCGTCCGTCCCTGAGACTGACCCAGAGAAGCTGTCCCAGCCTGAACGACCGAAGGCAGAGCGGAGTAAGCTGAAAACGAAAAAGGTTCTCAAGAATCCCGACATTGCGGTGGCCCCCGTCCCACCGCTTCCAACAAGCTCAGCGTCTGAGGACGAGGTCGAGATTCTGGCGTCTGCTGAAGACCTGGATCTCGCCGGTTCCTCAGACACCATGGATGTCACTCGTACGGTGAATCGGTGGCAGCGAGTGAACAAGCGGCGTAAATTGCCTTCCTAGTCCCTTCCCGCCTTCTCAGCAATGGACAATTTCATACTCCCGTGGAACTGCAGCGGTTTTTTCCACCATTTAGCCGAGCTCCGACAACTTATCAGCAGCCTTCACCATTTCTTCTACATTGCTCTTCAGGAAACTTGGTTTCCAGCAATGCGAACCCCCGCCCTCCGTGGCTATCGGGGTTATTATAAGAACCGTGCAGCTTATGAAAGGGTGTCTGGTGGCGTCTGCATATATGTCCTTAACTCTCTTCACAGCGAGTCTCTTCCTCTACAAACACATTTAGAGGCTGTCGCTGTTCGGGTGTGGACGCCACAGTCTGTCACCGTCTGCAGTCTTTACCTTCCACCGGATGATGATGTTGCGCAGCATGTCCTGGCTGCGCTGATAGCCCAATTGCAGCCCCCTTCCCTGTTACTGGGCGACTTCAACGCCCATAACCCTCTGTGAGGTGGGTCGGTGGCGACAGGTCGGGGCGCCACCATTGAGCATTTATTGGCACAGCTCGATGTTTCGCTTTTAAATGATGGTTCCTTCACACACTTCAGCGTGGCGCATGGCACGTACTCCGCTATCGACCTTTCGATCTGCAGCCCTAGCATCTTACCGTCTGTCGACTCGAGCGTGCATGACGACCTGTGTGGTAGTGACAACTTTCCGATCTTTCTGTCACTGCCACAGCGTCAGTCTTCTGGGCGGCCTTGCAGGTGGGCCATGAATAAGGCTGACTGGGACTTGTTTTCCTCCACTGCCGCGATTGAGCCTCTCTCTAGTGATGACATTGATGCGGTGGTTCAATCGGTCACCACCGGCATCGTTACTGCAGCCGAATATGCCATTCCCCGTTCTTCCGGGTCCCCTCGGCGGCGGACTGTGCCTTGGTGGTCGCCTGAGATAGCTGAAGCGATTAAAGATCGCCAGCGGGCGCTCCAGGGTCACAAGCGACACCCCTCCATCGAACACCTCATCACCTTCAAACGGCTGTGTGCGCGGGCCCGCCGCCTTATCCGCCAAAGCAGGCAGGAGTGCTGGGAGCAGTATGTGTCCACCTTTGGCCTCCATGTCTCGCCATCGCAGGTCTGGGCCAAGATCCGACGCCTCTATGGCTATCGGACCCCTGTCAGCGTCCCTGCGCTCTCACTGAATGGAGCAGTTTGTACAGACTCCGACGAAATTGCCAACAGCTTGGCAGAGCGTTTTGCTCTTAGTTCCGCTTCTTGCAATTATCCACTGGCCTTCCACTCCATTGACGAGCGGATGGAACGTCTTAGCCTTTCTTTTCGCACCCACCATTCTGAATCCTACAATGCTCCATTCAGTGAGTGGGAATTTCAGAGTGCGCTTGCCCTGATACCGCTCCTGGGCCGGATCGCATTCACTGTCAGATGCTGAAACACCTTTCAGTGGACTGCAAGCGACGCCTCCTCGACCTTTACAACCGTCTCTGGGTCGAGGGTGAGTTTCCGTCGCAATGGCGAGAAAGCATTGTCATCCCCGTTTTGAAACCGGGCAAGAGCCCTTTGGAGGTGGACAGCTACCGCCCCATTAGCCTCACCAACGTACTTTGCAAGCTTCTCGAACGGATGGTGAGCCGGCGCTTGCATTGGGTACTGGAGTCTAAGGGGCCTTCTGGCTCCGTCTCAGGGTGGGTTCCGTCAAGGCCGCTCCGCCGCCGACAATCTGGTGAGCCTGGAGTCGGCCATCCGTACTGCCTTTGCCCGCCGTCAGCACCTGGTCGCTGTCTTTTTCGACATGCGGAAGGCGTACGATACGACATGGCGTATCACATACTTTCTACGCTTCATGGATGGGGTCTTCGGGGCACTCTGCCACTCTTTATCCGAAGTTTTCTGTCGTATCGTATCTTCCGCGTGCAAGTCGCTGCCTCTCATAGTTCCTCCCGAGTCCAGGAGAACGGGGTACCATAGGGATCTGTCCTCAGTGTCTGCCTGTTTTTAATCGCAATAAACGGGCTCGCTGCAGCGGTGGGAAATTCTGTCTCCGCTTCCCTGTATGCTGACGACTTCTGCCTTTACTACAGCTCTACTGGCATTGCAGCTGTTGAACGTCAGCTACAGGGCGCTATCCGCAAGGCGCAGTCTTGGGCTGTAGCGCATGGTTTTCAGTTTTCGGCTGCCAAGACCCGCGTTATGCATTTCTGCCGGCGCCGAACAGTCCATCCTGAGGCGGGGCTTTATCTTGCCGACGAACTCATTGCTGTGGTGGAGACCCACAGGTTTTTGGGTGTAGTTTTTGATGCCCGGATGACTTGGCTGTCTCATATTCGGCAGCTTAAACAGGCGTGTTGGCGGCATCAAAATGCTCTGAGATGCTTGAGCCACACGTGCTGGGGCGCCGACCGATCTACTCTGTTACGGCTCTACCAGGCGGTAATCCAGTCCCGTCTGGATTATGTGAGCCTGGCTTATGGCTCAGCATCCCCATCTGCGTTGCGGCTCTGGACCCAGTACTACACAGCGGGATACGGCTGGCCACTGGTGCCTTCCGGACCAGCCCTGTAGACAGCGTACTTGTGGAGGCAGGTGTCCCTCCACTGCGATTGAGGCGCCAACATTTACTGGCGGCTTATGCTGCCCATGTATTTAGCTTTCCCGGGCATCCAAACTATCGTCTCCTGTTCCCGCAATCGGTCATCCATCTGCGAGAACGTCGGCCCCTGTCAGGTTGTACGATCGCGGTCCGTGTCAAAGAACTTCTCTCCGGGCTTCGGGTTTTCACTGTTCCACCTCCTTTCCGGGCCACTTTGCGTACACCCCGAAGGACTCAGTCCCTCCAGAGGCCTCCACCGCCGCTTTTATTCCATCCTGGCCACGTATCAGGGCTCTGACGTTGTTTACGCTGACGGTTCTATGGTTGCTGGTCGTGTCGGTTATGCGCTAACTCTAGGGGACCATTCCGAACAACGTTCCTTGCCGACTGGCTGCAGTGTTTACACTGCTGAGCTAGTCGCCATTTTTCGAGCCCTAGAGTATATCCGCTCCTGCTCAGGTGAGTCCTTCGTGATCTTTCGCGATTCCCTGAGCGGTTTAAGAGATCTCGACCATTGTTTCCCTCGTTCTCGTCTGGTGATGGCTATCCAAGAGTCCCTCCATACTCTTTCCCGTTGCGGCCGCTCTGAGGTCTTTGTGTGGACCCCCGGTCATGTCGGTATCCCAGACAATGAACACGTTGACCACCTGGCGAAAGAGGCCACGAGTCAACCATCTCTGGATGTTGGCCTCCCAGAGACTGATTTGAGGGCAGTCTTACGCCGCAAAGTTTTCGATTTATGGGACACTGAACGGCGCAACCTGCCCGTGCCAAACAAACTCCGTCGTATCAAGGAGACGACGACTGTGTGGCGGTCATCTATGCGAGCCAACCGCAGGGACTCAGTCGTCCTTTGTCGGCTCCGCATTGGCCACACCCGACTGACGCACAGCTATTTACTGTGTCGTGAGGATCCACGTCTTTGTCGTTGTGGGGTGTCCTTCACGGTGGTCCATATTCTGTCGGAGTGCGCCCTTTCAACTGTGCTCAGGCAGACTTTTGCGCTGCCTGATACACTCCCTGCACTTCCAACATATGACACTGCCATGGCAGGCTTAGTTCTGCGTTTTATTCCTACTGGGGGCTCATATTACTTGATCTAAGTGTTTGTCTTTGTTGTGTTGAGACTGGCCTTTGGTCTACGATTTTAGCTGAGTTTTTTAGTGTGTTTCTTGGTGGTCGGCTTTTCCTTTTTTTGTCTCTATGGTCGGCCAACCACTGTCACATGCTGTGTGATTTTACTTCCTTTTGTCTGGTCTCTGTCTTCTTCTCCTATGTCGTCTGTCGTCATCTTCATTCTTCGACTTTATTCTGTATGGGTGTTTGCTATGGTCATCGGTCCCTTTTTCCTAAACTTCAGTCTGGTCCCTTCAATCCCACACACCAGAGTGAAACACATAAATTGCATCGGGATTGAATACAAAACGCACAATGCCGACTTCTGTCCAGGAGGAGTAACGCCTAAAAGAGTCGGTGCTATGAAAATTTCCTGGGATGCCAGTGTTCAATTCCGATGCACCACTTCCTGTTTTCTGCTTCCCTTGGACCTTTACACTGACGATGAAACAAAGAAATTGCATCGGGATTCAATACAAAAGGCACAATCCCGACTTCTGTCCAGGGGGAGTAACGCTTCTAATAGTCGGTGCTTAGAAGCAATCCTGGGAGGCCAGTGTTTGTTTCCGATGCACCACTGCATGTTTTCTGCAACCCTTGGACCTTCACATAGACGACGAAACACAGAAACTGCATCGGGATTGAATACAAAATTCACAATTCCGACTACTGTCTAGAAGGTGTAACGCCTCAAAGAGACGGTAATTTGACAGTTTTCTGACAGGCCAGTGTTCGATTCCGATGCACCACTGCACGTATTCTGCATCCATTGGATATTCACATTGACGATGAAACCCAGAAATTGCATCGGGATTGAATACAAAAGGCACAATGCCGACTTGTGTCCAGGTGGAGTAACCCCCAAGGATTCAGTGCTATAAAATTACCTGGGATGCAAGTGTTCGATTCCGATGCACCACTACAGGTTTTCTGCAACCCTTGGAAATTCACATTGACGATGAAACACAGAATTTGCATCGGGACTGAATACAAAAGGCACAATGCCGAACTCTGTCCACAAGTATTAACGCCTCAAAGAGTCAGTGCTATGACAGTTTCCTGGGACGCCAGTGTTCGATTCCGATGCACCAGCCCCCAGGGGCTCAGCATTCATTTGCTGGGTAGGGGCTTGGCGACCCCGGGGTTCCTGAGCTGGGGACTGGTAAGCGCCGCCAGTCCCCTGTCACCGTAAGCTCTGAGCATACTTCAGCGACCACCGTGCGGCGCGGCGGTGGAATGTTGTGTGTCTCAGGGAATGGGGATCTTAGCTTGACCGCCCGGATCGCGAGGATGGAATAAACCTGTATAAAAAAAACCTCAGTCTCAAGTTGTGCTGCGCGCCGATGAAATCATGGCTGTTGAGGTGGAACAGTCGTTAGCGGGCAACCTCTGGGGAGCCTGCCGCACCTCAGTTGTATAAGGCTTACCTAGGCACGCGGGGCTCTGTCTAGGTGGACTCCTAGTTCCCTAGCTGCTCGTGGGGCCGAGATGTAATCCTCGAAGTTTCCTTCTTCTCCTCCCAGCGGAAAGGGTGGGCCGCTGGTAGGTTCTAACACCCAATCTCACAAGAGGGCTCGTGTAGCCAGTCCTCCTGATTCAGGTAATAGTAACAGAACGCATGGTGCTTCGCAGAATGTCTTTCTCATAATTAGAAGAAAAGATGGGAGTTTTGAAAAAGTTTCGCCATTTTATATACAGAAGGGCTTAGAAGGTATTGCTGGCACATTAAAATCTGTAAAGCGCTTGCGAAATGGCACCTTGTTGGTTGAAACATCTAGCTTCCAGCAAGTCCAGAACCTTCAGAAGGCACAATTTCTTGGAGAGTTTGCGATAGAGACTGAATTTCACTACACCTTGAACTACAGCAAGGGTGTTGTGACTTGCAGAGATCTCGTTGACATTCCCCAAGACGAACTGAAGGCTGAATGGTCCCGGGAAGGAATTGTCGACGTGCAACACGTTATGAAACGGGTGGATGGTGCTCTCATAAATGTAAGGATAAATGAGTCAGTCTTTAACAGCACCAAATTGTCAGAGCATGTGAAGGCAGGTTTCCTACGTCTCAGTGTACGGCCTTATTACCCCAACCCCATGCGGTTTTTTAAATGCCAACACTTTGGACACACTACTCTCGGCTGTAGAGGGGAAGCCACTTGCGGGAATTGTGGTAAAGCCGCCCATGAGGGGGTTAGTTGCTCCTCTCCTCCCAAGTGTGTCAACTGCTCTGGTGATCACCCTGTGTGGAGTAGGGAATGCAGAGTTTTCCTTGAGGAACGGAAGATCCAGGAACTTAAGACTACAAAACGCATCCCGTATGGTGAGGCGAAGAAAATTTACAAGTCCCTGCAGCCGCCCACGTTCGCTGCTTCCTTTTCTTCCGTTCTCAAACAGCCAGTCATGAAAACCGATGCCGCTACACAAACGGAGGTTGCTACTGTCAGCACTAGTACCCGCGTTTGTCAATGTACGTGTGCTGCTGCCGTTCCTGTGAAGCCTGCTGCTCCCCGCCGGCCTTCTGACCAGGCTGTGGTAGCTGACATCATGGAACTTCCTGCCCCCTTCCCGGGTACAGTTTTGTGCACTGCCCAGTGCTGCTACACCCCCTACTGCTTCTGAGGATTTGGCTCCAATGCCACCTCAGGCCAGAAAATCGAAGCCAAAGACAAAGGTGAAGACTCGCCCACTAAAGGAGACTGAAGTTCTACAGTCTGCTGATGTTGATGTCATTCACTCTGACGTCTCTCTCGACTCCTCTTCTGAGGCGATGGAGGTTGATGTCAGACTGGGGCAATCATCTCGCCCCAAAACTGAGCCTCCACCTGTTGTGGGCTCTCCTCCCCGACAGAAAGTGAGAATGAAGGTACTCCCACCCTGATAGATGGCTCCCATTATACAGTGGAACATGAATGGATTCCGGGCACATGTGGAGGAACTGAACCTCCTAGCACGGCAACGCCCCCTGTGCTTGTGTTTACAGGAAACGCATTTAAAACCATCTGATGCTCCTGTACTAAGGGGCTATACGTTATATTGCCGAGATTACCCGACTGGAGACAGGGCCAAAGGCGGAGTCGCCGTGTTTGTCAATAATGACCACCACTCCTCTGCTCTCCCCCTGGATACTGACCTGCAAGCAGTTGCAGCTGAAATTCATTCCCGCCGGAGGCTTACCGTTTGCTCCCTTTATTTACCCCCTCTGGATGCAGTGAACTTAGAGGCTCTCACAGACCTTATCGACCAACTCCCCCGCCCGTTTCTCCTCCTGGGAGACTTCAATGCCCATCATGTCCTTTGGGGCTCCACTTCTCTTTGCGCTCGTGGTCGAATTTTGGAGAGCCTCCTCACATCTCAAGTGTTGTGTATCCTCCACACAGGTACTCAGACTCATTTCTCTAGTGCTACAGGGTCATTCTCAGCCATTGACCTATCTTCCTGCTCTCCAACCCTCACTGACTCCGTTCACTGGGAGGTCATTGACGACCTACATTCCAGCGATCACTTCCCTATCCGCATTCATCTCCTGGATGGTGTATTGCAGCGGCCACCATCGTGGATGATTGGCAGGCTAACTGGCCACTGTTCACTCGGTTGGCTGTCTTTGACCGCCACAACAGCGTACAGGAATGGGTGGATCACATCATGCTTATGATCCACCATGCTGCTGACCTGTCCATACCACAGTCTTCTGGCACTCTTATGCGGCGCCTTGTGCCTTGGTGGACAGAAGAGTGCCGTTCAGCCATCTGGGACAGGCGTGCGGCTCTTTGCTGATTTAAATGCCGCCCAACAGCGGTCAATCTTACCGCCTTTCGTATCGCGAGAGCCAGGGCACGCCGTGTCATTAAAGACAGCAAGAAAAGGTCATGGCAGGAGTTCCTGGACTCCATCAACCGTTCCACTTGTTCCGCAAAGGTATGGGAAGCCATCCGGAGGATTTCCGGTAAACGCAGCCTTTTACCAATAGCTGCAGTCCTGAACCAGGGATGCCTCCAAACGACACCCAGAGCCATAGCTCAGTCGCTGGCAGAGCATTTTGCACAAAGTACTGCCACTGCAACCCAGGTTCCAGCGTTTCGTCGCTACCGTGCGACTGTCGAAAGAGCGAACTTGAACTTTCGGTCGAACAGTTCTGAGGCCTACAACTCCCCTTTCTCCATGTGGGAACTTGACTCGGCTCTTACTGGGACTTCTGACACTGCACCAGGTTACGACCGCATCCGGTACTCCATGCTTCGACATCTGCCAGCGGCGTCAAAGGAAATCCTCCTCGAATGTTTTAATCTCATATGGCAGACAGGAGTGTTCCCCACCTCGTGGAGGGAGGCAATCCTCATCCCTCTCCTCAAACCAGGAAAGAAGCGCACATGTCACAGTAGTTATCGTAGTATCGCCTTGACAAGCTGTGTTGGAAAGACCCTGGAACGGATGGTTAATCGTCGTCTGGTCTGGCTGCTAGAGACCAGACAGCTCCTTAGCCGCTTTCAGTGTGGATTCCGAAAATTTCGGTCCACAGTCGACAACCTGACCCTCCTCGAGGCGGCTATTCAGCAGGCTTTCCTCCGTCAGCATCACTGTATCGGTATCTTCTTTGATATTAGTAAGGCATATGATACTACTTGGAGACACTGTATTCTTGCACAACTGCATCAATGGGGCTTTCGTGGCCGCCTCCCCATTTTCATTCGGTCTTTCCTGTCTCAGCGGTTTTTTCGGACCCGCGTTGGTAAAACACTGTCTGATCGCTTTGAGAAAGAGAACGGTGTCCCCCAGGGCAGTGTTTTAAGCGTTACCCTCTTTGCCATAGCCATCAACAGTATAACGTCTACAGTGAGGAGTCCAGAGCAGCAAAGTCGTCCACAAACAAGGAGCACTGTTTTCTGTTCGTCCTCTAGTGTTGTATCCGCGAACCGTCAATTGCAACTAACAGTGCGGTGGTAAGAGGAGTGGGCTACAAAGACGGGTTTTAGGTTTTCTGCCGATAAGTGTGTTTGTGTTCATTTTAATCGTTCTCGTCGTCTTTTTACGTTGCCTGCCTTGCATATGGGGGATACTGTCCTACATTTTAGAGACACAGTGCGGTTTCTGGGCCTAATTTTTTACTCCAGGTTGTCATGGTTGCCACACCTACGTGACTTGAAAGCCAGAACCCTGAAGGCACTGAACATGAGGATGTTCAGTGCCTCAGCCACAGGTCTTGGGGAGCGGACAGGGCGCGTCTCCTTCAGTTTTATCGAGCTTTCGTGCTCTCACGGCTGGACTATGGGTGCACAGTATATGGGTCAGCGAGGCCTTCTTATTTGCGGATCCTTGACGCTGTTCACCATGCTGGGATCCGACTGGCCACAGGTGCTTATCGGACCAGTCCCGTACCCAGCCTCTGTGCTGAGTCCGGCGAACCGCCACTTACCATCCGGCGACAGCTCCTGCTGGTGCGCCTAGCTTGTAAGTTTCTTGCAGCTCCCAGCTCGCCTGCTCACCATATTGTTGCCCATCCACCTCTGGACCGCCTTTTTTCCCGCCGCCCCCGGGCTACGTTGCCGTTTGGGATCCGAGTGCAACGTGTGCTTGAGTCCCTCGGTGTGGAGTCTGTACAACCCCAAATCCTGGGGTTTAACCGCCTGCCACCCTGGTTACTGAAGAGGCCCAGAGTGATTTTAGATTTATTGCAGTACAAGAGAGATTGCATTCCTGCCACCGTTTTTAATGCAGCATTTTCTGCCATTTTATCTGAGCACCACGACTATGTAGCTGTTTTTACGGATGGGTCTAAACAAGGGGATTCTGTTGGTTGCTCAGTTGTTTTTCCATATCGTGTCCTCAAGGTCCGACTGCCTCAGACTTTTACTGTCTTTGATGCAGAATTGTTTGCGATCTTGCGGGCACTGGAGCACATGAGACATTCTTCCTCTCCTAAATTTCTTGTCTGTTCCGATTCACTCAGTGCCCTTCACTCATTGCAACGTTTGTATCCGGCAGACAAAATTGTCCAGACGATCCAGGATGCCCTCCTCCGACTACAGCGACTGGGGAAGGTTGTAGCTTTCTGCTGGGTTCCGGGGCATGTCGGCATTGCTGGGAATGAAAGGGCAGATCTCGCAGCCAAGGAGGCGTGTCTCGCCCCACAACACAAGTATCTCAGTGTGCTATCCCCTTGCACGCACTCACCTCGCTGTTGAGCTCACGAGTCATGCGTCGGTGGGAGGATGAGTGGCTGGAAGTGACTGACAATAAGCTCCGTAAAGTCAAGCCCACAACGCGTGTGTGCTGTACTTCCTTTCAGCCCCATCGACGGGACGAGGTTCTCCTCACGCATGGCTTCGTGCTCCGGCGAGAGGACCCTCCAATGTGTGGTGCTTGCGGCGTCCAGGTCACTGTGCGCCACGTTTTATTGGATTGCGTTATATTTTCTGACCAGCGGGCCGCGGCTGACTTGGCGGCGGACCTGCAATATCTTTTAGGCAACACTCGGACCAATGTGGTTAAAGTTTTAAAGTTCTGTGCCATGTCACATGTTTCTACAAAGATTTTAGGGAGAGGATTTTAACTTGTTTACTGTGTGACAAGCTCGCCCATATTTTATGTAAGTGGCCGGCCAATGAAAATTTTCTGTGGCATACTTGTTGCTAAGTTTTCCCTTTCCTTGGGTTTTACTTTCTTATGTAGTCTTTTCCTTCATTTCCTGCTTTCTTTGAGTGTGTTTTTCAATTTTATTAGGTCTGTCCACATTCGTTGCTTTTAATGCGTGTCAGGGTGCTGATGACCTCGATGTTGAGCGCCCATAAGCCCCAACACACACACACACACACACACACACACACACACACACACTTCGATGCACCACTACAGGTTTTCTGCAACCCTTGGAAATTCACATTGACGATGAAACACAGAAATTGCATCGGGATTGAATACAAAAAGCACAATGCCGGCCTACATCTACATTTATACTCCACAAGCCACCCAACGGTGTGTGGCGGAGGGCACTTTGCGTGCCACTGTCATTACCTCCCTTTCCTGTTCCAGTCGCGTATGGTTCGCGCGAAGAACGACTGTCTGAAAGCCTCCGTGCGCGCTCTAACCTCTCTAATTTTACATTCGTGATCTCCTCGGGAGGTATAAGTAGGGGGAAGCAATATATTCGATACCTCATCAAGAAACGCACCTTCTCGAAACCTGGCGAGCAAGCTACACCGCGATGCAGAGCGCCTCTCTTGCAGAGTCTGCCACTTGAGTTTGCTAAACATCTCCGTAACGCTATCACGGTTACCAAATAACCCTGTGTCGAAACGCGCCGCTCTTCTTTGGGTCTTCTCCATCTCCTCCGTCACCCCGATCTGGTACGGTTCCCACACTGATGAGCAATACTCAAGTATAGGTCGAACGAGTGTTTTGTAAGCCACCACCTTTGTTGATGGACTACATTTTCTAAGCACTCTCCCAATGAATCTCAACCTGGTACCCGCCTTACCAACAATTAATTTTATATGATCATTCCACTTCAAATCGTTCCGCACTCATACTCCCAGATATTTTACAGAGGTAACTGCTACCAGTGTTCGTCCTGCTATCACATAATCATACAATAAAAGATCCTTCTTTCTATGTATTCGCAATACATTACATTTGTCTATGTTAAGGGACAGTTGCCACTCCCTGCACCAAGGGCCTATCCGCTGCAGGTCTTCCTGCATTTCGCTACAATTTTCCAACGCTGCAACTTCTCTGTATACTACAGCATAATCCGCGAAAAGCCGCATGGAACTTCCGACACTATCTACTAGGTCATTTATATATATTGTGAAAAGCAATGGTCCCATAACACTCCCCTGTGGCACGCCAGAGGTTACCTTAACGTCTGTAGACGTCTCTCCATTGATAACAACATGCTGTGTTCTGTTTGCTAAAAACTCTTCAATCCAGCCACAAGGCTGGTCTGATATTCCGTAGGCTCTTACTTTGTTTATCAGGCGACAGTGCGGAACTGTATCGAACGCCTTCCGGAAGTCAAGAAAAATAGCATCTACCTAGGAGCCTGTATCTAATATTTTCTGGGTCTCATGAACAAATAAAACGAGTTGGGTCTCACACGATCGCTGTTTCCGGAATCCATGTTGATTCCTACATAGTAGATTCTGGGTTTCCAAAAACGACATGATACTCAAGCAATAAACATGTTCTAAAATTCTACAACAGATCGACGTCAGAGATATAGGCCTATAGTTTTGCGCATCTGCTCGACGACCCTTCTTGAAGACTGGGACTACCTGTGCTCTTTTCCAATCATTTGGAACCTTCCGTTCCTCTAGAGACTTGCGGTACACGGCTGTTAGAAGGGGGGCAAGTTCTTTCGCGTACTCTGTGTAGAATCGAATTGGTATCCCGTCAGGTCCAGTGGACTTTCCTCTGTTGAGTGATTCCAGTTGCTTTTCTATTCCTTGGACACTTATTTCGATGTCAGCCATTTTTTCGTTTGTGCGAGGATTTAGAGAAGAAACTGCAGTGCGGTCTTCCTCTGTGAAATACACTCCTGGAAATAGAAAAAAGAACACATTGACACCGGTGTGTCAGACCCACCATACTTGCTCCGGACACTGCGAGAGGGCTGTACAAGCAATGATCACACGCACGGCACAGCGGACACACCAGGACCCGCGGTGTTGGCCGTCGAATGGCGCTAGCTGCGCAGCATTTGTGCACCGCCGCCGTCAGTGTCAGCCAGTTTGCCGTGGCACACGGAGCTCCATCGCAGTCTTTAACACTGGTAGCATGCCGCGACAGCGTGGACGTGAACCGTATGTGCAGTTGACGGACTTTGAGCGAGGGCGTATAGTGGGCATGCGGGAGGCCGGGTGGACGTACCGCCGAATTGCTCAACACGTGGGGCGTGAGGTCTCCACAGTACATCGATGTTGTCGCCAGTGGTCGGCGGAAGGTGCACGTGCCCGTCGACCTGGGACCGGACCGCAGCGACGCACGGATGCACGCCAAGACCGTAGGATCCTACGCAGTGCCGTACGGGACCGCACCGCCACTTCCCAGCAAATTAGGGACACTGTTGCTCCTGGGGTATTGGCTTGGACCATTCGCAACCGTCTCCATGAAGCTGGGCTACGGTCCCGCACACCGTTAGGCCGTCTTCCGCTCACGCCCCAACATCGTGCAGCCCGCCTCCAGTGGTGTCGCGACAGGCGTGAATGGAGGGACGAATGGAGACGTGTCGTCTTCAGCGATGAGAGTCGCTTCTGCCTCGGTGCCAATGATGGTCGTATGCGTGTTTGGCGCCGTGCAGGTGAGCGCCACAAGCAGGACTGCATACGACCGAGGCACACAGGGCCAACACCCGGCATCATGGTGTGGGGAGCGATCTCCTACACTGGCCGTACACCACTGGTGATCGTCGAGGGGACACTGAATAGTGCACGGTACATCCAAACCGTCATCGTACCCATCGTTCTACCATTCCTAGACCGGCAAGGGAACTTGCTGTTCCAACAGGACAATGCACGTCCGCATGTATCCCGTGCCACCCAACGTGCTCTAGAAGGTGTAAGTCAACTACCCTGGCCAGCAAGATCTCCGGATCTGTCCCCCATTGAGCATGTTTGGGACTGGATGAAGCGTCGTGTCACGCGGTCTGCACGTCCAGCACGAACGCTGGTCCAACTGAGGCGCCAGGTGGAAATGGCATGGCAAGCCGTTCCACAGGACTACATCCAGCATCTCTACAATCGTCTCCATGGGAGAATAGCAGCCTGCATTGCTGCGAAAGGTGGATATACACTGTTCTAGTGCCGACATTGTGCATGCTCTGTTGCCTGTGTCTATGTGCCTGTGGTTCTGTCAGTGTGATCATGTGATGTATCTGACCCCAGGAATGTGTCAATAAAGTTTCCCCTTCCTGGGACAATGAATTCACGGTGTTCTTATTTCAATTTCCAGGAGTGTAGCTTTGGAAAAAGGTGTTTAGTATTTGAGCTTTACGCGTGTCATCCTCTGTTTCAATGCCATCATCATCCCGGAATGTCTGGATATGCTGTTTCGAGCCACTTACTGATTTAACGTAAGACCAGAACTTCCTAGGATTTTCTGTCAAGTCGGTACATAGAATTTTACTTTCGAATTCACTGAACGCTTCACGCATAGCCCTCCTTACGCTAACTTTGACATCGGTTAGCTTCTGTTTGTCTAAGAGGTTTTGGCTGCGTTTAAACTTGGAGTGAAGCTCTCTTTGCTTTCGCAGTAGTTTCCTAACTTTGTTGTTGTACCACGGTGGGTTTTTCCCGTCCCTCACAGTTTTACTCGGCACGTACCTGTCTAAAACGCATTTTACGATTGCCTTGAACTTTATCCATAAACACTCAACATTGTCAGTGTCGGAACAGAAATTTTCGTTTTGATCTGTTAGGTAGTCTGAAATCTGCCTTCTATTACTCTTGCTCAACAGATAAACCTTCCTTCCTTATTTTTATATTCCTATTAACTTCCATATTCAGGGATGCTGCAATGGCCTTATGATCACTGATTCCCTGTTCTGCACATACAGAGTCGAAAAGTTCGGGTCTGTTTGTTATCAGTAGATCCAAGACGTTATCTCCACGAGTCGGTTCTCTGTTTAACTGCTCGAGGTAACTGTCGGATAGTGCACTCACTATAATGTCACTAGATGCTCTGTCCCTACCACCCGTCCTAAACATGAGTGTCCCAGTCTATATCTGGTAAATTGAAATCTCCACCTAAGACTATAACATGCTGAGAAAATTTATGTGAAATGTATTCCAAATTTTCTCTCAGTTGTTCTGCCACTAATGCTGCTGAGTCGGGAGGTCGGTAAAAGGAGCCAATTATTAACCTAGCTCGGTTGTTGAGCGTAACCTCCACCCATAATAATAATTCACAGGAACTATCCACGTCTACTTCACTACAGGATAAACTACTACTAACAGCGACGAACACTCCACCATCGGTTGAATGCAATCTATCCTTTCTAAACACCGTCTTTACCTTTGTAAAAATTTCGGCAGAATTTATCTCTGGCTTCAGCCAGCTTTCTGTACCAATAACGATTTCAGCTTCGGTGCTTTCTATCAGCGCTTGAAGTTCCGGTACTTTACCAACGCAGCTTCGACAGTTGACAATTACAATACCGATTGCTGCTTGGTCCCCACATGTCCTGACTTTGACCCGCACCCGTTGAGGCTGTTGCGCTTTCTGTACTTGCCCAAGGCCATCTAACCTAAAAAACCGCCCAGCCCACGCCACACAACCCCTGCTACCCGTGTAGCCGCTTGTTGCGTGTAGTGGCCTCCTGACCTATCCAGCGGAATCCGAAACCCCACCACCCTATGGCGGAAGTCGAGGAATCTGCAGCCCACATGGTCGCAGAACCGTCTCAGCCTCTGATTCAGACCCTTCACTAGGCTCTGTACCAAAGGTCCGCAGTCAGTCCTGTCGACGATGCAGCAGATGGTGAGCTCTGCTTTCATCCCGCTAGCGAGACTGGCAGTCTTCACCAAATCAGATAGCCGCCGGAAGCCAGAGAGGATTTCCTCCGATCCATAGCGACACACATCATTGGTGCCGACATGAGCGACCACCTGCAGATGGCTGCACCCTGTACGCTTCATGGCATCCGGAAGGACCCTTTCCACATCTGGAACGACTCCCCCCGGTATGCACACGGAGTGCACATTGGTTTCTTCCCCCCTCTTGCTGCTATTTCCCTAAGGAACCCCATTACGCGCCTGACGTTGGAGCTCCCAACTACCAGTAAGCCCACCCTCTGCTACCGCCAGGATCTTACAGACTGAGGGGCAACCTCTGGAACAGGACAAGCAGCCATGTCAGGCCGAAGATCAGTATCAGCCTGAGACAGAGCCTGAAACCGGTTCGCCAGACAAACTGGAGAGGCCTTCCGTTCAGCCCTCCGGAATGTCTTTCGCCCCCTGCCACACCTTGAGACAACCTCCCACTCTACCACAGGTGAGGGATCAGCCTCAATGCGGGCAGTATCCCGGGCAACCACAGTCGTAGTCCGATCGGGGGATGTGTGGGACGAGCTGGCCGTCCCCGACAAACCCCCATCCGGACCCCCACAGTGATGCCCATTGGCAACAGCCTCAAGCTGTGTAACCGAAGCCAACACTGCCTGAAGCTGGGAGCGAAAGGATGCCAACTCAGCCTGCATCCGAACACAGCAGTTGCAGTCCCTATCCATGCTAAAAACTTGTGCAAAGAACGTCTGAACTAATCTACAGAGAGCGCAAACAAATCGACAAAATTTAAACGGTTATTAAAATACAAGATTGCCTAGTAAATGCAGTAATGCTGCTACTTGCGCACTGCTGACACACTGCTCGTCGGTGGAAGGAGACTACGCGATTTTACACTATTCAGGTACAAAAACGCGATGCTACAACTCTCAAATACTATAATACGTCCGAAATTTATGAATTAAACAATGCAAGTACCAAAAACACGCAAAGAAATTAAGAATTAAACTATGTAACAAATGAGTGAGCTCGGAGTATACGACTTGCTGCTGCAGCTGATTATCCAACGGTGGCAGGGAGCCTCTGTCACGAGAAGAAAAGCCTCAAAAAGTCGGTGCAATGATAATTTCCTTGGATGCCAGTGTACGATTCCGATGCACCACCACTTAAAGATATGCAACCCTTGGACCTTCACATTGACGATGAATCACAGAAATTGCATCGGGATTGAATACAAAAGGCACAATGCCGACCTCTATCCACGAGGAATAAAGCCTCAAAGAGTCGGTGCTAAGAAAATTTCCTGGGATGCCAGTGTTCGATTCCGATGCACCACTACAGCTTTTCTGCAACCCTTGTACCTTCACGTTGACTAAGAAACACAGAAATTGCATCGGGAATGAATACAAAAGGCACAATATCGACTTCTGTCCAGGGGGAGCAACGCCTAAAAGAGTCGGTGCTTAGAACCTTTCCTGGGAGGCTAGTGTTGTATTCCGATGCACCAAGAGAGGTTTTCTGGAATCCTTGGACCTTTACATTGACGTTGAAATACAGAAATTGCATCAGGATATAATACGAAAGGCACATTGCCGACTTCTGTGTATGGGGAGTAACGCCTCAAACAATGTGCCTTTTGTATTCAATCCCTATGCAATATCTGTGTTTCATCGTCAATGTGAAGGTCCAAGGGTTGCAGAAAACCTGTGGCGGTGTATCGTAATCGAACACTGGCCTCCCAGGAAATTGTCATAGCACCGTCTCTTTCCTGCGTTAGTAACCCTGGACACAAGTCGGCATTGTGCCTTTTGTATTCAATCCCAATGCTATTTCTGAGTTACATCCTCTGTTTGGACGTCCAAGGGTTATCAGTTAACATGCCGTGGGGCGTGGGTAAAGTGAAAATTTCCTGGGTTGCCAGTGTTCGATTCCGATGCACCAATACGGGTTTTCTGCAACCCTTGAACCTTCACATTGACGATGAAACACAGAAATTGCATCGGGATTGAATACAAAAGGCACAATGCCGACTTCTGTCCAGTGGGTGTAATGCCCCAATCATTCTGCGTTTGAACCTTTCCTGGGAGACCAGTATTAGAATCCCATGCAACACTGCAGGTTTACTGTAACCCTTAATCGTTCACATTGGCGAAGAAACACAGAAATTGCATCGGGATTGATCGCAAAAGGCACAATGCCGACTTCTGTCCAGGGGGAGTAACGCTTCAAACGGAATGTGCTTGGATCATTTCTTGGGAGTCCAGTAGTAGATTCCGATGGACCACTACAAGCTCACTGTAACCCTTGGACCTTCACACTGACGATGGAATACAGAAATTGCATCGGGATTGATTACAAAAGGCTCAATGTCTATTTCTGTCCAGGGGGAGTAACGCTTCAAACGGTCTGTGCTTTGAACCTTTAACAGGTTCTAGTAGTAGATTCCAATGCACCACTGCAGGTTATTTCTATGTTATGTTATTTCTAAAAGGTGGATATGTTCCGCCATTTGACTTTATATTTAGGCAACGGCCTTGCCACAGTGGATACACCGGTTCCCGTGAGATCACCGAAGTTAAGCGCTGTCGGGCGTGGCCGGCGCTTGGATGGGTCACCATCCCGCCGCCACGTGCTGTTGCCATTTTTCGGGGTGCACTCAGCCTCGTGATGCCAATTGAGGAGCTACTCGACCGAATAGTAGCGGCTCCGGTCAAAGAAAACCGTCATAACGACCGGGAGAGCGGTGTGCTGACCCCATGCCCCTCCTATCCGCATCCTCACCTGGGGATGATACGGCGGTCGGATGGTCCCGATGGGTCGCTTGCGGCCTGTAGACGGAGTTAGTTTTATTTGACTTTATATTTACAGTGCAGCTTATGTATGATTTACATGCATATCCCGTATCAGAGCTGTCGATGAGTTTGCAGTCTAAAAGTTTGTAGCTATATAAAAAAAAAATAGCATTCCGAAGAAAATATCCAGTGAGACAAAAAACTGTTTTCGATAATTTACTTTTAGAACCAGTGTTTCAAACCTTTTACTTAGGCGACGATACTGAAAATTTTATTTTCAAATTAATGCACATTCGACCTGTCTTTCGAACCAATAATAGACAAATGACCCCTAAAGTGCAAAAAGAAACCAGTACGAAATTTTATAAAGTGATGGTGATTTCTTCCTTAGGCCTGCCAGGTTAGTCAAGGGCGTTAATGCGCTGCTTCCTGGACTCGGGTAGTCGGCGCCGGCCCTGGATCGAATCCCCCGGCAGATTACCGACGAGGGCGTCAGCCTGGATGTGGTTTCTAGGCGGTTTTCCACATCCCACTAAGTGGATACTGGGCTCCCCCCCCCCCCCCCCTTACATTTCACATACACTACTCGCAGACATTTGAAAACGTTCGTACTATTTCATGGCTTACACTAGACACATACAGCTGGGGTACACCAATTCCATCCCGGGGAGCACGGGGTACAGCAGGAAGTGCATCTGGCCACCCTCTGACCCTACCATCGCCAGATCAATGGTAACAAGACCAACTCCACGCTAAAGTGTGACAAAGACCCAAAGGAAATTAATGATGATGATTACTTTGTTACACTATGTAAATGAAACTTTGGAGACCATGAAAAGAAAGAACAGAGACGTGATTGGAAATGAAGGAACAGAATTAAATATTTTCAACATGAGAATCAAATGGGTCTTGAAAAATAGACACAAAACCTCATGAGAATGCCAGGTTCTACCGAAAACCGTGAACTACAATTCGAATGGGAAAGGAGTTGTTGGAGGAATTCAGAAATGATTGAAATGATTCTGTTTGTTAGGTATGGAAGGGGCATTAGCCTATTTCTTGAAAGGAAAATGATGATGGGATGTGTATCCTTTGGCGTAACGCATTTTTGTTTAATCGTTATTGGGTAGAGGGAATGGAAAGATCGCATTCCTGACTATGGTTACTAACCCATTACGTTCAGACTTGATAGTATGGCCCATTTTTGGATGAACAATCTTATTGACTTTATCTATAAAACTGAAATTTAGGAATAAATGAAACACTAAAAGTATTTCTTACTCATATTTGCTGCGAACATTGTAATATTACTGCTGTTAGGCAAATGATATTACACCCAGTGTCTGCTGATATAAACACGAATAAAGATTACAAGTCAACCACATATGCTACGGTAGTTTGACGTGTGAGATGCACAAGAGAAGGTAAAGGTGCACTTACCCTGCGTATGTCCTTTTTATTGCAAGAGTTCCCGTGAAAAATGGTAGGAAGTGAACACGGTGAATAATTAATCGGATGTGGATAAAGAACAATACTGCTTCTTCGTAACTTTCTGTGTTTCATAAACGAAGTTGATTTATACTTTCTTTAACTCGGAGCAATTTTTAGCCACAATTTCGTAAATGGAGATATAGTCGGAAAAAGCCGAAGAGACTGGTGATAGTACACAGTAGCAATTGAAAATCAGACTGGCTACGACGTACGACAACGAATTACCAACAGGAACGTACAACGGTTGAGCTGCACACGCTATACGTTCACGTCAGTTCAGAAAATTAATGAAACGCAAAATAGATACAAAATGGAAGCTACAGTGATTAAATTCTAGCACTTCGAAATGTGTATGAACGATAAGGGAATTTTGATAGTCATATATGTCTTTTACATTTCGTCTGTTTACGAACAGCATAGCAAACAAAACCACGCAAATCGCCCCGCATTTCAAGCAAAGAAATAACGACTACACTGTGCTTCAGTATCTTTGTCTCTCATAATAAGTAATATCGTTGAATGAAACTTCCAAAGTCGCTGAGTCCATATTAAAGGCGTTTCATGAAAGTGGGGCGGTGCACACGGCATCCGAATTCTGCGACTTCTAATCAGTGCGCTTTCGACTGCTACGTCTCTTACCTGAAACCGTGTGTAACACATCACTTACCTTTCCGTACTTGCACCACGGCACGCAGTACGGCTTCCTCTTCGCCTCGGGCACAGAGACAGGAACACTTCCCGACACTCTCCGTCATGTTGAAGCGACTGAAGGGATGCGTTTCCGCGGATATGACTTCAGCGATCGTCAACTGTCATTCGTTGTTGCGTGTGCCGTGGTTTCGATGTTATCGCTTTGGAGGATGAAAGTCAAGCCGTCACATAGACCCGTGACCAAGAATAGCGCGTGTAATCATTTCAGAGTGTTAAACCGGTGTGGAGATTCTCGCAAGTGACATGCGAAACCCGCATACAGCCGCGCAGGAAGTATTTGAGGCTTCTTTTACACTGTTTGTCTCAGTTGTTTATGTGAATAACTAACCACACCCGTGAGCAAAAGGTGAGCTTCGAGCTAAATTGACATCCAACTATAATATTTCTGTCGAAAACTGAATTTAACTTTGCCGTAAATAGGATCGATCTAAAATTGTTACCACTCTCCGAGAAATTATTAGTTGGCTTTTTACCGACGAGTTAAAAAGCATGTAATATTTAATAGAATCATATATGTAAATGGCTTTCTATTCGATCTTTACATTAAATGAATATAGTTTCTGGATAATCGAAGCTGTTCATTCGAAAACCTTTTTTTTTGTGTGTGTGTGTGTGTGTGTGTGTGTGTGTGTGTGTGTGTGTGTGTGTGTGTGTGTGTGTGTGTGTGTGTGTGTGTGGTGACCACGTGTTTCATCTCACTTACTTGATGTTTTCCCTTTGAGAATGCTATATGTCTACATCATCACCTACAAAGAGACGTCACGGCTTAGGAATAGTCTGAGGTGAAGCCATGAAACTTAGTAGGTAGTAAATAAATTTTATATACAATCCAAGTTCTGAGTAAAAAGTAACAATAATTCCATTTTTTCTTTCATACGGGAAACGTACCGTACTCTAAAATCTGTACTAATCATTCTACAAACGACGACCTAGAAGTGAAGATAGTTTTAATTGCAGCTATTCTCGTTAGAATTTCCAATTGGGAAATATTAAGCTGAATGGTTGTAACGCACAACAGAGTCGGTTAAAGGTGGTTGTGTTGTTAAAGACGATGTTTTGCCTGGCAACAACAGTGTTTTGCCGCTGTATAGTAAAAATCCTATGTGCAAAATCTTCATAACAAATGGTGCTGTCGTCTTGCAGCAGAAGAAGTGGAAATACGAATGAAACGGTAATCCTTTGTGATTGGAGTTTAGTGTCGCACCACACGCGTAAAAGTTTTTAGGGTACTGCGTGTGCCGAGTTATGGAAAATTGTCTTGTTTAAGCAGTTATTTTCCCACAAGTTTCGTACCAGATTAGAATCCAGAAAAGTGTTGGTAAATGTACAGCGCCGCTCCTTGTTGACACGACTCATTAAAATTACAGGTGGACTATAGCTGTGATAACATTGTCGGCCCGGATTCCCGGGTTCGATTCTGGCGGGGTCAGGGATTTTCTCTGCCTCGTGGTGACTGGGTGTTGTGTGATGTCCGTAGGTTAGTTAGGTTTAAGTAGTTCTAGGGGACTGATGACCATAGATGTTAAGTCCCACAGTGCTCAGAGCCATTTGAACCATTTTTTAAACATTGTCGGCCAGTCACTTTCTGTTACTAAATGCGCAACCTGTGCATTTGTCCAAATGATTAGCACTTTTCATCCACTACCAAGATATGTCTTATATTCTACCAATTTTCGTATTTCACATATTTATTGCTAGATCTATCGTGATTATGCAATACTGGGAAAGGAAAATTAACTGGAGTGACTCAGATTGTTTTTCATTCCGATGCCAATTCCTCACTATACGCTGAAGCAGTGCAGAATAACTTTTTATATGAATTCTCTAGGAACGTCATTATTTACATTGAAGTTATCGCTATGTGTTTTCTGTTGTTATCTTCGCCAGTTGCCCAATTAACTGAATCACCATGCGCTGAAAGAGCAATTGCCGGCCGCAGTGGCCGAGCGGTTCCAGGCGCTTCAGTTTGAAACCGCGCGACCGTTACGGTCGCAGGTCCGAATCCTTCCTCGGGCATGGATGTATGTGATGTCCTTAGGTTAGTTAGGTTCAAGTAGTTCTAAGTTCTAGGGGAGTTATGATCTCAGATGTTAAGTCCCATAGCGCTCAGAGCCATTTTTTGTAAGAGCAATTCTATGAAAGACATAACAATAAAATAAAAAATAAGAATGACCATGAGGCACAGCGTTTCATTACGCGCCCATGTTATGTAAGAAACTCGCAGCGGGCAGCAGCTTTCAACAGCGAGTCATGCCTTTCGACCTCAGACATAACGAAAACCATCAGCTTCTAATGGACTACGAAATTATCTGGTAGTTAAAACATAATTTCGAAACAATACTGTGGCCATTATGCTTATTACGTCATTAATTATTGCTAATTTGTTTAATAATTAGAAACCACTCAGCCTGCAAATCCGGGCAATCACAGAGGGTGGGATAATCGGTAGTTCGGAGCTCCAACTTTATGCCCGTTATGGGGCCCTTTAGGGACTTAACTGACAAGAAGGGAAGGAAAACCAATGTTCAATCCGTGTGCATACCGGGTGGAGTCATTCCAGATGAGGAAAGGGTCCTCCCGGATACCATGAAGAGCAAAGGATGCAGCCAACTGCAGGTGGTTGTCGGTAGCAATGATGTGTGTCACTATGGATCAGAAGAGATTCTCGCTGATTTCGTGCTGCTAACAGAAGTGGTAAAGGCTGCCAGTCTTGCTTGCAAGAGCAAAGCGGAGCTGACCATTTGCAGCATAATCGACAGGACCGATTGCGGACCTGTGGTACAGAGCCAAGTGGAGGGTCTGAATCAGAGGCTCAGACGGTTCTGCGACCGTGGAGGCTGCAGATCCCTCGACATGTGCCAAAGTGTGGTTGGGTTTCGGGTTCCGCTGACTGGGTCAGGTGTCCACTATACGCAGGAGGCTGCTACACAGATAGCAGGGACTGTGTGTCGTGGACTGGGCGGTTTGTTAGGTTAGAGGATCTCGGGAAATCACAAGAAGGGCTTCAGTCACAAAGGGGCAGGGAGAACACAGGAAAAACGTAGATAGAGGAACCATTGGTATAACAGTTGTAAATTGTCGTAGCTGTGTTGGGAAGGTACCAGAGCTCCAAGTGCTAATAGAAAGCATTGATGCTCAAACCGTTATAGGCACAGAAAGCTGGCTAAAGCCGGATATAAGCTCAGCCGAAATTTTTGCGAAGAACCTAGCGGTTTTCTGAAAGGATAGCCTAAACACTGTTGGCGGTGGCGTGTTTGTTGCTCTTAGAAGTAGTTCAAATTGTCACGAAACGTAAGTAAATACTTCCTGTGTGTTAGTATGGGCAGAGGTCATTGTTGGCTACCGAAAAAAAAATAATAATAGGATCCTTTTACTGACCTCCCAATTTAGATGGTGCAGTTGCTGAAAGGTTGAAAGAAAACTTGAGTTTGATTTCGAGCAGTTAGTTCATAGGCCCACGTGAATCGTAAACGGTTGTGAAAACATATTTGACATCTTAGCAACAAATAATCCTGTGTTAATAACGAGCATGAAAACGGATACAGGGATTAGTGAACACAGGTTTCCCGTAGCGAGACTGAATATTGTAACCCCCAAATAGTCCAAAAATAAACCAATAATATACCTATTCAAAAAAGCAGATAAAAGTTCACTTGACGCCTTCCTGAGAGACAATCTCCACTCATTCCAAATTAATAATATAAGTGTAAACCAGATGTGGCTTGAATTCAGAGAAACAGTATCGGCGGCAATTGAGAGATTTAGACCAAATAAATTAACAAACGACGAAGCTGGTCCTCCTTGGTACACAAACGGGTTAGAACACTGTTGCAGAAACAACGAAACAAACATACCAAATTTAAACAGACTCAAAATCCCCAAAATTGTTGTAAGAATCTCGCATTGAAGTCCGCGGTAAATTTCGAGCTTCTGTAAAAGATCGCCAGTTTCCACAACGAAACTTTGTCTGGAAACCTGGCAGAAAATCCAAAGAGAATCTGGTCGTATGTGAAGTATGTTAGCGGCAAGAAACAATCAGTGCCTTCTCTGCGCGATTGCAATGGATATACTACTGAAGACAGTGCTGCCAAAGCAGAGTTACTGAACACAGCCTTCCGAAATGCCTTCACAAAAGAAGACGAAGTAAATACTCCATAATTCGAATCGAGAACGGCTGCCAACATGAGTAACGTAGAAGTAAATATCCTCAGAGTAGTGAAGCTACTTATATCACTTAATAAAAGCAAGTCTCTGGTCCACACTGTATACCAATTAGGTTCCTTTCGGAGTTTTCTGATGCATTATATCCATACTTAACAATCATATACAACCGTTCGCTCGACAAAGATCCGTACCCATAGACTGGAAAGTTGCACAGGTCACACCAGTATTCAAGAAGTAGGAGTAATCCACTAAATTACAGGCTCATATCCTTAACGTCGATATGCAGCAGGATTTTGGAACACATATTGTGTTCGAACATTATAAGTTACCTCGAAGGAAACGGTGTATTGACACACAATCAACATGGGTTTAGGAAACAACGTTCCTAAGAAATACCACTAGCTCTTTATTCACATGAACTGTTGAGTGCTATTGACAAGGGATTTCAGATCAATTCCGTAATTCTTCATTTCTGGAAGTCTTTTGACACGTTACTACACAAGCGGCTCGTAGTGAAATTGCGTGCTTATGGAATATCGTCTCAATTATGTGACTGGATTTGCGATTTCCTGTCAGAGAGGTCACAGTTCGTAGTAAATGACGGAGAGTCATCGAGTAAAAAAGAAGTGATTTCTGGCGTTCCCCGTGGTAGTGTTATAGGTCCTTTGCTTTTCCATATCTATATAAACGATTTGGGAGACAATCTGAGCTGTAATATTAGGTTGTTTGCAGATGACGCTGCAGTTTATCGACTACTAATGTCATCAGAAGATCAAAACAAATTGCAAACCAGATTTAGAAAATATATCTGTATGGTGCGAAAATTGGCAACTGGAACTGGAAGGAACACACAGAAAATGTTGTGGGAAAGGCTAACCGAAGACTGCGTTTTATTGGCAGGACAGTTGGATAATGTAACAGATGTACTAAGGAGACTGCCTACACTACGCTTGCCCGTTCTCTTTTAGAATACTGCTGCGCGGTATGGGACACGTACTAGGTAGGACTGACGGAGTACATCGAAAAAGTTCAAAGAAGTGCAGCACGTTTTGTATTATCGTGAAACGTGGGAGAGAGTGTCACAGAAATGATACAGGATTTGGAATTTCGTGAGAAGATTCCATCGCACCTAAACACGCCTTACTTTATGTGATGTCCAGCCCAATCACCAACTTTCTCCTTCGAATGCGTAAATATTTTATTGACCTACATAGGGAGAAACGATCATCACGATAAAATAAGGGAAATCAGAACTCGTACGGTAAGATATTGGTGTTCATTCCTTCCGCGCGCTATACGAGATTGGAATAATAGAGAATTGTGAAGGTGGTTTGATGAAACCTCTGCCAAGCACTTAAATGTGATTTGCAGAATATCCATGTAGATGTAGTCGCAGAATGATGGTGTGAATGGGAAGTAAGATATTACATGATTATTATTATGCCTATTGACTAAGTACACATAAGCGTGAGAACTGTTATTGTATAGAAAAAGTACAAAATATCTTTGAGACTGTAATTTAATGTACAACAATGCAAGTTATGAAATTGGGACAACAAGAAATACATTTCGGAAATTCTGTTATTTAACCCTCCGTTAGAAAGGTGAATCCTATAACACCAACAGAAAGGAGGGGTGAGGCATACATTTCATTGTTGGAAGTGTGTGAGCGCTCGGATGTAGGGAGTTTATGTAGTTCAAAACGGAAATGAAGGAAAGGAAACAGACGGAAAAAAGTACATGGTAAAATGGTTATCACAGTAATAGCTTCGAGGCATACCAATACACTTGAGATCCATATAAACCTGTTCAGAGTTGCATTAATTAAACGCTAGTGATGATACAGCTTTGCGGTCTAATACACATTTAAAATTTCATAGATATAAGAGAGAACGTGAGACCGGAAAAATAATACAAGCTGACCTACTCTCTCTTTCTTACCACGCATTAATTCCGACTTGCGGGGTCTGCTGTTTTGCTGCATCTCCTTCATTTCTCCCTGTCGTTGACATCTTCTTGTGTTAAGACAACAACGTGCTTGTCTCCCCTGACGTTGTCAGTCCATCTCTTTGCCGGTCTTCCTCGTATTCTTGTTCCTCCAGGGTTGATGTGGAGCGCTGTTTTTGCGAATGAGTTCTCTTGCTTCCTCATGACACAAGCTAACCTATTGCCCCAGGAAAAAATATCACTCTTGTTTTTGATGGAAAGTACTGTGACTAAAGAAGTTCAGATTAAATTTTGGCTTTGACACCGATGCAACGTTATGGTATTAAGCCAAGAAAAGGAAATATGTAAAGCATTCATTCCTTGTACACTTCAATGCATTCTCGCAAACAGCAAAAATAGCATACAAAGAACACGCATTGTACAAGTACAGTTTATGAAAATACAACCCTCGTACCAGCAGTTTGGCCCCAGTATGTGTATGATGTTTTTTCTTACACATCTTTTATATGACACTCTCATTACTTTTCTATCATAGTTTTAATTCTTTCAACAAGAATATTGTCCACCCCTAAGTAGTTCCGTTCAGGAGGTGCACTCCGGTGGAGTCACTCCAGTCTTGGTATAAGACCTGAAGGGTTTAAATTGTTAGGTCATTTAACATGGTTATCGCACTCCTTTGAATATTGTTCAGAGTTCTAAAATTACGTCCATTTAAATTATTTTTCAGTTTTGGGAAAATAAAAAGTGGCAGAGACTCAAATCAGGTGAATACTACGGGTTATGGAACAACAGAAATGCCGTTTGAGGTCAAAAAATCTGTGATGGATGTGACCACTTGAAGTGGAGTGTTGTCATAATTCAGCAGCATCCACCTGCCTGTAATGTCTAGCCTCACTCGATTCACCCATTTCCTGGCTTTTAAAGGACATCTTTGTGAAACTCTTGCTTGATGGTTTGTCGTGGATGAAGAATCTCACAAGAGCCCACACACGTTCGATCTTTTGGTCGGATTTTGAAGTTGAAGGCTCTCTCTGAGCACAGTTCTTCTTCAGCGTGTTCTCGGTCTTCCTAAATCTATTAGCGACAGTGAAAAACTTGCGCCCTTTATAGAATTTTTTCGTAAGGACCGGTTTCTACTTACCTAAGGTCACACTCGCGGATTCCCCAATTCAACATCAAACTTGATGGCATATCGTTGCTCTAAATTCCGCTGTTCCATTTTCGTAACAGACAATAAAAACGCAACACCACTGATGGCACTCTCAGGAATCACATAATGTGTGTACAGAGGTGAAACTCTGAGTATCAGGGAGGGATGACAGCATTGGTCTACACAAGAACAACAACACAGCGTTACCAGATCTCTCGCATTGTTGCGCACACTTTGCTGCAGAGTGAAAATCTCATTCAGAAAAGCAATGAGACTGACAACACTGCGAACCGATCTGGCAACGCTGTCAAGTTCTACTTGTGCAGACCTACGTGTTCATCCCTTCCAGATGCTCATCCGAGTTTCAGCTCCATGCAGCCGTCAGGGGATGTTCGAGAGTGCCATCAGCTAAGTAGTAACCTTGTTGTGTGTTACGAAAATGGAAGAGTGGAATTTAGAGCAACGTTATGTCACTACGTTTTGTGTCGAACTTGGGCAATCCACGTGTGTGACCTTTGAGAAGTTGAAACAGGCCAATGGGGAACATTTATAATAAAAAGCCCAAGCTTTTTGCTGGCACAAGTCATTTTTGGAAGGCCGAGAACACGTTGAAGATGAATCTCGCTAAGGGAGACCAGTTTCATAAACCAACGAAAACAAGGGAAATGTGTGTGCTCTTGTGAGACTGCTGCTCCTGGACGAACTGGCAACCAAGACTTCTAAAAAGCTATCTGTGAAAGACTCAGGGAAAGGGTGACACGAGGGAGACCAGACACTGCAGACAAGTGGATGCTGCGTCATGGCAATGCCCCATGGCACAGGGCCACTTCCATCACGGAATTTTTGACCTCAAAAGGGACCCCTGTCGTTGAGCAGCTCCTGTTTTCGCCTGATATAAGTTCTTGTAACTTTTTTTATTCACCCTAAACTGGAAAATGTCTTAAAAGGACGTTATTTTGGTACTTTGTGACTATAGAGAACACTGTCAAGAATGTGCCCGGCACGTTAAAGGCCTTTCAGCGCCGCTACCAAGACTGGAACAACGACTCCACTGGTGTGTATCTGACGAAGGGAAGTACTCTGAAGAGGAAAATATCGTTGTTTGAGAGCAATATAAACATTGGTAGATAGGAAAATCAGTCTTATTGCTTTCCTGACACATCTCGTTAATTCACTCATAGCCCTGTGCCACATTCATCCAGCTAACGGCACCCAGCGTTAGATGGCATTTGGAATACGGCTGGCAGCCAGTGGCCACTGAAGGCGAGGAACCTGGCAAGCATAAACTGTTCTGATCTTGACGCAGCCGCGAACTGTTTTGAAGAATAGTTTCTGGAAGGTTTTGTTATTACAACTGGATTAGAAGGTGAAGCGTAACCATATTTCAGCCAATCTAAATGCTATTCAAAAATAAAGGGAATGGATTGGACTACAACTCGAAACTTTATACTTACATTGGACGGTGCTTAACACTAGCCCCTGAGCAGATACAGCACTGCGACAGCTCCTGGAGGGTGACAGCACTTCCTCCATTCACGTTTGCATCCTACAGTAGTGCCAGATAGTGCACATGGCCAGACATAGAATGCTTATGGGCGGCTGGTTATAGTGGTCATCTTGAGTGAACGATTCTGACAGCCTTTGTGGCAGCTGGACAGGGCCAGGTTTTATGTCTGCTGACTGCCTATGGAACTGTCTACAACCAGGGATCGTGTACAGTCTTAAACAGCATCTTGAACCTTGGTTCATCTAGATTTCGGCTAAATTGTTTCGGGAATGCCATTTAATTGGGTATTGTTGCTTTCACGTGCTACATCCTGCTTTAGTGCAAAGTTTTCACTGCATGCAGTTCCATCTGTTTCTGTGAGATTTTTTCTCACAGTCAGAGACCTAAGCATCGATGTCCTTCGTATTTCACAAAACGAAACTCACAATACAAAACAGGCACTGTTTGCCGTGAATTAAACACCTTCACACAAAGTTCACTTGTACATACGGCCACATGCTGTGTTGTCAAAGCAGTCTTACGTGAGTACTTAATTTTGTACTGAGGCTGTAATCAAGACAAATACTTATTGCAATCGCTATCCATATGGGGCAACATAAATTTATTACTTGTGAAATACTGAGTATTCATTGAAACGGAGTGTGTGTAGATACTGACACGAAGTTTATAAAAACGGGTGTCTGTCTGCACTCATCAGAGCGTATGTCGATCATCACAACAGACGTAAAGCACTATTTTCATCGAAATGGGCGACATGTAGTTCTGTAGACAGGTATGCAGGACTAAAGGTGTCGCTTACCTTTTCACAGAGCTGCTATGTTCAGACACAAGTGCATAATCCACATGAGAGGTAGAGATTATAGATGAACCTCTCGCGTAGCGTTCACCACAAATTCTTCGATAAAGTAAACAAAGTTGGCAGCGCGAAAGACAGAAATTTTCTGAAAATAATTGATATCAATCAATAACTGATCATTTGGGGCACGAAGGATTGTGAAGCAAATGCCAAGCGTAAGATTCTGAATCTCCGTTCAGGTCTTCAGGTCAGGTTTTGGCCCGGACGTTGCCCATATCGGGGAGTTTATTTTCGATCGATTTTCCTGAGCGGTGAAAATATTTTTTTTGGCTCTGTACTTCAAGCCACGTAGTATATGAAGGGCTTATTTCAATAGTGGGCCGCGCGGGATTAGCCGAGCGGTCTAGGCGCAGTGTCGCATTCACGTCGTGCGAGCAGATCGTAGTTAACTTCCGCCTGTGTCGCAGCGCCGCTTGTGTCGAAGCTACTCAGTCTTGTTGGTGTATCGGCCGGAGTCACATCGCAGTTGCGTAGCGGAGTTTGTTGTCGGTTTCCTCTTGGTGGCGATGTTTTCTGCCCGCGCCATGGTGTCTGTCGAGTCTCCTAAATCTGTTCCTCGTCGAGCTGCTGTTCGTTTCAGTTTTGACAAGAGTACGCGTCGTGTTGAACCACGCTCCTTAGAAATTCACGATTGGTTGGCTGATGTTATCTGTGTTACGACTGATCAGGTAGATACTGCTTACTTTCATTCTGATTTGTGTGCATTCTTTGTGAAGATTTATGATCCCGTTCAAGTAGAAAACTTCTCTCCCGAGTTGCTTCTATAGTGTTGTTTACACATCGCGATGGTTCTGTTAGTCACATCATCTTTGAAAATGCGGCACTCGAGTATACTCGGGTTAGAATTTATAACCTTCCTCCTGCAGTGGACGATTCATTTCTTAAAACAGCGTTGCTTCCGTTTGGAATCATACGGAATATTCGATGGGAACGCTGGTCAGCACAACATCGCTTCCAGTGTTATAATGGTATCCGGACTGAGGAAATGTGCGTTGAAAAGAATATTCCTTCCCACTTAACTGTTTGTGGTTACCGCATCCATGTTACGTATACAGGACAAGAAGGAACTTGCTTTCTCCGTAACGAAAGCGGTCATCTCAGATCTAACTGCCCACGCCGTACTACTGTTCTGACGTCGTCTTATCAAAAACGTCCGCAATTTCACGTTAGCAGGCATAGTAACTCCGCAGTCAGTTGTCAGTCAGTCTCCAGCTTTAAGCGATGTAGGGCCAACATTGCCCACTACTCGCGAATTTCCACCGTTACCGACGCGTACCAGTGCGGCTTCTGTCCACGAGGGGACGACGGCTCCTGCAGCGCACGTCAACCGCCGGCGGACTGAGGACGGTACAGATTTCGAGGACGCCCCACTCCAGTCTCGTTCTTCTGACACGGCGTTGACAGAGGGTGCACCTTCTGGCGGTAATGCGTTGTCTACTGACGTTAATTGTGATTCCAATATTACCAGAGAGGATGTAGATGCTTCTGTTGATGTTGAAATGTGCGTTCAATCTGCT
Organism: Schistocerca nitens; assembly: GCF_023898315.1. Taxonomy (NCBI): domain Eukaryota; kingdom Metazoa; phylum Arthropoda; class Insecta; order Orthoptera; family Acrididae; genus Schistocerca; species Schistocerca nitens. The sequence goes on from NC_064617.1 coordinate 34,780,492, forward strand.
TCCCCCACTTCACCCGTCGACGTGACGGTTCTCGTGGGTTCCGTTGTTCACGCAGAGACGTCGCCTGCTGGCCAGCCTTTACAGTGTTCTAGTGCAGTACCACCCCTCCTCCACGCTGAGACGGTCGAGCAACAGGATTCTACGGGTTCACTTCCTGATGTTCAGGAGATGCCTCCCGACACCGGAACTGCATTACCTGTCTCTTCTGTACCTGATGTTGCTGTTGGTCGTTCTGAGTTGTGTTCCCCGATTTCCGATAAGTCCGGAGACGACGGCTTCTCTGTCAAATCAGAGCTTGAGGTGCCCCCAACCCCTCCACATCAAGAGTGTATATTTTCACGGAGTGGCGTGAAACAGCGTTTTCAACCTCCCCGTGCCGCGTCGCGTCGCAGAAAGAAAAGCGTGGATTCCTCGGCGTCAGGTGGGGAGGACTAGCATTATAGCTTCTTTTCCCCGCCTCCGGACGTTGGGGAGAGACGGACGTGTTAGTGCTTTTTCCTTAATATTGTTTTATTGACCTTACATGTGTTAACGGATGCGCGTTTTCATCATTCACGAGGCTGTATGGCGCCTCTTTTTCCTGATTTTAGTTATTTTTCATATTTTTATTCATGTTTATTTTCGTATGAGTAGTAAACTGTAATTAATAAAGAGGCAACGTGCCTAAGATAATAAATTACCAGAGCTAACAACTGTAAGTTAAGCATTACGTGCATAAACTATTTCTCTTGTAAAACTATAAACCTGATGTTGTGTACATAGTTCCGCGTACTCAGCGCGTACACAACTGTCCCACTAGAGCGCGCCCCGCAAAGCACAACAGTGCAGGCGCAGCGCTCGCCCGTCTCCGCACTACGAGATGGCGCTGCCTGAGAGACGGACCAAATTCTGCTTCCGCCGATCCGCGTATTAATATGTAACGCAGCCAATGAGATTGCTGCTAACGTAGAACCTTTTCTCCTCGCAGATCACACTCGCGCAGTGATACCTGAACGCGCGGGGTATTATAACGAGTGTACAGGCCTCTGATTAGTCAGCCTGCATCAGTTTGCATCAGTCTACATTAGTCTGTAGTCAAGTTTCAGTCTGCGCCTAATAAGATTATCATATTCCTGTACATAGCCATGAAGATAAATGAATAGACACTTTGTCAAGTATCAGAGATATGTGAGAATAAGATTAACGTACCAAGACCAAAGGAACTTCATATTGTCAGTTGTAAACAGCATCCAGAATCAAGTTACGTAATGTCTCCTATTTTTATTATTTTAATAAATGTGTGTGAAAATTAATCAAGCTCTGTTTAAAGTTGGTCACCGTCAATCTGCTACTCTAAGCGTACAAGTGGCATTTCTATCGTTTGACCTAACGGTAGAAGATAAACACGCCACGATAAGACCACGAGACATATTACTAACACTCGCCTACTCCGTTAGAGCGACAAGTCAAATAATCTGATGGTGTGTGTACCGAAGGTCTTACAGTACGCACACCACACCTGACAAAACAATGTAAAATCGTTCACTTCCACTTCTCCTCCAGCGATTGCTACTGAGACTGTTATTCTTATTGCTCGTTGTTGATTCATGCAAGTGCATCAAGCTCAAATATAATTTCCAAGAACAGTGTTACTTAGAGTTGATTCTATTATTTACGTATCGTGAGTCACAATATATTTCCTTCAGCATTGTAATAACTGAAGTTATCATGGTAGAAATTTTTGGTCGGTTCCGAAACAATGAGTCAAACGTATCTGCAAAATGGGATCTGTATCTTTTTCAAATTACAAGAAAGAAATACGATAGTCTCTCTACAGACCACGCAGAGTTTACCGATTTCGTTACTTCAAAAGAATCCGCAAGCCGAGATTACTAGATTTCTGGCTTGTAGTGAACCCGTCATGCACAAAACACATTAACTTTTGTAATGCATCGTAAGAAAATAACGAGTGAAAGCGTTAAATAGATCTCACCCTTGAGAAATATTTTTATCCCATCGGGTCTTAAAAAATACAGAGATCATAGTTACGTGTCGCACAGTTTTGTTCTTACACAAAAAACTGATGTAACTAAATAAAGTACCCACGGTCTCCCACCACGTAATAACAGTACCGCCGGGCACGAGAAGTGCCGTCAGGTGTGGGAGGCTCTAAGAATATCAAGATGCTCCCTCATGATTGGTATTTTCTTACTAGAAAGAGCAGATAAGCAGTTGTTAACATCCCACTTAGTAAATGAATCGAATTCATTTACTTCCGGTACGATGGACGTGGAAGAATTATGGGAAAATTTTAAACACATTGTAAATCACGCATTGGAGAAGTATGTGCCGAAAAAGTGGGTACAAGAAAGATCGGGAGAATGAGGACAGGCAAAAGTTAGTATAGATTCATGCTGCTGTAAAAAGAGTGATGCGCGAAGCGTACAACCACTACCACCGTCATACCTTAGCAAAAGATCTTGCTGAAAACCCAAGGAAATTCTGGTCTTACGTGAAATCGGTAAGCGGGTCGAAGGCTTCCATCCAGTCACTCACTGATGAATCTGGCCTGGCAACGGAAGACAGCAAAACGACTGGAAACAAGCGCAGATGGCGCCTTTATATAAGAAGGGTAGAATGACGGATCCTCAAAATTACAGACCAATATGCTTAACATCGGTTTGTTGCAGGATTCTCCAGCATATTCTCAGTTCGAATATAATGAATTACCTTGAGACAGAGAAGTTTTTGTCCGTGCATCAGCACGGCTTTAGAAAGCATCGCTCCTGCGAAACGCAACTCACCCTTCATCCACAGTTCGTAAGATATCATGTAAAAAAAGGGTATCAGACTGATGCCATATTCCTTGACTTCCGGAAAGCTTTTGACTCGGTGTCCCACTGCAGACTCCTAACTAAGGTACAAGCATATGGGATTGGTTCCCAAATATTTTAGTGGCTCGAAGACTTCTTAAGTAATAGAACCCACTACCTTGTCCTCGACGGTGAGTGTTCATCGGAGGTGAGGGTATCACCTGGAGTGCCCCAGGGAAGTGTAGTAGGTCCGCTATTGTTTTCTATCTACATAAATGATCTTTTGGATAGGGTGGATAGCAATGTGCTGCTGTTTGCTGACGATGCTGTGGTGTATGGGAAGGTGTCGTCGTTGAGTGAAAAAATGGTTCAAATGGCTCTGAGCACTATGGGACTTAACTTCTAAGGTCATAAGTCCCCTAGGTTGGTTAGGTTTAAGTAGTTCTAAGTACATCAGGCAGATCCATGCCCGAGGCAGGATTCGAACCTGCGACCGTAGCGGTCGCGCGGTTCCAGACTGTAGCGTCTAGAACCACTCGACCACTCCTACAGTCACTCAACGAAGCCGGCCGGAGGATACAAGATGACTTGGACAGGATTTGTGATTGGTGTAAAGAATGGCAGCTAAATCTAAATATAGATAAATGTATATTAATGCAGATGAATAGGAAAAAGAATCCCGTAATGTTTGAATACTCCATTAGTAGTGTAGCGCTTGACACAGTCACGTCGATAAAATATTTGGGCGTAACATTGCAGAGCGATATGAAGTGGGACAAGCAAGTAATGGCAGTTGTGGGGAAGGCGGATAGTCGTCTTCGGTCCATTGGTAGAAATTTGGGAAGATGTGGTTCATCTGTAAAGGAGACCGCTTATAAAACACTTATACGACTCATTCTTGAGTACTGCTCGTGCGTTTTGGATCCCTATCATGTCGGATTGAGGGACGACAAATTTTTACTCACCACTGGTTGCATAGCTAAAGCTTTCGCAGTACGTTACCTCTGTGACTCGTGTGTTGACGGCTTCTTCGTGCAGCCCCTCCATCCACCTGCAGTGGTCCTGGGCGCTTCCGAAGTGCTTCAGCACCCACGCAGACACCATCTCGTGCTTCTCCTTCGTGTAGGTTTCCTGCAACAGAAAACCACAGATTAATTCAGGATTACTTTCCCCGTTAACGAAACATGTACCGATCACAACAAAGAGGTGTCACTGTTTGTATTCCAAAAGAAAACCGATTTTCCGATCTTCTGATATTCATCTAGTCTACACTTCCGTCCTGCAACAGGTGACGACACTGAAGTCAGTATAGGGTTAACGAACCGCTAGGTCCGTTTAAATAGAAACTTTTCTCTATACTGACTGTTAGATCACTGTTGTAAATGGTGGCGTGAATGAAGAACGCATAGAGAATGCGAGCCATTCGGTGTTGGTCCGTAATGATCTTACAAACTCTCAGAGGTGATGGAGAGGGATATACACTCCTGGAAATGGAAAAAAGAACACATTGAAACCGGTGTGTCAGACCCACCATACTTGCTCCGGACACTGCGAGAGGGCTGTACAAGCAATGATCACACGCACGGCACAGCGGACACACCAGGAACCGCGGTGTTGGCCGTCGAATGGCGCTAGCTGCGCAGCATTTGTGCACCGCCGCCGTCAGTGTCAGCCAGTTTGCCGTGGCATACGGAGCTCCATCGCAGTCTTTAACACTGGTAGCATGCCGCGACAGCGTGGACGTGAACCGTATGTGCAGTTGACGGACTTTGAGCGAGGGCGTATAGTGGGCATGCGGGAGGCCGGGTGGACGTACCGCCGAATTGCTCAACACGTGGGGCGTGAGGTCTCCACAGTACATCGATGTTGTCGCCAGTGTTCGGCGGAAGGTGCACGTGCCCGTCGACCTGGGACCGGACCGCAGCGACGCACGGATGCACGCCAAGACCGTAGGATCCTACGCAGTGCCGTAGGGGACCGCACCGCCACTTCCCAGCAAATTAGGGACACTGTTGCTCCTGGGGTATCGGCGAGGACCATTCGCAACCGTCTCCATGAAGCTGGGCTACGGTCCCGCACACCGTTAGGCCGTCTTCCGCTCACGCCCCAACATCGTGCAGCCCGCCTCCAGTGGTGTCGCGACAGGCGTGAATGGAGGGACGAATGGAGACGTGTCGTCTTCAGCGATGAGAGTCGCTTCTGCCTTGGTGCCAATGATGGTCGTATGCGTGTTTGGCGCCGTGCAGGTGAGCGCCACAATCAGGACTGCATACGACCGAGGCACACAGGGCCAACACCCGGCATCATGGTGTGGGGAGCGATCTCCTACACTGGCCGTACACCACTGGTGATCGTCGAGGGGACACTGAATAGTGCACGGTACATCCAAACCGTCATCGAACCCATCGTTCTACCATTCCTAGACCGGCAAGGGAACTTGCTGTTCCAACAGGACAATGCACCCAACGTGCCACCCAACGTGCTGTAGAAGGTGTAAGTCAACTACCCTGGCCAGCAAGATCTCCGGATCTGTCCCCCATTGAGCATGTTTGGGACTGGATGAAGCGTCGTCTCAGGCGGTCTGCACGTCCAGCACGAACGCTGGTCCAACTGAGGCGCCAGGTGGAAATGGCATGGCAAGCCGTTCCACAGGACTACATCCAGCATCTCTACAATCGTCTCCATGGGAGAATAGCAGCCTGCATTGCTGCAAAAGGTGGATATACACTGTACTAGTGCCGACATTGTGCATGCTCTGTTGCCTGTGTCTATGTGCCTGTGGTTCTGTCAGTGTGATCATGTGATGTATCTGACCCCAGGAATGTGTCAATAAAGTTTCCCCTTCCTGGGACAATGAATTCACGGTGTTCTTATTTCAATTTCCAGGAGTGTATATATCAATCCGACGCATCTCGTCTTAATTTGCAAGCGAAAGTACTTTTGATACCTCTGACAGTGGACTACTACTACTGCAAATTCTTGGTTTTTCATGTTTTGGGATTAGGTAGTGTGAACCAAAACAACAAAAATATCCAGTAAACAAGGGCTCTAAAACGCATACCTAATGAACCATGAGTAGTTCTTCAGCAGAAGAGATGTATTCCACAGTAGCAAAAGTTAACAACTGCTCATAGCTCTTCAGGTAAGCATATTTACTGAACCATTTTGCTTTTTTCAAGCCATTCTAATTTCTCCCCACGTGCGACTACGAAGGATCTGCGGCAGAAGGGCGACTGCAAGACACACCGGAGCAATTTGCGCTTATAACATTCGGTTCGGTCGTTTCCTGACCATGGCTGCTTTCGTCCTGTTGATACAGTCTACAGTCTGATTCCATGATGATAGTAGGCCTACAAACCCTCAGGATTGATAGAAAAAGGTAAATGAATGTTATCCTCCAATGATAACATTGCCGATAAGTACCATTTGTATACTTCTTGGCGACAATATTATGGACTTTATGATTCAACACCTCATACAGTAGCATCTATGCTTCCTATTGCTAATATATGAAGAGTTGAATGAGAAACAAAATATGTTTACTTTAACGCATCTTCTTGTATCTGTAACTAATCAAAATCGTCAGTACTCGCACACCCTTTCATTAACGTATCTACAGTGTGTGTATTAATGCGTCAGGTAAACTGAGAAATACGTGACAATTGTGAAATTTTATGTTGATTACGCCTGTTCTGTATGTATCAACGTGCGATATAGAGGAATAAAGACAGGAACTTTTCAGATTGTATGCTAGTATGTAAAACCCCTGTCCGTCTTTATCTGCAGGAAATCCCAACGTCTAACGCAAGTCCTTGTGTCCTCAAATATGTAGCATTTCTGGTTGACATATGAGAACACATCAGTTTGGATGTTACCAGCCAGCAGCTAACGCAGGTGCAATTTGACCTATGTCATACCCAGAAGGTTTAATGTAGCCAGGGGATTTCTTGATTTCGAATAACGGAGAGGTGGCTGCAATAGCTTACAATCAAGACAGATCTCCGAAAACAGTGGACAGAACCAGGAAATTGTAACCCCTTTAATTTTGATTAGATAGAAACGTGACCCAGCAGGAATTATCAAGGGCATATTCCTAAGCATGTGTAACAGGGCAGAGTCGGTGATTTTCCTGACGAGTGTTACAGGTAAACTGCAAATGGTGAGAAGATAGTGAAGTTTACTGAGTTACAATATCAAGGCTATCAAAATTTTGTCTCAGAAAATGTAACATTCGGTAAAATAAATTAAAAATTATTCCTATTCCCCTGTTGCAAACAAGTATTTCGAAAGCTTACCTTAATTTAAAGGCATATTCCAATCTGGAAAACTTCGCTAAATATTTCCAGATGGGGAACCATCTGATTACTACCAAGTCAGCTGCCCTGTAATTGACTGTGGCTGTGGATCCTACCTCAGACAACCAAAACTACTACATGTGGTAGAGAATGAAAAGTATAAAAAGATGATAATGTCAAATTTTCACTTTGTACCTTTTCCTTAATTGTAGAATATCATTCCTTTTACAGGTAGAGCCATGGTTACATCGTGACTCATAGATTAGACCGCAAACACAGACTGAGTTAGTATTTACTGCTAGTCTTATTTAAATTAAGCTTCGCTAGGCTTCTGTTGTGACGAGTACAATTAACCACATATTTTCCTTCAGGTGAAATGATGCCAAGTACCCTCTATCATTACTCAGATAACTACTAATCAAACTAAAGAAATGGCTAGTGAACAAGCAGTGACATCTTACATGCCTTTACAAGGATGTCATAAGTTTTGTACGTGTTTCTTTCATTACATACTGGGATTCTGTTGGCTGTGCTCACTTCCTTAGGCTGACTAGCTAGTGTCAGCGTTTCTTCAGGATGAACTCTGAAATAAATTAAATATTTTTAGTTTTATTTATTCATAAATTTAAAATCGTTTTTACACAAATTATTCATACAAGAAACTACGCATGTAGCTTCCATGCAAAACTGTTATATAGTTATATTTACATTATTTTGATTAAAACACATACATGATTATCTCACATAAATAACCCAAACTCGTTGATACTTGAGTTACTGTTACAATTTGAATTTTTCTCATTCTTCACAGGCATTCTTTGAACTTGATTGAGCTATTTCCCTACAATGAGAATTCTGAAGAATGATAATTAACACTCAAGTCCCTGCACACAGCTTCAGAACATAAATATGGATAATCCCAAACACCCCTCCCGCACTCCCTCCAACCCTAGAGGTCACTGTGTGGGACAGTAATGACGGCATATTCACGAACTGAGCTGCGCTACACGGTAAGTGCCACGCTGAAGAATTCTGTAGACATGGCACAACAGGCGAGACTCACCTGCTGGTCCTCCTGGACCTGCGGCCTCGTGGCAGCCTAATGCAGAGGCAGGCCAGCAGCCGCCGCGGCAGGACTTGGCCTCCCTCACCTCCTCCTCCTCCTCCTCACTCTGCCTCAACCACATCGCGGTGCTGCTGCGGCTGCTGCTGCTGGGCTGTTTCGCCTCCGCCTTGCCTCTCTTGCACCTTACCTGCCGCCACGTTTGGTATTACGTACGTGAGCGCGGGTCTCGGGGATGGCCCAAACTACGTGTCCTGAAAAATAAAAGTTCACCACTAATATCAACAACATGTATCCGCCAAAGGTCACTGTCATCCACTGCTACAGACTAATAATGTGTCATCATTGCAGTATGTACTGTCTTAGTCTCTGTGGCGGCCGGCTGGCGGTCAGTTTTTATGTTTAAGACTGTACATAGACAGCAATATTCCAGAATGAGATTTTCACTCTGCAGCGGAGTGTGCGCTGATATGAAACTTCCTGACAGATTAAAATTGTGTGTGGCAGACCGAGACTCGAACTCGGGACCTTTGCCTTTCGCGGGCAACTGCCCTACCATCCATCTTTTTTTTCCGTTGCATCTGCTCTGGGCGGACGTCGTAAGAGACCCGTTTAAGCCCCTTGTTGATGGCTTAACTCAGTTTTTTTTATTACAGAGGGCAGCTAACCCTCTGACCGAAGCATCTGAGCTACCAAAACACGACTCACGCCCCGTCCTCACAGCTTTACTTCTGCCAGTACCTCGTCTCCTACCTTCCATACTTTACAGAAGTTCTCCTGCGAACCTTGCAGAACTAGCACTCCTGAAAGAAAGGATATTGCGGAGACATGGCTTAGCCACAGCCTGGGGGATGTTTCCAGAATAAGATTTTCACTCTGGAGCGGAGCGTGCGCTGATATGAAACTTCTTGACAGATTAAAACTGTTTTCTGGTACACACTTTTAGTCTGTCAGGAAGTTTCGACGGCTATAATACTTAATATTACTGCTCTTGCATGTCAGAAAAGGTGAATACATCTTCTAGTACTTACTGCTATCCAACGTTGTTGACGCAGTTGGCGGACAAATAATAATGAAGTTAGTACCGTCTGTGAACAGAAATTTATTTGACATGATCAAATAATCATGAAGTGATCTAGTGTTTAAGAAGTATGAGACACCAGTGATGACCATCTCCTTTCCACTAAATACTGTACTGCTAATGGGCAGTACACTGTCCTCTATGACACAACCTTCTGTTTTAGAACCACTGTAGTGTATTAAGATCTCCTCGTTGTTTTCTCTAACTTTGTTACTACCACATGGATCTAGCTGATAGTTACATCAGGAAGGAGTGCACTCAATGACAGCTGAGTAGCTAGGACAAAGTCCATGAATTCCGTCTGTCAGGCTAATGAAGAGAATACGACCTGTAAAAAGATGATACTCAGATACAAGTGGTCGGTACAGAGCTTTTTGCTGTAAGACTAGCAGAACTGAATATCCTTCCCATAGCAAATATCACAGAATCCCCAAATCACGTTACGTATAAAGCAGACTACAACAAAGTAACAAAGAAGTTCCAACGCTACGTTCATTTCGTGTTTATTTGAGCAGACGCAGATGGGATACGGAAACGAGTTGCTGATATCAAACGGAAGGTCTGTAACAAACTCACGTCATCAAAACGATTACACTACTTGAATCATTACTACTCGTATCAACGGCACACCAAAAGGTACTCACAGTATTGGAACAAGACCTCCACGTCATGCTCCCGTATAGGCCGTAGAGGTGGATTGGCCATACACTCTTCATCACTACTCGTCACCTGTAACAGAGATACGGAATGCAGTGAGTAATTGGTGTTACGCTAAATTAGAAGACACGGAATTTTATGAATAGCAGTAAATGTTTGTAAAACCTTCAGCAAAAACTTTTAAATGAATTCTTTTAGCCATTTGTAAGTCATGACGATAGTTTCCGAGTAGGGCATGTCGGTTGAATGTACCTATATTCGTCACAGTACTTACGACCTGGAACAGACACACAGAATGCAATGACTGTGGGGTATTATGCTGTATCAAAAGCGACGGTATTTTCTCAATAGTAGCCAACGTATTGTAAAACTCACATCAAAATTTTTGTCAACATTCAGTGTAGTAATTATCATAAAAAAGTATTTCATCACGCACCATCACTATTAAGAACAAGATAAAGCGTCTTGCAGCGACGTGCTAAGGGAAACTTTCAAGATTATTCTGTAAATTATGTATAAAGCACTTCGAATGAATGGTTATTAGTCATATATCCAGTTATGTCCCTATCTCCTATTAAAGTACTGAATAATATCACGGAAAGATTTTCTGAAGTAACATTATATATTTTTATTTCTGTACCAGCAGAGCTGCAAACTATTTATCAGTGTCCAAGGTGTATGAAGAAACGCAGCAGGACCACGAAACTATACGAAGAGTTATGCGGTAACCGCGATCGATTATTTAAACACGGTTTGCAACACCAAACATCTACTAGGAGACTATCATTTAATCATATTACTTTGGGAAGCAGAATTACGAAAAATTGTAGCTCGCAGTCACCAAACCTCAGTCGTATGATTTAATTTCTTCTGCTTTTCTAATTGTATCATTTTGTAACATTACAATACAACGTAATTGAAGACAGAGAATTGTTTTACTGAAAGTGACCGGCAGATGAGGAGGCCGATCCACAGGGGGAACCTCCGTCGTCGCTCTGGTCTCACACTGTGTTAGAGATTAAATGGCGAGAACACAGATAACATCAGATTACGTGTCATACGCTGCCATTACATTTAACCGACACTTCTTGTCACCTTCGTCGAATTTTCTTGCGTTTTGAGCTACAAAAGCATTTTAACACTCAAACGAAGTAAACGTTTCTAATCGAGATTTGTCTACCAACACCATTTTGTGTGGTGCATCACAAAATTTGTGAGTTTCTAGCCTGTGCTACCGGAAAAGGAATATCCTTTTCGATAAAGAAAATTGGAATGGACAGTGTCTTGGAAGGATCCAAGATGAACACCAACAAAATCAAAATAAGGTGATGCTGAGGAAATTAAATTAGAAAATGAGACAGTTGAAGTAGTAGAGGAGTTTTGCTATTTGGGAAGCAAAATACCTGATAATGGTCGAGCCAGCTGGAGTGGCCGAGCGGTTCTAGGCGCTACAGTCTGGAACCGAGCGACCGCTACGGTCGCATGTTCGAATTCTGCCTCGGGCATGGATGTGTGTGATGTCCTTAGGTTAGTTAGGTTTAATTACTTCTAAGTTCTAGGCGACTGATGACCTGAGAAGTTAAGTCGCATAGTGCTCGGAGCCATTTGCACCATTTGATAATGGTCGAAATAGAGAGGACATAAAATGTTTCTGAAGAAGAGAAAATTGTTACCATGGAGTAAGGATTTAAGTGTCAGGAAGTCTTTTCTGAAAGTATTTGAATTGAGTGTTGACATGTATGGATGAACATGGACGATAAACAGATTACACACGAAGAGAATAAAACCCTTTGAAATGTGGTGCTACAGACGAATGCTGAAGATTAGATGGGTGGATCACGTAAGTAATGAGGAGGGTACTGAATACAATTGGTGAAAAGAGAAATTTGTGGCCCAACTGACCAGAAGAAGGGATGGTTGTGTAAGACATATTCTGAGGCATCAACTGATCACCAATTTAATACTGGAGGGAATCATGAGGGGTAAAAAGCGTAGAGGAGACCAAGAGATGAATACACAAGCAGATTGAGAAGGATGTAGGTTCCAGTAGCGACTCGGAGATGAAGAGACTTCCACAGGATAGAGTAGCATGGAGAGCTGCATCAAAGCACTCTTTGGATGGGATATCACAACAACGGCAACAGCAGCAACAAACAAAAATTTTCACTGCTTGGCTTAGCATTCGTCAAACAATTTAACATTTACCATATATCTTACAGACAATTACCATGTGCTTCTAACAATTTATTGTTCGCTGTCTAACTGAATGCAGAAACTGCACGGTAATAATTCATACTGATGGAAATAAAATCAGACTGAGAACCCCTTCTAGAAAAATCTGTAGAAACTTTGTCGCAAAACTGTGATTGTTGCCAATATCAAGTAATTGTAAAAAAACTTCTTATGTTTAGATTTATACTGAGAAAACGAGACACTTAAATTGAATGCAGCTGCGCAATACACACATCAAAAAAGTTTTGCATCATCCCGGTTTCCAGAACTCTTGAAGATAGACGTTGATTGTGGATACTGTATCACAGACACAGTCCCTCTGACTGTTCAGAGATGTTACTGAACCCGGCCAAAGGTGTAAACAACCATAAATGAGCAGCGCCTATTAGACGGAGGGCGTCCGCTAGCCGATCAGTTCCAGTTATTTAACCAGGAGGAAGGTACACGGCTCGTAGTCAACCATGCCTAGACGGTCAATACCGCGGATCGATCACGTCCGCATTGTTACTTTTCCCCTGTTGATAGCCCTTCCTGGGATAGTGTCCAGGCGTCTCGGAGTGAACCAAAGTGATGTTGTTTGCACATGGAGGAGATACAGAGAGACAGGAACTGTCGATGACATGCCTCTCTCAGGCAGTCTAAGGGCTACTACTGCAAGGTATGACCGCTACCTCTGGGTTATAGCTTGGAGGAACCCTGGCAGCCACGCCACCATGTTGAATAATGCTTTACGTGCAGCCACAGGACGTCGTATCCGGCTCAAACTGTGCACAATAGGCTGCGGGATGCGGGAATTCTCTCCCGACGTCCATCGCGAGGTCCATCTTTGCAACCACGACACCATGCAGTACGGTGCAGATGAGCCCACCAACATGCCGAATGGGCAACTCAGAATTGGCATCATGTTCTCTTCATCGATGAGTGTAGCAAATGGCTTCAACCAGACAATCGTCGGAGACGTGTTAGGGGGCAACCAGGTCAGGCTGAACGCCTTAGACAGATTGTCCAGCGAGTGCCGCAAGCTGGAGGTTCCCTGCTGTCTTCGGTGGGATTATGTGGGGACGACGTACGCCACTGGTGGTCATGGAAGGCGCCGTAATGACTGTACGATGCGTGAATGCTATCCTCCGGCCGGTAGTGCAAACATATCAGCAGCATATTGGCGAGGTATTCGTCTTCAGGACGACAATTCGCGCACCCATCTACACATCTTGTGAATGACTTCCTTCAGGATAACGACATCGCTCGACTAGAGTGGCCAGCATGTTCTCTAGACATGAAACTTATCGAAAATGCCTGGGACAGATTCAAAAGGGTTGTTTATGGACGGCGTGACCCACTAACCACTCTGAGGGATCTGCGCTGTATCGCTGTTCAGGAGTGGGCCAATCTGAACCAACAGTGCCTTGATGAACTTGTGGGTAGAATGACACGACTACAGGCATGCATCAGTGCAAGACGATTCGCTACTGGGTATTAGAGGTACCGGAGTATACAGCAGTCTGGACAACCACTTCTGAAGGTCTCGCCGTACGGCGGTACAACATTCAATGTTTGGTTTTCATGAGGAATATAAAGGACGAAACAATGTTTATGTTGATCTCTATTACAATTTTCTGTACTGGTTCCCGAACTCTCGGAAACCAGGTGACGCAAAACTTTTTTTTATGTGTGTAAATATGAATCATTATTCTCGTCACGAAAATAAACGCAAACCCGTCATCTGCTGACGAGAAAAGTAGACACAGATTCCGGTAAGGTGGCGGGACTGTAATACGATTAGTCGAGTCACAATACATTTTTAATGTTAGCTGGGAAGACCTTTAGAGTTACTGTATTTTTAGTTCGGTTAACTCAACAGTAGGCCGGCCTTTGTGGCCGAGCGGTTCTAGGCGCTTCAGTCTGGAACCGCGCGACCACTACGGTCGCAGGTTCGAGTCCTGCCTTGGGCATGGATGTGTGTGATGTCCTTAGGGTAGTTAGGTTTAAGTAGTTCTAAGGTCTAGGGGACTGATGACCTCATCTACATCTACATCTACATTCATACTCCGCAAGCCACCCAACGGTGTGTGGCGGAGGGCACTTTACGTGCCACTGTCATTACCTCCCTTTCCTGTTCCAGTCGCGTATGGTTCGCGGGAAGAAAGACTGTCTGAAAGCCTCCGTGCGCGCTCTAATCTCTCTAATTTTACATTCGTGATCTCCTCTGGAGGTATAAGTAGGGGGAAGCAATATATTCGATACCTCATCCAGAAACGCACCCTCTCGACACCTGGCGGGCAAGCTACACCGCGATGCATAGCACCTCTCTTGCAGAGTCTGCCACTTGAGTTTGCTAAACATCTCCGTAACGCTATCACGGTTACCAAATAACCCTGTGACGAAACGCGCCGCTCTTCTTTGGATCTTCTCTATCTCCTCCGTCAACCCGATCTGATGCGGATCCCAAACTGATGAGCAATACTCAAGTTGTTAAGTCCCATAGTTCTCAGAGCCATTTAAAAACTCAACAGTAGATACGAAATTTTTGGATACCAGTCAGGAAGAACAGGAACTAACACTATCTCCGACACGCATTTTCAGTCCAGACACACAGACGCAAGTACTACATTGATTTTCAACGGAAGCAGAGAGGCTTACTATAGCAAGCTGAATTCTGCATCTTTGCATAGGTCTTGTAGTAAATAATGTAACTGCTTTTGACGCTGAATGTGTGACGATCGAATTGAGTATCACTGTGCGCGAAACGACGCGAAATTTTATGTTTAACTTGTGATACAAGTAACTACTGTAGCTACGCACTTTATGTTCAAAATGGTTCAAATGGCTCTGAGCACTATGGGACTCAACTGCTGAGGTCATTAGTCCCCTAGAACTTAGAACTAGTTAAACCTAACTAACCTAAGTACATCACAAACATCGATGCCCGAGGCAGGATTCGAACCTGCGACCGTAGCGGTCTCGCGGTTCCAGACTGCAGCGCCTTTAACCGCACGGCCACTTCGGCCGGCTGCACTTTATGTAATACTGCGTGGGGCGTGTTCTCCACCTTTCCATACTGACTTCTGCTTCTTCACATCTGAAATAACTTCGCTCAGACATTGTGAACGAACTGATAAGAGACGTCTCTGCAGCTACGAACTTGGCGATCGTGAAATGTAATCAATTATTGTTGCACGTGATATGGCTTCTGGACGACCGGTCCCCCTGTCTTGTTGAACAGATGTAAAACCTTGGTATTACACTCGTCTTACAAACAGGAGAGTCAATTATTCTTCGTGGCTAATCTCTCCCACATTCAGGCCACCGTTACATGACTCTCGTGCTGTTTCCTTGTGTCACCATTATGATGACTGCTGTGACTGTCATCGACGTGTGAGATCGCCTGGTAATTAGGATGAGCTGTAGCTTCAATAATATTTCTGCGATATCGCAGTACCTGTGATCTGATGAATAACGATGCAATGTTCCTACGGTGCATGTTCGAAGGAATATTGCATCGTTCTCTGATACTAGGAAGCGACTTTAATTGAAATATTCTCCCCTGCGCCGGAATTAAATATTGTGCATACGGGTGGAGGATGTCGTCATTCGCCTATGCAGCTGATTTACACTCCTGGAAATGGAAAAAAGAACACATTGACACCGGTGTGTCAGACCCACCATACTTGCTCCGGACACTGCGAGAGGGCTGTACAAGCTATGATCACACGCACGGCACAGCGGACACACCAGGAACCGCGGTGTTGACCGTCGAATGGCGCAAGCTGCGCAGCATTTGTGCACCGCCGCCGTCAGTGTCAGCCAGTTTGCCGTGGCATACGGAGCTCCATCGCAGTCTTTAACACTGGTAGCATGCCGCGACAGCGTGGACGTGAACCGTATGTGCAGTTGACGGACTTTGAGCGAGGGCGTATAGTGGGCATGCGGGAGGCCGGGTGGACGTACCGCCGAATTGCTCAACACGTGGGGCGTGAGGTCTCCACAGTACATCGATGTTGTCGCCAGTGGTCGGCGGAAAGTGCACGTGCCCGTCGACCTGGGACCGGACCGCAGCGACGCACGGATGCACGCCAAGACCGTAGGATCCTACGCAGTGCCGTAGGGGACCGCACCGCCACTTCCCAGCAAATTAGGGACACTGTTGCTCCTGGGGTATCGGCGAGGACCATTCGCAACCGTCTCCATGAAGCTGGGCTACGGTCCCGCACACCGTTAGGCCGTCTTCCGCTCACGCCCCAACATCGTGCAGCCCGCCTCCAGTGGTGTCGCGACAGGCGTGAATGGAGGGACGAATGGAGACGTGTCGTCTGCAGGGATGAGAGTCGCTTCTGCCTTGGTGCCAATGATGGTCGTATGCGTGTTTGGCGCCGTGCAGGTGAGCGCCACAATCAGGACTGCATACGACCGAGGCACACAGGGCCAACACCCGGCATCATGGTGTGGGGAGCGATCTCCTACACTGGCCGTACACCACTGGTGATCGTCGAGGGGACACTGAATAGTGCACGGTACATCCAAACCGTCATCGAACCCATCGTTCTACCATTCCTAGACCGGCAGGGAACTGGCTGTTCCAACAGGACAATGCATGTCCGCATGTATCCCGTGCCACCCAACGTGCTCTAGAAGGTGTAAGTCAACTACCCTGGCCAGCAAGATCTCCGGATCTGTCCCCCATTGAGCATGTTTGGGACTGGATGAAGCGTCGTGTCACGCGGTCTGCACGTCCAGCACGAACGCTGGTCCAACTGTGGCGCCAGGTGGAAATGGCATGGCAAGCCGTTCCACAGGACTACATCCAGCATCTCTACGATCGTCTCCATGGGAGAATAGCAGCCTGCATTGCTGCGAAAGGTGGATGTACACTGTACTAGTGCCGACATTGTGCATGCTCTGTTGCCTGTGTCTATGTGCCTGTGGTTCTGTCAGTGTGATCATGTGATGTGTCTGACCCCAGGAATGTGTCAATAAAGTTTCCCCTTCCTGGGACAATGAATTCACGGTGTTCTTATTTCAATTTCCAGGAGTGTATATTCGTATTCGCAGTTCCGAATAGATCCTGTGTAATAATATTTCTGTTTTCAATAGAAATTATGTAATATATCGAGATGAGGAAACTGAGGGCGTTTATATTGGAACGCATGAATTCTGGCTTCATGATGGCTCTTTTCACAGATGTTGGTTAACAGTTACGAGAGCTGTATTACAGCTATTGCAGTAGTGTTAGGTTTACCTTCAAAGTGATACACAGCAGTGTATACAAGAGCAGTGACGAAGAAGAGGCTGACTTCCCTCTGGTGTCTGGGCCGACTGATTGCGGTGGCAGACTGCCACAAAGACTCCGTGCTGACTGTTCCCGCAGCCACGGGGAGCACGTCACTGTACTCTGGCGCCGTCTGAGTGTTTTTGCGTAGCACTGTTGTGTTTCGGATCCTCTGTTGATTGAAAGTATCACACGATTATTTACTGTTGTGAAGATATTTTGAGAAAAACGTAGGTAAATGTTGAAAAAAGTTGAAAAAATCATCATTACGTAATTATTCTATAACGGACGGCTGGTGGTCACGAAACACTTATTCTAGAATACTCATAAACTGCACACGAAGAACTTCACAAATTCGGATTCAGGAGTTCGTATTTTGGATCTCCTTTCTTAACTACTTCACCATCTACATTCATAATTGAAATCACTGCTGACTGGAAACTAAAATGTATTCACACTGTCACCTTAGTCCGCATAATCTACACTCCTGGAAATTGAAATAAGAACACCGTGAATTCATTGTCCCAGGAAGGGGAAACTTTATTGACACATTCCTGGGGTCAGATACATCACATGATCACACTGACAGAACCACAGGCACATAGACACAGGCAACAGAGCATGCACAATGTCGGCACTAGTACAGTGTATATCCACCTTTCGCAGCAATGCAGGCTGCTATTCTCCCATGGAGACGATCGTAGGGATGCTGGATGTAGTCCTGTGGAACGGCTTGCCATGCCATTTCCACATGGCGCCTCAGTTGGACCAGCGTTCGTGCTGGACGTGCAGACCGCGTGAGACGACGCTTCATCCAGTCCCAAACATGCTCAATGGGGGACAGATCCGGAGATCTTGCTGGCCAGGGTAGTTGACTTACACCTTCTACAGCACGTTGGGTGGCACGTTGGGTGCATTGTCCTGTTGGAACAGCAAGTTCCCTTGCCGGTCTAGGAATGGTAGAACGATGGGTTCGATGACGGTTTGGATGTACCGTGCACTATTCAGTGTCCCCTCGACGATCACCAGTGGTGTACGGCCAGTGTAGGAGATCGCTCCCCACACCATGATGCCGGGTGTTGGCCCTGTGTGCCTCGGTCTTATGCAGTCCTGATTGTGGCGCTCACCTGCACGGCGCCAAACACGCATACGACCATCATTGGCACCAAGGCAGAAGCGACTCTCATCGCTGAAGACGACACGTCTCCATTCGTCCCTCCATTCACGCCTGTCGCGACACCACTGGAGGCGGGCTGCACGATGTTGGGGCGTGAGCGGAAGACGGCCTAACGGTGTGCGGGACCGTAGCCCATCTTCATGGAGACGGTTGCGAATGGTCCTCGCCGATACCCCAGGAGCAACAGTGTCCCTAATTTGCTGGGAAGTGGCGGTGCGGTCCCCTACGGCACTGCGTAGGATCCTACGGTCTTGGCGTGCATCCGTGCGTCGCTGCGGTCCGGTCCCAGGTCGACGGGCACGTGCACCTTCCGCCGACCACTGGCGACAACATCGATGTACTGTGGAGACCTCACGCCCCACGTGTTGAGCAATTCGGCGGTACGTCCACCCGGCCTCCCGCATGCCCACTATACGCCCTCGCTCAAAGTCCGTCAACTGCACATACGGTTCACGTCCACGCTGTCGCGGCATGCTACCAGTGTTAAAGACTGCGATGGAGCTCCGTATGCCACGGCAAACTGGCTGACACTGACGGCGGCGGTGCACAAATGCTGCGCAGCTAGCGCCATTCGACGGCCAACACCGCGGTTCCTGGTGTGTCCGCTGTGCCGTGCGTGTGATCATTGCTTGTACAGCCCTCTCGCAGTGTCCGGAGCAAGTATGGTGGGTCTGACACACCGGTGTCAATGTGTTCTTTTTTCCATTTCCAGGAGTGTATATAAAGTTTGCTTTGTTGTTTTGTAACTCATCTTAGTTGATGTTGAGTACCACTACTCGATTCCACATGTTGACTCAAACCTTAACAGTCATTATTATACAACAGATGAAAGATCCTAAAATTGGTACTATGTGGTACGAAACTAATTGTCGATAGTCTACAAACGCGTTGACGTCACTTTAAACTCCGTTAATGATTTGTGGATCTACCTGAATGCAGACGTATTCGCTTACTACTTCCAAACTAGTTTCAGCGGCAACTCATAAGCACCTGCGGTATTTCTGTTTCTGCACGTTTTCTAATCCTTCCGCGTTACTAGATTTTTAAATTGTTGAACTCTCCTTCACAACATGACTTGTCCTGAGACTGACGTACAAGTTTGGGGATATGAAGCAAAGATGCCCGCAACATTGAGGAGTGTTTCAGCACTATATATGTTTAATACCGGTTATCCCATACCATTATGCTCTGTATTATGCAAAATAATTGTCATGAAAACGGGCAATAAGTCTTACATTAGACACTCGAAATGCACAGAAAAGTTGTTATCAATTACGTTAACTACGCGAATGACGATGTAATTGCAGTGAATAAGATAGTTTCCTAGCCCAAGCCACACCATAATTGCATAAACGTAAGAGAGATAAGAATGATGATAAAACTTCTGGACAAGAGCCGAAATCAGGGGAATATGTTCAACACCTGTTTGTATGTACACTAATTCTGCGAAGTGCAGAAAAATAATATGAGCCCTGTCTTTGATAAAAGAAGATAGGGTTAAAAAGGAAATAAATTTCAGTTGATCATATACTATCCTTTCGACTGCATGTAAATACACTCCTGGAAATGGAAAAAAGAACACATTGACACCGGTGTGTCAGACCCACCATACTTGCTCCGGACACTGCGAGAGGGCTGTACAAGCAATGATCACACGCACGGCACAGCGGACACACCAGGAACCGCGGTGTTGGCCGTCGAATGGCGCTAGCTGCGCAGCATTTGTGCACCGCCGCCGTCAGTGTCAGCCAGTTTGCCGTGGCATACGGAGCTCCATCGCAGTCTTTAACACTGGTAGCATGCCGCGACAGCGTGGACGTAAACCGCATGTGCAGTTGACGGACTTTGAGCGAGGGCGTATAGTGGGCATGCGGGAGGCCGGGTGGACGTACCGCCGAATTGCTCAACACGTGGGGCGTGAGGTCTCCACAGTACATCGATGTTGTCGCCAGTGGTCGGCGGAAGGTGCACGTGCCCGTCGACCTGGGACCGGACCGCAGCGACGCACGGATGCACGCCAAGACCGTAGGATCCTACGCAGTGCCGTAGGGGACCGCACCGCCACTTCCCAGCAAATTAGGGACACTGTTGCTCCTGGGGTATCGGCGAGGACCATTCGCAACCGTCTCCATGAAGCTGGGCTACGGTCCCGCACACCGTTAGGCCGTCTTCCGCTCACGCCCCAACATCGTGCAGCCCGCCTCCAGTGGTGTCGCGACAGGCGTGAATGGAGGGACGAATGGAGACGTGTCGTCTTCAGCGATGAGAGTCGCTTCTGCCTTGGTGCCAATGATGGTCGTATGCGTGTTTGGCGCCGTGCAGGTGAGCGCCACAATCAGGACTGCATACGACCGAGGCACACAGGGCCAACACCCAGCATCATGGTGTGGGGAGCGATCTCCTACACTGGCCGTACACCACTGGTGATCGTCGAGGGGACACCGAATAGTGCACGGTACATCCAAACCGTCATCGAACCCATCGTTCTATCATTCCTAGACCGGCAAGGGAACTTGCTGTTCCAACAGGACAATGCACGTCCGCATGTATCCCGTGCCACCCAACGTGCTCTAGAAGGTGTAAGTCAACTACCCTGGCCAGCAAGATCTCCGGATCTGTCCCCCATTGAGCATGTTTGGGACTGGATGAAGCGTCGTGTCACGCGGTCTGCACGTCCAGCACGAACGCTGGTCCAACTGAGGCGCCAGGTGGAAATGGCATGGCAAGCCGTTCCACAGGACTACATCCAGCATCTCTACGATCGTCTCCATGGGAGAATAGCAGCCTGCATTGCTGCGAAAGGCGGATATACACTGTACTAGTGCCGACATTGTGCCTGCTCTGTTGCCTGTGTCTATGTGCCTGTGGTTCTGTCAGTGTGATCATGTGATGTATCTGACCCCAGGAATGTGTCAATAAAGTTTCCCCTTCCTGGGACAATGAATTCACGGTGTTCTTATTTCAATTTCCAGGAGTGTACTTATTACTCTCCATATGGGAAATTTCCCACAAACTGCTCAAAATATATCATCCCGTACACATCAGAGTAATATACAACTGCTATAAAAATCTAATGAAATGCATCTTTTAGTTGGGCGACGATATCGAAAATGATGTTGAAAATAAAATAAATATTCGAACCGTCTGTAACAGAACATTGGCCCCTAAACTGCAAAACGAAACCACCACGAATTTTTACAAAGTGATGATGGTTTTTTTGTTACTTTTTGGAAGTGAAATTTCGGTTACCACGAAAAAAACAACTGACGTGTGATTGGAAATGAAGATACCGGAACAGAATTAAATATTTTCAACATTTAAATCAGGTTATATAAAAAAATCTACAGAAAGCCTCATCAGAATGCCAGATCGTAGAATTCTCCAGCAAATAGTGACCTACATTCGAATGGTTGAGTGTGTGGTCATGGATACCCATTACGTTCAGATTTTATAGTATTGCGTATTTTTGGAAGTATCACGTTCTTGACTTAAATCCTAAAAAATATTTCTCAACTTCAGTTTTATAGTTAAACTTTTTTCTAGCTCATGTTTGCTGCGAACGTTGTAATATTACTGAAGTTAGGCAAATCATATTGCATACAACCAGTGTTTGCTGACATAAACATAAACAAACAAAGAGTACAAGTCAAGCACATAAGCAACGGTAATGTGACGTGAGAGATGCACAACAAAAGATAAAGGTGCACTTCCTCTGTCCAAGGCTTTTTTATTGGTAAAGGTTCCCATGATGAATGATAGGAAGTTGACACTGCGAATAATTAATCAGATGTGGATAAAGAACCACATTGCTTTTTCCTAACTTCCTGTGCTTCATAAATGAAGTTTGCAGGTATTTCTTTCACTCGTGGCAATTTTTTATCCAAAATACTGAAATTAAGATACTGTCGGAAAATACCGACATCAGATAGTACGCAGTATCAATTGAAAATCTATCACCAAGGCCGGCCGCGGTGGTCTAGCGGTTCTAGGCGCTCAGTCCGGAGCCGCGCGACTGCTACGGTCGCAGGTTCGAATCCTGCCTCGGGCATGGATGTGTGTGATGTCCTTAGGTTAGTTAGGTTTAAGTAGTTCTAAGTTCTAGGGGACTGATGACCACCGATGTTAAGTCCCATAGTGCTCAGAGCCATTCTATCACCAGGCTTGCTACGACGTACGGCAACGAATTACCAACAGGAGCATCCAACGGGTGAGTCGCACACGCTTTAAGACCACGACAGCTCAACAGATTCTTAATGAAACGCAATATAGATACAAAATGGTAGCTACAGTGATTAAACCGTTGCACTTCGAAATGTGTATCAGTCATGAAGGAATTTTGATAATGACAAGTCACGTCTCTTTCATTTCATCTATTTACGAACTGCGTAGCACACACAACCACACAATATCGACCCTCATTTCCAGCAAAGAAATAATGACTACACAGTGTCTCAGCATCTTTGCATGTCTCTTATTATAAGTAATATCGTTGAATGTAAGTTCCAAAGTCACTGAGTCCATATTAAAGTCGTTTTATGAAAGCGGAGCGGTGGACACCGCATCCGAATTCTGTAGCTTCTAAACTGTGCGCTTTCCACTCCTACGTCTCTTACAGAAACCGTGTGCAACACATCACTTACCTTTCCGTACTCGAGCCACGGCGCGTACTACGGCCTCGGGCACAGCGACATGATCACTTCCGACACCCTCCGTCATCTTAAAGCGACTGAAGGGATGCGTTTCCGCGGTTATGAACTTAGCGATCGTCAAATGTCTTTCATTGTTGCGTGTGCCGTGGCTTCTGCAATGTAAATGACTTTCTATTCGATCTTTACGTGTAATCAAGTAGGCACTAGATATCAGAACCTGTTGATTCGGAAACTTCATTTTTGTGTGGTAACCACGTGTTTCATCTCACTTACCTGATGTGCATCCTTTGAGAATGCTATACGCCTACATCATCACCTAGGTGCTGACGTCACGGCTTAGGAATAGTATCAGGTAAAGTCATCAAACTTAATATTTTTGTTCAGAACGTTATGTGATCAGAAAACAAGCAGTCATACATACATTTTAAATATATTGCAATTTATGATTAAAAGCAACAATACTTCCAATTTGCCTTTTATGTAAAAATCGTACTGTACTTCAAAATTTGTACTAATCATTCCACAAACGACGACTAGAAGTGAAGATAGCCTTAATTACAGCTATCCCCATTAGAATTTGCATTTCGGAGATATTAAGTTGAATGCTTGTACCAAGCGCATAAGAGAGTCTGTACAACTGACTGGATTGTCTTTTGACTACATAACGGCAAAATACTTTCCTGCGGTCGATGGGCAAAACATCAAGTGCAAAATTTTCATAACAATTTCTGCTGTCGTCCTGCAGGAGAACAAGTGGAAGGTATATAAAGATTGTTGTTTCATGTCACTCCAAGTAAGTAGAAGTTTCTAAAGAGCACTGCTGTGCCAAGTTATGAAAAATTGTGTACGAAAATTTATGTAGTAATCTTCCCACAAGTTTCGTAGCAGATTAGAATACAGAAAAGTGTTGGTAATTGTACAGCGCCACTTCTTGTCGATATGATTCACTTAAATTGCAGCTGAACTATAACGTTGATAGTATTATTGGTCAGACACACAGGATGCACATTCAGTAACAAAAAGTATTTGTCCACATGATTAATAGCTTTCATACACTACCGAGATGGCGCTTACATACAACCAATTAATGTCTTTCAGTAATTTATGATTAGATCTATCTGATTATGCAATACTGGGGTAATGAAATTAAACTGGCTTCACTCAGTTACTTTTTCTTTCTGATGGCAATATTTTACAATCCGCTGAAGGCATCAGGGTAATTTTTTATATGAATTTTCTAGGAAGGTCGTCATTTACATTGAAGGTATCGCTATCTGTATCCAGTTGTTATTTTCGCCAGTTGCGCAATTACCTGAATCATCATGCTCTGTAAGAGCAGTTCTATTTAAAAAATTGAAAGAAAAGACAACTATAATGACCATGAGACTTAGAGCTTTGTACCGCACCCTTGTTAAGTACGTGACGGTAGCGAGAAGACAGCTTCAGACCATGAGTCACGGTTACCGCATGACAGATACACTCTGATGCAGCAGCTAGATGCAAGTGGTTACGGCTGTCGGCGAAAGGCGTCAGCATCTTATGGACTACGAAATTAGCAAGTAGTTTAAAAACAATTTTTGAAACAAAACTGTAGTTATTATGCTTATTATGACTGTCATTAATTAATGTTAATTTGTTGATTAATCTGAATGATTTTGTGAATCGGGAGTAAGATATTAAATGATAAGTACACGTTGGCGTGAGAACTGTGATTGTACAGAAAAGGTGAATTATACTCACAAGGGAATTTTGTAATGTACAACTAGCTAGGTTATGGGGTTTGGAAAACAAGAAACACAGATCGATAATTCTGTTGTTGTACCCTCCGTTAGAAAGGTGCTTCCTAACACAAAAACACAAAGCGAGGGAGCAGTAAACCTCCATGCCTACAACTGTCCTGCCTCACTGACTTTCCGTGTAAGACCTCTATTACATTCTTGTTTTACGTTTCGTTTCTTGTTCACACTTTATTACAGCTTTAGAACAATTTACAATAAAAAAATTTAGTATCTTGATAACATTTTACAATGAAAAAGGACGAGGGCGAGGATTTTGAGGAATTGTCGTCGTCTAAGGGTTTCCTGATGCGATTTGCAGAAGTGGATCACTTGCCCATTGACTCCAGGGACGTTAAGTAGCGAGAAGAAGATAGTGAATGGCCATCTTCTGCACGTGCGGCTCACGTCGGAAGTTCCGCACAACTGAAATACTGTATCGTCACAGCTTTCGCCTAATTGTAGCTGGTAATCACCTAAGGCTTCTTCTTGTCCACAGTCGATTCATCTATATGATCATCACGGGGAAAGATGGAGAGAAGAGTCACATTTTTGGAGTGTAGGACGCCAGTGTGGTCTGGGCACTGAACCCGATCATGCCGCTGGAGAATGGGCGGCCAGTGGTCCCAGTGAATACCTGAAGGATTTCTCTCTTGTTTTCCCTAACCGTTCCAGTCAGGGTCATCTCGTGCTTGTGTAGGAACGTAGTGGCCAGTGGAACGCTAGAGTACCAATTGTCCGTCGTTAGGTTTCTTCCCGATCCTCATAACTTGGCTATGAGGCATGCAAACGCATGAGATGGGGAGTCGGTCTTGCGGAAAGCTCCGTCAAGTTGCTTTCCAGCGTACACCTCCACGCAAGAAGTGTAGAGCACCTCGGGGTCGCACATGGCGAAGGTCTCGTTGCCGTTCTTGGCCGGCTTTGTCGCAATGTATTGAGTGAAAGCGCATCGCCCACGGAAACTCTACAGTTTCTCGTCGATCGTTACGTTGCTGCCGAGGACGTAACTGTCCTGGCAGTTCTTCACTGAGACCTAACTGATTCCCAATACTGTCAGGCAGGGGGTAGTAATGTTGCCCCTCATCACGGCGAATCACCCCGGTAAGTCACAGAACAAAGGGATGGTTTCATTGACGCCTTTATGCCACCCACCGGGGCCTTTTTGTTGGGATTCTGAGTGTCGGTGTGTCTGAAATATTTTGCCGGCACTCCTTAGGAAACCGGGGGATCTCAGCTGTGGGTGTCGCAGACTCGCCAATAGGAGAACATTTGTGAGTGGACAGTTGTGGGTAAGAGACGGTGTGTCGCTCTCCTCACGGTGGCATTGGGCAGAATTGTGGTGAAATTTGGTGCCAATGCGACATCATTAATCCTACTGACAGCTCGCTGGAACTTCTCAGCTGCAGCCTTCTTCCTGCATGTGTCAGCACTTTGCTGTTTGAAGCACCGTCGAGCCCGATGATGACGTCACAGGGCGACGCGCTTTTGCACCATTACTGAGCAAGTTTGTATCCACATTTGCGCCAAATTTGAAACTTTGGCATTGCAGTGGGAAAGATTTGCTAGGTTTCTAAATAGTGATCATTCAAACTTATTGTGCAGTGTTGTCGCTGAGGAAGTAGGAGATAATTTCGTGTGGCGTGAATTGCTTAATGCGAGGTAATAGCAAAGTTGCCTGAGATATGGCTTGCAGTGTCATCAACCTGAAGAGATACTGATCCTGCTGTCGGGGTGCATGGGTAGAATATTATTTGGTTGCACTGGTATGTTGTGCCTTGGGATGATCATCTTTATGAGACTAATAATTAGTTACTTCTTCAGTAATGATCTCAAACTTTTTCAAGTTTTTGGGGCCAGTCAATTTATCTACAGCATCCAAGTTCTTGGCATGAGCTCAGATGTGCGCAACATATGTTCCTAACATTTAATCTCCGGCTGTAAAAAATTGAAACAACATCCAGTCACAATCTATGAAGAGTGACCAAGGAGACTGAATACTGTGCTTCTACTGCAGGGCACCGCTAGACCGCACACTGCACAGTTGACAATATAACCTATCCAGATATTTGATTTTGTGCCCAGATCTCCCCTCGGTCATTCTCCTGACATTGCGACGAGCAATATTTGGCTTTCTGTCTAAAGTTTCTCTACAGCGTTTCGCGAGAGGAGTCTCTTTTTTCTCTCCAGTGATTCTCGTTTCTGTTCATGGACCATGTCTCCAACACCCGAGTCCATTAGACCGTACCAGTGACCAATCTACAGTATCTCTAACGCATGGTTGGGATCTTAGACGTTCGAGTAGAGCTCAAGAGTGTATCGCAGAAGTGCTGTGATTGTGGTATCACATATAGATCATCTAAACAGTGATACATTTCTCTGAATAAACTGAAGTCAACGATACGCCTTTCCTGCTGCCAATCTCACGTACAAGTTCCGTTTACGTTACCCGGAAATATTACGCCTATATATTTAAACTACGTGATTGTGACTTGCAACGCAACAGTAATACTGTATTCGAAAAGTACAGGATTTTTATTCCTGCTCATCTGCGTTCACTTACACTTTTCCGCGTGGAGAACAAGTAGTATGTCTATCCAAGTCATCCACGCCTCCGTCAGTCCCTTCGCCACGGCACTCCCCTGGACCGGAGCGTCCTCAGCAGGGGCAGACCGCTGCTCAGCCTGATCCTCACTAGCAGTAGCGGTTTCCCTGTTCCAGCTAGCATCGTCTCTTCACGCTATCCAATTACCCAGAGTACTTCGAGTCCACAAGGCAGTAACACTCCAATAAACGGCCTATCTCTCCAACATTCCAACAATTTCATTTCAGTACAAATTCTCGGCCTGTCATTCGAGGAAAGTGAGGTACTACTTCTTCTGCAGCGCAAAGCATTTGACGGCGAGAACAGCTGTTCAATGACCCAGGTTATTTATGTAACAGAAAATCCACACGTCTGACTCGTTCGCATCGACGAACAACCTTGCGCTACGTTTTATGATTAAGTTTCTGAATCAAGTTTGAAGTGATCTTTCCTCTAGTTTCAATATTCCCGCCACCGGTTATAATTCAAACACAGAATCGATATGCAAACGCATCTCACACCTCCTGTCTTGTCAGGACTCACTTCATTCCCCCTGGTTGCTACACAGCATCGGTATAAGCCCAAAGTAGTTCACCGGAAAGACACATAGCGGATTCGTTCTCAAATCTTTACACAAACAGAATCAAATACCGTCAGATCAAGTTGTTCCGTAAGCCAATTTTGCAATTCGAGGTTCCTTCGCGCCTTTCAGTCGAAGCGTTGTTGGGAAGATCGTAGTTAAAGTGATTTTCTTGTCGATGCAACAAGTAGTGATGAACTTGTGTTTCAACGAAGGTGTATTAATTAATAATGGACCAAACGCGGGGGAGGGGGAGAACGAGAGGCACTTTATGCCAGCCTTTTCG
The DNA here is from genome assembly GCF_023898315.1 of Schistocerca nitens. Taxonomy (NCBI): domain Eukaryota; kingdom Metazoa; phylum Arthropoda; class Insecta; order Orthoptera; family Acrididae; genus Schistocerca; species Schistocerca nitens. The sequence continues at coordinate 34,808,926 of NC_064617.1, forward strand.
AAATATTGCTATCAAGTCATTTACTAGACTTGTGTAGACTTAGAGAAAGCTTTTGACAATGTTGACTGGAAGGGGTAAAACACAGGGAGCGAAAGGCGATTTACAATTTGTACAGAAACCAGATGGCAGTTATAAGAGTCGAGGGACATGAAAGGGAAGCAGTGGTTGGGAAGGGAGTGAGACAGGGGTGTAGCCTCTCCCCGATGTTATTCAATCTGTATATTGAGCAAGTCGTAAAAGGAACAAACGAAAATTTCGGAGTAGGTATTAAATCCACGGAGAAGAAATAAAAATTTGAGGTTCGCCGATGACATTGTAATTCTGTCGCAGACAGCAAAGGACTTGGAAGAGCAGTTGAATGGAATGGACAGTGTCTTGAAAGGAGGATATAAGATGAACATCAACAAAAGCAAAACGAGGATAATGGAATGTAGTCGAATTAAATCGGGTGATGCTGAGGGAATTAGATTAGGAAATGAGACACTTGAAGTAGTAAAGGAGTTTTGCTATTTGGGGAGCAAAATAACTGATGATGGTCGAAGTAGAGAGGATATAAAATGTAGACTGGCAATGGCAAGGAAAGCGTTCCTGAAGAAGAGAAATTTGTTAACATCGAGTATAGATTTAAGTGTCAGGAAGTCATTTCTGAAACTATTTGTATGGAGTGTAGCCATGTATGGAAGTGAAACATGGACGATAAATAGTTTAGACAAGAAGAGAATAGAAGCTTTTGAAATGGGGTTCTACAGAAGAATGCTGAAGATTAGATGGGTAGATCACGTAAGTAATGAGGAGGTATTGAATAGGATTGGGGAGAAGAGAAGTTTGTGCCACAACTTGACAAGAAGAAGGGATCGGTTGGTAGGACATGTTCTGAGGCTTCAAGGGATCACCAACTTAGTATTGGAGGGCAGTGTGGAGGGTAAGAGTTGTAGAGGGAGACCAAGAGATGAAAACACTAAGCAGATTCATCTCCCAGTACCTACTGCAACCTACATCCTTCTGAATAAGCTTGCACATGGCAGAGTTGCATGGAGAGCTGCATCAAACCAGTCTCAGGACTGAAGACCACAACAACAACAAGAGTCTTTTGCTTTACATTTTAAAATTTTGAATGAAATTGTTGTTTTTCATTAATTGTCCTACCAGATTACATTTTTTTAAATTTTTCACTTAAATTTAACCCAAAAATTTAAGCTGTAATTGTGGAAGCCATTTCTCTGATGTATTTTCAAGTTGAGGACATCACTTACGCATCTGTACCTCTTTAAATAGTAAGTTGTGAGTAAATTTCAAATTTGCGTTTCTTAAATAAAGTAATATCACCAGCTTGGATTCCGGAAAGATAGAGGAACCAGAGAAGCAATATTTGCTCTAAAACTAATAATAGAGAAACGACTAGATAAGATCCTGAACATCTACATTCGTAGATGTAGAGAAATCCTTTGATAATGTTAAATGGAATAAGATGTTTGAGGTACTCAAAAAAGTAGGAATAGACCATAAAGATAGAAAACTGATATGGAACCTGTACAAAAACGAGACAGCAGTTATCCATGGACGGACAAAACAAGAAGAGGTGCATATACGGAAAGGTGTCCGACAAGGTTGTGCACTATCCCCTGTTATCTTTAACGTATACATTGAAGAGGCGCTGAAAAAAGTAAGGGAAAATTCATAGACATGTGTAGTAATTCATGGCCAACGAATAGATATGATAAGATATGCCGATGGTATAGCTGTCCTGGCTGAAAGTGCAGAAGATCTTGTAGTCCTAGTGAATAGAATGGATAAAGTTATGGGTGAAGAATATAATATGAGAATTAATAAATCAAAAACAAAAGTAATGGCATGCGACAAAGAAGGTAAACTGAAAGTCCAAGTTCATGTAGGCAATGAACTGCTTGAACAAGTTGATAAATTAACTTATCTGGGCAGTAATATTACCAGGGATGGAAGGAGCAAGGCAGAAGTGAGAAGTAGAATAGCTCAAGCAAAGGCTGCTTTTAACAAGAAGAAAAACATATTAACATCTAAGAGCTTCACCCATGAAATCAGGAAAAGATTTTTGAAATCATATGTGTGGAGATTGGCATGCTATGGGTGTGAAACATGGACTCTCGGGACAAAGGAAGACCAGAAGCTAAATTCTTTACAAATGTGGTGCTATAGACGCATGCTCAAAATAAAATGTATCGACAAGGTTACAAACGAAGTGGTTCTGGAAAGAGCAGGTGAGAAGAGAAGCTTCTGGAGTTTCATTGTTAAAAGAAGAGTGGAATTTGCAGGCCATCTATTAAGACATAAAGGACTCCTGAACACAATCATAGAGGGATATGTCGAGGGAAAAAGACCAAGAGGAAGACCACGACTGAGGTACATGGATCAAATCGTGAAAGATGTGGGATGTAACACCAATAAAGAAATGAAGAGAAAAGGTGAAAGACGCACAGAATGGAGACAAGCTGCCATTGTAGCTGTTGCAAACCAATCCTTGGATTGACCACTACAGTAGAAGAAAAATAATGTACCCCATCCCGTTTGTAGTACACGTTACTGAAGGTGTGTTGTTATTGTTAAGTGTGCTAAGAGATATTTGCAGGTTCTGGAGCCTACTTAACATCAGTATGTCTTTAAAAACTATGTTGCTGATACAGCTCAAAAATAAATAACGAATTTTAATAATTATTTCGATACTATTTTAGGGTTGACAGTAAGTACGCCAAACTCGCTGCCCTTGGTGAAGCGCGTTATGAAAATTCGTTGGTATTAATACTGCCAAATTTCTCACCAGATGTGAGCTGTCACTTGATCGGAAGCCACTTGAAGTGAGAGAGTTGTGCTAGTGCAATACTTTTGTTATATTAACAAAGACGTGTTCGTAAAAGAAGTTTGGAAGGTAGGAGACGAGATATTGGCAGAAGTAAAGCTGTGAGTACCGGGCGTGAGTCGTGCTTCGGTAGCTCAGATGGTAGAGCACTTGCCCGCGAAACGCAAAGGTCCCGAGTTCGAGTCTCGGTCGGGCACACAGTTTTAATCTGCCAGGAAGTTTCATATCAGCGCACACTCCGCTGCAGAGTGAAAATCTCATTCTGGAGACATGTTCGTACATTGCAAGAAATACAGAACCGAGGTCATTATGTCAAGCAGGCACAGAAAGGGGCAAAAGATATTTATTTGATGTACTGCAGCGTCATTCATTAATATTTTCAAAGTACCCAGATGTGTTTACAAATTCTTCTTATCAGTTTATATGGCAGGAGCATAGCAAGTTCATTGTCAGGCCCTGACCTACACCATAGGCTTATATAGACAGGATAGATGCAGAAATAGAAAAGGTATTACAGCAGCGTGTCATTGAACCAACGGTTAGGTCCTACAATAATCCGTTGTTAATTACCCCAAAGAAAAGAGTCAGAATTTTATCGTCCACTGATTTGAGATAATGGTATTGGCAGAAGCGGTTGAATCCGTCGTGTCCAAGATATACGTCATCTTTATGTAATGCCTCTAATCATTACCTTCACAAACTGCCGCTTAGACTTACCATAAGTTCGGCTACTTCCATTAGATGTTTCAGTATTATTTTTCGTTCTGATTTAAGACAGTGTGTAAGAACGGATCTTCATGATATCTTGAAAGCAGAAAATAGTTGGTACAGGCATATTGATGTGTTAGATATTTAAGCGTGTTTGAAAACTGTAGGGTGCATGGTAACACAGAGAAAACAGATTTTAGTATGTGGGGCTTCTGTATCCTCCCACATCAGAATGTTCGTTACATTTTGGCCATGTTTCGTTTTTCTATTGCAGGGTGTGATCTGCCAGTTTTTGTTTTGCCAGATTATAAACGTTTTATGAACTTAAATATTTTGGCTACTCCATTTGTTTGTGGACAAAATGGTAAAAATTCCCCATGTACTTGGGATGCCCAGGTGCAAACTGACTGTAGTGCGAAACACGTTTATTATGAGGCTTCTCTCTTAACACAACTTGATTTGAGTAAGGATCTTTCTGTTTCGTTGAACAGTTGTAGAACTGGTCTTAGTCTAGAGCTCTTTGAAGAGTTAGAAGTCGATGATGTTATGTATCATCTAACTATTGTTTCTGAGAGCTGAGTACTCACAAAATGTGAATGTTACTATGTAGTTATTGCATTGGAACATTGATGGTTACATGGGGATTTGTCAATTTCGTTTTTATCTGTTCGGTTAGGCGAGCAAGGTACCCATGCACCACAGAGCTTTACAGTTTCTGATGAGTTTAAACATCCGTGATTTATCAGATGAGTGCTATAACTGATTTGATTTCACTGTTACTAAAATCCTAGGAAAAAATGTATTACTGCTGATACTCTCCAGCGCTGCATAATGAGAGCAAGGAGGGTCATAATGAGAATAGGTTAATTTTCTTTTATTTGCCGGGATTTCTTTCCGAAAGTTTTGTTACACGTTCATTTGCCAGAAGTGGTAACAAATGGTACAAGAATCCTTCTTGGAAGGGAGTGAATTCAGAGCGGATAGTTCACTTCACTATTGCAATTTGACAATACTAGGTACGAGGGTCGGTCAAAAAGTAATGCCTCCCATTTTTTTTCTACTTAAAGAAATTAAGTTAAGTGAAAAATTTGAATTTGGCGCCATTCCTCAAACCTTCTTCTGCAATCCACTGCAGTAGTAACTTTCTGTGTCAACAGGTGACAGCACAGCAGAAGTTTGTAAGATGGCCGACATCGATGTTCGTTTGAGACAGCGTTGTGTGATTGAATTCTTGAATGCAGAAGGTGAAACGCCCATACGCATTCATGAAAGACTGAAGAAGGTGTATGGTGTTGTGACAGTGGATGTCAGCACTGTTAGACGATGGGTTCGTCGTTGTAAGGAAGCTGAAGGGCAAACACCGTTGACTGACGAAAAGCGGAGCGGCAGGCCGGTGAGTGCAGTGACTCCACACAACATTCAGCAAGTTGATGACATCATTCGTGGTGACCGTCGGGTGACTGCAGATGAAGTGTGTCGCATTATTTCTCTTAGTAAAGGCAGTGTGATCACGATTATTAAACAATTGGGGTACTCAAAAGTTTGTGCATGGTGGGTTCCAAGAATGTTAACCGATCAGAATAAAGAGGCAAGGAAAACAATAGCCTCCCAACACTTGCAGCGCTTCCGTTTGGAGGGAGATGAGTTTCTGAAAAAAATTGTGACCGGGGACGAAACATGGGTGCATTTTTTTGAACCCGAATCAAAGAGGCAGTCAATGGAGTGGCGTCACACAAGCTCGCCGAGGAAGAAAAAATTCAAAACTGTGCGATCGGCAGGGAAAGTTATGGCAACAGTTTTCTGGGATACAGAGGGTGTGATTCTGGTTGATTTTTTGGAGCAGGGATGCACAATAAATTCTGTTCAATACGTCACAACCCTCAAAAAACTTAAAGCACGTCTTCAGCGAGTTCGCCCAACAAAATCAATGGCAGATGTTCTTCTTTTGCATGACAATGCAAGACCACACACCAGTCGTCACACCTCTGACGAGATTGTCAAAATTGGATGGGAAGTTTTGCCTCATCCCCCATATAGCCCTGACCTGGCACCATCAGACTTCCATCTGTTCGGGCCACTAAAAGAAGCTCATCGTGGGATTCATTTTGAAGATGAGGAGGCCGTCAAAACATCCGTGCGTCAATGGCTTAGGAAGCAGAGCTGTGATTTTTACCGTGCTGGGATACATTCCCTTGTTCAAAGATGGACCAAAACTGTAGAGATGGGCGGAGATTACATTGAAAAATGACAAAATGATCCTCAATGTTGTGGTTTTCAACCTATGTAATTGCATTTAAATTTCCTGACAATTAAACGTAGAAAAAAAAATAGGAGGCATTACTTTTTGACTGACCCTCGTAGTTGAAAATGACATTTTCTTTATGAGAAAGTATATCAGCAATTAGTGTAAGGGGACTTTTATACCGTCTTCATAATACCTGCTGCTTCGTTAACATAGAGAATAGATCCAGTAAGTCACAGCTTCACGAAAATCTTGCCTGAAAGGTAAAGCTAATGACTCTACCTCAATGCTGCCTGTACCTGCGATGAAACATCACTATCCTAGCAGCTATGTTTCAGGGGATTGTGCCAGTGCCTGGTGTTTGAAAATTAAAGCGCTGTAACATGGTGGTCTCTTCAACTCACCGCACATCTTGCATTTCTTTGCCACCTTCTCAGTATAGCCCAGCGCATATTCCTGTAACATAATTCACACTGTAACAAAGGTGCTGCTGAAATCTCAAAAGTTAACAAGCAACATAAATACATTGCCACATGAGATTTTCCTTTTTTATGCCGAACCAGTTTTGGTAATGTAAGTGGAGCAATGTAATGCTGAGGACAAAACTGTGTTGTGCCCTAGAACAATGTACCGAAGCCTGGAAATTGTCTGTCACATTTGCGCTTTCCATTTCTGAATTTCGAGCATTTGCTGAAAAGTAATGAGTCCACACTTTTTATGTGAAATCTCTGAACTGAATTCCGTATGTTTAATGTGAGGATAATGCATTTCAGATGTGTTTGAAATTGCTTTCACTGACAAAGTTTCATGAGCAGCAGTGTTTTTTTGAAAATATGTAAATAACGCAATGTTATAGTAATAACTTATAGTTTGAAGAGACAGGGAGGATTAATTTTCTCAGTTAAACGTGTGCTGTTGTATATAAATTGTTGTTTATAAAACACCTCCCTCTGGGTGAAGCTGACGTGTGTGTGTGTATTAATTGTATTGAAATGTATATATTTGTAATTTTTCGTCTCACGAACTGTAAATTTTCAGTATCTGGCAGCTCAATGTCAACGTCTCGCGTCATTTCAGTCAACGCTCTGCAAGGTGTTCATTGCATGTTCAGTAGTGAAGTGTAAAGATAGAACTAACAGTACGTCTACATCTCCAGCTACAGCCACAAGTCACTGTATGGCGCACGGTGGAGGGTACCTTGTACTACTAGTCGTAATTTGCTTCCTTTTTCCACTCGTAAATGGAACGAGGTATAAACGACTGTCTATATGCATTCGTGGGGCCACTAGTTTCTCTTATCTTGCCATTGTGACCGTAACCATAATGTATGTGGTGGTAGTAGAATCGTTCTGCAGTCAGCTTCAAATTCCGGTTCTTTAAAACTTCTCGGTGGTGCTTCGTGACAAAGGAAGGTGTCTTCCCTCAAAGGATTCCCATTTGAGTTCCCAAAGCAACTCTGTAATACCTGCAAGATGATCACATGTATCGAAAACAAGTCTAAGCGGCACACGTCAGAACTGCTTTCTTTCTTTCTTTAAGCGAACCTGTTGGGAATGGCACACAGTTTAGCAATACTGAAGTATTCCTTGAAAAATGAGTGACGTTTTCCTAAAATTCTCCCAATAAGCCGAAGTCATCCATTCTCCTTCGCTACCACGGCCCTTACGTGCTCGTTTCATTTCAAATAGATTTGTGACGTCACCCCTACACATTTTAACGACGTGCACACCACTCATGCTGTATTCGAACGTTACAGGATTGTTTTTCCTTCTCATCCGCATTAACTTACATTTTTCAACTTTTAGAACATGCTGCCATTCGGCACACCAACGTGAAGTTCTGTCCAATTCATTTTGTATCCTCCTATAGTCGCCTAACGAAGACACCTTCATGTACACCACAGCATCACAAGCAAACAGCCGCAGATCTCTGCCCACCCTGTCCACCAGGTCATTTACATATATAGAGAATGAGGGCGCTCCTGTCACACTTGTAGGACGCACTCCTGACGACACCCTCCCTCTGACGAATACCTGCCGTTGAGGACAACTCACTGTGTTCTATTACTAAAGAAGTTCTTGAGCCACTCACGTATGTGAGAATATAATCCGTATGCTCGGACTATATCATTCTGCAGTGGACACTGTACCAAACGGTTTCCGAAAATCTAGGAATATGGATTCTATGTGTTTCTCTTCACCCATGGTTTGCAGGAAATCATATGAGAAACCAGTAAGCCGTGTTCTGCACGAGCGTTGCTTCATAAATCGGTGCTGGTTTACGGAAAGTAGCTTTTCTGCCTCAAAGAAATTTATTATATTCGAACTGCGAATATCCTCAAGAATTCTGCAGGAAACTGATGTTGAGTGTATTGACCAGTAATTTTGCGGCTCGATTCATTTAGTCACATAATACACATGAGCCATTCGAGCTTTGATCCCAGATAAGGGAGGGTTTCACAATAAATTCAAGCTAAGCAAATGTCAAATAGTCCTTGCTATAAAAATAAATTGTGTTTCTACCCGGTACAGGCGGCTTGTTTTCAAAATTTTTCAGGACGTATGTTTCACTATCCCCCTCAAGGGAGCTGCGCGACGCTCATACGATTCTCCTTAATGAATGATTTTTTAACCAAAAATTAAAATTTCAGCCTGGAAAGAAACCGTCGACTCGCTCAGTGGTTACTATATGACGATGGAAATTGTTGTATGCTTCGTGGCTCGACCTTTTTCTACATGCACGAATTGTTAATTTTGCCTGTCGATATTTCCGCCTTCTTTTTCTAATCCTGAGCATTTTCTGAATGTTGTTATTAAACCACGATGGGTCTTACGCGCTTAGTCGCCACATGCTACTCCAGAGCGCGATTTGCAGCCTGATTAGTCTTGGCCAATGATGCATCCACGCTAATCGCATTGGAACTAAGTGCCGTTGATTTATAGTCTATGTGGAATGCTAACAACTGTTGATCCGCTCTTTGGAGTTTAAAGAACGGTCCTAGCTTTCTTGATCGACTGAATTTAAACTTTGTATTATTTCCAGCTGCTCGGTTCAGCACCAATGACTACGGTAGATTTTAATGGCATATGTCTATTCTAGCATCTTCAGAAAACTCATTTATCTATCTGCGCCTCATATTCTCGCGAGTCAATGTCCCTTTTATCTTTCCTCATCCGAATCAGAGACTTTCACAATGAGTGAAAATTTAAGTTCGTCATTGCTCTCTCAGTCCTTCCTGGAAACTCCCTCCTGACGACAAAAATAAGACAGAGGTAGTGTCATTGTCTCTCCTCCCACGAGGTGGGTGTCGGGCCTTACCCAAAAACGTTGCTCTCTGCTGTTCTATTCCTATCATGAATGGCTTCTGTGGTGCTTAGCTGCAGACGAATTTAGAAAGATAACGAGAATTAGTTCAACTGCAGAGGAATTTGGTGAGTATACAACTGAACGACAGGTGGTTGAATGGTAACGAAATAAATTGCGTAACGGTGATAATGTAAATAGATAGAAAGGCCAGTGGGTTCTACACAAAGGTATCTTGTTTAATACATGCAGATATGGTTTAGAACGAAGGAGAGTGTGTATTCCTTTGGATTATAGATGTGAATTCATTTGGTATATCTACTGGACTTACGGTCATTTTGGTATTAAGAAATATATAGCTCACTTACGGAGATATCACTATTGTAAAAGCATTAATCGAATGATCAGAAAGAAATTAAGTACATGTAAGCTATGCCAACAAACCAAGTATGCATTAGACACTAGGCTGGTACTCATTTTCCATTTATACGTAGGAAGTTCGCTGACATTTCTTCAACTGACATGTTTTGCCGGTTACCGAAAGGAATAGATGGTAAATGTTAAATTATAGTCACGGTAGACGTATGTTCGAAGTTCCTTACATTACATCCTGTCAAAGCTGCCACTGGCCAAGCTGTTTCTATCGGGATTCCATATCTAACGCTGGGAAACCTGAGAGGTAACATCTGACATTGGCCCCCCCTGCGGGTCCGGGGATTAGAATAGGCCCGAGGTATTCCTGCCTGTCGTAAGAGGCGACTAAAAGGAGTCCATCCCCCTCACGGGGGTAGTTAGCGCCTGCGTCCGGAGACGGACGGTTTCACGACCTATAATCGTGGTCTTTTTGGTTTTCCACTTCTCGTTTCTTTCTTCCTTCCTTTTGTTGGTTCCTTTCTTTGCTCTTCTCCACTTCACTGTCTTCCTTACTCTTTCCCTTGACTCCTCCTTGCCTTCTCATTGCCTTTTTCTCCTTGCCTTCTCATTGCCTTCTTCTCCTTGCCTTCTCCTTGCCTCCTTCTCCTTGCTTTCTCATTGCCTTCTTCTCCTTGCCTTCTCTGGTCTCCGCCTCGGCGTTTGAGACAGTCTGTCCTCTTTCTCCCTCTCTCTCCTCTTTCCTCTTCTTCCTTCCTCCCTGTGCGTGTCTGAAGGCCGACCCACGCGTTCGCACGCGTAGCCGGTGACGGGGTAACGCGTAAGTCCCCGCCCTGGGTAGACATGTAAGGCACGCGCGTACCCCCTGGTAAAGGCCAGGCCCGGGGAGGGGTGATTGCCTGAGCTGATACCTTCTGACCATGCCGATTGGTCCCTCCGTCTGTTTCTCGGGAGGTGTGACCTGAGGTGTAAACATTCACCTAAGGCGGGAGTGCCCTCTGAGAGGGTCCCCACAAGGAAGGAGCGCGCCATCGGAGACGCTGGCAATCATGGGGGATTCCTCCGCAATGGATTCTACTCCATCGCTTTCGACTTCGACCCATAAACGGAAACGTGACCAGCCAACAGTGACAAAAATACTACCGCCTGCCCCACAGTTCCTCGTAGTTTCTCGATCTGAGGACGGAAAGGATTTTTCCTCTGTCAACCCTTTCGTTATCCAGAAGGGCGTAGATGCCATAGCCGGATCTGTCAAATCTTGTACCAGGTTGCGTAACGGTACCTTATTACTAGAAACTGAGAGCGCCTTTCAGGCACAAAAACTGCTTCGGGCCACACTCCTGTACACATTCCCTGTCCGGGTGGAGGCTCACCGAACTTTGAATTCGTCTCGTGGTGTGGTCTACACTAGATCCCTCGACGGTTTGACTGACGAGGAGATTCAATCTTTCCTCGCTGAGCAGGGCGTGACGGCTGTCCATCGGGTCATGAAAAAGGTCAACAATGACCTTGTACCGACCCGGACACTTTTCTTAACCTTCGATAGTGTTAAGCTGCCATCGCGCATCAAGGCGGGCTACGAGGTTATTTCTGTTCGCCCCTATGTCCCGACACCTACGCGCTGCTACCAGTGTCAGCGTTTCAATCACACTCGACAGTCTTGTTCCAATGCGGCTAAATGTGTCACTTGTGGCAGGGATGCCCATGAGGGTGACTGTCCACCTCCGTCTCCTCGTTGTGTGAACTGTCAGGGTGACCATGCCGCATCCTCCCGCGACTGTCCCGTCTATAAGGAAGAACGCTGTATCCAGGAAATTAGAGTCAAAGAGAAAGTGTCCACCTCGGCTGCTCGCAAGCTATTGGCTAGTAGGAAGCCCACGCTGCTCCCAGCGGGGAAATACAGCACTGTCCTCGCCTCTCCTCGGACTACCCGGGAGGTCGCAACCCAGACATGCGATCTGACCTTCAGCACCACGGTCGTCCGTTCGGCCAGTGCTAAGATCGCGCGGTCGACGTCTCCTCTTCGTCCCCTCACCCCACAGACACCAGCCCCTTCATCAGCTTCTGCTAAGACGAAGACCCAGAAGTCAGATGCACGGGCCTTCAAGAAGGAACCGTCCCGTGCAGACTTCCTACGTACCTCGATCTCCCAGCCTTCGTCCGGTACTTCCACCAAACGACCATCCAAGAAGGCTAATAGGAAGCACAGTTCTCCTTCTCCGCCACGGCGCATTTCTTCTCCTGCGCCACCCAGCGGTTGCCGCCCCAGGCCGTCATCCCTTTCGCCTGGCCGCACCGCTGGTAGCCGAACATCTGGCCGTTCACCGGCGGAGGAAGCTCCCCCTCCCGGCCATCTTCCCAAGATGGCCGATGAACCTATAGAACCAATGGACGATGACTGTCCGCCTACTGATAGCGGCGGCAGTGCTCGCTCGAAGCCAGGCCCTCAGCGGCCTTCGAGGTGACCCCTTCTCTCATCTTCCTTTTCTTCCGATGGCACTTATTAACTGGAATATTCGCAGCGTTCGCTCCAACCGAGAGGACTTGAAGTTGCTGCTCCGCTCGCATCGTCCGCTCGTCGTAGCCCTCCAGGAAACGAAGCTACGCCCATGCGATCAAATTGCCTTGGCACACTACACCTCTGTGCGTTTTGACCTACCCCCTGTGGTAGGTATCCCAGCTCATGGAGGGGTTATGTTGCTGGTCCGGGATGATATTTACTACGATCCCATCACGTTGCACACCGGCCTGCAGGCAGTTGCCATCCGCATTACTCTCCCCACTTTTACGTTTTCCTTTTGTACCGTTTACGCTCCATCGTCATCTACCGTTACCAGGGCAGACATGACGCAACTTGTTGCTCAGCTCCCTGCACCATTTTTGTAAACTGGAGACTTCAATGCCCACCATCCTCTTTGGGGCTCTCCAGCATCCTGCCCGAGGGGCTCCTTGTTAGCAGACCTTTTCAACCAGCTCAATCTTGTCTGCCTCAATACTGGCGCCCCTACTTTTCTTTCGGACACATCTCATACCTATTCCCATTTAGACCTCTCTATATGTACTCCCCAACTTGCACGCCGGTTTGAGTGGTATGCCCTTGCTGATACATATTCGAGCGACCACTTCCCGTGTATTATCCATCTCTTGCAGCATACTCCCTCTCCGTGCTCCTCTCGTTGGACCATCTCCAAGGCAGACTGGGGGCTCTTCTCTTCCAGGGCGACCTTTCAGGATCAAACCTTCACAAGCTGCGATCGTCAGGTCGCACACCTCACGGAAGTCATTCTCGCTGCTGCTGAATATTCCATCCCTCACCCTACCTCTTCTCCACGTCGCGTACCGGTCCCCTGGTGGACCGCAGCATGTAGGGACGCTATACGTGCTCGTCGACGTGCTTTACGCACCTTTCAACGCCACCCTACAGTGGCGAATTGTATTACTTATAAACGATTACGTGCTCAGTGTCGTCGTATTATTAAAGAAAGCAAGAAAGCCAGCTGGGCTGCTTTCACCAGCACCTTCAACAGTTCTACTCCTTCTTCTGTTGTCTGGGGTAGCCTGCGCCGGCTATCTGGCACTAAGGTCCACTCCCCAATTTCTGGCTTGAAGGTCGCGAATGAAGTCCTTGTGGCCCCTGAGGCTGTCTCTAATGCCTTCGGCCGCTTTTTCGCCGAGGTTTCGAGCTCCGCTCATTACCACCCTGCCTTCCTCCCCCGCAAACAGGCCGCGGAGGCTAGGCCACGTGACTTCCGCTCCTCGAATTGTGAAAGTTATAATGCCCCATTCACCATGCGGGAACTCGAAACCGCACTTGGCCGATCACGGTCCTCCGCTCCAGGGCCTGATTCTATTCATATTCAGATGCTGAAGAACCTTTCTCCTGCGGGTAAAGGTTTTCTTCTTCGTACATACAATCGCATCTGGATTGAGGGACATGTTCCCGCATGCTGGCGCGAGTCTATTGTTGTCCCGATTCCTAAGCCGGGGAAGGACAGGCACTTGCCTTCCAGTTATCGACCTATCTCGCTTACCAGCTGTGTCTGTAAAGTGATGGAGCGAATGGTTAACTCTCGATTGGTTTGGCTGCTCGAGTCTCGACGCCTACTTACCAATGTACAATGTGGATTTCGAAGGCGCCGCTCTGCTGTCGACCATCTGGTTACCTTGTCGACCTTCATCATGAATAACTTCTTGCGGAAGCGCCCGACCGCGGCTGTGTTCTTTGATTTGGAGAAGGCTTACGACACCTGTTGGAGGGCGGGCATTCTCCGCACCATGCATACGTGGGGCTTTCGCGGTCGCCTCCCTCTTTTTATTCGTTCCTTTTTAATGGATCGACAGTTTCGGGTACGTGTGGGTTCTGTCCTGTCCGACACCTTTCGCCAGGAGAATGGGGTGCCACAGGGCTCAGTTTTGAGCGTCGCTCTCTTCGCCATCGCGATCAATCCAATAATGGATTGCCTCCCAGCTGATGTATCAGGCTCCCTTTTCGTGGACGATTTTACCATCTATTGCAGCGCGCAGTGTCCACGTGTCTTGGAGCGCTGTCTTCAGCGTTCTCTTGACCGTCTTTACTCCTGGAGTGTCGCCAATGGCTTCCGTTTTTCTGCCGAGAAGACGGTCTGTATTAACTTCTGGCGCTACAAAGAGTTTCTCCCACCGTCCTTACGACTCGGTCCCGTTGCTCTCCCACTCGTGGAGACAATCAAATTTTTAGGCCTTACCTTTGACAGGAAACTTAGCTGGTCTCCACATGTGTCATATTTGGCCGCCCGTTGTACCCGTTCTTTAAATGTCCTCCGTGTTCTCAGTGGTATGTCGTGGGGAGCGGATCGAACCGTCCTACTTCGTCTATATCGGTCGATCGTCCGCTCCAAGCTGGATTATGGGAGCTTCGTATACTCCTCTGCACGGCCATCCATCTTACGCCGCCTCAACTCCATACAACATCGGGGTTTACGACTTGAGATCGGAGCATTTTATACCAGTCCCGTAGAGAGTCTTCATGCTGACGCTGGCGAATTGCCACTCACCTACCGGCGCGATATACTGCTTTGTCGGTATGCCTGTCGGCTACTGTCAATGCCCGACCATCCTTCTTATCGTTCCTTTTTTGACGACTCTCTTGACCTTCAATACGGGTTGTATGTCTCTGCCTTGCTACCCCCTGGAGTTCGCTTTCGTCGCCTCCTTCAACACCTTCATTTTTCACTCCCTGCAACCTTTCGAGTGGGCGAGAGCCGCACGCCACCTTGGCTCCAGGCTCAGGTCCGCGTTCACCTCGACCTCAGCTCGCTCCCAAAAGAGGTCACCCCCGGTTCGGTCTACCACTCCCGTTTTTTGGAACTTCGTTCGAAGTTCAACAACATGACTTTCATTTATACAGATGGCTCTAAGACCAATGACGGGGTCGGGTGTTCCTTTATTGTCGGGGCACAAAGTTTCCAATACCGGCTCCATGGCCATTGTTCGGTCTTCACAGCTGAGCTCTTTGCCCTCTACCAGGCTGTTCTGTACATCTGCCGCCACCGACATTCTGCTTATGTCATCTGCTCAGATTCCCTGAGCGCCATCCAGAGCCTCAGTGATCCGTACCCGGTTCACCCTTTCGTACACCGGATCCAACGCTCTCTTCAGCAGCTGGTGGACGTCGGTACGCCGGTTAGCTTTATGTGGGTTCCTGGCCATGTCGGTATCCCTGGGAACGAAGCTGCAGATGCCGCGGCCAAGGCTGCGGTCCTCCAGCCTCGGACAGCTTCTTGTTGTGTCCCTTCGTCCGATTTTAGCAGGGTCATTTGTCGGCGCGTTGTGTCGCTGTGGCATGCCGATTGGGCTGCACTTACCGACAACAAGCTTCGGGCCTTAAAACCTCTTCCCGTGGCTTGGACGTCCTCCTCACGCCTTTCTCGGCGGGAGGAGGTCGTTTTAGCAAGGTTAAGAATTGGCCACTGCCGGTTCAGCCATCGCCATCTGCTGACGGCTGCGCCGGCGCCGTTCTGCCCATGTGGGCACTTGCTGACGGTTCGTCACATTTTAATGTCCTGTCCCGATCTTAAAACACTGCGCCTCGATCTTAACCTGCCTACTACTTTAGATGCCATTTTAGCGGATGACCCACGAGCAGCTGCTCGTGTTCTTTGTTTTATCAATTTGACAAACCTCGCTAAGGACATTTGATGATGTTTTTTAATCCTATGCCTGTCAGTCTGTCTTTTATTGTGTTTTCCCTTTTAGTTGTTGTTGTCAACTTGTGCCTCGCGGTGCATTCTTAGAGTAGTCAGGGCGCTAATGACCATTGAAGTTGTGCGCCCGAAAACCACCAAAAAAAAAAAAAAAAATCTGACATTGGAGTGCAGTTTATATATAGAGAATTGAAGAATTCATAAAATAACAGGTTTAGCACGTGGCTACATTCAGCGCCCACACCTAATATGCTGCATACCCACTTACTCCTAAATATAAAAATCAATGCCAATTTTGACCACACTAATTAAAATCTATTTAGAAATTTAAAAAAAATTATTTGTAAATGTTGACCATCCTGAGCGAACTAGAATTTAAAAAAAATAATTTGATGTTCCATATCATTAAATATTCTTTTATAATCAGTCAACAAATTTTCAGCAACACCTTTTGATTGGAAACGTATCAGGTTTTTTTCTGGTGGTACTCTCTTTATTTCATTTCAGCCCACTAAATTTTCTTTAGTCAGTATCGCTTTTGGACTGCGATTCACCCATCGTCTTATTCTTCTTCTTCTTCTTCTTCTTCTTCAGGCATCCTCTTGGCAACAATTTCTGCAGATGGTGCAGTTGCTAATAACAGATGTCCTCATTTTCTTCTTGATGTGCTCAAGCAAATAACAATAGCATTGTCCAGGCAAATGTAAACGTTATTTGCTTGCCTGTGGAGACAGCGGAATAGCTGTAGGTTTTAAGTTGTATATACAGTTAGTATTTGAGAACAAAGCTGATTGAAGAGCAAAAATGAGACATCTGCTAGCGGTTTCCTGGTCCAGCTCCAGCTGCTAAGGCTGTCCAGGAAGCTGTGGGTGGACAGCACGGCGCGGCCTCCCCGCCGCTCCGGATGGCGATCAGAATTTGAGTGAGACACAGGTCACTCAGGAGGCAGGAGCTACGCTATATTTCACGCCAGCCAGCCTGCTGAATTGATCTATTTTCTTTGATTTTTCAGCCAAATATTAACCAGTTTCTTAAAAAATCAAAATTCTGGTATAATCTACATGAAAATGGATGTTGTTGTGGTCTTCAGTCCTGAGACTGGTTTGATGCAGCTCTCCATGCTACCCTATCCTGTGCAAGCTTCTTCATCTCGCAGTACCTACTGCAACCTACATCCTTCTGAATCTGCTTGGTGTATTAATCTCTTGCTCTCCCTCTACGATTTTTACCCTCCACGCTGCCCTCCAATACTAAATTGGTGACCCCTTGATGCCTCAGAACATGTGCTACCAACCGATCCCTTCTTCTAGTCAAGTTCTGGCACAAACTTCTCTTCTCCCCAAACCTATTCAACACCTCCTCATTAGTTATGTGATCTACCCATCTAATCTTCAACATTCTTCTGTAGCACCACATTTCGAAAGCTTCTATCCTCTTCTTGTCTAAACTATTTATCGTCCATGTTTCACTTCCATACATGGCTTCACTCCATACAAATACTTTGAGAAACGACTTCCTGACACTTAAATCTATACTCGATGTTAACAAATTTCTCTTCTTCAGAAACGCTTTCCTAGGCATTGCCAATCTACTTTTGCTATTTGGGGAGCAAAATAACTGATGATGGTCGAAGTAGAGAGGATATAAAAACTCCTTCACTACTTTAAGTGTCTCATTTCCTAATCTAATATCCTCCTTTCAAGACACTGTCCATTCCGTTCAACTGCTCTTCCAAGTCGTTTGCTGTCCCTGACAGAATTACAATGTCATCGGCGAACCTCAAAGTTTTCATTTCTTCTCCACCGATTTTAATACCTACTCCGAATTTTTCTTTTGTTTCCCTCACTGCTTGCTCAATACACAGATTGAATAACATCGGGGAGAGGCTACAACCCTGTCTCACTCCCTTCCCAACCACTGCTTCCCTTTCATGCCTCTCAACTCTTATAACTGCCATTTGGATTCTATACAAATTGTAAACAGCCTTTCGCTCCCTGTATTTTACCCCTGCCACCTTCAGAATTTGAAAGAGCGTATTCCAGTAAACATTGTCGAAAGCTTTCTCTAAGTCTAGGTTTGCCTTTCCTTAATCTAGCTTCTAAAATAAGCCGTAGGGTGAGTATTGCCTGACGTGTTCCAATATTTCTACGGAGTCCAAACTGATATTCCCCAAGGTCGGCTTCTACTAGTTTTTTCCATTCGTCTGTAAAGAATTCGCGTTAGTATTTTGCAGCCGTGACTTATTAAACTGATAGTTCGGTAATTGTCACATCTGTCAACACCTGCTTTCTTTGGGATTGGAGTTATTATATTCTTCTTGAAGTCTGAGGGTATTTCGCCTGTCTCATACATCTTGCTCACCAGATGGTAGAGTTTCGTCAGGACTGGCTCTCCCAAGGCCGTCAGTAGTTCTAATGGAATGTTGTCTACTCCCGGGGCCTTGTTTCGACTCACTGCGTGAAGAGTTTGGCAGAGCACAGAAAGACCTATCATATCTCTCATTTCATCTTCATTTGCATCCTCTTCCATTTCCATAATATTGTCCTCAAAAACGTCGTCCTTGTATAGACCGTCTATATACTCCTCCCACCTTTCTGCTTTCCCTTCTTACTTAGAACTGGATTTCCATCTGAGCTCTTGATATTCATACAAGTGGTTCTCTTTTCTCCAAAGGTCTCTCTAATTTTCCTGTAGGCAGTATCTATCTTACCCCTAGTGAGATAAGCCTCTACATCCTTACATTTATCCTCTAGCCATCCCTGCTTAGCCATTTTGCACTTCCTGTCGATCTCATTTTTGAGACGTTTTTATTCCTTTTTGCCTGCTTCATTTACTGCATTTTTATATTTTCTCCTTTCATCAATTAAAATCAATATTTCGTCTGTTACCCAAGAATTGCTACTAGCCCTCGTCTTTTTACCTACTTGACCCTCTGCTGCCTTCAATACTTCATCCCGCAAAGCTACCCATTCTTCTTCTACTGTATTTCTTTCCCCCATTCCTGCCATTTGTTCCCCTACGCTCTCACTGAAACTCTGTGCAACCTCTGGTTTAGTCAGTTTATCCAGGTCCCATCTCCTTAAATTCCCACCTTTTTGCAGTTTCTTCCGTTTTAATCTACAGTTCTTAACCAATATATTGTGGTCAGAGTTCATATCTGCCCCTGGAAATGTCTTGCAGTCTAAAACCTGGTTCCTAAATCTCTGTCTTACCATCATATAATCTATCTGAAATCTGTTAGTATCTCCAGGCTTCTTCCATGTATACAACCTTCTTTTATGATTCTTGAACCAAGTGTTAGCTATGATTAAGTTATGCTCTGTGCAAAATTCTACAAGGCGGCTTCCTCTTTCATTTCTTCCCCCCAATCCATATTCACCTACTATGTTTCCTTCTCTCTCTTTCCCTACTGACGAATTCCAGTCACCCATGACTATTAAATTTTCGTCTCCCTTCATTATGTGAATAATTTCTTTTATTTCATCATACATTTCTTCAATTTCTTCGTCATCTGCAGAGCTAGTTGGCTTATAAACTTGTACTACTGTAGTAGGCGTCGGCTTCGTGTCTATCGTGGCCACAATAATGCGTTCACTATGCTGTTTGTAGAACTTACCCATCTTCGTACTTTTTTATTCATTATTAAACCTACTCCTGCATTACCCTATTCGACTTTGTATTTATAACCCTGTATTCGCCACACCAAAAGTCTTGTTCGTCCTGCCACCGAACTTCACTAATTCTCACTATATGTAGGTTTAACCTATCCATTTCATTTTATAAATTTTCTAACCTACCTGCCCGTTTAAGGGATCTGACATTCCACGCTCCGATCCGTAGAACGCCAGTTTTCTTTCTCCTGATAACGACGTCCTCTTGAGTAATTCCAGCCCGGAGATCCAAATGGGGGACTATTTTACCTCTGGGATATTTTACCCAAGAGGACGCCATCATCTTTAACCATACAGTAAAGCTGCATGCCCTCGGGAAAAATTACGGCTGTAGTTTTCCCATGCTTTAAACCGTTCGCAATACCAGCACAGCAAGTCCGTTTTGGTTAGTGTTACAATGCCAGATCAGTCAATCATCCAGACTGTTGCCCCTGCAACTACTGAAAAGGTTGCTGCCCCTCCTCAGGAACCACGCGTTTGTGTGGCCTCTCAACAGATACCCCTCCGTTGTGGTTGCACCTACGGTACGGCTATCTGTATCGCTGAGGCACGTTCTGTTCCGACAGGACCTTCCGGTGTAGTTGTAACGTTGACACTGGTAGTACTGCATCGAATTTGGAATGTACAGTTGGACTTTGATGAATTCATAGCCTGCTCTGATCATTGATGGGAGCACTATCACATCAAACGTGAGAAAAAGAGTGTATTTAACCACTAAGGTTGCACCAGCCTTTTACATTACCCGATGGACTTCGTTGACGACGGTCAGATCATCGAGCAACCGAGTGCAAATAACGACACGCGAAAAATTCAGCTTTCGATGAGCCTCAACATGGACACGTTAGTCATGGAGGAGCGAAGCTGCCAGCAGTCGTTGGGCTTGGGTGTCACAATTACTCTTCCTAAGCAAATTCCCATTACATAAACGAAAGCAGGATTTCACAGGGCCGGTAACTGCATCAGCACCTGTCTGAATGATAAACGGATTAATTGTAGAAAAGGACTGACCTTCTTAGGTATATGAGACCACAAGGACCCGACGTGCAGCTGAGAGAGTCTGGGAATGTTTATCTTCATTCCATCTGCATTTAGTAGATATAGACTGAGATGGTAACTGGCTCATTGTGAGAAAATCCCCCGTGATTGCCAGCGTCTCTAATGCAATGGCGTGCTCCTTCCAACTGGGGCCCCCTGAGAGGGCTGGCATACCCACTTTAGGTGATCGTTCACGCCTCATGTCACATCTCCCAAGCTCCTGACAGAGGGGCCAGTAGGATATTTGGGAAGGTAACAACTCAGGCAGTCAGTCACCTCTCCCTGGGCCTGTCCTGTACCAGTGAGTACATGCAGAACCTACCTGTCTACCCAGGACTGGAAATAACGCGTTACCCAATCATCTGTTATGTCGCAGTGTGGCAGATGTATGGGCTTTGTTTCAGGAGCGCCCAGGGAGGGAGGAAAAACAAATAAAGAGGAACCTCAAACGCTGAAGCAGAGGAATAATAGGAGATTGACTACGAAGTGGAAAGAAAGAGAAAAAAAATATTGTGGGGCCTATTCTGATGTCAGGCTACTGAAAATTCAGAACACATTCCCAAAAATATCCCAGACAGGTCGTCGAAAGAAGCGGAAAAAGAATAGCAAGAGGATAGACATGCAGCACAGAAGGCAAAAGATGCTGCAAAGGCTGAGGCCCCATGGTAGCCAAGCATGAACTGACCAAAGTGTGTTGTGCCCTGTGGGTCGGGAGGGGGGGCGGCGGTCATACAGACAGTTCAGCATACAAGGCTGTGGAGTGGGATGGTTAGCGCAGCAACGGCAATATCATTCACAGTTTGCACGATAATTTATTTTTGCAAGTTTAACCAGTGAGTGTGTGGACTAATGCAGCAAATATCTTCCTCCATGAAATACACCAATGAAGTACTGATTACACAGTAAACAGTTTCTAGTTAATACACGTGACAATACTCCAAAATTTTTATGTTTGTAAAAATATAAATAAGTTTTAGACTTAAAAAATACGCGCCTAGCGCTTACTAAACGACCTGTGAACAACAATTTATCTCTTCAAAGCAATTTGAATAATATTTGCAATTTTTGAAAAATACGCGCCTGGATCTTACTACACTATGTCAATAACCCTCCCATTAGCAGTTGTAATTAACGAACATGCGCCACTGTGCTCACGAAGTCTAAGATATTTAAGACCAAACGCCACAAGGCGCTCAACAAATGATTCATTAAACACCAAGAGACCAGTGCGAAATATGGTCCGAATTTAACCGTTAGCAGCCATCTGAATAAAGCCATGCGTGTATAAGAGAGTAAGACACATACAGTAAACTTTTTACTGTTTCACAGTTCCTACCTCCAACTGCCAGCAGACCGACATGAGATGGCTCGGCCTTTTCTAACACCAGCACCTCGGTGCATCAGTCGCTAAGGGAGCTGCACCAGACCCGTGACCGGCCATGGCAGCGGAGATCTGCCCTGAACTCCCGCCTGTTAACTACCCACATCACACAGGCCCCCTGATGGACTCAACTACGACACACTAAAACTCTAAATGAACATATTGTTGCATACAAGGATGAAAAATTACAAAGGGGGAACAAACCCATTCCAACTAGGGGAAGTGAGAGTAACGTTCCTATATTAGTCTATACAAACAGTGCCTGTTCACATTAGCAATAGCTTTGAATTGAAGCTACAACAAACTGAGGACTAAACCAAAAGCCAGGCAATGAATATTATTGCTGGAACATCAATAATAGCCACCAAACTCAAAGTAGAATATTGGGCTAATAAGAGCAAAGCGATCTGTCTAACAGTCACAACTATATAACATGTTGACTATCACATATTACACTGCTTCAGAACATTAGCTGTCTTAAGTGGAGCCTAATTACGCCTCAAAAAGTGCTGGAAATCTTGTCCATAAGTTTCATCAGAACTTTAAAGCAGCGCAGGACGTTGTCCTTTACAAGTAAATAAGCAATTATCAGGCGAAATGTCTTACCACATTCATAAACTGGAATTGATCACATGGGTCACCGAGAGGTGCTGGATGAAAATCAGCATCTGAAGGTCTTCGCTCCTCCCAGTAGTGAGACCGGCGTGCAAACACCACACAGGCAGGCAACCTCACCGACCAGGGCACAACACAGTCCCTCTCCTTGACTCCACACACGCCACTCGCGGCACCATCTCTAAGTTCGCAACTGCTGCTACTCTCCATAGCGCAGCTCCCCTTCTATATTCTGTGGGCTCACTCGATGCCGACATACTACTCGCGTCATCTGTGGGGCTTGCTTCATACCACCAGTCAGACAATTTTACATGCAAGGATCGGGAACCAGCCCACTAGTCATATATCGAATCAAGCGCCACAGCTCATTCTTCCCCCATCAAAATCTCCATAAAGCCCGTCCGCTAATTTATATCAAGCGAGGAACAGAGAATTTATTTCCATCCCTTGATCTTGGAGATATGTACTCTCGAAAACTTCCCAGTAGCAATGTTACGTACCGATAGGGTGACTGGGTAAAGAATCTGGATAACCTCAAGGTGCTACAAAGCACGGTGCCAATTTATGAGAAATTGGGGCCATATCTTGACCCCTGGCAGAAAGATTGTGGATGAAACCTTATCACCAACAAGCACCTTTAACTCGCTTTGCCCCTGACTGTAACAGCGCACCTGCCTCTAGCGTGTGATACTAATATTTCGTCACACTTGTTTCCAGTTCTCTTAAATTAGGTCACGTGTTCATTTCTCAAGGAGCTGGTCATTAACTGACCACAGGTTGGCCAAGGGGAGTTAAGACCATGAGCAAACATCAATGATGTGGGGATGGTTTTAAGTGTTTCATGGTAGGTGGAAGTAACCGCCAAATTAAACCATGGTACTGAAGGAACCCACTTGTGGAGTGAATGAGAATGGAAAATAATTATGGCTGCCTGCAGATTGTAGTTCACTCTCTCAACAAATCAAGGTTTCGGGCAGTATGGTATAGTCCTCGAATGAGATAGTGAGTTGTCAAAGCAGAATCTTTAACCTGTTGTAGAGAAGAAGACAGGAGCATTGCACGGCAATGGTACAGAGAGTTACAACTATGAAAAATATCGGTGACAAGTAAAGAACAGTTCACCCAACAGTCGTCACCCTGCTTCTTGATACCAACCAAACTAATCTGAGCAGACCAGAATGTACCAGTTGCTGTAACTATTACATGGAAGGGGCCGACACAATCAACAAAGAGCGTATTCATGAGAAGGTGATCATTTGAAGATTGTAAAAGTCCCCTACAAGTATTGGAACTGGGTTTAGCAATTTTACATTCATGCCACTGACCCACCAAATGCTATATATCTTGATACAAAGTAGGTCAACTAAGAAATTCCCTAACCCTGGCAAGGATCCAACAGATTGCTAAATGCCCTCCAATCACAGCCTTATGAAAGCAATGGAAAATTGCGGCAACCAAGTCTTGCGTAACACAAATCTTGGTCTACTTATCCCGCTTGCTCTAATAACACAATTTCCCTATTGTATGTTAATAACTTTTGTTTAATCTTACACAGACCGGGGTCTTGGTCTTGATGGTGCTCCAAATTACAAAATAACTTAGGGATCATTCTTAACACCTCAGCAACCCTGTTGACATATTAAAAACATCTCCCCAAAGTCCTGTAAGGGTTCACTCTCTCCCTGAACGCTAAGGGAGTATATGTTGGGCAATTAATTTTTCGTATGTGGAGACATTCATCCCTAACAATATTCTTCCTCAAATCCTGCAGGGTTCCTTGATTTTGTAATACTTCCGCAAGATTAGAACTCGACTACCCATTCGCCATAGGACATTATGAATGCAGAAAAACTGACGACTACACGTTGCCGCGGCTCCACATTTTATTTTCAAGCAAGACGCCAGTAAGACAAGGTTTATTAGCTTCATTATAGAACCACCTCAAACTGTGTGCATGCAGCAGCTTGGGAGTTGAAATAAACTTATTGTTTACATCCTAACCACAGCCTGCCACACGGTTCAAGTTCGCAATCTGCCGCTGATATACCGTCTGTAATCAACAAGGCTTGCTGTTGTCTTATTTAGTTCATAAACGACGCCGTTTGTAATTTCTAATGCAATTGTTTTTACATGGTGACAACGACCCAAGCCTGGTCATGTCGCTATATTTCTTCATCATACATTAGTTTACGAAAGAGTATCCACAAGCTCTGTGAGAAAATATGAGTATGGAACTCATTACATGAATGTAGAAAATGTATATGATGGAATAACACCTGGAACGTTCTCGTACATCGTACTAATGACTTTTTTTATTATTATTATTAAATGGTTCAAGTGGCTCTGAGCACTATGGGACTCAACTGCTGAGGTCATTAGTCCCCTAGAACTTAGAACTAGTTAAACTTAACTAACCTAAGGACATCACAAACATCCATGCCCGAGGCAGGATTCGAACCTGCGACCGTAGCGGTCTTGCGGTTCCAGACTGCAGCGCCTTTAACCGCACGGCCACTTCGGCCGGCTAAAATTGTGCTGCCCCCTGTGAGAATCGAACTCACGACCCCTGGTTTACAAGACCAGTGCTCTGCCCCTTAGCTAAGGAGGCTACTAATGACTGCTGTCTTCTATTGCATCGTGCAGTTCGAATCAATAAGCGGCTGTGCATTGATTATTTAGTCGCTGGAAGGCTAGTAAACGACAGTGGCCTTTATGGAGATAACCTTTCTCTACCACCGTAGTTTAATTCATCACACATTCATATTGCAGTTGTGTTTGTCCATTGACAACGCACAAAGCCACCTACCCGCAATCTTTCTGTGGCAGTTTCTGCGATCACAGCGGCCGAAAACCGTTTATTAAGAACTTACAACAGGATCTACGAACTCTGCTTAGAAAGGTTAGTGCTTGCTGGGCCAAATGGTGTACAAAGACAAACTATGTCTGTGCGACATGACATTTTCAACGGAAGAAATGAACGTATATGTTTCTGCGCCTCTAAAAACTTGGGCGAGCGAAATGTAATTGTTTTTTTTTTCTTTTTTAAGTTTTTGCGAGCCACATCTAGGCAGTGGGGGGCAGCACAACCAGTGTGCTAAGGAAATAAGCCAATGGGCAGTACTGTTGACATTTTGCCAAAACACTCCGGACATATGAGGTTTGCGACAACAGTCACGGCTGAGGCACACAGAACCGCTAACACAGCGGCAAAGTGTGATCCGGCGCGAAGTGACTCAGCTCAGCAGTGCTTCATAGCCCAACCCCCTCTTCCGCCATTTACCAGGAAATCGGATAAAAGTACGTATTAAAACAAGGCATCCTGTAAACAGAAATTTAAAAACACTCTCCCCTCCCAGTCCACTGTATCTCCAACCGTTCACAGCATAGTACTTCTTACCTCAGTCACAATACTGAAATTCCAAGATGACGGAAACAGAACAATTCTCTCATCTTTCCAACCAGTGACAGAGTAATATTTAAATGTCTGCCTTCTTCACTGGGTGGGAACGTGCTTGCCTCCCCCCGCCCCCCCCCCCCCCGCCTCCCCCCTCCCCGTGCAAGCGGACCCTGGTTTGATTCCCGGCCGGATTGGAGATTTTTCAGCGCTCGTGGACTGGCTGTTGTGTTGTCCTCATCTTCATTCCATCCTCATCACCGGGGTGCAAGTCGCCCAGTGTGGCTTCTGCTGAAGTAAGAACTGCACTTGGCGGCCGAACTTCCCCAGATGGGACCTGTCGGCCAACGGTGCCATACGCTCATTCCCATTTTTTGAATATTTAAATGACGTGTCAGAAATGCAGTAAAACATGTAGCCTAAACTTGAAAGTCAAAAATATTCGTTATATATTTGAAAGCCAAATATATGCATTATTTTCAATATAAAATGGCATTCAAGTTACACAACTTACGTAGGGAGCGTTTGTGTGCTTTATAATTCACCTCTATTTCTTCGGACCAGTTATAGAGAAGTAACAAAATTCCAAGATGGTGGAAATAGATGAGTTTTGTTCTTTATGCCCCACATAACCTCCAGTGAATGCTAAAAGGTAAACATGAAACATGTAATGGTAAATGGTAAATGTGGTACAATAAAGCCCGCATCTCGTGGTCGTGCGGTAGCGTTCTCGCTTCCCACGCCCGGGTTCCCGGGTTCGATTCCCGGCGGGGTCAGGGATTTTCTCTGCCTCGTGATGGCTGGGTGTTGTGTGCTGTCCTTAGGTTAGTTAGGTTTAAGTAGTTCTAAGTTCTAGGGGACTTATGACCACAGCAGTTGAGTCCCATAGTGCTCAGAGCCATTTGAACCATTTGGTACCATAAGCACTAAACAGTTAATACTACCATAAGTGGTAAACGCTAAAGAGTAAATGGTGAAAGCCAATTGTAAACACTGAACAGGTAACACTAAAAGCTAAATGGTAGACACTAAATGGTAAGTGCTATATGGTAGACAGTAAACACTGAATAACTAACGGTAAACACCAAACAGTAAACGCCAAATGGTGAAAGCTAAATGGTGAACGCTAAGCGCTATTGCTATATGCAGTTATAATTACAAATCTCTAGAAATTTACGACAGATAAAAATAGTGTTTTAATTCTCTCTCTCTCTCTCTCTCTCTCTCTCTCTCTCTCTCTCTCTCTCTCTCTCTCACACACACACACGCACACACACGCACGCACACACACACACACACACACACACACACACACACACACACACACACATACAGACAAGGGCGCAGTCTGTATCGTAATTACTTCAATATTTTATAATATGTTACTGAGGAATAAACAATAAATTGGAAAATTAACAATTTTGCAATATAAAAACTTTATCAGATGTTTACTGCAATTTATACTGTGGAGACATGCCAATCTGATGGACATTCTATATCGTTTTCCACATCTTTCTCAGCACTGTCTGTTGTAAACAGTAGTTTGAGATCATATTTAAAACAATCCCATTAGACAACCATGATTTCACTGCTGAATCTGCCTTAATAAAATTGAAACACCGCTGAACAGCATTTTACAGGCAAACTGTTTACATCACGAATAACTTATCTTAATGTAGCTATCAAACAGTTATTTATACTGGAACAGAAACACTTCTGTCATTTGTAACCACCGTATACTTCTAAAACAACGTAGTGTTCGAGATCGGTAAAGCACTCTCCCTGAGGTTATTGTGTTACGTGCTCACTGACTTCTCTAAGTGCCTTTAGCCCACCAGTTAGCCCGCATCTCGTGGTCGTGCGGTAGCGTTCTCGCTTCCCACGCCCGGGTTCCCGGGTTCGATTCCCGGCGGGGTCAGGGATTTTCTCTGCCTCGTGATGGCTGGGTGTTGTGTGATGTCCTTAGGTTAGTTAGGTGTAAGTAGTTCTAAGTTCTAGGGGACTGATGACCATAGATGTTAAGTCCCATAGTGCTCAGAGCCATTTGAACCTTTTTTTTTTGAACCCACCAGTTATTTTATATCTGAGAAGCTGTTGCGAATATAGCAAGGAGTCACATAAATCTTTTTAGAGATTTGATGTTAACACCTCTTATTCTTCCATTAAGTGATACTTTGTAATTGTAAATCGTCATTTTTCACAAAAAATATTAAGAATAGTTTCAAAATCGACTGTGTCAATGTTATTGTCTCTTCTGCAATACGCTATGCACACTTTAACACCGTTGAGGTTCAAATGGCTCTGAACACTATGGGACTTAACTTCTGAGGTCATCAGTCCCCTATAACTTAGAACTACTTCAACCTAACTGATCTAAGGACATCACACACATCCATGCCCGAGGCAGGATTCGAACCTGCGACCGTAGCGGTCGCGCGGTTCCAGACTGTAGCGCCTAGAACCGCTCGGCTACTCCGGCCGGCTAACACCGTTGAGGAAGTGTATTTCAGAAGGGATTGACGGTCGAAATCCTTCATGGAAGATATATCTTGCAGTCCTTCAGATGAACCAGCACCACCGCTCTTGGAGATGTCACGTTCGGAGTTCTGTGCTGAACATCGGATGCCACCGCCCTTAGTCCCCTGCTGACAGTGTTACTGTGTGTGCTACAGACCTCGGACTCTTCAAGTTCTCCAATACTGATTTTCATGTACTACTATAAATGGTAGATAAGCAAAATGTATATATTGTAAGTATTAACAGTATGGTTGACAATCAACTGAAAGGCTCCTAATGAGTTTTTTATCTAACGTCTGTCTGCTGAATCAGCAGGCAAAATGCGATTATGAGGCATCAGGCGGCAAGCTATTTTCATATCATGCTCATAGCAACCATTTCCCGTGGAAAGATGCACGCTTCTTGAGATATTCCCAGAAACAGGTTCTCTCTCCTTCTTTCTTTATGGTGTTTGGGAGAGGAAAGCAGGTTGAGCAGACGGACCTTGCTGCTCCAAAACAAAACTTGGTGTTAAAAAAGAAATTTCTGTAGGAATATTTACTAACGGGAGCACCATGAACGTTGCAGTGGCAGTGGGCTTGTCACAGGTGCGATGTGAGCCTTCTCAGCACTCGCTGCAGCCCTGTGACAGATAATTCTGCGGCGTTACCTCCGACAGACGTCTGTTACCTGTGCTTGGTCACTCATCTTACACTGTACAAGGTAGACGTAAACCTGCCTCAGTTATTTGATTGCCATTTTCAATTCTCTTGCGGAAGCAAATACGTGCAGCTATATCCACGAACCACTTTTAAGTCCATGCAGGGAGTCTGTCCCATTGTGCCATTTGTTAGGGGTTCTTCCCATTCCGTTCACGTATGGAACGTGCGAAGGATGATTGTTTAAATGCCTCTAATAGTACAGTAATTAACTGTCCTCACAATTCCTATGAGACTGATATGTAGGGGGTATTGGTAGATTCCTAGAGTAATCAGATAAAGCCGTTTTTGAAACCTTCTAAATATGCTTTTGTTGGATACCTTACGTGTATCTTCAACAGTCGGCCAGTTCACTTCCCTCAGCATCTCTGAAACACTCTCTCACATGTAAAACTAACCTGTGACAATTACTGCAGTTCTTCGCCATTTTTAAATATTATCTCTTTGCCCTATTTGGTACAGGTTCCACACATGAGCAATATTCGTGAATTGGTTTTGATAGGATGTGCAGATGTCGTACTGCGTCAAATGCTTTTCGGAAATCAGGAAATACTGCATCTATCAGACTGCTTTGGTCAAAACTCTGACTATATCACGTGATTAATGTGTGTCTCCCATGCTGGCTGTCATGAAGTAGGTCATTTTGTCATTTTGTTCGAGATATCTCATTATATTTTGGCTCAGGGTATGTTCTACATGGTAGGAAAATTAAAGTGCGGTAATTCTTCTGGGTTTTTCCTTTGTAGAGGAATATATGAACTGGAGTTAAACATTTTAGCTTTTGCTTCTTAGCCTAAATTTCAGTTCCTGTATCACTCACGAGTGACCGTACACAAATGTTGGTGTACAAGAGTTCGTTTCCAATCTTTATGTTCTAAGTAGTTTTAAAAGAAGGGATTGGATAACATTTCCAAAGATGATTTGTCATGATCGTTTCCACTAAAATTGTAATTTTACCATTGGGTTGCTGCATGACCAAAATCTCCATACCATTTTGCTCAAAGAGTCTTCCCCAAAGAATCTCTCATTCACCTTCAAATTCTGTCTCGACGGGTCTGAGTTCCTTGTTTACTACAACAAATACACCAACCGCATTTCCCACTACACTATCTTTTTTATACAAAGTTAAATTTTCCCCAAAACGTTATAGCTATCAATGTCAGGCCCAACAATTTTTCTGTACCTCAGATTCTGTAGGCTTCATTTCTTTCCAGATGCACATCGAACTCGGGCACTTTGTTGCAAATACTTTGGCAGTTAACTACAGCCGCGCGGGATTAGATGAGCGGTCTAAGGCGCTGCAGTCATGGACTGTGCGGCTGATCCCGGCGAGGTTCGAGTTCTCCCTCGGGCATGGGTGTGTGTCTCTGTCCTTAGCATAATTTAGGTTGAGTACACTACTGGCCATTAAAATTGCTACACAAAGAGGAAATGCAGATGATAAACGGGTATTCATTGGACAAATATATTATACTAGAACTGGCATGTGATTACATTTTCACGCAATTTCGGTGCATAGATCCTGAGAACTCAGAACCCAGAACAACCACCTTTGGCTGTAATAACGGCCTTGATACGCCTGGGCATTGAGTCAAACAGAGCTTGGATGGCGTGTACAGGTACAGCTGCCCGTGCACCTTCAACACGATACCACAGTTCATCAAGAGTAGTGTCTGGCGCAATGTGACGAGAAAGTTGCTCGGCCACAACTGACCAGACGTTTTCTATTGGTGAGAGATCTGGAGTATGTGCTGGCCAGGGCAGCAGTCGGACATTTTCTGTATCCAGAAAGGCCCGTACAGGACCTGCAACATGCGGTCGTGCATTATCCTGCTGAAATTTAGGGTTTCGCAGGCATCGAATGAAGGGTAGAGCCACGGGTCGTAACACATCTTAAATGTAACGTCCACTGTTCAAAGTGCCGTCATTGCGAACAAGAGGTGACCGAGACGTGTAACCAATGGCACCCCATCCCATCAAGCCGGGTGATACGCCAGTATGGCGATGGCGAATACACGCTTCCAATGTGCGTTCACCGCGATGTCGCCAAACACGGATGCGATCATCATGATGCTGTAAACAGAACCCGGATTCATCCGAAAAAATTACGTTTTGCCATTCGTGCACCCAGGTTCGTCGTTGAGTACACCATCGCAGGCGCTCCTGTCTGTGATGTAGCGTCAAGGGTAACCGCAGCCATGGTCTCCGAGCTGATAGTCCATGCTGCTGCAAACGTTGTCGAACTGTTCGTGCAGATGGTTGTTGTCTTGCAAACGTCCCCATCTGTTCAAAAATGGTTCAAATGGCTCTGAGCACTATGGGACTTAACATCTGAGGTCATCAGTCCCCTAGAACTTAGAACTACTTAAACCTAGCTAACCTAAGGACATCACACACATCCATGCCCGAGGCAGGATTCGAACCTGCGACCGTAGCGGTCGCGTGGTTGCAGACTGTAGCGCCTAGAACCGCTCGGCCACTCCGGCCGGCTTCCCCATCTGTTGACTCAGGGATCGAGACGTGGCTACACGATCCGTTACAGCCATGCGGATAAGATGCCTATCATCTCGACTGCTAGTGATACGAGGCCGTTGGGATCCAGCACAGCGTTCCGTATTTTCCTCCTGAACCCACCGATTCCATATTATGCTAACAGTCACTGGATCTCGACCAACGCGAGCAGCAATAGCGTTAGGCTACAATCCGACCTTTATCAAAGTCGGGAACGTGATGGTGCGCATTTCCCCTCCTTACACGAGGCATCACAACAACGTTTCACCAGGCAACGCCGGTCAACTCCTGTCTGTGTAACAGAAATCGGTTGGAAACTTTCCTTATGTCATCATGTTGTAGGTGTTGCCACTGGCGGAAACCTTGTGTCAATGCTCTGAAAAGCTAGTCATTTGCATATCGCAGCATCTTCTTCCTGTCGGTTAAATTTCGCGTCTGTAACACGTCATCTTCGTGGTGTATAAATTCTAATGGCCAGTAGTGTACGATGCGATACTGAACTGAATAAGTCGCGTCGAAAGCTGGAATGCTATTTTCTCGAAAACTATTGAGTTTAAGTCGAAGTACGTGTCCCTTTATTTTCGCTCTTCTTTCAACCTACCTACTGAGTCAGAGAGCCACCTTCGACTGGTTCCCCTTGTGCCTACAGCCGGACGAATTGTCCTGCATAGCCGTTATAAATTTTAGACAGAAGCCTTTCTCGTAAATAAAACAGTCTGTCTATCAGTGAGAACCGTATCAAAATCCCTACAGTCGAAATTATCCTTCAGATACAGATTGAAAAACGCGACGGGGGACACTAGATATATGAGAGCAAATCAGGAAGTCCTAGCCCCAAATTTCTGTATCCAAATTACGGTTATATATGCGAAGTCAACATATCCATTGCCAGCGTTGGACCCATCTTGCTTCGTTCCGGCCTTATCTTTCGATAGCTCCGCCGCACGGCGCTGCTATGAATTCTTAAAGATGGCGGTTGTAGTCCATACTTCGGTAGCGTTAGAGCAACGAAGCTTGATTTGTTTTCTATGGAGCAAGGGACGAACACGCACCGAGATCTACAGGGAAATGCAGCCCACACGTGGGGAAAACTGACTCGCTTTGAGAACTGTGAGGTCGTGGTGGTGTTGTTAGTTCGACATGAGGTCTTGCATCTCAATGAGAGATCGTGGAGGCCGCGTTTGTTGCTGACTGATGACCATAATCCCGAGCGGATGCAATGTTGAAAGCAGATCGGTGCGTGAAAATCACGGCCATTTCCCGAGAGCTTGGCATATTGAATGGGAGTGCTTACGACATCGATCAAGGGTCCATATGGTACCGGAAGGTTTCATGTCAGTGGGTGCCTAAGCAGTCGGACGACATGATGGAAAGCAAGCCAATGATGTCTTCACTGAATCATCTGCAATGGTACTCCAAGGAGGGTGAAAGTTCCCTCGACCCCCATATTACTGGCGATAAAACATGGATACTGCATTTCATACCGGAATTCAAGCAGCAGAGCGTGTTATGGAAACATCCAGGTTCGCCTGTGACAAAAAAAAAAAAAAAAAAAAAAAAAAAAAAGCCTTTCAGCGCCATCTGTTTTGAAAGTGATGTTAACGACTTTTTGAGATAGCCACAAGGTTCAACCGTCAATGCCGACAGTTATTGTTCCACACTGTCACATCCCAGGACGGCCGTCAGGCGAAGGCCGAGGGATTCTCGATGTGGACAGCGTGATTCTGCTCCACGACAATGCGAGACTACATGTGGCAATCGGACCTGCCATAAAGCTCCAGTCATTCCGTACCACCCACCATACAGTCCAGGTCTCGCCCCTACTGATTTCCACGTTTTAGCACCACTGAAGAAGTTCCTGGCAGAACAGCGATTCACAAGTAACAATGAACGAAGACAGCAGTCCGAAGGTGGTTCCATAATTGGTCAGACAAATTCTGTTTCAGGGGCACATCAAATTTAGTGCTGCAATGGGACAAATGTACGAATCGGTGTGGGAACCATGTGGCTTATAGAAAATAGGGGCAAAGACTTTCTGATTTGCCTTCGCACACGAGTGACCCAGCCCGACTACGCACAGGTAGCATTAAGTATGTACAGTTGGTTGGTTGGTTGGTTGAAAGATTAAAGGGACCAAACTGCAAAGGTCATCGGTCCCTTGTTTCATAAAAGCACAGAGCACATTGAAACTATCCACCAGTCAGGCGAAGCACTAAAATAAAAATTCTGGGGGAAGAAAAGCCCCAAAGTCAATGGTAAGACAACACGGAAAACGGAGCACAGCAACAAAACCAACATAGAGAAGAAAGGCAGAAGGATATAAAACTGTCCAGCAGAGGACCGTGGCTGGCCGATCACGAAAATAATAGGATGAGCCAGCCACTCTGCAACTCGTTAAAATCTCCAGCCTAAAAGATTAGGGTGGAGTCGAATTACAACACAACACTAAGTAAAATATGCAGCACAAAAGAGGGTGACGCAGTAAAATTACAGGGACCTATAAAATCCACTTGCTCGAATAAAACTTAAAACACGATCTGCCATAGAGACATTGTCACCTAAAAGAGATGATGAATCACCCAGGAGATTAAAAGTTCGCCTGAGGGCGGTTAAAAGAGGACATTCCAACAATATATGGGCCACCGTCATGTTAGCACCACAGCGACAATGAGGGGGGGTCTTCTCGACGCAGCAGATGACCATGCGTCATCCAAGAGTGACCAATGGGGAGCCTACATAGAACAACAGAATCCGTGCGAGAGGCCCGCATGGAGGAACCCCACACAGTCGTGGTCTCCTTTACTTGCCGCAGCTTGTTGGGTGCAGACAGAGTGCGCCATTCGTCTCCCCACATCCAAAAGACCCGACTGTACAAAACCTTTCGGAGATCAGTTGCCGGGAGGCCGATCTCCAGCGTCTGTTTGCGGGTAGCCTCTTTGGCTAACTTGTCGGCGAGTTCGTTTCCCACGATCCCAACGTGTCCCGGGGTCCATATGAACACCACCGAACGACCACACTGTTCAAGATCGTGAATGGACCCCTGGATGGCATCAACAGTGGGATGGCCTGGGTAGCACTGGTCAAGAGCCTGCAGACTACTGAGCGAGTCACTGCAAGTGACGAATGACTCTCCAGTGCTGGTACGAATATGCTCAAGGGCACGAAAAATGGCTGTCAGTTCTGCGGTGTAAACACTGCAGCCTTTCGCCAAGGAGCACTGGTCGACATAGTCCGCATGAGCATAATCGTACCCCACACGGTCATCAACCATTGAGCCATCGGTATAGATAACCTCCGAGTCATGGTATGCGCCTAGGAGAGCAAGGAATTGGCTGCGCAAGACTTCAGGAGGAACTGAATCTTTTGGCCATCGGGAAAGTTCCAGCCGAAGCTGCGGCCGACGAATACACCAAGGTGGTGTATGTGGGTGGACCTTAAAAGCAGATGGAAGAGGCAAAGACTCGAGTTCACTAAGGAGTGACCAGACACGGATCCCAATTGTATGGCCTGATCGCGGCCGCCGGTGTGGGATATGGACTGCCACATTAGCGAAAAGGAGACGGTAGTTAGGGTGACGGGGCGAACAACGAACGTGGGCAGCATAATTGGCTAACAGTTGTTGACCCCGAATACGAAGCGGAGGAATCCCAGCCTCAGCAAGGAGGCTATTAATAGGGCTGGTGCGGAATGCTCCTGTCACCTGTCGAACCCCACAGTGGTGAACGGGGTCCAGCAATTGCAACGCTGAGGGCGACGCTGAGCCATACGCCACACTCTCCTAATCCAGTCGGGACAGCACGAGGGCTTTGTAGAGCTTCAGCAGCGTATTACGATCTGCACCCCAAGTTGTGTTGCTGAGGCAGCGGAGGGCATTCAGATGCTGCCAGCACTGACGCTTGAGCTGACGAATATGTGGAAGCCAAGTAAGCTGGGCATCGAACAGCAATCCCAGAAAACGGTAAGTGTCAATAAGCCTGAGCATAGCATCCTGAAGATAGATATCAGGGTGGTGATGGGCAGTTCGACGCCGACAAAAGTGCATAATACAAGTCTTCGCAGGAGAAAATTGAAACCCATGGGCTGGGGCCCACGCCTGCGCCTTGCGTATGGCTCCCTCCAACCTACGTCCTGCAACACTAATGGTGGAGGAGCTGAAAAAGATGCAGAAATCGTCAGCATATAACGTGGGTGAGACAGACGACCCTACTGCTGCTGC
Organism: Schistocerca nitens; assembly: GCF_023898315.1. Classification (NCBI taxonomy): domain Eukaryota; kingdom Metazoa; phylum Arthropoda; class Insecta; order Orthoptera; family Acrididae; genus Schistocerca; species Schistocerca nitens. Next base: position 34,844,601 of record NC_064617.1, read on the forward strand.
AAGGCCATTAATGGCCACAAGGAAAAGGAGCACGCTCAATAAAGAGCCCTGTGGAACACCGTTCTCCTGGATATGAAGTGAACTATGGGATGTGCCAATTAAAACGCGGAATGTCCGAATAGATAAAAAAATTCTGAATAAAAATGGGGGGAGAGTCCCAGAGACCCCACCCGTGCAACGTGGCGAGAATATGGTGCCGCCACATCGTGTCATATGCTCTGGAGAGGTCGAAAAAGACGGAGACGAGGTGTTGGCGGCTGGAAAAAGCAGTGCGGATTGCAGACTCAAGGAAGACCAAAGTATCGGCGGTGGAACGGCCCTGACGAAAGCCGCTCTGGCACGGAGCCAGAAGACCCCGAGACTCGAGCAGCCAACACAGCCGTCGACTCACCATACGCTCCAGTAGCTTGCACAGAGTATTTGTCACGCTGATGGGCCGATAGCTGTCCTCATTAAGCGGGTCCTTACCAGGCTTCAGCACCGGAATGATGGCACTTTCTCGCCACTGCGACGGAAAGACACCATCGCCCCATATGCGGTTGAAGATGGCAAGAACACATCGCTGACAGTCCGGGGACAGGTGTTTGGGCCAGATGGCGTCCACAATCAGATGCTCAGAGGTTGTATCAGGGCACTGTGCCAGGGCGCTTTTGAGTTCCCACGAACTAAATGGGGCGTTATATGCCTCAGGGTGGCGAGAAGCAAAAGAAAGCCGTTTCCCTTCCTCCCGGCGTTTTAGCGCGCGAAACGCGGGCGGGTAATTCCCCGACGCAGAGGCCCGAACGTAGTGCTGTGCGAAATGCTCGGCGATTGCATCGGCATCGGTGGATAGCGCCCCGTTGAGGGTAAGCCCTGCGACACCTGTAGAGTGCTGCAATCCAAAGATGCGCCGAATCTTCATCCACACCTGGGAGGGTGAAGTACGGGAACCAATGGTGGAAACGTACCTCTCCCAGCACTCCTGTTTCCGCCTTTTGATGAGCCGCCAGGCCTGAGCACGGAGACGTTTGAATAAAATGAGGTTCTCCGAAGACGGGTGCCGCTTATGTCGCTGAAGAGCCCGCCGACGTTCTTTAATGGCTTATGCTACCTCCGGAGACCACCAAGGCACTGACTTTCGCCGGGGGCACCCTAACGAACGAGGAATGGCACGTTCCGCAGCGGAAACAATCGCTGCAGTCCGTTTCTCAACCGCCACATCGATGGTACCGTGGGGGAGAGATTCAACAGTGGCAGCAGAGGAGAACGTTTCCCAGTTTGCCTTGCTAAATGCCCATCTAGTCAAGCGTTCGTGGGAGCGACGCTGGGATAGTGAAAGGAAGATGGGAAAATGGTCACTACCGCACAAGTCCTCATGGACTCTCCAGTGGACCGATGGTACAAGCCCTGGGCTGCACAACGACAGATCTATGGCCGAGAACGTCCCATGCGCCATACTGAAATGTGTGGCGGCGCCAGTGTTTAAGAGGCAGAGGTCGAGATGGGAGATGAGATTCTCGACATCTCTGCCTCGGCCAGTAATCTTCGTTCCACCCCACAGGGGATTGTGGGCGTTAAAATCCCCCAGGAGAAGAAATGGCTTGGGAAGTTGGGTGACAAGTGCAGCCAAGTCGGTCAGGGTGACGGTACCACCTGGAGGGAGATAGACACTGCAGACAGTTATCTCCTGGGTAGTCCTTACGCGGACAGCCACAGCTTCCGATGATGTCTGAAGGCGCACAGGAGCACTATATACAGAGGTAAGGACATACACGCTGGCTCCACCTGACACACTATTGTAAGTGCTACGGTTGCAGTAATAACCCCTGTATCCACGAAGGAAAGGGGTCCGCATTGCCGGGAACCAGGTTTCCTGGAGGGCAATGCATGAAGCAGGTGTCATGCTTAGAAGCTGACGTAGCTCAGGTAGGTGGCTAAAATAACCGCCACAATTCCACCGGAGGATTGTACAAAGCGTGTCCTGTAGGGGCATGCAGGCACTGAAAAGGCAAATTACCTCGCAGGGTCACATGCTGCCACCGACTGAGTGACGGACGTCGCTACGTCCATCGTTTCTGAGGAGACAGCGAGATCCAGGTCATCAGAGGACACAAAGAGCTCGACCTCATCCTCAGACGCTGAGCTGACAGGAAGCGGTGGTGTGGGAACCACTGGGTCCTTATCCTTCTTGGAGAGCTTCTCTCTCTTGTCTTTGGGAGGAGGGTTTGCATGCTGGGAGGGCTTTCCTGACGCATTATCAGGAACAGAGGAAGAGCGTGAAGCCCTTCGAACAGCAGCTGGTGGCTTCTTCAGCCACTGGCTAGTGTCTTGTGAGACACTGGGGAAGTCCTTGGAAGGGACTACCCCAAGGGCCCCCTTCCAAACAAGTGAGGCCAGAGGAGGCTGTCGCTTCTCCGGCTGAGAGGTGGGGACTGACGTCCCCAGTTGTCCAGGTTGCACTGCTCCCAAACTGGGTGTTTCGGGAGTAGTGGAAGAGAGAGTGGCCCTTACCAGCGGTGGGGCAGGCGTAACTTCATTGCTCTGTGGACCAACTGAGAAGGGAGCCTTTGCAGGAACTGGTGGCGGCAGTGTTACAGTAGCATAATTCCTCAACATAGGTGTGGGGTTGAGTCGTTATAGCTTCTTTTTTGCCTTTTGGTAAGTTAAACGGTCCAAGGTCTTAATTTCTTGTATCTTCCGCTCTCGTTGGTAGACTGCACAGTCTGGTGAGCAGGGAGAATGATGCTCCCCACAGTTAACGCAGGTGGGAGGCGGAGCACATGGAGCATTAGGATGCAGAGGTCGTCCACACTCACGACACGTGGGGCTGGCAGTGCACCTGGACGACATGTGTCCGAATTTCCAGCACTGGAAGCATCGCATAGGGTGCGGGACATGGGGCTTGACATCGCACCGGTAGATCATGACCTTGACCTTCTCAGGCAAGCAGTCGCCCTCAAAGGCCAGGATGAAGTCACTGGTGGCGACCCTATTATCCTTCGGCCCCCTAAAGACACGACGGACAAAGTGTACACCTCGTCGTGCCAGGTTCTCACGTAGCTCGTCATCAGACTGTAGCAGAAGATCTTTATGAAAAATAATCCCCTGGACCAAATTTAACGACTTATGGTGAGTGACGGTAATGGGGATGTCCCGAGTTTCTCACAGGCGAGTAATGCCCGTGACTGTGCAGATGAAGCTGCTTGTATCACAATGGCCCCGCTCCTCATTTTGGGAAGAGACGCCACTTCCCCAAACTTATCTTCGAGATTGTACACAAAGAAAAGAAGCTTAGTCCCCAAAAACGAATCCCCATCAGTTCTGCTGTATACAAGGTATCGCGGCGAATATGGCTCCTCTCTGTCTGCAGCCCTACGTTCCTCCCATGGTGTGGCTAGGGAGGGGAACGAGTCGGGGTTATATGCCACAGCGCTAAATTCCACATTACCACACTTAGAGACATTGGCGGTCGGGCGACCACCAGATTGAGATTTCACTCGCTTCATTGCGGGGTATCCGCTCCGATGCCACCCACTCCGACCAGGGGCTCTCCCCACGGGCGCCACCCAGCCACAGCAAAGGCCACCTGGCAGGATGGCCGTTGCCGGGAGTCCCGATGCCCCCAGAGAGACGGGAATCTATTCCTTGGCTTACGTGGGTAGGTGTCAGCTCAGGCATCGGCAGTACGATCCCTGTGTTGTCAGGGGGCTACAACCTAGAGGGTACATGACGACCCCGCCACAACGGGCAGGCTACCGTGCTGGATTTTGGGTGCCATGGGTAGTCCATAGTGATCGTGAGTGCAGATGGTGACGCACTAAGGGCGTAACTTAAACAATCCGTCAGGTGTGTATGCCCAAAATGAGGGATGGAGGGTGCAGTGACGACGCCAAGACGATCAAGAGTGCCAAGGCCTTAGGGCACAGAGGACTGATGGTGCACCACGTAAGGTGTCCTTCCGCAAAAGGCTCGTACTTCTGTTGAATTTGGAAAAATGGAGGTCAAACCACAATGGGGACCATCACATTAAAGGCCGAAACAGTTGAGACTCCTTTTAGTCGCCTCTTACGACAGGCACGAATACCGCGGGCCTATTCTTACCCCCGAACCCGCAGGGGGGAAGTATGTACAGTCAGACAGCTTGTGTGGCGTATCGTATTTTGCTAGCATGCTACTGCGTGGAGTTATGAATAAATTTCAGACAACAACTTTAATTAATTTAATATCGTCACTTCCACATAACTTATGCGATGCAAGTGGCACACGACAGGAAAGTTGACAGGAGGCATGAATGCTACGTGTTCCATATTGAACTGGAGAGGGAGTGATATCTCATGGCAATAATGGGAGCACAACGAGAGGTTAGAAATATGTTTACAACGAATGCATAAACTGTATGCGAGTGATGGGTGTATGTGTGTGAATGATTCAGTTTGTGCCAGAGACTGGCAGAGGATACGCAAATAAATAATAATAATAAAGCACGCATGACAGTACAAGTTTAGCTCGTTTATGGAATGAATTGTCACCCTGAGGTGGAGTGTGCGCTGATATGAAACTTCCTGGCAGGTTAAAACTGTGTGCTGGAGTGAGTCTGGAACCTGAGGCGTTTACCTTCCACGGGCAAATGCTCAACCAACTGAGACGATTGGTCATGATTCGTAACTTGGGTAGCTCAGTTGGTAGGGCGCTTGTGCGTGAAGGGCGAAGATCCCAGGTTCGAGCCTTGTTCAGGCACACAGTTTCAACCTGCCAGGAAGTTACATATCGGCGTACACTCCGCTGCAGAGTGAAAATTCAGTCTGTAAACATCCTCTAGGTTTTGGCCTAGCAATGTCTCCGCAGAGAACGTCTGTAAAGTTTGGAAGGAAGAAGATGAGGTACTGGCGAAATGAAGTTGTTTATTTTCTGTTACAGCACTTCCCCTGTGAAGCTTAGCACGCACTGTGATGCATTGTCGAAGCTCATTGCTGCAGTTGTTTGTCGTGGACTCTCTATACCGTATAGAGAACTGCGTCCATATCTGTGTTTGATTCAAGAAAGGCAGAAAGCTGACAGTAACGATGGCGATTATTTTGCTGAAACGACGGGTTTTCGGTTATATCGGCTTTTTCAGTGCCAGTTTAGCTGAACTGCGAAAAGCGCTTAAAATAACTGGTTTAAGACATAACAGATTTTCGTTTTTTTGTTCCGATTATGTTCTGTAAATAAGGATGGAAATCGAACAAAGATTGAAACATTTTTTTCTCCCTCAGTTTCAAAACACAAAAAATCACAATATTGAGCTAATAGTCAAACAAAAAAGACTTAATCCACGCACCGTTCAACGCTTTTCTCTAAAAGTGAGACGTGGTTGGCTACTACAAAAAGTCCCCAGTGTTCTCCTATTGATTGGAAATTTTTGTAACTCTGCTCAAAAATCGTGTTGTAATAGCGTTTCATACCACTACTTGGGCATTGCAAACAGTCGGTGCTATAGGGTGCAAACTGAGGTTGAAGGACTCTATTTTTCGTGTTAATTTGTCCGTTTTCATTTGTTAAAAGCAGATAAAGGCATGTTATGTACACAGGCAGTAGATGAGTTGCTTTGTGGTTTTATTTTAAACTATGAGTGAACTGTTAAGTTCTAAGTTTTCTCCTGATATGATGTCGCAAGTTTGTTGTGGCTTCTCCCATTTTTAATCTTAAAAGCAAATGGACTTCGCAAAATACCTCAGACAAGGAATGGTTCCATTATGTAATACAGCTGATATCCGACGATGACAGTGAGAAACTGCCATATAGACCAGATAGCACAAGTCTCACACACTGCATGTACACGCATACCATCTAATAGGCCACGCCACATGCTAACAGGTACATTAAGGACCCAACAGAGGTATACCGATTCTTGTACTATTCGTTTGTTGCCCGTTTCTGTCGGTATTGTTATTAACATAGAGTTGATTGTTTTTCCCATTTTCTATTATAACACAATATTTGAAAGCAATGCAAGTCTTACGAATAAAAAACACTCGTTCCTTAAAAAAAAGTTTTATTCAGAAACGGACGGTTTTAGCATTGCTGCAATGGCTAAATGATATTTAGACTATTTTTACTCGGTTATTAGAAAAAAATAAAAGCAGCTGATATGACCACAGCCAAACAAATACCGAAAAATACCCGTATCGGTTTTAGCCAGTCAATGAAGCAAAGTTACTTTTAGGAAAAAATTTTACTCGTAGAAAAAAATTAAACATTACATTTTTTGGATGTTTTCTTCGCAATGCAATTCTTCTCAAGTGATTGGAAGGGATTTATTGATAAAAAGTACTTCATTATTTCGAACTGTAAGTGTCTCATCACAGCCCATATTTATTACGATGCTTCAGAGGAGAGTAACTGACTGCCCGTTGTTCAATGAATCTGCAATGAATTAAGTGTGCGAACTGCGCATGCTAATCTGAGGGAAGCAGCCATTGGCAGATTGAAATTTTAGCCATATTTCGAAATGTGTATCGCCAGATCATTGCGAGGTGCTACTAGGTGAAGAGACAGAGTGGAGAAAGGGAACTCTTCCGGGATTTGATCACACAACATTTCGGCTTCCACCTGTAATGGTACTTGAATTACGTAACCATTATGGTACCTCACCTGAACCTCTCGATACCAGTAATATTCTACTGTATTTCTGTTAACCACTTAACATATTTGTGAGACAACATTCAGATTTGATTTCACTTTTGATACATCGATATGTTTATATTGCAATGATATTATTCTTATGTGTATTCTTTCTTTTGTCACTATGATCTTTGATGTACTTGTAACTCTGATTTTTGGGCGCGTAAGCGATTATTAGTTAGCTGTTAACTTGTTAGAGTGTCCGACTTTGAGAAAGTCAAGTCGTGGACGTCATGTTGGAAAGACGAATACTGTCGTCAGCTTATAAAATGTGAACTTTAACAGTGACTGTGAGGAAGATGTTTTCAAGTATGTTTTGTATTGTGAAGTGATGTTTTGTGTGTTACGTGATACTGAAATAAAAGCAATTAAAAGTAAGTGAAACTTAAATTCGAAGTGCTGATTATTTTTTTTTTTACACCACTATTGTGCTAACTTTGAAAGGTTTAATCTTGAACAATGTTTTGTGAAGCGCATGTACAAAACTTTTGAATATAACAGGATAAAACCTAGGCATCTTTGCATCCGAGCTTGGAATCATAACCACCTAGATTTTCAACGATTGAGCCATGATTTTACGACGAGACCAGCGTGGGAAACACAAAAAGATGAGTGCCTAGTTTTTTCATTATTACATGAAATCACTATTAACTGTGCTCCAATGACACCTGCCACATAATATGACTGTTGTTGCACGAAACTGCAGTATTTAGCAGCGTGAGCAACACCACAATCGTTATTAAATTCTGACCTTTGTTGTGGTAGGGTTGTTAGACACCCACACCTACCGCTCGCTACCCAGCCACATGAGATATTACAAATTAGGTCCTGCTTGCTGCATTCACGAGACATTGCTTCCGTCTCTGGTTATGGCCGCTGTTTGGTATGCAACAGTGGTATCGTTTTCACAACTTAATTTCAATTCGTTCTAATTCAGACAATATGTATGAAATGTATGTACACTACATGCAAAAACCTTTCCCACGAATAAGCGTATCTGTTAGTAAACATGGGTAAAAAGCACCACAGAATTTCCTGAGACCATCCTGCCTATACAGATGGACGCGAACAAGCGACTTAAAGTCATGGCGTACCTCATAATGTGGTGTCGGAGCTCTTTTTCTTCGGCGTAGTGCAGCAACTCAACGTAGCATCGACTCAACAAGTCGTTGGAGGTCCCCAGGTGCCTCAAGAGCCGCCTACAACTGCGGAAGTCTTGCCGACGCAGGATTTTGTGCACGAACTGACCTCTCGATTATATACCATACGTGTTCGATGGAGTTCATGTCGGGCTATATGGTTGACCAAATCGTTTGCTTCAATTGCCCAGAATATTCTTCAAACCAATCGCAAACAACTGTCACCCGCTGACATGGCGTATTGTCAACCATAAAAATTACTTAGCTGTTTGGGAACATGAAGTTCATGAAAGGCTGATAATGTTTTCCAAGTAGCCGTCGGTTTTTCAGTGAACGCTATCGGCCACAGCGTTGTCTGTGGTGAAAGGTAATGACTGATATATATATATATATATATATATATATATATATATATATATATATATATATACTATAAAGAACCTATCTTTTGCATGTAAGTGTAGCTGAATCAATGTAAAACTTTGCTCATAATGTATGCCTACTTCGGCAGACCAAACGCGATGAAGATCTCTCAGACCCTGCAGGTACAAACAGACCGGACCTTGTCGATGGCGTTAGTATAGAGACGGGGACCATGATGGCACCGTAACAACTATGGTTACGAAAGTTATTTAATCAGTCAAGAAGGCTAGGAGAGTGTTTCTGCTAAAAAGAGCAGATGAACAGTCGTTAACATCTCACTTAGTCAGTGATCAGACATCACGTAGTTCCAGTAAGATGGATGTAAAGTTGTTATGGACTATTTGTAAGCAGACTGTAAATCGTGGTATGGAGGACTATGGACATAGTAGGAGGATTAAGGACGGAAAAGACCAACAATTTTTTAACAACGAACTTCTGAAAATGATGTGGAGGCAGAGGCTGTTGCACTCTGGGTTCAAAATGGAATGCGCAATGACGACAGTAAAGGTTAGTACAGATTCTGAGAAGCTGTCGAAGTCGATTGATTGTAAGAGGATACAAGATGACTAAGACAAAATTTATAGCTGGTGTGATGGAAGGCAGCTGGCTCTAAATGAGGAAAAATGTGAGTTAATGTGGATGAAAAGGAAAAATGAAAACGTAGTGTTCGGATACAGCATTAATAGTGTACTGCTTGACACAATCACATTGTTTCAATATATAGGAGTAAAGTTGCAAAGCTACATGAAATGGAACGATTATGTGAGGAGTGTGATAGGGAAGGTGAATGGTGAACTTTGGTTAATTGGGAGAAATTTGGGAAAGTGTGATTCACTTGTAAAGGAAACCGCATATAGGACACTAATGCTTCCTATTTTTGAATACTGCTAGAGTGTTTAGGATACGTACCATGTCTGATTAAATGAATACATCGAAGCAATTATGAGGCACGCTGCTAGATTTGGTATCGATAGGTACGAAAAACACGCAAGTGTTACGGAGATGCTTCGGTAACTCAAATGGGAATTAATCATAACATGTAAGCTTTGACGGCCGGCGTCTTCATTAATTAAAACTTCCGGGCTGAATTGCCGCGGTCCCTATGTAAAACTTTTTCTCTTTCCTGACGTCTCGTTGCCTACTGCGGGCAACATCTTCCCAGATGAGTCGGCGACTGGCTGCTAGGCGCTGGTGGTCCCGCGTATATAGAGCGCTTAGATAGCGCCACCACTGATCACGTGCTTTCCACTTTAAAACTGTCTCTGGCTAGTGCCATCTCTCTCGATTACAGGTAATCGATTGTCACTTCGTTGGTGCAAAGTCGACCGCCATATATTGTCTAGTTTTAATCCTTCTTCTTTTTTATTAAACTTATTTTCGTGCTAGTAGATCTCTATAGCTTCTCTATACATGTGAGTATAATAATGTGAGGTCCTAGCTATCACGCTTGTCTCAATAAATTTTATTTCTTGATCACCGTCTTTGAAAACGCGTTCCGCTACAGCTGATTTGTCAATTTGTCCCAATCTACAGTTCCTTTCGTTTTCCGTTAGGCGAGTATTAACACTGCTTTCAGTTGTTCCAATATAAACCATGCCACAGACACACGGAATTATCGTCCTAGACAGAAGAGAGGAGTCATAAAAACTTTTGTGGACAGGGCTAATAACATCCGTGAGCCAATTTATTTGCAAGATGAATTAAGCCATTTCCGAACGGCTTTAAAGAGAAATGGGTACACTGACAACGAGATAGATCGAGCAATCCACCTTAGAAGAAAAATGTCCGAAAATACACGACAGCCACAACCCTTGGCTGGAAAAGTTTTTCTTCAATTTATTCATAACATCACGGGCCGTACTGGCAAAGTTTTGGCCAAGATTCAAGTGGAGACAATCTTTCGACCTACCAAGAAAATTAGTGAAAGTTTAAGATCGGTGAAAGACGGCCGACACCCCTTAGCTACCCCAGGTTTGTATTAAATGCCGCGTAGCTGTGGCTTATATTGCTGTGGTTTATACTGGAACAACTGAAAGGAGTGTTAATACCCGCCTAATGGAACACAAAAGGAACTGTAGATTGGGAGAGAGATGGCACTAGCCAGAGATAGTTATAAAGTCGAAAGCACGTGATGAGTGGTGGCGCTGTCTAAGCGCTCTATATAAGCAGGACCTCCAGGGCCTAGCAGCCGCACGACGAACGCGCTTACGCACGCACTCGAGTGCTGCTCGAGATGCCGATGAGAGAGGTGTCTTTCCATGCGAAGGGTGTGGCGGATCGCCGTCGGTCTGGGCCAGCTCAGGCGACTGAGCTGATCACGGTGGCTGCCCCGTCTGGCCCCCCACCTCTGACGAACCGGCTACCGACTCCTGACTATGCTACGGATGACTCTTTTACTTCTGACTTGCACTCTAGTGACCGAGCGTTCATTCTTATGAACAAGCTCGCTCACGGGGGGTCCTACCTTGGCCGAGAAAATGATGAAGCGGCCATACTCGCCTTCTGTAACTTTCTGAAGGCTGCTGCACTAACCCCACGAGGCAGCAAGAGTCAGCTGTGCCACCGATAGCCTCGCCGGCCGCACTGCAAGAGTTTGCGGGACCGGCGGCGGCGGCCTCGGCGGCTGTTGCGCAGCTGGACTCGACCGTTCGAAAGGTGGATGTGCCCCCGGTTGCTCCTCTGGCCCCAGAGACACAGGAAGAGCCCGCGGCTGCGGTAGTTGATGCCCCGTCCTGCGCTAGGGGAAACCCCGCGGTCTGGACGGAGGCACAGTCTGCTGCAGATACCACCGAGATGGACGCCATCAAACTGCCGGACGCCAATCGTGCTGAGGCGATTGCCGAGGCAGAGCGTCGCGACATCGACCCTGACGATGCCCGCGTGCCCAGAAAGCGCCGGGCTGTGACGCACGACGATTCCGAGAACTCCTCCCTGGCCTCTGACACCGCGGAAGAAGGCGTCTGGGGCCTCCCGCGCCTCCACCACAGAGGCTGTGAAGATGGTCGCGGGCTTCTCCCGGAGCACCGCCCCAAAAGAAGCCGCCACCCCCGCCGGCTATCGTCGTCCAATGGGACGGCGTTACAAGGATCTGCAGCAGAAACGTGATAGGGTGGCCACGTCCACTACTGTCAAGGCCGCCGGCCGCGACCTCTATAAGGTCACAGTGATATCCGGTGAAGAGTACCGCGCGGTGATGGACACCATCTGCACGGATGGCCTCCCGTGCTACGCGCACCCTTCCGAGTCGCTCAAACTTCTGAAGGTGGTTTTCCGCCACCTTCCCCTCATATTTGGCGCGGACTACCTCCGAGAGGAGCTCGAAGACATGGGCTTTGGCATCCGGTTCGCCGGCCTGATGAAGTCCCCTCGAACTCGCCGTGACATGCCACTGTACCAGGTTGTCCTCGTTGACAATCTGGAAAACCGGAAGATTTTCCAGGTGCAGCGGGTCGGCAGTGTGATCGCGGTGGAGCCGCTTTGGGCCAAAGGCAAGAGGGCCGAGTGCTTCTCATCCCAGGGGCTGGACCACGTCTCCCGCTACTCCTCCATGCTGCCCCGCTGCGTAAAGTGCGCGAGACAGCACGAGAGCAAATCCTGTGAGCTCACCCGAGAAGAAAAACAGACGTGCCGCACGTTGCCAGTTACAGAGGCTGTTCGGCGTTCAGACGGGGCCGAAACCAGCAACGGGGCGTGGCTGCTCCTTCCCGTAAAGTGCACCCGTCCACCAGCTTTGCTGCTCTCGCGCAGTCCCGATGAAGATGCAAAGAGCGTCTCTATAGCCAGGGACGCTCACTGAGAACAGCTCGTCAAGACAGGCCCCACTGCCAACACCATAGGTCAGCACAGGAACAGCAGCTCCGCTGCTTACACTGCCTCTACACCTGGCATATGTCGCCAGTGTTATACAGCGAGCGAGCGAGCGAGCCTAGCAGCCAGTCGCCCACTCACCGCGGAAGATGGTGCCCGCAGTAGGCAGCGAAACGTCAGGAAGGAGAAGAAGTTTATATATGGGCCACGGCGGTTCAGCCCCGAAGTTTTAATTAATCAAATGGGAATTCCTGGAGGCAAGGCGACTTTCTTCTCAAGGGACACTCTGAGTAAGCTTAGAGGACCGGCATTTGAAGCTGACTGCCTCCCACGTACATTTCGCGTAAGGACTATGAAGATAAGGTCAGAGGGAGTAGGGTTCGTGCGGATGCATACAGTGAGCAGTCAGAACGTTTCGACCACTGCCCACCGCTACGTACGATGCCGCCTGGTGTCGTTGCGGGCACGTGACGCGATAACAACAGTATGTAAACGGAGCAGATTGGTTGGTTGGTTTGGGGGATTCAAGGGACCAGACTGCGACGGTCATCGGTCCCTTTTTCCAAATGCTAAAAATATCCACAGGGAATAAAAAAAAAAGTTCAACAGAATAGGAGACAGACGACACAAACAAAAGAAACGTAGACAAGGACCAAACAAAACGAAATAAAATCACACAGAGTACAGCTACAATGTAGCAAAAATAATACATCAACAAGTTGCCATACAACATAAACTAATAAAACAACACGTTCCGACATACAAGTATGCACCGCAAAATGTACTGGAGAATGAAGAGTACCAATTATACTGGAACAGAACCATTATAACAGATAAAACACCACCACATAACAAACCTGACATCATACTCACTAATAAAAAGAAGAAATTAACACAACTAATCCAAATATCCATACCAAAGACAACAAATATAAAAAGAAAACAGGAGAAAAAATTGAAAAATGCATCCAACTGGCTGAGGAAGTCAAGGATATGTGGCATCAGGATAAAATTGACATTATACCAATTATACTATCAACTACAGGAGTCATACTACACAAGATCCACCAGTACATCAACGCAATACAGCTACATCCAAACGTATATATACAACTACAGAAATCTGTAATTATTGATACATTTTCAATTACCCGAAAGTTCCTAAATGCAACGTAACATATACCGCACAGTTTAAAGGAAGTTACGCTTGATCAAGGTCCGCGTCACTTTCCATTTTCAACCAGAGAAAGGGAAGATAATGATAATAATAATTTAGCACATCAAGACTGTAAGAAAGAAAAAGGGTGTTAGATGTAGGAGTTGATATCTGAATGTTACTTCTTAGATCTACAACTTTGCTTGCGCTGTTTTTTCTCGAAGGTCGAGACTTTATTGTGAAAAACTTACAAAAAATTTACGATCCAAAGTATTGGCCACCGCGGATCACTACTTTCTCCCATCTTTCAGGTACATACGAGCCCCTTGGCGGAAGAACTGGGCGTCTTTTGAGGAGATCCATGAATCGATTTAATTTTGCACTTGTTCATAAGGCCGGAAGTGCTGGTCAGCCAGGCCTTCTGCCACTGATCGAGAAACGTGCTAGTCAGAGGGAGCAATGTCCGGTGAATATGTTTAGTGGGGCAGGACTTCCCATTTCAACATTTCCAGGTATGTTTTGACGGGTTTTGCGACAGTAGGTCGAGAACAGTCATGCTGAAAAATCACCTTTTCGTTTCTGTCGCTCTATTGTAGGCATTTGCCTTCCAGTGTTCGTCTCAAAGGCGTTAACTGCATTCGATAACTATCTCCTGTGATTGTTTTCGTCGGTTTCAGTCGCCTAGAAAATCTTCTCTCTTCCACCGCCATGTCGAGCTTCGACGTGAAACGTTCTTAAAGCGCTTACATGATTCTGTGCAAGTTCTCTCACTAACAGATACCTCAACATAGATGTTACCCAGTATTTAATGAATATCAGCCGCAGATCCCTTTATGTTAATGCAGAAAATTGCAACTTTCGGCAAACGACGAGAAGTGGGCCCGTCATTTGACATATTCAATGGAGAATAACTTTCTGATCCAGTCACAAATTCACAAATATTTTGATGGATTTATGTTTACAAATGCTTACGATTACTTTATGACAGTTACGACTTATCATCTGCACCAACGACTGTCGTCACTTCCATCTATTGCAAACGGCGAAAGCAAAGCTGTAGACATAACGGAATTGTTTAGGAACGACGAAGAGGACCATTAGACATCAGTTTGAAACGGCACAGACGAGAAACAGACACACAAGCAGTCACTGCTATACATATAGACTAGACTAATGTTATGCGCCGTGTTTGACCGATCTGTTTCAAATGTTCAAATGTGTGTGAATTCCTAAGGGACCAAGCTGCTGGGATCATCGGTTACTAGACTTACACACAATTTAAATTAACTTATGCTAAGAACGACACACACATGCATGCCCGAGGGAGGACTCGAACCTCCGGCAGGAGAGGCCGCGCAGCCCGTGGCAGGACGCCTCAAACCGCGCGGCCACTCCGCGCGGCACCGATCAGTTTCACTTATGTCATTATTCGAGGGATCGTTGAGTATTTCTATTTATGCCTGACTGCTACGCTAAACCACGAAAGGAAAAAAATGTCACACTACAGGCAGGCGGAGCTAATCCAACAGAATTTTAGTGAAGTTCGTTTGATAACGAAACACAATGGTGACGAAGAACTAATTGATGGGGAATTGTTTCCAACTGTCAAGACAGGAAATCTTCATTCTTTAGTGCAACCAAACAATTATTTTGTCATTTTTAACTTTCTGTACAGGTATATACACCGAATTGAGCTTTTATTTTCACGTCTAAGAAAGTACGTATTAGCTTTCCATAATCCGTACGTTTTAGCGCAAAATGGACGATACACGGTTTACATAAGTTATAACATAGAAGAAGTATGTCCTTTACCTTCATCAATAAACACCCGGTGTCCACCAGCTTGCAAAAATACGACTATGTATAGCAGCGAACCTTCGTCTAAATGCGGCGAGAACAGCTCGGTTCACCAGTTCAGAAGAACGTTGCCTAGTAACGGACGAGTGCTGCGTTCAAGGAATATAACAATGACAGCAGCTGACGTAGAAGTCTGCAGCGTGGGTCATAGACAACTAGTTGTAGGGAGGTGTGTATGAACGAGGTACCGATTCAAGAATTATTGATTACAGTAACATTTAGGGGGCCACTTTAAACTGCACGGGAAGATTTATTTATTGATTAGTTTCGGACGGCCTTTTCATCATTAAATCATCCAGGTACATAATAAGTCTTGCTTTACAAGCAGACGAGCATGTAAGTTACTGGCCACACATGAACATCGGTGCGCACTTCCTGCAAACAGAGGACATTCTTATGCGCCGGAGTTCCATTGCAAGGGAGGGCAAGAGCGGCTGGAGGCGTTAAGTGGATTTGATTCACAAGCACTGCCGTGCGAAACGTACGATTTGGTCATATGTAGTAGCTACACTGTTGAGAACACGTTCAAAGATTTTTAGACTAATTACAGACGCAATTCCATTTTAGAAATAATAAGTTCGTCGGTTCACATAATGCTATGGATATTTCACTGTCACTGCTTCCACACACAAAACACATTTAGGAAACGCTCCTCCCCACGTTTCTTCATTTTCAGTAGCCACGTCTGTTTCAACTCCACTGGCAGTGACAGCTGATTCAGTTTCATCTTCAATTGCGGAATCAGTACTGCTTGCATCACGATGATTATCACTGTTAGAATCTGTTCCACCTACCACATTTCCGATCGTCAGCAGCGCTCGGTCCAGCAAGCCTTCACGTGAAATATACTGCTCTCCAATTTTATTTTCGTGCTCACAGCGTCTCTTCCAGTCTCCTTCTGCTATGGGAGCAATTTGGTCATCTATAAGTGCTAATAACGTGTCCGTTTTGAATGGCATATTACGTTCAGAAATACCGTCCTTGACTCTTGCCCATATCTGCACTGTAGGATACAACTAGGGGTGATATGGAGGTATTCGTACATCAATATGACCATGCTCGGTTAAAATATTGTCTGTTTTATAAGTTATGTACCCTGGTTTGCTCATTTTATCAATAAATACAACTAGGGCCCCAATACGTTCTTTTCTAAGGAAATTCCCTTTTCTGTTAACCAAGACGTCATTTCACTCCTTGTGGAGTTTCATGTTGTAGCACAAGGCAGATGCTTACTGCGATAAGGGGCGTTATATCTAACAAGAACAGTATGAGGAAGTAGATTATGTATCAATTTCTCCCTGAACCACTTTTCATAACTTGAGGAATCTATATTGCTATGATAAGCCCCTGTTGTCTGACCGGATTTTAACCTCGTGTACACATTCAGTACAAAAACGTCCCGCCCGCCAACATGAATGATGACAATTCTACTTCCTTTCGAAACATGTCTTAACAGAACATGTAGTGGATTGTCCCTCCTTTACGATTCTGTGTGACAGGTGTAAGCAATTGTCTCATCCATTTAGACAGTCAGTTTTGTATCCCACAACTGCCCGGATCGTCTTCAGACAGGTCTTCGCTGGTCATCGAGACTTTGCACTGAAGACAATTCTTCACCAATCAATGCCATTTCAGGCAGAAGAAGTGTCTGGAGACGCCCATGACAGCAGTGGAATACCAACCTGAGTGTCGCTCGCTGTTTGGTCCGACAAGCAGGAGTGACTGTCTCGAGTGTCATTTCTTTTCTAACGGGACCACTTAGTTTGTAATTCACGGCAGCCTTACAGCATAGCGGTTGGTTGACGATACTCTACATCCCGTTTTGTTGCCCTTCATGGCAAGCCATCCTGGCCTTACATTTCAGTAATATAATGCCCTCTGAACAGGGTGAGAGTTTCTGCGGCTTGCCTTCGTGCTTGTCAAATCCTGTCTTGGCCTCAGGATCGCTCCACAATTGAGAAAGTCTGGAGCGTTCTGGGCAGGACACTCTGGCCATCTGGTGATTCTTCTTACCCAGTGCGCCAGTTCTACAGAATGTGGCACAATATCCAACTACTCTGTCAGTCAATGCCAAGTAGAATGACTGCTTGCGTAAGGACCACAGGTTGACCAACAGGTTACTGATATGCTCAATTTGTGATGTTCTGTGTCCTGAATAAATCATACGGTTTTTCTGAAATGGTGAACGTTTATTTGTCTGTACATGCGCAGCAAATCTACTACTGTATTTACGTCTCATTAAGATAATTCCTTCATAGTCCTCGTTTTTTTTTTATTAGAGTGTATATTTAAAGCAAGAAACTAACTGGTTAGTAAATGCTCTTTTCAAGACATTTTACTTTGTCCAATACCTTTCAGCGGCTAGCTTTCATCTTCGAAGTGTGATTCTGTGTGTGCAAAATATCACATTTAATTCTAAAACAATTTCATTCACTGATTTTTTTTTATACATAGGAACGGGTAAATTTCATAAGGCGTCAAAACGGCAGGACGGAAGTTCCGACTATTCATAGTTAAAATGATTGTTTTACCACTGACAAAGCGTTTCTTTGTCCAGGTGCGCTATCGTGATGGAGGTAGATTTTTTCCAATCCTGTCTCTTCTTGCGCAAAGGATGTGACAACTAAGGTTACTGCTTTTATTCAGGGTGGGGTGAGGTGGGGGTGAAGCGAGCAATGGCAGGTAGAGGATGGGAATGGTCTCATTAGAAGCAGTTGTTCGGAAAGTTTGTCTACCAGTAGGAACAATGCATTCGCTGAAGGAGCAACGCACCGTTGTCGTAGAGGCTCGCTTTTCTAACGGCTGACGGTTCATCGCAGAGCAGCATACATCTCGTATGCACTTAAGAATTTTCGACCCAACTTCTGATTTTTTGTTTATTGTTATTTCGCCGTTCCTGCCCCATATGTGCTGGAGGTGGTCTTCCGGCGCTACGATATATCTCTCTTCGGCCAAATGCCTTTACATAATGTAAGTACGGACGTTACAGCAACGTTTATGGGTGGAGAATTTAAAAATGTTTTCAAAGATTATATAATGCTGATTATTCGATGATACAAAATACAATGTTGTTTTCTTCCTTTAAAATAAAAATTTCAACAAATAAGAATAAAAAGACAAAATAGATAATTAAAATAAGTTGAAGAAATGGTGATGTTGATTAAAAAGGAGCAACGTACTACCGTTTAAAAAGCTGAAGGACCGGCGCTGGTTAAAAAACTTGTGGGAAGATTAAACTTGGGTTGTTCTGTAGTGGGTTAGAGTGGGCGAGTTAGTATATAAGCCGTTGGATGATACTGAAAATGAAGGTGGTATGATGGATAGTGGGAACACGGAAATGAAGGATAGATTTTGTGGGTGGGTAGAGCCCTGACATCAGAAGCTGAAGTGGTGGGGAGAAATGGAGGAGCAGGAGGGAGGGAGCAGCCCTGACATAGACAGGAAGTTATAATACGAACCCACGTCCTGTTGCTGGCCGGCAGTCAGTTGTATCGTGGATCAAAACTCACAGAGGAACTGGAAATGTGCAAAGAAGAGGAGTGGAAGTAACGGGTTACTACACGCCTAAATATGCGTTGTAATGGTTGTGAGCCTATTCGGGAGCAAACTGTAGCAGAAGTACGGACCGATTTCGATAAGCCGAAACAGGCCGAGAAATATATTGTAAAACATTTTCAAACGCAGCAATGAAACCCTTGAGTATTGCCATTTCACACACAGTTCGTGTTTTGGAAATGATATCTCCTAGATGGCCAACATTGTGACAATGACGGACAATCTGTGTTGCAAATCGTTTAGCACATGAACGAGCATATTTAAAGGAATGTTTTTGATTTCCGCCTGAATGGTGTCATTCAGTACCACAATCGTGTGTAAGCTTCTAGCACGCACCCTTTGTTTAAGGGACCCACAAAAGAAATAGTTACAGATCGATAAGTGTGGAGGCCTTTAAAGCAACGAAATATCCCCATTCCTTGAAACGATGTGGTTGCCAAACCCTCTGCGCACTGCACGTCTATGTTCATCCTCAAGAAAGAAAGCGTCGATTATGTCTACTGAGGAGTCGGCGCCCCTCGCTGTGGCTCTCTGGCTGTGTGAGGGGCGTTGATGGAGTTACTGAGGACTATCGTCGCACCAGTAACGGCAGTTTTGTTTGTGACACAACCGCTGCGATGAGAATGTGCCTTGCCATTCAGCCATAGCAAATTTAAGAAGTTCGTTGTCCCTACTTTTAGTAAACAGTTAATGTATTAGCTTTTCGTAGCCATTTTCATTTAACTGATGCACATCCTCTATCTTGTATATTTGTAACGTCAAATTGGTCCGTAAAATTCTGTGCGCACTACGGTTGAACAATAGAACCACAGTCTGTCTCACAGAACGCAATGGACTGTTACTTGGTTGGTTGGGGAGTGGACGAAACAGCAAGGTCATAGGTCCCATCGGGTTAGGGAAGGATGGGGAGGGAAGTCGGCCGTGACCTTTCAAAGGAAGGTCGTCGGCCCTATCGGGTTAGGGTGGATGGGGAAGGAAGTGAGCCGTGACCGTTCAAAGGAACCATCCCGGCATTTGTCTGAAGCGATTTAGGGACATGACAGAAAATCTAAATCAGGATGGGCGAATGCTAGTACAGTGTGCTAACCACTGCGCCGCCTCGCTCGGTGACAACATTTTGCACTTCCTCTATCCGTTCCTATGACTGACAACTTCTAGTTCTTCCAGGCGATTTCAGCTTAAGGGCACTTCCCGTTGCTCCATAATTTTTCTCCTATAACGTGGTTTCACATGCAACTGGTACAGGACCATTCCGTCTAAGGTCGAACTGACGACGGTATTCCTGTCATATTAAAAGGACTCAGTTTTCTTGTACGTTTTTTATCTACTGTGATATCTCCTTAAAACCAAGCCAGGAAGTTAAATAAAAATAACTAATTGTCTATTAATTCAAACTTCATATTCTTTTATTGCCATATATTAATTTAGGCTGTGTCCATCTTTGCTGACAACTGAAATGTATAACATCAGTACGGAATGGCATCAAAGTACGTTAATTATTCCATCAGAAAGCGTGGAAAATAACGAAGGCAAGAAAGACAGAGCGAGCAACGTGCTAATAAACAAGACACGCTGTGCTAGTGGGCTAACAAACCTGGACAACTTCACGATAGGACCAGACAGCTCTTAGAGGTGTAGCACTTTGGTGTGCAGTGTTGAGAATACACTAAACGTGAATTCTCAGAGAGTATTCAGCATGATTGAGGACTGTTTTTTGCCTCTTCTTGGACAAATTAATATTGTGGTTGCGTAGTTGCACGTAGCTGAGACGACGGCGCACACAGTGCGAACTGCTTTACGTGTTTTGCAGGGAAGTTTTCCGGGCGCCTCGTCTGATCTTCCGTGACAGTCGCCTCATCGATTTAGGCCCCTGTGACGTTTCCTAGGGGATTTCCAGAATCCACTCTGTGCACCTATCGTCCAAGGACTCTTGCACACTGGAAGGAGAATATACGCCAAGCAGTAGCCCGCACATCCTTCACTATGCAGACCAGATTCAAACGGAAATTCAGAATTGGAATAACTCACTGTGTTGATAATAAAGACATCATTTTCAACCACGTGTAATATTAATCCTCGCATTATCAACGTATCAAGGACACAGAGGGACTTGATGCGCACCATTAAAAATTTAAAAAAATACTAATTGTTGTTGACATATATTAACATCGTACTTTCGAAGAGGTATTGATGTGTAAATAGGGTGTAGAACTTCAAATTATCTTTTAGCACGAACACACACAAAAGAAAAGTAAACACAAATTTCATTAATTTCTCACAGCATACTTTTTAAAGAGATCTTTATGTCTGACAATGGTCCCTAAACTGGAACATATGGAATCTCGTAGAATATTTAATTACAAACACAAATATTTATTTAAACATTTTAAAATACACCGACGAAAAAAAAAAACACCAAGAATACTATGTCTGCTAGTAGTTCCACAATAAACGTTGCCCTATCTTTGATGATAGCATCTGGTATCTCAGCGACACGCACAAAATGATTATGAGGCAATCCTTGAATGATTTTTGGAAATTCCTCAAGTGTTGCTGGATACACGAATAACGTATTTGCATGAATTTTTTGATCTGGCTTTACTCTCTTACTGTGTGGCCCTTTGTTACGGAGTGCATTTATCAAATGCTGTGCTATATTTGAGGAATAATGGTTGAATGCACTAGCCACTTGTCTGGGTTCAGTTGCGTTAATATTATTCATAATCAGCTCTATATTACTATCGTTAACTGACCTTGCACCCACTTGTTTTCTTATAATATGCCAGGTTGCAGTAGTTTTACTCTTAGAATTAGACATTGTTTTGTCATTTTCTAGCGTTTTGCTTTTGAAATACCTTTTTTTAGTATTTGTTTGTATCTTTAGAAGTATGTAGGAAAATAAGGAGCCGTATTTTGCTTTGAGTACTCATATAATCTCCTCTACTTTGACATGATACCCTTTTGACTTTCGTGATCCATTTTCTTTTTATTTGAGCAGAGCCGAATGTTGTTATTTTCCTTACAAAAGCTATTAAAAAAACTTAAATGTGGCCATAAAATTATATTTTTCAGTGGTGTCATTACAGTTGTACACATTGGATCAATGTTCATCCTTTTACATTTTTAAACTGAAATTCTTTGCAATGCGTGTTATCCCGTAGAGTTGAGTTTCCTGCAACATTAATTATAGAAATTTGAGTATAATGATCACTAAAACCCATGTTTACCGGTTGTATGTTTGGGCAGATCTTCATCTATTGATGAAATCTGGTTAATGATAGAGGCAGACGTTCCTGTTTTTCGAGTTGGTTCAGTTACAGTGGAGCTTATGTGAAGTGGGTGCTGGAAAGTTATAACATCATTTTGAATTTACTGGATTTTTAAAAATCAGTACTGAAATGCCGTCAAAAAGCAATGTTTTCCTTCTGATAGCGTATTTCTTCCAAATATTCCTCCACGTGATTATGGAACACATTTTGTCTCCATCTGGCGACCTGCACATGCAAATAATGCTTGCTTTTTGCCTTGGTAATTCGACTATAGACAGTTTTACACCTTTCCTCATTGGACATTTGTCTTTATTGTTTCTGTACTTGTTCGTTTAAAATTAAGCTCGGTTAGTCTGTTGCTGTTTGTTTCTTTATTTCTGTTTATATGCTGGTCCATAACAGTCTGTCTCTTCTTCTTTGTTACTTTCACTTCAAAACAGTCACTTTTTACCTCTTTGTCCGTTTGCGTATGTTTTATTTCGGTATTACTTTTTTTAAATTTTCGCCTTGTGTACGGAAGAGGCAAGCCTATGTAAATCTTTCCTTGTTTGTTTAAATGGAGAGATGACCTGTATATTCGTTTCCTTCAAGTCGTTCGATTTCGAAATTCACCGACAGCCTCTCCCTACACAAATTTGTAGCAGTATTCATTTTAAGTAACATGATGCGACCACCGAATTGACATTACCATTTAGGTTTGGAGCGTCGTGTCTAAGGGGTGCTGGATGAAATATTACGTTCATTTCCTGTGTGAGTTTCAGTATGTATTCCAGACAATCCAGTTCGCAACAGTTCGTGTCGACATGTCTGGGCTGACAAGTCCTAGTGTCTGCGCTGTGCTGGCTGTACGGTCTGTCACTGCTGCCTTTACAATGAGATGACCCTGGCGGGCGTCTGAGCTGCGTGGACGGCCCGAACCTCGCCTGTGGGTGTGCGAGTGTCCACGTGACTGTTGATCCAGCATCACTGCACAACTGACCCAGCAGGTCCAACTTGTATAGCAATTCTCCGAGAGTACCACTCTGCCACTCTGAGGCCCACGATCTGACCCCTTTCAAACTCGCTCATTTGGCTGTAGGAAGCGCGAGGGCGTCTCCGCGGCATCGTTGGCTGATTGCGTCACTCGTCTGCAGTACACTGAGCCTTCTGGCTAAGAGCATTCGCTATTAAATGGTAGACGCAGACGGCCGTCTGGTTGCTGTGTCACTTCTCTATCTGTTGGCAGACGACGTTGAAGCCGTTGTCAGTTTCTCTACTATCCCCCAGGCGAAATATGGCGTCATCAGATCATAATCGACATCGACTTTCCTGGTGTACTAATTTTTTTCCGGCGCTATGTATGCTATAAGATAAAGTCGAGATCCATACGAATTACAGTTCACCTTGCGAGCGAACGTAATTTGAACAGGTGTATTGTGTATGACAGAAGAGGTCCGTAGAAAATGGACATAGAACATATGATGAAAATGATTTATGGTTGTAAAACACATTAAACAAAATACGATCAAGCGATTAACTGCGAAACGTAGAGGTTATTGGACGCTCCCATCACTCTCAGTAATTTGTATTAAAAGGTCCTTAAAACTATTGATAGTAGAAATAACTGTGGCGAAATGAAGACCACGGCCTTGGTAAATGTCTCAATTTCTAAAGACGAACGTGGAAAATAATGTAATAACATATATCAACCCAATAGATTTGAATGAATGTGTACGAAGTTGAGATTCTGCAGTGTACGAATTACCATCCAGAACGTAGATTAAACAGCTGAACTGAGTTAAGACACTGCAACGTACTTCCTATCCCTCACAGACTGCTTCATAATAAATAATTTTTTTCTTATTTTGTTTCGCTTATTATATTCCGCTTTTCATTTCATATGTTTCAATTTCTTTTTTATTATAACACTATGAATGTAAGGGTGTGTCCCAACACTTTTGTTCAATTCTGTATTTTTCTACACTCCTGGAAATTGAAATAAGAACACCGTGAATTCATTGTCCCAGGAAGGGGAAACTTCATTGACACATTCCTGGGGTCAGATACATCACATGATCACACTGACAGAACCACAGGCACATAGACACAGGCAACAGAGCATGCACAATGTCGGCACTAGTACAGTGTATATCCACCTTTCGCAGCAATGCAGGCCGCTATTCTCCCATGGAGACGATCGTAGAGATGCTGGATGTAGTCCTGTGGAACGGCTTGCCATGCCATTTCCACCTGGCGCCTCAGTTGGACCAGCGTTCGTGCTGGACGTGCAGACCGCGTGAGACGACGCTTCATCCAGTCCCAAACATGCTCAATGGGGGACAGATCCGGAGATCTTGCTGGCCAGGGTAGTTGACTTACACCTTCTAGAGCACGTTGGGTGGCACGGGATACATGCGGACGTGCATTGTCCTGTTGGAACAGCAAGTTCCCTTGCCGGTCTAGGAATGGTAGAACGATGGGTTCGATGACGGTTTGGATGTACCGTGCACTATTCAGTGTCCCCTCGACGATCACCAGTGGTGTACGGCCAGTGTAGGAGATCGCTCCCCACACCATGATGCCGGGTGTTGGACCTGTGTGCCTCGGTCGTATGCAGTCCTGATTGTGGCGCTCACCTGCACGGCGCCAAACACGCATACGACCATCATTGGCACCAAGGCAGAAGCGACTCTCATCGCTGAAGACGACACGTCTCCATTCGTCCCTCCATTCACGCCTGTCGCGACACCACTGGAGGCGGGCTGCACGATGTTGGGGCGTGAGCGGAAGACGGCCTAACGGTGTGCGGGACCGTAGCCCAGCTTCATGGAGACGGTTGCGAATGGTCCTCGCCGATACCCCAGGAGCAACAGTGTCCCTAATTTGCTGGGAAGTGGCGGTGCGGTCCCCTACGGCACTGCGTAGGATCCTACGGTCTTGGCGTGCATCCGTGCGTCGCTGCGGTCCGGTCCCAGGTCGACGGGCACGTGCACCTTCCGCCGACCACTGGCGACAACATCGATGTACTGTGGAGACCTCACGCCCCACGTGTTGAGCAATTCGGCGGTACGTCCACCCGGCCTCCCGCATGCCCACTATACGCCCTCGCTCAAAGTCCGTCAACTGCACATACGGTTCACGTCCACGCTGTCGCGGCATGCTACCAGTGTTAAAGACTGCGATGGAGCTCCGTATGCCACGGCAAACTGGCTGACACTGAAGGCGGCGGTGCACAAATGCTGCGCAGCTAGCGCCATTCGACGGCCAACACCGCGGTTCCTGGTGTGTCCGCTGTGCCGTGCGTGTGATCATTGCTTGTACAGCCCTCTCGCAGTGTCCGGAGCAAGTATGGTGGGTCTGACACACCGGTGTCAATGTGTTCTTTTTTCCATTTCCAGGAGTGTATTTACTCTCTCTCTCTTTCACTTTTCCAAGCGAAATACTTACGGGTCTGCTTCGCGTTTCCCTATCAATCAGACAGTTGTCCGCGCACTCAGTATTCAGCTGGTGTCAGGCTGTGCTTGTCCTGACAGTGATATGTCGGGTGCATGCGATAAGACGTAGGGTTTTTCTGTTTTTCTTTATTGTTATTCTTGCAGCCTTTCTATCTTCCTCTTTTTTACATTTTCCTTCGCGCGCCTGTATTGCGCTACAGATTACACGTTTTTAGTACTTTTATAGTATAGTCAATTATATATTGCCCTACACAAAAATATCGTTAATTTCCTTGAGGAGGGGATGATACAACAGTCTTTTAAGAGTTGCAGTAGATTATCATTTACATCAGTTCCTACTGAACTTCCCAACTAGATTAGCTAATTTCTCAAAAGCCGCCATTGATAATACCTTTACACAAAGTTGTGATGTCACAAATCAATAACCAAAGATCTGTAAGAGTTACTGTTCCTTTTTCTAAACGTTACCACCAATCAGGATAAAAAATTCTATAAATTTTAGATCAATAGGATAGTCCGTGTACAGTCCTAACGCATCTACTGCATACTGACCGGTGCAAGGCAGTTTTCAGCGGTCCCTGTCATCGCTGAATAAACCAGCCGGCCGTCGCTGGTCAGCCCCACCTCCCACCTCGGCCGCAGATTTTCAGAGCGGCAGTACTGAGTGACAGGAAGACGAGGTCTCGCCTCCGTGTTGCGAGTAGTAACGGTGTATAGAAGTACTTGCATGTATGAGAAACAGCAAGCACACGAAGACACCTAATAAGAAGAAGAGTTTCCTTTCGAGACATGAAGAGTTGTATTAGTTTAAAAGTGTTACGCACAGACCATTTTGGGTTCTTGCCACCAGCCATCGCAACTTCTCTCCTTCGTTGTCTGTGTCGGTGCTGACGCCCACAGAAGGCGACTCATCATCTGGCTACGAGGCTTCCAGATCCAACGCTGCCTTCGCTCTTCGCCACACCGTCACAGTGCGTCACTATTGTTTCCCTCTTTCCTTTCAGAGGGGCATTGCTACTAATAGTATCCTTTCTTGAAAAGTCGCCGCAACGCTTTCGTCTTTACATTGCTAATTATTTTACTGCAGCGCTCCCTGTCCGCTTCCTATGCCACCTGCGCCTACGCCTTTAGTGGCTGCTGGCTCTGATCTAAAGCAGTTCATTCAGATTCAGAACCTCGAAACGCCGCAGCTGATGACGGCAGTCCAGCAGCTCATTGACACACGAGCCGCTGCTGCATCAGCTCCGCCACAACAGCCAGCCACGTCCGCGACAATGCCTCCGTGCTGTTCCACCGTTCCGAACTTTCAGTGAACAACAAGAGGAATGGAACGAGCACTACGACCAGTTCGACCCTCAGTGTGCTACACATCAAGTGCAGTGTACTGTGAAACTTTCTCATTTATTGTCAACGGGTGGCATAGGTGTTTACCAACTTCCTCAGAATCTATTCCCGAATATAACGCTGGAGTTGCTGATTTTTTAAGATTTAGTTTGTTGCCCTCAGTAAGTGTTACGAGGATCAGGTACAGGTTGCTGCACCTCGTTAGAAGTTATTTCGATTTTGAGAAAAGCCCTAACTGACATACCATCAATGGGGCACTCAGCTTCAGGCTTTGACACGACAGTGTCGTTTGCAATGTAGCTGTGGACGGCAGTGTAGTGACGCAATGATTCGTGATGCAGCTATGTACAGTGTGACAGATCCTACTTTGAAACAAGTGTTACAAAATATTGAACATCAGGACTCAAGTGATAGCGCCGTGGAAAACTTTGAGGTAGCTCCCATTTGCAGTGTAACACAAAGTGAGAAACAGATACGGTCTTGCCACCAACCACCACACGCCAATGGGCCACCGCGTTATGGAAAGAGTAAACAACTGTTAATGCATATTTCTGCTGTGAAATGTCTACACAAAATTTTCCCTCGTGGAACGTGACCTGCCTTGCTTCCGGAATGCCAGCTCATGTGCAGTCTGCATGCTTGCAACAGAGAAAGAACTCTATCCACGTTCGCTCTCGTAAGTGTGAAGCACCTTCACATTCAGTGAATCTAGTTTTCTCTATCCGGCTACCGGTACTAGTAATGATTAAATACAGGATGTGCCTTCACCCTGCGCAAATACTGTGTAACGACAGTCAAATAAACTGTTTCTGAACTTAGTCAATGCCAGACGTTTTGTGCGACTTCAGTTATGCACTGACACTTCCGTTTCGTTGCTTAATCGTGCCACTTATGAACAGCTGGGCGCGGCACAGTTCACATAATCTTTCACGCGACTTACTGCGGGTAACGGTCAGGACATTCCGCTACTTGGTACTGGTAGTTTACCTGCCACATTCCAGTCTCACACGAAAACAAGGACATTTACCATTCTGCTTTCACCTCTCTGTTAAAATATTCTTGGGTTTGATTCATTTCATTTTTTGGTCTTCCTGTTCGCGACAATGTACTTTCTATTTCTGCTTTAAACCCAAAAGGCAGTATTGCCCAATTGACTAAAGGGGTTACCTGATTTATATTCTGAAGGACATTCTCTTCAGTCGTCGTTGCTTTCGTTCTTACAGGATCTTTTTCTGGTTGCAGCGATATCGGACTTTGATATTCACGGTATACTCGTGAAATGGTCGTGTGGGAAAATCCCCACTTCATCGGTTACCTCGGAGACGCTGTGTCCGCCAACTGTAACACCATGTACAAACTCATTTAAATCTTGATAAACCTGCCACTGGAGCAGCAGTAACCAATCTAGCAATGAGCGAAATACTTGTTGTCTTATATAGGGATTGTCGACCGCAGCGCCGTATTCTGCATGTTTATATATGTCTGTATTTGAGTACGCATGCCTATACCAGTGTCTCTGGCGCTTCATTGTATATTACGTGTTATATGAGAATTTTCACATGTAATGTATGTGGTATCCTAGAGCTAAAATAACCCACTAAATATAGTTAGCAAATAAATAATAATAAAAAAAAACTTTCGTAACAATCGTGAGTCAAGAGGTTCTGACTTCATGCATTCAAGGTACTAACTTCTTACTTCTAAGATCCCTGCCCGACTGTGTTTCTCTCTTGAGATGAATATCAGCCTACATGGTGCTACATAATGGTTAGGTAATTAATTCCGATAGTATGAAGCACGATAAAATATAACAGTGACACCAAAGGGCTTAAAAAAATACAAAATGTTGTAGTAAACAAACAAATTATGGAGCAGAAGTAAATGTGGCTATTAGTGTTTTGTACTGATTCGACTGTTCCTGCAGTAGGTATTAAAATGACAGCCACCTTAAAAATATTACTTAGGCCTACTTAAAATATAACTTTCTTCCTACGCTACATCAATTTCAGACCACTCATTTTTCATGTTATAATCAATGTGTTTCTCGTTCATTACAGCTGAGAGACAGCCCAAACATTCTGCGTCGCTTCACACAGACGCAATGTACATATCTGTCACCTCCCAGATGTTATTTCAGCGACCACAAATGCCGAGGAAGGCGCAGTAGGAACTCTCAGCCGCAGCTGCCACGGCAAGTAGACTAAGTGCTCTCGGGAAACAGGTTTGTGCTTTCATAACTAATAATATATAATGACGGGTAACTGCCACCCACGTTGTTTTTAATTTAGTGTGGAAGAAACAAATCTACGCCAATAGTCATTAAACCTATAGGACTTTGACCCTGAAGGTGATATGCAATAAACGGGAGATTAGCTGAATTACACTACATGCTTTTACATGCAGATGGTTTGAATATCAGCGCTGGCGCACGATGTGGATAGGAATAACTCCACTTGCATATTGAATACAACTGAAGGACAAGCATGGTGTCTTTCATTCACAAACAGTATTTCCACGTTATTTGTTTCTGAGATGACAAAGATATGCCTTATGTAAGAAGTAGATACACCAGTACCTACCGAATGTCGACGATCTCAAGGGATCAGCGACCCCACGATGCCTGAGATGGCACCTGGTAAGCAACACCAGTCCCCTGCCACTGCAAGCTCTGGGCATGCTTCAGCGACCACCGTGCGGCCCGGCGGTGGAACGATGTGTGTCTCTGTGAATGGGGATCTTGGCTTCACTGCCCTGATCGCGAGGATGGAATAAACCTCTATAAAAAGCCCTCAATCTGAAGGTCTGCTGCTCGCTGATGAGATGCATGCCTGTTGAGGTGGAACAGTCGTTAGTGGGCAACTTCTGCGGGAACTGCCGAAACTCAATTGTATAAGGCTCACTCAGGAACGCGGGGCTCTGTCTGAGTTGAACCTTATGTTCCTAGCTGCTCGTGGGACCAAAGTGGAACCCTCGAAATCTTCTTTTCCTTTTCCCAGTTTGTAGGGTCTACCGCCTCGGAGTTCTCTCACCCACTCATCAAAAAGAATGAGGGAGGCTAGTCCTCCTGATAATCAACTTTTTATCAGTAATGGGGCTCAAGGAGTCATGAATCCCAACGTCTTTGTAGTGATCAAGAGGAAGGAGGGGGCGTTGGAAAAAGTATCCCCCTCCTGTATCCATAAAGGCTTAGAAGGTTTGGCTGGCTATTAAACGGTTGCGAAATGGTTCCTTGCTTGTCGAGGCCAACCAGGCAAATCAGGTGGAACTTCTTATGAAGTCACAGAAATTGGGCAAGTACGACATCATTGTTGAATTGTATAACTCCCTTAACTCCAGCCAAGGTGTGGTAACCTATGGTGATATTATGGACATAGACGTTGCTGAACTGAAACTAGAATGGGCACCACAGGGGATCATTGATGTGGAACAAAGGACACGCAAGACCAATGAAGCGACTCAGGAGAATGCCACTTTTTTGTGACCTTCAATTCGCCAACGCTACCTGGACACATCATGGCAGGTTTACTCCGACTTAGGATTCGATTCTATGTACCTAACCCTATGCGAGGTTACAAATGCCAGCATTTTGGCCATACAACGCTACGTTGCAGAGGCGAAGAGACTTGTGGGAAGTGTGGAAAGGTAGCCCAAAAAGCTCAGACTGACTATCTGTCTCCAGCAGTCTACATTAACTGCTCTGGGAGCCACCCAGTCTGGATTCGAGCCTGCCCTGTTTTTGCAGAGGAACGCAAAATTCAGGAAATCAAAGTGGCCAAGGGGATCCCCTACGCAGAAGCAAAAAAGGGCTATCATGTAATGAAACCCCCTGTCTTCGCGACTTCTTATACTGCAGAAACCTGTCATTAAGGTCGACGCTTCGACTCAAACGGCGTCCAGTGAACCATTATCCACCACTAGCACCTATACTTGCACCTGCATGTGCCAAAGCCGAGTGAACACAAAGCGATCCAGGAACCTACAATGGAAGAAACCAGTAATGCTTCCTCAGGGCGCTGCCCAAAGGAACCCCAAAAGCAGAGTGCCTCTCAACGCCAACTTTCTTCAAAGAAAGATGACTCTCACCACCCCTCACCGCTTATCCTTACTAGGAAAAGGAGCGGAGAAAGGAACTCAACATTCGGGTCAAAAGCTGACCCGGGCGCCATCATATGTCATTCTGGCATGTCTGACTGATGATCAGGACATCATGGATTATGATGCCTCATCATCAGACAAAGTCAGCCCCACCACCCTGCCTCGCTCTACAAGCGCCTCACAACCTCGGCGCAGAGACAGGGGTAAATCAAGACCACATTGATGTAATGGCTCCCATTCTCCAATGTTATATCAATTGGGACAGGACTCATCTGGAGGAGTTGACACTCCTTGTAGAGGACAGACCCTTTTGCCTTTGCCTTCAAGAGACTCATTTTATCTAGACTGACAGACTGACACACCTGTACTTGGAGGGTATCACCTTTACAGAACAGAGGACCTTACTGGCGATAGGACAAAAGGTGGGGTTGCAGTGTTCGTAAAGGACACTTTTCACTCCTCACCTATTTCCTTAACAACAACACTACAAGTGGTTGCTGTCCGGATAGTGGCCCATGTTGACTTTACTGTGTGCTCCCTGTACCTACCACCTCATGAGCCCCTTGATAATGGGGTCCTCACTCATCTTCTTGATGAACTCCCCCACCCATTCCTCATTTTAGGGGACAACAATGCACACTGTGCACTATGGGGTTCTCACACCACTTGCTCAAAGCATCGGTCACTTGAAGATCTACTGCACGCACCATATCTCGTACTTTTGAATATGGGTCAAGTTACAGATTATAGCACCGCTTCAGGTTCGTCTACCGCCATAGACCTCTCCTTCCGCTCGCCTGCACTTGGGGACACTGTTCAGTGGGCAGCGGACGATGACCTTCATGGTAGTGACCATTACCTTATCTGGATTCATCTGCTTGATGGAGCAGATGCTGAAAGATAGCCAACGACATCGTTGCTCAAAAAGGGTAACTGGATGCTCTACAGGTAGTTAGCTGTTTCTAGCAATGTGACGGCATCCAGGACTGAGTGGATCCCATTACAGCTGTGATTCACCATGCCACTGATGTATCCATCCCAAAGTCTGCGAAAAAGCCTAGGAAGTTGCAGATTTAGTCGATGCCTTACAGATGAGAATCTTGCAAACTTTTGAATGGCGCATGCAAAGGCGAGGAGAATAATTCGGGAGAGCAAACAGAGGTCTTGGCAAGAGTTCCTGAACTACTTGAATAGGTCCACACCTGCATGTAAAGTATGGGAAGCCATTAGGAGTATCTCAAGGCTCAATTCTCACCAGCCAATAGCAGCTGTACGAATACATGGGTCTGTTGTAACATCGACAAGAAATATAGCTCAGACAATGGCTGAAGCATATAAATCCATTACGGGCGATTCCAGCCAGGATTCCACCTTCTGTCGATATCGGAAGGCACAGGAGAAGGCCGATCTTGACTTCTGTTCCACCATCATGGGAGAATATACAACCAGCCTTTCTCTCTGTGGGACCTGGATTCTGCATTGTCAGTTGCTTGTGATACTAATCCTGGAAGCGTCCTGATAACTTACAGCATGTTGCAACAGTTGGACTGACAGTCGAAGGAAGTCCTCCTCCAGCTCTCCAATAAAATTTGGAGAACTGGTAACTTTTCCAACTCTTGGAAGGAATGTATTTTAATCCTAATTTTAAAACCAGGAAAGGATCAGACAGACCCTGGTGGTTATCTTAGTGTTAGCCTAACAAGCTGCGTAGGAAAGACACTGGAGCGTATGCTCAAGCGGCGCCTAGTGTGAATTCTGGAAACCAGGTCCCTGCTCAGTCGCTCCCAATATGGGTTGAGGAGGAATCTCTCCGCTCTCGATAACCTGACCCTGCTCGAAGCTGCAATTGAACAAGATTTCCATCGTAAGCAGCACTTTATCGGTGTTTTCTTCGATTTAGAAAAGGCCTACGACACTATCTGGTGGCATAATATTTTGTCGCAGCTCCATTAGCGTGGATTCCGTGGATGTCTACCTACCTTCATACCGTCCTTTGTCTCGGGCAGATATTTTATACAGGGTTGGCAATGACCTGTCTGAGCATTTAAGCAGGTGAATGGTGTCCCTGAAGGCACTGTTTTAAGGGTCACGGCTTTCGTCATCGCAACCAATAGTATTACAACCACAGTGCTACGTCCAGTAGCATGTTCCTTGTTAGCAGACGACTTCTCCATCTTCTGTGCATTCTCCAGCCTTACCACGGCTGTTCAGTCGCCACTGGAACGGCTGTTCGATCATCGACACGGCCATTTGGGATCCGTGCAAGGGAGAGACTTGAGTTGTTACAGGTGGGGTGCATTCAGGTCCAAAGCCAGGGGTGGTGTAGGGTCTACCCCTGACTGCTGCCAATTCCCTGACTGCTTTTAGAACTGACTGCTTACAAGAAGCATTGTACCCAGACCGTGCTTTTAAAGTTAAATTTAATGAAATTTTACGTAGCCACCCAGATTTTATTACCGTCTACACGAATGGTTCTAAGCACGAGATGTTTTCGGTTGTTCCGTCGTGTTCCCCGACATTGTCTTCAGGATAGGGCTCCTAGAGCAGTTTTCAGTTTGTATCGCGGAACTGTTTGCTATCCTGAGGGCAATGGAGACGGCGTCGTGACAAATGATTTATAAACTCTTCCGATTCTCAACGCTCCCTTCTCGCTGATGGACAGATGTACCCAACAGATCGAATGGTGCAACAAGTGAAGCACGCTCTCCTTCTCTTGCGAAGGTTAAACAAGGAAGTTATTTTTTGCTGGGTTTCACAGAAACGAACTCGCTGATGCTGCTGCTAAGGATGCTTGCTCCCTTCCTCCTCGTGTCCGCTGCTCAGTCCCTCTGCGGGCTGTCACTTCATTTGTGACTAGGAAGGCCACATGTTGGTGGGAGTCCCAGTGGCTGGAAGTGAGGAACAATAATCTATGTTCCATCAAGACTTCAGTGCGACCATGGATCACCTCCTTCCGCTTGCGACGGTGTGAAGAAGTAGCCCTTACTCGGCTTACAGTGGGATATTGTCCACTGGCACACGGCTTTCTCTTACGTCGGGAGGAGCCCCCTGTGTGTGAGAGATGAGGGCACAGCTGTCAGTACAACGTCTTTTAACTGAGTGTGTTTTATATGACAAACTGAGGGTTGAGCTGGGTCTCTCACATCATCTTCCCTCTATTTTAGCTGATAACGAGGCTAATGTTGTTCGTGTCTTAAAATTTTGCGTGGTGACCAGAATTCTTCCCGAAATACCTAGCGTGAGATCTTAATGTGTTACAAAGTAGCTGGGTCACGTATTATTTCTAAGTCGTCATCAAGCCACATTTATTTGTCACTTTTTTAACAGCATCTTTGCAGGTATTTTCTCCATGATTTTATTTAGTTAGCCCGCTGTGTCTCGCTGGGGTTTTATTACGGGCTTTTCTGAACCTCACCTTTTTGGGGTTTCTTTAAATTTCCCGTAGTGGGTTTAAACGTAGTTTTCCAGGTTATTCATCTCCTTCCATAGATTATGAAAATCTTCTGCGGTATATCATTAATGCCACTGATGCATCCATCCCAAAGTCTGCGAAAAAGCCTAGGAAGTTGCAGATTTAGTCGATGCCTTACAGATGAGAATCTTGCAAACTTTCGAATGTCGCATGCAAAGACGAGTAGAATAATTCGGGAGAGATAACAGAGGTATTGGCAAGAGTTCCTGAACTACATCAATAGGTCCACACCCGCATGTAAAGTATGGGAAGCCATTAGGAGGATCTCAAGGCACAACTCTCACCAGCCAATAACAGCTGTACGAATACACAGGTCTGTTGTAACATCGGCAAAATATATAGCTCAGACAATGGCTGAAGCATATAAATCCATTACGGCCGATTCCAGCCAGGATTCCACCTTCTGTCGATATCGGAAGGCACAGGAGAAGGCCGATCTTGACTTCCGTTCCACCAACATGGTAGAATACAACAAGCCTTTCTCGCTGTGGGAGCTGGATTCTGAATGGCGCTGATGACCTAGCTGTTTAGGGCCCCTCCTCCATTAATCATCATCATCATCAGCGAATGTCGACAGCATCAGAATCTTGGTTTATCAAGACTGAATCCTATTGTTCCAGGATACTGCTGTTTGCATTAATCGCAGTCCTTCGACTCTCATGAGACTATGGAACTGATGGGACCAGCAGGTTCATACCTGACGTCATGCGGGATATCCTCGACGGTAGAATGGCGCTGCAGTTTCAGGGAGCAGATAAATAGATAGAGCGGGAAAACCCAGGTGCACTTGGTCACTGGAGAGGAACGTGACGTTCTAGCTACCATGGTGGAATCGAGAGACTACCATACTTACTAAATAGACCAGTATCCCGTAAAAACTGATCCAAGAAAGCTATAACATAATTAAACACACTTACAGTAACAGACAAGTAGTCTCTGATTTATGAATTACCTAAGTGTTGCAAATAATATGAAATTTAAAACTTAATACTCATATATTATCAGCGTCTCGGTTGAAATGCATAAACTATATCTCAATGGATAGAGTCTGAGGAGCTCCGTCAGAGTATCAGAAGAATACAAGATAATTTAAACTATATGACAGACTATGTATTTTGTACTATTTAAAGCTCAGTTTTACGCAAACCAAGTAATAAAGTGATGAAAGTAGTCGCAGCGTAATAAATTAGGCTACTGTGCTTATCTGTAAATGTATTAACTCCTATATATTTATAATTTTCACATAGTAAAACATCGTAAAACAGTGATAACAGTGGCATTACTGTAGTTCATGAGAAATCTAAAAGACTCAACAGAAAGCGAAGTACATTATCTTTAAGGTGATAGAAATTAAGTTTAATCTGGCATGTCATATGTATATGTGTAATATATTATATGTGTTTGGTAAAATGTATGGAGAACTTTGCACGAGATTTTTGGAACGATGCTCTAAGGGCTTAAATAGGCGGTGGCCATCTTGGTCAGGAACAGTCGTTCTGGAGATCTGTAGCAGTGGCGGCGTATTTATAAATCAGCAGTGAGTAAGTCGCGATCTGCATGTGTTTGTTATCTTCCGAGTAAAAGTTTGTAAACTTGTGAAATTATCAACGTGTTCATGGCGGAAAACGTAGCAAATTTTTAGGAACAGGTTATGCGCATTTACAATATTCTCGCGAGTTAGACAATATTTCGAACTTGCAATAATTCTTGCAAGTTGGCCATACTCAAATTAGCATATTTTTTGAGTCTGTAAGGATTTTCAAGTTGTAAGAATACTTGCAAGTTGGGCAGACGCAACACAGAATATTTCCGTTTGTTAGCGAGTTTTTGGACTTGTAATAATACTGGCACATATGATAGACTTAGCATAAACTCAGCTTAAAATAACTTCATGAAGTTTAGCTACTGCAGAGCTTTTAACATCCAACACAAGTGGCAGGACTTTAAAAAAGCTTTCGTAGTTTACTGGGAGTACATGCTAGTTAATGTGGAGCACGGTTTTGTTAATATTTGCAAGAGTCGTTAGTCCTACCGCTGCGATAATTCAACACAAAGGGTAATCGGTAAACTATACTTATGCTAAACCTAACCCAATGTAAGATGAGAATATTGTTTGAATTTTTGGCATCATATATTTAAACCCTGTCTGCATTTACGACCTATATAACCTATAGAATGGGTAGTATGAAGACTGAAAGTGTTTTGCGGCAAACGAAGCGATAATATTGAGCAAATGAAATCATTCTACAGGAAGCTGAACACAGTGCAATAGAGACTGTCTAATGGGGACTGCCCCATAATGAAGAATTTCTGAAGAAACTGGCTGATTCTATTCGTGAACTCAGTATGCTGGAAGAAACAGGTATAGCGTTTAATGTCTCAATAGGAGGACTGTATCCTCTATAGGTGGCTACACCCCCTTCACATTTGACCTAACCGTCTACAGTGATGGGAAATTTTCATCATTAGTGTAAGAAATGTGAGAAAGTAGAAGACCAGGAGTTGGACTACAGGAGTAAGGGGTATAATGGTAGAAAATGAAATGCAAATAATCAACTGTTACATCTAATGGCAACTTTGAACCCACTGAACAGCGTTCCCAATTATTTTTGATGCTAGAAGAAACCTGTGTAGAAGTAAATGTCACTTGATTGGCATGAGAGACAGGAGGTCCGTATGTCTGTGGCAAGCCTACAGACAGTTATACCTTCCACCCTATAGGTTATGTGGTGTGGGTGGAATAATGTGCAAACAAAAGGATCAGCAGTGAAGTTCTTACATAGTAGTACAAAAATCGGGGAGCGCCGGCCGGAGTGGCCTTGCGGTTCTAGGCGCTACAGTCTGGAACTGCGGGACCACTATGGACGCAGGTTCGAATCCTGCATCGGGCATGGATGCGTGTGATATCCTTAGGTTAGTTAGGTTTAAGTAGTTCTAAGTTCTAGGGGACTGATGACCGCAGCAGTTAAGTCCCATAGTGCTCAGAGCCATTTGAGCCATTTGAATTGGGGAGCAGCGCGTGTTGTCCCATACAAGTGGAGGGTACTCTGCAATCCTAGGATTGTTTTACATTTATAACCATCATGCTAAAGCTGACATTTGCAAATACATAGCGGACATTGGGTACCTTTGCTCGTACTAGGGGAAACTGTTGTCAATTATGTATTTTTGCAAGGTTCATTTGTCATGAAAGACAAAGGTGTTAAATTACTTGAAAAGTCATTAAGCCTCAGTTTATGTGATAATGTACCAAAAGGTACAAGGAAGCTACTTCTGGTGAGTGTAGGAACAGAATTACTTGCAGAGTTATTACGTGTGATAGAAACATTGTAGAAGAACGATGACCTGGGTACTTAAGTTTTCCATAGGCAGAAGTGTGTAGGTGAAACAAATGGTGAACAAGTAGTGCTGATCAACATAGATAATTTTGATGCCGAGGCCTCAAAGCTCTCTAAAGATTATTGATTGCCAATTTGGATGTTCTAGACAAGAATGATCTAGACATGATAAATTCAAACTCCATCCTCGGGCAAGCCACTGATACAAATACATTATGCACAGAAGTGATAGATTTTGAATGATTGCAAAAGATAGCAATCGCAAAATAATTTGTGGAATTCAAGGAGCCTTTTAACCCTTGCGTCCATTAGCAGCAACTCTGGCGAAGCATAGAATTTCAGTCTGAACCCAATCACCTGTGCATCATAAGCCATACCGGTTACCCCATCTATAGCTAGTAATGGAAGGGTTGTTCACCAGCAATCACCAAGGAAAGCACAAGTCCATAGGGTACACCATTCGTAACAGTGTCTAAGACGTCAACAGACAGAAAAGGAAACATCACTTCTCTGTTATTACAGGTACCTCAATGCACGTACGATTACAGACTCATATCCAGTACTAAATACCATAGAAAACATAGGGTACTTGGTAAAATGAAAATATTTTTCCACATAGATATTATCAAGTGGAAGTAGTGCAGGAGAAAACTGTATTTATAATTCCTTTGGGTCATTCTCAGTATCGGTGAAAGCTATTTGATTCAGAAAATCATCAGTCACATTTCAATGAGTGTTGGATGGAGTTTTGAGAAGACTGAGGCGAGAGAAGTGTATAGTGTATCTCGACGACCTTATTGAATTTGCAAAGGATATAAAGCAAGGAAGTTTTTGAAAGGTCCACTCTTCATGCCTCATATTAACGATAGTAATGGCACATTTTGCACTGAAGCAAGTGAATTAATTGGAACATGTACTTAGCGAGTATGGAGAACGGATTAGTGAAGGCTGTGTGAAATTTTCCAGTTTTTCCTATGACTAAGAAGATACAGTGGTTTTCAAGATTAGCTAATTGCTATAGGAGGTTCACACTGAGTTTTTCTATTATGCAATGACCACTCATTCAATTGTTGAATGAAGATTTGCAGTGTGAATGAACAGCAGAGAAGCAAACAACAATTGAAACATGAAAAGAGTTTCTACCAACTAGTCATGTTATGATCCTCTCAGAGATTTGTAAATACACCTCTCTGATAGATTTTAACTACAAATACAACTGTTTAAAGTCTTCATTGCCCAACTTGCTCAACACCAGTGTGTTGTCAGTCGAGCACATGAGACCCAGATTCTAAAAACATTGATAAGAGTCGCTTCTCAGTCTTTTGACTATTTATTAGTACATATAGGACCCACAACCAAATGAGCCCTATTCACCAAGAACAGTGGAGTCATGAGATTATTGACCAAGAACACGATGACACAAGTGCCTGACTTCCACCCCCCTCGCCTCCCCACCAGTCCTGTCGCCTCCCGCCCCCCTTCCCCAGGGATGACCTTGAACATACATAATAAGCACAACTATATCAGCTGAAACCTGACACTGCTGAGGCCAGTCATTTTCTGGTTCGTATTGTTGTTGTCGAGGTCTTCAGTCCTGAGACTGGTTTGATGCAGCTTTCCATTCTACTCTATCCTGTGCTACTTTCTACATCTCCCAGTACCTACTGCAACCTACATCCTTTTGAATCTGCTTGGTGTACTCATCTCTTGGTCTCCCTCGACGATTTTTACCCTCCAGGCTGCCCTCCAATACTAAATTGGTGATCCCTTGATGCCTCAGAACATGTCATACCAACCGATCGCTTCTTCTTGTCAAGTTGTGTCATAAACTTCTCTTCTCCCCAGTCCTATTCAATACCTCCTCATTAGTTATGTGATCTACCCATCTAATCTTCAGCATTCTTCTGTAACACCACATTTCGGAAGCTTCTATTCTCTTCCTGTTCAAACTATTTATCGTCCATGTTTCACTTCCATACATGGCTAAACTCCATACAAATACTTTCAGAAATGACTTCCTGACACTTAAATCTATACTCGATGTTAGCAAATTTCTCTTCTTCAGAAACGCTTTCCTTGCCATTGCCAGTCTACATTTTATATCCTCTCTACTTCGCCCATCTTCGGTTATTTTGCTCCCCAAATAGCAAAACTCCTTTACTACTTTAAGTGTCTCATTTCCTAATCTAATTCCTTCAGCATCACAATGGCATCGACAAACCTCAAAGTTTTTATTTCTTCTCCATGGATCTTAATACCTACTCCGAATATTTCTTTCGTTTCCTTCACTGCGTGCTCAATGTACAGATTGAATTACATCGGGGAAAGGCTACAAACCTGTCTCACTCCCTTCCCAACCACCGCTTCCCTTTCAGGTCCCTTGACTCTTATAACTGCCACCTGGTTTCTGTACAAATTGTAAATAGCCTTTCGCTCCCTGTATTTTACCCTGCCACCTTCAGAATTTGAAAAAGAGTATTCCAGTCAACATTGTCAAAAGCTTTCTCTAAGTCTACAAATTCTAGACACGTAGGTTTGTCTTTTCTTAATCTAGCTTCTAAGTTAAGTCATAGGATCTGTATTGCCTCACATGTTCCAATATTTCTACGGAATCCAAACTGATATTCCCCGAGGTCGGCTTCTACTAGTTTTTCCGTTCGTCTGTAAAAATTCGCGTTAGTATTTTGCAGCTGTGGCTTATTGAACTGATTGTTCGGTAATTTTCACATCCGTCAACACCTGCTTTCTTTGGGATTGGAATAATTATATTCTTCCTGAAGTCTGAGGGTATTTCGCCTGTCTCATACATCTTGCTCACCAGATGGGAGAGTTTTGTCAGGACTGGCTCTCCCAAGGCTGTCAGTAGTTCTAATGAAATATTGTCTACTCCCGGGGCCTTGTTTCGACTCAGGTCTTTCAGTGCTCTGTCAAACTCTTCACGCAGCATTATATCTCCCATTTTATCTTCATCTACATCCTCTTCCATTTCCATAATATTGTCCTCAAGTACATCACCCTTGTATAGACCCTCTATATACTCCTTCCACCTTTCTGCTTTCCCTTCTTTGCTTAGAACTGGGTTTCCATCTGAGCTCTTGATATTCATACAAGTGCTTCTCTTTTCTCCAAACGTCTCTTTAATTTTCC
Organism: Schistocerca nitens; assembly: GCF_023898315.1. NCBI lineage: Eukaryota > Metazoa > Arthropoda > Insecta > Orthoptera > Acrididae > Schistocerca > Schistocerca nitens. The sequence goes on from NC_064617.1 coordinate 34,885,279, forward strand.
TGTAGGCAGTATCTATCTTACCCCTAGTGAGAAAAGCCTATATATCCTTACATTTGTCCTATAGCGATCCCTGCTTAATTAGCCATTTTGCACTTATTGTCGATCACATTTTTGAGACGTTTGTATTCCTTTTTGCCTGCTTCATTTACTGCGTTTTTATATTTTCTCCTTACATCAATTAAATTCAATATTTCTTCTGTTACCCAAGGAGTTCTACTACCCCTCGTCTTTTTACCTACTTGATCCTCTGCTGTCTTTACTACTTCATCCCTCAAAGCTACCCTTTCTTCTTCTACTGTATTTCTTTCCTCCATTCCTGTCAATTGTTCCCTTATGCTCTCCCTCAAACTCTGTACAATCTCTGGTGTAGTCAGTTTCTCCAGGTCCCATCTCCTTAAATTCCCACCTTTTTGCAGTGTCTTCAGTTTTAATCTACAGTTCATAACCCATAGATTGTGGTCAGAGTCCACATCTGCCCCTGGAAATGTCTTACAATTGAAAACCTGTTTCCTAAATCTCTGTCTTACCATTATATAATCTATCTGAAACCTGTCAGTATCTCCAGGCTTCTTCCATGTATACAGCCTTCTTTTATGATTCTTCAACCAAGTGTTAGCTATGATTAAGTTGTGCTCTGTGCAAAATTCTACCAGGCGGCTTCCTATTTCATTTCTGAACCCCAATCCATATTCACCTACTACGTTTCCTACTCTCCCTTTTCCAGTCACCCATGACTATTAAATTTTCGTCTCCCTTCACTATCTGAATAATTTCTTTGATTTCATCATACAGTTATTCAACTTCTTCGTCATCTGCTGAGCTAGTTGGCATATAAACTTGTACTACTGTAGTAGGTGTGGGCTTCGTGTCTATCTTGGCCACAATAATACGTTCACTATGCTGTTTGTAGTAACTTTCTTCAAGCGCCAGTTGCCTCACAAGTTGTTACACCAATGTAGTTCATACTACAAATTATATTTAAGTACCATTGTCTTGACTGTATGTGAGTAGTGTAGATTTGTATCTAACATTTTCATGAGAAATACGGAACACGACTCACTTTCAGACTTTCAATTTTAGTGGTCGTGATTGTCATGATTTGAATAGGAGTAATTGAAGGTGGACAAACACTGTGATAAACGTTCTGATGTACACCGACAGTGAAAAGTACCATAAGACCCAAATGCTTATTAACAGAAACAGTGAGGTTAGAAAATGATAACGAATTTAACTGACTTTCATAGCATAGAGCAGGGAATCATGCTGACTACAAGTGGACACTATTTTCAGTATTTATATGGATACCCATAGGGATGGACTTAATGCGAACGTTCACTTGACTATAGGCTCAAATGGCTCTGAGCACTATGCGACTTAACTTCTGAGGTCATCAGTCGCCTAGAACTTAGAACTAATTAAACCTAACTAACCTAAGGACATCACACACATCCATGCCCGAGGCAGGATTCGAACCTGCGACCGTAGCGGTCACGCGGTTCCAGACTGAAGCGCCTTTAACCGCACGGCCACACCGGCCGGCACTTGACTATAAAAGTTATTTTTAGGTCACAAAAGTACTTATGTTCGATGAACCTCCATATTAAGTTAACGGATACATTATATACTTGCAAGGCAGTACATGATATTCTACCGAATATCCGTCTCTGAATTTTACGTTTTCCTAGTCACAAAATTCCTTAGATGATGAAATTGAGTGAAACCAGAAGTGATAAATCTGCCGAACAGGAGGTGTTTCACCCTCTACATTCTTAGATATTCACGTTGCCTAGACATATTCTTTTCTTACACTTTTTCGTGAAAACTTCCATGACTGGCTGGGGTGATAGCGGGGCTGCTGGAAGCTATGGGTAAGGAAACATGATTAGGAAAATGCTGGGAGGAATGTTGCTTGAAAAAGGATGTGCGATACATATGCTGGGAATAACTGATATCCGGCATGTAGTAACTAGGAGATACATACCCGCTCAGATATTCTACTGTGATAATGCACCATTCGGGGATTCGGGCAGGTGACGCTGGCTCAGATGGACTTCTGCTAACGGATTAACTATGAGCGCTCTTCGGCCAGCCACCCTAGCTGGGGCTTTTATGCGGCTTTTCACATCCACCTGTGTAAATGCTGAGCTTTTGCCTCCGTCCTGCGTCAGACACCGGCTACGTAAACATTTAGAAGAAAGTTCTCGCATTTAGACATGAGCTGTGCGCTAGATGCAGACAGATCTGGCACACAGATTCTCTCCCATAGGCAGCGATGCGGAGAGGAAGTCAATCTGGTCACCAGCAGTCAGTAAGATTGCTTCAATGCATATAACGATGTCGAAACTGTAGGGGACTGATAAAACGCAAAAGTGAAAAAAAAAGAACTCTGAGGTATGTAATATTTCAGTTCTGTGGGAAGAGAATGAGTTGGAGTCTTCACTTCCTATGGAATGAGTGTGCTACACTAAAGTTAGTACTATAGGTTGCTCACTGGGATTACTGGAAGGGTTTATTTCAATAGTGGTACGGGTATATTACCTCCAAATGCTGAAATTAATGAGCCAAACAGAAAAAGGTTCATCTCTAGCAAGAAGCCATATGCTTGAAAGTTTCTGGTATCTCAACTGCAAATATGTCAGTGCGCAATTAACTTCAGGACTCTGTATCTCAATATGATCAAAAATGGACTTCTACCACTACTGAAATAAGTGCTTCACTTTATACCCTGTAAGGTGGAGATTATTAAAACTGAGCTGGAAAAAGTCTGTGAAGTGTTGGGATACGAAAGATAAGTTGAATGTGGGGATGCAATAAGGGCACTAAACGAGACTTGTCAAGGATCGGTGACAGAATGAGGCTGACCTTCATAAATTGTCCAACACATAATACTCTTATGTGATTCCAGACGGCAATTGGGACACATACCACTCATCAGCGGTATCAGAACTGCAGAATCCGTTTACCTCGGACGTGTACTGTTCCACACCAGCTATTTTTTCATGTACGTGTAAGTTCGTCTATCGTTTTCAGCACGTACCAAAGACCCTTCTCAATAATTTACAGACCTAAGCAGCGAGTGAAAATTTGGCGCAGTGGTTAACGCACCTGCCTAATAAGCAGGAGACCCGGATTCGATTCCAGACCTTGGTACAAAATTTTACTTGCCTCTTCAGTCTGTATACGTAAAATCATAACCGTGTGAGACCAGAGAAGTCTCTGAAGTTGTGTCATTTCATTTCTAAAATGGCAGGATATTTTGTCAAGTATGTGAACCTACATATTTAATCTGAAATGTCTAGAAGGCTACGTTTTTGAGCAATGGTTGGGACTGCCAGGCACTGTGTTATCTCTCTAGCTGAATGTTTTCTTTAATTTTAGGCGTGAACTAAATGAAGACACTCATGTCAATGACGTTCACATCTTCTATGAATGTTGTTTTGAAAACATCCTGTCAGTGCTATGTATGTTGTTTCAAGTCTACCGCATTGTAACTTATACACTCATGAATGGTTGAGTTTATAGCATTGTTCTAGGGAATCACTACTTTCTGTTTTGGTGTGTGTTCTGATGCTTATTCCCAGCTTAGACTTTGGACATGAGCATTTTATATTATTCCGATAATTTCCCCAATATGGAAAAAATTTGTAGCATTTGTACAATAATAAACACTAACAGTGTGGTAGGAACTAAAGAAGGGAATTCGGTAGTAGTCAAGACAGTCTCTATAAAAATGATCTTGAAGTGTCCAACAAAAATAACCGCACTTGTGTAAAAGAAAGAGCTAACCAGCTGATGTCTGTCGTAATGAAAAATCACTAAATAATACTGAACATTCACTTGAAAGAGAAAAACATTTTGCCTCATGATGAACCCATATGCAAATAAATTGCAGTCGCTACCAAATATCCGTAAAGAGAGCAACCTTGTCATTCCAATAATAAACTGCAAAAGTAGCTCTGCATTCTGACTAAAGAAAGTTATTTACATGGTTATTCAGATGTCGACATCCTAGACCAATTAAAACATATTTTGTTGGGTGAAATCAACCAGTTGGTGAGACCATTGAAATTGTCGAACGTAGTATACCCACACATCATAATACAAATGCAATAGTTGTGGACGGATTTTATTACATTACTAGAATCTTAACTCTCTCATAACTATTCCAAGGTATATGAACCGTCCATGTACTAGTATCAGATTTAGTAATGGAACGTTACGTTGCTGGTACACTGGCTAATATTTTACTACACCATACAGAGAGCTAATTTCGTTGTAACCATCTCAAATGTATTAAAAAGAATGATATGTAAATGAGATATGTAAATGAGATACTAGTATTACAAGACCAATCAGAAAAATAAATAGATATATTCCATTGAATGGAATAAATTACTCAAAAATATTTACAATATGGAGACGATATATTGCTACTCACAACATGAGGAAGATGCTCAGTCAAAAACACTGCTAAAATGTTGAGCTTTAGCACAAAATTCTTCTTCTGCAATAGAAAACACACACACACACACACACACACACACACACACACACACACACACACACACTCACAAGTCACACAGACATGGCCACTGCCTCTGGGCGATGGAGGCTGGCTTAGCTTGAGTCGGGCTACAGTACTCACAGGCAGTGACCATGTCTGTGAGAGTTGTGCTCATCTAAACATGTGTCTTTTTTCTATTTCTGAAAAATGACTTCGTCTTAAAGCTCAGTATTTAGGCTGTTTTCTCATTGTGTCGGTCTGCAACTCAATGCCTGCTCTGTGTCGTGAATAGTAAGCTATTCTTACCATATTGTTATTATCCGACGATATGATTTCTCACAAAAACATATTTACAATCGAGCATGAGCAGCATAATGAAACAAAAAATTTTGATCTAACGTAAGTAGCAAAAAACGCAGAAACCCATGGTTACAATCCCACTTTAGTGGATAAAGCTTATATTAAGAAGTTGTACGTACATGCAAATGAAATAAAAGACGACATTACGTTAACACTAAAACATGATAACAAAGAAGCTCAGTTCACTGTCATACCATATTGGCAAAAAGTTTCGGATAAAATCTGATTTGCTAATCTCGTATATGGGAGAAGTATTGTATGAATTTCCATTGTGTCAGATGATTTAGGTTTGCTTGGGTAATCTTTATGACCGTCGACACTACTTCAAATGGCAACCATTGCCTCCATCTCTAAGCGATTTAGAGGGGCGTCTGTAATTTTCCCCTATTATGATCAAACATTTCCACGTAAATTTCTTTCGTAACTGTCTTATTTACTTTCATTTATTTAGCTATTTTACCCAGAATGTTAAAATCTTTCAGGTTCTTTCTCTAGTGTTGCCTATGGTCCATAACGGTGCTCAAAACAATAAACTCTGCAATGTGCTCGATAGGGGATTTTTATGAATTAGTAATAAACGTATTACAACAAAGTCTGTCTTCTTAATTTTGTTAAATCACCATACGACCAAACAACTAAAATTTAGCTACACATCATACTCAACGATTTATGAGTGATGCGAGAACTTTAGATGATTTTTCTGTATAATGTAAGCAGCTTGCTTACTGTAACTGGGGTACTTTTTTCTTCACAGATAACGAAGGTATCCTGTAGCGCCAGCCGATGCTGAAATGGCGATCAGAAGAGGCATCTTACGATCTGTAATACCATACCACGCCATCTGCAGATTTTTCGGGCTGACGCCATTCCAAGTGGACACTGAAACGTGTGAACTACGCAGGACCGCTGCTGGTACGCTGTACGCATCTGTTCTCGTCATGAGCCTGGGAATAACAGCGCTTACGGTAAATTGGGTGCAAGCTGTGAGTGCGAGAAAAAATGATTCCTTCACTTTTGTGTGGTTGGTAACCTACATGATGACATACTGCGCCTCCATGGTGATGGCGGTCGCCGCAGACCTGTTCTGGAACCCCCACAAGTACCAGAGGATCGTCACTCTGTTGTCGTATCGGGACAGTGGCGTCCTGGAATCGCCCTATTTCTCTAGTGCGGCGGTGAGGATCTCCTGCGAGGGGTGTACACAGGGTTTCTCGTGCTACATGTAGCTGCTCTGACGTTGGAATATGTGTTGTACGGAATGAAATGGACATATATGTTTTTATTGTTCTCCAGTGGTATTATACCTACAGCTGTTTCCATGTTTCCATGTTCGTTCTTCTCGAGCGGAGTGACTTGCGCCAGCTCAACCAGTGTCTGAGAGCTACAGCGCAAGTGAGATGCCAGCGGCGACCACTTGCAGATCGCTACCGCAAGCTGAGGAGAGTCTGTTCCGCACTGTGCCACCTGTCCCAGGAGGTTCTTTCAGCGCACCAGATAATCCTAGACATGACAGTGCTGTGCGGTATATCTTGGAACGTAGTTGCCGCAGTCTTAACACAGCAGCAGAAACTACCAGTGGTGATACAGACTTTGGTTCTATCGTCGCAGTCGTCACAGGTGTTAATGGTGATAGCGACCTCGCACGCGCTGTCCAGGGAGGCGGCGCAGACAGCTCCTGTTCTGTGCCCGATGCTACTGGGTTCGACTCTCCACAGCGCAGAAACGATTGAGCTGCGCCGCTTCTACCGCCTGACCAGCAGCCAGAGTCCCACTCATCAACTTTACGGCTTCGTTCCCTTGGATACGCGGATGTTGGTCGCTTCCTTGTCATTCATTACAACTTGTACCGTGATTTTGTTAACTTTCTGGGAAGTGTTCTGAAGAAAATGTAGAGTACAGCGGTAGTGGACTGTTATGTACTGTTATGATTATGAGCTTGTACAGTACACTCCTATTACATTAATTTTCACCTGAACCAGAAATAGTTATTAAAAGTCTGTAATACTGTAAATGGTATGACCTTCTTCTTCAAATTTTTTTCTTCCTGAGTAGTGCACGACGAAGCCAAGGGGTACAGTGATAGACGGATTCAAGTCTGTTGTGCAGTATATCCAGTTATGGTGTGGCTACCTTCACTTACAACCAACATGTAACCTCCCATCTGTGGAAAACATAGTAGACAAATAAAAAGTGATGCACTTTCTTCACTACGTTAAATTTTCACGGAATTGGTAATTATTATTAACAGGTCGAAAATGATTTACTTAGACAATGGTATAAATTGCACGAATTTATAAATCTTGAAGCACATAGTAAGTTACTGCATTGTCCGCCCCTGGCAGCTGAGTGGTCAGCTCGAGAGAATGTCAGTCTCTAAGAGCCCGGGTTCGATTCCCGGCTGGGTCGGAGATTTTCTCCGCTCAGGGACTGGGTGTTCTGTTGTCTTAATCATTATAATTTCATTCCCATAGACGAGCAAGTCGCCGAAATGGCGTGAAATCGAAAGACTTGCACCCGGCGAAAGGTCTACTCGACGGGAAGCCCGAGTCACACGATATTTAGATTTTAGTTATTGCATTTAAATGAAAGATAAGGTTCAGGAACAACAACTGACATGTTTTTAGTGGTTACAGAGTGTCGCAAGAGATTCTAGGGAAGCTGTGTTCCTCAGGACAAGACCAAAGGTTGACAAAGAGGTACAAATGCGACAAATAGCTATAGGAACGAACAACAGTATGCGGCAACAGAAGAAGGTTACGAACACTACCTGACGTAGGCGAATGTAAACGGTGTTTACGTGACTGTCTTCAGTCTGACATCAAATAAGAGTTATTGCAGGTAGAAAAACCTACCGCTGCTGAAGTTGTACTAGTGTGAATCTCGGACGTAAAGTTGAGTAATGCTAGCTTTGTTGCATAGAGAAATGGGACTATCGCAGTCTTAAATATCACGACAGTCTGGAATAATCATCATAAAACATAATCAAGCATTTGTGAACTGGGATCCATACCGAAACCTTAATCACAACTATTATTTCCCTTGACACGATCCACTATTTATCACCCCACCCGAAAGAATCATTTCACTTTTGTAACATGTGGACGTACAAACTTTCTCGTAGATGGCCAACCTTTCTAAACAACTCTCACACCAAGTCTAGTGATAGTAGATCTAGACTCACCCAGACACAAGGCGGAGCAGAGTCGGAAACTGTACAGAAAATGAAAGACGAAATATGCACGGCCTCGGCAGCAGTGACACTGAGCCTGCTGCACTCACCACATACGCAGTCAGTATAAGCCGCTAAGCGTTAAGGTGGTAACCTCACTACACATCAGATTCACTTTCATCGTCACAGCAGCTCGCTATGACTCTAATATCGACCAAACGAGGCATCTTTCACACCATATACTCATCTCACACAAACCAACAGACAATCATTGCAAATAGAAACTCACTTTGAAACATACTAAAACAGAATCATCTCTTCATCTGGACAACTGTGGAATCGTAGAGTTATAATGGAAACATTGAAAAATATAAATATCCACCACATATCACATAGTGCCTACACGTATCTTCCATAAGGCCAGGTTTCTATCAAAGATGGTCACCCATGCAAGGAAAAATCAAACCGAATATCAAGTAAAGGTTAAACAAAACTGGCATAAATCCTCCTACATAAAATTCACAGCACGTACTGAACCTCACTACATAGAAAATATCCACTGACAATCGCACGTCACTCTTTGAGATTCGCAACATACGCAAGCTCTTACCTGTATCTTCTCATTATATTACACATTATTCTGATAAATCCAATACATTACATCAAAATATTCATGAAAATCATATGATGAAACTATACATTCATTAAACCAGACCTGATACTGAAGAAGAAGCTACACAATGGATGTAGAAAGTTACCTCATTAAGGAATCAACCAAATATAAAATGAAAATTAATATTCTGGCGGTTCTTGGAGGAAATTAGACATATTAATAACTTCAAAGTATTAGTGTTTCATAGTAATATTTACTAGGTTGTTATGAACTGGCTTTCAGCTTCTTAGGTCATCGTTAGATAACTTGATGCTAAACAGCTAATCCACACAACTTCAGCGAGAATCTATAGGTGTACGTAGGATGCTGTACAAAGATGTGTGACACTTTATGGCTATATCGATACGAAACAAGTATGATGTAGCACCTAAAGAGACTGAATAAATAAGTCTTACATTACAGTATATTTAAATATTAAAAGTACCTGAGCGTATAAAACAGAAATGTTCTACAAATGAGTAATGGCATGGACTCATATGTCATATGAACAAACTGGTGGATGTGATGAACAGACCAAATAAAGGGAGGGGAAGAAAAAGGCTATGGAATGTGGGTGTAGTTACAGAAAGCTTATTAGCCAATGATGAGACGCATAATAGCTGGCTGCAACTTTAATAAGGATGAGTAATGGAACTGTGTTTGGTCGTTAAGGACAAAGTCAGGTTTCTTTGAGTGTGGTTTATTAACACAGATTGCAGGAAATTCTATAAATTCCACTCTGTTCTAAAAGTTGATAAAATTCTCCCATTTCTACGTAATAATTAAGACAGCACAACTTTCAAGGAAGGGTAATCTCTAGTGTTCTCCATCGCCCCATACTACACATAGTAGTAACATACAGCATATTCGACTGTTTATCACACATACTACCTCGACTGTAGATACCAGTTTCATCGCAAACGTTTCCTAATAAAGAGCGGATAAGTTACGTCGATGGCCCTCTGTTCTGCGGGAACGTGGCAGATAGACCCTGACTGAGACACAAGACTGCCTCAACGAGGTCCATGAAAACAAACAGCTGACGATGGAGCTAGAACGTAAGAGATGTCTTCCAGTTTAGGACGTGCTAACAAGTCTATGGAAAAAAGACCCTCTTCGATCTGTTTCTTCATGCAACGAGCTGACATCACTGGCACAGAGATACCCTGTAACAGCTTAGACTGTTTGCTGCCAAAATTGACGTGCGTTGAAGAAAACAAATGACGCAGCCTATCGCAAATAAGAGGGAGGGAAAGAGGAACAGAAATTCAACTGTATTCCCTGTGCTGGGGCTCCCTAAGCCAAAACTGGAAGAAACTCCGGGAAATAAATTTGGCCATTTTTTGACCACTACGAAAAACGAAAACTATGTTTATCACGGTAAAGGAGAAGATACACTTGTGAATTCCAGGTTTATATGGCATTCCTTGAACGTGTCACCGTCAACCGATCGGGAAAACGCAGCACAGCACCTAGCAGCGATGGATGGAATACATTAGATGCGTATGCCTGGGGCATAAAGACAGATCAGCACTGGCTAAACATAACCTCAACGAGAAGCGTACGTTCGAATTTGAGAATGAAAACACGACACTCTCGTCAACAGGGACGAGGGCTATTAGTTGACTTCGGTATGCGGCGCTTTACTATCAGACTTACGTCAAGAACGCACCCGACACTTGACGCTTCGCGAGTCGGGGCAAGAGTGAATGCACCGAGGGTCGAATGGCGGTCAGCGCCCCCCACCACACGCCACACCTGGGGAGAGTCGGCCACCTCTCGGCTGTATACAGGGCGTAACGGCTGTAAGTGCAGATATCACTATTGTTGAATGATGACGGTGTACTAAACGACATTACATCAATACCCAAGTCATTTGTAGGCTCATAATTATAGCTAACACAAGTCATATGTTTGTATTTTGGTTAGCCTATCCAAGAATGTGTGGAAAGAGAAAGCCATTAATGCTTATATTCCCGTGGGAAGCAGTTCAAGTCGTGAAGTGTGGACACGTGGACGCAAAACGATAAGTCTATACCGAAAGGTGTAGTTGACTTAGTGGTGTTGTTAGGACCAGGCAGAAAACATCAAGTCAAGTTTGTGACGTATTTGTGAGAAGACTGTAGGATGAAGAGAAAAGACAACCAACATATTCATGAGTGTACCTATTAAGACACCAACGTGCTTATACCCGTTACACCCCGTGTATAGGACCCCCACGTAATCTCGACGTTCTCGCACTAGCGACGCACATCTGAAGGATCAAGGGAGAAAAATTACAAGTAAGTATTATTATTATTAGCCAGAACTTCGACATAGGTAATATTACTCTGTAATATAAATAGCTTTGATAAATACAAAAGAAAAAAAAATTGTTTTGTACCTGTCAAAAGAAAGCTATAAAATGTGACTTTAAAATACGTCTGCTACAACGAGATATTACTCACAACAGCAGTGGCTTTTAATGTTGCAGAATTCTAAATTTAAGAATCTGTGTTTGAGCGGTGTGGGTTAGTACTGTAGTATATGAGAATGTAGCGTGTTTTCTGGATTCTGTATCTGAGTAATTGTGTGTTACAGTAACAGTCCATAGTAACTAATTTATTTCCATTACAAGTAATTTGTCTTATTCCCCTTGATCATTTTAGATTCCAAATACTTTTCGTTTTTTAAGGAAGTAACGCCCCTCTGCCCCTTACCCCATCCCGAAAAATCCTTATTAGTTAAATAATCACTCTCCCGTGTATAAATCACCTTCATCATTGCTTTATAAACGACTCAATTTTGACATATTGCACTAAACATGCAATGTAAGAATAGTCGAATACTTCTGAACAAATAATCATCAAATAAATAATAATAAAAAAACTGTCGTAACAAACGTCGCTCCAGTTCTGTGACCCAGTAAGAGGTTCCCACTGCGTGTATTCAAAGTGATAACTCCTTAACCGTTAGTTCTCTCCCCGACTTTGTTTCCCTGATGAGATGAACATGAGCTTACGTTGAGCTAGATAATCGTTAGGTAATTAATCTCTATAGTACGAAGCACTATAAAATATAACATTGACATCAAACGGTTTGAGAAAATAGGAAATATTGAAGTAAACAAAGAAACAAATTACGGAGCTGAAAAAAAGTGTGGCTTTTAGCCTTCTGTATTGATTCGACGGTTGCTGCAGTGGCTATTAAAATGACAGCCACTTTAAGAAAAATTACTTCCTTAAAAAAATACTTCCTTCCTACACTATATCAACTACAGACTACTACATTTTCATGTTTATATCAATGTCTTTCTCGTTCATTACCAACGTTCAACTGAGAGACAGCCCAAACGTTCTGCCTCGATTCTTTGCGAAGACAAATGGACTATGTGTGTTGGTAGCCAGGTTAGTGCTTCCAAACAGAGTAATATTCAATGACAAATAACTGCCACCCATATTGTTTGTGATTTAGTGCGGAAGAAACAAATCTACGTCAATGGTCATTAAAGCTGCAGGAATTTGACCTTGAAGGCGCGACAAGCAGTAAACGGCAAATTAGCTGAAGTGCCCTACATGCTTTTACATGCAGATGGTTTGCATATCAGCGCAAACACACGACGTGGATAGAAATAACCCCACCTGCATATTGAATATAACTGAAGAACAAGTATGGGGTCTCTCAATCACAGGCCGCATTTCAACGTTATTTGTTTCTGAGATGACTGACATATGCCTCGAGCGAGAAGTAGAATACCAGTACCTGCCGAATGTCGACGGCATCAGAATCTTGGTGTATCAACACTGCATCTTATTATTCCACGATAATTCTGTTGGTGTTAATCGGATCCATCGACTGTCATGAGACTATGGAACTGATGGGACCAGCAGGTTCATACCCGACGTCATGTGGGGTATCCTCGACAGTAAGAGGACGCTACGGTTTCAGGGAGCACATAAAGAGGTAGACTGGGAAAATCCAGGTTCACTTAGTCACTGGAGAGAAACGTGACGTTCTAGCCACCATGGTGGAAACGAGAGACTACTATACTTATTAAATAGACCAATATCCCGTAAAACCTGATCCAAGAAACTACACTCCTGGAAATGGAAAAAAGAACACATTGACACCGGTGTGTCAGACCCACCATACTTGCTCCGGACACTGCGAGAGGGCTGTAGAAGCAATGATCACACGCACGGCACAGCGGACACACCAGGAACCGCGGTGTTGGCCGTCGAATGGCGCTAGCTGCGCAGCATTTGTGCACCGCCGTCGTCAGTGTCAGCCAGTTTGCCGTGGCATACGGAGCTCCATCGCAGTCTTTAACACTGGTAGCATGCCGCGACAGCGTGGACGTGAACCGTATGTGCAGTTGACGGACTTTGAGCGAGGGCGTATAGTGGGCATGCGGGAGGCCGGGTGGACGTACCGCCGAATTGCTCAACACGTGGGGCGTGAGGTCTCCACAGTACATCGATGTTGTCGCCAGTGGTCGGCGGAAGGTGCACGTGCCCGTCGACCTGGGACCGGACCGCAGCGACGCACGGATGCACGCCAAGACCGTAGGATCCTACGCAGTGCCGTAGGGGACCGCACCGCCACTTCCCAGCAAATTAGGGACACTGTTGCTCCTGGGGTATCGGCGAGGACCATTCGCAACCGTCTCCATGAAGCTGGGCTACGGTCCCGCACACCGTTAGGCCGACTTCCGCTCACGCCCCAACATCGTGCAGCCCGCCTCCAGTGGTGTCGCGACAGGCGTGAATGGAGGGACGAATGGAGACGTGTCGTCTTCAGCGATGAGAGTCGCTTCTGCCTTCGTGCCAATGATGGTCGTATGCGTATTTGGCGCCGTGCAGGTGAGCGCCACAATCAGGACTGCATACGACCGAGGCACACAGGGCCAACACCCGGCATCATGGTGTGGGGAGCGATCTCCTACACTGGCCGTACACCACTGGTGATTGTCGAGGGGACACTGAATAGTGCACGGTACATCCCAACCGTCATCGAACCCATCGTTCTACCATTCCTAGACCGGCAAGGGAACTTGCTGTTCCAACAGGACAATGCACGTCCGCATGTATCCCGTGCCACCCAACGTGCTCTAGAAGGTGTAAGTCAACTACCCTGGCCAGCAAGATCTCCGGATCTGTCCCCCATTGAGCATGTTTGGGACTGGATGAAGCGTTGTCTCACGCGGTCTGCACGTCCAGCACGAACGCTGGTCCAACTGAGGCGCCAGGTGGAAATGGCATGGCAAGCCGTTCCACAGGACTACATCCAGCATCTCTACGATCGCCTCCATGGGAGAATAGCAGCCTGCATTGCTGCGAAAGGTGGATATACACTGTACTAGTGCCGACATTGTGCATGCTCTGTTGCCTGTGTCTATGTGCCTGTGGTTCTGTCAGTGTGATCATGTGATGTATCTGACCCCAGGAATGTGTCAATAAAGTTTCCCCTTCCTGGGACAATTAATTCACGGTGTTCTTATTTCAATTTCCAGGAGTGTATAACATATTTCAACACATTTACAGAAGTGGAGTGACCGGAGGGTGCTTGTATCATGCCCTTAAGCAGTAAAGCAGTTTCTGATTCATGAATTATCTCGGATTTGCAATTCATATGAAATTTAAAAACTAATACTCATATAATATCAACGTCGTGGGCGAAATTGATAAACTTTGTCTCAGTGGATAGAGCTCCATCAGAGTATCAAAAGAAAAAAAAGATAATTTAAACAATATGACAGACTAAACATTCTATATTATTAATAGCTTATTTTTACACAAAACAAGTAATAAAGTGAGAAAAGTAATCGCAGCGTAATAAATTATGCTAGTGTATTTATCTGCAAATGTATTAATTTTTATATACTTTTAATTTTCACACAGTCAAACATGGGAAACCAACGATTACATAGACAATACTGTAGTTTATGAGAAATGTAAAATACTCAACAAAAAATTAAGTACATTATCTTAAAGGTGATAAAAGGTAAGTGTAGTCTGGTATTTATGTGTAATATGTGACATATGTTTGGTAAAATTTTGAAAACTTTATATGAGATGATCTTTGGAACCACTGTCTAAGGGCTTAAAGAGTTAATGGCCATCTTGGTATCGTACAGTCGTTCTGGACTGCAGAGCAGAGCAGTGCAGACCTATGTATACATGAGCGGTAAGTGGCGATTTGAAGTGTTTGTAATCTTCCAAGTAAAAATTTGTGGACTCTTGAAATAATCGGCGCGTTGTTGGCAGAAAACGTAGCATTTTTTTAGTAACAAATTATGTGCATTTAGAATATTTCCGCGGGTTAGCGAGCATTTCGAACTTGCAACAACCGTTTCTTTGGACTTGTAATAATATTCGCATATGAGACAGACAGCATAAACTGGGCTTAAAATAATTTCAAGAAGTTTACCTATTGCAGAAATTTTTGACATCGAATACAAGAGGTAGGACTTCAAAAACGTTTTGGTGGTTTACTGCGAGTAAATGCTAGTTAATATGGTGCACAGTTTTGTCAGTATTTTCAAGAAGCATTTGTGGTATCGCTGTCATTATTGCAACACCAATATACGCGTATGTTAAACCAAGCCGAAAGTGAGTTGAGAATATTGTTTGAACTTCTGGTATCACATTTTTAAATCATAACTGCATTATAGCCTCTATAATCCATCGACTGGGTAGTATGAAGATTAAAAGTGTGTTGCGGCAAACCAAGTCCAAACATTTAAAAATCAATCGATACATGTACTCTAATGAGCAGCAGTGCACAGTGCGACTGCTCGGTAAATAGAGTAGTAACATTCTGCTTTTGAAACACAGTTATAACACAACGAGTACTTAAAATCCAGGACTCGTTTCTTCGCCACGAAACGATGGCATTTTGTCCTATTTGTTTCTCCTATAGCGTTACTGAGAAACAGTTACTATTAAAAATCACAACGTAAGCACCATCATTAGTTTACACGACGTTTTATCTTCTCTTTTTTAAATCTTTTTCTAGTCCACTGTACTGTGTTGGCATGACTGGTTCCCAGTGCCAGTTTTCTGATGTTATTATGCCAGTGTAGTTGGTACTGTGATGTATAGTTATGTGCTGCTAGCTTTATTCAGGGTCAGAAGTGCCGGTTCTATGTATACCGCTTTTAGAGAAAATTGTTTTACTCAACTAACTATCAAAAGTGAATTTTTGTGATTGTGAATACCAGATTGTGGATTGGAGCAACCGACTGTTAAGAAAACGGACTTCTGCATTGTCGCTTGATGACAGAAACAACGAGGTGGGAATGTCAGTACGAATTTAGCTGACTTTTATTTTACAAAGCATGGAATCATGCAGACAAAAGCCGGATTTTATCTTCAGTATGTATACAGCTGTGGACGGACTTAATGTGAATCGTTCTTCACTTGATAATAAGAGATTACTTTCAGGGCCAAAAAGTACCTGTCTATTGACATCTATATCAACGACCTGGATTTGTCAGCTTCCCTGTTACTATATTTTGTGCTTGCAGCAGGATTCATAGAATTTTACCTGATTCCTATCTAACACTGTTGAAAAACTTTTACTAGAAACAAAATTCGTTAGATGTAGAAATTGTTTGCGTTCGAAAGCGATAAGTCTACCGACCTGGAATGATTTTGCGTCAATTTGCACTTAACGTCCTTTGATTTTTAATGCTACTGAAAAGTCTTTGGAGTTGTACATTACTCAGATACAATAACAGTTTCGTATTGCTTTCAGATCTTCTACACTTCTATTTTTTCATCTAGTTATTCCAGTCATTAATGTAGTGAACCAAGCTGACGATACTGGGGACTGCTCGTAGCTATAAGTAAGGAATCATGATCAGGACAATATTTCGAATAGTGTTACAAAAAAAAAAAATATTTTCTGTACTCCTGAGGGAAGGAACTAATTTGTAGTATGTAAGAACTAGGAGGTACGTAATATTTCAGTTCTGCTGGAAGAGAATCATTTTGAGCTTTCGCTTTTGATGTGATGAGTGTGTTACATTGAAGTTTAAAATATAGGTAGGACTCTGGGACTATTTTATACGTTGGGAGATAGTGATTATTAAAACTAAACTAGGAAAAAGAGCTTTTGTGTTCGATCACGAAAAGTACGAGGCACCAGGGCTGTTGGTACTAGGGTTGACTCAGATAAACTGAACAACAGAGAATTCCTTTATTTAAACATTCCTGGGATAGTAACAAAAGCAAATGTCCATTAGTAGCACTACTGACGTTAGAGAAGACAAAATATCCTTCCAGGCAGATTTACGTCGAGTGACTACTATTTCGTATTAGTTAACATGACAACTGTTTTTTCACACAACTTACACAGCAGACGTTAGCCAGTGACATATATAATAGTAAGTGATAATAAACCAGTGGCAATCAGCACATATACTTGGTTATTGTGTAAGTTTCAGAGGTAGACTACTTTACATACAAAGATAATGATTAACTTTCCTATACCACAGACTATATAATTTCACTCGTCAATAGTGTTACCTACGTTAACAAGCTATCTAAAGAAAGGAATGTGTTTCAACATGAAACATTTAGAATGACATTGGTGAAATTTACAATGATTTTTTTTTGGTTCGACCTGTTCGTTCAAAATAGTCTTGATGTTTCATCACATATAAGAAACTTTCTATTTCTTGTAAAATATTTAGCACCTGTCCTTTTTCATTCGTGCTTGGAACTTGTTGTTTTAACTGTGAGCCAATGAAGATAATATCATGGCCGTTCGATTCATATGTGGTATAAATAATGTTTTGAAAATTCCTTCTGTCTATTCTAATGTATATTTTCTTTTGGCAACAATATGTCAACTTATAAACACAAGGTCCAGTAAATTTACAGGACTGACCTAGAGAAAGACATATTTGTGATCTCGTTATTTTCTCAGACTGGTTTTTTTTTAGGTGTACGTGTAATTAGATCTGTTAGTTTCCCTCAAAGTAGCAAATATTTTTACTGTTTGACAAAATATAGGTACTATGAATGTCAAATTAGAAAAAGAAACAAATGGTATATGGCAGGAATCATGTCCAAATCAGACTGTATAAAGAGAACGCTCAGGTTATGTAGGAAAAAAACATTATTTACCAGAAAAATACCGAGAAAAATGATTGAGTGTCCTATTCTTAGTCTTAACTGAACTTTTTTTTGACAAATAAACTTATTGAGACATGATGAGCTCATCTTCACCTGAACTCTGGACCCAAACAGAAATTCATAATGGAAGCAGCCCTATAAACTCAAAAGTAAACCACTCATTAAACTGGCACTCCTACCAACTTTTGTTGACGTTACTTTAGGTGTATGCTTTCGGTGTCAGAGTTAGTTGCTTCAGTTAGGGTACGCCGAGTTTAGAGTTACCTTTGCGAAACCACAGAAGACCGTTTACTTATGTTTCTTTAGGGGTAATGATGGGTATTATAATTTAGGACCTCTGAAGTGCCCATTTTGTAGTTTGTCTGGGCAAGAACTTCCATATACCACACTTGTAACATCTACTTTTTCTGTATTAGTACAGTTACTATACAGGTAACATATTCGCCTAAGTGCAAATGGTTGATGAGTCGCTCTAAGAATTAATTTGTGGGTAAATTATTTTGTCTGAGATAGTTAAACGGGAATGTGTGTGTTTTTCTAAACACTTGAATTAGGGTAGAACTACAATAGATAAAATCGTAGAAACACTTGCTACCGCAAACACCAAAGCAGCTGCTACCTTAACTCAGTGAGTGCACGCGTTATGAGAGGAACTGGAGCATGAAAGGCACAGAAATTTCGAACTTTATCGTGAGTTAGAACCTGGAAAAGCGATTCATGTTCAGTCAAAATCGGGCGGAAATAGATTCCAATTCAAAATGCAACATATTTAAATAACAGACTCAATCCACAACTTATGCCTTCGTCGGAGAAATTAATAGAGTCCCAGCAAGCGAGAATTTCGATGGAACAAATGTGGCAGCATACACACCATTTCCCGGAACAGCAGCAACACGCAGTGTTTGTAGTCAGCGTTTCAGCTACGAGTGATGTGTGTTTCTAGCAGGCTTTTGCGTACTAAATTTCTGTGTAACACGCAAGCAAGCACACGCTGTAGATGTGCCAACAAATTAGTTGCCAGCAGAATGTTTGACCAGCATTGGCCGGGGAAGCAATTAGTTTTGAGCACTTAATAGGGGGATGATAGGGCTACGTGGCAGTTAGTTAAGGATGGAATACAAGTGTGGGGAGAAGCTGAGTGTGGGGACACTACACTGCGAATTATTGGGATTGTCCTCAACATATAAATAATTAATGTTAAGGTAATTTAGTGGGAGCCAGATATTAAAAATTCAGGACGAACCTTCTCGGACGAGATGAGGAATGCCGCGCCACGAATAAATATAGTCATGGATTTAGAGACTTTTTTAAAATTTTGGGCAGCTGCTTCCGGAAGGTAGAAGTTAGGCGACAGATGGACACATGAGGTAGCAGACCCTGGCAATGTTGTTATTACGGGAAGGTTTCGACGTGGCAGGTTTATGAAACCACTCACAGACGATGGAAGCATGGCCTGACAGACGCTATAAACATTTGTGGAGAAGAGGATGAAGTCGTCATATGCAATACAGTGTATTGACGTGTTATGGAAAACAAATACAACAGCGTCTAACTACTTGTATGATGGGGCTAAAGGGGACTACATAAAGAAGATTTTATAATTCCACTCATCCCCTCCAGAGAGTCTATGTTATAGGCATAAAAGTCAATGCCGTACTTGTCTGTATATCTCTGTACACCCAGGCGTGATTCATACATCTCTCCCAAACCATATCTCTCAACCATCACGGCGCATTGCGCCTCTGAGGGTCGGAGGTCGTAACAATCTTTTTGCTTGGTTTAACAGTCTGGAAGTCTACTGCCGGTTCATAGTGTTAGATGGGCACAATATTTCGGCATTCACACATGTCGCCGTCGTCAGGTACGCTGACGAGCTGAGGTCTTGTCGCTCGCTCGCTCGCCGAAAACACTGGCTACATGTGCCAGGTGTAGAGGCAGTGTAAGCAGCGGAGCTACTGTTCCTGCGCTGACCTATGGTGTTGGCAATGGGACCTGGCTCGACGAGCTGTCCTCGGTGAGCGTCGCTGGCTATAGAGACGCTGCTTCCTCACGGAGCAGCGTCGTGGGGTAGCGAGGCGGCTTGGGGAGCGCAAGTCGCAGCGCCCTACTCTGGACGCGTCGGTGCGTCGCAACGTGCGTCGCTGCTGCATTGCCCCACACCACGGCTGCGTATTCCAGAACTGGCCGCACCGAGGCCAGGTACATGGAGAGGACGTGGCGTGGAGGTTGTGTAGACGAGGGGTTGAGCAGCACGTAGTCTCCCCACCGCTCTCCCACTGACGTCGCGGTCGTGGAGCAGCCACGTCAGGTGCCTGTCCAGTGAGTGTGAACCCGAGGTAATTGCCGGTCCGCAACCACGGGATGGGACCCCCCACGATCGTGACCGGCGGCAGGTCCGGAGGTAGCCTCTTCCTGCTGAAGACGACACCCTGGCTCTTCGCAGCGTTGTACCTTAGGCGCCACTTCGTGGACCAGGCGCCCAGGACGTCACATCCGAGCTGGAGGCGGCGGCGCATCTCGGCCACATTCGTGCTGCGGGTGAACAACGCAGTGTCGTCAGCATAAAGCGCTACCTCCACGCGTGCCACACGCGGTGCGTCGGCGGTGTACAGGAAGTACAGCAGGGGGCCGAGAACCGACCCCTGCGGCACTCCCGCTCGAATCTCCCGGTCGGTGGAGGTGCCACCATCTGTTCGGACGTGGAATGTGTGGCCCGAGAGATACGAGCGCAGTAGGGCCACGTGCGACGTCGATATCCCATCATCATCATCATCATCATTTAAGACTGATTGTGCCTTTCAGCGTTCAGTCTGGAGCATAGCCCTCCTTATAAAATTCCTCCATGATCCCCTATTCAGTGCTAACATTGGTGCCTCTTCTGATGTTAAACCTATTACTTCAAAATCATTCTTAACCGAATCCAGGTACCTTCTCCTTGGTCTGCCCCGACTCCTCCTACCCTCTACTGCTGAACCCATGAGTCTCTTGGGTAACCTTGCTTCTCCCATGCGTGTAACATGACCCCACCATCTAAGCCTGTTCGCCCTGACTGCTACATCTATAGAGTTCATTCCCAGTTTTTCTTTGATTTCCTCATTGTGGACACCCTCCTGCCATTGTTCCCATCTACTAGTACCTGCAATCATCCTAGCTACTTTCATATCCGTAACCTCAACCTTATTGATAAGGTAACCTGAATCCACCCAGCTTTCGCTCCCATACAACAAAGTTGGTCGAAAGATTGAACGGTGCACAGATAACTTAGTCTTGGTACTGACTTCCTTCTTGCAGAAGATAGTAGATCGTAGCTGAGCGCTCACTGCATTAGCCTTGCTACACCTCGCTTCCAGTTCTTTCACTATGTTGCCATCCTGTGAGAATATGCATCCTAAGTACTTGAAACCGTCCACCTGTTCTAACTTTGTTCCTCCTATTTGGCACTCAATCCGTTTATATTTCTTTCCCACTGACATTACTTTCGTTTTGGAGATGCTAATCTTCATACCATAGTCCTTACATTTATGATCTAGCTCTGAAATATTACTCTGCAAACTTTCAATCGAATCTGCCATCACAACTAAGTCATCCGCATATGCAAGACTGCTTATTTTGTGTTCACATATCTTAATCTCACCCAGCCAGTCTATTGTTTTCAACATATGATCAATAAATAATATGAACAACAGTGGAGACAGGTTGCAGCCTTGTCTTACCCCTGAAACTACTCTGAACCATGAACTCAGTTTACCGTCAACTCTAACTGCTGCCTGACTATCCATGTAAATACCTTTAATTGCTTGCAAAAGTTTGCCTCCTATTCCATAATCTCGTGGAACAGACAATAACTTCCTCCTAGGAACCCGGTCATATGCCATTTCTAGAACTATAAAGCATAGATACAATTCCCTGTTCCACTCATAACACTTCTCTATTATTTGTCTTAAGCTAAAGATCTGGTCCTGACAACCTCTAAGAGGCCTAAACCCACACTGATTTTCATCCAATTGCTCCTCAACCAATACTCGCACTTTCCTTTCAACAATACCTGAGAAGATTTTACCCACAACGCTGATTAAAGAGATACCTCTGTAGTTGTTACAATCTTTTCTGTTTCCATGTTTAAAGATTGGTGTGATTACTGCTTTTGTCCAGTCTGATGGAACCTGTCCCGACTCCCAGGCCATTTCAATTATCCTGTGTAGCCATTTAAGACCTGACATTCCACTGTTTTTGATGAGTTCCGACTTAATTTCATCCACCCAAGCTGCTTTATTGCACTGCAATCTATTGACCATTTTCTCCACTTCCTCAAACGTGATCCTATTTCCATCATCATTCCTATCCCATTCTACCTCGAAATCTGAAACATTACTGATCGTATTTTCACCTACATTGAGCAACTCTTCAAAATATTCCCTCCATCTGCCCAAGGCATCAACAGGATTCACCAGCAGTTTTCCTGACCTGTCCATAATACTTGTCATTCCCTTCTTACATCCCTTTCGAAAACTGCTAATTACACTCCAGAATGGTTTTCCAGCAGCTTGACCCAAAGTCTCCAACCTGTTTCCAAAGTCTTCCCAAGATTTCTTCTTCGACATAACTTTCTCTGTCTACCTGAGTTCTAGTATGTAGCCATTTTTGATACGCCATCTTTTTCCTTTTACAGGCTGCCTTGACTGTGTCATTCCACCAAGCTGTTTGCTTCCTCCTACTTTTACACACTACTGTTCCAAGACATTCTTTAGCCACTTCTAGTACTGTGTCCCTGTACCTTGTCCATTCCTTTTCCAATGACTGTAATTGACTACATTCAACTAACTGGTATCTTTCTGAGATCGCTGTTATGTACTTGTGCCTGATTTCCTTATCCTGAAGTTTCTCCACTCTTATCCTCCTACATATGGACCTGACCTCCTGCACTTTCGGCCTCGAAATCCCAATTTCACTACAGATTAAATAATGATCAGTGTCATCAAAGAATCCCCTGAATACACGTGTGTCCCTCACAGCCTTCCTGAATTCCTGATCTGTTATTATATAGTCAATGACAGATCTGGTTCCCCTGCTTTCCCAAGTATACCGGTGAATGTTCTTATGTTTAAAAAAGGAGTTTGTGATTACTAAGCCCATACTGGCACAGAAATCCAAGAGTTGCTTCCCGTTCCTGTTGGCCTCCATATCCTCTCCAAATTTACCCATAACCTTTTCATACCCTTCTGTTCGATTTCCAATCCTGGCGTTAAAATCACCCATGAGCAGAACACTGTCCTTGTCCTTTACTCTAACAACTACATCACTGAGTGCCTCATAAAAACTATCCATTTTATCTTGATCAGTCCCTTCACAATGCGAATATACTGACACAATCCTAATTTTCTTGCTAGACACTGTCAAATCTATCCAAATCAGTCGTTCGTTTACATACCTTATTGCAACTACGCTGGGTTCCATTTCTTTCCTGATGTAAAGCCCTACACCCCATTGTGCTATTCCTGCTTTGACTCCTGACAAGTAGACCTTGTATTCTCCCACTTCCTCTTCTTTCTCACCCCTTATCCGAATGTCACTAACAGCTAAAACGTCCAGCCCCATCTTACTTGCAGCCTCTGCCAGCTCTACTTTCTTCCCAGAGTAGCCCCCATTGATATTAATAGCTCCCCATCTCATTACCATTTGTTTGACAAGTCGTATCTTAGGAGTCCCTGGTTTGTCAGTTAGAGGTGGGACTCCGTCATTTCCAAAGGTCCGAGGCATTTTGCTCTGATTGTTGCCAGCATCATATTTAAAGTACCAGGGAAGCAGGTTGCTAGCCTTACTTGCCCCGAGTCCCATTGGGTTTTACCCCTAACGGCTGAGGGACTAACCGGTGGATTTGGTAGTCTTTGCCGTATGAGCACAAAGGTGACCACGACTCAGAATATGTCCGAGATGCCCAGCCTTATTCCAAAGTAACTGGTATCCCGACTGTCGGTACCACTTACTTGGCCACTCATACGTTGCCCGTGATTCATGAACTAGGACATGACTACAGGAACCCACACCATGAACCCGTGTATAAAAATTTTGTAAACGAGGCCGGCGTGCCACACGGAGTCGAAGGCCTCGGAGACGTCGAGAAGTGGCGCCCCTAGGCACTCCCGCGTCTCCAGCCTCGCATCGCCTGCTCCACGAGGCGCAACAGCTGCTGGGTGGTAGAGTGGCCGCTCCAGAACCCGAACTTCCTCGGGGATGTGCTGCTGCTCCCTTACGTGGCGTAGCAGCCGCTCCACGTACAACCGCTCAAAGACTTTGGAAAGGGACGGGAGCAGGCTCATCGGCCTGTAGTTCGCTGCCTGACGTGGGCCCTTGCCGCTCTTGGGTATGACAACCACTTCCGCCTATTTCCACGCGGAAGGGAAAGCCTGAGAGCTGAGGATGCTGTTGAAAATGTCCAACAGAGACTGGTGTACATCTGGCGGTAGCAATCTCAACAGGCAGTTGGTCACACCATCCGTGCCACTCGCCTTCTTGGGGTTGAGGTGATGGAGCTGCAGATCGACTTCTGCAGCCGTGATTTCCTCTATCGTATCGTCCTGCTCGTGCGCAGTGAGGAAATCCGGTAGGCTGTCCTCCACAAGGCGAAAGTGGTCGGCATCGAACTCGCCATCGGCGGGTTGGAAATTTTCCGCGAACGTGTCCGCAAGGATGCTGGCTTTCGCATCCGGCTCGCAGACAACGTTCGCACCCACGTGGACCGGCGGGACTCGCTGGTGACGGCGAAAGAAGCGCCAGGCCGTCCGCCAAGCACTGCCATCCGTCGTCGTTAGGGTGGCCACAAGGCCCGCCCACTCACGATTCTGGTGGTCAACTATGGAGGCCCGAATCTCGCGCCGCGCCCTATTGAGGCGGAGCTTCGTCTCGGC
The DNA here is from genome assembly GCF_023898315.1 of Schistocerca nitens. Lineage (NCBI taxonomy): Eukaryota > Metazoa > Arthropoda > Insecta > Orthoptera > Acrididae > Schistocerca > Schistocerca nitens. The sequence goes on from NC_064617.1 coordinate 34,909,991, forward strand.
CAGACGCGTGAGCTGCCACTCTCAAAGAGGCGATTTTTGTGCGTGATCGCCTCTAAGACGTGCGACGGGAACTGGCGCGACATTTCTCGCGGCCGTCACGGCCGCCTGGGATTGGCGGCCTGTTGCTGCACAGAGAGCGTGTCTGGTGAAGTAGGCCAACCCTGCGTCGGCTCCCTGTACATCCGGGTCGGGCGAGCCTTCGAGGCGATCCAAGATCTCGGCACGAAATCTGGCCTCATCTATGCCGCGGAAGTTGCAGCGGTCGCTCGGCATAGAGGCACCGATGACGTCCGTGTCGTAGACCACCGGAAGGTGGTCGGACGTCACGGCGCATCTAACGGTGACGGACGTGGAGTGCCCGACACCTTTCAGTACGGCGACATCGAGCGCGTCAGGCTGTCCGCGATGGGGGAAGATGGTGTGGTCGTAGGGCCCGAGGACTATCGCGCCATGCCGTTGTGTGGCGCGAAAGAGGCGACGGCCGCTGGCGTTGGTGATGTGAGAGTTAATTTTAGTGTGCTTGGCATTCAAGTCGCCCGCAATGAAGATCTACCTGCGCAACGCCAGCAGGGCGTCGAAGTCAGCCTCGTGGAGCAGTCCCCTCGGCGGCCTGTAGACCGCAACGAAGGTGGTAAACCCCGCCGTAGTAGTGACAGACACCCTAGTGGCTACACTTCGTGGTGTTTGAGGGAAGTCTTGACACAAAATGGTTCAAATGGCTCTGAGCACTATGGGACTCAACTGCTGAGGTCATTAGTCCCCTAGAACTTAGAACTAGTTAAACCTAACTAACCTAAGGACATCACAAACATCCATGCCCGAGGCAGGATTCGAACCTGCGACCGTAGCGGCCTTGCGGTTCCAGACTGCAGCGCCTTTAACCGCACGGCCACTTCGGCCGGCAGTCTTGACACAGATGGCCGTCCCGCCAGCGTGGGTCAGCCTGTCGGTGCTGTAGTACCGATAGTTGGTCGCCTTCACATGAATTCCCAGCTTCACGAATGTCTCGCACACAAGGCAAATGTCAATTGCATCGTCGCGCAAGAACGCCCTGAACTCCCCTTGCTCGGGGACCGAGCTGTTCGCGTTGAAGGCGCAAACGGTGAGGCCACGGATGTGGCGATTATCCGTGGCGGGGAGAAGGAGCAACGCCGGCCTGGACGGCCGTCGTGACCGCGGTGATGAGCAACGGGAGCTCCTCGAGCCGCTGGCTCACCGACCGCAGAAGCGATCGGAGCTCAGCTGCGTCGGGAGCCGACGGGGCGGTGTCGCCCACGGGGCGGCGTCCGCTACGAGGGCGGCTCGTTGCGACAGCTCCGTAAAATACGACTGCCGTGGAACATCGGCAGCTAATTGCAGTGGCTGCGCAGCACGAGTTGCCGGCTGCTGCCGCGGCAGAGTGTCAGCGGCAGTCCGTTGCGCAGCGACAGGGGTGGCCCGGCCCTCGCGCTGGCGACGCCTCCGTTGGGCGGCATTCCGCGCGTCAGGTGTGGCTGCCGTGGTTGCCAACAGCCCGGGCGTAGCCGCGGACGGCGCAGTCGGCTGCTGCCGCTCCCCAGCGGCCTGCTCTCGTCGCTGGGTGGAGGAGGCAGACGGTCCGCCGTCGGTGGCCGCAGCAAAGCTGGTGGACGGGTACACTTTACGAGAAGGAGCAGCCACGCCCCGTTACTGGTTTCGGCCCCGTTTGAATGCCGAACGGCCTCTGTAACTGGCAACGTGCGGCACGTCTGTTTTTCTTCTCGGGTGAGCTCACAGGATTTGCTCTCGTGCTGTCCCGCGCAGTTTACGCAGCGGGGCAGTATGCAGCAGTAGCGGGAGACGTGGTCCAGCCTCTGCCATGAGAACCACTTGGCCCTCTTGCCTTTGGCCAGAAGCGGCTCCACCGCGACCTTGACGCTGCCGACCTGCTGCACCTGGAAAATCTTCCGGTTTTCCAGGTTGTCAACCAGGAAAACCTGGTACAGCGGCATGTCTCGGTTAGTTCGAGGGGACTTCATCAGACCGGTGGACCGGATGCCAAAGCCCATGTACTCGAGCTCCTCTCGGAGGTAGTCCGTGCCAAACTTGAGGGGAGGGTGGCGGAAAACCACCTTCAGCAGTTTGAGCGGGTCGGAAGGGTGCGTGTAGCACGGTAGGCCATCCTTGCAGATGGTGTCCATCACTACGCGGTACTCTTCATTGGACGTCACTGTGACCTTGTAGAGGTCACGGCCGGCGGCCTTGACAGTAGTGGACGTGGCCACCTCGTCAAGTTTCTGCTGGAAGTTCTGGTAGACGTCGTCCCGTTGGACGACGATGGGCGGCGGGGGCGGCGGCTTCTTCTGGGGCGGCGCCAGAGGCGCGTCGCAGTCGTCCAGCGTGTCTACGTAGGCGCCCGCAACCGTGTTGTCGGCCGGCAGTGGCTGCGTTTGCTGCAGCGCACCAGCCCTGGTGGTGTGCCGCCTGCGTGCGGTAACAAAGCCGTCCGCACCAGGCTGCCGGGAGACAGCAGGAGATAGAGGGGGTCGCTGCGTCTTCGTTGCCGGTCTCGGCTTGGCGGTGCTCCGGGAGGAGCCCGCGACCGTCTTCACAGCCTCTGTGGTGGAGGCGCGGGAGGCCCTAGACGCCTCCGTCCAGACCGCGGGGTTTCCCCTAGCGCTGGACGGGCATCAACTAGCGCAGCCACGGGCTCTTCCTCTGTCTCTGGGGCCAGAGGGGCAACTGGGGGCACACCGACCTCTCGAATGGTCGAGTCCAGCTGCGCAACAGCCGCCGAGGCCGCCGCCGCCGGCCCCGCAAACTCTTGCAGTGCGGCCCGCGAGGGTTTCGGTGGCACACCCGACTCTTGCTGCCTCGTGTGCGGTAGTGCAGCAGCCTTCAGAATGTTACAAAATGCGAGTATGGCCGCTTCATCATCTTCTCGGCCAAGGTAGAACCCCTCGTGAGCGAGCTTGTTCATAAGAATGAACGCTCGGTCACTAGAGTGCAAATCAGAATTAAAAGAGTCATCGTTAGCATAGTCTAGAGTCGGGACCTGGTTCGTCATAGGTGACCCAATATCAAAGGAATGCGCTTGGCAGTAGAAGCACCTCACAGAAGGTCTGGGAGCGCAATAATTACCAGACCCGAGATGCTGCTCTCTTCCACGAGTTAGCCACAGAGAGTGGATCATTTACAATATGCTTCGTATATAAACCCCCCGGCCAGAAATTACACATTTCAACGCTAGAAAGCTTCAACAACCAAAGGACACACTTCGTTGTGGGCAACCTTAACAGCCACAGCACCACCTGGGGCTACGACGAGACAGACGCCAATGGTCAGCTGCTAGAACAATGGTCTGAGGCAAATAACCTCTCACTTTTCCACGACCCAAGCTCCCCTGCTCCTTCAACAGCAAAATTTGGAAGCGAGGTTACAATCCCGATATTTGCTTCGTCAGCCGGAACATCTACGACACTTGCTGCATAAGAGTATATGATGCAATCCCGAAGACACAACATCGACCTATTGGAATCCAAGTCTACTCAACAATCAAAACAACCAAAATACCTTTCCGTAGGAGATTCAACTTTAAAAAGGCTAGGTGGTCAGAATATTCCCAAGCGCTGGATGAGGAATTAGCCAGTCTGACCCCAACACCGAATAATTATCTTATCTTTGTTGAGACTTTGCGAAAGGTATCAAGACGCTATATTCCTAGGGGCTGCAGACAACACTATACCCCAGGGCTCTCAAATGCCTCAAAGGACATCCTGGAGAAGTATCAAGTATTGTTCGCGGAAGACCCATTCAGCGACGAAATCATCACCTGTGGCACAACATTAATGTCAACCCTCAGCGAGGCACACGAGAAGAAGTGGGTAGCAACCCTAGAAAGAATGGATATGTCCCACAGTAGCAAAATAGCCTGGAACCAGATTAAGAAGCTGGATGGTGACCCAAGGCTAAGCAAGGCCCCGGCCAACGTAACTCCAAACCAGGTGGCCAACCAACTCCTTCTAAACGGCAAGTTCAACTCCAAACGTCAGAAAACTAAAATCACATGCCTACTGCCAACGGAAAACACCAACTTCCAGAAACCATTTACCATGAGTGAGTTTAACAATGGCATAAATACCGTGAAGATGGGAAAGCCGCTGGGTTTGATGATATTTGCGTGGAACAGATTAAAAACTTCGGCCTTGGTGCCAGGGACTGGATACTTGGACTTTTTAACGTGTGCCGTGAAACCTTTCAAATCCCGAAACTGTGGAGAAAGTCAAAAGTGGTGGCTCTCCTTAAACCCGGGAAGGACCGAGAGTCTCCAAAGAGCTATCGACCCATAACCCTTCTCTCCCACCTGTTTAAGCACCATGAAAGATTGATCCTCAACAGAATAGAGAAGATCGTTGACTCGAAGTTAATTCCACACCAAGCAGGTTTTAGACCTGAAAAGTCCTGTACCAGTCAAATTCTGGCATTGACGGAACATATCGAGGATGGGTTTGAGAATAAACTAATCACCGGGCTGGTACTAGTCGACATAAGTTCCGCCTATGATACAGTAGATCACCGGACACTACTGCATAAAACCTACGAGACCCTGAAAGACTACCACCTAGTCAAGATAATCGAATCCCTGCTCCAAAATAGACAGTTCTTCGTAATGCTTGAGGGGAAAAAGAGTCGATGGGGGAATCAGAAAAATGGGCTCGCCCAAGAAGGCGTGTTGGCGCCAATCCTATTCAACATATATACACTCCTGGAAATTGAAATAAGAACACCGTGAATTCATTGTCCCAGGAAGGGGAAACTTTATTGACACATTCCTGGGGTCAGATACATCACATGATCACACTGACAGAACCACAGGCACATAGACACAGGCAACAGAGCATGCACAATGTCGGCACTAGTACAGTGTATATCCACCTTTCGCAGCAATGCAGGCTGCTATTCTCCCATGGAGACGATCGTAGAGATGCTGGATGTAGTCCTGTGGAACGGCTTGCCATGCCATTTCCACCTGGCGCCTCAGTTGGACCAGCGTTCGTGCTGGACGTGCAGACCGCGTGAGACGACGCTTCATCCAGTCCCAAACATGCTCAATGGGGGACAGATCCGGAGATCTTGCTGGCCAGGGTAGTTGACTTACACCTTCTAGAGCACGTTGGGTGGCACGGGATACATGCGGACGTGCATTGTCCTGTTGGAACAGCAAGTTCCCTTGCCGGTCTAGGAATGGTAGAACGATGGGTTCGATGACGGTTTGGATGTACCGTGCACTATTCAGTGTCCCCTCGACGATCACCAGTGGTGTACGGCCAGTGTAGGAGATCGCTCCCCACACCATGATGCCGGGTGTTGGCCCTGTGTGCCTCGGTCGTATGCAGTCCTGATTGTGGCGCTCACCTGCACGGCGCCAAACACGCATACGACCATCATTGGCACCAAGGCAGAAGCGACTCTCATCGCTGAAGACGACACGTCTCCATTCGTCCCTCCATTCACGCCTGTCGCGACACCACTGGAGGCGGGCTGCACGATGTTGGGGCGTGAGCGGAAGACGGCCTAACGGTGTGCGGGACCGTAGCCCAGCTTCATGGAGACGGTTGCGAATGGTCCTCGCCGATACCCCAGGAGCAACAGTGTCCCTAATTTGCTGGGAAGTGGCGGTGCGGTCCCCTACGGCACTGCGTAGGATCCTACGGTCTTGGCGTGCATCCGTGCGTCGCTGCGGTCCGGTCCCAGGTCGACGGGCACGTGCACCTTCCGCCGACCACTGGCGACAACATCGATGTACTGTGGAGACCTCACGCCCCACGTGTTGAGCAATTCGACGGTACGTCCACCCGGCCTCCCGCATGCCCACTATACGCCCTCGCTCAAAGTCCGTCAACTGCACATACGGTTCACGTCCACGCTGTCGCGGCATGCTACCAGTGTTAAAGACTGCGATGGAGCTCCGTATGCCACGGCAAACTGGCTGACACTGACGGCGGCGGTGCACAAATGCTGCGCAGCTAGCGCCATTCGACGGCCAACACCGCGGTTCCTGGTGTGTCCGCTGTGCCGTGCGTGTGATCATTGCTTGTACAGCCCTCTCGCAGTGTCCGGAGCAAGTATGGTGGGTCTGACACACCGGTGTCAATGTGTTCTTTTTTCCATTTCCAGGAGTGTACAAATGACCAACCAACTCCAGACAAAACCAAAACTTTTGTATATGCAGACGACCTGGCAACAACAGTTCAAGGCAACAGGTTTGAAGCCATCGAGTAGAAACTAGAAACCGCCCTTTCTACAATGTCAACCTGCTACAAAAAGAATTCTCTAAAACCCAATCCCTCCAAAGCTCAAGAGAGTGCATTCCATCTGAACTCGGCAGGCAAAGTACAGGCTCAATGTTACTTGGGATGGGACATTACTAGAACACACAGATACTCCCACCTACCTTGGCGTCGTGCTGGACAGAACATTGACATACAAATATCATTGCGAAAAAACACGCAAATTCCCTAATAAGAAAGCTGTCCAATAGCAAATGGGGTGCCAAACCTACCGTGGTCAGAACTCAGCCCAAGCTTTGTGCTTCTCAACTGCCGAATATGCCTGCCCGGTATGGTGCAGATCCGCCCACGTAAAAAAAGGTAGATATTAGGTTGAATGAAACATGCAGGATAGTGACAGGCTGCATGAAACCAACCCCCAATAGAAAATCTTCACAGGGCTGCAGGTTTCACAAAACCTGACTCACGTAGGAAAGCCCATGAACGTACCGAGAAGCTAAAACAAACATTTGATGCCCGTCACTCAATATTTGGCCTAGAGTGTGGCCCCAGCAGACTTAAATCCAGACGCCGTTTCCTAAGTTGCGCCTTAGATGAGCCCCCATCTACTATCCACTAAAAGAGGACCCACCAAGTGGTGTTTCTAGTGATTGGATAACTTGGAGAATGCTTAACCGCATCAGAGCTGGAGTGGCTCCTGTGAAATCTAATCTGATCAAATGGGGTTTGTTGAACGAAAATGACGATAAATGCGACTGTGGCACTCGACAGGACGTGGAACATCTCCTACAATGCCCTGCCTGCCCCCACAGATGCGCCCTAGACAATCTATGGCTGGCTAAAGAAGAAGCATTGGACATTGCCCAATACTTGGCAAACAAATTGTAGTTTCCGGACACGAAAAAGTAAAGTAAGTCATAGGTGGGGGGCCGGACGGGGCCGCCACCGGGATCAGCTCAGTCCCCAGAGCTGGCCCCGACGGATGACGATCCGTTACACCCTTCGCGTGAAAAGACACCTCTCTCATCGACATCTCGAGCAGCACTCCGTGCGTCGTGCGTCGTGCGTGAAGAACTGAGCTCCTGTGGATGTGTGGCCGACTTATATCACCGCCGTCCTCAAGCCGTTCCCTCCGTGGTTCGCGCCGGCAACCGGCCTTCCGCACTCCCGGAGGCACCAGCATCGGCGTCTGTGACAGCTTTGATGGTGCTCTTTCCGCCCTGGTATCCAGATCGTTCCGTTTCCTGACAGTATTCTTAACTAAACTCACTGCTGGTTCCCGAGACTTGTAAAGATTACAGTCGCAATCTCGGTTGATGAGATGGTTCCTTGTGCGAATTTTTGTGGTCTCTCCAACGGCGCTGTCCCAGTATTTGGACGTCTGAGGTACGATTCTGGTACGTTCGTTTTCTATCACCTGATTGTCGGAAAAAACGTGCATTGCGACCGTTGACTTGTTTGGATACGTCATTGGAGTGTGCCCCTGTTGTTCTCGGGAATGGTCTTCGAAGGTGCGTGCTGTTCGCTCAACATAAAATTTCCACACAGACACAGAATCTGGTACACACCAGTGTTCAGCAAACCGAGATCATCTTTGACGGCTCCCAATAATGCTAGTTTTTTTATTGGGAAAGGACCTTGGGCAAAAGAGAGTTTTTAACCGGTTCCCGACAGTGCGCCATTGTATGGTATAAACGCAGTAGCGGCATCTTCCTGGACAACTTTTTCCGAATCCACATGTTGTACTGTTGTGGTGGAGCGGAGAGCACGCCTAATGTACCAGTCTGCGTAGCTGTGTTTCTCGGAATACAGTTCTGTGGTGTTCCAGTTTCTGGGGCAGTCTCTTTACGTCTGAGATAGCACGCCCTTTGTACTAGCGCTTTAAGTATGGCATTCCTCTGCGAAGGATGGTGGCAGCTGACTGCACACAAATATTTGTCAGTATTCGTTTTCTTCCGATACACACCGTGACCCAGAGTGCCATCAGTTCTGGTCTGACCATGACGTCCAGGAACGGTAATCTTCCTCCTTATTCGGTTTGCTCAGTGCATTTGATTTTGGAATGTATGGAGGTCAAATGTGCAAGGAACCCAAGGAGTTTGTTCCTTCCATGGGACCAGATAACGAACGTGTCATCAACATACCGGAAAAAACACGTTGGTTTCCATCGATGCACTCCGTATACAGATTTGCGACCAAAGGCGAGAGTGGGCTGTCCATTGCGACTCCCTCCAGTTTCTCGTAATAGTCCCTATTAGATAGATAAAACGTGAAGGTCAAGATATGCCTGAAAAGTTCGGTGTCTGTTACGTCAAATTTCTCATAAATAAGCTCCAGTGACTCTTGTAGGGCACCCTGGTGAATAACGAAACGATTTTAAAATTCACCAGGATATCAGAGTCTTTCATCCTGAAGTTTTCGAGACGGTTTACAAAATCTACAGAATTACGAATGTGATGAGGGTATTTACCGCCACAAGAGCTTAGTGTTTCCGTCAGGTGTTTTTCCAGCAAATATGTTGGTGCCCTAATGCTACTAACAATGGAGCGCAACAGCACCCCATCTTTGTGGACTGTAGAGAGTCCAAAAAGAAATGGCGGTACACGTCTTTGAGGTAACAGGTTCTAGGCGACCCCGTGTGGTAAATCCGTGTCCTCGAGAAGAACCCTAGTCTTGTTCTCCTTCTTCCTGTAGGAGTCGTCATATGTTAGGCTCTGCATCTTCTCTATGTGGTCCTTGTGGGAAATAGCAACAGCAGCGTTGCTTTTTCCAGCAAGTATGACAACAATCACAGAGCAGTCTCTCGGGTGCCGAATAAATGCCCTTTCTCTGCTGCTAACACTCGACTTCGCAGGCTTAATTCTCATCAGTTATTTTCACGACGTACTTCTTCTGCTACTTCAGGCGATAGTCGCGCCGCATCCTGTTCAACTGCTTTGACGATGTCCGGAACGGGTAGGGGTAGCAGCAAAGCTAAGTCCCTTCTCCAGAACTGCAATCGCGTCATCACTCAGCTCCATGTCACTCAGATTGATGAACGTCTTGCATGGGGCCTCCAGTGATGGTTTGTCAGAGAGACGTGAGAATTTTGATATTCGACGTCATGTGGCCTTCCTAAGGGCGGAATAGGCTGCCAGCCGCGTAACACCATCAGTGCAGTCCCAGATCCAGGAATTAAAATGATTGGTCAGTTGTAAATGTTGTCTAAATAGTTCCTAGGAGCTGTACTCAAAGCTCCGGAAGGTAAGAGTGCACACTCTCACATACCAGGGCAATACTGTCCCGCTTCTTAATTCTCCTGGCTGCCAAAGATTCGATGTGACGCGCGGCCGCGGGAGCGGACCACGGAGGGAACGGCTCGCGGCGAAGTGTATATATGTCGGCTGCGTAGTCTCAGAAGCGCAGCGAAGCTCTCGCTCAGTACGCATCTCCGCTTTCACCGCCCTCTAAGGAAAAATTAAAACTGTTGTGCCCTCTGCTAAGCTACTGCCCTCTGCTACTAAGCTTAGTAGCCCGGGCAGCCAGACTTATGGACAACGCGCCTGCGCGTGCCGAGGCTAAGCCACAGTGTTTAGGACCAGAAAGTTAGTAGGTTTTTCAGTCTACGGAGCCATCCCATCTCCACGATGCAGAGCCAACGTTCTTCATGCCAAACAAAAACGTCAGAAAATGATCAGATCTGACGCAACGACACCGGTCGAATCTCAACAGTCACCAATCGACCCCAACAATCTCAGGAGCCTCAGGAATCTCAGTGCGTCCAGCAACCAGTTACTCATTGCTAAACAAATGATTCTCCTGATGAAACGGAATCTCTTGCGATACATGACGGCAAAGGATAATAAAATGTACGTTCCAGGCGTAACTCGACATCGAACTCCAGCATGTCCACAGAATCCGGTGAGAACCCAGTAAAGATTGGTCTGAATGTTCTAACTAGAATTGTTATCATTGAAATTCTGGACCCAAAGGAGACCGGTAAGTCTTTTCATACCTGGACTCAAAGAATTCAATATTGTACAATTTGTGAGTGACATGAACTTTAGAAAGACCCGTGTCGAACTCACCACTCAGCAAACCGACTTTGAAACCAAACTTAAAAATATAAAAATAATTATAAATAACTGACAAAACTTTGAAAGAAATACTTGACAACATACCACAACATTTTGCAGAAGACAAGAGCATTATATTACATGAACAAGCTGGTTTCAGAAACAAAATCCCGCTGATACATGATTAAGGCTAATTAGCAATGCAGAGTAAGCCTGCAATTTCACAGGTGCAACTGCTACCCTCTTTCTGGACACAGAACGTGCTTTTGATAAGGTACAGACATCTTCACAAAGTGCTAAAGCACAACTTCCCACCTTAAATAGTACAATTATTAGCTTACCTCATTTGAAACTGAAAATTACAACTACGAGACGGGGGTAAAAGTCGTCCTACTCCACACGCAGACCGGGAGTGCCTCACACTGCCGTCATATCCACTTTGTTATGTACGATATACACAGCGGATATCCCAAGACCCAGGTGGTGGAATGAAGACTTGGTCCTATACGCAGATGACACCACTTATTGGTGTCATGCGCCCACCTCGAATGCAATCAATGAACAAGTCAACAGCCACATCAGCAAACTTGAAACGTAGCCCAGTTAAAGGAGAATATGATCTAATCCAATTAAAAGTAAACTTTTACTATTCAGACATAGCAATCTTGCTAATTGCCAACTGGCTGGCCGCTGGTGCCGAGCGGTTCTAGGCGCTTCAGTCTGGTACCGCGCGACAGCTACGGTCGCAGGTTCGAATCCTACCTCCGGCATGGATGTGTGTGATGTCCTTAGGTTAGCTAGGTTTGAGTACCTGTAAGGTCTAGGGGACTGATGACCTCAGATGTTAAGTCCCATAGTGCTCAGAGCCATTTTTTTAAATCGCCAACTACAGGATACCGCAAAACTCTACATTCGACTTTGTCTACAAGAAATTGCTCCACAACCAAACGTAAATACCTTGTCTACATCTGTCTAGATGACCTCTTAAGTAGCCAGAAAGACGACTGCAAAGATTGAATAAGCTGAAAGCCGACATAATTTTGTACGTCTCAGAAATATCAAACACGTGGACTGAGGCGACCAGTTTCTCTTCTTACATTCTAACGAAAAGAAAAAATAGACTCTGTCTGCTGACCAGAGGATGCTTCGATTAGCTGAAGATATACGGCATAGCTTTCAATCAAACTCCCTTCACGGAACACTTAAAACCAAGAACATACCATACAGAATAAAACAAGATATCACCTGATTTGGGCTCAACAGACTACGTAACAACAGACTCACAAAATCACTCATGTAGCCCTATCATACAACGTTTAATTTTCCGAAATTCAAAAGTTCATTTTCCCCCTATATTTTTCTCGAAGCAGTATCCAATTCACTCCAACAGAATCCTCTGGAAAACGAAGACTCCATGAAACTGTCCACAAACCAAGAGCACGTGCAAGTATTTGGGATGATGTAGCGGCTTGATATAGAGGAGAACAACTTACTGAGCCAAATTACTTCAATCAGCTCCTATAGCAGAAGATAATATTCTCTGCAGCGGTAAGATTTTGAAGTTTCTCGTCTTCCACAGAATTAGACAGAGACCTTTCTAGACCAACGAATTACAAAATCACTAGATATCATTATCAAGACCACTGAGACAATATGAACGTACGTAAGACAAACAACAGGCAACCAATTTCGACAGCGGCTTTACCGACAGAGAGGTTTTTCTCTCAGACGTAAGGCATATGCAGGACCTTGGCACTAAAGAAACTTAATGAACAATGTCTTCCACTCAACTATCCATCTATATCCAGTTAAAGGTTCTACAAAATTGTCGTAAATAAGTGGCGTCACAACAACACAGAATACAAATATTGGCTGGAAAGGCCTGTAAGCCAACATCTCCTTTAAGATGGAATGAAAGAATTAAAAAAATAAATGCTTTGTAGATGCTTGTCACTTAGGAAATCCCGTCGAAATTCTCTGACAAATATTTCAGTTGGTGGGCATATGCATATGTTTCAATGCGTCCCAGTCGTACTATGGAAACACAAGTTTTGGCTGCTCCCATTCAAAGTGCCAACTTTCGGTCAGTCAGTTAACGACAAATAGCCTGCAAAAAACAAGGGGTGCTGTCGTGATCTTCTGTATGTCCACAATGCCGTGAATCAGTTTCCACTTCCTTATGCAATTCTGTTCCTCTTGCGAACTTTTCCTGAACCAAACCACTCGCATTTTATTTAATAATTCATTATTAATATCGCGAAACTCAAGCGGACTGGAACATTACATATACTATAATTGCTTGCAGAAATATGGCCTATGGTGCGAATTACACGCGCAAATATATTGTGAAGCTGAGAAAATGTATATGACAAAATGTAATTTTTTGTTATAATCCTGAATTCCCGTTCATGATATTAATGGCTAATGCTTTTTATTCAGGACTGGGAAGAAAAGTCCGTGTCGATTCTATTTTACCTCGGAGAGGGTATTAAAGTGGCTCTCGCTTGGAAACAAATGAATACCTATCACGAACACGTCTGTTCCAGGCCAATCCATTCTCCATGCACTCATTTTCTCTTCCTTGTTCTTTACGAATGCAGACACAGCTGTAGTCGTCCAAGTATTTTTTCACAGTCGAAAGATACGTAACTCTCTGTTCCCTGTGTTTACGCATTACTTCAGCGACCATAGTTGCCATGGCCGGTAGAAGAAGAACTCGCAACCGAACCTGTACACGCATGGTCTGCGAGTTCAGGGTAAACAGTTTAGTGTCTTTCAGACTAACTAATGTGTAATAACAATGGCAACCGCGTGCCTTAAAATTTAATACATTGAGAAGTGTTCGTAAATTGCTGCGTATTAATAGTGGAACAACATGAACATGAAGATGGCATGCAACAAACGAGCAATTGGCGTGAATACTACTTGCATCACATTCTGTGTAAAAGAAAACGTTACGCAGAGGGTTTCTTATTCATAAATGGCATGTGAATGTCGATTATTGTAATTTGTATAAGAACGAGGACTGTCTACCAACACACTCTGGTATTCGACTGCAGCAGTATCATGACCTATCGGGTCTGCAGTTCCACAATGTGGCTGCACGTGATGGTTGGCATGCCACGATTGCCACGTAAATATGAAATTTATGAGTTCATAGTGACTTTGCCGAAAACCACGCAAGGCCTCAATGATCGCACGTGACTAGAGTGCGAGAGGACTGGCTCGGCCATACAGGATCGTACAGTAACGTCACTTTTCTTGAGTCAGGAAATGGGCTTGCTTCCAACAAGGCAAGCATGTAACGCGAAGTGCAACGACGAGTGGAGCACCACGGAATCTCTGCAACAGAGAGAGGTATACCAGCACAGGTACGGCAACAATGGACACTAGAGTGACACCACAGCATCTTTTCAGACGAGTCTCTCCTCTACGTATTGTGTCCCGAGAGACGTATCCGTGTGTGCAAATCTCTGAAGTCAGCACGAGGCTGTCGTATGGACACAGCACGTGGCGTGTTGGTGTGGGATGTCAATGGGTACACTACACGATCAGTTCTGGTTCGCATAGTCGATAAGATGAACAACAGTTATTATATTTATTCTCAGGCCGGTGGCCCCATGGCGTTATATCTAAACTAGACGCTATAAAGCTGCAGGCTGCCAACCCTATTGTGATCTACCTTGATACTGCTGATATTCAGCTCTTGCCAAACTCAGCTTATGGTGAGATGTGTCATCTAGTGAAACTATCTGGTAATAAGTTATGGAGTTACTGGAATGCCATCATCAAAACCAACCATCTCCATCACAAAGTAAAAGCACAATGGAATGACGTGCCCATATCTGTGATCCAGCTCCATTTCGACTACGTATCCTGCGTGTTTAGAGATGGCTCTAAACTCGCAGGGTACGTAGTCGAAACGGAGCTGTTGCCGTCAGAGGTGAAAGCTCTGTGTTATGAACGTGACTCTTTTGTTGTGCCACGGTTTCTTTGTACTGGGTGTGGCCGGATTGCTGTCAATAGCCATCATTACTTGGCTCAAGAAGGTTCAGGACAGCAGGAAATAGGAGGGCGCCTAGGCGTTCTTTGTCAAGAAGCTCTGAATGGACTGGTGTGACACAGCAAAAATTACCATTCAGGCCTTGCCATATACAAAGTTACCATACTTCTAGGAGTCACCGTCTCCATCAGGGCCGAACACTGGTGACACAGTGGAAGTGAAGGAGTCAGAATGTTGTAAGGCCGACGAGAGTTACCACACGTCCTGGACCAACACCTGGCTGTAATTTTTCCTATGTAACAAGATATGCTGCCTCAGAAAACAGTTCGTGGGTGAAACATTAATACTGCCCATTTTAGCTAGGTAGCACTAGCCACTGCCAGCAGAGTTCGAGAAATGTTCCATGCCACTCGCTGAGCTGATATGACTCATCTAGCTAGGACAACTACACGTGACAACTACACTTGGCTTCTACTGGCAGGACCTAGGCCCGATAATGCATAGTGTCACCCGGTACCTTCAGTTACTGGCTGGCAATGGGTTAGGGTTCGCAACTCAGCTTGACCAGTCGACGAGTTATTGCATCCCTACTGCATGCACACTCGGCTGCTGTCTTTTGCTGGCACACTAGTTCTGCAGGCGACTGTCGTTCCCGCCCAGCCTGCCTACCTCAGCATACTCACAGCATCGTGCCTGCATCTCCTCGCCTCCATAGGAGCCTGACGCTGGCCCAGGGGCCTGACTTTGCTCTTCTCCACCTGCCAAGGCACTGGCGCCATTGACACCTCTCCTTGGCCTATTACCGCTGTAAACTCGCTGGTCTGTGGAGGCTGCTAGCTGAGTTCAGCACTTCACTTACATCCAGGACCGACGTCTGACACTCGCTGCTGAGGGCAACAAATCAACTGCTATAACTAATAGGATGGATAGATTAATCTTTCTTTCACACAGCCCTGGCTTACCAACTGGCATCCCTTTGGCTGCAATTCCGCAACCCGGCTAAACAACACTCACAATCACCATTATTAGAAGCGGGACACCTGAATACAAGCACCATTCTGACACCACTCTGCACCTTGTACATCTTCAATGAAAAAAATTACAAGCTATTTCTGCGCCATACTGTTACACACTGTAGCACTACAAATAGAATTAAATTATTTACTATGCTTCTTGTTACTCTGTTTTAATGTCGAGCAGTGTAGTCTTCGTATTTGGAATATAGTAGGTTTGAGGAAACAAAGAGAGGTGGGTACAGTGGTATAAGGAACAGGACAGCGTATACGAAGCAGGACAACGCTAGGATGGATGGATGGAGGGATATGGTGTTATGGGCGCTCAACAGTGTAGTCTTTAGCGCCCGAACGGAAACAATAACGGACGAGTGTCACTAAAATGCAGCAAGTGCAAAAATGAGACTAAAATTATAGGTGAAAGTCTACAGAGGCAGTGTGCACGTCAACAGTAGCAAAGTGGAAAGCAGCATGTAAGGAGGAGAACTGCAAGAGAACGTAGGGGAAGGGGTTAAAATGAAACATATAGCACATGTTTGGAACTGGCCTATTACAAGAATAAAAAGGAGTGGTAAGCCACTCGGCATCACACTAAAAATTCCAACCTAAAATTTTAGGCTGAAGCCCAGAAACATCACAGTACTTTAGAACTTTCTTGATACTCGCCTCGTCATCGGCTAAAATCGAGGGCAGATCCCCACTAATATTAACTTCCGCCCTGACAGAACGATATAAATCACACTCAACTAAAATGTGGCGTACAGTGATTCGTACGCCACAGGCATCACACAGCGGGGGTTCCTCTTCCCGTAGTAAGAAGGCATGCGTAAGAGGACAGTGCCCTATGCGAAGACGTGTAAGGGTCACTTCGTCACGCCTAGGTGACCGGCAGGAGGAACGCCACGGCTGGATGGAGGGTTTCACCAACCGCAGCTTATTTTCCCTCACCGCCAACCATTCCTCCTCCCACAATTGCATAGACTTCCGCCGCAGCACAGAAACGACACCTTGCAAAGGAATAGAACATTGTGTTACCTCCGGTAATCTGCAGGCGTCCTTGGCAGCTCGATCAGCTTGTTCATTTCCTCGTATGCCCACATGCCCTGGCACCCAGCAAATGGACACTTGCTTGTCCTGTCGTTGGAGGATGTACAGTTGGTCGTAAATCAGCTGTTCCAACTTCTCCGCTGAGTACAGGTTCTGCAGTGACTGTAATGCGCTCAGTGAGTCAGAGCAAATTAGAAAGTGTTTGCCCTGAGTACACCGTATCTGCTCCAATGCCTTCAGGATCGCGTGAAGTTCTGCGGAAATAACAGTGTATTCCTGGGGAAGGCGAATCCTTATGACACGCTCGGCGAACACTACTGAACAGCCAATAAAATCCCCCTTTTGGGATCCATCAGTGTAGACTACTGTAAAATCATGATGCCTAACTAAAATATTAAAGAAAAGAAGATTTGAAAGTAAAATCTGATGTACTGTCTTTCTTAAAATTTGCCAAATCTAAAATCAGTCTGGGCCTCTGGAGGAGCCAAGGTGGCTATCTGCTCCAACCTCGACGTGAAACATTAAAACCGGCCACACCCATCTCGAAAATGCAATCCTTTGCACGAATCCCATAGGGCCTTGTTGCTCGTTGCCGGTTGCGAAAAAGGCTTTCCAGTGGAGGCCGAGCAACAGTGTGGTATGCAGGTGTGTATGGTGTGGATAATGTTTGATAGGCCTGGCGCACCATTAGTAGACGCCGCCGGAGGTGAAGTGGCGGTTCACCTGCTTCTGCACAGAGGCTTGGTGTGGGGCTGGTTCTGAACGCCCCAGTGGCCAACCGAATCCCCTCATGGTGCACCACATCCAACAGCTTCAAATAAGTGGGTCTTGCAGACCCATACACCGTGCATCCATAATCAAGCCGGGACCGCAAGAAGGCTCTGTAAAACCG
This sequence comes from Schistocerca nitens, assembly GCF_023898315.1. Lineage (NCBI taxonomy): Eukaryota > Metazoa > Arthropoda > Insecta > Orthoptera > Acrididae > Schistocerca > Schistocerca nitens. The sequence goes on from NC_064617.1 coordinate 34,927,249, forward strand.
GAGCAGACAAGTCCTGTCTGCTCCCCATGTGTGGTGACTAAGATATTTTAAAATAGAAAACACCTTAACAGACTGTTTTTTCAGTTCCTTAATGTGAGGCAGCCACGTAAGCTTAGAATCAAAATTGAGGCCCAGAAACTACACCGTGTCTTTAAAATTCAAAATGGTGTCCCTCATCCTCAACTCAGGCAAGTCAAAAGTGGAACGAGAACGGTTAAAAAGAACACACACTGACTTATCAGTTGAAAACTTAAAACCACTCTTCTGTGCCCATTCATCCAAACGTCGCAGAGTGAGTTGCAACTGACGGGTCGTCGTTGCAAGGCTTGAAGAAGAGGAAAATACAGAGAAATCGTCCACAAAAAAGGAACACTGCACAGGACTTTTCACAACAGACGTAATACTATTAATAGCAATAGCAAAGACCGTCACACTTAAAACACTACCTTGAGGGACACCGTTCTCTTGTTCAAAGCAACTAGACAGTACGTCTCCGACTCGGTACCGAGAATAACGTGGCGACAGGAATGACCGAATAAAATTGGGAAGACATCCACGAAAACCCCATTCGTGGAGCTGCCTGATGATAAGATGCCTCCAAGTAGTGTCGTATGCCTTTTCAATGTCAAATAATATTCCCAACAGGTGATGCTGGCGCAGGAAATCCTGTTGTATAGCCGCCTCCAGGAGGGCCAGGTTATCAAAGGTGGAGCGATACCTCCTGAACCCACACTGAAAGCGACTAAGGAGTTGTCTGGATTCTAACATCCAGACAAGGCGGCGGTTGATCATCCGCTCCAAGGTCTTTCCCACGCAGCTAGTGAGGGCAACGCTACGGTAACTACCCGGGCACGTGCGGTCTTTCCCAGGTTTTAAAAGAGGAATTAAAATTGCTTCACGCCACGAGTCGGGGAAGTGACCGGACATCCAAACAAGATTAAAAAGTCGGAGGAGGATTTCTTTATTTCTCCCTGTGAGGTGCCGCAGCATGCTATAGTGGATTCTATCCTGACCAGGGGATGTATCACGAGCCCCACACAATGCAGAATCCAGTTCCCACATGGAAAATGGGCAGTTGTACTCTTCTGTATTGGGTGAGCGGAAGTCAAAACTGCTACTCTCAGCAGCCACTCTGTGGGGCTGGAAAGCTGGATTCCGACTGGAGGTTGCAGTAATAGCTGCAAAATGAGCCGCCACAGACTGGGCAATATCTTTTGGGGTCGTTTGGAGAGTACTATTGCACATTATAGCAGCCATAGGGCACCTCCCACCTCTCCCACAAATCCTCCTGATGATGTCCCATACAATGGAACTTCGTGTAGAACGATTAATGGTGTTCAGGAACTGCTGCCACGACCTCTTCTTGCTCTCTCGTATAATCCGACGACACTTTGCCCTCGCCACCCGAAAGGCTGCAAGGTTCTCTACAGTTGGCCGGCATTTGAACCTACGCAGAGCTGCCTGCCTAGCCCTGATTGCAGAGCGGCATTCGTCGCTCCACCAAGGGACAGGCTGCCGCGTCGGTTGTCCCGTAGACTGTGGGATGGACGCTTCACTGGCGCGGTGGATCACCTCAGTAATATGATCCACCCATTCCTGGACACTGACCCGATGTTCAAACTGGGCTAGTTGACTATACAGTTCCCAGTTGGCTCTACCGAGCACCCATCGAGGCGGTTTCCTTTCCGGTTCCACTGCATGTGGCAGGTGAATCCAGATGGGGAAGTGATCGCTGCCATATAAGTCATCAACCACTTCCCATGCAGCAGTGTGGGCGATGGCTGGAGACCAAAGCGATAGATCAATGGTAGAGAACGACCCAGTTGCAATGCAAATATGCGTGCTTTGACCTGTATTTAGCAAATAGGCACTGGAATACAGAAGAAGCCTCTCGATTGCTCAACCCCTGGGGAAAGTACTCACAGAGCCCCAAAGCATATTGTGTGCATTAAAATCACCACAGAGGATGAAGGGGTGGGGGAGCTGTGTAAGAAGATCACTGAGAGCCTCTTCGTCGAGCACATCATGTGGGGGCAGGTAAAGCGAACATACTGTTAGCATATGACGCAAATGTACTAATATTGCAACTGCCTGTAAATCTGTCGTGAGGGAGAGAGGCGAGGAGTGGTAGTCGGTGTTGACGAAGATACCTACTCCTCCTCGAGCTCTCTGTCCACTCAGGTCGTCCTTTTTGTGGAGGACATAACCACGTAGCTCAGGGGTGTTTGTTTCACTGAAATTTGTCACTTGCAGACATACACACATAGGTCTATCCTGAATCAATAGACGTACTTCCTCCACATGTGTCCTGAACCCTAGCAGGTTCCATTGTAATATGGGAGCCATCACGGTGGTTATATTTTCTGCCTCTCTTTCCGGCGAGGTGGGGAGACTGCAGCGGGTGGAGGCTCAGTCTTGGGGCGAGATGACTGCCCCATATTCTCAGACTCCATCAGCTATGGGGAAGAGTCTGATGAAGCGTCTAGTGGGACCACATTAACATGATCCGAGGGTTTACCAGGCGATTTAATCTGTTGGTGCTGCTTCACATGTGCTTTCCTTTGTTTAGAGGGCTTTGCTGGAACTGGAGCTGGGGTGTTTATGACCATGCTGGGCTTTGGAACAGTCTCAGCAATCGGAGATGCCTGGGGCTCTTCAATGTTAGCTACTGTACCTTTCTCTGCTGTTCTAGGAGGGGCTACAGGCTCTGATACACTTGCTGCCTTGCAAGTGCACTGACATGTGCAGGTGTTCGTGCCAACACTAACAACCTCCGTCTGTGTAGATGCATCGACTGTTGGAGACGGCTTCTGAACAATGGAAGCAAAAGACATAACGAATGTGGGGGGCTGCATGGCCTTAAAGATCTTTTGGCTTCACTGTAGGGGATACGCTTAGTTGTTTTTATTTCTTGTATTTTACGTTCCTCTAGGAAGATTCTACAGTCCCTACTCCAAACAGGGTGGCTTTCAGAACAGTTTATACATCTGGCAGGCGACAAACAGTCAATTCCGTCATGGGCAGCCTTACTACAGTTGCCACACATCGCTTCTCCTTTACACCCTAGAGTTGTATGCCCAAAACGCTGGCACTTAAAACAGCGCATTAGGTTTGGGACATACGACCTGACGTTTAGTCAAAGAAATCCTGCCTTGACGTGTTCTGGGAGTTTGGGGGTACTGAAAGTAAGAATGAGGAGTGAGATTTCACCAGGTTCCCATCCACCCTTTTCATGATGTTCTGAACGTCCACAAGTCCCTCCTGTGCCCACTCACTCTTTAATTCTTCTACAGGAATGTCAACGAGATCCCTACAGATAACAACACCCTTACTATAGTTCAGGGTGCTGTGAAACTCTGTATCGATAGTGTATTCCCCCAAGCTTTTAGCTGTTTGAAGGTTAACTGCTTGCTGAGCAGTTGATGTTTCAACAAGCAGTGTCCCATTCTGTAAACGCTTCACTGATTTTAAAGTTCCAGCTGTTCTTTCTAGACCCTTTTGGATATAGAATGGCGAAACCTTTTCAAAGGAACCCTCTTTCCTTTTTACTATTAAAAACACATTCTGGTTGTCAGTATGTGCTCTGTTACTCTGAACTGTTGTACGTTTGCTGACGCTTGAGTCAGGAGGACTGGCTAACCTAGCCCTCTTGTTGGATTGGGCGGTAGTGCCTACCAGCGGTCCACCCATCCCACTGGCCAGCGAAAAATTAGAAGGAGGAAAACAGGAAGAATTCGTGGTATCCATGGTCATCCCACGAGCAGCTAGGGAAACTTACGTCCATCCAGACAGAGCCCCGCATGCCTGGATAAGCCTTGTACAACTGAGGTGCGGCAGGTTCCCCAGAGGTTGCCCGCTAGCGACTGTTCCACCTCAAGAGCCATGCATCTTATCGGCGCACAGCACACCTTAAGATTAAAGGGTTTTTTATAGAGGTATGTACCGTCCTCGCGATCCAGGCAATCCAGGCAAGATCCCCGGTCCCTAAGCCACACAACGTTCCACCGTTGCGACACACGGTGGTCGCTGAAGGATGCCCAGAGCTTACGGCATCAGCAGACTGGCGGCGCACACCAGTCCACAGCTCGAGGACCCCAGGTTCGCCAAGCCCGTACCCAGCAAACGAATGCTGAGCCCCATGAGGGATGTGGAAAATAATGCCCTGGGCTATATTTAAACCTTTATGGGGCGTGATAGTAACTGAATCATCCCCTAGCTTCTTACAAGCGAGCAAGGTCCGTGACTTCGCAGGGGATGCTGTTTTTATCAAGACTGAACCGGACCACATTTCGGACAAGCCGTCCACCTCCCCGAACTTGTCCTGTAAATGCTCTACAAAGAACTGAGGCTTCACCGAGACAAATGATTCCCTGTCAGCTCTGGTACAGACGAGATACCTGGGCGAATACAATTCTGTGGCCAGGGAGGGGAACGATTTGGGGTCATAAACGTTAGCTTTAAAATTAGTCCTTGAACGCTTAGAGACTACTGGTGGCTGGCCACCAGCAAGAGATGATGTGCCACGCTTCATTGCGTGTCATCCACCTACTCCGACCAAGGGCCCTCCCCAAGGGCGCCATCCAGCCACAGGAAGGGCCACCTGGCAGGATGGCCATTGCCGGGAGTCCTGATGCCTCAGGCAGATGGGCATCTACACCTTGGCATACATGGGGAGTAAACGGCGCAGGCATCAGTACAGCGATCCCTGTGTTGTCAGGGGGCTACAACCAACAGGGTACATGGCGGCCCCACCACAACAGACTGGCTACCGTGCTGGATTTTAGGTGACATATAGTGCATGGTCGCCGTTGGTGCAGAAAGTGGCACTGTACATTGCATGGCGGAAATTGCACGCAGGTACGTATCCATGCCCAAGAGATGGGGTGCAGGCAGGACTGCAATGCAACAACGAATAAGCTGGCCAAATGTCTTAACGCAAGATAGACACAATGCACCAAGTAAGGCGCCCTTCCCCAATCGGCTCGCACTTGAGAAAAATTTTGAGATATGGAGGTCAAATCCAACAGGGGACCATCACATAAGGCCGAAACGTTTGAGACTCCTTTTAGTCGCCTCTTACGACAGGCAGGAATACCGCTGGCTTATTCTTACCCCCGAACCCACAGGGGTATGTCTTAGTACTGCGTGGGACAATGGATAATAGTTACAAATCCCTATATACCAGACACTGATATCAAGAAATTTTTAATTAAATACTAAAGGTCTTACTAGATCGTAGAAACGACCTCAAACGTGAAGATATAGTTCTCCACAAAAACGTCTATTATACATGTCTGTCGCCAACGCCATTTTAAGGAATGTTAAAGGGGATACTGCACTTATCGACAACCAACCAGGAGAAGAAAGCTACAATGCGTAAAAAGCAGGGACGTGGAATTGGTGAGACACATATGGTGCATGATGTGCCTTATAGGTCAAGGTCACGTAAGTAAGCTACATGACTGACTTCTTGGTGTGTTTAGGGTGAGTGTATAAAAGAGTGTACACCGATCAGCCAGGAAATTATGACCAGTGACCTACCATACTTATAAACCGATCCAGGTGACAGCAGCGTCACATTTAGAGAAATGACTGTTAGTCAGACACACGCACGGTGCATGTAGTATCAGTGAGCTTGTTGTCCGTGTGTAGGATGGGGAATGCGCGTGATCTACGCAGTTTGACTCAGGGCAGATTGTGGTTGCCTGGAGGTTAAGCATAAGCATTTCGGAAACTACACGACTTGGCAGGAGTTGGAGGAGAGTTTTGATGAATGTCTACAACAGGCGGTGGGACCAAGGTGAGACCATGTGGAGACGTTGTTGAGTTGGGCGGCCGCCCCTCCTTACAGGTGTCGGACGTCATAAGCTGGGCAGACAAGTGGAACAGGACCGGTGGCGAACTCTGGCGGAACTGACATAAGTCTTTACTGCTGGGCAGATTGCAAGCATTTCTGAACACGCAGTGCATTGAGCACTCCCAACAATGGCCCTCTGTAGCGTATGACCCGTGCTTGTGGCAACTACGACTGAAATGGCAATGTGACCATCAGCACTGGACGTTGGAGCAGTGGCAGAGAGATACATGATCTGACGAATAGCCATAAATTCTTCATCATGGCGATGGCAGGGTGCGAATCCTTCGTCTTTCAGTAGAACAGCTCCTTGACACCTGTACTGCCGACGCTCCATTATGCTCTGAGGAACATTCACATGAGCATCCATGGGTCCAGCAGAGCTCGTAAAAGACACCATGATACCCAAAAAGTGTCGTACACTGGTTGCAGGCCACGTACACCACTTCATGACGATCACGTTTCCTGATGGCAGTGGCATTTTTCAGCAATATGATGTACCAGGTCACAGGGCCAGAAGTGTGATGAAGTGGTTGGAGGAGCACAGTGGCGCGTTCCAGTAGACGTGCTAGACCTAGGGACGAATAGTTACAGTTACTGCAGGCCACTGTCCTATCCCAAGGACAGTCAGCCCTAGTGTACCAAAGCTAAGGCACAAAGTTTAGGGCCAGAACTAGAAAATGCGAGCAGGTTTTGCAGGTTACTGAGTCATCCCATCTCCACCATGCAGAGTCAACGTTGTACACGCCAAACAAGAAACCTGACAAAAAACAATAGATCTGACGCAACCACACAGGCCAATCTCAAGAGTCACCACCCTACCTTCAACAATCTCAGCAACCTCAACATTCTCAGTCCGACCAAAAGCCAGGTACTCACTGTCAAACAAACCATTCTGAAGTTCGATGTGATCATTCAACCTGGAATTGTTATCATTAAAAATCTATCCCCAAGGAAACTACTAAGTCTTTCCATACCTTCACTAAAACAATTAAACCTAGCATAATATGTGACTGACACGAATTTTAGAAGGAACCACGTCAGACTCAGCACTTACCAAACTGACTTTGAAACCAAACTCAAGAAAACAACTGGCACCACATACAGACTGGGAGCAACTATCAAGTCAACGAACTCACGCACTAAACCGCAACCTGACTGGAAACCACGTGGACCCTTCCTGAGTGGGGTCATCACTAGTGTCGATCACGACGTCACCAATCAGGAAGTCGAAGAGGAACTAAAGTTGTGGGGACACCCATTCAAAAAAAGCAACCCGCATCTACTCACGACTCACCAAACGACCCAGCAAAAAATTTCGTACCATCTATGATTACAGGGAAACCATAGAGAAATTGCTTTCATAGCATTTCAGGATGCATTGCGTTCTACATAAGTTTCAACTATCCTATCCACTACCTCCACAACTCAAACAATTCAAAGAATACAACAATTTTCAGCACACCTTTTAAAACTGTCGCAAAGAATCCAAATGTGGAAAATGCAGTGTATCTCAGCTGATTTCCAGTGCAAATTTGATTCTAAGAACCTGACTGCAGCAATTGCAATGATACTCACTTCGCCAACGATCTAAATTGCTCAAAATGACAGGAGCAATCCATCTCCACTGACAGAACAGATAAGATCAAGTGAACTGATGAACCACCTTACCTCATGCTGAATGCTTACAAGCTGAAAACATTCTGCGTGCATTAACTACTGCACTACTCAACATACTTCCGGAACGTAGATCCCTCATTAGTGAAACGATAAAAACGATTTCCATAAAGTTTCTGCGAAAACATACACTTCAAAAGAAGTTTTGCATCACCCCAGTTCCTAGTGCTCCTGAAGTTAGACGTTGGCTGTGGATATGGTATCACAGACACAGTCCCTGTCACTAAACCCGCCCAAAGATGTAAACAAGCATGCATGTTCAGCGCCTATTAGTCCAGTCATTCCACCAGGAAGGAGGTACATGGATCGTGTTGTCTGTAGTTCAGCCACGCCAAGACGGTCAATACCGCGGTGAGATCGCGTCCGCATTGTTACTTTGTGCCAGCAAGGGCTCTCAACAAGGGAAGTGTCCAGGCGTCTCGGAGTGAGACAAAGTGATGTTGTTCGGACATTGAGGAGATACAGAGAGACAGGAACTGTCGATGGCATGCCTCGCTCATGCCGCCCAAGGGCTACTACTGCAGTGGATGACCGCTACCTACGGATTATCGCTCGGAGGAACCCTGACAGCAACGCCACCATGTTGAATAATGGTTTTCGTGCAGCCACAGCACGTCGTGGTCCGACTCAAACTGTGTACAATAGGCTGCATGATGCTCAGGTTCACTCCCAACGTGCATGGGGAGGACAATGTTTGCAATCACGACACCAAGCAGCGTGGCACAAATGAGCCCAACAACATGCTGAATTAACTGCTCCGGATTGGCATCACGTTCTCTTCACTGATGAGTGCAGCATATGCCTTTAACCAGACAATTGTCGGAGACGTGTTTGGAGGCACACTGTCCAGCGAGTGCAGCAAGGTGGAGGTTACCTGCTGTTTTAGGGTGGCATTATGTGCGGCCGACGTACGCCGCTAGTGGTCATGGAAGGTCCCGTAACGGCTGTACGATACGAGAATGCCATCCTCCGACCGACTGTGCTACCATATCGGCAGGATATTGATGAGGCATTTGTCTTCATGCACGATAATTCGCAGCGCCATCGTGCCCATCTTGTGAATGACTTCCTTCAGGATAGAACATGACTGGGATTGATTGAAAAGGGCTGTTTATGAACAACGTGACTCACCAAACACTCTGAGGGGTCTACGCCGAATCGCGGTTGAGATGTGGGACAATCTGGACCAACAGTGCCTTGATGAACTTGTTTATAGTATGCCACAACGAATACAGGCATGCATCAGTTCAAGAGGACGCGCTACTCGGTATTAGAGGTACCAGTGTGTACAGCGATCTGGACCACCACCTGTGAAGGTCTCGCTGTATAGTGGTACAACATGCAATGTTTGGCTTTAATGAGCAACAAAAAGGGCGGAAATGATGTTGATATTGACCTCTATTACAGTTTTCTGTGCAGGTTCCGAAACTCTCGGAACCGACGTGGTGCAAAACTTTTTTTGAAGTGTGTATCTGAAAATTATGTAGGTGTGGAGCAACATACACATCTATATCTGCAACGCGTCGGACTCATCTGCGCAAGTCTAAGATATTGTTACACTCTACAAATTTGGTAACCTTTTGACATTCACTTTCAGAAAACACAATTATACCGTACGCTTTGTGTGGTGTCACCGCCAGACACCACACTTGCTAGGTGGTAGCTTAAATCGGCCGCGGTCCAGTAGTACATGTCGGACCCGCGTGTCGCCACTGTGTGATCGCAGACCGAGCGCCACCACACGGCAGGTCTCGAGAGACTGACTAGCACTCGCCCAGTTGTACGACGACGTTGCTAGCTATTACACTGACGAAGCCTTTTCTCTCATTTGCCGAGAGACAGTTAGAATAGCCTTCAGCTAAGTCCATGGCTACGACCTAGCAAGGCGCCAATTGTCCATTGCATGTATCTTACGAGTCTCATTTGTACAGTCCAGAGAGATGTACCACAAGGAGTGATTAAAAGTTAAGTATATTCCAAAGCTACGTATTTTCTTTATAGCAGTCATAACGTATCCTGTTTCAGACCTCACTCCATCCTTCGTGAGTTAGCGCGTGCATCGTGGCCGCCTCTTTCAATTAGTGTGCGTAGTGTTGGCAAGTCTGCCGACACTACACTTTGTCCACGCCAATGCTTTCTGTGCTAAAGAGCTCCTAGAAAAGTTGATTCTAGAATAAAACATTACATTTTTTGGAATTAATGAAACAAAATGCAACATCAAAGACGTAAGTCTTCTCGATTACGTATGTCACGGTTTACACAACCCCAAAACAGGAAGACGAAGATGTTCACAAGGAAGAGTTACCTTCTTTCATACAAAACAACTGGCTGCTATAAGACTTGATTTACCTGAAAAACTGAACACACAACAAGCTATTGTCGTAAAAAGTAGGAAAACATAGGAAACCAATCTTCTTCGCTACTGTATATGTACCTTCCACTAGGGATCTACCAATATATGTCTGATTAAATTTCCGTATTTCTCACAGGAGAGCTTAATGCCAGATCAACTGTTGTTGGCGAAGGGACCAAGAACAGAAGCGGCGGTCTTTCTATTGCACCTCTAGACAACAGTGTGCTCCACTTTGCTAATAATTCAACTACTCTCGTCAATTACGGTGGAACCTCCACAGTAGATCAAAAAAATGTTCAATTGTGTGTGAAATCTTATGGGACTTAACTGCTAAGGTCATCAGTCCCTAAGCTTACACACTACTTAACCTAAATTATCCCAAGGATAAACACACACACCCATGCCCGACGGAGGACTTGAAACTCCGCCGGGACCAGACGCACAGTCCATGACTGCAGCGCCCCAGACAGCTCGGCAAATCCCGCGCGGCAAAGTACTTTCCATGATTCTTCTAATAGTATGTGAATGCCTATATGTCTAGATGAGTTTTTATGTTAATGCCCTATGAGATCAAAAGAATCCGGACTCCCCCAAAAAATATACGTTTTTCATATTAGGTGCATTGTGTTGCCACCTTCTGCCAGGTTCTCCATATCAGCAACCTCAGTAGTCACCAGACATCGTGAGAGAGCAGAATTGGGCCCTCCGTGGAACTCACGGACTTCGAACGTGGTCAGGTGATTGGGTGTCACTTGTGTCACACGTCTGTACGCGAGATTTCCACACTTTTAAACATCCCTAGGTCCACCTGTGACGGCGACCAAGTGGCAGAAAGTGGGTGGAGGAAGCCATGTAAGAAAGACTGCTGTAAACCGAGCTATTCTGCAAACTGTGTGAAGGTCATAAGGGTCTGTGCATTCTCATGTTAGATCCTGGGACGATACGGACAGAACAGCTGGTGTACCTGTCTAGACGAGGCAAGACTGTAAGCCGCCCTGACACCAGGAAGTCGCCATGTTCATGTAGTCAGCGCCAGAAATATATTTGATGGGCACGACTATTTGGGAAGCTTAACACCATTCTTCCAGAAATTGGAAATGGTTGGCGTGGAAAGATTAGACCTCCTCGTAATAGAGGGATACGACCTCGTCTAGGCAGATGCTGTTACGCCAAAACATGAGCATGCTTATCATGAGAACGACACCACCCTAGTTTAAAATTTTCTTTTTTCGGACAAGAGAAATTTAGAGCCGCTGATTGGCTCCTCTCGTCATGTGCAAAATGGAGGCTTGCCCAGCAAACGCGGGAAAACTCTAGCTGCGTATGGATTGGTTACCCGGCCAATAGAACAGTCAAGATGGGAAATTCAGTGAATAGAGGATAGTTCCATTGATTTCTGCACTGTGGGACGGTTCGGTTTTTGCTAATTCGGCTCCCGTTGCAGGGCTTTGGCGGAAATTGGTTGTGGTTGTTCACCTTCGCCGTCGTCCGGCCTTTCCCTAGTAGGTGAGACCTGTTTTCTGTATCTTGTGGTGGACTAAGAGCCAGTGGCAGTTTCCAGCTGTACTGACAGTGGAACTGCATATTACATCGCACATATCGTGCGTCATGAAGGTGAAATTATAAGTCCTAAGTCGGCCGTCTGACTTCTGATAATTCCAGCACACACCGTGGCGCCTGTGAGTCAGATTGATTTGGCCAGAACAGTGAACGGGTGCACCTCACACTGAAAGGGAAGTTTCCCGTGTTATGATAAACAGAACGGCAGACCGCCCAGTTCGCAAATTTTCGTGGACACGTCAGAACTCTACAGCTGCCGAGCGCACCGCTGCCCGTCCACAGCGCGCCGTTTCCTGCTGCCGCCTGAATCAAAGGATAAAACACTGCTGCGCCGGCGTACGTTTGTTAAATGTTATTCACATCTTCCTGTTATCAGGTGAACCGCATTTTATTCAAATGCAATAAACTACTACCAAGTATACCATAAAGTTGAGCCTCGCAGGGGATTCATGTCAGCAAAGTCATATTGTATTGTAAAAGGATTGATTCAAGGGAGACATTGTATAGCTTCCATCCCAATGAATGCTTTGCCAAACAAACGCTATTCCGTTTTCTGATCTGTGTTTGTGATTTTTGTATAAACTTTATCAGCCAGTTGTACTTACAAAAGGATTAATAAAAAAAAATGGCTCTGAGCACTATGGGACTCAACTGCTGAGGTCATAAGTCCCCTAGAACTTAGAACTACTTAAACCTAACTAACCTAAGGACAACACACACATCCATGCCCGAGGCAGGATTCGAACCTGCGACCGTAGCGGTCGCGCGGTTCCAGACTGTAGCGCCAGAACCGCTCGGCCACCAGCGGCCGGCATTAATAAAACTTGTCATTATTTTGTAAACTTAAATACGCCACTGTTCTCATTCATACTTCCTCAACGCTTCACTGTTTATAGTTTATTGTGGTCGTACATGACTACACAAGCAATTTAAGGCTAAGTCATCTTAAATTAATAAATTTGACAGTTTGAGTTGTGAAAGTGTCCAGGAGGCTATGAGAAAATTCGCCAATTTCATATACAATATTATGGATGTCGCTCACGATTTGAATGTTATAGAGAAGATAATACATTTCTTGGCGTAAAGATAATAAGATTTAGCATCATTCATGTGTATATTTACGATTACAGCAAGCGACGACATGCGCAAGCTTCCTACACGTATTCTTCACCTAATCTAAGAAAAATGAAAATTATGTAGCTAAATTACACCCTCAGCCCGCCGGCGCGGCGTTTGACTTGCGCTTCAGGAGCCGTCGTTCCCTCTGGGACGAACCGTAACAGTGGAAATTCGCGAGGAGTAGGGGTTTATGTCGCCCATACATCGCTTAAAGCTGGAGAGTGACTGACAGGTGACTGCGAAGATACTATGCCTGCTAGCGTTAAAGGAAGACGTTTTCGATAAGACTACGTCAGGACAGTAGCACGGCGCTAACAATCAGATTTGAGATGACCGCCTTCGTTACAGAGAAAACGTGTTCCTTTTTGCCCTGCATACGTAATATTGATTCGGTAACCACAAACAGTTAAAAGGAATATTCCTTCCCACTTAACGCACATGTCCACAGTCCGGATACCGTTATAACACTGGAAGCGATGTTGTGCTGACCGGCGTTCCCATCGGATATGCCGTATGATTCCAAACGGAAGCAACGCTGTTTTAAGAAATGAATCGTCCACTTCAGGAGCAAGGTTATGAATTATAACCGGTGTATACTCGAGTGCGACATTTTCAAGGAGGACTTTAACGGAACCATTGCGATGTGTAAACGACACTTTAGAATCAATTCGAGAGAGAAGCCGTTCTACTTCAATGGGATCATAAAACTTCACAAAGTAAGCAGTATCTACCTGATCAGGTGTAACAGGGATAACATCAGCCAACCAATCGTGAATTTGTTAGGAGCCAGGTTGAACACGACGCGTACTCTTGTCAAAACTGAAACGAACAATGGCTCGACCAGGAACAAATTTAGAAGACTCGACAGACACCTTGGCTCGGGCAGAAAACACCGTCGCCAAGAGGAAAACGACAAGAAACTCCGCTACGCAACTACGATGTGACTCCGACCGATACACAAACAAGATTGAGTAGCTTCGACACAAGCGGCGCTGCAGCACAGGCGGAAGTTAACTACGACTTGCTCGCTCGTCGCGCAATGCGACACTGTCTTCTACCCCTAGACCACGAGCTGCGGACATTTTTAATCACTGTTTGCTATGTCAGTGATTCTCTTTATTTAAATGTGCTGCATGATTATTTCCTCGCTTTATTTTATTTTCTCTTGTTGATGGGTTGTTGTAGTGGTTCTTATCACGTGGTCTCATTTAATGTAGCTCTCAACGGCAGTTTTGTAAAAGCTGTACTGTGTCTTAAAGGTGATCAGTGATAGTCAATGCTGCAACCAGTCTGAACTATGGTGCTCTACACGCAGTTGATCAGGAACTGAATGAAATTGTCGGCTAACGTGCGGCACTCATCTGCAAAGATTCCGATACACAACTGGTAACAGCACTGTTGATATATTTTGTTTAATACGGCACTTTAGAGTGACATTAACAATGTAATTATTTTCCTTCAAGCGATCTGCAGAAATATAGGCGAAATATCACGATAATTGCGTTTTATACTTCATAACCAGTTACGAGTTGTTCAGTTAAACATAGTGCATAGACACCATTAAGAGTAACTTTTCAGAAGAAGGATATTTTGTTACTATTGACTGAAATGGAACAGTTAACCTTGGTGCAGAAGTTCTGCAGTTTTCATACTCAAATAAAATGCTTTTTGCGAGTATGAGTGACATTCTACAGTGAGGTATGAACTTCCTATTACAGCATCAGCTCATGAATTTCGCTGACTTTTCGTGTACTTGTGAAAATGGTCTATATGTGTTGAGAGTTAGCGTGGTGCGCAAGGACGTGGTCAGGGAAGGTGTGTTAAGAGTTTGGAGACAGTTTGTGGGGTCTGCAGGTGAGGGACGCTGACCTCGATGGTCTCGTGTGCAGTTATCTTCGGTGAGATCTAGTGGTGCATTTTGCGCGAAAGGCATTGCAGTAGATATTTTCACTGGCCTCCATAACAAGTTTCCTGATTCCAGTAGCCCTTTTCGAGAACGTTTGCGTACCATTTTATATGGGTTTGAGACTCAAACATTCTCTGAGTGGTTTTCCGCTAAGTGACCATGTGGATGAGAGTTGTTGTTGTTGTTGTTGTGGTCTTCAGTCCTGAGACTGGTTTGATGCAGCTCTCCATGCTACTCTATCCCGTGCAAGCTTCTTCATCTCCCAGTACCTACTGCAACCTACATCCTTCTGAATCTGCTTAGTGTATTCATCTCTTGGTCTCCCTCTACGATTTTTACCCTCCACGCTGCCCTCCAATACTAAACTGGTGATCCCTTGATGCCACAGAACATGTCCTACCAACCGATCCCTTTTTCTAGTCAAGTTGTGCCACAAACTTCTCTTCGCCCCAATCCTATTCAATACTTACTCATTAGTTATGTGATCTACCCATCTAATCTTCAGCATTCTTCTGTAGCACCACATTTCGAAAGCTTCTATTCTGTTCTTGTGCAAACTATTTATCGTTCATGTTTCACTTCCATACATGGCTACACTCCATACAAATACTTTCAGAAACGACTTCCTGACACTTAAACCTATACTCGATGTTAACAAATTTCTCTTCTTCAGAAATGCTTTCCTTGCCATTGCCAGTCTACATATCCTCTCTACCTCGACCATCATCAGTTATTTTGCTCGCCAAATAGCAGAACTCCTTCACTACTTTAAGTGTCTCATTTCCTAATGTAATTCCCTCAGCATCACCAGACTTAATTCGACTACATTACATTATTCTTGTTTTGCTTTTGTTGATGTTCATCTTGTATCCTCCTTTCAAGACCTATCCATTCCGTTCAACTGCTCTTCCAAGTCCTTTGCTGTCTCTGACAGAATTACAATGTCATCGGCGAACCTTAAAGTTTTTATTTCTTCTCCATGGATTTTGATACCTACTCCGAATTTTTCTTTTGTTTCCTTTACTGCTTGCTCAATATACAGATTGAAGAACATCGGGGAGAGGCTACAACCCTGTCTCATTTCCTTTTCAACCACTGCTTCCCTTTCATGTCCCTCGACTCTTACAACTTCTGTAAGAGCTTTTAGCCCACCAGTATTTTATATCTGAGAAGCTGTTGCGAATATAGCAAGGAGTCACATAAGTCTTTTTAGAGATTTGATATTTACACCTCTTATTCTTCCATTGTGTGATACTTTGTAATTGTAAAATGTCATTTTTCAGTAAAAATATTAAGAATAGTTCCAAAATCCTCTGTGTCAATGTTATTGTCTCCTCTGCAATACGCTATGTACCCTTTACCACCGTTGAGGAAGTGTAGTTTAGCGGGATTGATGGTCGAAATTCTTTATAGGAGATATATCTTGCAGTCCTTCAAATGAACCAGCACCATCGCTCTCGGTGATGACACGTTCGGAGTTCTGTGCTGAATATCGGATGCGGCCGCCATTACACCCCTGCTGACAGTGTTACAGTGTGTGCTACATTCCTTGGACTCTTCCAGTTCTCTGGTTTTCATGTCTTACGATAAATAATAGATAACCAAATTTATATATTCTTATTAGTAGTAGTGGGGTTCACAATCAACTGAAAGGCTGTTAATGAGTTTTTTATCTAACGTCCATCTGTTGAATTAGGAGGCAAAATGTGATTTTGATGCATCAGTCGGCAAGTTATTTTCATATCATGGTCCCAGCAACTATTTCCCATAGAAAGAGGAACCCTTCTTCAGGTAGTCCCAGAAACAGGATCTCTCTCCTTCTCTCTTTATGGTGTGTGTAAGAGGAGAGCAGGTTGAGCAGACGGACCTTGCTGCTCCAAAACAAAAATTAGTCTTAAAAAAGAAATTTCTGTAGGAATATTGACTAACGGGAGCACCATGAACGTTGAAGTGGCACTCGGCTTGTCACAGGTGCGATGGTAATGTGAGCCTTCTGAGCACTCACTGCAGCCCTATGGCATAATTCTGCTGCGTTTCCTCTGACAGATGTCTGTTACCTGCGCTTGGTCACTTATCTTACACTGTACAATGTAGTCGTGAACCTGCCTCAGTTGTTTGATTGCCATTTTCAATTCCCTCTCGGAAACAAATTCGATTTCTCACATGTTATCCAATCTACGCCTTCAGCTATATCTACGAACCACTTTTAACTCCATTGCTGGGAATCTGTCCTATTGTCCCATTTGTTAGGGGTTCTTCCCATTTCGTTCACGTATGGAACGTGCGAAGAATGATTGTTCAAGTGCCTCTAAGAGTACAGTAATTAATTATCCTCACAATTCCTATGAAACTGATATGTAGAGGGTATTGGTAGATTCCTAAAGTAATCAGATAAAGCTGTTTTTGAAACCATCTAAGGAAGCTTTCGTTGGATACCTTACGTGTATCTTCAACAGTCGGCCAGTTCACTTCCCTCACCATCTCTGTAACACTCTCTCACATGTAAAACTAACCTGTGACAATTATTGCAGTTCTTCGCAATTTTTAAATATTCTCTCTTTGCCCTATTTGGTACAGGTTCCACACATGAGCAATATTCTAGGAAGTGCAGATATCGTACTGGGTCAAATACTTTTCGAAAATCAGGAAATACTGCATTTTTCAGACTGCTTCGGTCAAAACTCTGACTATATCAAGTGATTAATTGTGTGTCTCCCATGCTCGATGTATTCGAAAACCATGCTGGCTGGCATGAAGTAGGTCATTTTGTCATTTTGTTCGAGATATCTCATTATATTTTGGCTCTGGGTATGTTCTACATGGTACCAAAATTAAAGTGGGGTAATTCTTCTGGGTTTTTCCTTTGTAGAGGAATATATGAACATTTTAGCTTTTGTTTCGGTAGCCTAAATTTCAGTTCCTGTCTCACTCACGAGTGACTTGTACAACAACTTTTGTGTACAGAGTTCGTTTCCAATCTTTATGTTCTAAGTAATTTTCGAAGAAGGGATTGGATAACATTTCCAAGGATGGTTTGTCATGATCGTTTCTACCAAAATTGTAATTTTATCATTGGGTTGCTGCATGACCAAAATCTCCATCAATGATTACAGTATGATTAGGGAACTTACGTGCAAACAAATGAGGTTTTCTTTAAACTTTTAGCTTACATTAGGAGGTGAGTCTGCTGGTCGACCGAATGATCCAATTACCATTTTTCCTAAAGAGTCTTGTCCAAAGAATCTCTCATTCAGCTTCAGATTCTGTCTCGGCAGGTCTGACTTCCTTGTTTTCTAAGACAAAAAAAAAAAAAAACGCATTTCCCACTACCCTACCTTTTTTTATACAAAGTTAAATTTTCCCCAAAACGTTATAGCTATCAATGTCAGGCGCAACCACCTTTCTGTACTTCGGATTCTGTAGACTCCATTGCTTTCCAGATTCGCATCGATCTCTGGTACTTTGTTCCAAATGCTTTGGCAGTTAACTACAGCCGCGCGGGATTAGATGAGCGGTCTAAGGCGCTGCAGTCATGTACTGTGCGGCTGATCCCAGGGGAGGTTCGAGTCCTCCCTCGGGCATGGGTGTGTGTGTTTGTCCTTTGGATAATTTAGGTTAAGTACTGTACGATTCGCTATTGAACTGATTAAGTCGCGTCGAAAGCTGGGGTGTCATTTTCTCGAAAACTATTGACTGTAAGTCGAAGTACGTGTCACTTTATTTTCACTCTTCTTTCATCCTACCAAGTTTCCACTGAGTGAGAGAGCCACCTACGACGGTTTCCCCCCTGTGCCTACAGCCAGACGAGTTGTCCTGCATAGCCATAATAAATTTCAGACTCAAGCCTTCCTCGTAAATAAACAGTCTGTCTATCAGTGAGAACCGTATCAAAATCCCTACAGAGGTTGTCGAAATTATCCTTCAGATACAGATTGAAAAACGCGACGGAGACACTACATATATGAGAGCAAACCAGCAAGTCCTAGCCCCAACTTTTTGTAGCCAAATTACGGTTGTAAATTCGAAGTCAACATATCCATTCCCAGCGTTGGGCACATCTTGGTTGGTTCCGGCCTTATCTTTCGGTGGCTCCACCGCGCGGCGCTGCTATGAGTTCTTAGAGATGGTGGTTGTGGTTCATACGTCCGTGACGTTAGGGCAACGAAGCTTGATTTGTTTTCTATGGAGCAAGGGACGAACTCCCACCGAGAACTACAGGGAAATGCAGCCCACACGTGGGGAAAACTGACTACCTTTGAGAACTGTGAGGTCGTGGTGGTGTTGTTAGTTCGACATGAGGTCTTGCATCTCAATGAGCGATCGTGGAGGCCGCGTTTGTTGCTGACTGATGACCATAATCCCGCGCGGATGCAATGTTGAAAGCAGATCGGTGTGTGCACATCACGGCCATTTCCCGGGAGCTTGGCATATTATATGGGAGTGCTTACGACATCGTTCAAGGGCCCTTATGGTCTCTTATGGTTTCATGTTAATGGGAGCCTAAGCAGTTGAACTACATGATGGAAGGCAAGCGAATGATGTCTTCACTGAATCATGTGCAATGGTACTCCAAAGAGGGTCAAAGTTCCCTGTACCCCCATATTACTGGCGATAAAACGTGGATACTACATTTCACACCGGAATTCAAGTAGCAGAGCATGTTGAGGAAACATTCAGGTTCCCCTGTGACAAAAAATTTCGTTCAGCGCCATCTGTTGGGAAAGTGATGTTAACGGCCTTATGAGATAGACGTGTACTGCTCCTGATGGATTTCACGCCTCAAGGTGCAACCGTCAATGTCGACAGTTATTGTTCCACAGTGTCACATCCCAGGACGGCCGTCAGGAAAGGCCGAGGGGTGGCAATCAGAACTGCCTAAAGGCTCCAGCCATTCCGGACCACCCACCATACAGTCCAGACCCCGCCCCTATTGATTTCCACGTTTTACACCACTGCAGAAATTCCTGGCAGGACAGCGATCACAAGTAACAATGAACCAAGACAGCAGTCCGAAGGTGGTTCCATAATCGAATTCTGTTTCAGGGCCGCATCAAATTTAGTGCTGTAATGGAAAAAATGTGTGAATCGCCGTGGGGACTATGTGGAAAAACAGTGTAAGGTATGTAGGTTTGGATGTATATTTGTCATTACCTGTATGTACCTTACTTTGGCTAATACAAAACAGGGGCAAAGACTTTCCGATTTGACTTCGCACACGAGTGACGCAGCCGATCACGCACGGGTAGTATTAAGTATGTACAGTGAGACAGCTTGTGTGGCGTAGCGTATTTCCCTAGCAGGCTAGTGCGAGGAGTTATGAACAAATTTCAGAGAACAACGTTAACTAATTGAATATCGTTACTTCCATATAACTTATGCGATGTAAGTGGCACACGACAGGAAAGTTGAATGGAGGCATGAATGCTACGTGTTCCATATTGAACTGGAGGTTGGAGTGATATCTCATGACAGCACAACGAGAGTTTAGAAATATGTTTACAACGAATGCAAAAACTGTATGCGAATCATGGGTGTATGTGTGTGAATGATTCAGTTTGTGCCAGAGACTGGCAGAGGTGACGCAAATAAATAATAATAATAAAGCACGCATGACAATACAAGTTTAGCTCGTTTATGGAATGAATTGTCACCCTGAGGTGGAGTGTGTGCTGATATGAAACTTCCTGGCAGGTTAAAACTGTGTGCTGGAGTGAGTCTGGAACCTGAGGCCTTTACCTTCCACGGGCAAATGCTCAACCAACTGAGACGATTGGTCATGACTCGTACTTGGGTAGCTCAGTTGGTAGAGTGCTTGTGCGTGAAGAGCGAAGATCCCAGGTTCGAGCCTCGTTGAGGCACACAGTTTTAACCTGCCAGGAAGGAACTTATCGGCGCACGCTCCGTTGCAGAGTGAAAATTCATTCTGGAAACATCCTCCAAGCTTTGGCTTAGCAATGTCTCCGCATTATACTTTCTGCAAGTTACGCAAGAGAACGTCTGAGAAGTTTGGAAGGAAGGAGATGAGGTACTGGCGAAATGATGTTGTTTATTTTATGATACAGCACTTCCCTTATGAAGCTTAGCACGCACTGTGATGCACTGTCGAGGCTCTTTGCTGCAGTTCTTTGTCCTGGACTCTCTATACCGTATAGAGAACTGCGTCCATATCTGTGTTTCATTCAAGAAAGGCAGAAAGCTGACAGTAACGATGGCGATTATTTTGCTGAAACGGCGGGTTTTCGGTTATATCGGCTTTTTCAGTGCCAGTTTAACTGAACTGTGAAAAGCGCTTAAAATAACTGGTTTAAGACATAACCGAGTTTCGGTTATTCGTTCCGATTATGTTCTGTAAATAAGGATGGAAATCGAACAAAGATTGAAACATTTTTTCTCTCTCAGTTTCAAAATACAAAGAGTCACAATATTGAGCTAATAGTCAAACAAAAAAGACTTAATCCAAGCACCGTTCAACGCTTTTCTCTAAAAGTGAGACGTGGTTGGCTACTACAAAAAGTCCCCAGTGTTCTCCTATTGATTGGAAATTTTTGTAACTCTGCTCAATAATCGTGTTGTAATAGTGGTTCATACCACTACTTGGGCACTGCAAACAGTCGGTGCTGTAGGGTGAAAACTGGGGTTGAAGAACTCAATTTTTCGTGTTAATTTGTCCGTTTTCATTCGTTAAAAGCGGATAAAGGCATGTTCTGTATACAGGCAGTAGATGAGTTGCTTTGTGGTTTTATTTTAAACTATGAGTGAACTGTTAAGTTCCAAGTTTTCCCCTTATATGATGTCGCAAATTAGTCGTGACTTCTCCCATTTTTAATCTTTTAAAGCAAATGGACTAGCGTACTCCACTGATACCACACTTCAAAAAAAAAAAAAAAAATACCTCAGACGAGGAATGGTTCCATTCTATAATACAACTGATGTTCGACTATGACAGTGAGAAACTGCCACATAGACCAGGCAGCGCAAGTCTCACACACTGCACGCACACGCATACCATCTAACAGGCCACACCACATGGTAATAGGTACATTATTGACCCCGGTTCTTATACTATTCGTCAGTTGCCCGTTTCTGTCGGTATTGTTATGAACATACAACTGATCGTTTTTCCCGATTTCTATTATAACACAATATTTCAAAGCAATGCAAATTTTACGAATAAAAAACACTCGTTGCTTAAAAAAAAGCCAGCCGTTATGACCGAGCGGTTCTAGGTGCTTCAATCCGGAACCGTGCTACTGCTACGTCCGCAGGTTCGAATCCTGCCTCGGGCATGGATGTGTGTGATGTTCTTAGGTTTGTCAGGGTTAAGTAGTTCTAAGTCAAGGGGCTGTTGACCTCAGATGTTAAGTCCCATAGTGCTCAAAGCCATTTGAACCTTTTGAACCTTAAAAAAAGTTTTATTTAAAAACGGACGGTTGTAGCACTGTTGCAATGGATAATTGATATTTCGACTATTTTATCCGGTTATTAGTAAAAAAATAAAGCACCTGATATTACCAAGGCCAAACAAATACCGAAAAATACCCGTATGGGTTTTAGCCAGTCGACGAAGCTAAGTTGCTTTTTGGAAAAAATTTTACTCGTAGAAAAAAAAAATCACATATTTTGGATTCGCATGTTTTCTTCGCAATGTAATTGCTCTCAAATGATTGGAGGGGACTTATTGGTTCATTATTTTAAAGTGTGTCTCATCACAGCCTGAAGATGAACTGGTTATCTTTCGGTCATTGCCCATATTTACCACCATACTTCAGTGTAGAGTAACTGACTGCCCATTGTTCAAGAAACCTGCAGTGAATTAAGTGTGCGAACTGCGATTGCTAATCTGAGGGAAGCGGCCATTGGGAGATTGAAATTGTAGTCATATTTCGAAATGCTTATCGCCAGATCATTAAGAGGTGATACTAGGGTAAGAGACAGAGTGGAGAAAGGGAACTCTTCCGGGATCTGATCCCACAACCTTTCGGCTTCCAGCTACACGTTCTACCGCTCGCTGCACCACCACATGAGATATTACGAATTAGGTCCTGCTTGCTGCATTCACGAGACATTGCTGCTGTCTCTGGTTATGGCCGCTGTTTGGTAGGTGACACTGGTATCTTTTTCACAACTTAATTTCAATTGGTTCTAATTCAGACAATATGTATGAAATGTATATAAACTACATGCAAAAACCTTCCTCAGGAAACAACGTATCTGTCAGTAAATACGGGTAAAAAGCACCACAGAATTTCCTGAGACTAGCCTGCCTATACAGATGGACGCGAGCAAGCGACTTAAAGTCATGGCGTACCTCATAATATCGTGTCGCAGCTCTTTTTCTTTGGCGTAGTGCAGCAACTCAACGTAGCATCGACTAAACAAGTCGTTGGAGGTCCCCAGGTGCCTTAACAGCCGCCTACAACTGCGGAAGTCTTGCCGACGCAGGATTTTGTGCACGAACTGACCTCTCGATTATATACCATAAGTGTTCGATGGAGTTCATGTCGGGCTATATGGTTGAACAAATCGTTTGCTTGAATTGCCCAGAATATTCTTCAAATCAATCGCAAACAACTGTCACCCGCTGACATGGCGTATTGTCAACCATAAAAATTACTTAGCTGTTTGGGAACATGAAGTTCATGAAAGGTTGATAATGTTTTCCAAGTAGCCGTCGGTTTTTCAGTGAACGCTATCGGCCACAGCGTTGTCTATGGTGAAAGGTAATGACTGATTTATATATACTATAAAGAACCTAACTTTTGCATGTAAGTGTAGCTGTATCAATGTAAAATTTTGTTCATAATGCATTACAAGAAAATATTAATTTACGTGGTTTTTATGTTCCGATTCTTAGATCCTTGTCTCAAAGACATTTTTTCTCCGCAAGTCCGTCAGTCCCGATCTTTGCAACCTGGTTATGACAACACCTTGAGTCACTAGTAAAACTCCACATATTAGTAATCCGGAACAATTCCAGAGCTATGTCCTGTTAACACATTGCTTCGCTGCAAATTACTTTAAGACTGCAATTTGAACACTAATGTTTCGTAATATTGTCACGTCGAAACCATAGTCAAGTCCAAATCCGAAGGCAGGGTCATCAGTGAAATAGACTGCTTAGAACTGAAGCAATTTTTATTACCGACATCAACGTGGAGCTGCAACAGAAGTGAACTCCTGGACGGAGAATGTAGCTATTTATACAGACATCAAATATTGAAGAACGCTGGTGTTGATATAGACAACGACTACTTCAGAATGCTGGTATTTACATATAAGTCGAATATTCCGCTATACACAAACATCACAAGCATTAGACATTTAAAGAACCTTCCTCAACTTATAAATACTAAATAGCAAATCAATGCTAGTGGCTGTGTTTGAAACAGCAATCTACAGCACGCAACGCTATTTGCTGCGCTGCAGTATTGTGCCACTTGCGTGTTAAATGATTTGAAAAAGAGATTCAAGAGGGCAGGTCCTGACAACGTAGCAATAAATAAATTAAAAATTGCTTCGAGGCACTCACTAACAACTGGGAAACGATCAGAATCAGTTAGGAGGCGTCTAAGTTTAAAGGATACCCACAGTCAATACAGTTACGGCCGAAATAGATACATCTCGAGGAAATAAATGCAGTGATAATGTTCGTCTATAACACTGGTGCAGCGAGTGCAGCCGTCATGTTACTGATTCCAAAGGCTGCAGTTACACTTTCCATAAATACGACACGACAGAAATAGCTTCCAAAAGTGATTAACAACTGTGCCACTACATATCAAAACAATGTGAGCCCAAAAAGATCACGACATCAATAAACTCGCCATTGTGAGCCTAGAATATGCACTGTTCCGCATTGTTTCATAAAATTTCATTTTGTGTAATTGTAATACAATGAAATTACTACTTATTTGCAGGTCCCAGTACCTTCCCCGTGGTGTCAATGGAATAGGGTTAATGTAATGTGAACGACAAAATGTTCAAATGTGTGTTAAATCTTATGGGACTTAACTGCTAAGGTCATCAGTCCCGAAGCTTTACACACTACTTAACCTAAATTATCCTAAGGACAAGGACACACATTCATACCCGAGGGAGGACTCCAACCTGCGCCGGGACCAGCCGCACAGGCCATGACTGCAGCGCCTTAGACCGCTCAGCGAATCCCACGTGGCAATGTGAACGACAAATTATTGTTCATTCGGCACTGTGATTCTGGCCAGCCATGACTTACAGTTACAGGCGTTCGGAACCACAATCGATGCGATCTTTGGTATCAGTACAAATATCGGAAATTCTGCCGATAACTCGATAATATCGGAAAAGTTAACTAGTACCGGAGCCGCCGCAACATACTGACTGCTTATTTATTTCTAAGCTTTTCTTATTAAGAACAAAACGCTTCATGTATGGAAATAGGCTATGTTTTCATGATCCAACATTAACTTCAAACTGAAAACAAATGTAAGAAGTAAATGACAACTTTTCTAAGTGCAAGCAAGACACGGAACTTGACAAATATTTTAAGCTATCAACGTATATTATTAGTATAGCGCACCATTACAACTTTCTCTTTAAGACAAAAGCTCTGCATTTCAATACAAGGCAAAGTGGAGTGTAGGAATTATGTTACGTTTGTATGAAACAAATGGAGGACTGGTTTTCAGGCGTTTCTACCAAAATACTGTGCTCTGCTGATCCATCTGGTTCTGGATGTTTCAGTTACTTCCGTACAGCTACAGGTTCTGGGTTCAATAATAAAAATCATATTACAGTCATTTAAAAATAATCTCACATCAGACTCATTTACACTGAGGTCAGAAAAATGGCGTAGCGTTGTACACATACACAGATGGCCGTAATATCAAGCACACAAGGTATAAAAGGGCAATGCTTTGACGGAGCTGTCAGTTTTAGTCACGTGATTCATGTGAAAAGGCTTCCGCCGTTATTATGGCCGCGCAACAGGAATTAACAGACTCTGAACGCGGAATTGTAGTTGGAGCTAGAAACATGGGACATTCCACTTCGGAAGTCGTTAGGGAATTCAATATTCCGTGACCCTCAGTGTCAAGAGTGTGCCTAGAATACCACACCTCAGACTATTGAATATGTTTTCTGAAAACTGTCTTGAGCACCTACTTCGGCAGACCACACGCAATGAATATGTTGTGGACTGGCAAGACAGCCAATCCACAATGGACGGGAGACCGAAAGGCACGCGTTTAAGCTCACGCAGGCTGGCGTGAGGTCTGGAACAGGTCAAGTAATGGATACTAGCAAATAAAGTACGTAGCTTCTGGAATACTCAACTTTAATCCATAATTGGTAAACATCGGTCTGACGGTACATGCATCACAAGATAAATAGCCCATGATAATGGCGCCTTGCTAGGTCGTAGCAAATGACGTAGCTGAAGGCTATGCTAACTATCGTCTCGGCAAATGAGAGCGTAATTTGTCAGTGACCATCGCTAGCAACGTCGGATGTACAACTGGGGCGAGTGCTAGGAAGTCTCTCTAGACCTTCCGTGTGGCGGCGCTCGGTCTGCAATCACTGACAGTGGCGACACGCGGGTCCGACGTATACTACCGGACCGCGGCCGATTTAAAGGCTACCACCTAGCAAGTGTGCTGTCTGGCGGTGACACCACATTCCTCGCCCGTAAATCGGCGTACGGTTGTGTTATAAGGCTTCCGCCCGCCGTGGGGAGGACCCCATGTTGACGTATGCGACTAGGTGGGGAGCCTAACAACAGGCGAGGCTATGCCACCCGCACCCTGCCATTCGGTCCGAGGGGAGCTAGGAAACGCCTGAAAACCTAGTCCAGGGTGCACGCCAACATGCGGTGTATGCGCCCGTAGAGAGACAGGAGGGGCCGAAGGGTCGACCTCCATCGGGTCAGGGCACCCGACGGGCGAAGACGCCATGTGGTCCGGAGCGGGCAAGAGTTCCATGTCGGAGGACAGCTGGTCACGGGAAGCGATCGGCGGCGCGTGACCCAGGGAGGCGCCCGGCGGTTGCAGCGACGCGTCCACTGCGGGCGTCGCCGGCGGGAGAACAGGCGGCGGCGGCGGCGCGTCGCCATGGAGCAAAATGAAAGGCAGCGTCGGTAACACCTGGGGATGAGGCGAGCCAGTAGACGGGTCCCCAGGGCGCTGACCAGACGGCACCATCGCTGAAAGCAGACGGGGAGCGGCAGAACCCAGGCGACGACAGAGGCGCAGCTGATTGAGATGCCGGCGCACCTCACCAGAGGCCCCCAAAACCAGATACATATCGCGGCCGAGGCAGCGAAGAATGTGCCCCGTGAGCCAACGCCGTGAACCTCGATAGTTGCGATAGTATGCAACGTCGCCCGGGGCAAAAGCAGGTGTCTGCCGCTGCATAGGAACCTGATGCGGCGGATGTAGCAAAGACATCAAGGTGCGATGAGGGCGACCGTGCAACAACTCAGCCGGCGAGCGACCATCTCGGGGCTGAGAGCGATACGTGGACAAAAAGAGCAATAACGCGTCCTCCCGAGAATGAGACTCTTTCAACTTCAACATCTGAGACTTGAAAGTCCTGACCAATCGTTCAGCGGCACCGTTTGACTGTGGCGAAAACGGCGCGGACGTCAGATGTTGAATACCATTGGCCTTGCAGATGACTGAAATTCTGCGAACATGAATTGTGAGCCATTGTCGGAAACAATAGTCTGTGGAAGACCTTCTATGCAAAAGGTAGCAGATAACGCTTTGATGGTGGCAGATGACGTCGTGGAAGACATCCGGACAACAAAAGGGAAATTACTGAATGAATCGACAACAACCAACCATCGAGCATTCCAGAACGGACCAGCGAAATCGATGTGTAAGCGTTGCCAAGGGGAAGTGGCTGTTGAGCATGCAAAGAATTTCCGCGGAGGTGCGGATTGTTCTTCGGCACACGCCATGCAAGAAGAGCACATATTCGTAATCGCAGCATCGATTCCGAACCAAGTACAGTGCTGACGAGCAAGTTGTTTCGTTCTCACTATACCCCAATGTCCTTGGTGGAGAAGCCGTAAGACACAGGACTGTAACGAACGTGGGACCACGACCCTGGACTGATCATTATCGGAACGCAATAGCAAAACACCACATCGTACAAAAAGTCTCTCCTTGTGAGCAAAAAATCGGCGAACCAACGGATCCCCGATCCGTGACTTTGACAAGCGCCATTGAGTAGCAACAAAACGCAGAACGGTAGCAAGGACAGGGTCGGCAGCTGTGGCTGTAGCTACACGACGACAATCAATTGGAAACGAGTCGACCACGTCATCGGTTTCCGAATCAAGCAAGTTCGGAGGAATCAAATGCTCTATCCTCAGCAACAGGCAAACGGGACAACGCATCGGCGTTTCCGTGCTTAGCAGTGGACCGATACAAGATATCGTAGGGGTACTGCGAGAGGAAAATAGACCAGCGAATGAATTTCTGCGCTGTACGTGGAGGTACAGGCTTGTTCGGATGAAAAAGCGATGTCAAAGGTTTGTGGTCTGTGATGTTGGTAAAGTGACGACCATACAAAAAATCATGAAGCTTTGTAACACCAGATACGAGAGGCAATGCTTCTTTCTCGATCTATGAGTAATTTCTTTGCGCAGACGAGAGCAATTTGGACGCAAAGACAATAGGATGATCGTGCGAAACATCTTTGTGCGCAAGCACAGCACCGATCCCGAAATCCGATGCATTCACTATCAACAAAAGGGGTTTCTAGGGATCGAATGGCGTAAGACAAGTATTGGAAAGCAACGCCGATTTCAACTGGTGAAAGGCGCGTTCGCATTCAATCGTCCAGACGAACGGAACACCTTTACGGCGTAAGCGATGAAGCGGAGCTGAAATGGAAGAGGCGTGGCGCACATAGCGATGATAATAATTTATTTTACCCAGCACACTCTGTTGCTGCTTCAAATTCTGCGGCGAAGCAAGTCTTGTATGGCACGGAGGTGCTCTGGACTGGGATGTATGCCTTGGGCATTGAGTACATGGCCCAGATAGGGTAAGTCCCGAGCAAAAAACACACATTTGTCCTTCGGCAAGCGAAGACCATTTTGTCGCAAGACCTGAAATTATATTCTGAGATTGGCTAAATGTTCTTCTTCCGTCTTTCTGCGGATCACAATATCGTCCAGATAGTTTGCTGCAGTAGGGACCGACGCACAAACAGTTTGTAGATATTGCTGAAACAATGCAGGGGCGGATGCACACCCGAATGGCAGTCTTTTGAATCGATACAACCCAAGATCCGTGTTAACCACGAAAACGCGCTGGGATTCTTCGTCCACCGGTATTTGCAAGTACGCATCTGTTAGGTCCAACTTCGGAAAATATTTACCCGGGCACAGTTTGTCAAAAAGATCTTCCGGGCGGGGTAAAGGAAAAGTTGCTGTCACTAGTTGGGGATTCACTGTTGCCTTGAAGTCCACACAAAGTCTCAATTTTCCCGAAGGTTTTTGCAAAATTACTAAGGGTGATGCCCAGAGAGAAGCCTGCACACGTTCAATTACACCTTGTGATTCCAAATCGTGTAATGTTCTTGCGACCTCAGCACGGAATGCGTGGGGAACATTGCGCGCTCTGAAAAATTTCGGTTGCGCGTTTACTTTCAGTTCCAAATGTGCTTTATTGTTCTTAGCGCAACCAAGGCCCGGTGCAAAAATGTCTGCAAACTCTTCACATAGACGAGAAACACTGGCTGATGGCACAGTCTGGTTCACTGATAGGACCTGATTGACTATAGACAAGCTAAACAACTGAAATAAATCGAAACCAAACAAGTTCACTGCAGAAGAAGAACGAAGGACGTACAATGACACAAGTTCTGTTTGTTCCTTGTATGTTGCAAGAAGGCTGCTCTGTCCTAACACAGGAATCCCTTGTCCTGAGTAACTACGCAACTTAACATTTGCAGCAGGCAACGGAGGTGTGCCCAGCTGTTTGTACGTGTCGTGATTGATCAATGAAACTGCAGCTCCGGTATTGAGCTGGAAAGGTATCACATTGCCGTGAATGGCCAAGTCTATAAAAAGTTTATTGTCCTGCTGCCGACAAGAGCGACTGTCTCGTGCAACGTGAACTGACACTGGGACATAATTACTTGCGACTTGACGTGATTTCCGGCGACGTCGACGCACACTATTTGTGGGACGAACACAGTCATTGTTAGAGAGAGTAGCACTGGGCGGAGTGGAATGAACTACATGGATTTCCATGGGCGACGGTTCACGAGCCTGAGTATTCTTGGATCGATTTCGATTCCGGCGCGAAGCAAAGGGCCTGGAATGGTTTGGAGTGTCTGATCGGAGCTTTTTCTGGTAAACACTTTGAACATGTCCTTTTTTATTACAGAAAAAGCAAATAGCCTGGCGTGACGGGCAATTCTCATGCGAATGTCTAATAGCACACCGCGGGCATGATTTTAGCACTGCATTTGCTTGCTGGTGCGGCACACGTGGCGGAGAGCTTGGCGGCAGCTGCGCGGACGGGCGCGAGGGCTGTTTACTGTTCCGTGTAGCTCACCCGGCAGGCCAGTTAATGTGACACACGGCTGGTGAAGTTTCAAATGATTCCTGAGCAAAGTCAAAATGTGTCCTGCCGATCCAATACGTCCATCACTTGTTGAAGGGAGGGATTGACTAGTTTCAAAATCTGTTCCCGTATACGAACATCAGAAACGTTCTGTGCAATAGCATCACGTACCATAGTATCTGAATAAGGGAGTCCACATTCACACTCAAAAGCACAATCCCTAGTAAGGCCTTGCAAAGTTGCAACCCACTCCCGATTAGTCTGACCGGCCGTACGTTTTGTACGAAAGAACGTATACCATTTGGCAACTACATTGACTGAGTCATTGAAATATGCATCTAATACAGACAAAATTTCTTCGTAGGACAGAGTTGCTACCTCGCGTCAGGGAAATAATTTCACTATCACACGATACATGTTCACTCCGACGCAAGAAAGTAGAAAAGGCTGCCGCTCATTACATTGTATTCTGTAGGCGGCGAGATGGAATCCAAATTGGCATGACCACTCTGTCCAGCTTTCCAGTGCCGCATCAAAAGGACGAAAAGGCCGTGAAACTGCGTGTTGTGGCTGCGGTAGCGGTGGAGCGGAGGCTGCGGCATCGTTTTGCATTGCACGTTGAGGCTGGACGAGCTGTCCAAGGGCATCCAATAAGGCCTGCGTCTGCTGATTCTGTAAGCGATAAAATTCGGACAGTACATCTGGAGACTGTGGCGAAGCCATGACACAAGTAGATCAGGGCCAGAGCAAAACGAACGCAAAATCCTCGTCGCCAACTGTTGTGGACTGGCAAGACAGCCAATCCACAATGGACGGGAGACTAAAAGGCACGCGTTTAAGCTCACGCAGGCTGGCGTGAGGTCTGGAACAGGTCAAGTAATGGATACTAGCAAATAAAGTACGTAGCTTCTGGAATACTTAACTTTAATCCATAATCGGTAAACATCGGTCTGACGGTACATGCATCACAAGATAAATAGCCCATGATAATGGCGCCTTGCTAGGTCGTAGCAAATGACGTAGCTGAAGGCTATGCTAACTATCGTCTCGGCAAATGAGATCGTAATTTGTCAGTGAACCATCGCTAGCAACGTCGGATGTACAACTGGGGCGAGTGCTAGGAAGTCTCTCTAGACCTTCCGTGTGGCGGCGCTCGGTCTGCAATCACTGACAGTGGCGACACGCGGGTCCGACGTATACTACCGGACCGCTGCCGATTTAAAGGCTACCACCTAGCAAGTGTGGTGTCTGGCGGTGACACCACAGAATGTATCTCAGACCCTGTAGGTACAAACAGGCCGGACCTTATCGATGGCGTTAGTACAGAGACGGGGATCATGATGCCATCATAACAACTAGGGTTACGAAAGTTATTTAATCAGTCAGGAAGGCTAGGAGAGTGTTTCTGCTACAAAGAGCAGATAAACAGTCGTTAGCATCTCACTTAGTCAGTGATCAGACATCACGTAGTTCCAGTAAGATGGATGTAAAGTTGTTGTGGACTACGTGTAAGCGGACTGTAAATCGTGGTATGGAGAACTATGAACGTAGTAGGTGGTTTAGGGACGGAAAAGACTAACCATTTTTTAACAACGAACTGCTGAAAATGATGGAGAGGCAGAGGCTGTTGCACTCTTGGTTCAAAATGGAATGCGTAATAACGACAGTAAAGGTTGGTAAAGATTCTGAGAAGCTGTCGAAGTCGATTGATTGTAAGAGGATACAAGATGACTAAGACAAAATTTATAGCTGGTGTGATGGAAGGCAGCTGGCTCTAAATGCGGAAAAATGTGAGTTAATGCGGATGAAAGGAAAAATTAACATTTAGTGTTCGTGTAACATTGTAGCTTTAATTTTGGTAAATGTGTAACGTTTTTACACGTAATTTGCTATGCTGAAAGGTACTGATACCCAATGGATAATGAAAGCGGGTTACAAGCCGAGAGCTGTCCGGGGAGAAGTTAACCGTGCGTTTACTGGGCCACTGTTTCAGCAGGTAACTAGTCTAGGTTTACCACATTACCAATCAGACTAACATTGATTATAATCTTTTACAGTCATACAACAACCGGTAATATATATTTATAAAAGGGAGAATTTAAATAAAAAGAAAGAATTCAGTTTATATTTGCAAATTTATTTTAAAGATTGTTCATTGAAATTTCAGCATATTATACGTGAGTTATAACTGAGCTGGTGCCTTATTTACGATTGTGAAACTGTGAGATTGGAATATTATGGAACACATAAAATATGGAGCCAAGATTGGGAGACTGGATATAACACTGCATTCATAAAACAACACACAAAGAACATTGAAACACATGCAACAGAAAGTTAACCACAACAAACAGATTCAAATTTTCAGTTAAAGAAACTACTTTCGTAGCACAATCCTGTCCGTCTTGTAATTACCACACACTGGTATACTAAATTCATATTAACTCTTTGTGAAATCTTCCCAAGAAGAATAGCTGAGGGCTACTTTGATGATTACACCACATGCTTCACGTGGTCAACTTGGTTTACACAAAGCGTATAACTCCACAATAATTTAGATAATAAAAATAAATTAGATCGAAAAGCAAATTACAAAAGAAAAACCTCGAACTGGTTACTAACGTCTTACTATTAACCTGATGGGTCAAACAGTTATATAAGCACGTGGTACTGGTCTCACAAAGTACGCGCCACGTGGGTTGAACATAAAGAAAAGTTGCTATATTCAAAATATTGTCAAGACGAGACGTTATAATCCCACAAGCATTTGCATTTAAGATTGATCTTACTTAGAGTTACTGACCAACACGTGGTTCCACTTTACTCACAAAGTAGTAACAAAGCAACTACCGCAAAATAATCTGAACTGGACACGAGAATTACACTCCGCTGCAATTAAAGATAACCTTAGCTATTTTAAAGCTAACCCGAAATAAAAGTGATTAAATTCTCAGTTAGGCTGAACTTAACAAATCCATTGTCCTATGGACTTAACAGACACGCGCTTAGCCGGAGATCTTACCACTTCAGACGCTCGCCACGGTCCCGCTGCAACTGCCTACTGCCAGACTGCCACTCTCCAACTGCCCACTACCCAGCGTGCTCCCTCAGAGACGCTCACAAAGACAAACGGAAGGTGCCAGAGGGGCAGCTTCCTATACCAACATGACAGGGGACGGACCTGACCATACTAAGAAAAGAAACCTCTTTGCTTTTAGGAACCGTAGCTACCTGTTCCAACGTTGGTCCTACTGTTCTCTAGCAGACAACCTTGTCTGCTACCCTCAAGCATGCAACTACAAACACATTTGATCATTCATCCTCTCACACAGAAGGGAAGGGGGATGACAGTATCTTATCATACACAGTATATAAAAGAAAGCGGATGTAGGTTCCGTATGAGACTGTGTGACATGAATTACATATAAGAATTACATATAAACTGTGCTTTAAAGTGTAGTAGTGTGACAGATCGTTCTTGTTTACGTGTAAAAGTAACACGTTCCACTACTCAGTCTCCTCCCAGATAGTCAGAAACGTCACAGTAAATTTAAAAGAGGAATTTATTCCATAAAAGACAACAAATTTGAGAAATTAAACATGAAAGGAATCCAACAGAGACCTTTCATTCGGATACAGCATTAGTAGTGTACTGCTTGACACAATCACATTGTTTAATCATACAGGAGTAATGTTGCAAAGCGACATGAAATGGAACGATTATGTGAGGAGTGTGATAGGGAAGGCGAATGGCAATCTTCGGTTAATTGGGAGAATTTTGGGAGAGTGTGATTCATTTGTAAAGGAAATCGCATATAGGACACTAGTGCTTCGTATTTTTTAATACTGCTTGAGTGTTTTGGATACGTACCAGTTCAGATTAAAGATATACATCGAAGCAATTAGGAGGCACGCTGCTAGATTTGGTATCAATAGGTACGAAAAACACGCAAGTGTTACGGAGATGCTTCGGTAAGTCAAATGGGAATTAATTATGACATGTAAGCTTTCACGGCCGGCGTCTTCATTAATTAAAACTTCCGGGCTGATTTGCCGTGGTCCATATATAAAACTTACTCTCCTTCCTGACATTTCGTTGCCTACTGTGGGCAACGTCTTCCGAAGTGAGTTGGCGACTGGCTGCTAGATAGTGCCACCAGTCATCACTTGCTTTCGACTTTAAAACTATCTCTGGCTAGTGCCATCTTTCTCGATTACAGATAATCGATTGTCACTTCGTTGGTACAAAGTCGACCACCAAATCTTGTCTAGTTTTAATCCTTCTTCTTTTTTAATAAAATTGTTTTCGTGCTTGTACATCTCTACAGCTTCCTTTTGTGTTACGTTAGGAGAGTATTAACACTCCTTTCAGTTGTTCCAATATAAACCATGCCACGGCTACACGGAATTATCATCCTAGGCACAAGAGAGGAGTCATAAAAACTTTTGTGGATAGGGCTAATAACATCTGAGAGCCAATTTATTTGCAAGATGAATTAAGCCATTTGCGAACGGCTTTCAAGAGAAATGGGTGCACTGACAACGAGATAGATCGAGCAATCCACCCTAGAAGAAAAGTGTCCGAAAATACACGACAACCACAACCGTCGGCTGGAAAAGTTTTTCTTCATTTTATTCATAACTGTCTCCGATTGAAACTTGGCTGAAACTTTGCCAATACGGTCCGTGATATCTTTCGACCTAGCAAGAAAATTAGTGAAAGTTTAAGATCGGGTAAAGACACAAGACACCCATTAGCTACCCCAGGGATGTATAAAATTCCTTGTAGTTGTGGCTTATATTGCTGTTGTTTTTACTGGAACAACTGAAAGGAGTGTTAATACCCGTCTAACGGAACACAAAAGATTTGGAAAGAGAAGGCACTAGCTAGAGATAGTCGAAAGCACGTGATGAGTGGTGGCGCTATTTAAGCACTCTATATAAGCGGGACCTCCAGCGCCCAGCAGCCACACGACGTACGCGCTTACGCACGAACTCGAGTGCTGCTCGAGATGTCGATGAGAGAAGTGTCTTTCCATGCGAAGGGTGTGGCGGATCGTCGTCCGTCGGGGCCAGCTCAGGTGACTGAGCTGATCCCCGTGGCGGCCCCGTCTGGCCCCCCACCTCTGACGAACCAGCTACGAACCCTACTGACAAGGCTTACTCTTTTTCTCCTGACTTGCATTCTCGTGACAGAGCGTTCATTCTTCTGAACATGCTCGCTCACGAGAGTTCCTACCTTGGCCGAGAAGATGATGAAGCGGCCATACTCGCGTTCTGTAACATTCTGAAGGCTGCTGCACTACCGCACACGAGGCAGCAAGAGTCGGGTGTGCCACCGAGAGCCTCGCCGGCCGCACTGCAAGAGTTTGCGGGACCGGCGGCGGCAGCCTCGGCGGGTGTTGCGCCGCTGGACTCGACCATTCGAGAAGTCCATGTGCCCCCGGTTGCCCCTCTGGCCCCAGAGACACAGGAAGGGCCCGTGGCTTCGCTAGTTGATGCCCCGTCCTGCGCTAGGGGAAACCCCGCGGTCTGGACGGAGGCACAGTCTGCTGCAGATACCACCGAGATGGACGCCATCGAACTGCCGGACGCCAATCTCGCTGAGGCGATTGCCGAGGCAGAGGGTCGCAACATCGAACCTGACGATGCCCGCGCGCCCAGAAAGCGTCTGGCTGTGACGCACGAAGATTCCGACAAATCCTCCTGACCTCTGACACCGCGAGGCCGCAGAAGAAGGCGTCTAGGGCCTCCCGCGCCTCCACCGCAGAGGCTGTGAAGACGGCCGCGGGCTCCTCTCGGAGCCGAGAGCGGCCACGAAGACGCAGCGGCCCCATCGTTCGCCTCCTGCCTCCCAGCAGCCTGATGCGGACGGCTTTGCTGCCCAACCCATGCGGCACACCGCCAGGGCTGATGCGCTGCAGCAAACCCAGCCGCTGCCGACCGCCAACGTGTTTGCGGGCGCCAACGTAGACGGACTGGAGGACGGCGACGCGCTTCTGGCGCCGCCCCAGAAGAAACCGCCACTGCTGTCGACTATCGTCGTCCGATGGGACGGCGTTACAAGGATTTGCAGCAGAAACTTGACAGGGTGGCCACGTCCACTACTGTCAAGGCCGCCGGCCGTGACCTCTACAAGGTCACAGTGACGTCCAATGAAGAGTACCGCGTGGTGACGGACACCATCTTCACGGAAGGCCTCCCGTGCTACACGCACCCTTCCGAGCCGCTCAAACTTCTGAAGGTGGTTTTCCGCCACCTTCCCCTCAAGTTTGGCACGGACTACCTCCGAGAGGAGATCGAGGACATGGGCTATGGCATCCGGTCCACCGGCCTGATGAAGTCCTCTCGAACTCACCGAGACATACCGCTGTACCAGGTTGTCCTCGATGACAACCTGGAAAACCGGAAGATTTTCCAGATGCAGCGGGTCGGCCGTGTCGATGTCGCGGTGGAGCCGCTTCGGGCCAAAGGCAAGAGGGCCCAGTGCTTCTCATGCCAGGAGCTGGACCACGTCTCTCGCTACTGCTCCACGCTGCCCCGCTGCGTAAAGTGCGCGAGGCAGCACGAGAGCAAATCCTGTGAGCTCACCCGAGACGAAAAACCGAGGTGCCGCACGTTGCCAGTTACAGAGGCCGTTCGGCCTTCAAACGGGGCCGAAACCAGCAACGGGGCAGGGCTGCTCCTTCTCGTAAAGTGCACCCGTCCACCAGCTTTGCTGCCGCCACCGAGGGCGGACCGTCTGCCTCCTCCACCCAGCGACCGGAGCGGGCTGCTGACGACCGGCAGCAGCCGACTGCGCCGTCCGCAGCTTCGCCTCAGCGATTGGCAACCGCGGCACACACGCCTGATGCGCGGGATGCCACGCGTCGCGGGCCGAGCCACCCCTGTCGCTGCGCAACGGACTGCCGCAACACTTTTTTTTTTTTTTTTTTTTTTTTTTTTACGCTAGCTGCTTATATTTTATGTTGTCACTTAGCCGCTATGACTGGGTCCGGGATCTGGTGTGACTGAAAGTAACACCACACCGACTCCCGTCCCCACTCACACCGTTGCCCGTGTCCCGCCACGTGGAGGCGGGCTCTATTTGTTTACATCAATTTCATATCTTTTTTTCGTGCAGCATTAGAAAAACTTATAACTAATACAAAATCAAGTGAGCATCCTCGCGGCGTGTTCGATGTCGACCCCGTCCGCCTAGTTGAGGACCGCCTCCCGGTTTTCCTCACTGAGAGTGAGGAGGACGACACGATAGAGGAAATAACAGCTGCAGAAGTCGATCTGCAGCTCCGTCGCCTCAACCCCAAGAATACGGGTGGCACGGATGGTGTCACCAACTGCCTGTTGAGATTGCTACCGCTAGAGGTATACCAGTCTCTGGCGAACATCTTCAACAGCATCCTCCGCTCTGGGACTTTCCCTTCCGCTTGGAAACGAGTGGAAGTGGTTGCCATCCCCAAGAGCGCAAGGACCCACGTCAGGCAGCGGACTACCGGCCCATCAGCCAGCTCCCGTCCCTCTCAAAAGTCTTTGAGAAGCTTCTACGTGGAGCGGCTGTTACGCCGCGTGACGGAACAGAAGCTCATCCCCGAGGAACAGTTCGGGTTCCGGAGCGGCTCGCCACGCAACCACCCAGCAGCTGTTGGGCCTCGTGGAGCAGGCGATGCGAGGCTGGAGACGCGGCCTTCGACTGCGTGTGGCACGACGGCCTCGTGTACAAACTCTTTGTATACGGGTTACCGACGTCGCACGTGGTCCTACAGCGCTCGTATCTCTCGGGCCGCACATTCCACGTCCGAGCAGACGGTGGCACCTCCACCGACCGGGAGATTGGAGCGGGAGTGCCGCAGGGGTCGGTTCTCGGCCCCCTGCTGTACTTCCTGTACACCGCCGACGCACCGCGTGTGGCACGCGTGGAGGTAGCGCTTTATGCTGACGACACTGCGTTGTTCACCCGCAGCACGAATGTGGCCGAGATGCGCCGCCGCCTCCAGCTCGGATGTGACATACTGGGCGCCTGGTCCACGAAGTGGCACCTAAGGTACAGCGCTGCGAAGAGCCAGGCTGTCGTCGTCAGCAGTAAGAGGCTACCTCCGGACCTTCCGCGGGTCACGATCGTGGGAGGCCCCATACCATGGTTGCGGACCGGCAAATACCTCGGGGTCACACTGGACAGGCAGCTGACGTGGCTGCCCCACGTCCGCGACGTCAGACGGAGAGCAGCGGGGAAGACTACGTGCGCTGTACCCGCTGCTCAACCCCTCGTCTTCACTACCTCCACGCCACGGCCTCTCCATGTATCTGACCTTGGTCCGGACGGTTCTGGAATATGCGGCTGTGGAGTGGGGTAACGCAGCAGCGACACACATTGCGACGCTCCAACGCGTCCAGAAAAGGGCGCTGCGACTTGCGCTCCACAAGCCGCCTCGCTACGTCACGAGGCTGCTCCATGAGGAAGCAGGCATCCCTCTCCTGCGGGATCGCTTCCGGCAAATCGCCAGGATGTTCTACAACAACGCAGAACAGTCTGACAGCAGTCTAATTCGTTTGCTGGGCCAACAGGTCCACTACAGGCCGACAAGACGTTGGCCCGACCTATTGCGGGAGTAGTTATCTCCCGCAGT
Source organism: Schistocerca nitens (assembly GCF_023898315.1). NCBI lineage: Eukaryota > Metazoa > Arthropoda > Insecta > Orthoptera > Acrididae > Schistocerca > Schistocerca nitens. The sequence goes on from NC_064617.1 coordinate 34,965,902, forward strand.
CCCGATGAAGGTACAAAGAACGTCTCTATAGCCAGCGACGCTCACTGAGGACAGCTCGTCAAGACAGGCCCCACTGCCAACACCACAGGTCAGCACAGGAACAGCAGCTCCGCTGCTTACACTGCCTCTGCACCTGGCATATGTCGCCAGTGTTTTACAGCGAGCGAGCGAGTCTAGCAGCCAGTCGCCGACTCACCTCGGAAGATGTTGCCCGCAGTAGGCAGCGAAACGTCAGGAAGGAGAAGTAGTTTTACGTATGGACCACGGCAATTCAGCCCGGAAGTTTTAATTAACCAGATGGGAATTCCTGGAGGCATGGCAACTTTCTTCTCAAGGGACACTCTGAGGAAGCTTAGAGGACCGGCATTTGAAGCTGACTGCCTCCCACGTTTATTTCGCGTAAGGACTATGAAGATAAGGTCAGAGAGAGCAGGGCTCGTGCGGATGCATACAGTAAGCAGCCAGGACGTTACGACCACTGCCCACCGCGACGTTCGACACCGCCTGGTGTCGTTGCGGGCACGTGACGCGATGACAAAAGTATGTAAACGGAGCAGACACGGACGGGATATGGGCTGCGAATGGGTAATACGCTGAGATAAGCGACTTTGACAAACGACAATTTCTTATTACGCAGAGCCTGTGAACGTGTAGCTCGCAGACGGAGACGCTGATTGACTGTTCACTTGCCACTGTCGTGAGCGTTTACGGAAAAGAGGTAAGACAGCGAAACTACCACTAGGTGCTAAATGGTTGGATGTCCGCGACTCTTCAAAGAACGTGGGGTTCGGTGGGTTGCCTGATCTGTAAAGTAGGATGGATGGTGATCCGTGGCATCTCCGCCGAAAGAGCACAGTGCTGATGCACGCACAGGTGTTTCGGAGCACACCGTTCATCTTTCACTGATGAACATGGATGTCAGCTCCAGTCCACCCATACGTGTTCACATGTTGACCCAAAGCGGTCGTTGATTAAGCTTGCAATTAACACGGGGCCATCGGGATTCGATGGACGATCAACAGAAACATGTCGGCTCTTCGAGTGAATCACATTTTTGCTACACTAGGTCAATGGTCATCTCCACAAACGCCGCCATCGTGATGAAGGGCGAAAAGTGCAGCGTACCACGGACGCAGGCCGAGGGGAGCAGTATTAAGCTACCGGAGACATTCTCCTGCTCTTGTGTCGGACGTGTGGTAGTAATCGAAGACACGCTACCAGCTGGGAACAACCTGCAGCCCTTCATGCTTGTTGACGTCATCTTCCAGTAGTATGACTGCCCGTGACTCGGAGCCAGAACCGTGCTACGGTGGTTTGAGGAGCATTATAGTGAACTCACGTTGATGTCTCCGCGAGTAGATTCGCCTGATATAAATCCTATGGAACCGGTATCGGTCGCTATCGGGCGCCATCACCGCGTACATAAATCAGCGGCCCGTTATTTACGCGAATAACATGACCTGCGCGTAGACACGTAATGCGACATACTTACACAAACCTGCCAACAAACTATCGGCTCCCTGATACGCAGAACTGGTTATGTATTTCGTTCCGAGACAGACAGAAAAGCTATTAACCAGGTGGTCGTAATGTTTTGGCCCATCATTCCGTAGATAATCGATTTTGCCTGGCTCTGTATGCGAGTGGAACAGGAAGTGAAATGATTAGCAGTGGCACAGAGTACCCTCCCCGTACGGTGGGCTGCGGAGTACTAAGTAGATGCAGATGTAGATGTACATTTCTTTGGCCCGCTTCATGTTTCCTGCTAATATGTTTCACACAAAACGAATAAGTTTTCCAGGCGTAATCTTTGAGAAGTCAAGCTGCGCTGCAGTCTCGCATTACTTCCCGACTTCCATACCACCGAAATAAACGACAAATTTCACAGTTGTATTTGTTGTGGGATCACAGTGCCATAGAATTTGTTTAATGGCATCACATTCGCCATCCACTGTACTATTTATTATAATTTTCCAAGATTGTAATTTCTACCTTCGGTCATTTTCTTATGGTTAAAGGTACTGACAACACAGCAATAATCAACTTTAATAAAATGAACGTAGGCTTAAATCCATTTTATCTGTTTTATTGACAGTTGCTGTATTTTCAGCACATTTAATCACCTTAAAAAGACCGAAGGTCGTAATAACAATCGTGGAAATTGTAATAAATAGTGCCGTCCAACGTGAAAACAATGAAATAAAATAAAGGGAGAGAGAGAAATTATTTCGTAACTATTAAGACAATCTTTTCCTTACTATTGCATAGAATACTCTACGCAAGTAGGGAAGAGTTGCCTAAATTGCATCACTTTTGAGATTTTGTTTACTATAGTCCAAACAGCAAGTTATAACGATCTTTATACAATGCCGTACTCAACTGTGGGACGTTGTTCTCGGTATCTGATTCAAGGAACTAAAAATCTGTGAAAACTAAACACACTACATGTAATTTTCTAAACATCTGCAAATGATACAACTTAAGAACCTGGTTTCATAATTCGTGTAAGTATGTGCATAAACTGTAACATACTCATAAACTATATTCCTCATCTGAAAGATATCTATTAGTCTGAGTTTAAGGAAATGTCCCATGTTTTAGTTCTTGAAACACCATCTGCTAGCATCACTACACAACTTATCCCTCCTTTCCCCATCCCTGTCCACTTCGCAGGAGTCCACATTTTTTTTTATTTCATGCGTCTGGTCACTTCTTCCTTTCGCTGTTTCAAAAAACTCACTGCACCATTCCTGTATTTTAGGAATGATTTTCTGTGGGGGTTTCCCCACAGAGGCTCTCAAATACTTCCTTTTCACAGGTCAAGCTGTAGCTCCGATCTTATTCTCCTTTGTTTGGATGGACACCTTCAGCCCACTTTTTGTCTGCCATTGCTTCTTCTGCACTGAAATTCTGGGGCAAACCGACTCGTTGTGCAAAGTCTGTTAGCAAGTTTTCTTACGTCCGAAAAGCTGAATCTTGCAATGTAAGAACATATCATTGCAAATCGTTTTCAGTTTCGCTGGAAAACATTTCAGTATCCTCGTTAGCATTTTTCTTTTCAGTTTCAGCATGCCTCTTCATAGTTAGCTTAGGAACATTTTATATTCGTTCACATACATTAAATCCGTGATTGTCAGTTAAATATACTGTTACAACTAAATGCAATTCTTCTATGCCTCACTTGCCTTAACGCCTATCTGTTTCCGTACTATAATACACAATGATTATTCGATTAACAACTTATCATGCGTTCTTCATGCTAAGATTCGCCACGTCATTTCTAAACACTATGTTGCACTAATAATGCTGAACACATTTTTAAAGCTCATTATACGAAAAAGTTTCATAAATTGTACCAGCGGAATATAGGAAGCTTCTAGCGGTAGATTAAAAGCAACGTCGCTATTATCCTTTTGTCAATTTCCTACTAACGAACCACAACGAATACAGAGTCATCAATGTCTCTAAATTAAAACTGTTTCATGTACGTTAACCAAAAATAAAACATTATGTTCCCATTATCTTTAACGTTAATTCTCTTCGGCACGTGCACAAGAGAACGGTTACAGTCGATGAAAACCACAACAAAATGAACACTGCCTTCAGACAACATGTTCCTCAACACGTAGCCGATATGTCACCAAGAAGCACGTATTTCAATCCGACATCACAAGATGTCGGACAGTGCTAGATGTAGTATTCTGTAGTAGTGGTATGCATTGGGACCTCGTACTATAAAGACACCTCTCTCCTACATATGTCAATTGTAGACGACTAATTTCAGATTAGCACTTACTTTATTTTTTCCTTTTATTTGAATTATTTACTTCAGATTTGTGGAGAAAACTGTCATAATATGTGCAAAACGTTTCAAACATTTCTTGGCATTACACATGCTAGCGTATCAGATTCCATAGTGATATTTTTGTCGATAGATAGCACTATATATCTGAATAGGAACCAAAATCGCGAGCAGATGTGTCCTCAATTAAATACAACAGGATTCCACCAGAGGTACAACAGATGGTGGCGCAACAAGACATTCCTTGGGAGAAAAGCAAAAGGTATACATGAGCTTCAGTTGACTTACACAGTTGCAGTAACAAACAAAATACTTAGATATGTAAAAAATGAGAGAATGGTAACGTTTAGAACTGCAGCTCAACACGACTGAAACATGAAATGAAATGGACTGCAATGTCGCAACATAGTTTCGAAAAATAATATAGCACTAAAGATATACCAAGCAATTGGATATTAATCGATACGAGATAGGTAGTACTCTACGCTCGCTGAAAAACTGAAAGGTAATAGACATTATGATACATCAAAAAAAGTCCAAAATGCGATTATGCTAGAAGCTTATTTACTAGGTTTTATTTGCAACAGGTTCCATGCCAGTGGTAATCTTCTTAAGTGCTATTGCTTTGTACACCACGACGTTTCGTTCTTGTAGCAATTTTCATTATAATGTTGAACGCGTTGAACAGATACACTCCTGGAAATGGAAAAAAGAACACATTGACACCGGTGTGTCAGACCCACCATACTTGCTCCGGACACTGCGAGAGGGCTGTACAAGCAATGATCACACGCACGGCACAGCGGACACACCAGGAACCGCGGTGTTGCCCGTCGAATGGAGCTAGCTGCGCAGCATTTGTGCACCGCCGCCGTCAGTGTCAGCCAGTTTGCCGTGGCATACGGAGCTCCATCGCAGTCTTTAACACTGGTAGCATGCCGCGACAGCGTGGACGTGAACCGTATGTGCAGTTGACGGACTTTGAGCGAGGGCGTATAGTGGGCATGCGGGAGGCCGGGTGGACGTACCGCCGAATTGCTCAACACGTGGGGCGTGAGGTCTCCACAGTACATCGATGTTGTCGCCAGTGGTCGGCGGAAGGTGCACGTGCCCGTCGACCTGGGACCGGACCGCAGCGACGCACGGATGCACGCCAAGACCGTAGGATCCTACGCAGTGCCGTAGGGGACCGCACCGCCACTTCCCAGCAAATTAGGGACACTGTTGCTCCTGGGGTATCGGCGAGGACCATTCGCAACCGTCTCCATGAAGCTGGGCTACGGTCCCGCACACCGTTAGGCCGTCTTCCGCTCACGCCCCAACATCGTGCAGCCCGCCTCCAGTGGTGTCGCGACAGGCGTGAATGGAGGGACGAATGGAGACGTGTCATCTTCAGCGATGAGAGTCGCTTCTGCCTTGGTGCCAATGATGGTCGTATGCGTGTTTGACGCAGTGCAGGTGAGCGCCACAATCAGGACTGCATACGACCGAGGCACACAGGGCCAACACCCGGCATCATGGTGTGGGGAGCGATCTCCTACACTGGCCGTACACCACTGGTGATCGTCGAGGGGACACTGAATAGTGCACGGTACATCCAAACCGTCATCGAACCCATCGTTCTACCATTCCTAGACCGGCAAGGGAACTTGCTGTTCCAACAGGACAATGCACGTCCGCATGTATCCCGTGCCACCCAACGTGCTCTAGAAGGTGTAAGTCAACTACCCTGGCCAGCAAGATCTCTGGATCTGTCCCCCATTGAGCATGTTTGGGACTGGATGAAGCGTCGTCTCACGCGGTCTGCACGTCCAGCACGAACGCTGGTCCAACTGAGGTGCCAGGTGGAAATGGCATGGCAAGCCGTTCCACAGGACTACATCCAGCATCTCTACGATCGTCTCCATGGGAGAATAGCAGCCTGCATTGCTGCGAAAGGTGGATATACACTGTACTAGTGCCGACATTGTGCATGCTCTGTTGCCTGTGCTATGTGCCTGTGGTTCTGTCAGTGTGATCATGTGATGTATCTGACCCCAGGAATGTGTCAATAAAGTTTCCCCTTCCTGGGACAATGAATTCACGGTGTTCTTATTTCAATTTCCAGGAGTGTATATTTTGCGATACAGTCATATAATTGCATGAACTGTCCGTAACTGGTCGGGCTTGAGAGCTGTTGCCATGAGAATCGGTTCAGCACGAACATCAGCACACAGCCAAGCCTTTTACTACCGTGGGCTGGCTCTGAACTGTATGCAACATTAGAAACGAATTGTTTGGAACGAGGTGTCGATGTACACAGTTCAGCGCTCCCTTGGCTGTATACTGCTATTAGTACATATTTACAGCTTTCAAGCTCTGTCAGCTATGTGCTGTTCAAGAAATTATATGGCTGTAACCAAAAATTTATCTCAACGAGATATTTAATATTTCAAATTCGTCACATTTCCAATTCGTTTGCGCCTTTACTACTGAGCACTTAATGACATTAAAATATAAAATCCTCCTTTTGTAGGCCACTAACTGAACACACGGTAATAATAATAATAATAGTAACAAATTAATAATAACTACAGGAGTCATACCACACAGTATCCACCAGTACATCAACGCAATAATGCTACATCCAAACGTATATATACAACTACAGAAATCTGTAATTATTGATACATGTTCAATTACCCGAAAGTTTCTAAATGCAATGTAAAATATACCGTACAGTTAAAAGGAAGTTACGCTTGATCAAGGTCCGCGTCACTTCCCATTTTCAACCAGACATATCGTCTGAGAAAGGGAAGATAATGATAATAATAATTTAGCACATCAAGACTGTAAGAAAGAAAAGGGTGTTAGATGTAGGAGTAGATATCTGAATGTTACTTCTTAAATCTACAACTTTGCTTGCGCTGTTTTTTCTCGAAGGTCGAGACTTTATTGTGAGGAACTTACAAAAAATTTACGATTCAAAGAATTGGCCACCGCGGATCACTACTTTCTCCCATCTTTCAGGTACATACGAGCCCCTTGGCGGAAGAACTGGGTGTCTTTTGAGGAGATCCACGAATCGATCTAATTTTGCACTTGTTCATAAGGCCGGAAGTGCTGGTCAGCCAGGCCTTCTGCCACTGATCGAGAAACGTGCTAGTCAGAGGGAGCAATGTCCGGTGAATATGTTTGATGGGGCAGGACTTCCCATTTCAACATTTCCAGGTATGTTTTGACGGGTTTTGCGACAGTAGGTCGAGGACAGTCATGCTGAAAAATCACCTTTTCGTTTCTGTCGCTGTATTGTAGCCATTTGCCTTCCAGTGTTCGTCTCACAGGCGTTAACTGCTTTCGATAACTATCTCCTGTGATTGTTTTCGTCAGTTTCAGTCGCCTACAAAACCTTCTCTCTTCCACCGCCATGTCGGGCTTCGACGTCAAACGTTCTTAAAGCGCTTACATGATTCTGTGCAAGTTCTCTCACTAACAGATACCTCAACATAGATCTTACCCAGTATTTAATGAATATCAGCCGCAGATCCCTTTATGTTAATGCAGAAAATTGCAACTTTCGGCAAACGACGAGAAGTGGGCCCGTCATTTGACATATTCAATCGAGAATAACTTTATGATCCAGTCACAAATTCACAAATATTTTGACGGATTTAGGTTTACAAATGCTTACGATTACTTTATGACAGTTACGACTTATCATCTGCGCCAACGATTGTCGTCACTGCCATCTATTGCAAACGGCGAAAGCAAAGCTGTAGACCTAATGAAATTGTTTATTAACGACGAAGAGGACCATAAGACCATAAGACATCAGTTTGAAACGGCACAGACGAGAAACAGACACACAAGCAGTCACTGCTATACATTTATGTGGTGTCACCGCTAGACACCACACTTGCTAGGTGGTAGCTTTAAATCGGCCGCGGTCCATTAGTACATGTCGGACCCGCGTGTCGCCACTGTGTGATCGCAGACCGAGCGCCACCACACGGCAGGTCTAGAGAGACGGACTAGCATTCGCCCCAGTTGTACGGACGACATTGCTAGCGACTACACGTACGAAGCCTTTCTCTCAATTGCCGAGAGACAGTTAGAATAGCCTTCAGCTAAGTCCATGGCTACGACCTAGCAAGGCGCAGTTAACCATATCTGGAGGGAGTCTCACTTGTATTAACCATAGCGATGTACCACAAGAGGGAATAAATTTAAGTATACGAGAAGCTCCGTTCTTTTCTTTATAGCATTCTTAGAGTATCCTGTTTCAGACTTAACGCAAGAAGGCGTGAGTTGACGCGTGCCCTTTCGGCTGCTTCTCAGTGTGGCGTAGCTAGCTTGTTACGCCACAACAATTTAGACTAGACTAATGTTATGCGTCGTGTTTGACCGATCTGTTTCAAATGTTCAAATGTGTGTGAATTCCTAAGGGACCAAGCTGCTGGGATCATCGGTTACTAGACTTACACACTATTTAAACTAACTTATGCTAAGAACGACACACACAGGCATGCCCGAGGGAGGACTCGAACCTCCAGCAGGAGAGGCCGCGCAGCCCGTGGCAGGACGCCTCAAACCGCGCGGCCACTCCGCGCGGCACCGATCAGTTTCACTTATGTCATTATTCGAGGGATCGTTGAGTATTTCAATTTATGCCTGACTGCTACGCTAAACCACGAAAGGAAAAAAATGTCACACTACAGGCAGGCGGAGCTAATCCAACAGAATTTTAGTGAGGTTCGTTTGATAGCGAAACACAATGGTGACGAAGAACTAATTGATGGGGAATTGTTTCCAACTGTCAAGACAGGAAATCTTCATTCTTTAGTGCAACCAAACAATTATTTTATCATTTTTAACTTTCTGTACAGGTTTATACACCGAATTGAGCTTTTATTTTCACGTCTAAGAAAGTACGTATTAGCCTTCCATAATCCGTACGTTTTAGCGCAAAATGGACGATACACGGTTTACATGACTTATAACATAGAAGAAGTATGTCCTTTACCTTCATCGGTACACACCAGGTGTCCACCAGCTTGCAAAAATACGACTATGTGTAGCAGCGAACCTTCGTCTAAATGCGGCGAGAACAGCTCGGTTCACCAGTTCAGAAGAACGTTGCCTAGCAACGGACGAGTGCTGTGTTCACAGAATGTAACAGTGACAGCAGCTGACGTGGAAGTCTGCAGCGTGGGATACAGACAACTTGTTCTAGGGAGGTGTGTATGAACGAGGTACCGATTCAAGAATTATTGATTTCAGTAACATTTAGGGAGCCACCTTAAATTGCACGGGAAGATTTATTTATTGATTAGTTTCGGACGGCATGTCCGTCATTAAGTCGTCCAGGTACAAAGTCTTGCTTTACAAGCTGACGAGCATGTAAGTTACTGGCCACAAAGAATATAAACGTGGCAATACACAACATAGCGTCGACACATGAACATCGCTGCACACTTCCTGCAAACATAGGACATTCCTATGCGCCGGAGTTCCATTGCAAGGGGGGGCAAGAGGTACCGCTGCGCGGCGGACGACCACTGGGGCTGGAGGCGTTAAGTGGATTTGTTTTTACGAGCACCGCCTTGCGAAACGTACGATTTGGTCATATGTAGTAGCTACACTGTTGAGAACACGTTCAAAGAATTTTAGACGGATTGCAGACGCAATTCCACATTAGAAATAATAAGTTCGTCGGTTGACATAATGCTATGTATATTTCACTGTCACTGCTTCCACACACATTTTCAGTAGCCACATCTGTTTCACTTCCACTGGCAATGTCAGCTGATTCAGTTTCATCTTCAATTGCGGAATCAGTACTTCTTGCATGACTATGATTATCACTGTTAGAATCTGTTCCACTTTCTACATTTCCGATCGTCAGCAGCGCTCAGTCCAGCAAGCCTTCACGTGAAATATACTGCTCTCCAACTTTATTTGCATGCTCACAGCGTCTCTTCCACTCTCCTTCTGCTATGGGAGCAATTAGTTCATCCATAAGTGTTAATAACGTGTCCATTCTGAATGGCATATTACGTTCAGAAACACCGTCCTTGACTCTTGCCCATATCTGCACTGTAGGATACAACTAGGGGTGATATGGAGGTATTCGTACATCAATATGACCATGTTCGGTTAAAATATTGTCTGTTTTATAAGTGATGTACCCTGGTTTGTTCATTTTATCAATAAATACAACTAGGGCCCCAATACGTTTCTTTTAAAGAAATTTTCTTTTCTGTTAACCAAGACGTCATTTCACTCCTCGTGGAGTTTCATGTTGTAGCACAAGGCAGATGCTTACTGCGATAAGGGGCGTTATATCTAACAAGAACAGTATGAGGAAGTAGATTATGTATCAATTTCTCCCTGAACCACTTTTCATAACTTGAGGAATCTATATTGCTGTGATAAGCCCCTGTTGTCTGACCGGATTTTAACCTCGTGTACACATTCAGTACAAAAACGTCCCGCCCGCCAACATGAATGATGACAATTCTACTTCCTTTCGAAACATGTCTTAACAGAACATGTAGTGGATTGTCCCTCCTTTACGATTCTGTGTGACAGGTGTAAGCAATTGTCTCATCCATTTAGACAGTCAGTTTTGTATCCCACAACTGCCTGGATCGTCTTCAGACAGGTCTTCGCTGGTCATCGAGTCTTTGCACTGAAGACAATTCTTCACCAATCAATGCCATTTCAGGCAGGCAAAGTGTCTGGAGACGCCCATGACAGCAGTGGAATACCAACCTGAGTGTCGCTCGCTGTTTGGTCCGACAAGCAGGAGTGACTGTCTCGAGTGTCATTTCTTTTCTAACGGGACCACTTAGTTTGTAATTCACGGCAGCCTTACAGCATAGCGGTTGGTTGACGATACTCTACATCCCGTTTTGTTGCCCTTCATGGCAAGCCATCCTGGCCTTACATTTCAGTAATATAATGCCCTCTGAACAGGGTGAGAGTTTCTGCGGCTTGCCTTCGTGCTTGTCAAATCCTGTCTTGGCCTCAGGATCGCTCCACAATTGAGAAAGTCTGGAGCGTTCTGGGCAGGACACTCTGGCCATCTGGTGATTCTTCTTACCCAGTGCGCCAGTTCTACAGAATGTGGCACAATATCCAACTACTCTGTCAGTCAATGCCAAGTAGAGTAACTGCTTGCGTAGGGACCACAGGTTGACCAACGGGTTACTGATATGCTCAATTTGTGATGTTCTGTGTCCTGAATAAATCATACGGTTTTTCTGAAATGGTGAACGTTTATTTGTCTGTACATGTGCAGCAAATCTACTACTGTATTTACGTCTCATTAAGATAATTCCTTCATATTCCGTGGTAAGACACTGGACTCGCATTCGGGAGGACGACGGTTCAATCCCGCGTCCGGCCATCCTGATTTAGGTTTTCCGTGATTTCCCTAAATCACTCCAGGCAAATGCCGGGATGGTTCCTCTGAAAGGGCACGGCCGACTTCCTTCCCCATCCTTCCCTACTCCGATGAGACCGATGACCAGGCTGTCTGGTCTCCTTCCCCAAACCAACCAACCAACCTTCATATTCCTCGTTTTTTTTTGTATTAGAGTGTATATTTAAAGCAAGAAACTAACTGGTTAGTAAATGCTCTTTTTAAGACGTTTTACTTTGTCCAATACCTTTCAGCGGCTAGTTTTCATCTTCGAAGTGTGATTCTGTGTGTGCAAAATATCGCATTTAATTCTAAAACAATTTCATTCACAGGTTTTTTGATACGTAGGAACGGTTATAAATGATAAGGCGTCAAAACGGCAGGACGGAAGTTCCAACTACTTATAGTTAAAATGTCTGTTTTACCACTGACAAAGCACTTCTTTGTCAAGGTGCGCTATCGTGATGGAGGTAGATTTTTTCCAATCCTGCCTCTTCTTCCGCAAAGGATGGGGCAACAAAGTTTACGGCTTTTATTTAGGGTGGAGTGAGGTGGGGCGAAGCGAGCAATGGTAGCAGATGATGGGAATGGTCTCATCCGAAGCAGTTGTTCGGAATGTTTGTTTACCAGTAGGAACAATGCATTCGGCGAAGGAGCAACGCGCAGTTGTCGTAGAGGCTCGCTTTTCTAACGGCTGACGGATCATCGCAGAGCAGCATACATCTCGTATGCACTTCAGAATTTTCGACCCAACTTCTGATTTTTTGTTTATTGTTATTTCGCCGTTCCCACCCCCTATGTGCTGGGAGTGGTGTTCCAGCGCTACAATATGTCGCTCTTCAGCCAAATGCCTTTAGGAAATGTAAGTTCGGACATTTCAAGGTTTATGGATGGAGAATTTAAATTTTTTTTTTAAGTTTATATAATGCTGATTATTCGATGATATTTAGAAAATACAATGTTTTTTCCTTCCTTTAAAGTTAAAAATAGAAGCAAACAGTTCGACAAACAAGAATAAAAAGACAAAATAGATATTTAAAATAAGTTGACAACATAGCGCGGTTGATTAAAAGGGATCAACATACTACCGTTAAAAAAGCTAAAAGACCGGCGCTGTTTAAAAAAGTTGTGGGAAGCCTAAACTTTGGTTGTTCTGTAGTGGGTTGGAGTGGGCAAGTTAGTATATAAGCCGTTGGATGATATTGGAAATGAAGGTGGCAGGATGGGTAGCGGGAACACGGAAATGAAGGATAGATTTTGTGGGTCGGTAGAGCCCTGGCATCAGGAGCTGAAGTGGTGGGGAGAAATGGAGAAGCAGGAGGGAGGAGGCAGCAGTCAGTTGTATCGTGGATCAAAATTCGCAGAGGAACTGGAAATGTGCAAAGAAGAGGAGTAGGAGTAACGGGGTACTAAACGCCTAACTGCGCGTTGTAATTGTTGTGGGCCTATTCGGGAGAAACCTGTAGCAGAAGTACGGACCGATTTCGATGTGCCGAAACAGGCCGAGAAATATATTGTAAAACGTTTTCAATCACAGCTCACGCACGGTTCATGTTTTGGAAATGATATCTCGTAGATGGCCATCATTGTTACATTGACGGACAATCTGTGATGTAAATCGTTTAGGGCACGTACCAGCATATTTATAGGAATGTTTCTGATTTCCTCCTGAATGGTGTCTCTCAGTACCGCAATTGTGTGTAGGCTTCTAGCACGCACCCTTTGTTTAAGGGGCCCACAAAAGAAATAGTTACAGATCGGTAAGTCTGGAGGCCTTGAAGGCAAAGAAATATCCCCATTCCGTGAAACGATATGGCTGCCTAACCCTCGGCCCATCGCTGTCGTTGAAACCTGACCACTGTGAGGCGTACTAAAATGCTGCTGAAACCAATATGCAGGAAAATGTTCGAGTTCAGTTGAGAGGAATGTGCCAACCATGGCAGCATACCGCTGAAATGTGACTGTGGTTGAGCGTCCTTGTTCGTCCCCAAAAATGAAAGCGTCGATTATGTCCATTGAGGAGGCGGCGGCCCTCGCTGAGACTCTCTGGCTGTGTGAGGGGCGTTGATGGAGTTACTGAGGACTATCGTCGCACCAGTAACGGCAGTTTTGTTTGATGAGAGAACCCGCGCGATGAGAAGGTGCCCTCGTCATTCATCCATAGCAAATTTAGGAACTTCGTTGTCTTTCATTTAACTGATGCACAACCTCTGTCTTTTATATTCGTAACGTTAAATTCTATGCTCACTACGGTCAAACATTCCAACTAGAACCACAATCTGTCTCACAGAACGCATTGGACTGTTACTTGGTTGGTTGAGGGAGTGGTTCAAACAGCAAGGTCATCGGTCCCTTCATGTTAGGGAGGGATGGGGAAGGAAATCGGCCTTGACCTTTCAAAGGAAGGTCGTCGGTCCTATAGGGTTAGGGAAGGATGGGGAAGGTAGTCAGCAGTGATCGTTCAAAGGAACCATCCCGGCGTTTGTCTGAAGCGGTTTAGGGAAACCACAGCAAACCTTAATCAGGATAGCCGAATGCGAGTCCAGTGTGCTAACCACTGCGACACCTCGTTCGCTGATTGTTTACTACAACATTTTGCACTTCCTCTGTCCGTTCCTGTGTGTGACAACTTCTGGACCTTCCTGGCGATTTCAGCTTAAGGGCACTTCCAGATGCTTCACAATTTTTCGCCTATAACGTGGTTTCATGTGCAACTGGCACAGGATCATTCCGTCTAAGATCGAACTGACGACGGTATTCCTGTCTAGCAGCAGCAAGACCCTCACAGTTGTTGTGAGAGGCCTCGGCAGCCACAGCAAGTTCAGGCCCACTCCAGCACTCCATCTCGGCAAATAGCGGATCTACCTGAAATACATGACAGACATTCAGTGTGACCAATAATACCATTTGACTTTTAGAGTCTAATTACAACTGCCCGTTTCTGCCACAACCTATACTTTATGTGGGTACGTGAGATTTGAGTAACACTGTAGCTATCGCCTAAATCTACTAGATGGAACTACTGGTATTTTGTATCGCTAACTCGATTAAAATAGGACCCAAAGACATTTACATTGAAGTATTTCTTTTATATTATTTCATTGGAATGCATTGTAATCGTTACTGAGCCTATGTAAACTTGTGCTTTTGAACCTTAAACTGTTATTCGTAAAAAAGAGAGGGTAATTTGAAATATCTTTGAATTTATTTAAGCTGCTGAAACAGAATCTCACGCAACACAGTTTAGGTTGTGAGTAGTGGTACCACGTATATCAAGAAAGATACTTGTGAAGTTTTGGCGCGTACTGGAGACATGGGTGTGTGGAAACATGATGTGAAGAACGTTTGTTTTATCTGTTCAGTGGTTTGGTTGGTGAATGAAAAGGTGAACCTGAAGTAAACTTAGTGGTCCGGACTTAATGAACTGACTTTAGAGAAGAATAATCCTGCCAAAGAAATGTTACCAGGACAGTTCCAAGCAAATGAACCACAGAAGAAATGGTTCGCCTACAACACGACGGCGCTAACGATATGCGTGGTGCAGTTAATACCCCATCACTCGCGCGGTGACTGATTAAAAGGACTCAGTATTCTTGTATGTTTCTTTATCCACTGTGATATCTCCTTAAAACTAAGCCAGGAAGTTAAATAATAATAACTATTTGTCTATTAACCCAAACTTCATATTCTTTTATTGCCACATATTAATTTAGGCTCTGTACATCTTTCCTGACAACTGAAATGTACAACATCGTACGGATTGGCATCAATGTATGTTAATTACTCCATCAGAAAGTGTGGGAAATAACGAAGGCAAGAAACAGAGCGCGAGCAACGGGTCCAGCATAAAGAAGCAGTATGCAGCCTTCATATAAATACAATGAACCTGATATTGCGGTGTTTAACGTTACAACCTTTTGAGCTGAAGTGACTAGTGCAACATAGATGAAAATGCGGGATATTCGATTACGATGGAGCTGCTGAATATGGACGTTTATGATCAAACTTATTATATTTTATTGTGAATCAGTGTAGGACCAGGTCTTACCTAATCCCAGCACTGTAAATGCCTTGGTAATTACGTCCAATGCGGGTCATTAACTTCATTATTACACTGATTTTCAAAAATAATAGATGTTATTGTAAGCTTATTTACTATTCTGTTTTTGATCATTTCCATTTTACGTTCTGATTGTAGCAAAACGTAGAAGTAAATTATATCGTCGTCGCTTGGCACGCACACATACCGCTGTCCTTATACTTCTTCTGTGAGAAGATTTTTTCACCACGTTTTCAATTTTAACCCACATAAAGTGGGTGTGGTGCAAAATGAGATTTTATTGCTGCGAAAAATTGCATGTGAAGAGTTGTTCGAACAGCTGCCACACAGCGCGCTGCTGTTATATAGCGAGGACGCACACTTTCATCGATGTGAGTACGCGAATAAACGAGACACGCTGTGCTAGTGGGCTAACAAACCTGGACAACTACACGAGAGGACCAGACAGCTCTTAGGAATTCATTACGTGTAGCACTTTGGTGTGCAGTGTTGAGAATACACCAAGCGTGAATTCTCAGAGTGTATTCAGCAACATTGAGGTTGTTTTTTGCCTCTTCTTGTGCAAATTAATATTGTGGTTGCGTAGCTGCACGTAGCTGGGACGACGGCGCACTCAGCGCGTACGCCAATACGTGTTTTGCAGGGAAGGCCTCCGGACGCCTCACCTTATCTTCCGTGACAGTCGCCTCATCGATTAAAGCCCCTGTGACGTTTCTTAGGGGATTTCCAGAATCCACTCTGTGCACCTATCGTCCAAGGACTCTTGCACACTGTAGGGAGAATATACCCCAAGCAGTAGCCCGCACATCCTTCACTATGCAGACCAGGTTCAAGCCGGCCTGGGTGGCCGAGCGGTTCTAGGCGCTACAGTCTGGAACCGCGCGACCGCTACGGTCGCAGGTTCGAATCCTGCCTCGGGCATGGATGTGTGTGATGTCCTTAGGTTAGTTAGGTTTAAGTAGTTCTAAGTTCTAGGGGACTGATGACCTCAGAAGTTAAGTCCCATAGTGCTCAGAGCCATTTGAACCAGATTCAAACGAAAATTCAGAATTCGAATAACTCAGAGTGTTGATAATAAAGACATCATTTTCAACCATGTGTAATATTAATCCTCGCATTACCAACGTTTTTCAAGGAGGCAGGGGGATTTGATGCGCACCATTAAAAATAAAAAAAAATACTAATTGTTGTTGACATATATTAACATCATACTTTTGATGAGGTATTGATATGTAAGTACGGTGTAGAACTTCAAATTATCTTTTAGCACACACACAAAAGAAAAGTAAATACAAATTTCGTTAATTTCTCACACCATACATTTAAAGAGATCTTTATGTCTAACAATGGTCCTTAAACTAGAACCTATGGAATCTCGTAGAATATTTAATTACAAACACCAATATTTATTTCAAAATTTTAAAATACATTGACGGAAAAAAGAAACACCAGAAAATAATTTACGTACAGTAATGAAATTTCGGGAATATATTTCGTGTGATGATGTTCCGTATATGTTCAAATGGAGACAAACCTGGTAGTCAAGCAGGCCAAGTCAACATGTCGGAGTTATGTACAGCATGTTTTGTTACAACAGCGGTATGCAGGCGAGCGTTATCTTGTTGAAAGACACCCCCTGGAATGCCATTCACGAATGACAGCACAACAGGTCGAATCACCAGACTGACGTAGAATTTCGCAGTCAGTGTGCGTGGGATAACCAGGAGAGTGCTCCTGTTGTCATACGAAATTGCATTACAAATCATAACCCCAGCTGTATGCCCAGTGTGTCTAGCTCGCAGACCGGTTGGTTGCAGGCCCTCATCCGGCCTCCCCATAATCAACGTACGGGCATCACTGGCACCGTGGCAGAACCAGTGTCAATCAGAAAACACAAGAGACCTCCAACATATCCTCCAATAAGCTCTCGCTCGAGACCACTAGAAGTCACAAATGGCGATAGTTTGGTGTCAACGCGTCTGGCAAGTGGATGTCCTTGAATTACGCGATTTATAACAGTTCGTCGTGTCGCTGTGGTGTCAACCACTCCTGAAACTGCTGCTGCTTATGCAGTACGATGCGCCAGAGCCGTACGCCGAAAACGATGGTCTTCGCTCCCGATAATTCCGCGTGGCCGTCCAGAGCCGGGTATGCTTGCGACCGTACTTTCCCGTGCCCACCGCCTCCAGCAATGAGGTACAGTGGCTACATTCCGGCCAACCCTTTCTGCAGTGTCGCAGATGCAATATCCAGATTCTTGTAGCCCAGTTAAATAACCTCGTTTAAAATCAATGAGGCGTTGATAATGGCGTCTTTGTTGCCACGAGGGCATTCTTGACTGGCATCAACTCATCACGTTCGGTCTCAAAGGTCACTAATGCTCACAACCGTGAAGCATGTATTTAAAGCAAACTTGATTTGCATCTTCGTAGTACACTGTTATGCGACGGGCGCGAAATTTGAATAGACATCATCTTTCAGATTTAGAAACATGCCTACCAACTTTCGTTTCTGTCGCAAAAACTTCTTCTTGATGTTGCGATTTCTTTCGTTCAGTGTATAAAATGCCTGAGTATATTGCTATATTTTCAAACGGTGAGTACATATAACTCTCCTCCACGCCCTCCCCTTTGCATTGCGAGAGTTAACTTTGCACTTATGCAGAAACACAAGAGGTGAAATTAAATCTTTAAATATTTTCTTTGGTTTTGCTGACCTCTCAGATCAATGCGTTTCGTTCCCGCAAGTCGTGCTTCTAGTCAAATTGGTCCTTTCGGTTGAACGAGGCTCTACCAAATATGACAAGCTGCTGTGCACATTAAAAGCAGACAGACGGGTGCTGGGTGCTGCACACGGGTCCTAGGATCCTGCTGGCAGCCAAACCCTCCCGCATACAATGGTGCGTGAGCAGCCTCTCCCCCTATTAACGCGGCGGTGGCTGCCCTAATTAGCTGAGTCGGTGTCGGCAAGAGAGAGACAGAGAGAGAGAGAGAGAGAGAGAGAGAGAGAGAGAGAGAGAGAGAGAGGGGTGTGGAGACACTGGTCGACCTTCGACCATTCAACCCACCTGGCTAAGGCTGCTGCAATTGCCGTCCAGGCATCAGCTGTAATTCCGGTGTCTAATCTTAAGCGATTTGCGTTCTTCGCCTCCTTCATTGCCATTTCGCAGCACTAAATATACCCTGCGTCCTATGAAAGTCTTTTGGAGAACAGTGCTCTAAAAAAATGTTCAAATGTGTGTGAATTCCTAAGGGACCAAACTGCTGAGGTCATCGGTCCCTAGACTTACACACTACTTAAACTAGCTTACGCTAAGGACAACACACACACCCATGCGCGATGGTGAGACCTCGTGATTTGCGACAAGGCGCCTCTAACCGTGCGGCCTCTCCGCGCGACGCTGCTCTAAAAACACACAGCTTTACAATACTGAAAGCTCTTTTATTTTCACCTCTTGTATGCTCATCAGTATTTACAGTTTCGTGCCAGAATTCCTGCCGAGAAAGTGTAATTACAAAACTACTACCACCTACAAAGCATCGCGCAGTTTTTAGTCACCTCGTCGCATTGGCAATCCAGAGCGGCAGGCTGTAATGGCATTTCGTAAGTGGCCTATGACAAGTGATTACGCACACGATATTGATATAGAGATGGGAGATTTATCGAGATACGACTTGTTCACCATTGCTACTTTACTTTTGAGGAACAAGGGTGGGCAGGCAGCTGCCAACTTTCCATTTCTTACAAGGCAAAGATTCACGTAACAATTTCAAAAAGATCACTTGTTTGTATATATATCGAAATTATTGTATCAATCACTACTATTCAGGTAACTTTGACGTGTGACAAAATAAAAACGAAGTATGCCGTGGGCATATTCCAAATTATGGCTTCCTGGAGCAGTGCTGCAAGTGTTTACACCAAGGTGGCAAACTTTATGCGATACCCCATAATATCGTGTGCCATCACCTTTTTCCTCGGCGCAGTGCAGTAAATCGACTGACATGGACTGAACAAGTCGTCGGAAAGCCCTGAAGAAATACTGAGCTTTGTTAGCTCTGTAGCCGTCCATATTTGCCGAAGTGTCGTGAGATGTCGTGCATGACCTGGCCTTCCGATTAGGTCCCATAAATGTTCGATCGCATTTATGTTAGGCGATCTGAGTTGCGAAATCTTTCGTTTGAATTGTCCAGCATATTCTTACAACGAATCGTGAAAAATTGTGGCCCAGTGTGCATTGTCAGCCGTAAAAATTCCATCGTCGTTTGGGAACATAGTGTACAATGGCTGGAAATGGTCTCCAAGTAGGCGAACATAAAAATTTACTGACAATGATCAGTTCAGCTGGGCCACGGGACCAATCCCATTCCACGTAAACACAGCCCAAACCATTTCGGACCCACCAACGACTTTCAAAGTACGTTGTTGACAACTTTGGCACAGACCCCACGAAGCCATGGGCCACAGTCGGACATCACCTGTTACCAGCTAATATCTGGACTAACCTGACCAGGCCACGGTTATCAAGTTGTCTAGGATACAACTGTTATGGTAAGAAACACAGGAGAGGCACAGCATTCGATGTGTGACGTTAACAAAGTGAGCCGCATCAGTCGTCTGCAGCCATAGTCCATTAATGAAAAATGTCTCCGCAGTGCCCGAAGGATACGTTCGCTTCACGTTAAATTCTGCGGTTATTTCCCGCAGTGTTGCTTATCAGTTAGCACTGAGAACTCTACCCAAACACTGCTGTTCTCGGTCGTTAAGTGAATGCTTTTGGCCACTGCAATGTCCATGGTGGGAAGTAATGCTGAAATCTGGTATTCTTGGTACACTCTTGACACCGTGATTCATAGAATATTGAATTTCCTAGCGATTTTAGAAATGTAGTGTTCCATGTCTCTAGCTCCAACTACCATGTCGCGTTCAAAGTCTTTTAATTCTTGTTTTGTGGTCGTAATAACGTCGGAAAACTTTTCACATGAATCACCTGGGTAAGAATGAGAGCTCTGCCAATGCACTGCAATTTATACCTGGCGTACGTGGTACTACCCCCATCTGTAAATGGACATATCGCTGTCCCATTACTTATACCTCATTGTAAACGCCCATGCATATACAGCTCCACTGACACTTTTCACTGGAACCTTAAAACCATAAACCATGTACCAATTAATCAGTGTATTAGAAAAGTTTGTTATACGCTCCCACTATTGCAGCATCTATTTAGACTAATGGGAATCAGAATCTGCAGCAGGTGTTTAGATTCATAACAAAGTTATTACTACAGCAGTCTTTATCTAAGAGCAGGCTGTAATCCCCACTCTGAAGATCATCATCGTTATCCATAATTCAAGCATGGGACCTTTATTTGTGCTGCCTTTAACGGTATCCATCACTTCGTTGGTCTTCCTTGAGCTCTGCTCCCAATTCGCTTAACTGTGTTATCTGGAGAGGCAATATTTCTGTACTCATTGTTTCAAGATGTCCATATAGCTTCTTCTATTTTATTGTATTTTCTTAGGAATGTTACATATGTCATTTTATTTATTTATTTATTTACACGTTTAGTTCCGTAGTACCAAATTGAGGAGCAAATCTTCAGGGTCAAGGAACGTGATAGTACATAAAATTACAACATAAAAGCAATCACGGAAAAAGTAAAATGTTTATCAAGCCAAAAAGTCAAGCATTAAGTTTAAGTAAACGCAGCCTACTATATGACATAGGAACCAGCTTAATTTTTCAAAGAATTCCTCAACAGAATAGAAGGAGTGACCCATCATGAAACTCTTCTGTTTTGATTTAAAAGTGCGTGGATTACTACTAAGATTTTTGAATTCTTGTGGTACCTTATTGAGAATGGATGCAGCACTAAACTGCTTACCTATCTGCACAGGAGTTAAGGAGGTGGGATCCAAATGCAGATTAGTAGCTTTCACTCAGTTAAAACTAGACAGAAATCCAATTCTTGGGACTAAACTGATGATGTTAACAAGAAACGACAGTAAGGACTACATATATTGAGAGGCCAATATCAGAATACCCAGACTAAAGAAGAGGGGTCGACAAGAGGTTCGCGAACGTACACCATTTTTTGCCTGAACTGCCCGTTTCTGAGCCAAAAATATCCTTTGAGAATGGGAAGAGTTACCCCATAATATAATTACATATGAAATAAGCGAATAAAAATAAGTACAGTAGGCTAATTTTCATGTCGAACGATCACTTACATCAGATACCGTTCAAATAGTAAAAATGACAGCATTAAGTCCTTGAACAAGATCCTGAACATGGTTTTCTTTCCTAATTTCCAAATTTCGAAATCCGTCCCCTCTTATGCATCCTTTTACTACTCTTAGACATCTTACCTCTGTTGCTTGTATGTGACTTTCCTGATGTTTACTTGAAACCTACGACTCACTTCCATAAACAAGCACTGGAACCACCGTTGCCTTACAAAATTTCAGTTTTGTTTCTTTCCATGCTTCATTTTTTTGAACTGGTTATTCCACATACAAGTTTATTATTCCACATTCCCAGTCTTTGCTATCTTTGCTTTCTTCTATCGATCTTCTTCATGCTCATATGTGTCGTCACAACCTAAACAGTTACAGAAGTTTGAAGATAACTTGCAGAAAGCAGAAAGTTCAAATACTTTTTATGTGAAAGTGAGGAACGGAAAAGAATGTAGTGAGGGAACTGAGGCATGATTTTGTGCAATAAAGAAAGTTGAAAATTAAAATCCTAGACTTCAGGATTAACTGAGGAAAATCTGCCGCAGGAAAAAATATGGTAAGAATGCTATGATATGCGAGGAGCATGGTCATCTAGGAAGATACCATTGCTGTCTGGGCCAAGTGCAGCACTGCCTGTTACAGCCAACAAACAGAGTGATAGTGGTGCTGGAAACCACCTGTACTCCAACTGTTGTATTGGATTTCGTACACACCGTGATGGAGAGATTGGCTACATAGTGGTGTGGCAACTGTCATCAAGGATAGGATGGAGACGAGCAGAAATGTTTAACGAACAAAATAATACAACAAACGGATGATTTACTGAAATTGTATTTCTCCACACATATGAAGACTAGGCACAAACAGTGTGAGAAGAAATGGAGATGAGCTATCTCAATGTCCAGAAGGAAAAGACTCTTTGTGCTAAAGCACAAACGATGAATCTGGAACTACGACCATGCGACATCTGTAGAGCATCGAGTTGCAAAGTGGCTCCAAGTGCAAGTGGGTTGAGTCGCTGTACTGCAGCAGCAGGGAGAGCGCGGAATACAGAGCAGAGGATCTTCCAGATCCTGCATGACTGGCATCAGTGTCAGATGGATACTTGCGGTTCCGTTGCATTACGCCTATGGGATGGTGTCAGTACATGATGCGATACCGACTTCAACCACCAGAGGTCTAGATCGATGCCCAGTAAACATGAGCCACACCAGAGAAATGCTGTTCCCGACCTCCAATGAATGCACTTCATGTGGGGAAGCGTAAGATTCACAGCTGAAAGCTAGAATTCAGTATTCCCTGCATATTGTCGGAAGAGAGGGTACAGTTTAATGACGTGTTATCGTTGGTGTTATTAGAGGCAGAGTACAAAGGCGTATTTGGTCAGGTTTGGCAATGAAACCTGCTTTGTTAACCGAATCGCCTTGGAGTTCACGACGACTAATTTAGGGAAACCTGACTCAGTACAGCTGTATGCTAAATTGTTTCCCACAGATTTCGAATATTTAATTTCTGGGAATAGTACTCAGTGTAGATTTATCTCTGCTACTCTGCTGAAACTCACGGCTTCAGTAATGCGTTGTGGGACACAATCAGTGTCTTACACTCCAGCCTCTCCATGCAAGAGGCTTAATAATGCATGTGTTATCTCCTCAGTGGATGTAGATTTGAATTACAATTTAAAAATTCAGCTGATTGTGTTTAAAACTATTTTCTGTGTGTAAATACATACGCATATGTTAGTAAAGTTATAGGAGTAGAATATTTATTTTCTGATTCGTTACCCTACCAAAATATCAGATTTATGATGATTTACACGTTTTTTTCTTTTTTTTTCTTTTTTTTTTTGCGTTGACATTGCAAAGTAGCTGCTAGAGAGTAGCTGGAATGCCAGACGGCAGAATTAAGTCTTTAGGTACTCAGCACATTTCTTCTCACTGATTTCAAAATGGTTTTCTTAATGGAGCCAGTAGTTCTATTTCTTTAACTGCTACCTCACAATTTGGTAATCATCCAGCATAGAGCCCCTGAACAGAGGGTGCTTGATATGTCTGAACTCCACAGAGCCATAACATCTGTGTGACTACACCAGCGAACGCAGGTGAATCTCATAGAGAAATACTGTATAATGTTAATCGGTTTACTATGTTGAAGTGCTACTTGTTCTCCCTATTAATGCATACTGATTCAACGAATACTGAATAACCGTGTCAAATAATTTTATTCGTAGCAGCAAACAAACCGATACTTTCTGTCACATTAAAGGTGTGATGAGCAGTATTTGGCGCTGCTGTCTGCAGGTGAAATTTCTTAGTATCCGTCCGATGGACATTAAGTAATAATTTCAAAGCCCAGTAGACTTTCAAGTGTTTAACATATATTTTGTTCAAGTAGTCCTCAGTGGTATTTGTTATGAATGAAAAGTAGTGCATTTACGATTTTGGCATGTGTGTATTTTTTGGAAAATCATCAAACTTCTAACAATTGGACTTGAACTGTAGATAGTGATGGAAGAAATTGTTAGGCGATGGACTGCTTGCAGAAATGGCCCTGGGCAAAGTACTCTTTTGCACATTGCAGGAAACAAAATTGTATAAAAAGATGAGGCATGAGTTTGGTGTGTAGACAGGCAGAACACAAGTGACGGATCAGTCTGATGCTGTCACTACTACATGCACAATACACGTGATGAGTCAGTCTGGTAGTTGGATTGGTGGGGGAAAATCATTATTTGTGAGTGATAGATCAATATAATTGTGCATTGAACAATAGTGATGAGTCATTAATAGTTATGATGGAAGTAACAGGTTACTAACCCAAATAACACTAAATTACTTTTGTTACATTTATTTGGAAACATGTATTCATAATAGATGTTAGTTATTACAACAATGTTGCATTTTTTGCGGGTAACTTTTCAGCTTGTGCATAACGGTCCATTCTTCTGAGAGGACGCCATCATTAAGTCCGTATTCTGAAAAAAAGTCACATGTTTAATTGATGTGAAATATTACAAAACAAGAAATCATATTGTATGCAGCTCTTCTGCCTCTTTTTCATTGTTTTCTCATCCACTGGCAAATCAGCACTGTAATGTTCTTTGCCATTCTACAGGGATCCGCATTCTGTAAACTCACAAGTCACCCTTCCCAAGTGGCAACCTACTTGTTGGTCTCAAGAGCAGCTATCTCTACTCCACGACGAAACACGAGGAGATCTATGTCAACAGGACGCCGTATCCCAAACCATTTTTCACTACAAGTTTAACCTGCTAACCAACACTGTTACCTCCACACCAGTATATGTACACAAACCGAATTGGCGTTTCTCTAATAAATTGTTTACATCCAAGTCTCCTAATATAGGGAAGCATGGACTCATTTACAGAATGATATTCGTTTTAGTTTAATCCAAGAACCGTATTTAGTACATTATTTGTGCTCGTGATATAGGACAAGGGGAAACGTAACTAATTTATGAATGAAAGTGCAGGATAGTATAAATTGACATATTGCTGAGTTCCTAACTTGACAGCAGAGGTCATTAAGTGAGACTACATGAAAAACACAAAGTAAATTATCTTGCGAATTGACATAAAACACAATAAATAATATTTGGTGAATTAGGTTTACTTATTACAACTATACCTTAAATGTATTTAACATTGGTAGACATTTTTAATAAGAAGGCATACAGTTATACAGCGTAACGCCAGTACAATGTACTCCTCTTTTGCATAGGTTTGTACTTACTGTGTTCACATATAGGATTAACTAGTTTCATATGCATGTCTATCATGGCTGTTTGAATAGGTTTCGTTTTTGTAAGATGCTAACTTTTGCAATGATTAGTATTTTGTATACCTCGAAACGATGCTGAGGAAGTGTTTTCAGACTTTTGAAAAGGAGTCTGTAGGAATCCTTGCATTTAGCTTTATGGAGTGAAAGCTAACTGATACAATTTATCGAGAATTTATGATGAGTCTGTTGGTTCTGAACCACTGTGCTAACCTCTGCATATCTGATGTTACCGTTTGATGCATATTTTCTTCGCTGTGTCACTATGGTTTCTGTTGTGTCGATTCCCTAAGGTCTCGACACAATGAGTGGCTAGGTGCACGCGAAACTAACGCAGACGGGCGTAAATTCTGAAACAGGAGACTGGATGAAAAACTATAAAGAAAAGAATAGAGATTTTAATATACTTAACTTTAATGTAGTCTTGTTCTTGTTGAAATACATCTCTTGCATAGTAGTAAGCAATTAGCAATGATACACATGGCGCCTTGCTAGGTAGTAGCGATGGACTAGCTGAAGGCTATTTAATCTGTCTCTCGGCAAATGAGAGGAAGACGTGATACGTCTTGTCGCAAGCTATGTCGTCCGTACAACTGGGGCGAGGTCAAGTCCGTGTCTTGTGACCTGCCCTGTGGTGGCGCTACGTTTGCGAATACACAGTGGCGACACGCGGGTCCGACATGTACTACAGGACCGCGGCCGATTTAAGTTACCACCTAGCAAGTGTGGTGTCTAGCGGTGACACCACAGTTTCATAATGTATTTTATAGGTCAAGTCACAGCATAAATTGGACAGATCGCAGAACTGACCGTCGAGGACTCCATACTTGATATTAACTCAGCACCGTAAAAATTAAGATTTTTGTGTTTCACTGTCTTTGTATATTATTCCTGTAATTCTTTGACGAGTACTGAAGTTTGATTGGATCCACCATTTAGATTGGTCTCTAATTCGATAATGAATTAAGTCATGCAAGAGAATGTCATGATCAATAACATCAAAAATGAGAAAATAATCCAGATACATGTTACTTATAATTCACTGCTTTCAGTATTTCATTCAAAAAGGAAAAGACTGCTGAATGGATTGACCATACAGCCCCGAACTCATGTTGAGAGTCATTTGTTAACTTTCCCTTATCTAAGAAGTCTGTTAATCTTCCAAGGAACATTTTTACATAATTATGCTGAAGTGTGACAAAACTGAAACTGGTCTATGATCAGAAATTTCATATTTTGCACCTTCCTTACGAACAGGTGTTACTTTTACAGTTTTAGCCTATTTGGAGATGCACCCCTCTGAAGTTATGAATATACTATGTCTGCTAGTAGTTGAACAATAAATGTTGCCCTAGCCCTGATGATAGCATACGGTATCTCATCCACACCCACATAATGTTTGAGGCAATCCTTGAATGATTTTTGGAAATTCGTCAAGTGTTGCTGGATACACGAATAACGTATTTACATGAATTTTTTGATCTGCCTTTACTCTCTTACTGTGTGGCCGTTTGTTACGGAGTGTATTTATCAAATGCTGTGCTATATTTGAGGAATAATGGTTGAATGTCATGAAAGTTGTCTGGGTTCAGTTGGCTTAATATTATTCATAATCAGCTATATATTACTATGGTTAACTGACCTTGCACCCACTTCGTTTCTTATAATATGCCAGGTTGCATTAGTTTTACTCTTAGAATTACACATTGTTTTGTCATTTTCTAGCTTTTTGCTTTTGGAATACCTTTTGTTAGTATTTGTTTGTATCTTTACAAATATGTAGGAAAGTATTTTGCTTTGAGTACTCATATAATTTCCTCTACTTTGACATGATATCCTTTTGACTTTCGTGATCCACTTTTTTTTATTTGAACACAGCCGAATGTCCTGGCAAAAGCTATTTAAAAAAAACTTAAATGTGGCCATAAAATTACATTTTTCAGTGGTGTCATTATAGTTGTACACATTGGAACAATGCTCATCTTTTCATATTTTTGAACTGAAATTCCTTGGAGTGCGTCTTATCCCATAGAGTTGAGTTTCCTGCAACATTCATTATAGAAATTTGACTATAATGATCACTAAAACCCATGTTTACCGGTTGTATGTTATAGACAGATCTACATCTATTGATCAAATATTGTTAATGATAGAGGCAGACTTCCTGTTTTTCGAGTTGGTTCAGTTACAGTGGAGCTTATGTGAAGTGGGCGCTGGAATTTTTAAATATCAGTATTGAAATGACCTCAAAAAACTGTTTTTCCTTCTGATAGCGTATTTCTTCCAAAAATTTCTCCATGTGATGATAGAACACATTTTGTCTCCATCTGGCAACCTGTACATGCAAATAATGCTAGCATCTTGCCTTAGTAATTCGACTATAGACAGTTTTATACGTTTCCTCACTGGACATTTTGTCTTTCTTTTTTCTGTACTTGTTCGTTTGAAAGTAAGCTCGGTTAGTCTGTTGCTGTTTGTTTCTTCTTTTCTGTTTATATGCTGGTCCATAACTGTCTGTCTCTTCTTGTTTGGTACTTTCACTTCAAGACAGTCACTTTTTACATCTTTGTCCGTTTGTGTATGCTTTATTTCGGTAACGCTTTTTTTTAATTTTCGCCTTGTGTATGAAAGAGGCAAGCCTATGTAAATCTTTCCTGGTTTGTTTAATTGGAGACATGATCTGTACATTCGTTTCCTTCCAATCGCTCGATTTCGAAATTCACCGACAGCCACTTCCTGCACAAATTTTTAGCAGTATTCGTTTTATGTAATATGATGCCATTCACCGAATTGACATTTCCATTTAGGCCTGGAGCGTCATGTCTAAGAGGTGCTGGATGAAGTATTACGTTCATTTCCTGTGTAAGTTTCAGTATGTATTCCAGACAATCCAGTTCGCAACAGTTCGTGTCGACATGTCTGGGCTGACAAGTCCTAGTGTCTGCGCTGTGCTGGCTGTACGGTCTGTCGCTGCTGCCTTTACAATGAGATGACCCTGGCGGGCGTCTGAGCTGCGTGGACGGCCCGAACCTCATCTGTGGGTGTGCGAATGTCCACGTGACTGTTGATCCTGCATCGTTGCACAACTGACCCAGCAGGTCCAGCTTGTGTAGCAATTCTCCGAGAGTACCATTCTGCCACTCTGAGGCCCACCATGTGACCCCTTTCAGACCCCGTCTCCGCGGCATGGTTGACTGATTGCGTCACACGTCTGCAGTACACTGAGCCTTCTGGCTAAGAGCATTCGCTATGAAATGGTAGACGCAGACGGCCGTCTGGTTGCTGTGCCACTTCGCTATCTGTTGGCAGACGACGTTGAAGCCGTTGTCAGTTTGTCTACTATCCCCTAGGCGAAATATGGCGTCATCGGATCATAATCGACGTCCACTTTCCGGCGGTGTATACACGATAACATAAAGTCAAGATCCATACGAATTACAGCACACCTTGCGAGTGAACGTAATTTGAACAAGTGTATTGTGTATGGCAGAAGAGGTCCGTAGAAGATGAAGGACATAGAACATATGATGAAGATGATTTATGGTTGTAAAACACATTAAACAAAATACGATCAAGTGATTTGCTGCGAAACGTAGAGGTTATTGGACGCTCCCATCACTCTCAGTAATTTGTATTAAAAGGTCCTTAAAACGAATGCTAGTAGAAATAACTGTGGCGAAATGAAGACCACGGCCTTGGTAAATGTCTCAAGTTCTAAAGACAAACGTGGAAAATAATGTAATAACATATATCAACCCAATAGATTTGAATGAATGTGTACAAAGTTGAGATTTTGCGGTGTAGGAATTACCATCCAGAACGTACATTAAACAGCTGAACTGAGTTAAGACACTGCAACGTACTTCCTATTCCTCACAGACTGCTTCATAATAAATAAATTTTTACTTATTTTGTTTCACTTATTTTATTCCGCTTTTCATTTCATATGTTTCTATTTCCTTTTTACGTAACACTATGAATGTAAGGGTGTGTCCCAACACTTGTGTTAAATTCTGTATTTTTCTATTTACGCTCTCTCTTTAACTTTTCCAAAACACCTATTTACGGGTCTGCTTCGCGTTTCCCTATCAATCAGACACATGTCCGTGCACTCAATATTCAGCTGGTGTCAGGCTGTGCTTGTCCTGACAGTGGTATGTCGGGTGCACGCGATAAGACGTAGGGTTTTTCTCTTTTTCTTTGTTCTATTACCTAGCAGCCTTTCTATCTTCCTTTTTTTTACATTTTCCTTCGCGCTCCTGTATTGCGCTACAGATTACACGTTTTTAGTACTTTTACAGTATAGTCAATTATATATGGCCCTACACAAAAATATCGTTAATTTCCTTGAGGTGCGGATGGTACAACAGTCTTTTAAGAGTTGCAGTAGATTATCATTTAGATCAGTTCCTACTGAACTTCCCAACTAGATTAGGTAATTTCTCAAAAAGCCGCCATTGATAATAATCAAAGTTGTGATGTCACAAATCAATAACCAAAGATCTGTAAGAGTTACTGTTCCTTTTTCTAAACGTTACCACCAATCAGGATAAAAAATTCTATAAATTTTAGATCAATAGGATAGTCCGTGTACAGTCCTAACGCATCTACTGCATACTGACCGTTGCAAGGCAGTTTTCAGCGGTCCCTGTCAACGCTGACTAAACCAGCCGGCCGTCGCTGGTCAGCCCCACCTCCCACCTCGGCCGCAGATTTTCAGAGCGACAGTACTGAGTGACAGGAAGACGAGGTCTCGCCTCCGTGTTGCGAGTAGTAACGGTGTATAGAAGTACTTGCATGTATGAGAAACAGCAAGCACACGAAGACACCTAATAAGAAGAAGAGTTTCCTTTCGAGACATGAAGAGTTCTATTAATTTAAAAGTGTTACGTATAGACCATTTTGGGTTCTTGCCACCAGCCATCGCAGCTTATCTCCTTCGTTGTCTGTGTCGGTGCTGACGCCCACAGAAGGCGACGCATCGTCTGGCTACGAGGCTTCCAGACCCAACGCTGCCTTCGCTCTTCGCCACACCGTCACAGTGCGTCACTATTGTTTCCCTCTTTCCTTTCAGAGGGGCATTGCTACTAATAGTATCCTTTCTTGAAAAGTCGCCGCAACGCTTCCGTCTTTACATTACTAATTATTTTACTGCAGCGCTCCCTGTCCGCCTCCTATGCCACCTGCGCCTACGCCTTTAGTGGCTGCTGGCTCTGATCTGAAGCAGTTCATTCAGATTCAGAACCGCGAAACGCCGCAGCTGATGACTGCAGTACAGCAGCTCATTGACACACGAGCCGCTGCTGCATCAGCTCCGCCACAACAGCCAGCCACGTCCGCGACAATGCCTCCGTGCTGTTCCACCGTTCCGAACTTTCAGTGAACAACAAGAGGAATGGAACGAGCACTACGACCAGTTCGACCCTCAGTGTGCTACACATCAAGTGCAGTGTACTGTGAAACTTTCTCATTTCTTGTCAACGGGTGGCATAGGTGTTTACCAACTTCCTCAGAATCTATTCCCGAATATAACGCTGGAGTTGCTGATTTTTGAAGATTTAGTTTGTTGCCCTCAGTATTACGAGGATCAGGTACAGGTTGCTGCACCTCGTTAGAAGTTATTTCGATTTTGAGAAAAGCCCTAACTGACATACCATCAATGGGGCACTCAGCTTCAGGCTTTGACACGACAGTGTCGTTTGCAATGTAGCTGTGGACGGCAGTGTAGTGACGCAATGATTCGTGATGCAGCTATGTACAGTGTGACAGATCCTACTTTGAAACAAGTGTTACAAAATATTGAACATCAGGACTCAAGTGATAGCGCCGTGGAAAACTTTGAGGTAGCTCCCATTTGCAGTGTAACACAAAGTGAGAAACAGATACGGTCTTGCCACCAACCACCACACGCCAATGGACCACCGCGTCCTGGACAGAGTAAACAAGTGTTAATGCATATTTCTGCTGTGAAATCATGTCTACACAAAATTTTTCCTCGTGGAACGTGACCTGCCTTGCTTCTGGAATGCCAGCTCATGTGCAGTCTGCATGCTTGCAACAGAGAAAGAACTCTATCCACGTTCGCTCTCGTAAGTGTGAAGCACCTTCACATTCAGTGAATCTAGTTTTCTCTATCCGGCTACCGGTACTAGTAATGATTAAATACAGGATGTGCCTTCACCCTGCGCAAATACTGTGTAACGACAGTCAAATAAACTGTTTCTGAACTTAGTCAATGCCAGACGCTTTGTGTGACTTCAGTTATGCACTGACACTTCCGTTTCGTTGCTTAATCGTGCCACTTATGAACAGCTGGGCGCGGCACAGTTCACAAAATCTTTCACGCGACTTACTGCGGGTAACGGTCAGGACATTCCGCTACTTGGTACTGGTAGTTTACCTGCCACATTCCAGTCTCACACGAAATTAAGGACATTTACCATTCTGCTTTCACGTCACTGCGAAAATATTATTCGGTTTGATTCATTTCATTTGTTTGGTCTTCCTATTCACGACAATGTACTTTCTGTTTCTGCTTTCAACCCAAAAAGCAGTATTACTCAATTGACTGAGGGGTTACCTGATCCATATTTTGAAGGACATTCTCTTCAGTCCCGTTCTTACAGGATCTTTCTCTGGCCGCAGGGATATCGGACCTTTGATATTCAAGGTATACTTGTGAAATGGTCGTGTGGGAAAATCCCCACTTCATCGTTATCTCGGAGACGCTGTGTCCGCCAACTGTAACACCATGTACAAACTCATTTAAATCTCGATAAACCTGCCACTGGAGCAGCAGTAACCCATCTAGCATATGCGCGAAATACTTGTTGTCTTATATAGAGATTGCCGACCGCAGCGCCGTATTCTGCATGTTTACATATCTCTGTATTTGAGTACGCATGCCTATACCAGTGTCTCTGGCGCTTCATTGTATATTACGTGTTATATGAGAATTTTCACATGTAATGTATTATAACTCCCCGCTGCTTCCCAGAATTTGCGAAATTACAACTTGAAAATGACCGTGAGTTGTGAATTTTGACCCGCGTCGGGATAAGGCACCCGAATCCGAAGTAAATAATGATTATTCCGCGGGAAACAGGAGACGTTATAACTTGATCGTTGTTGAATGAGTAATTTCATTCAATAATGATCGGTAAATAAAATAATGGAAATAATTTGGAAATAAATTTTGCCAGTGGAAACTTTGACGAAAGAAATGATTAAGTTGTAAATGCAATTAATAAATCGGTCGACAACTCAACTGAAGAGTCACAGTACTGTTAAGTACGTGAATAATTGTGTCAAATATAAAGTTTACCTGTTTGTAGCGCAGTAGGTGGAACGGGATCCTTTACGTACGTGCCGTGTCAGGCTCAGTAGTCATATAAAACAATGTCATCGCAATCTAACTACACTTAAACATTAATGGGTAACTTTAAATAAGTATTTTGATAATTATTTTGTTCATAATTTGTCAGCTAAGTGCAATGATGACAACACAGATAATTATCTATCGAGATTTTGAATAATGGGCTGTTATTCTGCCTTTAAAATTAGGTACTTTGCACAGTTTCATCTACTGATAATGAAATATATTGCCAATACTTTTGAATGATGATGTTTCATTAATTGGGGGATTGTCAGGTGGAATAAGCTTTATAGTTTCATGAAATATGCTTGAACTAACTTCAGCTGAATATACATTGAAATAAATCTTAATAATCAAATTTATTACTTCAGTCCATTATTAAGTTACTACGGTTGGCGTAAGCTTATTAAGTGCAACAATTAACTACTATAACCAGTCTGAAATTTACTCTTCACCGTCTATGCAAATAATTTGATAATTGACATATTTTCTCCTGATAATGGCGTGACACACTCGGTTCAATAAGGTAAGGATCGGACGGAACCTACTTAGTGTTATTGTGGTGTGGAATGTAACTGCAGCACTTCGATTATAAAGTGCTTGTTAGTAATTGTTCAACTTCAGAGAAAAGCACAGTCACTGGCAAGCCTTCTACAATTTTATCCTACGAAAATTACGTAGATCTTACTTCCCTCGTTGTCGGTGGATAGACGGAAGTCCACGGCAGCGACACAATGTGGCAGCGGGCCTTTACTGTTGCGACATGGGTCCACAGGGCGCTTCACATTTAAGTCCTCGTTTCTTCAACACTATGCCCATTAATCCATAATACATTGCCTGGCCATGCTTCCAGATATGCCGACCATTACTCTCCCGTCGTACTTAGATCCACACACTAGCCGTTAGATGTAACACAGCTAGGAGTAGCAGCACTCGATTGTACGTCTTACCCCGAGCACGGCGTCACTGCTACTACTACCCGCTGGCGCGCTCCCGCGCCCAGCGCCACGACAATACAATCTATCTGACTTCAACGTTAACTAAATATGCGCTGACTTGCCAGTGTTAAATATTACATAATTTACACATAGTATTTGTTGTGTACATAGTTCCGCGTAGTCAGTGCGTACACAACTTTCCCACTAGAGCGCGCCCCGCTAAGCACAACAGCGCAGGCGCAGCGCTCGTCCGTCTCCGCACCACGAGATGGCGCTGCCTTAGAGACGGACCAAATTCTGCTTCCACCAATCAGCGTATTAATATGTAACGCAGCCAATGAGATTGCTGCTAATGTAGAACCTTTTCTCCTCACGGATCACACTTGCGCAGTGATACCTGAATGCGCGAGTTATTATAACGACTGTACAGACCTCCGATTAGTCAGACTGCATTAGTCAGTCTGCATTAGTCTGCATTTGTCTGCATTAGTCTGTACCTGTCTGCATTTGTCTGTACCAGTCTATAGTCAAGTTTCAGTCTGCGCCTAATAAGATTATACATTTCTCTTCATGGCTATGTACAGGAATATGATAGACACTTTGTCAAGGATCAGAGATATGTGAGAATAAGATTAATGTACCAAGACCAAAGGAACTTAGGACTGTCAATTGTAAATAGCATCCAGAATCAAGTTATGTAATATTTATATTTGTTATTATTTTAATAAATGTGTGTGAAAATTAATCAAGTTCTGTTAAAGTTGGTCACTGTCAATCTGCCACTCTAAGCGTGCAAGTGGCATTTCTATCATTTGACCTAATGGCAGAAGATAAATACGCCACGATAAGACCACGAGATATATTGCTGACACTCATCTACTTCGTTAGAGCGACAAGTCAAATAATCTGACGGTGTGTGTACTGAAGGTCTTACAGTACGCACACCACAGTATTTACAATATATTTGTATTTACAATACGAAAATTAGATTGCTATTGCGCGGCCTTGTGCACTCCTTTTGTTACAGAACTTTTATATTTTGCGTGCCCGCATGTTATCCACGTCCAATAGGCACCTCTTTCACCACTATCATTCCCTGCACTTTAGTTAGTGTCCACTTTAATATATATATCCACCTGTAACTTAAATAAACAGTCATAGGCCATTTGCATTTACTGACAATACACAGTGTACACTCTTAATATTAATTACAATAGACGTCATTTTTCATGTTACTTTACAAATCACAAATTATATCACATAGCTAGTAAATAAAACCTAATTATCTTGTTCATTACTATACTCTACTATTTACATTAGTGTCCGTTATATACACACATACTTTTCATACCACATCAATGACTTCAGTCATTCTTAATCAAACAGTGTATGAATACATCATCGCAAAAAATTTAATCATTTCTTCTCTGATAGAGCTTCAAGTCTATTATGTTCCTCACCCCTAACCTTTTGCCTGACTGTGGGTACACTAGGTAGAAAGCGTTAGGGTGGGGAATACTTTCGATTCTAAACGGCCCATTCCAAACGGCCCATTATAAACAAATTTAAACTTCGCTATTTCATTGTCGATTTCACTCGATTTTTCGTGAGTTTTCACTAGGACTTTGTCTCCTCCTCTAAATTTCACTGGCTTCAGATTCTCATCGTGCCTCTTAATCCGAGCCTCAGCACGTTTCTTCATCTTTTCTCTCATTTCTTTCTGTAGTGGACTGACAAGGCAGCCAGTCCACAGTGAAGTAGCCGAAAGGGCACGCGTCAACTCACGCCGTCTGGCGTGAAGTCTAGAACAGGATAAGTTATGAATGTGATAAAGAAAAGAACGTAGCTACTAGAACACTTAACTTTTATATTGTCCTTTGGTATACAGCATTCTTGATGATACAAGTGACTATCTTGAGATACATGCAATGGTACAATTGACGCCTTGCTAGGTTGTAGCCATTAACTTAGCTGAAGGCTATTCTAACTGTCTCTCGGCAAATGAGAGAAAGGCTTCGTCCGTATAGTCGCTAGCAACGTCGTCGTACAACTGGGCCGAGTGCTAGTCCGTCTCTCTAGACCTGCCGTGTGGTGGCGCTCGGTCTACGATCACACAGTGGCGACACGGGGGTCCGACATGTACTAATGGACCGCGGCCGATTTAAGCTACCACCTAGCAAGTGTGATGTCTGGCGGTGACACCACATTCCTCCCCCGCAAATCGGCGAACGGTCGTGTTATAAGGCTTCCGCCCGCCGTGGGGAGAACCCCCTGTTGACGTATGCGATGAGGTGGGGAGCCTAACAACAGGCGAGGCTGTGCCACCCGCACCCGGCCATTCGGTCCAAGGGGACCTAGGAAACGCCTGAAAACCTAGTCCAGGGTGCACGTCAAGATGCGGAGTATGCGCCCGTAGAGAGAGAGGAGGGGCCGAAGGGTCGACCTCCATGTGGTCGGGGCACCCGACGGGCGTAGACGACATCTGGTCCGGAGCGATCGGCGGCGCGTGACACAGGGAGGCGCCATGCGCTGGCAGCGACGCGTCCACTGCGGGTGGCGCCGGCGGGAGAACAGGCGGCGGCGGCGGCGCATCGCCATGAGGCAAAATGGAAGGCAGCGTCGGTAACACCTGGGGATGAGGCGAGCCAGTAGATGGGTCCCCAGGGCGCTGACCGGACGGCACCGTCGCTGAAAGCAGACAGGGAGCGGCAGAACCCAGGCGACGACAGAGGCGCAGCTGATTGAGATGCCGACGCACCTCACCAGAGGCCCCCAAAACCAAATACATCGCGCGGCCGAGGCAGCGAAGAATGCGCCCTGCGAGCCGACGCCGTGAACCGCGATAGTTGCGATAGAATACAACGTCGCCAGGAGCAAAAACAGTAGTCTGCTGCTGCACAGGAACCTGATGCGGCGGATGCAGCAAAGACATCAAGGTTCAATGAGGACGACCGTGGAGCAGCTCAGCCGGCGAGCGACCATCGCGGGGCTGAGAGCGACACGAGGACAAAAAGAGCAATAACGCGTCCTCCCTAGAATGCGACTCTTGCAACTTCAACATCTGGGACTTGAAAGTCCGGACCAATCGTTCAGCGGCACCGTTTGACTGAGGCGAAAACGGCGCGGATGTCAGATGTTGAATACCATTGGCCTTGCAGAAAGACTGAAATTCTGCGGACATGAATTGTGGGCCATTGTCGGAAACAATAGTCTGTGGAAGACCTTCAATGCAAAAGATAGCAGACAATGCTTGGATTGTGGCAGAGGGCGTCGTGGAAGACATCCGGACAACAAAAGGAAAATTACTGAAAGAATCGACCACAACCAACCATCGAGCATTCCAGAATGGACCAGCAAAATCGATATGTAAGCGATGCCAAGGGGAAGTGGCTTTCGGCCATGCAAAGAATTTCCGCGGTGGTGCGGATTGTTGTTCGGCACACGCCATGCAAGAAGATCACATATGCGTAATCGCAGCATCGATTCCGAACCAAGTACAGTGCTGACGAGCAAGTTGTTTCGTTCGCACTATACCCCAATGTCCTTGGTGAAGAAGCCGTAAGACAGAGGACTGTAACGAACGTGGGGCCACGACTCTGGATTGATCATTATCCGAACGCAACAACAAAACACCACGTCGTACAAAAAGTCTCTCCTTGTGAGCAAAAAATCGGCGAACCAGCGGATCCTTGATCCGTGACTTTGACAAGGGCCATTGCGTAGCAAGAAAACGCAAAACAGTAGCAAGGACAGGGTCAGCCGCTGTGGCTGTAGCTACACGAGGAAAATCAATCGGAAACGATCTCACCACGTCATCGGTTTCCGCATCAATGAACATGCAAGCTTGTGATTCGAAATCGTTTAATGTTCTCGCGACCTCATCACGCAATGCGTGGGGAACATTGCGCGCTCTGAAAAATTTCAGTTGCGCGTTTACTTTCAGTTCCAAATGTGCTTCATAGTTCTTAGCGCAACCAAGGCCCGGTGCAAAAATGTCTGCAAATTCTTCACAAAGACGAGAAACACTGGCGGAAGGCACAGTCTGGTTCACTGATAGGACCTGATTTACGATAGACAAGTTAAACAACTGAAATAAATCTAAACCAAACAAGTTCACTGCCCTAGAAGAACGAAGAACGTAAAATGACACAAGTTTTGTTTGTCCCTTGTATGTGGCAAGAAGGCTGCACTGTCCTAACACAGGTATCTGCTGTCCTAAATAACTATTGAGCTGAACATTTGCGGCACGCAACGGAGGTTCGCCCAATTGTTTGTATGTGTCGTGATTGAGCAATGAAACTGCAGCTCCGGTATCGAGCTGGAATGGTATCACTTTGCCTTCAAAGTCCAAGTCTACAAAAAGTTTATTGTCCTGCTGACGACAAGAGCGACTTTCACGTGCAATTTGAACAGATACAGGTACAGAAGCACTTGGGACTTTACGGGATTTCCGGCGACGTCGACGCACACTTTTTGTGGGACGAACACAGTCACTGTTAGATAAAGTATGTGCGGGACTAACACAGTCACTGTTAGATAAAGTGGCACTGGACGGGGTGGAATTAACTACATGAATGTCCATGGGCGAAGGTCCACGAGCCTGATTGTCCTTGGTTCGATTCCGGCGCGAAGCAAAGGGCCTGGAATGGTTGTGATTGTCTGATCTGAGCTTTTTCTGGCAAACACTTTGAACATGGCCTTTCTTATTACAGAAAAAGCAAATAGCTTGGCGTGACGGGCAATTGTCACGCGAATGTCTAGTTGCTCACCGCGGGCATGATTTTAGCATGGCATTGGCATGCTTACGCGGTACACGTGTTTGCGAGCTAGGCGGCAGCTGCGCGGACGTGCGCGAGGGCCGTCTAACGTTCCGTGCTGCGCGCCCGGCGGGCCGGTTAATGTGACACACTGCTGGCGAAGTTTCAAATGATTCCTGAGCAAAGTCAAGTGTGTCTTGCCTATACAATATGTCTATCACTTGTTGAAGGGAGGGATTAACGAGTTTCAAAATCTGTTCCCGTATGCGAACATCAGAAACGTTCTGTGCTATTGCATCACGCACCATAGTATCTGAATAAGGGAGTCCACAGTCACATTCAAATGCACACTCCCTAGTAAGTCCTTGCAATGTGGCAACCCACTCCCTATTAGTCTGACCGGCCGTACGTTTTGTACGAAAGAACGTATACCTTTTTGCAACTACATTAACTGTTTCCTTGAAATAGGCATCTAAAGCAGACAAAATTTCTTCGTAGGACAGAGTTGCGACGTCGCGTCGGGGAAACAATTTCACTATCACACGGTAGGTGGACACACCTACACACTAAAGCAAAAACGGCTGCCGCTCATTACCTTGAATTCTGTAGGCGGCGAGATGAAATCCAAATTGTCGGGACCATTCCGTCCATGTTTCTTGAGTTGAATCAAAATTACAGAATGAATGTGATAAAGAAAAGAACGTAGCTACTAGAACACTTAACTTTTATATTGTCCTTTGGTATACAGCATTCTTGATGATACAAGTGACTATCTTGAGATACATGCAATGGTACAATTGGCGCCTTGCTAGGTTGTAGCCATTAACTTAGCTGAAGGCTATTCTAACTGTCTCTCGGCAAATGAGAGAAAGGCTTCGTCCGTATAGTCGCTAGCAACGTCGTCGTACAACTGGGCCAAGTGCTAGTCCGTCTCTCTAGACCTGCCGTGTGGTGGCGTTCGGTCTACGATCACACAGTGGCGACACGCGGGTCCGACATGTACTAATGGACCGCGGCCAATTTAAGCTACCACCTAGCAAGTGTGCTGTCTGGCGGTGACACCACACTTTCTTCTGAATAATGTCTACATCTTGTCTGAGTGGAAAATCAATTATTTCATCTACTACACCAAACATAATTTCCTCAGGTGTGAACCCTGTATTTTCATGAGATAATGTATTCATAATCCTTTCAACATCTCCTACATACCTTCCTCAGGCTTTGTGGTTGTTGTAGCAGTATGTTCGAAAGTATCGTCCTAATTCTCGCATATACTGCTCCGAAGGGTTACTGGAGGGGTGATATGCCAATATGTGAATAACCTCTATTCCTCTTTCTCTCATCCCCTCATTCCAAATTTTGGAAATAAATTGTGGTCGGTTATCGGACAATATCGCCTTTGGTACACCTATCTTGACAAAATAATCTTCACTGAATTTACTGAATACTGCCTTGGCCATAGCCTTACGCAAAGTATATAGCTTTACAAATGTTGAAAACGTGTCTAACACGACCAAAATGTATGCAAAATTACCATATGTCTTCGTTAAAGGACCGTAAATGTCCGTTGCTAGAATTTCCAAATTATCCTTCGGTTGAATACTTTGCATTCGGCCAGGACTTGCCGCATTCGTTACTTTTACCTTCTGACATCGGTCACAAGTACGGATTCTGTTAGCCACTTTCCTATTCATATTACCGAAGGTAATGGACTCTGATGTTTTGTCAACACATTTCTTTTCCCCGCAATGACTAAACGCTATGTGGAAATAGTCAATTACTTCGCACACATATTTACTTGGCCATCTGACACGCCACTCCTCTCTTTCTGCATTCTTTCGTGAATATAAAATACCCTTATGTATCTTATAATATTTCCTCAACTTCTCACCTTTCTCATCTTTTGCGTCGTAACCTGTTTTTACCAGTTTCAGACACTGGTCTTCATTCTGATAATGTCGCATATTTTTACACAGATTCTCCACCTTCTTTTTCCCTTCCACGTCTTTGAAATACATAACTTTAAATACACCTTCCGTACTATCTTTATCTACTACTCCTTCAGGGTCACACGGTAACCTTGACAATGCGTCAGCTACGCAATTGTC
The DNA here is from genome assembly GCF_023898315.1 of Schistocerca nitens. Classification (NCBI taxonomy): domain Eukaryota; kingdom Metazoa; phylum Arthropoda; class Insecta; order Orthoptera; family Acrididae; genus Schistocerca; species Schistocerca nitens. Next base: position 35,006,383 of record NC_064617.1, read on the forward strand.
TACTCCCTGCGCATGACAAATTTCGACATCAAATTGTTGGATGTACAACGCCCATCTTTTCAACCGGTCGTGTAATAAACGACATGTTTTTAGAAACGTCAAAGCTTTATGGTCAGTGTGCACAATCACTTTAAGCCCCCATAAAAAAAACTTAAAAATTTTTTAAATCCCCAAACAATGGCTACCACCTCTTTCTCTGAAACGGTATAATTTCTTTCGTATTTAGTCAAAGTCCTGCTCGCAAAAGCAATGGACCGACACTCCTTGGTATCGTCCTCTCCTACTTCTTGGAAAATGTGCACCGCAATTCCGTAATCACACGAGTCTGTCCCCATGTGAAATGGCATTGCTAAATCCGGGTGATACAGTACTATTTCCTTCACAAGCTCATCTTTCAATCTCTCAAAAGCTCTTTGACTCTTCTCGTTCCAAACAAAGGGATTATTTTTCTTTAACAAGTCGCACAAATCGGGATTATTGAACGCTTGCCCTTCAACATATTTACGATAAAAATTGCAAAGACCCAGGAAAGCTTGTAATTGTTTTTTGATTCTCGGTGGCGGACAATTTCTTATCGCCTACATTTTTTTCGGATCTTTGAATTTTTAAGGAACGTTATAACAACTTCAGGAATAACCAATGTCCTTCTTCACAGACTCGAACTTCTTTAATTCCAACATCATCCCTCCGTGTCTTAATGCTCGAAATACTTCATTCAAGAGCTCGCAATGTTCCTCCCATGATGACGTCGCTATCAGCAGGTCATCAACATAGATTGTAATGCGGGAACTCAGTTCTTTTCCCAGTACACTGTCGAGCGCTCGGATAAACACCGACACAGACGTGTTCAATCCGAAGGGGATAACTTTATACTTTCCTGCAAAAAGGAATGCTGTCAGTTTCCGTGAGTCCTCTTCGAGGCTTATCCGCCAGTATCCAGCTGTCATATCTAGGGCTGTCTTGTACCGTACATTATGAAATTTCTGCAACACATCATCTAAACACTCCGGACGGTCCGTCTCGATCTAAGCGAGCGGGTTATTATATTGGCTCTTAGAACGTTCAATAATGCCCCATTCTTCCATGCGGTTTATTTCTTGCCGCACCGCTTCCCTCCGAGCTATCGGCACCTGATAAACCGGCCCAAAAAACGACTCGTCGAGAATCGTATCGATCTTATATTCAAAATCCCGCACGTGACCTGGTTTATCCGAAAATACTTATTTGTTGTTAATTAAAATGTCATATCATTGATTTTTCTGTTCGTTAGTGACTCCCGAAATATTTTCGACGATCGCTGCAAATTCGTCTTCAGACGGCGACATCATGTTTGTATTCCTAACATGATGACACTCTAACCCTCCACTCAGACCTTCATTCATTGGTGATGTAATTATGTTCAATCTCGTCTCGTTAATGTCAATTTCCTGATCAGCATCATCAAAACTCATTTCTAATTTAAACTCTCCTACCAAACACATCATAATCTTTCTGTCACAATCTATAATCACTTTATACTTCGTCATCCAATCCATGCCTACAATCATCTCTATGCTTAATTGTGGCACTGCTAAAAAGTCATATTCCATCGCAACATCCTTAACACAAAATTGCATCAGATCCTGCGTCTTAATTGGTTTGCTACAGACACCTGTAGCACCTATCACTTTTATTCCCGTAACAGGCCTTTCTACCACCTCCGCTACGGCCTTAATCCGTTCGTAAAATGACGGCGAGATTACACTAATGTGGCTGCCACTGTCAATCAAACTTTGAACTTCCATACCGTATACTTTACTAGGTATCATTATCTGGTCACATATTTTTGCTTCCTTACTTTTCTCTTCCCACAATAAATCTATTTCAACTTCGAAATCACTCCATAAAGCATCGTTTCTCTCAATTATTTTATCTAGTTTTTTTTTGCTTCTTCCCCTACTACTTTCTTTCGTTTGACACAAAATATGATTTACGTCATCTGTATAAAACTGTTTGGCGGGTTTATTCTCACTAATATTATTACCTGGGTATATCACATCTGCTTTGACCTCGTATGGGCTGTAACCGCTTGTTTCGTGCACCAAACTCATCACGCTGTCAGAAGTTGCACCTTCGGTCGGCAGTGAACGGCGCTCCTCAGTTAGGTCAGATCCGTCGAATTTGGCTGTCTCGGAAATGGCATTCCTACTTCTTTCACCTACCCGCACGTCACGTGCCCCTTCATCATTAATGACGTAAATTATCTCATCACTGTTATCCATTTTATTCTTATTAACTTCATTTCTTCCACGCAGCGTCTCTGTAAGGTCGCTCGCCTCCTTGCTACTCTTCACCCTTTTCCTTCTTCCTCCACTAAAAACTATTTTTCTATCCCTTTTCCATTCTTCTACACCTTCATACATGTTGCTCATTTGTAGTAGCCATCCTCCTTCATTGCCTAATTGCTTCACATCAACATGCGCCTTTTCGACCGGACTCTGACCTCTCATCGGCGCCGCCGTACTTCCCGTACGCGCCGCACCTGGTGTCGCTTGTTTACTACTGCTGGCGACACAGCCCGTATACTCAGGTCTTTACCCTCTGCCTGTTTTTCATATTTTTGCTTTCTTACGTAAACTCGCTCGCGTTTGTCTGTGTTCTCACCGCTCAAACAGTTCCATTGTTTCTTTGGTCGGGGCCGCGCGCCGCCACCCGCACCAGTCTGCCCCGTCACGCTGTTCGTTTCCCGGACAACGGTGACCAAAATGTTGCCAGTTGTGGCTTCCCCACGCGCGACCACCCCTTACTCTCCTCCCCCGGTCTACTCGAGTAAATCTCACGTCATATTCATTACGTCTTTCGTTATTTTGGTGACTGTTATAATTGTTCCTACTCTTATTATTATGACCGCCGCGGTGGAGCCGATTGTTACCGTCTCGGTACCACGCGTCAATGTCACCAACTTTCTTCAAAAGGACTGTTTTACTATTTTCATCCATTAAGTAGCCTCGGACACTCCATGGTAATTTTCCGCGTAGTATCGTCAGCATACTTCTTTCCGACATCCGTCCCTGAAAAAATCGTTGAAAGGGCTCTGAGCACTATGGGACTTAACATCTGAGGTCATCAGTCCCCTAGAACTTAGGTTAGTTAGGTTTAAGTAGTTCTAAGGACATCACACACATACATGCCCGAGGCAGGATTTGAACCTGCGACCGTAGCAGTCGCGCGGTTCCGGACTGAAGCTCCGTCCCTGAACTTACTCGACTTTTTTGAATAAGTCTTCACAGTATGACTTCATGTTTGTATTTTTACTTGGCCGGTAAGGAGAAGCTTGCATAAATTCTTGCAAAATTTCACCCTGCTTATCCGCGGACCAGTATTTATCTTCGAACTTAATTAGAAATTCCTCCAATGTCCGACAATTGTCCGTTGTATGGACGACCAGTTAATCGCGTCTCCGAATAATTTAGTCCTCGCAGTTCTAATCCTGTCTTCTTCGGGTAACGCGGACGGAATTATTTTCCTGCACGCGTCCATGAATATAACGGGGTGGACCCCTCCTTTGGGATCGAATTTCTTGGTTTCAAAAGTCACATGGCTAGGGTATGCCCCACCCAACGCGAACGTAGCTGTCCAATTTTTTTACATTTTCACTTGCTCTTTGATTCTATTGGTTTCGGACCTCAAACTCTCTGCTTCTGTATTTTTAAACTCCACGAGTTTGTGGCCCACCCCGACCTCTAACGATCGCGTTTTATCGTGTACTTCCGTATTAATTGCGATTACCGTCTCATTTAATTTCCTTTCTGTTTCATCTTGAACCTTCACGATCTGTCCCTTCAGGGTACTGACTGACCGATCTAGTTCGTTTCGGATTTTCGCTTGTTCGTCAGTGACCACTTTAATTTCCTGGTCTACCTTTTTCTTCAGATCATTACATATTAAGCTGACATCGTCCGTAAGCCTACTGCTAACCGCGTCATACAATTCCTCTCTTTGCTTTTTAATTTCATTGCTGACTGACTTCTTTAATGCTTCCATCTTATTATCAAGTTTACTTTCTAACTCGTTAACATTTTTGGATAATTTTTCGTCCATTCTCGTAGCCTTAGTTTTAATTTTCCCACCAAGTTCACTTTTCAACAAACCCATATTACTATTCACATTGTTCAGATCACTTTTCACTTCAGTTCTCATCCAACCCATCTCATTATGCATTTCACTTTTCATCGATCCTATCATCTGAAATAATTTATCCCAATTATTTGGTTCCAAACTACCTCCCATATTTGTTACTGGTTGCGCAACAATGTCCGTCACACCTGGTACGTGTTTCATACGTGTCTCAAATTTAATTTATATTATTATCCTCAGTAAACATATTTTCATAATTTTATTGATATGAGTCATTGATATCTTGCTTTATTACTACATGGCTCATATCTGCATTAGTTGAGCTACCTAGCCCACTATCGTTACTCATCTCAGCATCAAACAATGCTGACCGTGACTCAGGCATTTGTAGTTTCCGTTCCACTTGCATTGTCGAGTTTAAGATTTTGCTATTGTTCAGCCAAATTTTCCATTGATAATTTCTTAGTTTTTTAAAGAATTCTAATTCTTCTATGTTCGGGCAGCTGGACAATCCAAAGGTTGGAAATATCCTGTCCCGCGTCGCCACGTATAACTCCCCCCTGCTTCCCTGGATTTGCGAAATTACAAGTTGACAATGACTGTGAATTGTGAATTTTGACCCGCGTCGGGATAAGGCATCCGAATACGAAGTAAATAATGATTATTCCGCGGGAAACAGGAAACGTTATAACTTGATCGTTATTGAATGAGTGGTTGGTTTGTGGGATTAAAGGGACCAGACTGCTGCGGTCATCGGTCCCTTTTTTTAAAAACCAAAAACACCCACAGAGAATAAAAAACGAACAACAGAAAAGATGGCAGACGACACAGGACAACAAAGACACAGACATAGATCAGACAAAACGAATTAAAATGACACAGTGTGACGGTGGTTCGCCGACCATGGAGAAAGAAAGGAAACGCCAACCACCGAAAAATATATTAAAAACTCAGTCTAAAACCGTAGGACAAAGGCCAGAATCAATACTAAATAGAGATAAGCAGAGCAAATGATAAAAGCCCCCTGCCCGAATAAAACGCAAAACTAAACCTGCCATAGCAGAGTCATCAGTTAAAAGGGCAGGGAGCGTATCAGGCAGCGCAAACGTCTGTCTGAGCACAGCTAAAAGTGGACAGTCCAACAAAATGTGGACCACTGTCAATGCCGAGCCGCAGCGACATAGAGGGGGGTCCTCACGGCGCGAGAGACTCGCAAGGAGGAGCGCCACACAGTCGTCGTATCCTTGACGGCACGGAGTTTGTTAGGGGTGGTCAGACCGCGCCATTCATCGTCCCATAGCGCGAAAACTTTGCAGCGTAATACTGCTCACAAATCAGTTTCCGGGAGGCCAACGTCCAGAGATGGTTTACTGGTGGCCTCTTTCGCCAGTCGATCAACATTTTCATTGCCGGGTATCCCAACATTGCCAGGGTCCACATAAAGACCACAGATCGGCCGCAACGGGCAAGAGTGTGCAGGGACTCCTGGACAGCCATTTCCAGACGAGAGCGAGGGAGACACTGGTCGATGGCTCGTAAACTGCTCAGGGAGTCGCTACAGATAACGAAGGACTCACCTGAGCAGGATCGGATATTCTCTAGGGTACGAAAGATGGCGACCATCTCAGCAGTAAAAACGCGTTAGAGCATAACCGACCCGACCAGCAACCATCTAATCGTCGGTGTATACAACGCCAGAGCCCTGATACATGACTAGGATAGAATAAAAGCGGCGGCGAAAGGCCTCCGGAGGGACTGAGTCCTTCGGGCCCTGTGTCAAGTCGAGCCGAAGGCAAGGGCGAGGAACACACCATGGGGGTGCACGCAAAGTGGCCCGGAAAGGAGGTGGAACCGGGAAAACACCAAGCCCGGAGAGAAGCTCTTTGACGCGGACCGCGAACGTACTACTTGACCGTAGCCGACGTTCTGGCGGATGGACGACCGATTGCGGAAGCAGAAGACGATAATTTGGATGCCCGGGCAAGCTAAAAACATGTGCAGCATAAGCGGCCAGTAAACACTGGCGCCGTAACCGCAGTGGAGGGACACCTGCCTCCACGAGTAAGCTGTTCACAGGGCTGGTCCGGAAAGCACCAGAAACAAGGCGTATCCCGCTGTGAAGAATTGGGTCCAGCACCCGCAACGCCGAAGGGGATGCTGAACCATAAACCAGGTTCCCATAATCAAGACGAGACTGCGTTAGCGCCTGTTAGAGCCGTAAGAGGGTAGATCGGTCGGCGCCCCACCTGGTGTCGCTCAAGCATCGCAGAGCATTAAGATGCCGCCAACACATCTGTTTAAGCTGCCGAGTATGAGGCAGGCAAGCCAACCGGGCATCAAAAACCACACCCAAAAACCTATGTGACTCCGCCACAGCAAGAAGTTCGCCATCAAGATAAAGCCGCGGCTCCGGGTGAACAGTGCGCCGCCGGCAGAAAAGCATAACGAAGGGTCTTGGCTGCTGAAAACTGGAACCCATGAGCTACAGCCCAAGACTGCGCCTTGCGGATAGCGCCCTGCAGCTGACGTTCAGCAGCTGCAATGCCAATAGAGCTATAGTAAAGGCAGAATTCGTCAGCATACAGGGCAGCGGAGACAGACGTTCCCACCGCTGCAGCGAGCCCGTTAATTGCAATTAAAAACAGGCAGACACTTAAAAGAGATCCCTGTGGCACCTTGTTCTCCTGAATTCGGGAGGAACTAAGAGAGGCCGCGACTTGCACGCGGAAGGTACGATGCGACAGAAAATTGCGTATGAAAATCGGCAGCGGACCTCGAAGACCCCAATCATAAAGTGTAGACAGGATATGATGGCGCCACGTCGTATCGTACGCCTTCCGCATGTCAAAGAACACAGCGACGAGGTGCTGACGGTGGGCAAAGGCTGTACGGAAGGCAGAGCGGCCTTTTCGGAACCCACCCTGAGACTCGAGTATCCAACTCAATCGCCGGCTCACCATCCGTTCGAGAAGCTTGCAAAGAACGTTGGTGAGGCTAATGGGGCGGTAGCTGTCCACCTCCAATGGGTTCTTGCCAGGTTTCAAAACGGGGATGATAATGCTTTCCCGCCATTGCGACGGAAATTCACCCTCGACCCAAATACGATTGTAAAGAGCGAGGAGGCTTCGCTTGCAGTCCACTGAAAGGTGTTTCAGCTTCTGACAGTGGATGCGATCTGTCCCAGGAGCGGTATCAGGGCAAACGGCTAGGGCACTGTGAAATTCCCACTCACTGAATGGAACATTGTAGGTTTCAGGATGGTGGGTGCGAAAAGAAAGTCTCCGACGTTCCCTCTGCTCTTTAATGGAGCGGAATGCCAGTGGGTAATTCGCAGAAGCGGAACTCAGAGCAAAATGCTCTGCCAAGCGGTTGGCAATGACGTCGGAGTCAGTACAATCTACTCCATTCAGTGAGAGCGCAGGGACGCTGACGAGGGTCCGACAGCCATAGAGGCGTCGAATCTTCGCCAATGGTGGACACATACCGCTCCCAGCACTCCTGCTTGCGTTGGCGAATGATGCGGCGGGCCCGCGCACGGAGCTGTTTAAGGGCTACGAGGTTTTCTAAAGATGGATGCCGCTTGTGACGCTGGAGCGCCCGCCGGCGTTCTTTAATCGCCTCAGCAATCTCAGGCGACCACCAAGGCACAACCTGTCGCCGACGGGACCCAGAAGAACGGGAAATGGCACATTCTGTGGCAGTTACGATGCCGGTGGTGTCAGAGTGCACCACCGCATCAATGGTGTCATTAGAAAGAGGCTCAATAGCGGCAATGGAGGAGAACAAATCCCATTCAGCCTTATTCATAGCTCATCTGCAAGGGCGCCCAGAAGAGTGACGTGCCAGCGTGAGACGGATCGGAAAGGGGTCACTGCCACACAGGTCGTCATGCACACTCCATTGGACAGACGGTAAGAGGCTAGGGCTGCAGATCGAAAGGCCGATGGCAGAGTATGTGCTGTGTGCCAAACTGAAGTGTGTGAAGGCACCATTATTTAAAGTCAAAAGATCGAGCTGTGCCAATAAATTCTCAACGGTGGCGCCTCGACCTGTTGCAACTGACACACCCCACAGAGGGTTATGGGCGTTGAAGTCGCCCAGTAACGAGAAAGGTGGCGGCAATTGGGCAATCAGCGCAGCCAGGACATGCTGTGGGACATCACCATCCGGTGGAAGATATAGACTGCAGACAGTAACAGCCTGTGGCGTCCACACCTGAACAGCGACAGCCTCTAAAGGTGTTTGTAGAGGGACGGACTCGCTGTGAAGAGAGTGAAGGAGGGTGAAGGCTGATAAGTTGTCAGAGCTCGGCTAGATGATGGAAGAAACTGCTGCAGTTCCACTGGAGGATGATATTGTCCATGGCTCAGAAAGGCGTGAAGGGACTGGGAAGGCAGTTTACGACGCTTGTTCACTCGCTGCCACCGATTTAGTACCAGCGCGAGTCACATCCATGGAGTCTGAGGGACCGGCGAGATCCAGGACTTCAGCAGACGCCAGAATGTCGACCTCATCCTCAGACGCGGAGCTTGTAGGGACGGGTGCCACCGCACTGTCGTGATTTTTACGAACCTTTTCTTATTCTGTGTCTCTCTCTGTGCCTTGGGTGGATCATGCTGGGAGGGTTTCACTGGGTCAGTCTCAGGGATTGACGACGACCGGGAGGCTCGACGACCAGTGACCGGTGGTTGTTTGAGACACTTGCGAGTGTCTGCTTTTAAACCGGCCGGATCTTGCGAAGGGAGGTCCCCAAGGGACCCCTTCCCGGCGAGAGGAGCCGAAGAAGTCTTACGCCTCTCCAGCTGGGAAGGGGGAACTGATGTCCCCGACGGTTGGGGGGTGTTGCTCCAGGACTAGACGGAGCGGGAGCAACAGGGAGTGAAGTGCCCCCCACCATCAAATGGTTCAAATGGCTCTGAGCACTATGGGACTCAACTGCTGTGGTTATCAGTCCCCTAGAACTTAGAACTACTTAAACCTAACTAACCTAAGGACATCACACACATCCATGCCCGAGGCAGGATTCGAACCTGCGACCGTAGCAGTCCCACGGTTCCGGACTGCGCGCCTAGGACCGCGAGACCACCGCGGCCGGCCCCCCACCATCAAGGGGGCAGGAGTGGTCCTCTGGCTCTGATGGCTGACGGTGTGAGATGCAGCAATGGGAACTGTAGCAGGAGTGACAGTGGCAGCATAAGAGGACGTCATGCTGACTGGATGAAGTAGTTCAAATTTACGCTTAGCCTCAGTGTAGGTCAGTCTATCCAGGACCTTGTATTCCAATATTTTACGTTCTTTTTGTAGAATCTTACAGTCCGGCAAACAAGGGGGATGGTGCTCTCCACAGTTGACACAGATGAGAGGCGGGGCACATGGAGTATCAGGATGGGATGGTCGACCACAATCGCGACATATGAGGCTGGAAGCACAGCGAGAAGACATATGGCCGAACTTCGAACACTTGAAGCACCGCATCGGAGGAGGGAATATGGCTTGACATCACAACGGTACACCATCACCTTGACCTTCTCAGGTAACGTGTCACCCTCGAAGGCCAAGATGAAGGCACCGGTGGCAACTTGGTGATCCCTCGGACCCCGGTGGACGCGCAGGACGAAATGGACACCTCGTCGCTCTAAGTTGGCGCGCAGCTCGTTATCGGACTGTAAAAGAAGATCTCTGTGAAAAATAGTGCCCTGGACCATATTTAAGCTTTTATGCAGGGTGATAGTAACAGAAACATCCCCCAGCTTCGTACAAGCGAGCAAGGCTCGTGAATGGGCAGAGGATGCTGTTTTTATTAAGACTGACCCTGACCGCATTTTGGACAAGCCCTCCACCTCCCCGAACTTGTCCTCTAAATGTTCTACAAAGAACTGAGGCTTCACAGACACAAAGGATTCCCCGTCAGCTCTGGTAAAGACGAGATATCGGGGCGAATACCTTTCACTGTCATTCATAGCCTTTCGTTCCTCCCATGGTGTGGCCAGAGAGGAGAACGATATGGGGTCATACACAATAGCCTTAAAGTGAGATTTGGAACGCTTATAGACTGCTGGTGGCTGGCCACCAGCAAGAGAAGATGTGCCACGCTTCATTGCGTGTCATCCACCCTGATGCCACCTACCCTGACCAAGGGCCCTCCGCATGGGCGCCACCCAGCCACAGCAAAGGCCACCTGGCAGGATGGCCATTGCCGGGAGTCCTGATGCCCAAGGGAGATGAGCATCTACTCCTTGGCATACATGGGGAGTTAACGGCGCAGGCATCAGTAAAGCGATCCCTATGTTGTCAGGGGGCTACAACCAACAGGGTACATGGCAGACCCACCACAACGGACTGGCTACCGTGCTGGATTTTAGGTGACATATAGTCCATGGTCGCCGTTAGTGCAGAGAGTGGCACTGCACATTGCATGGCGCAAACTGCACGCAGGAACGTATCCATGCCAAAGAGATGGAGAGCAGGCATGACTGCAATTCAACGACGAATAAGCTGGCGAAAGCTCTCAACGCAAAATGGACACAATGCAGAAAGTAAGGCGCCCTTCCCCAGTCGGCTCACCCTTCGGAAAAATTTTGTGATATGGAGGTCAAACCCGACAGGGGACCATCACATAAGGCCGAAACGTTTGAGACTCCTTTTAGTCGCCTCTTACGACAGGCAGGAATACAGCTGTCCTATTATAACCCAAAACCCTCAGGGGGGTGGGGGAGGGGGGCTATTGAATGAGTAATTTCATTCAATAACGATCGGTAAATAGAATAACTTGGAAATAAATTTTGCCAGTGGAAATTTTGCTGAAAGAAATGATTAAGTTGTAAATGCAATTAATAAATCGGTCGAAAGCTCAAATTATGAGGCACAATACTGTTAAGTACGTGAATAATTGTGTCAAAAATAAAGTTTACCTGTTTGTAGCGCAGCAGATAGAACGGGATCTTTTACGTAAGTGCCATGTCAGGCTCAGTAGTCATATAAAAAAAAAGTCATCGCAATCTAACTACACTTAAACATTAATGGGTAACTTTCAATAAGAATTTTGATAATTATTTTGTTCATAATTTGTCAGCTAAGTGCAATGCTGACAACACAGATAATTATCTATCGAGATTTTGAATAATGGGCTGTCATTCTGCCTTTAAAATTAGGTACTTTGCACAGTTTCATCTACTGATAATGAAATATATTGCCAATACTTTTGAATGATAATGTTTCATTAACTGGGGGATTGTCAGGTGGAATAAGCTTTATACTTTCATGAAATATTCTTGAACTAACTTCAGCTGAATATACGTTGAAATAAATCTTAATAATAGACTGAAGTAATAAATTTGATTATTAAGTTACTACGGTTGGCGTAAGCTTATTAAGTGCAACAATTAACAAGGATAACCAGTCTGAAATTTACTCTTCACCGTCTATGCAAATAATTTGATAATTGACATATTTTCTCTTGATAATGGCGTGACACACTCGGTTCAATAAGGTAAGGATCGGACGGAACCTACTTGGTCTTATTGTCGTGTGGAATGTAACTGCAGCACTTCGATTATAAAGTGCTTGTTAGTAATTGTTCAACTTCAGAGAAAAGCACAGTCACTGGCAAGCCTTCTGCAATTTTATCCTACGAAAATTACGTAGATCTTACTTTCCTCGTTGTCGGTGGATCGACGGAAGTCCACGGCAGCGACACAATGTGGCAGCGGGCCTTTACTGTTGCTACATGGGTCCACAGGGCGCTTCACATTTAAGTCCTCGTTTCTTCAGCACTATGCCCATTAATCCATAATACATTGCCCGGCCATGCTTCCAGATATGCCGACCATTACTTTCCCGTCGTACTTAGATCCACACACTAGCCGTTAGATGTAACACATCTAGGAGTAGCAGCACTCGATTGTACGTCTTACCCCGAGCACGGCGTCACTGCTACTACTACCCGCTGGCGCGATCCGGCGCCCAGAGGCACGACAAAACAATCTATCTGACTTCAACGTTAACTAAATATGCGCTGACTTGCCAGTGTTAAATATTACATAATTTAAACATAGTATTTACAGTACATGTGTACACTAGACGAGACATCGTATACAAAAAATTTCATGTGATAAGTTAGCGAAAAAAATTCAAAGCAATGACTGCGTTGTAGCGTCACAGTATGTGGTATCTTAGAGCTAAAATAACTTACTAAATATAGTTAACAAATAAATAATAGCAAAAACTGTCGTAACAATCGTCAGTCAAGAGGTTCTGACTTCATGCATTTAAGGTACCAACTTCTTACTTCTTAGATCCCTGCCCGACTGTGTTTCTCTCTTGAGATGAATATGAGCCTACATGGTGCTACATAATGGTTAGGTAATTAATTCCGATAGTATGAAGCACGATAAAATATAACAGTGACACCAAAGGGCTTGAGAAAATACGAAATGTTGTAGTAGACAAACAATTTATGGAGCAGAAATAAATGTGGCTATTAGTGTTCTGTATTGATTCGACTGTACCTGCAGTGGCTATTAAAATGACAGCCACCTTAAAAATATTACTTACTTAAAATATAACTTCCTTACTACGCTACATCAATTTCAGACAATTAATTTTTCATGTTTTAATCATTGTGTTTCTCGTTCATTACATCTGAGAGACAGCCCAAACGTTATGCGTCGCTTCGCACAGACGCAATGTACATATCTGTCACCTCCCAGATGTTATTTCAGCGACCACAAATGCCGAGGAAGGCGCAGTAGGAACTCTCAGTCGTAGCTGCCAAGGCAAGTGGACTACGTGCTCTCGGGAAACAGGATGGTGCTTTCATAACTAATAATATACAATGACGGGTAACTCCCACCCAAGTTGTTTTTAATTTAGTGTGGAAGAAACAAATCTACGCCAATAGCCATTAAAGGTGTAGGACTTTGACCTTGAAGGCGATATGCAATAAACGGCAAATTAGCTGAAGTACACTATATGCTTTTACATGTAGATGGTTTGAATATCAGCGCTGGCGCACGATGTGGATAGGAATAACTCCACTTGCATATTGAATACAACTGAAGGACAAGCATGGTGTCTTTCATTCACAAACAGTATTTCCACGTTATTTGTTTCTGATATGACAAAGACATGCCTCGTGTAAGAAGTAGATATACCAGAACCTACCGAATGTCGATGATATCATGGGCTCAGCATTTGTTTGGTGAGTATGGCCTTGGCGACCCCACGATTCCTGACCTGGGGACTGGTAAGCGACACCAGTCCCCTGCCACTGCAAGCTCTGGGCATGCTTCAGCGACCACCGTGCGTTGCGGCGGTGGAACGTTGTGTGTCTCAGTGAATAGGGATCATGGCTTCACTGCCCTGATCGCGAGGATCGAATAAACCTCTATAAAAAGCCCTCAATCCCAAGGTGTGCTGCTCGCTGATGAGATGCATGGCTGTTGAGGTGGAACAGTCGTTAGTGGGCAACCTCTGGGGAAACTGCCGAACCTCAGTTGTATAAGGCTTACTCAGGAGCGCGGGGCTCTGTCTGAGTGGACCCTTATTTCCATAGCTGTTCGTGGGGCCGAAATGGAACCCTCGAAATCTTCTTTTCCTTTTCCCAGCGGGTAGGGTCTACCGCCTGGGAGTTCTCGCATTCACACAAAGAATGAGGGAGGCTAGTCCTCCTGATGATCAGTAATGGGGCTCAAGCAGTCATGAAACCCAGCGTCTTCGTAGTGATCAAGAGGAAGGAGGGGGCGTTTGAAAAATTGTCGCCCTCCTATATCCATAAAGGCTTAGAAGGGTTGGCTGGCTATTAAACGATTGTGAAATGGTTCCTTGCTTGTCGAGACTAACCAGGCAAAGCAGGTGGAACTTCTTATGAAATAGAAATTGATCGAGTGCGACATCATTGTTGAGTTGCATAACTCTCTTAACTCCAGCCAAGGTGTGGTAACCTATGGTGATATTACGGACATAGACGTTGCTGAACTGAAACAAGAATGGGCACCACAGGGGATCATTGATGTGGAACAAAGGAGGCGAAAGTCCAATGGAGAGACTGAGGAGACTGCAACTTTTTTGTGACCTTCAGTTCTCCAACGCTACCTGGACACATCTTAGAACCGAACCCTAAGTCGGATTAAACCCGCTATGTACCTAACCCTATGCAAGGTTTCAAATGCTAGCATTTTGGCCATACAACGCTAAGTTGCAGAGGCGAAGCGACTTGTGGGAAGTGTGGAAAGGTAGCCCATGAAGCTCAGACAGACTATCCGTCTCCAGCAGTCTGCATTAACTGCTCTGGGAGCCACCCAGCCTGGATCCGAGCCTGCCCTGTTTTGCAGAGGAACACAAAATTCAGGAAATCAAAGTGGCCAAGCGGATCCCCTACGCAGAAGCCAAATAGGTCTATCAGGCAATGAAAGCCCCTGTCTTTCCCACTTCTTATACTGCAGAAACCTGTCATTAAAGTCGACGCTTCGACTCAAACGACGTCCAGTGTACCATTATCCACCACTAGCACCTCTATTTGCACCTACACGTGCCAAAGCCGGGTGAACACATAGCGATCCAGGCAACTACAATGGAAGAGACCAGGAATGCTTCCGCAGGGCGCTGCCCAAAGGAACCTTAAAGCAGTGTGCCTCCCAACGCCAACTTTCTTCAAAGAAAGATCACTCTCCCCACACCGCTTCCCCCTTATCCCTACTAGGAAAGGAGCGGAGAAAGGAATTCAACATATGGGTCAAAAGCTGACCCAGGCGCCATCAGATGTCATTCTGGAATGTCTGACTGATGATGAGGGCATCATGGATTTTGATGCCTCATCATCAGACAAATCAGCCCCACCTCCCTGCCTCACTCTACAAGCGCCTCACCACCTCGGCACAAAGACAGGGGTAAATCAAGACCACATTGATGAAATGGCTCCCGTACTCCAATGTTATATCAATGGGCACAGGACTCATCTGGAGGTATTGACACTCCTTGTACAGGACAGACCCTTTTGCCTTTGCCTTCAAGAGACTCATTTTATCTAGACTGACACACCTGTACTTGGAGGGTATCATCTTTACAGAAAAGAAGACCTTACTGGCGATAGGACAAAAGGTGGGATTCCAGTGTTCGTAAAGGACACTTTTCACTCCTCACTTATTTCCTTAACAACAACACTACAAGCGGTTGCTGTTCGGATAGTCGCCCATGTTGACTTTACTGTGTGCTCTTTGTACCTACCACCTCATGAGCCTTTTGACAGTGCGGTACTCACTCATCTTCTTGATGAACTCCCCCACCCATTCCACATTTTAGGGGACTTCCATGCACGCAGTGCACTATGGGGTTCTCACACCACTTGCCGAAAGCGTCGGTCACTTGAGGATCTACTGCACACAACAGATCTCATTCATTTGAATATGGGTCAAGTTACAGATTATAGCAACGCTACAGGTTCGTCTACCGCCACAGACCTCTCCTTCCGCTCGCCTGCACTTGGGGAGACTGCTCAGTGGGCAGCGGACGATGACCTTCATGGTAGTGACCATTTTCCTATCTGGATCTATCTGCCTGATGGAGCAGATCCTGAAAGAAAGCCATCGACATGGTTGCTCAAAAAGGCTAACTGGATGCTTTACAGGTAGTTAGCTGTAATGTGATCCACCCAGTCCTGGATGCCGTCACATTGCTAGAAAACAGCTGTGATCCACCATGCCACTGATGCATCCATCCGAAAGTCTGCGAAAAAGCCTAGGAAGTTGCACATTTAGTCGATGGCTTACAGATGAGAATCTTGCAAACTTTCGAATGGTGCATGCAAAGGCGAGGAGAATAATTCGGGAGAGCAAACAGAGGTCTTGGCAAGAGTCCTGAACTACATCAATAGGTCCACACCCGCATGTAAAGTATTGGGAGCCATTAGGAGGATCTCAAGGCACAACCCTCACCAGCCAATAGCAGCTGTACGAATACACGGGTCTGTTGTAACATCGACGAGAAATATAGCTCAGACAATGGCTGAATCATATAAATCCATTACGGCCGATTGCAGCCAGGATTCCACCTTTTGTCGATATCGGAAGGCGCAGGAGAAGGCCGATCTTGACTTCTGTTCCACCATCATGGAAGAATACAACCAGCCTTTCTCTCTGTGGGACCTGGATTCTGCATTGTCAGTTGCTTGTGACACGAATCCTGGAAGCGTCCTGATAACCTACAGCATGTTGCAACAGTTGGACTGAGAGTCGAAGGAAGTCCTCCTGCAGCTCTCCAATAAAATTTGGAGAACTGGCAACTTTCCCAACTCTTGGAAGGACTATATTATAATCCTAATTTTAACACCAGTAAAGGATCAGACAGACCCTGGTGGTTATCTTAGTGTTAGCCTAACAAGCTGCGTAGGAAAGACAGTGGAGCGTATGCTCAAGCGGCGCCTAGTGTGAATTCTGGAAACCAGGTCCCTGCTCAGTCGCTCCCAATATGGGTTGAGGAGGAATCTCTCCGCTCTCGATAACCTGCCCCTGCTCGAAGCTGCAATTGAACAAGATTTCCATCGTAAGCAGCACTTTATCGGTGTTTTCTTCGATTTGGAAAAGGCCTACGACAGTACCTGGTGGCATAATATTTTGTCGCAGCTCCATTAGCGTGGATTCCGTGGATGTCTACCTACCTTCATACCGTCCCTTCTCTCGGACAGATATTTTAGATACAGGGTTGGCAATGTCCGGTCTGAGCGTTTTAAGCAGGTGAATAGTGTCCCTCAAGGGACTGTTTTAAGGGTCACGGCTTTCGTCATCGCAATCAATAGTATTACAACCACAGTGCCACGTCCAGTACTATGTTCCTTGTTTGTGTTCTCCATCTTCTGTGCATCCTCCAGCCTCACCACGGCTACTCGGCAATTGCAACTGACGATCAGGCGGTTGGAGGAATGGTCTTGCACCACAGGTATTAAATTCTCATTAGAGTAAACAGATTGTGTTGATTTCAATCGTTCCCGCGGTCTGTTTAATTTCGCCCTTTTTAAAACTGGGGAACACCGTTCTCACTTTTAAGGGAAACGTGAAGTATCTGGATCATATCTTTGATGAGAAGTTAACATGGTTGCCACACCTTAAAGAACTGAAACTGAGATATCCCAAAGGCCTAAACATCCTTAAAAATGTCAGTCATAGGCCTTCGGGAGCCGATAGAGCGCGTCTCCACCAACTCTATAAGGCCTTTGTGCGACCCTGGCTTGAATACGGATGCCAGGTTGTTGAGTTAGTGAGGCCTTCATACCTTAAAATCGTGGATGCAGTTCATCATGAGGATATTAGGCTGTCAACAGGGGCCTATCGCATGAGCCCGGTTGTTAGTTTGTGTACAGAGGCTGGTGAGAATCCGCTGTCTATTCGACGTCTCCTTCTCGTGGTACGCCAAGCATATAGGGCATTGTCCGTTCCTACATCGGCAGCATCCAGATACGTTGTTCAGTCGCCACTGGAACGGCTGTTCGATCATCGACACGGCCAATTGGGATCCGTGCAAGGGAGAGCCTTGAGTTATTACCGGTGGGGTGCATTCAGGTCCAAAGCCAGGAGGCGTGTAGGGTCTACCCCTGACTGCTACCAAGACCCTGATTGCTTCTTGTAGGCAGTCAGTTCTAAAAGCATTGTACCCACACCGTGTTTTTTTAAAATTAAGCCCGCATCTCGTGGTCGTGCGGTAGCGTTCTCGCTTCCCACGCCCGGGTTCCCGGGTTCGATTCCCGGCGGGGTCAGGGATTTTCTCTGCCTCGTGATGGCTGGGTGTTGTGTGCTGTCCTTAGGTTAGTTAGGTTTAAGTAGTTCTAAGTTCTAGGGGACTTATGACCACAGCAGTTGAGTCCCATAGTGCTCAGAGCCATTTGAACCATTTGAACCAAAATTAAATTTAATGAAATTTTACGTAGCCACCCAGATTTTATTACCGTCTACCGAATGGTTCTAAGCAGGGAGATGTTCAGTTGTTCCGTCGTGTTCCCCGACGTTGTTCTTAGGATAGGGCTACAAGAGCAGTTTCCAGTTTATTACGCGGAAATGTTTGCTATCCTGAGGGCAGTGGAGACGGCGTCGTGACAAAAAATTTATAAACTCTTCCGATTCTCAACATGCCCTTCTCGCTGATGGACAGGTGTACCCAGCAGATCGAATGGTGCAACTAGTGCAGGGCGCTCTCCTTCTCTTGCGAAGGCAAAACAAGGAAGTTATTTTTTGCTGGGTTTCAGAGAAACGAACTCGCTGATGCTGCTGCTGAGGATGCTTGCTCCCTTCCTCCTCGTGTCCGCTGTTCAGTCCCTCTGCGGGCTGTCACTTCATTTGTGACCAGGAAGGCCACATGTTGGTGGGAGTCCCAGTGGCTGGAAGTGAGGAACAATAATCTATGTTCCATCAAGACTTCAGTGCGACCATGGATCACCTCCTTCCGCTTGCGACGGTGTGAAGAAGTAGCCCTTACTCGGCTTACAGTGGGATATTGTCCACTGGCACACGGCATTCTTTTACGTCGGGAGGAGCCCCCTGTGTGTGAGAGATGAGGGCACAGCTGTCAGTACGACGTCTTTTAACTGAGTGTATTTTACATGACTAAATGAGGGATGAACTGGGTCTCTCACAGGATCTTCCCTCTATTTTAGGTAATAACGAGGCTAGTGTTGTTCGTGTCTTAAAATTTTGCGTGGTGTCCGGAATTCTTCCCGAAATACCTAGCGTGAGATCTTAATGTGTAACAAAGTGGCTGGGTCACGTATTATTTCTAAGTCGTCATCAAGCCACATTTATTTGTCCCTTTTTTAACAGCATCTTTGCAGGTGTTTTCTCCATGATTTTATTTAGTTAGCCCGCTGTGTCTCGGTGGGGTTTTATTACGGGCTGAACCTCACCTTTTTGGGATTGCTTTAAATTTCCTGTGGTGGGTTTAAACGTAGTTTTCCAGGTTATTGATCTCCTTCCATAGATTATGAAAATATTCTGCGGTATATCATTAATGCAAGGGCGCAGATGACCTAGATGTTTAGGGCCTCTTCGCCATTAATCATCAACATCATCACCGAATGTAAACAGCATCAGAATCTTGGTTTATCAAGACTGCATCCTATTGTTCCAGGATACTGTTGTTTGCATTAATCGCAGTCCTTTCACTCTCATGAGACTGTGGAACTGATGGGACCAGCAGGTTCATACCCGACGTCATGCGGGCTATCCTCGACAGTAGGGGGGCGCTGCGGTTTCAGGGAGCAGATCAATAGATAGACTGGGAAAACCCAGGTGCACTTGGTCATTGGAGAGGAACGTGACGTTCTAGCTACCATGGCGGAAACGAGAGACTATCATACTTACTAGATTGACCAGTATACCGTAAAAACTGATTCAAGAAAGCTATAACATAATTAAACACCCTTACAGAAACAGACAAGTAGTTTCTGATTTATGAATTACCTAAGTGTAGCAAATAATATGAAATTTAAAAATTTATACTCATATATTATCAGGGTCTTGGCTGAAATGGATAAACTATGTCTCAATGGATAGAGTCTGTTGAGCTCCGTCAGAGAGCGTCAGAATAATACGAGACAATTTAAACTATATGACAGACTATGTATTCTATACTATTAAAAGTTCAGTTTTACACAAAACAAGTAATAAAGTGACGAAAATAGTCGCAGAGTAATAAATTAGGCTACTGTGCTTATCTGTAAATGTATTAACCCCTATATATTTATAATTTTCACATAGTAAAACATCGTAAAACAGTGATAACAGTGGCATTACTGTAGTTCATGAGAAATCTAAAAGACTCAACAGAAAGCGAAGTACATTATCTTAAAGGTGATAGAAATTAAGTTTAATCTGGCATGTCATATGTATATGTGTAATATATTATATGTGTTTGGTAAAATGTATGGAGAACTTTGCACGAGATATTTTGGAACGACGCTCCAAGGGCTTAAATAGGTGGTGGCCATCTTGGTCAGGAACAGTCGTTCTGGAGCTCTGTAGGAGTGGAGGCGTATTTATAAATCAGCAGTGAGTAAGTCGCGATCTGTATGTGTTTGTAATCTTCCGAGTAAAAGTTTGTAAACTTGTGAAATTATCAGCGTGGTCATGGCGGAAAAGGTAGCAAATTTTTAGGAACAGGTCATGCGCATTTACAATATTCTCGCGAGTTAGACAATATTTCGAACTTGCAATAATTCTTGCAAGTTGGTCATACTCAAATTAGCTTATCTTTTGAGTATGTAAGCATTTTCAAGTTGTAAGAATACTTGAAAGTTGGGCTGACGCAACACAGAATATTTCCATGTGCCAGCGACTTTTTGGACTTGTAATAATATTGGCACATATGACAGCATAAACTCAGCTTAAAATAACTTCATGAAGCTTAGCTATTGCAGAGCTTTTAACATCCAGCCTAACTGGCAGGACTTTAAAAAAGCTTTGGTAGTTTACTGGGAGTACATGCTAGTTAATGGGGAACACGAGTTGCTAATATTTCCTAGAATCATACTGTGATACTTCAACACAAAGGGTAATCAGTAAACTACACTTATGCTAAACCAAACCCAGTGTAAGTTGAGAATATCGTTTGAATTTATGACATCATATATTTAAACCCTGTCTGCATTTACGACCTATGTAACCTATAGAATGGGTAGTATGAAGACTGAAAGTGTGATCCGGCAAACGAAGCGATAATGTTGACCAAACTAAATCATTCTCCAGGAAGCTGAACACAGTGCAGTAAAAGCTCTCTGATGGCGACTGCCACCTAATGTGCGATGGAAGGTGAGTGAAGAATCTCTGAAGAAGTTGGCTGATTCTATTCGTGAACTCAGTATGCTGGAAGAAACAGGTATAGCGATTAATGTCTCAATAGGAGGACTGTATCCTCTAATCATGTGAATTTCCATCCCTGTAGACGGTTATGTCAAATGTGAAGATGGTGTAGCCATCTATAATGTAAGAGATGTGGGAAAGTAGAAGACCAGGAGTTGGACTACAGGAGTAAGGTGTATAATGGTAGAATATGAAATGCAAATAATCAACTGTTACATGCAATGGCAACTTTGAACTCGCTGAACGGCGGTCACAGTTATTTTTGATGCTACAAGAAACCTGTGTAGAGGAAAATATTTCTTTATTGGCATGGGAGACAGGAGATCCGTATGTTGGTAACAAGTTTACAGACAGTTAAAGCTTCCTCCCTATAGGTTATGTAGTGTAGGTGGAATAATGTGCAAACACAAGGATCAGCAATGTTAAGTTCTCACATAGTAGAACAAAAATTCAGGAATTGAGGAGCGCCGACCGGAGTGGCCGAGCGGTTCTAGGTGCTACAGTCTGGAATAGCGCTACCGCTCCGGTCGCAGGTTCTAATCCTGCCTCGGGCATGGATGTGCGTATTGTCCTTAGGTTAGTTAGGTTTAAGTAGTTATACGTTCTAGGGGACTGATGACCACAGCAGTTTAGTCCCATAGTGCTCAGAGCCATTTGAACCATTTGCATTGGGGAGCAGCGTGTATTGCCCCATACAGCTGGAGGATAACCTGCAATCCTCGGATTGTTTTACATTTATAAGCATCATGCTAAATCTGACATTTGCAAATGCATAGCGGACATTGGGGACCTTTGTTCGTACTAGAGGAAACTGTTGTCAATCATGTATTTTTGCAAGGTTCATCTGTCATGAAGGACAAACGAATTAAATTACTTACAAAGTTATGAAGACTCAGTTTATGTGATAATGTACCACACGGTACAATAAAGCTACTTGTGGTGAATGTAGGAACGGAGTTTCTTGCAGACTTGTTGTGTGTGATAGAAACATTGTAGAAGAACTATGACCCGGGTAGTTCAATAAATGATGGCTGCAAAATACTAACGTGAATCCTTTGCAGACTAATGGAAAAACTGGTAGAATCCGATCTCTGGGAAGATCAGTTTGGATTCCGTAGAAATATGGGAACACGTGAGGCAATACTGCCCCTACGACTTATCTTGGAAGATACATTAAGAAAAGGCAAAACTTCGTCTTTAGCATTTGTAGATTTGGAGAAAGCTTTAGACAATGTTGACTGGAATACTCTCTTTCAAATTCTAAAGGTTGCAGGGGTAAAATACAGGGAGCGAAAGGCTATTTACAATTTGTACAGAAACCAGATGGCAGTTATAAGAGTCGAGGGACATGAAAGGGAAGCAGTGGTTGGGAAGGGAGTGAGACATGGTTGTAGCCTCTCCCTATGTTATTCAATCTGTATACTGAGCAAGCAGTAAAGGAAACAAAAGAAAAATTCGGAGTAGGTATTAAAATCTATGGAGAAGAAATAAAAACTTCGCCGATGGGTTTGTAATTCTGTCAGAGACAGCTAAGGACTTGGAAGAGCAGTTGAACGGAATGGACAGTCGTTTCTGAAATTATTTGTATGGAGTGTAGCCATATATGGAAGTGAAACATGGACGATAAATAGTTTGGACAAAAAGAGAATAGAAGCTTTCGAAATGTGGTACTACAGAAGAATGCTGAAGATTAAATGGGTAGATCACATAACTCATGAGGAGGTATTGAATAGGATTGGGGAGAAGAGGAGTTGGTGGGACAACTTGGAAAGAAGAAGGAACCGGTTGGTAGGACATGTTCTGAGGCATCTAGGGATTACCAATTTAGTATTGGAGGGCAGCGTGGAGGGTAAAAATCGTAGAGGGAGACCAAGAGATGAATACACTAAGCAGATTCAGAAGAATGTAGGCTGCAGTACGTTCTGGAAGATAAAGAAGCTTGCGCAGGATAGAGTAGCATGGAGAGCTACATCAAACCAATCTCAGGACTGAAGACCACAACAACAACAGTGGTTAACGCATAAACAGTAGATCTCGGTTCGATTCCTGACTTTGGTACAAATTTTCAGTTGTCTCTAGAGTGTGTATACGAAAAATAATAAATGCGTTAGGCCATAAAAGTCTCTGAAGTTGTGTCATTTCAATCGTCAAATGACAAGATGTTTTGTCTAGTATGTGAACGTAGATAATTCATCTAAAATCTTCAGTTAGCTTCGTTCCTCAGCAATGGGTGAGACTGCGAGTCACTGTGCTAGGCCTCTGGCTCAGTTTTTGTAGTTTTAGGTGTGAGTTAAATGAAGACATTTTTATGTCAGTGACGTTCACGTTTTCTACGAATATTGTTTTGAAATCATCCTGTCAGTGTTATGTATGCTATTTCAAGACTACCACATTTTAACTTATACACTCCTGAATTGTTGAGTTTATAGCATTGTTGTTGGGAGTGACAACGCTGTGTTCTGGTGTGTGTTTTGATGCTTGTCCTCAGCTTGAACTTTCGACATGAGCATTTTATATTACCCGATAATTTCCTCAATAAGAAAACATTGATGCCATTTGTGAAATAATAAACACTAGCAACCCGGTAGGAACTCACGAAGGAAATTCGGTAGTAGTCAAGACAGTCTATACAAAAAGAATCTTTATGTTTCCAACAAAAATAACGGCATATGTATAGTCAACTTGTGCCACA
Source organism: Schistocerca nitens (assembly GCF_023898315.1). Classification (NCBI taxonomy): domain Eukaryota; kingdom Metazoa; phylum Arthropoda; class Insecta; order Orthoptera; family Acrididae; genus Schistocerca; species Schistocerca nitens. Next base: position 35,030,029 of record NC_064617.1, read on the forward strand.
AACTCCTCTTCTCCCCAATCCTATTCCATACCTCCACATTAGTTATGTGATCTACCCATCTAATCTTCAGCATTCTTCTGAAGCACCACATTTCGAAAGCTTCTATTCTCTTCTTGTCCAAACCATTTATCGTCCATGTTTCACTTCCATACATGGCTACACTCCATACAAATACTTTGAGAAACGACTTCCTGACACTGAAATCTATACTCGATGTTAACAAATTTCTCTTCTTCAGAAACGCTTTCCTTGCCATTGCCAGTCTACATTTTATATCCTTTCTACTTCGAGAATCATCAGTTATTTTGCTCCCCAAATAGCAAAACTCCTTTACTGCTTTAATTGTCCCATTTCCTAATCTAAATCCCTCAGCATCACCCGACTTAATTCGACTACATTCCAATATCCTCGTTTTGCTTTTGTTGATGTTCATCTTATATCCTCCTTTCAAGAACTGTCCATTCCGTACAAGTGCTCTTCCAAGCCCTTTGCTGTCTCTGACAGAATTACAACGTCATCGGCGAACCTCAAAGTTTTTATTTCTTCTCCATGGAGTCTAATTCCAACTCCGAATTTTTCTTTTGTGTCCTTTATTCCTTGCTCAATATACAGATTGAATAACATCTGGGAGAGGCTACAACCCTGTCTCACTCCCTTCCCAAGCACTTCTTCCGTTACATGCCCCTCGACTCTTATAACTACCATCTGGTTTCTGTACAAATTGTAAATAGCCTTTCGCTCCCTGTATTTTACTCGTACCACCTCCAGAATTTGAAAGTGAGTATTCCAGTCAACATTGTCAAAAGCTTTCTCTAAGTCTACAAATGTTATAAACGTAGGTTTACCTTTCCTTAAAATTTCTTCTAAGATAAGTCGTAAGGTCAGTATTGCCTCACCCTGATCTTCCCCGAGGAAGGCTTCTACCAGATTTTCCATTCGTCTGTAGAGAACTCGCGTTAGTATTGTGCATCTGTGTCTTATTAAACTGACAGTTCGGTAATTTTCACATCTGTCAACACCTGCTTTCTTGGGATTGCAATTATTATATTCTTCTCGAAGTCTGAGAGTATTTCACCTGTATCATACATCTTGCTCACTAGATGGTAGAGTTTTGTCAGGACTGGCTCTGCCAAGGCCGTCAATAGTTCTAATGGAACGTTGTCCACTCGGCCTTGTTTCGACTCAGGTCTTTCAGTGCTCTGTCAAAGTCTTCACGCAGTATCGTATATCCCATTTCATCTTCATCTACATCCTCTTCCATTTCCATAATATTGTCCTCTAGTAGATCGCCCTTGTATAGACCCTGCATATGAGCTCTTGATATTCATACAAGTGGCTCTATTTTCTCCGAAGGTCTCTTTAATTTTCCTGTAGGCAGTATCTATCTCACCCCTAGTGAGATAAGCCTCTACATCCTTACATTTGTCCTCTAGCCATGCCTGCTTAGCCATTTTGCACTTCCGGTCAATGTCATTTTTGAAACGTTTGTATTCCTTTTTGCCTGCTTCATTTACTGCATTTTTATATTTTCTCCTTTCATCAATTAAATTCAATATTTCTTCTGTTACCCAAGGATTTCTACTAGCCCTCGTCTTTTTACCTACTTGATCCTCTGCTGCCTTCACTAATTCATCCCTCAGAGCTACCCATATCAATTGTTCCATTACGCTCTCCCTGAAAGTCAGTACAACCTCTGGTTTAGTCAGTTTATCAAGGTCCAATCTCCTTAAATTCCCACCTTTTTGCAGTTTCTTCAGTTTTAATCTACAGTTCATAACCAATAAATTGTGGTCATTGTCCACATCTGCCCCTGGAAATGTCTTACAGTTTAACACCTGGTTCCTAAACCTTTGTCTTAACATTATGTAATCTATCTGATACCTTCTAGTGTCTCCAGGATTCTTCCATGTATAGAGCCTTCTTTCATGATTATTGAACCAAGTGGTAGCTATGATTAAGTTATGTTCTGTGCAAAATTCTAGCAGGCGGCTTCCTCTTTCATTTCTTAACCCCAATCCATATTCACCTACTATGTTTTCTTCTCTCCCTTTTCCTACTATCGAATTCCGGTCACCCATGACTATTAAACTTTCGTCTCCCTTCACTACCTGAATAATCTCTTTTATCTCATCATACATTTCATCAATCTCTTCGTCATCTGCAGAGCTAGTTGGCATATAAACATGCACTATTGTAGTAGACATGGGATTCGTGTCTATCTAGGCCCCAATATTGCGTTCACTATGCTCTTTGTAGTAGCTTACCCGCACTCCTATTTTTTTATTCATTATTAAAGCTACTCCTGCATTACCCGTATTAGATTTTGTATTTATAACCCTGTATTCATCTGACCAGAAGTCTTCTTCCTCCTGCCACCGAACTTCACTAATTCCCACTATATCTAACTTTAGCCTATCCATTTCCCTTTTTAAATTTTCTAACCTACCTACCCGATTAAGGGATCTGATATTCCACGCCTCGATACGTAGAACGCCAGTTTTCCTTCTCTTGATAACAATGTCCTCTTGAGTAGTCCCCGCCCGGAGATCCGAATGGGGGACTATTTTACCTCCGGAATATTTTACCCAAGAGGACGCCATCATCATTTAACAATACAGTACAGCACCATGCTCTCGGGAAAAATTACGGCCGTAGTTTCCCCTTGCTTTGAGCCGTTCACAGTATCAGCACAGCAAGGCCGTTTTGGTTAATGTTACAAGGCCAGATCAGTGAATCATCCAGACTGTTGCCGCTGCAACTACTGAAACAGCAGCTGCCCCTCTTCAGGAACCACACGTTTGTCTGGCCTCTCAACAAATACCCCTCCGTTGTGGTTGCACCTACGGTACGGCCATCTCTATCGCTGTGGCACGCAAGCCTCCCCACCAACGGCAAGGTCCATGGTCCATTGGGAGCGGGGGGTGGGGGGTGGGGGCTAAACTCGTATATGGGAGAAATGTTCTATGAATTTCCATTCTTCCAGATGATTTAGGTTTGCTTGGGTTTTCTTTATGACTGTTAACACCGCTCCTTCAAGTGGCAACCACTACTTCCATCTCTAAGGAATGTAGTGCGCCATCTGTTATTTTCCCTATGGTGATAAAATATTTCCTCGTAACTTTCTTTCATTACTTATTTACTTTCGTTTATTTAGTTACTTTGTCCAGAATGTTTAAATCTTTCACGTTCTGCCTCTCATATAACCAAGACTCCTCAAAGTTACTCAAAACAGTAAACTTTTCAATGAGCTTTATAGGTAGTATAGGTAGGTAAAAATACTTGTAGTGCTTAATAAACGTAGTATAGGAAAGTCAGTCTTCTCAATTTTGTTAAATGAAGATATGACCAAATAACCAAGATTTGCTTACACATCATACTCAACAATGTGTGAGTGATTCGAGTTATCTTAGTTTTCACTATTTGCAGTTTGCAGAGATGCGTCAACTATACTGGATGGTCTACTTTTTGTGTTTTTACGTTGGCTAAAAATGGTTCAAATGGCTCTAAGCACTATGGGACTTAACATCTGAGGTCATCAGTCCCCTAGACTTAGAGCTAATTAAACCTAACTTAACCTAAGGACACCACACACATCCATGCCCGAGGCAGGATTCGAACCTGCGACCGCAGCAGTAGCGCGGTTCCGGACTGAAGCGCCTAGAACCGCTCGGCCACAGCGGCCGGCTACGTTGGCTATATCTTTGTGCTGATGTTACATGTAGGAAAAGAATAACTATGACAGCGCTTATTAATGATGGCTATCGTCACTCAATTTCATCATGGTTTGTGAAAACATTCGTTAAGGAACACACATTTATATTGGAAGAGCTATCTCAGGACTGAGTTTACTCTATTAATCAAATCTATCTTGAGATTTTTAGATTAATTCTGTGTGTAATGCAAGCAGCTATAACTCTGGAACTGTTTTCTTTCATGACAGGTAACGAAGGTATCCTGGAATGGTAGCCGACGTTGAACTGGCCAATAGAAGAGACCTCTTAAGATCTGCATCACCATATAACGCCATCTGCAGGATTTTCGGGCTGACGCCGTTCACACTGGATACTGAGAGGTGTGAAATACGGAGGACACGTGCTGGTACACTGTACGCAGCTGCTGTTCTTGTCATGAGCCTGCCAATAACAGCGCTTACGGTAAACTGGTTGCAAGCTGTGAACGCGAAAAAAAAAAAGGATTCCATCACTTTTCTGTGGTTGGTAACCTACATGATGATACACTGCGCCTCCATGGTGAGGGCGGTCGCCGCAGACCTGTTTTGGAACCCCCACAAGTACCAGAGGATCGTCACTCTGTTGTCTTATCGGGACAGTGGCGTCCTGGAGTTGCGCCATTTCTCCAGCAGGGCGGTGAGGATCTCCTGAAAAGAGGTGTATGCAGGGTGTCTCGTGCTACGTGTAGCTGCTGTGACGTTGGAATATCTGTTGCACGGCATGAACTGGGCATATATGTTATCATGGTTCTCCAGTGGCATCCTACCTACAGCTGTTTCCAGGAATGTGGGGCTTGTTCTTTTTGTGCGGAGTGACTTGCGCCAGCTCAACTAGTGTCTGAGAACTACAGCGCAAGTGAGATGCCAGCGGCGACCACTTGCAGCTCGCTACCGCAAGCTGACGAGAGTCTACTCAGCACTGTGCCACCTGTCCCAGGAGGTTCTTTCAGCGCACCGGGTACTGCTAGCTTTATTCATGATGGCAGTGCTGTGCGGTACTTCTTGGAATGCAGTTGCCACAGCGTTATCACAGCAGCAGAAACAGCCAGTGGTGATACAGATTTTGGTTCTATCGTGGCAGTCGGCTCAGATGTTAATGGTGATATCGTCCTCGCACGCGCTGTCCAGGGAGGCGGCGCAGACAGCTCCTGCCCTGTGCCGACTACTCCTGGGTTCGACTCTCGCGACCGGAGCGCAGAAACGATAGAGCTGCGCCGCTTCTGCCGCCTGGCCCGCAGCCAGAGTCCCACTCATCAGCTTTACGGCTTCGTTCCCTTGGATACGTGGATGTTGGTGGCGTCCTTGTCTTTCATTACAACTTGTACCGTGATTTTGTTAACTTTCTGGGAAGTGTTGTAAAGAAAGAAGTAGAATGTGCTAAATGTTATTACAGCAACATTGCTGAACATGGACTGTTCTGAACTATAATTCTATAGTGGTGTTGCTATGATAATGAGCTTGTAGAATACACTCATATTACATTAATTTTCACATGCACCACAAGTGTTTTAAATGGTGGGCCTTTCCTATTTAAAATTTATTCTTGCTTAGCAGTGCACAACACGGCCAAAGGGTACAGAGATAAACGTATTCAAGTCTGTTGTGCAGTATATACAGTTAAAATGTGGCTAGCTTCACTGAAACCAACATATAACCTACCATATGTGGAAACATAGCAGAAAGATGAAAAGTGCTGCACTTTCATAACTACGTTAAACTTTTATGCAATTGGTAATTACTAATAGAAAGACTGAAATGGTTTATTTAAATATAAACTGCACGTATTTAAAATTCTTAAGGCACATAATGAGTTATTGCTTTAACTGACAGATAAAATTTCAGGAACAACTGGAATGTTTTTTTTTATCGGGGACAGAGTGTCGCAAGAGACTCTAGGGAATCTGCGTTCCTCAGTAGAAGACGGAAGGTTGACAAGGAGGTTCAAATGCGACCCAGAGTTACAGGAAGCAAGAACAGCGTACGGCAACAGAAGAGGGCCACAAACACTACCTGAAGTAGGCGAATGTAAACGGCGTTACTTCACTGTCTTCAATCAGACATCAAATATGAGTTATTGCAGGATGAAAAAGCTATCCCTATCAAAGTTATACTTGTGTGAATCTCGGACATAAGGTTGACTGATACTTGCTTTGTTTCATAGAGAAATGGGGCCATCGCTGTCTTAAATATCACGACAGTCTGGAATAATCATCGTAAATCTTAATCGAGCATTAGTAAAATGAGATCCATACCGAGACCTTAATCACAATTATTATTTCTCTCCATACAATACACTATTTCTCACGCTACCCGAAAGGACCATTTCACTTTTGTATCATGCGGACATACAAATTTTCTCTTAGATGGCCAACTTTTTTTAGACAATTCTTGCAGAAAGTCCAGTGATTGTAACAGATCTACGCTCACACGGACACAGTGCAGACCAAGAGTCGGAAACAGCATAGAAAATGAGAGACGAAACACGCACGGCCGCGGCAGGAGTGACACTGATCTTGCTACACTCATCACATACATAGTCACCGTTAATATGGTAAGCTGTGACACACCAGATTCCCTTTCATCCTCACAGGATACTCACTATGGCTCAAATATCGACCAAACGAGGCATCTTTCACATAGAATACCCATCTGACAGATCGAGAGACCATCATTGCAAATAAAATCTCACTTTTCACCATACTATGACAGAACCATCTCTTCATCTAGACAACTGTGGAATCATACAGCTGTAACTAAAACTTCTGAAAAATACGAATACGCATAACACATCAGATGGTGCCTACACTTATCTTCCATCAAGCCTGATTTCTATCAAAGAAGGTCACGTATTCAGGGATACATCAAATATAACATCAAGTAAAGGTTAAACATAACTGGCATAAATGCTCCTACATAACATTCACAGCATATACTGAACATTACTTCACAGAAAATATCCACTCATAATCACGTGTCACAGTTTGAGATCCACAACAAACAAGTTCTTGCCTGTATCTTCTCATTATATCATACATTATTCACATAAATCCAATACACTATATCAAAATATTCATGAAAAACTAACATATGATGAAACAGGACATGCACAAATCAGATCTGATACACAGAGAAGAAATTGCACAATGGATGTAGCCAATTACCTCATTAAGGAATAAACCAAATATAAAACAAATATAAATATTTATGGAAATATTCTGTTAGTTCTTGGAGGAACATATAGAGATTAATAACTTCAATACGAAGTATTAATGTTCCACAAGAATATTTATTAGTCTGTTTTTATGAACAGCGTTTAAGCTTCTGAGGCCATCGTCAGATAACCTAATGCTAAACAGTTAGTCCATACAACTTCAGCGAGAATTTATACCTGTACAAAGAATGCTGTACAAAGATATGTGACATTTAATCACTATATCAATACGAAACAAGCATTATGTAACACCTAAAGAAACTCTGAATAAATAAATCTTATATTACAGTATATTCAAACATTAAAACTATTTGAGTGTATAAAAAGAAATGTTCTACAAATGAGAAATGGCACAGACTGCTGTGTCTTATGTACACAGTGGTGAATGTGATGAACAGACAAAATAAAGAGAGAGGAAGAAAAATGTCTATGGAAAGCTTATTAGCCAATGGTGAGAGGAATAACAACTGGCTGCAACTTTAATAATGATGGGCAATAGAACTGTGTTTCATCACTAAGGACCAAATCAGCATTCTGTGACTGGGTTCATTAATGGCCAAAATTTCAAGTAATATTAGTTTTCTCCCTTTAGTTCCTTTATGAAGAACACATTTCCCGTCATATGAATGGCATTCATTCAAAGCATGTTCGGTGAAGGTGGAAGGTCTCTCTCTGTCTCCAACTCCCTTCAGGCTCAGTTAGTTTAGTGGTTCTAGCCCTATCTTATTGACCTACGCATAATTTGCCGCATAGACTCCAGAAAATTTTACAAATTCCGTCCTGTTCTAAAGGTGGAATCAGAGTTTTTGCTGTTGAATACAAGGTGGGCAACAGTATTCCTAGTGTAAGGAGGTGGAATATATTTCCTGGATGTTGGGTTCTGGCAAGAGCCTATGGAGTCCATATATAGCATAGAGGTTCCATTTGTTATCAGTGTGGTTTTGTACTATCTGAAGTGCGTAAAGGAGAGCTGTTACCCTCTGTCTCTTCTTCTTGCTGAGTATATTGTCAATGAGGTGTAGGTCTATAACCACAAAGGCATATAACCGAGCTAGGTTAATAATTGGCTCCTTTTACCGACCTACCGACTCAGCAGCTTTAGTGGCAGAACAACTGAGAGAAAATCTGGAATACATTTTACATAAATTTTCTCAGCATGTTATAGTCTTAGGTGGAGATTTCAATTTACCAGATATAGACTGAGACACTCAGATGTTTAGGATGGGTGGTAGGGAGAGAGCATCGAGTGACATTATACTGAGTGCACTATCCGGAAATTACCTTGAGCAATTAAACAGAGAACCGACTCGTGGAGATAACATCTTGCAACTACTGATAACCAACAGACCCGAACTTTTCGACTCTGTAAGGGCAGAACAGGGAATCTGTGATCATAAGGCCGTTGCAGCATCCCTGAATATGGAAGTAAGTAGGAATATAAAAAAGGAAGGAAGGTTTATCTGTTTAAGAAGAGTAATAGACGGAAGATTTCAGACTACCTAACAGATCAAAACGAAAATTTCTGTTCCGACACTGACAATGTTGAGTGTTTATGGAGAAAGTTCAAGGCAATCATAAAATCCGTTTTAGACAGGTACGTGCCGAGTAAAACTGTGAGAGACGGGAAAAACCCACCGTGGCTCAACAACAAAGTTAGGAAACTACTGCGAAAGCAAAGAGAGCTTCACTGCAAGTTTAAACGCAGCCAAAACCTCTCAGACAAACAGAAGCTAAACGACGTCAAAGTTAGCGTAAGGAGGGCCACGCGTGAAGCGTTCAGTGAATTCGAAACTAAATTTCTATTTACCGACTTGACAGAAAATCCTAGGAAGTTCTGGTCTTACGTTAAATCAGTAAGTGGCTCCAAACACCATATCCAGACACTCTGGGATGATGATGGCATTGAAACAGAGGATGACACACGTAAAGCTGAAATACTAAACACCATTTTCCAAAGCTGTTTCACAGAGGGAGACCGTACTGCAGTTCCTTCTCTACATCCTCGCACAAACGAAAAACATGGTTGACATCGAAATAAGTGTCCAGTGAATAGAAAAGCAACTGAAATAAATCAACAGAGGAAAGTCCACTGGACCTGATGGGATACCAATTCGTTTCTACACAGAGTACGCGAAAGAACTTGCCCCCCTTCTAACAGCGGTGTACTGCAAGTCTCTAGAGGAACGGAAGATTCCAAATGAATGGAAAAGAGCACAGGTAGCCCCACTCTTCAAGAAGTGTCGTCGAGCAGATGCGCAATACTATAGACCTATATATCTGACGTCGATCTGTTGTAGAATTTTAGAACATGTTTTTTGCTCGCGTATCATGTCATTTCTGGAAACCCAGAATCTACTTTGTGGGAATCAACATGGATTCCGGAAACAGCGATCGTGTGAGATCCAACTCGCTTTATTTGTTCATGAGACCCAGAAATTATTAGATACAGGCTCCCAGGTAGATGCCATTTTCCTTGACTTCCGGAAGGCGTTCGATACAGTTCCATACTGTCGCCTGATAATCAAATTATGAGCCTACGGAACATCAGACCAGCTGTGTGGCTGGATTGAATAGTTTTTAGCAAACAGAACACAGCATGTTGTTCTCAATGGAGAGACGTCTACAGACGTTAAAGTAAACTCTGGCGTGCCACAGGGGAGTGTTATGGGACCACTGCTTTTCACAATATATTTAAATGACCTAGTAGATAGTGTCGGAAGTTCCATGCGGCTTTTCACGGATGATGCTGGAGTATACAGAGAGGTTGCAGCATTAGAAAATTGCAGCGAAATGCAGGAAGATCTGCAGCGGATAGGCACTTTTAGCAGGGAGTGGCAACTGACTCTTAACATAGACAAATGTAATGTATTACGAATACATAGAAAGAAGGATCCTTTATGGTATGATTATATGATAGCGGAACAAACACTGGTAGCAGTTACTTCGGTAAAATATCTGGGAGTATGCGTGCGGAACGATTTGAAGTGGAATGATCGTATAAAATTAATTGTTGGTAAGGCGGGTGCCAGGTTGAGATTCGTTGGATGAGTTCTTAGGAAAAGTAGTCCATCAACAAAGCAGGTGGCTTACAAATCACTCGTTCGACATATACTTGATTATTGCTCATCAGTATGGGATCCGTACCAGGTCGGGTTGACAGAGGAGATAGAGAAGATCCAAAGAAGAGCGGCGCGTTTCGTCACAGGGTTATTTGATAAGCGTGATAGCGTTACGGAGATGTTTAGCAAACTTGAGTGGCAGACTCTGCAAGAGAGGCGATCTGCATCGCGGTGTCGCTTGCTGTCCAGGTTTCGAGAGGGTGCGTTTCTGGACGAGGTATCGAATATATTGCCTCCCCCTACTTATACCTCCCGAGGAGATCACGAATGGCAGTGAATTTTTAAAATGCAATAAGCACATTAATACCATAGTCCATATTGAAGAACGGGGAAAATTGAAAACTACGCTAAGTTTAAAATGATGTCAGTTGTACAATAGTTACACATATGTCTCACAGGGAAATTAAAAAATTCAAGCACATCCATCCTCTGGAAGAACATGTGTGGTGTCACCGCCAGACACCACACTTGCTAGGTGGTAGCCTTTAAATCGGCCGCGGTCCGTTAGTATACGTCGGACCCGCGTGTCGCCACTATCCGTGATTGCAGACCGAGCACCGCCACACGCCAGGTCTAGAGAGACTTCCTAGCACTCGCCCCAGTTGTACAATCGACTTTGCTAGCGATGGTTCGCTGACAAAATACGCTCTCATTTGCCGAGGCGATAGTCATCATAGCCTTCAGCTACGTCATTTGCCACGACCTAGCAAGCCGCCATTATCAGTTGCTATTAATCTTGTTAATCATGTACCGTCAGACTGACGTTCACCTTTAACGGATTAAAGTTAAGTAGTCCACCAGCTACGTCAGTTTTTTCTAAAGTCTAATTTCCCTTTCCTGTTCCAGACCTCACGCCAGCCTGTGTGAGCTAAAACGCGTGCCTTTCGGCTTCCTCTAATATTCCTGGGTTGGCTCTCCTGCCAATCCACAACAATTTCGTTTCGTTCTCCCCTTGTAGGGGCCTCGATTTTCTTTTCAGGCGGCATATAGGCAGATGTCATTCACACGTGACGACATCGTCAACACCGCATCTCATCAGCTGGTTGTTCCGACGCCCTGCAGGCTTGCCAGCGTTCGTTGCGAGGGTGCGGGGGAGCGGGGACAGGGGCGAGGTGCGCCGCCACCCCTGAGACGTCAGCGTACGGCACTCCACTCCCGTGGAGCCACGGGCTGCTCGGCTTCACACCGATGCGATGTGGTCTCGTCGGACCTGGGCCATTTTCAGTTTCTTCTATTTTGAAACGAAATCCTTTTTCCCTTTGCAATAGACACGCCAACTAGCTTAAATGAGATTTTTCAGCAGTTAGGTAGGGATACCGTATTCAGATCCAGGGATGCGGATGTCACCACAGCTCACCGTTTTGTAATTTCGAAGTAGTATCTACAACAGATGGCAACCCGATTTGTCCTTAAGGGTGGTAGGACGTCAATCGGGCCTACTTGGAGCAGGAGAGGCACCACAGGACATTTTAATTTCCACTGTCTATAAATTCGTAAAACTTTGTCAACATGACCAGGAAGGATTCAGAATTCACACTCATAGCAGTGGAAGTTTGAAAACATAACGAAGTAATTTTTTTTTTACATGTGAAATTTCATCACTTTTGTCACTTAATAATGGCAGCAGTTGTTGCTATAGGTACACTTTTCTTCATAAGGAAGAGAGATGGTTCGATGAACTTTGCACAGAATACAAACCATAGTTAGACGTGTATGAAACTCTAGAATTTTCCAAATCTATTAAAAACTGTGGTAAAAATTGAGGTAATTAACTACAAAATATGTGTTTTTTCCAACATGAACTTTAAAATAAAATAGATCATTCGTTTTTTCATAAATTAAATAAATTATATAGTTTCATACACCTGTAAGTATTATATGTATGCTGTGCAAAATTCATCGAAGAATCTCTCTAACTTATGAAAGAAAGTGTACGTAAAGCAACAAATGCAGCCATTAGTAAGTGAAAAAATGATGAAATTTCACAATTAAAAAAAAATTATTTTGTTATGTTTTCCAACTTCCACTGCAATGAGTGTGAATCCTGAATCCTTCCTGGTGATGCTGACAAAGGTTTATGAATTTATTTCTAAAACTATAGACACTGGAAATTAAAATGCCCTGTGATGCCTCTCCTGCTCCAAGTCGGGCCGTTTGACGTCCTACCCCTCTTAAAGGCGAGATGCGTTACAAGTCTCGTCTTTGTTTAGGCAGTGGGTGTACGTAATATTCAATCTACGCTAATGAGAAACGCTCAACAGAAAATATCCCAGCTGCGCGTGCAAAGGTTCTACCGCATAATTACTTAAATTTTGGAAGACAGGTTGCATTATTCAGGGCTCTATTTTTCGAAATCTGGTGTACAATTCAGGGCGAAACTTGTTCAGAGTTTGTGTGAACTTGCACTTTAAATGATCGAAGCAGACGAAATGAATTAAAATTTGTGCTGCGGACGGGACTCGAACACGGGTCTTCTCGAGTCCCGGCCGCTACACAACTTTTAATTCATTTCGTCTGCTTCGATCATTATCGTAGATAATAAAAAGAAACTTAAATGACTCAGGGAAATACAAGATCTCTTGTTCTTTAAAATTTACAAAACGGGAAAGGGTTTCAAAGCAAGGGATCAGGTACACTTTAGTAGGAATTTGTGAGCAGGAATTGTGGGTCTCGTCGTCATACGCCATACACAATACTGGAAATATTAACACCTGTAATTTTATGCTGCTGGTGAGTGTTATCCTTGCAGAAAAACAACAGAAAAGATTTATGTGCAACTGACTACCACCACATCTTCCATTTGTAGAACGAAACGCCAGACGCTGTGGCACAGAAAACACATACATCGAGCACCGCCATTATGGAAGTACTCAGTTGCACTGAAGTCACGGATTCAGCCCACACTGCACTCACGTGTCATACTGGCGGTTGGCCAACATCTGATGACATCGCAGTCACATGACGAGCCCAGCTATTATGCAGGATTACGATAGAAGCTGAAGAAACGAATAAGAATTCCCACTACGGCCGGGACTCGAACTCGGGTCTCCTCGCTTACTAGGCATAAATACTCACCGTTACACCACCGCGGCACTGTGGTCAACAGTGCTGCACGCACTACACAAGTCGAGTGCCCTCCACAGCACAAACTCAAATTAATATCTTCAGCTTATTTTCCCCCTAAATCGCCACTATTGCCAGGGCTCTGCATCATTGTAATGGCACCCCAGCGGTGGATGTAACGAGTAAATCCCGGACCTCAGGTGATCTTAAATGTCTCGGGGAAAATTTAATTATGTATTATGCAGGAAGCAATCTCGATCATTTTATGCTCAGAGGCTCAACAAATATTAATAAAAATCTACCCACCCGTATATCAGGTACGTTTATTACGCCACAGGCAGCTACTTCTAAATGAACATTCTAACGTGACAGCAAAACTTAAGCCTTCGTAATTAATTCTCTCAAAGTGACAGAAATATTCTCGTGTAATGACTAAAAGATATCTAATTGCCACGCTCAACAATCAAGGACACATTGTGGACCACGGCGAACACAACACGAGACGTGGTCCACCTCTTCGCACAAGCGCAGCCGTCAGTACGTGTAGAGCACGAAGCGCTGATTAGCCTCGTCACACAACAGCCGGCTTCAGTTCAGTCGTTTATTAGCCTGCATTCAGGGTTCTCAGATGCTGGTGTCGTGCACGACTTCGTACAGGAAAGGTGGGTTGCAGCTGGGCAGAAGCAGAAACGATGAGCGAACGAGTAAACAGAAGGTTTACTCGTATTGCTTCGAGCGCGTGAAGACTCATTGCAGGTAATGCGGCAAGAAATACACTACAGCTCACACTGTGTGGACGAGGACGAGGGCCTCTGTACTGAAGCGCCGACGCCGGAGTCGGAGCGGCGACTGGAGAGCGGCGCCCGTGGTGCAGGGCCAGTGGGGGCGTGGCCCAGAGAGCTGCGACAGGTCCTGCGCGGCCGCTGTCGGCATCTGGCGGAAACCTGCAGTCCTGTTCCCAGAGTCACGACGCCCCTGGGGTGGTATCGATACGGGTAGAGCACTGCTTCTCCAGGTTTCGTGTCCAGTGTCTTAACTACTGTTCCACCACGCACAGTAAATCGCGATTTGAGGCAGTGAGAAATAGGCTCAACAATGGCACCTAAACAAAGTCCACATCGCCCGAAAGACGAATAGAATGGCTGCTTTAGTATTTTTCTGTGAATCTCGAAGAGCGGTTTTACTCATGAAAATGACAGTATTTGCGATAGCCATTACAGTGTTAATATTGGTAAAGTGCCCCATTAACTTCATATAAGCTCTTTTGAAAATATCAAAAAATCTCACAAAACTGGTCACTGACAATTCGAGAGGGACCAGTTTTGAACCGTAACTAATCCACTGTCCCATTCATTACTTTTGCACTGGATACCTACATTATTTAACGCATTTCCCCATCCATCTTCCGATAGTGCGCAATGTGAGAGTTGTTTCTATACTTTTACGCAGTACGTCTGTATTCATAGGTCTTATTTTAATGGCAATCGATTTCGCTGTTGCATTACACCACCTTGTCAATGTGCTGCATCCGTTTACACCATTCTCTGTACCCTTGTAACCTCCCCGTTCCTAATCGGTCTACTGGATTGTGATATAACTGACCGTGATCGCATGTGCCTACAAAAGTTTTGCAATTAGTAAGGCTATCGTTACCGAACGAAAATAACACTGATTATTCGAGGGGAGTGTACAACAGATTCTTCTGAGGGAAGACTCTATCATCAGTATTTAGCTTAAGTTTAGAATAATTTTGAAATGGGTGGAATACAGCGCCATCGTTCACGAACCGCATAGGGGGAAAAAGGGAACCACGTAATATTTACTACAAAAATCACTGATAACACAAAGAACACATGGATTAGCTTGGAAAAAAGGATAATTAAACGGTCGCCAGCTCGCTAGTGAAACGAATCTCCAGAATCTTGAAAAAGGCAATGGCAAAAAAATTTAAGCAAATAATCGCTGTTGTGGCAACAGAATGTTGCCACTCGTTCCCACACCAAACAGTTCACGAGAAAATAAACGAATCACAAAGCACTGAGTTTGCAGTAGTAGTGGGGCAACAAGGACGTGGCCCCAAGGTACCGTTACCCGAGATGGCGGCCGTCACCCCGAGGGCAGGCGTCACCCCGAGTACCGTTATGAGAGATGGCGGCCGTGACGTCAGCTGAAGACGCGATTGATGTCAGATAATGACGTGAGAACCGTTATCCAAAATGGCGGCTTTTGGAGGGAAGATAACCCAACTGCGCTACCGCTACTAACCTAAGAAAATTGCGGTAAAGAAAGGGCTACCTCCACTAACCTAAGTCAACACTTCCTAGGAACTTGGCATATATCTTTATTTAAACAATTAGAGGCAGTACCACCACCAAGTGAGTTAGCCACCCTCTTCAAAAAAATGGATGTTAATTTTGCTCTAACAGCTTACTCCTGCAGCTGAGGCGAGTTAGTATTGTGTTACCTCCACTAGAACCTGTTCATTCAATGCGAATATAATTTGTTTAAATTTACTATCCATCTACAGCTTTAGTGTCGTCTTACCGCCATAAGGGGCTTAGATATCGGTGTTTTAGTAGCTGTATTACATGCACTGGACGTAAGTCTTTATTTAAACAAGTAGAGCCACTATCAAGTTCAAATGTGTTTGCCATCCTCTTGGAAAATGTGCATGAATTTTGCTGAGGAGTGGGTGGGGGAGAGGGGTTAGTATGGGGTCGCCCGCACTAGAGACTGCTCATTCATATAGGCAACAAAATGTGTTCACTACGCTTCAAAATACCTCGTTTCAACTATTTTTCAAGCTCCACTAACTTCATCCGGTAGAGAACTCAATAAGATTTTCACCGCATCTCTCTCCTACCATGTATCGAAATCAAAATACCACATGCGTGCAGTCATCGAACAAATGTGAAGGTCCTATTAAATATACACCTTTTGATCAACTGCACACCTCAGTTTAAAGTTTCACCACCTCTACTATAGGACGATGATCGTCGCATGAGGCGCACTCTGCGACCTTGTCTCGTTATTTAAAACATAGATTTTTCTGCTCTAATTCGCTTTGTATACTGTCAAACATTTATTTTTTCTCTCCCCGACGTCGGGGTCTGTGTCAGGTTCTAAACTGACATTAACACGGCCTCTCACAGAAAACTAGACCTCTCATGGTGACGCCATTGACGTCAGTTGATGACGCGAGTACCACTACCCCAAATCGTGGGAGAGTGCCGTGCCTCCCTTACAAGCTCCTCTTTGCAGGAAGTTTGAATTTTGGAGGTAAGATAGGTCAATTGGTGCTCCTCTACTCTTCACACGATGTAAATCAATTTGTTACTGCTGTTACCGTAACACACCACACACACACTCGATGATTTTAAATAAAAATTCAGTTACGAGATAAGGAATTTGGAATAGTTTTGCCGGTTTCTGTGGGTTTCCAAATTACAGTCCGAATCTGATGGCTATGCGTTCCGTTTCGACTGATTCCTCATATTGCAGTCATGTACACGATCATTGTTTCGGTGCTAACATCCCCAGAAGGTGTCGCCCCTTGTGTACAATATTTCTCGAGATGCGTCCAAGTCGAGGTGGTTAGCACTCCTTATCGATGTATAGTACGAGACTTGAAAGTTTTGTGATCTAAAAGCAGACGGTTAAGAAAAAGAAGTAAAAGAAAAGGGCGATTTTTTTATGCGCGATGGAGCTCCGGACGGATGGAGTTCGAGGCATTTTTACGTAAATCAACCAAGACATCAATTTCAAACTATTATTCCAGAGTCTAGGATCAGTAGCTGGAAGGTATTGTTAAGAGAGAGAAAATAAACACACGCACTCCTAAGGCTACAACGTTCCTTACTTAAAATGGGCTATAATATTAGATCGCTTAAGTTTCCAACCTATCACTCGTATGGAATCTAATATTAACAATTCCAATGTAAGAAATGTATTTTAAGGGCATAACATACATCTTTCTTCCCAGTTTCTCTATGATAAACCATGTTAGCGAATCATAAAACGAAAAAACTATTTTCTTAAAACATTTGCTGTGTGTTACAAGCACAATATAGCTTTCCGGACATGTGTAGCGTCCACTGTTCACATCCGATCACTATTCAGAAATAATACGGTGCGTGGGTTAACCCTATATAAAACGACTGCTACTGACGGGGAAAGCTTCTTACAAGGATACAGATAAAGGCATGGCAGCAGCGCCGACATGCGAATATTAGAAGTTATTCTGCCACTAACTCTGTAAACAGCACATCTGTCAGGCAAATGTATACATGGGGGGTTGCAGTGCCTCACAAGCACCTATAGCTAACTTAGTTATGAAGCTGAAGTCTCTATTTTACACACAAGATGCGACATGGGGGATGGAGTACATCACATAAATCATAGTTCGTTTAGAAGAATGTGTCATTTTTCATCACATCTGAGATGGAAGTCCTCTGATGAAGGAGAGGTTTACAGTTAATATCACAAGTAAACAGTGCTTTAAATCATATGCAGAACACATGGCTGTATTCGAGTCGATCTCAGGCTATGTCACGCAACCGCAGATGCAGCTAAGTTTATAGACGTTGTCTGTCTTCCTGAAAAGTGTCAAATACAGTAGTTAACTCACACGTATCACTGATACCTCAATAGACATACAGTATAATGCTGCCTCAACGTACAAAATAAAAATTGACTGCATACAGTTTTCTAAATTGGGAGCATCTGGTTTATAAAGTATGTGTTCGTGTTCTGAGATGTTTAAAGGAGATGACTCTGTCCAATTGTAATGAAGGCTTGGAATTGACATTGAATACTGTGATAGCAAAGGGGAGAGTAATTCAGGTGATAAGAATGGTACAGATATTTCTATTTCCGGAGCCGTAAGCAGGGTGTATTTCGGATATTTCGCTCATTCTCGAATGTCATTCACTTGCAAGTATAGCGAACAAATATATATGTGTTCGATTTGGTAGGATGATTCCGTCTACGCGTGGCCTGTGGTGGGAATGATTCAAGTTTCCCACTAACGGTAGGTGGCTATCCATATGGAAAGGGCTATTGCAATGCGGAAATGTATTCGACTTAACCGTGTAATCGTCTAGACGGCAGAATAGCGAACTAATACTTAGTATGTGTTGGACAGCTTTCGTGATCAAGTGGAAATTTGACAAGATTGAATATGGATGTGTGTTTGCACTGGGTCATTCATTATTTCGTTATCATGTGCATTGTTCGGTCGAGTGATTCTTCGCATTTGACTTCTTATTTTAATGAGAGGAGGTCGATTGTGATGTGTGCATCTAGCACGTGGAAGACACGATTGCCGGTTGTCTAGATATGAGAAAGACGTTATTTGACTTTACAAATTATAGGGCGTGATTTGGAATCCGCTACATGACGGAAATCTTTATTTGTGAGTGGAAATATCAGTTTAGACGTAAATGTGTTTGCAGAGGTGATATGTTTCTAAGTCAAAGGTGAAAAACTATATAGATAAAACTAGACTTTGTCTATTTTCGCGAAAAATAGGACATTTATTGTGGTCAGAAATGTCTTGCTTTAATATAAGAGCGAAGTTGATGTTAGAGGAACAGGTTGCATTTGGAGGGATAGCGGGACTTTAGCGCCGGCCGATGTGGCCGAGCGGTTCTACGCGCTTCAGTCTGGAACCGCGCGACCGCTACGGTCGCAGGTTCGAATTCTGCCTCGGGCTTGGGTGTGTGTGATGTCTTTAGGTTAGTTAAGTTTAAGTAGTTCTAAGTTCTATGGGACTGATGACCTCAGATGTTATGTCGCATAGTGCTCAGAGCCATTTCTTTGGACTTTCGCGGCGAGACATTTCGGCGAGGCAGGCACCGTAAGACTTTTGGTGTAGTAACGCGATCTCATAGTTTGTGATTGTATATGGATGAGAAGGTAGCCTTTTTGGACGAAGATCTCGCACTGGCTTAGGTTAGGGTAATTTTTTAGTAGGCATGTGTAGTGGACTCTGACGTCAAACAGGGATAGATGCTATATGCTTGGAGCTAATAGACATTTTTTAAACTCATCTCTGTCGAACAGCAGGATCTAGTGAGTTGAACGTTTTTCCCCTAGCTTGTAGGTGTAGGGTAGAGTTTGTGTGTTACTGTCACTGGGAAAAATATTGTACCACTCGAAACCAAACAGGATAACACGAGTTGTCAGTTTTTGCGGGTCTATTGCTGTTCTTGCTCAGTGTTATCCATATAGCAGTGTAATTAAAGCAGGATAAGGTGAGTTGTATAGTTAATTTTTGCGATTTTAAGCAGTCCTAATGCAGCGCTATGCATATTGTTGTGTAACTGTGATTAATTATGTAATTAAGATGGATATTTGGGTCAGTTTCCCAAGCAAAATAAATAAGTACAATAACTTAACCTTCCTCTCCTGCAATTGGAGAGTTTCTATGCGTTAGGTGGCGTGTGTGCACTTAGGCTTTCAATGCAGTAGAACAGGGGTCTCCAAACTTATTAGTCCGCGGGCCACATTGACTCCTCCACGAAGTGTTAATGGCCAAGATCTACCTAGTGGAATTAAAGCACCCTAGCACTCCACGATCACCGTAATGTAAGGCTAAATAAAAATCGAAGTTCGTTTCAGTGCTACCTATTCCCACAACCTTAGATTTTTGCGATTTCATCTTTTCTTTAATTACGTAATTTTGATTGGTGGACGTACCTGACCGAATTTCTGACGTATTTTATTCTGGCGAATTTCACCGACAAAAAAGTATGTCACTGCACATTCTTCAAGAAAGCGTCCAGCAAAGTTAGCGAAATCTCAAAATCATTCTTAGCAACACTATTACTGCAAGGCGTAGCAGAGGTAGAGTATGTCAACGCATTGTTATTTCAAGCGGCGCAACAATAAGTTTAGTTATGTAGTCTTGTAGCGAGTAGCAGAGCCAATGTCGCGGTGTATTGGTCGCAATAGGCCTCGAAACTCAATTGTTGGCAGTATAGGTACCACTTCAAATATTTGGCGGGCCGGATACCGGGGATGTCCGGCCAGCTAACGCGGGCCGGTTTGCCGGCAAACGCGGGCCGGTTTTGGCCCTCGGGCCGTAGTTTGGAGACCCCTGCAGTAGAATACGGGTTCGAGTGGTTGATAAGTTGGGCTTTTTACTTGCAGTAAATGTTGTGCATTGAATTATTTTCGGGCGATTAAGCGTTGTGAGCTTGTTTGCATGTATTATTTTGGTGATCTACGAGTAGATTGCACGTCTGCATGGTATGTACTGCATTATTTCGGTAATTTAGGAGTTTGGTAGTTTGAGGGACGAGACCAGACAGCTAGGTCATCGGTCTCATCGGATTAGGGAAGGACACAGAAGGAAGACGGCCGTGCCCTTACAAATGAATCATCCTGGCATTTGCCTGAAGCGATTTAGGGAAATCACAGAAAACCTATATCAGGATGCGGCCGAACGTGGGACTGAACCGTCGTGTGCTAGCCACTGCGCGACTTCGTAATTTATGAGTTGTCTGCGCCTTGGCACATCAGTGCAATGTATTATTACTTAGGAGTAGTTTCGTGGTCTGTAAACTGTATATTGCACGTTAGGGTGAGTGTTTTGCATCAGCGTGATAAATAAATTAGGTGAAATCTGTAACTAAATAAATTGTTCAAAAAAATAAATAAAGTACACTCCCTCATCTCTCCAGCAGCCCAGAACAGGCTGATTCCTTTTATCACACCAATTTTCTTCCCCTCCAGACGGCTGGCATGGTGAGTGTTTTGTATCAGCGTTATAAACTAAGTGAGATATGTAATTCGAAGAAAATGTTTGTGTGAAATCTTATGGGACTTACCTGCTAAGGTCATTAGTCCCTAAGCTTACACACTACTCAACCTAAATTGTCCTAAGGACAAACACACACACCCATGCCCGAGGGGGGACTCGAACCTCCGCCCGTACCAGCCACACAGTCCATGACTACAGTGCCTTAGACTGCTCAGCTAATCACGCACGGCCCGTTATTCGATATACGTAGGAAATGTGGTTGGATGACCTTGAAAAGTAGTTGAAACTAGGTATTTGGAAGAGTAGCGAACACATTTTGTTGCCTATATGAATGAGCAGCCTCTAATGTGGGGGGCACCATACTAACCCCCCACCCTCCCCACTCAGTAAAATTCATGCACATTTTCCAAGATGATGGCAAACACATTTGATCTTGATAGTGGCTCTAATTGTTTCAAAAAGGTTCAGATGGCTCTGAGCACTATGGGACTTAAGTTCTGAGGTCAGCCGGCCGCGGTGGACGAGCGGTTCTAGGCGCTTCAGTCCAGAACCGCGCGACTGCTACGGTCGCAGGTTCGAATCCTGCCTAGGGCATGGATGTGTGTGATGTCCCTAGGTTAGTTAGGTTTAAGTAGTAAGTTCTAGGGGACTGATGACCTCAGGTATTAAGTCCCATAGTGCTCAGAGCCATTTTTTTTCCGAGGTCATCAGTCCCCTAGAACTTAGGTTAGTTAGGTTTAAGTAGTTCTAAGGACATCACACACATCCATGCCCGAGGCAGGATTTTAACCTGCGACTGTAGCGCCTAGAACCGCTCGGCCACCACAGCCGGCCTCTAATTGTTTAAATAAAGACTTAGGTCCAGTGCATGTAATACAGCTATTAAATCACCGATATCTAAACCTCTTGTGCTGGTAACACAACAATAATGCTGTAGGTAGATAATAAATTTAAACAAATTTAAAGAAAGTTTACAAATTTAAAGAAATTTATACAAATTTAAACAAATTACATCCGAATTGAATTGGAAACACGATACTAATTCCCATCAGCTGTTAGAGCAAATTTCGTGAACAGGTTTGATGGTTGTAGTGGTCTAATCGTTTAAATAAGGACTTATGTCCAGTGCAAGTAATACACCTATCGATATCTTAGCCTCTTATGGCGTTAACATGACACTAATGTTGTAGGTAGATAATAAATTTAAACAAATTATATCCAAATTGAGGCTCTAGTGGAGGCAACACAATACTACTAGGTTAGCAAGGTAGCGCAATTGAGCTATCTTCCCTCCAAAAACCGCCATCTTGGATATCGGTACTCGCGTCATCAGTTGACGTCAGTCGCATCATCAGTTGACATCACGTACTTGCGTCACGGCCGCCATCTTGGATAAGGGTAATTGGGGTATCACCCGCCCTTGGGGTGACGGCCGCCGTCTTGGATAACGGTACTTTGCGGCCACGTCCTTGTTGCCCCACTACTTGCAGTTACTCATTCTGAAACACTAAATTTTGAAAGTAACGTTAAATGTAATTACTGGTTAAATAAATAACTGGCTTAACTTAAACTTTGGTACGCAAAAAAAAAAAAAAAAAAAAAAAAGCTTTCAGTAACCTCAGTGTAACTTAATGCAAAATTTAGAAAACGGCAAGCAATTTATTTTTGATTATTGAAAGATTGAACTGAATTACCTTTAAGCAAATGAACAATCGGTTTCACTTTTAAAATAACAACAATCAAATAAATACCAAGCCAGGAGTAGTCACTCGCTAAGGTTAATACAGAATAAATGAAATTGCGCTCTCTTAATTTATATTGTATCTGTAGTTATTAGTTTTTCCAGCGAAATTTACTTTACTGAAAGTAGCCTCTGTTAAGCAATACACGAGAATGAAGTTACTGAGGCAGAAAATGTAGACTGAAACTGGTCAGTACGAAATACACGAAAGTAGTAGTAAATATTTAATCAGTTTTCATATTCTTATGACACTCGATGATTGCATGGAAAGGAAAGGGACCCTGCATGGTAATAATGTCGGAAGACGATACAATACAGGTTCCCTAGAAATTTTAACTATTGCAAGTTATTATTCAAGTTATTCATACACTGTGAATGAAATGTTCCTTGGTGAAGTCTCTACACTACAATGTTTGTCAGTTAACAACAGTCTCACGATATTGTAGCTGTGCGGACGACTGGAATGTAGTCGACGACAATGGTAAGCTGCCGTTGTTGCTGCTACTGCCGCTACTTGATGAGAGGAGCCACGGATAATTACAGGACAGGCAACAGTTGAAACTGCAGCTTCCTTCGCCTATCCACTCCTACCGTGCTCTCAATAATCGCAGGTTAACGAGTCAGGGATGTCTACACTGGCGCGAGTATAGTTGCACACCGAGTCGGCCGGAGCGCCCAACAAACACGTCCGCACTCTTTCACAACAGATGCTGCTCTGCGTCCCATCTGCACGCAACGCGACAGAGACTCTCCATACGCAAAGATAAACATCGGCACAGCTATTATCATTTCGTCGTTGCTATTGATACATTTCAATAAAGTTCTCTTGGCTATTACCCAGCAATTTACAATATTTCTATTATAATTACGATCAATTGTATACAGTCAAATTTATATTTAATGAGTAATGGAAGTATTAATGTATTTAGTTTCTGTAGTACAGCTTATAGCTTCAGAATCAAGAGTATAGTGCAAGTTATCAACGAAAATTAAAGAGCGAAAATTTTGGATGTTGCAGAAGGTACTTTGTCTGCATTTTCGGTGTTACACCCTTATGAGATGTGTGTATAATGATGATTACTCGGTACACGCATGATCACATTGTGCCGTACACATGCCAGAAGATGGAGTAACACCGAAACCCATTGCAAGTATATTGAGACAGCTGAAGGTAGTATTCTGATACATAAAGAAACACATTTAGACGTCAACTGCTAGAAGTCTCACACGTACATCTGTAGGAATATATATATATATATATATATATATATATATATATATATATATATATATATATATATTGTTTTTTTTTGAGTGAATGCCATCATTCCCAGAGTGACAGGTAGGCAACTCGCCGGACAATGATGTGACCGTCCAACATTCACCAAGCTTTTATATGTACAGAAAGGACCTAAACTTGCTTTGCCTGTAAGTTAGGACGATAATTCCCCGTGGATGATACTGAGGAGAAGAAGATTTAATACTCATCAGGACACAGTGGTTGCGAATGCTGAGAGATATCGTGAAACCAACCATTAACCAGGAAAGGAATCCTTTTACATTGAAATTTTTTTGGGAAATACGTCTTTTCTTTTAGTGTGTGGCAAAGGTATTGCCCAACTGTAAGGGAAGCTGCTAAGAAGTAATTCAGCTGACTGCTTGTAGAATCCTATCTGGCTAATCAAATGTAAAGAAACGACCACGGTGAATAAAGTGCTCGGAATACAGCTTCATCTAGTAACTGATCTCTGCTGATATTTCGTCCGAGCCTTCTTCGTAGCCGTAATATTCTTCACAGATGTCAGCCTCTTCCGAATTGCAGTTATTATATTTTTATTGATGTCGGAGTTTGTGTTACTCGATACATATATCTCGCTTACCTAGTGGAATGGTGCTACGAAGGGAAGTTCACCCAAGGTTTTCAACAATTCTGAAGAAATTTCGTCTACTACAGCTGCCTTCTTTTGATTTATGTCTTTCTGTGCTCTTCAGCAGCTGCTGTTGTTATAACGTCAAAAAATTGAGACTGAAAATTATTCACGTAACGAGCAATACTACCACTGAAATGGGTAGTTTCATGCTCGAGAAGTTATCAGACACTATCCTACGGCTGCTATTGTTCACCAACGCCTGTTGCTCAGCGGGGCAACCTCATGGCCAGCTGCACGTTCCCCTGACGCTGCGGCATCCCGTCACACCGGTAAGCTCTGCGGACTGCCGTCTTTCATGCAGAAAAGGTATTTGGTTGGTGCATTAGTTCAAACATAACACAGACTTTTGTCATCAATAATACATTCTCCTTCTTTGTTTACAACAGTCTGTTAACGCTGGAGTACGTTTCCTAATCCGCGACTGTGGAACACGTGGTTTTCAGGCGAAGAACTCGTCGAGCCATATTCATAGAGCATTTTCATTGGATAGGGAAGTTCCTTCTAGGTTGTATCTGTGTATGAGGACGCAAGATCAGCTGAATAAGGTGATTGCGTAAGGACTTTCCAACACAACTCCCGTATAGTGTCTCCTGTCAGTCTAGCAAAATGCGGGTGGCCGTTATCGTGGAGCTGCAGCACTTGACGCGGTCCTCCTGCTGGTCGCTCTCGGACTGCGTCTGCCAGACGTCTCGGTTGTTGAGAATAAACGTCACCAGTGATGGTCACACTTCGGGGAAGCAATTCGTAGCTCACCAGCTGCACGACGTTGTCTGTTGTGGACGGTTGCAGGTCGTTGCTGCTTTGTTTCGGCTCAACCGTTACTTTCGTTTCCCTGTGTTAGCATAAAAACTCCATTTCTCGTCACCAGTAGCGGTACAGGGTAGTAATCATCGGTGTTGTTCACGAGCCAAGCAGTGGTGCACGCTGATTTTGTGGTTTTGGCTTAGAGCATGCGGCACCCGTACACCTGATGTTTGAGCCTTTCCCATCGCACGTAAATTCGTACGGCAGTGAAATAATTGCAGTTTCTCACATTTACCAGCTCTCGAGTACGCTCGTGTCGATTATTGTGGGTTCATGAGTGTGAACGACTTTCATCAAACACCGAAATCATTAACGTCAAAACGATCTTCCTTAACACGACAAAACCATTTCTTTACCCCGATTTCTCCTGTTTGTACTCCATTTTGTAGCGTCGACAGCTCCACTCACTATCTTCAAACAACAAAATTTCAACACGTAAACTAAAATAGCAACAGTGAACTACAAATAAAAATCGAGAATCGATAAATAAACCCATAGCAATCCGAATGCCAGCTTGCAAAATAAAAACGCTGTGAACTTCTGCACCAGCCGAATAGATACATGTTTTCAAGTGAACCTAGGATTTTCAGAGTTAAATTTTTAGTTTTAGACCGATTGTATCAGGACGCCAATCATGGAAAAAGTACAACAAATCATGAAATATTGGTCACAAAATTTCGGCATAATATTTACAGATGGCTTTGACATAACACAAATCAATATTTTGTACATTCTACGCCATTTTATGGGGCATCTATGTTCCAATACATCTGCATTATACAGGGTGTTACAAAATGGTACGCCCTAACTTTCAGGAAACATTCCTCACACTCAAAGAAAGAAAATATGTTATGTGGGCATGTGTCCGGAAACGCTTACTTTACATTTTAGAGCTCATTTTATTACTTCTCTTCAAATCACATTAATGATGAAATGGAAACACACAGCAACAGAATGTACGAGCGTGACTTCAAACACTTTGTTACAGAAAATGTTCAAAATGTCCTCCGTTAGCGAGGATACATGTATCCACCCTCCGTCGCATGGATCCCTAATGCGCTGATGCAGCCCTAGAGAATGGCGTATTGTATAACAGCGGTCCACAATACGAGCACAAAGACTCTCTACATTTGGTACCGGGGTAGACAAGAGCTTTCAAATGCCCCCATAAATGAAAATCAAGAGGGTTGAGGTCAGGAGAGCGTGGAGGCCATGGAATTGGTCAGCCTCAACCAATCCATCGGTCACTGAATCTGTTGTTGAGAAGCGTACGAACACTTCGACTGAAATGTGCAGGAGCTCCATCGTGCATGAACCACATGTTGTGTTGTACTTGTAAAGGCACATGTTCTAGCAGCACAGGTAGAGTATCTCGTATGAAATCATGATAACGTGCTCCATTGAGCGTAGGTGGAAGAACATGGGGCCCAATTAAGACATCACCAACAATGCCTGCCCAAACGTTCACAGAAAATCTGTGTTGATGACGTGATTGCACAATTGCGTACGGATTCTCGTCAGCCCATACATGTTGATTGTGAAAATTTACAATTTGATCACGTTGGAATGAAGCCTCATCCGTAAAGAGAACATTTGCACTGAAATGACGACTGACACATTGTTGGATGAACCATTCGCAGAAGTGTACCCGTGGAGGCCAATCAGCTGCTGATAGTGCCTGCACACGCTGTACATGGTACGGAAACAACTGGTTCTCCCGTAGCATTCTCCATACAGTGACGTGGTCAACGTTACCTTGTACAGCAGCAACATCTCTGACGCTGACATTTGGATTATCGTCAACTGCACGAAGAATTGCCTCGTCCATTGCAGGTGTGCTAGGTCTTCTCCAGTCGCGAGTCATAGGCTGGAATGTTCCGTGCTCCCTAAGACGCCGTTCAATTGCTTCGAACGTCTTGCTGTCGGGACACCTTCGTTCTGGAAATCTGTCTTGAAACAAACGTACGGCGCCACGGCTATTGCCCCGTGCTGATCCATACATCAAATGGGCATCTGCCAACTCCGCATTTGTAAACATTGCACTGACTCCAAAACCACGTTCGTGAGGAACACTAACCTGTTGATGCTACGTACTGATGTGCTTGATGCTAGTACAGTAGAGCAATGAGTCGCAAGTCAACACAAGCACCGAAGTCAACATTACCTTCCTTCAATTTGACCAACTGGCGGTGAATCGAGGAAGTACAGTACATACTGACGAAACTAAAATGAGCTCTAACATGGAAATTAAGCGTTTCCGGACACATGTCCACATAACATCTTTTCTTTATTTGTGTGTGAGGAATGTTTCCTGAAAGTTTGGCCATACCTTTTTGTAACACCCTGTATACAAACCAGCAGAATTTCTGAGATGTATAGCAGTGTTGCAAAACAATATCTATGATGTATAAGAAAATACAATTAGTTACTTCAGACATTTTTTGAGTACTCCCTGTGGTCTGCAGCATTCTACTTCAAGTTCCTAAGGCATCTCGCTATACCCTAACACTAGGCAGCTATGAGACATGGACGTCACAATTCTAAACACTGCGTATGACTTTAGTATGGCAGATGTATCCCATCAGCAACGAAAGATTTTTCTCAGTTACCCTGATTTTTTTAAGAAGTTAAATCGTTTTTCGCAAAACTAGGCCTCACCCTGGTCTATTTGATTCCTCATTTGGTCATATCCTACTCTTTGTTTGACTATTAAATTTCGAACAAAAACCCACTGCGCAATTTATAGGGAATCATATTTTCGTTACACTGAAAAATTTGACCAATGAAATACACAGACAGAATTCAGTTCTTGGCCGAAGCACGCCAAAAAGAAACTAAAGTGTAGTCTGTATAGAAACAAAAACTGTTGTAGATTCAAGGAATATGTTTTATGTGGAAGAATTGCGACGTTTTTGAAAAATGAAAATCTCTTCTACAAAAATCAATATTGACTTATCAGGATGGCAACCTGAGAAGGCAGTATTGAGTACTGAAAAGAAGTGTGACAGGACCGTTGCTCTTTACAACGTATGTGAGCCGTGGCTGGCTGGAGTGGTGCTTTTTTTTTTTTTTTTTTTGTAGTCCAGTGGTGTGTCATTTCTTCTTCGGTTACCGCCATAACATTGCTGTCTTCTCTCCGTGAGCGGCGGCAGCAGCAGCAGCAGCGTATATCAATACTGCTGTACTATCTATGGTGTGCTGATATGTTTTCCGGGTGTGCTGTGTGTGGCAGCCGGTCGGTTGGGGCAGAGCAACGGGGAAGTCTCTTTGGTGCGTAGTCAGGCCGGAGCCGCTGGCGGCGTGCACACGCGGTTGCAGTTGTGAGGAGCTTCTTGCGAGGGTTACGAAGTTCCTCAGCCACCGATCCTGGACACTAAAGTTGATTGCTGACTTAACCTACTATCAAGCCTCAACTGCTAACACATCTCTTCGTTTGATCCTGGTTGTACTTTCTGAGAGGTTCCCACGAGCAACAACGTGTGTGCATTGAAGTCGTCTAGAATTGCAGCCGTCATCCTGTGTGGTGTTTAACTTAATTTAATTCATTCCTTCATTAATGAAGTGTACCAGACGTATCTTCTGCGTTGTGGCCGTTGATGTTCCGGTGACCTGCCCTGGTTGTTGACGTAATTTTTGGCATTGATACTGTCCAGCACAGCGTGTAGTAGGACAGCTGAGGTGTTGTTGGTACTTTCGGGCATTTATTCTGACTTGGCTGGATTGGCCACCAGTATCCAGAGCGTTGTGCTATTGATATCTTGCTGTCGTTTTGCTGTTTCGGTGCAGCAGATCTGATCTTGTTGGTTGGTTTGTTGGCAGGCTTTCGGTTGGGTTGCCTTCTCATTGTCGGTCTGGCTGCCTGTCTCACCTAAACGTGCGTTAGAGTTACCTCCCCAGGTCGATCCTTGGAACCTTCTGAGGGCCGCTCCTTGTGTTTTACATAGTGATGTCCTTTTTAGTCTTAAGTACTCTGTGTGGCCTTCAGCCGACTTTTTGTTATTCAAATTGCAAGGCTTTCTTCTTAGGCCTTAAGCCGTAAAAAAATGTTTCTTCATTGGTATGTGGCCTTCAGCCGAGCTTCAGCCTTTCAAAATTATAATTGAAAATTCCTTGTGCCTAGGCCTTAAGCCGTAAATTGAAATCAAAAGTTGAAAATTTTGTCTAGGCTTTAAGCCGTAAGAAATATTTTCTAATTTTTATGTTGCCTTCAGCCGAGTTTTCCAGCTAAAAGTAAAAATTGGAAATTTCTTTGTCTAGGATTTAAGCCGTGAGATTGTTTGGGTTTCATATGTGGCCTTCAGCCGAGAGTTATGTGAAGCATTTTAGGGTAAACTATTTAGTCTATTTTAGTTGAAATTCAGAAGCTCTTGCCTTTAGGCCTTAAGCCGTAAAATTGTTTTCTCCATGGTGTGTGGCCTTCAGTCGGGTTTTATTCTCTCTTAAATTAAAAATTCAAAATCCTTGTCTTGCCCTTAAGTTTTGTTGATATGCGGCCTTCAACCGAGTTTTCAGCCTATTTAGATTAAACTTTGAAAATCTTTGTCTCGGCCTTAAGCCGCAACACTGCTCTTGATTAATGTGAGGCATTCAGCCGAGTTATACGGGATATAATTAAAGGTAAGGCTTGCGGACTATTTATATTGAACATAAAAAAAAATTCTAAGGAAGTGAAACCTCCAGAAGAACTCCAGTACCTCAATTCCTTGCTTAGGCCTTGTGCCTTGGATTTTCGATGTGGCCTTCTGCCGGTCGAAATTAAATCAAAGGAGGTCTTTCGTTAAAACCTTGAGGGTTTTGATTGTTGCTTGTGTGACTGTGTGTTTTAAGAAATAAAGTTTATATGTTGAGTGCAACAGACAGTAACTTATTTTGACCCCTTTCCACAAATATAACCGCATTCGCTCTGTCCTGCTGGCCCAGGGATTTCACTGGTAGCAAAGCGTGGTTACGTTTGTGTTCTTGCCATTCCAGTTACTGTCAGTTTCAATTTTATTTCTGTTCTGTGACACCACATTGTTTTGGTTGTTGATTGTTTCAGGTGTATTGTAATGGCGGTCAGTCAGTGTCCGTGATCGGCCTGCTCAGGACCATCTTGTTTACGAGTTGGTAATAAGGCGCCAACCTACTGAGGGCAGTGTTCCGGATTTAGTGGCCCGTTTAGGTGCTGCCGTTTTTCAGCCGGTTGACGTCACGCCGGCGGTGGTGGGTGAGACAGGAACGGCCATTGAATTTTGGTTGAAGGCTGTTAGGGGCCTTGAGGACACTATTTGTGTTTTGGAAGGCACTAAACCTAGTGTCAGTCAGTTGGATAGGGTGTGGGCGCAGTTAATGCATTTAACTAATCGGATAGCGGATTTGGGCGTGTTAGCTTTGGAAGATCATCATAAAAAATTAACCGTCGAATTGGGATCTTTGGTTAGTGCATTGCAGCTTAAGCTTACGTGTTCAGAGTTGGATGGGAAGAGGATTGAAGAGCGGGACTTGCTCTGTTAGGGAGAGGGCGAGAACCAGCCCGGGGGTGGTACTGTTACATGCTCTGTCAAGTTAGACTCAAAGTTCGCCAAGTTGCCTAATCCTCTGGCGTATTTGTTTCGTGATATTACTGAATTAGTCGTGGAGCGACTTGAACAGGTCGAAAAATTATTATAGCTCGTCGTTAGCCAGAGATTTGCCACCGGAATTCGAAAACAGCTTGAGTGTCATTACATTTGGGAAGTGCAGCGGGGTGAGGAGGTGTTTCATCAGTATGTGGACAGGGTTCAGACGGCCTCCTTGGCTCTGTTAATCGATTTGCCTGAACAAGAGCTGGTGTCTATTGTTGTTAGGGGAACGGACGTTGCGGATAAGTAGCACTTTGTCTTCCGTAATCAGCCTTCAACTTGGGAAGAGCTCCGTGCCGCGGTTGTAGCGATGTCGGCGTTGCCGCTTGGATACGATGTGTGTCACGAAGTTAAGGGGCAGGCCGCCGGCGCTGGCAAGGGAAATTCCAAAGTGTCTGCATCAGCTGAAGCAGTAAAAAGGGAACCCCGGGGTTGTTTCAGGTGCGGCAGCACGGCTCACTTGGTGCGCTCTTGGATCCAGCCTCGCGCACTCAGAGCCAATAAATAGCGCCGGGCTGGGCAGCGACCTCGGGCTCGAGCCTTTAGACCCTGGCGTACCCGTGCTGTCGCTACCTCATCACCACCCTGGTCTTATGTTTGTTCTCGAGTAGGTGGCGAACCGATTTGTGCTCTTTCCGATTCTGGTAGCTCATTTTCATTATTGTGCTTCGAGTGGTTTTTGGAAGTCGGTCATCTTACGAAACTTCGGTCGGTGCTTTCTCCGGTGCAGAGATGTCGGGTGGACAATGGCCAGGTGTTGCCTCTGCATGATTGGGTCCGAGGGAGTATATCGGCGGGGGATTTTTCCTGGCCCTTGTCATTAGTCTTGGTCAAGGAGCTGCCGGTCGATCGAATTTTGGGATGTGATTTCACTAATGACTGGGTTAGTCTTGGATTATTCTCGGCACACTTTTTCTTCAAGTTCGCTCCTGTGGAGAAGTTTGGTTTCTGTGAGTGCGCAAAACGTATTGTGCATCGAAATGGCAGATGAATTGGCCGTTGAGGCTGTGGCTAATGGGTTTAATCTTACCATCTCTCGCCGCATCACGCTTCTCAATTACGGGATTTGTTACAGAGTTTTCCTGAGCTTCTTAGTGATAACTTGGGCGTCACTAATTTTCATAATTACCATATCCGTCTATCAGACGATAGTCCTGTCAGGCAGCCCCCATATCGCCTCTCACCTCCTAAGGTGAAGATACTGAAGGCAAAAATATCACAAATTCTCCAACAAGGAGTTATTAAGCCTTTACATCTACTTATGCTTCCCCCGTATTCCATGTTCCCAAGGGTCAGGGGCACGATTTCAGACTTGTAATTTACCGGCGCTTGAACGCTAAGGTTGTCTTCGAATGTGCCTCTGCCTCTGATCTGCATAACTCTTTTACCTGGTTTGCCGGTGCTAATTGGTTTACTGTTCCTGATTTGAACCAAGCCTATTATCAGATTCCATTAGCTGAAGAATGTAAACATATTACCACATTTTGTACTGATTGGAATCTGTTTAACAGAGTTCCTTTTGGTTTGGCAACTCGTTTGCTGGATAATATCCTCGGGGACTTTAAATCGTATAAATAATTATACACACACACTAATTTCCTCATCTATAGCCGTTCGTTTCAGGATCATTTGGGTCATATCCAGCAAGTTCTATCGAGGTTGCAGGGAGCCGGGATGACTGTTAAACCCAGTAAGATGACGTTAGCGAGGCAGCAGGTGTCCTTCTTAGGTCACCTAGTGTCAGGTCAGAGTATTCGCATCGACCAAGAGCGATCGAAGGACTTACGGGCGTTGCCTACGCCTACTGATAAACGCGGAATTGCTAGGTTCATAGGCATGTCGAACTATTTTAGGCGTTTTTCCCTAATTTTGCTTAGTTGGCCGCGACCTTGAACGAACTGCGCCGGAAGAGAGTGCGTTTTGAATGAGGACCTGTCCAGGAGCCCGCGTTTGAGTATACTAAGGCAGCTGTAGCCAGTCCTACATTCCTAGGAGTACCAGACTTTAATAAAAGGTTTCTTGTCCAAAATGACACATCTAATGCTGGTATTTGAGCTGTTCGAAGGTCAGAGGCAGCCATTAGCTTACGCGTCTCGTCGGTTAACTGGTGCCGAACTTAAGTACTCCGTCTACGAGTGCGAGGCGCTGGCCGTTTTGTTTGCATTGGAGAACTACCATTTCTACCTTGAGCATCGGGTATTTCAGTTAGAAACCGAAAATCAGGCTTTGAGCTGGGTGTTGACTAGGACGCGTAAAACTGGCCGTAGTGCCACATGGGCGGCACGCATTTCAATTTGAAGTTAAACACGTGAGAGACACTGAAAATATCCTTGCGGATGTCCTCAGCCGGATGTTCGCCGAATCTACGCCTAGTGAGGGAACCCGGGAGACAGATGGAGGCAGTATTGGGAGAAATTCCTCTTTTGTTTGATGATGTCGCTCAGCATCAGGATCAGGACCCTATTTGGGGGCCGATTAAGCAACACATCTTGGCTGGGGAACTGTCGCATGAGTATATTATTAAGAGTTGCATTCTGCGTAAAACGGTCGGGGCATGCGAAGCAGTTCAAGATCTGTTTGCCAGTAGCTCTGTTTCGCCCGGTTTTTCGTTACTTTCATGATTCGTTGGTGGGTAGCCACTTATAAGTTCCTAAGGCTCTGAAAAAAATCAAGGAGCATTTGACTTGGCCCTCCATGGACCGAAATGTCAGGGAGATGGTATCCCAATATCGGCTGTATAATGTAGCCAAACCCAAGAATGCTCTTCAATGGGGTTTGCTGAGCTCTGAGCGCGAGTCCTGTCGTACGCACCAACTCTATATCGATTATCTAGCACCCTTACTTCGTACTAAGAAGGGTCACCGACACGTGTTAGTTATTATTGATGCGTTCTTCAGATTCACTTGGCTCCTTCCGAGCCGTAACGTCACTGACACCACCACTATTTCTCATTTAACTAATGTTTTCAGTGTTTTTGGCCGTATTACCAGCAGGCATGCTTTGCGGAGAGGGTTAACCGAAATCTTAAATCCGCTTTGATTATTTATCATCAGAAAACGCCTAGTAAGTGGGGCTCTAGTCTTCCTTGGCTTAGTTTTACTTTTAATACCGCTAATCATGAAGCCTTGCGAGCTACTCCCGCCTCTTTGATCCTATCCTATCCTGTTAATTCCCCTCTTTCGAACTTGTGGAGAATTCAAAATCTAGTTCCGGCGGATATTACTCCTCAAGTCATCAAGGAAAACTGGAACCGTGCAAGACGTAATATACTCAGGGTCCATAATAATCAAGCTGAGCGTTACAATCGTAATCGGCGAACCTTTAGAGGGAGGCCAGGAGATCAGGTCTATGTCCGTAGTTTCCCCAGTAGGCAGGTGCGTGTCGGAAATATGAGTAAATTTACTCCTCGTTTTCTGGGGCCTTGCACCATTGTGCGCATTTTATGCCCGGTGAATCTGCTGGTTAAGGATAACCGCTCTGGTA
Organism: Schistocerca nitens; assembly: GCF_023898315.1. Taxonomy (NCBI): domain Eukaryota; kingdom Metazoa; phylum Arthropoda; class Insecta; order Orthoptera; family Acrididae; genus Schistocerca; species Schistocerca nitens. Next base: position 35,064,476 of record NC_064617.1, read on the forward strand.
AGCAGTACTGGGTTCACCTTAGCCAGGTTAAATCCAGCTAGTCTGATGGTTGAGCCCCCCCCCCCCCCCTCCCCCGCGGCATCGTGTTTGAGGGCGGAAGTTAGAGCCGTGGCTGGCTCGTGTTATGCTTTGCATTAAACCTTGGTTGATATTCTGTGATTAGTCTCCCGCGCTTATCGCTATTATGTTGTTATCCTCTCTCTCCGTGAGTCGCAGCAGCAGAGTGTATCGATATTCGTACCCTTATACTATCTTTGGCGTCGCGCTTATAGTTTTCCGGCTGCGCCGCGTGCGGGTAATGCTACCGTCCTTTTGCCTCAGGAAGTCTACAAGGAAAAGCTATGTGGTGTTCGTAGTTCTGGTGCATACCGGAAGATTAACAAAGATCCTACTAATAAGGTGACAATAAGGACTGCTGCCTTGCTGAACGCTTCATCACTACCGAAGGAAGTCAAAAGAAGTTTAAAAGTGCGACGTGCAGTACCACCGAGATTTTACGGTCTTCCTAAAGTTCACAAAATGTGTAAAGATGAGCGTCTACAGGTCTATGAGACCTATAACTAGCACTATTGGTTCACCGACGTATTTTTCTGCCAAATACTTAGCTTCCCAATTAAAACAATTGGTAGGAAAATGTAGTCACCACATTCGTAATTCTATGGATTTTATTCAGAGACTTAACACGTCAAAACTAACAAGCACATCGGTATTATTTAGCCTGACGTTGCTATCATTATGCACCGGTACCTTTAAAGGACTCTTTATATCTTATCAACCAAAATTTTGATAAGAACATTACGGCCTTATTTGAACATGTGCTTTTATATTCTTATTTCCAGTTTAATGGTGAATTTTATGAGAAGATTGATGGTTAATAAAATTTTTCGGGTTTCCAGCGGCGTCGGGTGGTTAACATCCCACGGGCTTTCGACCGAGCTCTCCCCGGTCACTGTCAAGTGGTAAGACCGACTGCTGTGTCGCCGTGGCCGCGTCGTTATACAGCCGCACTGCTGGCTGTGACGTCACTGGTGCTCTCTTCCTCGGCATATATGGTCATGTTTTCATCCCGCGTCCGTCGCGCCCGTTTTGACATCTCGATAGCCGGGTCCCAGGCTGTGCTGAGCTGCAAACCTCCGTCCTTGTTGATGGTGTTTTCAGAGGTTTTTATTTAAATACCTTCTTTTATGACGCTATCCCAAAATCCCTTCGTCTTCATAACGACAGATGTTTCGAATGGAATTCGGTGTCCATTTTCTAAGGCGTGTTCTACCACGGCTGATTTTTCTGGATAGCGTAGGCGTAAGCACCTCTCGTGTTCCGTCCGGCGTTGCTCCACCCTGCGTACTGTTTGGCCAACGTAGTAACAGCCACACTGACATGGTATCTTGTATACTCCAGGCGTTCTAAGCCCTAGATCTTCCTTCACAGGCCTCATGAGCTGACGAATTTTTGCTGGGGGCCTGAACACCGATGAAATGTTATATCTCTTCAGGAGCCGGTTAATCTTTCCCGACACTGTACCACAGAAAGGCAAAAACACAAGTATCTTGCTTTCTTCTTCGGTGGTGCTCTCTTCTCTGTTGGTGTGTTTCTTGCGTGGCTGTACCCGTTTTCCGGGAAGACTTTTCGGAGGTGGCTCAGTTCTAGTGGCAGACTTGCTTCGTCTGAGACGACTTTAGCACGATGGACGATGGTATTCAGAACGATACGTTTTTGTGCCGGGTGGTGGTGGCTGAGAGCGTGCAGATACCGATCTGTGTGTGTCGGTTTCCTGTAGACACTGTGGCTGAGGTGCCCGTTGGTTTTCCGTCGAACGAGGGCGTCAAGCAAGGGCAAGGCACCATCTGTCTCATCTCAAACTTGATGTGGCCGGGGAGAGCTCGGACTAAAGCTCGTGTGATTTTAACCACCTGACGCGGCTGGAAGCCCGAGAAAATCTTATTAATTCATATCACCGCGAAACCATGCATTCATACAAGATCTATGGTGTTGTCATGGGACGCCCCCTCTCCCCTCTGGTAGCTAATTTATTCATGGAAGACTTCGAGGACAAGGCACTGGACTCAGTAAGATTCAAACCAACGGTCTTCTGGAGGTACGTGGACGACACATTTGTGGTATGGCCGCACGGGATGAATGAATTACATCGATTTCTTGAGCATTAGAATTCCATCCATGCTACTATCAAATTTACAATGGAAATGGAGAAAGGCGTCTACCTCCCATTTTTGGATGTTGTCGTTCGCCGTAAAGTTGATGGCACATTAGGACATGCCGTACATCGGAAACCAACACATACAAATCTATATGTTCATGCCAGTAGCTGCCCTCACCCTTCACAGACCATAGGTGTTCTTAAGACGTTAGTGCATAGGGCGCACTGTATATCCGATAAAGACAATTTGAAAGAACAGCTCACATACCTCAAGAGCATTTTTAAATCGAATGGATTTTCTCCGCATCGTATTCGTAGAGCATTCAATGCAAAACCTAGAATACAGGTATGTGATGTGGAAGAAGATAGTAATTCCTTCAGATCTAGTGCGTTTTGCCCTATGTGGGTGTATTCTTGAGAAACTCTGTGTTATGGTGATCTTGCGAGCAGGTTTTTGCAAGTAGTTCCTATGTTATCCGCTAGGTGGCTCTCTGTCCTGTTGCTGGCATCAACTGCCCAGAGGGCAGGACGTGCGACTGAAACGATCGCCGACAGAGTGCGATGCGAAGTTAAGCTGCGCCAGACACTGCACAGTGCACACGGCAGACGACGCACAGAGACGGCCCGGCATATGTGAAACACAAAATCCAATGGGGCACTGCACAATGCAGGCAGCCAAGGTAGAAGCAGGGCAGAGACCGGCGCTGGCTGTGTTGTGTGGCGTGCACTGTGCTCTGACCAGCAGAGGCGCTGCTGATATGCTCCGTCTCTCTCTCTCTCTCTCTCTCTCTCTCTCTCTCTCTCTCTGCCTGGGAAACGTTTGGAGCTACCGTTCTTTTTTTCTGAATCACTGATTGTTCACTCCTTTGAAAGATTGAACTCTATGAATTAGTTCAAGAGCGGATCCCCCATCTCTAGTCCAGACCAGCGCGAACTGTTGTCGAAGCCCACCTCGACGCGGCGGCAGACCGAGGCGGCCGACATCGGATCTCCCAACAACGAGGCTGGACTTACCAGAGTGGCTCCGTGTCGTCTTTTCAGACGAGTCCCAGTCCTGTGTACAACATCACAATGGACGTATCCACGTGTGCAGGCTCTGAGGAGGACGAGCGTTGCCAGACTGCTTTCGTCATCGTCACATGGGCTCAGCATCTGACTTGTTGATATGGGGTACCATTGGGTAAATAACGTCTTCTCCATACAGATGATAATTTGGACTCCACGTACCACATTTCTGACGCCTTAAGGACGGTGGCTATGACCCTACTTCGTGATCTTCGTGACATTATCTTTCAACACATTACAGCAAGATCGCATGTTGCCCATGCTCTGCTGACCTGTGCGGCACACCGGAGTATATTTACCGAAATTCTTGCCAAAATTGCAGAAATGGACGTTTGCTCAGCTATTGTAGCAAGTGCATAAAATGTTCTCCGTTCACTTGCCTCGTCAAATTTTGAGAAAATTCCAAGCTTTCGATGATACCCTGCATCATCGTCGTCAGGGACTAAAACTGACTCTCGTGAACTGGCAAGGTTCCCTCTTTCATACTCATTGGAAGGCATCTGATTTGCTGGATTACGTCACGATGGATTTTGCTTGCAATCTAGTGCTGCTAGCAGCACCATCCATCGCATCAGGCTGTGAACTGCGAGAAGTAAGAAAAAACACCAACCTGCAATTGAAAAGAACTTTGCGAGAGGCCTGGGACAATCGCCTGCTGTGATCGGTAACATTAGACAAGTGAACTTAGCAGAACCAACCTAGATTACACATACTAACATACACTCCTCAATACACACACATATAACACAGTACATAGCTATAATTAGTTTGAAAGCGCATTTAAAAAAAATGCGAGAAATTATGGCAATTCGCTGCCCTAATAGAAGCATTCCTGTCATCGCCAGTAAAATCCGTACAGGAAATTAAGGGTATCACACGAATCTACTTTGAAATTTTAAATTACAGAAGGATACGAAATCGTGCAAAGTGGCATGGTACAAACCGAAAGACGGGCAGACAAATGAACAAATGCGTGCCGAGTCATCCAGGCCCCTCTCTAAGGCTGGCAGTGGAGTAGTTTAGGGGTATTCATAACTACAGTTAACCTAGTACTGAAAGGGAGTGCTTTAAACGTTTGGAACTATCAAAAATAATTTTGGCCAGGATTTCGGTACATGTAATCCACTGTTGGTTGGTTGAATTGTTGGAGGGGACCAAACAGCAAGGTCATCGGTCCCTCAGCTTAGGGAAGGTAGGGGAAGGAAGTCGGCCGTGCCCTTTCAGAAGAACCATCCCGGAATTTGCCTGAAGCGATTTGGGGAAATCACCGAAAACCTAAATCAGGAAAGCGGAATGGGTTTGAACCGTCGTTCTCCCTAACTTGAGTCCAGTGTGGTAACCACTGCGCCACTTTTCTCTGTACATAATCCTCTTTGCGTCGATACAGAGCGTTCCAGACTGTTGCTTTAAGCAGACACTAGAAACACTGGCTACGAACTGTGCAGATACAGCCACACCAGGGGGTGAAACTCGTGTAGGGGCTACCCGTAACACGACTTTGGTTCGCTGTCAGGCCTCTTGCAGTGCTGCAAGTTTATCGGTGCATCATGCCGCTTTCTTATTGGATCATCTTTAGTGTTCTGTGTTTGTTTTCGTTTCGTGGTGAACGGAACTTACAGACCCTCGTTTCAAAACATCGTGCTTCTCATTCCTTCTTGTGTGTTTTGCACTCTTTGAGTTGCATTGTATGTTGCTCATATTCTGATTGAGTTCTGTTGACATCAGTAATACTGGGTCGGGTAAATGATTCCATATTTGGTTTTGGTTCATATAAAACAGAAGTTGGTTTCGTCACACCATGTTCTGAGATTTTTGGTATTTGTTACCACTTACGAATGTGTGTGTTAACTACGCGATTTAGACGATTGTTAAGAACACTGTTTTTATTATACTTTATATCTGTTTACATACGTTTTCTGTACTTTCTCGCATTTAATGAAGAACTCCATCTTAGCAGGTATCGACAGTATTGCTATTCCACTTTATTACATCTGTTGGGGAATATGTATCTAATTCTACATTGAGTGCTATTGCTTCTCGTCACTGAATGCCAATGGCTCGAAGAGTGTCGATATAGGTGTAGATGTGTATGTTTCGTAGTCTCAGTAACTAGCAAATGTTTTCACACGTTATTAACAGGCAGTGCAAATCGTACATTTTAACAGAAGTCAATGAAAATTTAGGTGGAGTACGAAAAACGGATGGGAACAAAAATAACAAAGGACACGAAGAGTATACTAACAATGCATTTCAATCGAGGTTCTTAAGCTGTAACAAAAATACGTGAGTCTGCAGAACACCGTGCGACAAAACCAGCGTCCTTTTAATATGCAACAAAAACACATGCGGAATCAGTTACCTGACCCCATGTTACGGATGACAGCAAAAATTAAGCAGAACACGAGCAACGTATTTACAATGCAATTCAGAGTGCAATACACACAGAGAGGTCTTCAAATGGTTCAAATTGCTCTGGGCACTATGGGACTTAACATCTGAGGTCATCAGTCCCCTAGAACTTAGAACTACTTAAACCTAACCAACCTAAGGCCATCACACACATCCATGCCCGAAGGAGGATTCGAACCTGCGACCGTAGCGGTCTTGCGGTAGAGATGTCTCAATAGGGAACGTAATTTCAACTTGATTACAGCCAAACGGTAGAAATTGGAATACTGGGTTTTAAAAAATAAATGCACTTTGGCACCAGACCCACACTTATAAATGAAAAATATTATCATATAGTACTCGCATTTTGCAGAGCAAGAATACAGATTATCACGTCATATTTCCCCGAATTCGAAGTTCACCGCCAGGCCATTTGGAGCGCTAGTGTCGGTCTCTGCGACCGTCGTTACTCTTCTGATATTTTCGTATTCTGTGTGGCGAATAACCCCCCCCCCCCCCCATTCACTACGATACAGAGCCGTATCAGCGTGGAGTGCCTGGCGGCACCTGTCTGTCTGTCACACGAGCTTAGTTCGACTCGATGTGCAGCCGCTTGTCACTGTCAGAGGTAGCTTCACTGTATATGAAATTTCGAATCCTGAATGAACAGAAAATTAACAAGTACTCTAACTAGACGAGAAAGCAGGCGCTGGACAGGTATTTATTTCTTCTAGTCTTCCGTAGTCCATCTCTTCCTCCCGCTTCTCTCTGTCCACCTCCTTCCTCCCCCTTTCTCTAGCCATCCTCTCTCTCTTTATCCACTCTCCTCTCCCGTCCCTCCTTTATCCATCGCCTCCACACCTCCCCTCTCTCTTGCCATCTCCCCCTCTGCCCTCTCTGTCCATCTGCTATCTGCTCCAAACCCTCTCTCTGTGCATCTGCTCCAAACCCTCTCCCTGGCCATCTGCTCCTCTTTCCTTTTCCTGCCCATCTCGTCCTCTCCCCTCTCTCTGCCCCTCTTCTGATGTCCATGTCCTACTCCTCCTCCTTGTCCTCCTCCCCCTCGCTGTCTGTCCATCTCCCTCTCCCCTCGTCTCTCTCCACGCTATCACGCTCACCCCAGCAGGAAGCTGTTGGTTTTTTGCTCTACAGTATTTCATTCTAGACAGCGACTAATGTGTGTGCCAAACATGACTGAAGTCGTTCCAGGGTTTAGGATGAGCATTTTACCGCTACGTTGCTCGTATACGCACATGTCACCTATATTTCAAACCAATGTCAATCGTATTTGTACACATATTTCACCTGTATGCCTAGCTAATTTTCACCCTGCTGTTGTGTTTTCATGTAGCTAAATGTTTATGACGTCGTATGTCCTGAAATATGTGTTGTACAATGAGATAATTTTACAGGTAGATACAGCGGTGTACGTGGCTATTATCTGCGAAATGCGTTGTGAACAGAATTGGCAGTAAAGAAGTAATAAAATAAAACGTCCACATCATGTGACAGTTTTTCACGTATCTCACTGTTTATGACGTCATATCTTTTGAACTATTTGTTATAAAATTATATAATTTTCTAGGTAAGTTGAGCGGCATATATGGATGATGTCTGCAAAATGTTTTGCGACTAGAGTTGGTTGCAAAGAAGTGATAAATAAAAACGTTATGCAAGAACTGAACGTTTTTCACTCATCTCAGTATTTGACATGCCTCCTGAACCATCATTTGTGGAATGATATAATTCTGTAGGTACATTCAGCGACATATGTAGATATTTTCTGTGAAGTGCGTTGTGAATAGAGTTCGCAGCAAACAAGTCATCAATTAAAACCTCATGAATGGTGCGGCAGTCTTTTTTCTCGCATCTCAGTATTTGACGCCATAGCTCCTGTACTGTGTGTCTTATAATGATATATTTTTAGAGGTACATTCAGCGACAAATGTGGATATTGTATGCAAAAAGTGTTGTGAATAGAATTAGTAGCAACTAAGTAATAGATTTAAACGTCTTGCATGATGTGGTAGTTTTCCACGCAGTCAGTGTTTATGAAGTCTTGTCGCCTAAACTAAATGTCGTTCCACGATGTAATTCTTCTGCTACATTCAATGGTATAGGTGAATACTGTCTGCATAAAACATTTGTCACGAATACGTTAGCAACAAAGACGTAATTGATTAAAACGTCACGTGTCACGTGGCAGGGCAGTATTGCAGCGTGGGCAGCAACAGTGCTGTAGTAAGCGACAGTTTTTTTCTTTTCATCATTTTTTGGGGTTATCAGAGAGAAAAAGTTTCGTAAAGATTTGAAACTGTGTGTTAAGTTTATTACAAGTCTCTAAGTGCTCTGAGTTACAAATACTGGATGACTGAAGTGTGGGTGTTCTCGCTCATGGGCTGCGCTGCTTTTGCACTCCCACTCCCACCCCCACCCCTTTGACAGGTGGGCGGTCCTTACCACCACAGTGATCCTTTACAGAGAGTAAATGATACGTGTACCAAGTTTGGTTGAAATTCGTCTAGTGGTTTAGGAAGAGATGTGGAACGAACGAACATACATACATACATACATATACATATATAAATATTTTAATTTGTGTGGAGTACATAGTGAGAAGATTTAGTTATTTGCTGTCCTTCCAGTGCAGTTTTAACACTCGCAATACCAAGCCATTTTCAGTAACGTGAATTACCAAAGAGGGGGGGGGGGGGTATTTTGTGGACACCGTAAAAGAATTTAAAAAATAAATACGGTTCATTAATTGTTCTTAAATTGCGTTAATAGCATACTTTTGAAAGATGTATTCAACATAATCAGGATCCAGAACCTGAATATGTCTTTAAAACTGTTTTCAAAAATACATTTTATATCTTTCACTTACTTCATTTTTAAGTTTAGTAAGTCTAATTATGTTGAGAAAAATTAGTAGTAAAAGTCGTTATAATACTATTGAAGTGCACTTTACTATAATTAAAAAAGTTACAAAGACCTGAAGTTATATACAAATATCTTAGGTACATAACATAGTGTTGTGAGAGTAATTATTCATGACTTTCTTGGGCTTGGAACATACAACAGTTTTTTGCTGTGTTTGGCACATATGTATCTCTTACAATTGTTGCAGACTATTGTTGTTTTGTTCACTTTGTTGTAATTTTCTGCTTTTGAAAGGCTTTCACTAACACACAAAAGACCTTTACCTCCATGAGCTTCCTTTGCACCGAAGTCCTGCTTGATTTTCCTCTGAGAATACCCTCCATACTTGAAACTACAGGCTTTGGCAGTCCTGAAATATTTGTAGCCCTTTCTTCAGTGTATGGTTTCGTGAGCTGTAGTCCCAGTTCTTGAAGAAAAAGTCAGCACTTATTAGGTTCTTCGTATCACAGTCAGCAAGTTCAATAAAAATAGTGTAAAACTATTCACCACTGCCATGGCCACAAGAGTACAGAAAACAGACAGCGCCCACCTTCTTGTAGCCCTCTTAGTTGAATATTTCCTCACCATTTGATCTATCGTGTCAACGCCACCTTTAGTCTCATTATAGTATAAATTTATGATGAGATGATAGAAACAGCAGACTTCTTTTGGGTTTTTTACGGGGGATACAATTGTGATTGGAATAGTTCCAGCACTAATATGTAATTCTCGTCTAGAGATGTCTTTCAGTTCTTGAGGTATATGTTTCCTATTAGCTTGCAATGTCCCAACGAGAGTCAGCATGTGATTACTCCAGAGATCTTCGGCCAAATCAATTGAAGTGTAATATCTATGTGTGGTGACATTTTTCACTGAATTACGTATAGGTACCATCAGGCGTTTGGCCACAGCTGCAGCGGAATTTGAGTGCTGTGTACCATTATTTCTTTTCCCAGCATAAGGCTCCGTGCAGATAAGATATCTGGTTTTAGCGTCTGTGAGCATGCGTGTAAGTACACCGTATTTACCAGGTTTTTCCTTCACGAAGACGGGACACCTGCCATGGAACAATGGCAACTTTTCATCAATAACAGTGTGCATCCCAACAGAATAATATTTTGGCAGCAATCCATTCATTTTATCAAAAACTTCTCGTATTGCAGCAAACTTATCACGTTTCTTGCGATCGCTTCGCGACTCTCTGTCATCAAATCTTATTATTTTAATAAGCTGTTCGAATCTGGTTCGGCTCATGGTAACAGTATAAACAAACGTTCCTTAAGTGTAGGACCATAAATCTGAATTCATGGCGTATATAGGACTGTTTATTATTATGAGGAAGGAAAACGACAGTAAGTCATCTGTTACAGGTCTGTCTGTCTTGGGTATTTTCTGCCTCAATGCTTCTTCATTGGTAAGCTTTATTATGATGTTGACAATTTATGGAGACAAAAACTCTTCAAATATTTCTGGTATTGTTCTTAGTTTACCTTCGTATCTTATGCCTTCTCTTTCTGTCACTGTGTTTTGTACTACTCGTCTTCTAAGTTGAGGAGGTTTGGAGGTATAATTTTTTCCAGAGCTTGTAATATCGTTGTCACTAACCTCGAACTCCGGGTACCTGAAACTGATGACGACGCAGTTTGCATCTCCAGCTGCTCCATCACTGTCCACATCCTCGCGCACAACACAGTCCTCTTCAGGTTCACTCACTACATCTTCAGTTTCATCAGATTCAATCTGAGAAGGTGTAGATTCTTCCAAAATCTGTGCTATTTCTCCATCTGTAAGTGACTGTCGATATATTTTGAAGCACAGTTGTATTAAGACTGAACTAAGTGCCACTGAACAGGAAACAATAAAGAACCAAAGGGAAATGAATCATTGTTGAGACCATTGTCGTTATCAGTCCATAGAAATATAATGTCCATGTGTTTTAAGGTCATGTAATGCTATTATTTGTGGAGTAAGACAAACATTGTGGGAAGTGGCATCTACTAGCAAGGGGATAAGACTTTATGACCACCTCCCTTTTACGATTAAGCTTAAACGAAAAATGTGAAATAATCATAGAATCTGGAAGAAGAATTCATCAAAGGCAATAAACATTTTTTAAAAACCTTAAAAAAATAAACTACCCGAGTAGATTTCAATATTTTCAAAAGGTGGGCACAAAGTACCCACCCCCCATCCTTGGTATTGCGAGGGTTAATGGTCAGGACTGTAAGTGTATAGGATTTCCATTACTATATTTCACTGATATACTACAACTCGCAAAAAAGAAACGATACTGCTCGCATTACTAACGATTTTTTTTTATCGAACAGTTTCTGAGTGTGTCGTTTTAGACCTTCGATAGCGCCACTACGCCATCACAAAAATTGCATCAAAACTGATAAAGTGGACCTACAATTTCTTGCAAACGTGTTCTTACGCTCTATAGAGAAACTTCAAGTAGCGCTTCTGACACAAAAGAAACGACAATGATGCCGCAATACCGGATACGCTCCGTTACTGTAACCTCCTCTCAGAGGCAGACGAGAGGACCTTGCTGAGCGGCCCTCTGCCACTTCCTTCATACCTACCGCAGTTAAAGGTCAGCGGTCACACGTGTACTTCCTTACGTACGTATAGTACGACACAGTTCTCAAAAAAGGTTGAAAAATCGCCTTTGAAGGTTACAAAATTTCCGAGTGATATTAAGCACGGAACTCTTATAGATTTACTCTTAATATATTTCTCCGTAAATGAGTGTGCATTGAAAAGATTGGCCCGTGTCACGCACAACCATACCTCTAGAAAATAGACTGAAGGACCAAAGAAACTGGTATAGGCATGCGTATTCAAATAGAGAGGTATGTAAACAGGGAGAATACGGCGTTGCGGTCGGCAACGCCTACGTAAGACAAAGAGTGTCTGGTGCAGTCGTTAGATCTGTTAATGCTGCTACAATAGATCAAGATTTAAGTGAGTTTGAACGTGATGTTACTGTCGGCGCACGAGCGATGGGACACAGCATCTCCGAGATAGCGAAGAAGTGGGGATTTTCCCGTACGAGCATTTCACGAGGGTACCATGAATATCAGAAATCCGGCAAAACATCAAATCCCCGACATCGCTGTGGCCGGAAAAAGATTCTGCAAGAACGGGACGAACGACGACTGAAAAGAACCGTTCAACGTGAGTGAAGTGCAGTCCTTACGCAAATTACTGCAGATTTCAATGCTATTGGAGTGATATGGGACCCCTTGTTGTGGATTGGCAGGAGCCAACCCACGGAGTTTGGAGGAAGCAGAAAGGCACGCGTTTAAGCTCACGCAGGCTGGCGTGAGGTCTGGAACAGGACAAGGGATGCAGACTTCAGGAAAGAGGTGGTACTTGGTGGAATACTTAACTTTAATCCATCAATGTTGAACGTAGATCTTGTCTGTACATTATTTACAATATCAATAGCAACTGAACATGGCGCCTTGCTAGGTCGTAGCAAATGACGTAGCTGATGGCTATGCTAACTATCGTCTCGGCAAATGAGAACGTATTTTGTCAGTGAACCATCGCTAGCAAAGTCGGTTGTACAACTGGGGCGAGTGCTAGGAGATCTCTCTAGACTGCCCTGTGGCGGCGCTAGGTCTGCAATCACTGATAGTGGCGACACGCGGGTCCGACGTATACTAACGGACCGCGGCCGATTTAAAGGCTACCACCTAGCAAGTGTGCTGTCTGGCGGTGACAAAACATTCCTCCCCGGCAATTCAGCGTACGGTGGTGTTATAAGGCTTCCACCCGCCGTGGGGAGGACCCCATGTTGACGTATGCGTATAGGTGGGGAGCCTAACAACAGGCGAGGCTGTACCACCCGCACCCAGCCATTCGGTCCGAGGGGAGCTAGGAAACGCCTGAAAACCTGCTGCAGGGTGCATGCCAACATGCGGTGTATGCGCCCGCAGAGAGACAGGAGGGGCCGAAGGGACGACCTCCATCGGGCCGGGGCACCCGACGGGCGAAGACGCCATATGGTCCGAAGCGGGCAAGAGTTCCATGTCGGGAGACAACTGGTCACGGGAAGCGATCGGCGGCGCGTGACGCAGGGAGGCGCCCGGCGGTTGCAGCGACGCGTCCACTGCGGGCGTCGCCGGCGGGAGAACAGGCGGCGGCGGCGGCGGCGCGTCGCCATGGGGCAAAATACACTCCTGGAAATGGAAAAAAGAACACATTGACACCGGTGTGTCAGACCCACCATACTTGCTCCGGACACTGCGAGAGGGCTGTACAAGCAATGATCACACGCACGCCACAGCGGACACACCAGGAACCGCGGTGTTGGCCGTCGAATGGCGCTAGCTGCGCAGCATTTGTGCACCGCCGCCGTCAGTGTCAGCCAGTTTGCCGTGGCATACGGAGCTCCATCGCAGTCTTTAACACTGGTAGCATGCCGCGACAGCGGGGACGTGAACCGTATGTGCAGTTGACGGACTTTGAGCGAGGGCGTATAGTGGGCATGCGGGAGGCCGGGTGGACGTACCGCCGAATTGCTCAACACGTGGGGCGTGAGGTCTCCACAGTACATCGATGTTGTCGCCAGTGGTCGGCGGAAGGTGCACGTGCCCGTCGACCTGGGACCGGACCGCAGCGACGCACGGATGCACGCCAAGACCGTAGGATCCTACGCAGTGCCGTAGGGGACCGCACCGCCACTTCCCAGCAAATTAGGGACACTGTTGCTCCTGGGGTATCGGCGAGGACCATTCGCAACCGTCTCCATGAAGCTGGGCTACGGTCCCGCACACCGTTAGGCCGTCTTCCGCTCACGCCCCAACATCGTGCAGCCCGCCTCCAGTGGTGTCGCGACAGGCGTGAATGGAGGGACGAATGGAGACGTGTCGTCTTCAGCGATGAGAGTCGCTTCTGCCTTGGTGCCAATGATGGTCGTATGCGTGTTTGGCGCCGTGCAGGTGAGCGCCACAATCAGGACTGCATACGACCGAGGCACACAGGGCCAACACCCGGCATCATGGTGTGGGGAGCGATCTCCTACACTGGCCGTACACCACTGCTGATCGTCGAGGGGACACTGAATAGTGCACGGTACATCCAAACCGTCATCGAACCCACCGTTCTACCATTCCTAGACCGGCAAGGGAACTTGCTGTTCCAACAGGACAATGCACGTCCGCATGTATCCCGTGCCACCCAACGTGCTCTAGAAGGTGTAAGTCAACTACCCTGGCCAGCAAGATCTCCGAATCTGTCCCCCATTGAGCATGTTTGGGACTGGATGAAGCGTTGTCTCACGCGGTCTGCACGTCCAGCACGAACGCTGGTCCAACTGAGGCGCCAGGTGGAAATGGCATGGCAAGCCGTTCCACAGGACTACATCCACCATCTCTACGATCGTCTCCATGGGAGAATAGCAGCCTGCATTGCTGCGAAAGGTGGATATACACTGTACTAGTGCCGACATTGTGCATGCTCTGTTGCCTGTGTCTACGTGCCTGTGGTTCTGTCAGTGTGATCATGTGATGTATCTGACCCCAGGAATGTGTCAATAAAGTTTCCCCTTCCGGGGACAATGAATTCACGGTGTTCTTATTTCAATTTCCAGGAGTGTATTTTGTTAACGCCGACCTACATAGGGAGAAACGATCATCATAATAAAATAAGGGGAATAAGAGCTCGCACTGATAGATATATGTGTTCGTTATTCCGCCACGCTGTTCGAGATTGGAATAATAGAGAATTATTGTGAAGGTGGTTCGATGAACCCTCTGCCAGGCGCTTAAGTGTGATTTGCAGACTACCCATGTAGATGTAGATGGTGGACGCTCATATTAATAAAAGTACCCCGTAATTTCACAGGAGAAAAACGTGAAAATCAGTGCATGAAGGATTATAATTAGTGTGTTTATGATATGTTGAAATGTCTCTGTAGAATCGCTTGATAAAACTTGCCCTGTTTCATTCTGCTTGTCTGTAGTTGGTTCTACTAACTCTCCCAGAAGGACTGAGAAGTTTCAGTGATAATCTGACGTTAAGTGCAGGCAACTCGTTCTGCGCATCAGTATGTCAGTACTTTAAGTGATCCATTCCATGTGTAATCGAGACCCATATTTATAAAGTTCGTCCATTAGCCTACCTTGTGTAACCAGGTCTTTTTATGTGTCTTTTTCAGGTTTGTCTTGCGTTTGGTACTCGAGCTGCTTTTCGTCTGCTAGAAGCACAGGATAACCAATTTTGTACCTCTTACGTGGGCAAAGAGGTCTATCGCTGTTGTTCGAGAGCTTCGTGGTTGTGAAGTTGGTATTGTCCGTTTCCCGTATGGGCTTTCCGTGCGCTCCGAGCCGAGCGGTGGCTGTCTGCTCTTAAGTCAGCCCTATCCTACCAGTGATGAGACAGGTCGCAGCTTCAAACGCGGTCTTCGTGCGTTGAGCCGTTCGGAAAAGCTCTTCGGCCTAAATGAAGTGTTTCGATTACTTCTTGCTTTATATTGCTCTTGATAGGCAATGCTTGAGTTTATGATTTTATCAGTGTTCGGAGTTTGCTTTGCTCTTTTCTACTATTGTGGTGTCAATGCGCTCTATGGGATATGGTTTGCCTGAGTATGTGATTTAAAGCTTTGTGAATATGAGAGGTGTTTTCGAGTGTGTGCGATATTTCTTTCCGTGTATTGTACTTTTATCACATGTTCTATTTTCTGCTGTGTTCTCGAGTTGTCTTTATTCTGTGAGCGTTGCGCTCCATTACTGAATCTGAATAGTTTGTCCGTGTTATTTTAACTGATAAGTGCTGGGTGAATATTTGCGTTACTGCATTTCCGTGTTTTGTGGGAACGTGTAGTAGCTGCCTTTGTTTAATGGGGGCCATATGTTCCTCGAACCATTGAGGCCTTCCGCCTTGCTGGTTTTATTATGAATTCACTGTGATTCATGATCTATTCGTTCTTGTAGTTGTGTTCTCTCATTGATTGTATACATTTAGCGATTTTCACTTACATCTGTTTGAAACAGTTGGTTGTGCCACTCAGTCCACCGCGCGGTCATGTGACTCCTTTTAATGATGCTTGCGTGAATTCTCATGTGGTGCATTTGCTCTAACAAGATGTTTCAATCGGTGTAAACCCCTTTGCAGTTAGTGCATGCAGGCAATGCACGTAATGTTCCTCTGAATTTCGTCTTTTTCGTGTGAAGCTTGATTGGATAACTGAAGTCGTATGTTTCTGTTCCCTTTCCTCTCTTTTGCCTCACGTGTGCATAGTTAAATTGCGCAATGTAATTCCTTCTTACCAAATCAGATTAGTTTTATTTCGTGTTCAGGCACCGCTTACGTATATCTATAGAATGTCCACCCATAATTCTTTGTGGCTATTTTTGAATAAATGTGTTTAGTGAAAACTCAAATCGTGTGTCCTCTAACTTCTTTAGAACCCACCGAATAGCTGCCTGATTAGCCTGATTTTTATATGCTGCACAAAAAGAGTGATAGCGAAGTACCCAGAGAGAGGAATGCGTAGAACTAATGTGCCAAATTCACAATCCATTGATTAATTATACAGGTTCATTTAACAATATTATGTAATATGGTTAGATTTGGTATTGTATTAACTGCATGCAATTTTTTTCCCACTATGCTCAAACAACCTCCGGTTGGTGAACTCACGAAGCGACTGAAGAGCAATTTAAAGAGCCGAAGAAAGCGAATGAAAAGCTATTTGATGATTTAGAAGCTACGAATCTTTAGCTCGAACGGAACGTCGAAAGTAAAGCGAATGACTTTAGAAGATGCTACGGGATGAAATAGCGATCGAGTTAGTGAAAACGTTGAGGGTCGTCGAGTAGCGTCTCAGTGAGGCTGAAAGCGAGCAGCTATCGCTGAACAGAGCGATCGAAGAACAGGAGACGTTCGAGGCTCAGTCCCAGAGTGAACGCGTAGAGCTATTGTCCCGAGCTGAGAGAGCGGCTGCAGGGCGTTTGGAAGCCACGAAGGGTCAGGCAGAGCAGGGAAGCAGCGCGATACGTACTCTGTCGTTTGCTGCGCCCGAGTTGCTGCTCCAAAGAGCTGCCGGCAGCCGGGAGTTGACGTCGCAGAAACAGCGAGCACCAGTTCGGCCGCAGGCGGTGGCGATAAAGCAACAGACTGCCGGCTGCTGTGAGCAACACCCAGGTCTGGTCCAGAGGGGACGACACGTAGCCCGTGACTTGAAGAAACGTGTGGCTCACCTCGGAGCATGCTGTCCCGAAATTGTGCATACTAATTCACAGGAACTGTCTACTTCAGAGGACATTCTTGGCAACCGCAATAAAATAACAGCTGGATCCTTTTACCGACCTTCCAATTCAGATGATACAGTAGCTGAAAGGTTCAAAGACGACTTCAGTTTAATTTCAAACGCGTACCAGATTCATTATAGTTTGTGATGCCTTTAATCTATCCTCGATATGTTAGCGAAAATACATGTTTAATTCCGGAGGTACGCATAAAACATCAACCGAAATTTGCTAAACGCATTCTCCAACAATTATTTCGAGCAGTTACTCCATGAGCCCACTCGAACAGTGAAAGGTTGTGAAAACACGCTTTACCTCTTAGCAACGAATAATCCTGAACTAGTAACGAGCATTAAAACGGATACAGGGATTAGTGAACGTAGCGAGACTGAATATTTTAACCCCCAAGTTCTCCAAAAACAAACGAAAAATTTACCTATTCAAAAAAGCAGATAATATTCACATAACATCTTCCTGAGACATAATCTCCACTCTTTCCACATTAACAATGTAAGTGCAAACCAGATGTGACTTGAATTCAAAGGAAAGGTATTGGCAGCAATTGAGAGATTTATACCAAATAAATTAACAAACGACGCAGTTCATCCTCCTTGGTACACAAAACGGGTCAGAACACCGTTGCAGAAACAACGAAACAAACATGCCAAATTTAAACGGCCACAAAATCCCCAAGATAGGCGATCTTTTACAGAAACTCGAAATTTAGCGCTGACTTCAATGCTAGTGCTTATAATAGTTTTCACAACGAAACTTTGTCTCGAAACCTGGCTGAAAATTCAGACAGATTCTCGCCGTGTGTTAAGTATGCTAGCGGCAAGACACAATCAATGCCTTCTCTCCGCCATAGCAATGGAGATACTATCGAAGACAGTGCTGCCAAAGCAGAGTTACTAAACACAGCCATCCGAAATGCCTTCACAAAGAAACACGAAGTAAATATTACAGAATTCGAAACAAGAACAGGTGCCAACGTGAGTAATGTGGAAGTAGATATCCTTGGAGTAGTGAAGAAACTTGAATTACTTAATAAAGGGAAGTCTTCTGCCCCAGAACGTATACCAATTATGTTCGTATCAGAGTATGCTGATGCAATAGCTCCATACTTAACAGTCACATACAACCGTTCGCTCGACGAAAGATCCGTACCCAAAGACTGGGTTCGTAGTACCTGACGGAAAGTCATCGAGTAAAACAGAAGTGATTGCTGGCGTTCTCCGAGGTTGTTTTATAGGCCCTTTGCTGTTCCTTATCTCTATAAACGATTTGTGAGACAATCTGAGCAACCGTCTTTGATTGTTTGCAGATGACCCTGTCGTTTATCGACTAATAACGTCATCAGAAGATCGAAACAAATTGCAAAACGATTTAGAAAAGATATCTGGATGGTGCGGAAATTGGCAATCGACCCTAAATAACGAAAAGTGTGAGGTCATCCACATGAGTGCTAAAAGTAATCCGTTAAACTTCGGTTAGACAATAAATCAGACAAATCGAAGGGCCGTAAATTCAACTAAATACCTAGGAATTATTATTACGAACAACTTAGATTGTAAGTAACACACAGAATATGTTCTGGAGAAGGTTAACCCAAGACTGCGTTTTACTGGCAGGAGACTGCCTACACTAAGCTTGTCCGTTCTCTTTTAGAATATTGCTGTGCAGTGTGGGATCCTTACCACTTAGGACTGACGGGGTACATCGAAAAAGTGTATTATCACTAAATAGGGGAGAGAGTGTCACTGAAATGTTGGAGGATTTGGGATGGAGATCATTAAAACAAAGGCGTTTTTCGTTGCGGGAGGAATCTTCCCACGAAATTTCAATCATCACCTTTTTCCTCCGAATGCTAAAATATTCTGCTGACGGCGACCAACATAGGGAGAAACGATCACCACGATAAAATAAGGGAAATCAGAGCTCGTACGTAAAGATATAGGTGTTCATTCTTTCCGCGCGCTATACGAGATTGTAATAACAGAGAATTGTGAAGGTGGTTCGATGAACCCTCTGCCAGCCACTTAAATGTAATTTGCAGAGTATCAATATAGATGTAGATGTATAGGGCGTGATGGGGGTGGAGCCTCAGGGAATAAAGGGCGTCGGGACACAAGTGCAAAGAGGGACTCGGGAGACGAGGATAGCTAAGTGCGACTACAGGGAGAGCAATGTTGCGGGAGGCACGCGGGGCGAAGGACAGACCCTCGCGAGAGAAAGGCAGAGCTTCTGTTTTGAGCATTTCCTTTCACTACGTGAGTTTGAGTTGTTCCTGAATTCGGCTAACTGAATTCACCCCTATGCCTGGTCGGAACAGTCGAATTTGTGCTTGCTCCAGTGTGGCCCAGCACACACAGAACTGAATTCGTGTGTTGGTTCTTAGCAGGAGACCCTGCCATGCGAATGAGGACCGGATCGCGGCGCTGTGCGACAGTAAGAGAATTTCGGCAGGCTTTCCTTTCAGCGCCACGCGGAGTGGCCGCGAGGTTTGAGGCGCCATGTCACGGATTGAGAGCCCTTCCTGGCGGAGGTTCGAGTCCTCCCTCCGGCATGGGTTGTGTGTTGTTCTTAGGAAATGTGTGGGTGTGAATTCCTAAGGGATCAAACTGCTGAGATCATCACTTACACTAACCCAAACTTTCAGCCTAATGTTCGGAGGTTACACGGTCCCACACAGTATTATCGTAATACTCTTCTTTAAATATTCAGGATCTACGAGCGCCGACCGTTCGTTCGAACACATGGTACAGGCTAATCAATTTTTATTTTATACGTTCGGACCAGCTGAGCTGATCTGTATTTGCCTGACTAAAATGCCAACTCACATGTGTCACATTATCCCAGCTGCAAAATGCAAGGATGATGTGAAAGCATTTAAAGCGGTGCAATGAGAGTACGAGTACGATTTGGGGGAGTATGTGTCTAAGTAGACGATCGAGTCACACGGTGCGCAAACCCACGATTCCAGTCGCGGGCTCAGTCGAAAACCTAGACGAGAGCGACTGAGCAGGCGCGGCCACCGCAGTAGGAGGCAACGACGGACGGTCGTAGTGAGGCCGATCACGGGGCTGGGATCAGCTGAGCGGTGATAACAATAACGGGTGGGACAGTTTTTCGTTGCTTTCTATTGGTGGATTACAAAGATTGGAATATTTGATGGGATTCGATCCTACAACTTCCCAGTTTCCGAACCCTACTGTTATTTTTTTCCCGTTGCCTCCTATTGGTGTATACTGATACAGTTAGGTCATTTATAGAAATTCCATTACGCTGGAGGTAGCATGCAACTGAGATGAAATTTGAAATTTTCAGCTATGTCCGTAAACAATCTGTGGAGAGGTTTGACTGGTGTGTGTGCTCGTAATAAAACAACAACAATAAATTGATTAATCGGGAATTGGATATTGCGATTGGATTTTTGAACCTTTGTATAATTCCTAAATTGGTTCTCTCCACCACATTCGGAAGGAAGAGGAGGAGGAGGAGAGAGGGTCTCTTAGGGGGTAGGACAAAGACAATAGAAAATACCACAATCCAGTCC
This sequence comes from Schistocerca nitens, assembly GCF_023898315.1. NCBI lineage: Eukaryota > Metazoa > Arthropoda > Insecta > Orthoptera > Acrididae > Schistocerca > Schistocerca nitens. The sequence continues at coordinate 35,084,820 of NC_064617.1, forward strand.
GTAGAAGTAGTTGTGCATTCAGGGTGTGTTTCAGCGATATCCAACATCTAGCCTTGACATGTGCCAGTGTCCACACGTTACTCGCCAATCTCCTCATGAACAACCAGCGCCAACGCTCACAGGTCGGAGAGAACTGCCGCCACGGCCGTAGCCAGTTTGGTGGACGCGTGTGTCCGCCAGAGTGCACCACCCTGGCCGTGGAGGGCGTCTGGGAGTGATTGGAGTGCTAGGAATTAGGATGTTATCAACACGTCCATTGCCAACACTTGGCAGTGATCGATACTGAATGACTCAATTTTCCACGGGGAATACATGTAACACATGCGATCACAGAGACAGCCCAATGCATACTGTGTATTAGTTTGCTGTTTAGCTATCGAAAGGGCACCGTGGCTGGGACTTGCCCCTGTAGCTGTGTGCGAGAACTGACTAGCTGGCCTACTGGAACTTTTCGTTGTGACCACCGATTGCCAGAAAAGCCCATTTGTTCTGGCCACATGCCACGTCTGGCACGCGCCCCACATTCCAAACGGCGTCGTCCTAGGAAACCAGCAACATATTTATCGCTGTAATTACAAATACATATTACAATTGCAGCCCTAATCTCATAACATTTGACAGTGACTCTGGTAATATCCCTCTTATAACTGGGTACAGTTTTATACATAAAATGCTTCATCCTCCTTGCGGCTATTGGTGCATTGATACAATGGACATCCAGCACACAAAATAGTTTCATTGGGGTGATGATGTGCCATCACTGTGGATAAAGAAGGTATGATAGGAAGGTATGATAGGAGCAGTGGTACACCTTCCATGTTTATTATTACTGGAGAATCTAGACAATATTCTTACAAATATTGGTAATATAAATTATATCGAAGATGGTGTGATCTTTAGCAGCATGAATTTAAATGTTGTGGTGTCCTAACAGAGGATGGAGGGAAGACAGGGGTTTAAGGTCAGTCTGCAAGTTCTGAATGGTGAGAAGTAAATGCCGACAGACAAATTCCCAGTGATGGGAGGTTGATGACTTGGATCAGCGCCAAACTGTGTCACAGCGCATGATGCAGATGTTGAGACTCGATACTTGCAGCAGGGGTCTGATTAGCACATTTTATTTGTGTTCAGACTAACTATTACACTGAATGCTAATTCTAAACATTAGAAAAAGCAAAGGAGGCGATTGGTTGCACAACCCAAGTCAATATCTGAAGCCACAGGAGCAGCACTACATAGTCTGCAGACAGCCTCTCTCATGGATCATATGAGTACACGGAATTGATTGCAGACTGTTTTTCAACGAGTGGTGCAGATGATGGATGTAGTGGAGTCTCATACAGGTACTAAGCGACTGCTGCTATATTTCTAATGATCGCCCTATCCAAAATTCATGCATGTGGACCATCAGGGAGAGGACAAGTCTCAGGATTCTTAATAGTTTGGTGTACAATAAACGCAAATATTATTGTAGAAAATCAGACAGTACATGGGTATGTCAGCAATACGACCACACACATACGGAAAACTTTGAGGAAAAAATTAAAAATACATGAAATCGGTAAAATTCGAGAAAAACCTGGTATAATCATGAAAACCTGATGTGAAATACGTTGAAATTGAGGAAAATACGATAAAATATATAAAATCGCGAAAAACAAGTTAAATACATAAAATTAGAGAAGAATACCATGAGATGTGTACTTAGCGAAATCAATAGGACTGCACATTCTGGAGGAGGGTGGTAGAATGGCGCAACATAAAGACACCTTAACAGCGGAAAGAGGAGGAATTCTAGAGACATGGAGTCAAGGTGAGATGACAATGTTATCCTGCACATGAGCAATACAACCTAAGATAGGACCATGACTTCTGTGTGCAAGAGGAAGGTTACAAGGGGCAATGGTAAACTGTAGGACTGTTACACATTCTCTGACTACTGCCCGTAGTGCTTATTTCCTTGTAAGATATCACTCTTCCTTCGTATGCATTTTTGCCTGCTGACGACCATTTTATGGGACAGTTGTGGTTCAAATGGGACTTAACATCTGTGGTCATCAGTCCCCTAGAACTTAGAACTACTTAAACCTAGCTAACCTAAGGACATCACACACATCCATGCCCGAGGCAGGATTCGAACCTGCGACCGTAGCAGTCGCGCGGTTCCGGACTGCGCGCCTAGAACCGCTAGACTACCGCGGACGGCTGACTGTTGTGAACATATCACAATTTCTGAACTGCAATTGGACTGCAACTTTGTAAACAGCAGGTGTCATACACCTCTGGAAATGTATGGAGTGTTTGTTTTACAAAGAATTGATACCTTCTTTGGCGTGCTAGGTAGTAGTTTTATCACCTTACAGTCCGTCACCATAGTTCATCATAAAGAAACTTACAGGAAGAATGTATATCATGCGCTTTATTAGACTGGAATATTAACAGCGTTGTATTCCACACGAGTAAGAAGTCACAAACAGCACAGCTCTAGCATTATAGCGTGTTTAATGCAGGACCTTGTAGCCCTTGGAATGTGTTTATGTTCCACGATCATTTCTCTCTTTCTGATATCGTACTGGTATGGGCACCAAACACAGGACCAACACTTTAGAATTGGTAGCACAGTAGATTTACGTAAAATATTCCAAACTACATTCGTCTGGAGCTCAATGATGCACACGTTTCTTCTTCATGACCATCTGTTATATCATCACAACACTTTCATATCTTCCATACACCGATAAGGGGTGCTAACCTCTTCGACATGTCTGCATCTGGAGATGCGCTGTGAATAAGATTGGTGTAGAATAGTCTCCCTGAACACCAGTTACGGATTCAGCTCTCTATGTTCCTTCGCGAGATCTGGGGTTTAATGGATATAGTACCCTCCTACTTCTAGTCAGCTGAAAATTATATAGGAGACGTGTTGTAGGGAGGATTGGTCAAAGACAGTGCAAGGAGACCTTTCAATATCCAACTTCACCCAAACAATGCAAGAATACTCTGTGACCCACATCCACGCATGGAAAGATGGGCAATCGTAATACTAAATTACGCACTATAATCAAGCTGCTAGAAATATGTAGATAACCTAACTTCATCAGTAGAGGATGCTGTCTGGTCTACTTTGTGCAGTACATCCATTCATCGATAATTCTTGTACATATAGACCAGTCATCTATCTACATTCGCAATGGTACTCGCAAAGTAGAGGAGGGGCAGTTTAGTGATGGTACAGAACCTGGGAAACATGCTACCATGTCTTTGGTCCGCGTTGACATGATGGAAAAACTGATAATATTGCTGAAATTGATAGCACCATCAACTGTGGTGCTTATTACAGTACATCGGTGGCATCTTTTCCATCCCATCCATCCACTGTTACATTGTTGATTACCACATAATACATTGACGGACCCCACTTGTTTGAGAGGGAGAGAGTCTTTATGAGAGCAACACGTTCCAGGGATGACCAGCACTGAAACAGAGATCACATACATAGCTGCAATTTAAGGAATCAATCATAATGGAACACCAAGACATCTGCTACCCCATCACTATTGAAGATGAGATTAAATGTACAGGTCATCACCTCTGGATAGCTCTTTGGAAACGCTCCACAATGCCGCAAACTCTTCCAGTTTCCACATGTTGTGCTGTTTTCCACATTTTTGTCAGTAAGAATCACCGCCTCTATCTTATTTCAACCATCCTGTATGCTGTGAGAACAGCATCATAGTTTACACCATGCAATGTCCAGCTTTCTGTGAGAGCCAATGGATCGAAATGTGCTTATGTCGGTTTAACACCTGACACAGACCTTGAAGTCATGGTGGAAAAACAAAATGTATGGCGGTGTACAAAGCTGCAGACATATACTGCTTCGATGTGTTACAGCGGAAAGCAACATATAAAACAAAATCTCAGGGACACGCTGTTTTAATTGATTATCCTTGGGATATGGTGGTCCTACAGTGCAGGTGATGAAGCGACTTCGATCACTGGTTACCTGCTCCAGTGGAGCAGTACATGTATATTTTCAATAGGATCGCCACATAGCATACAGACGGTACTTGTCTTCGATATATCAGAAGAGAGGAACAGGGTAAAACCTCATCAAATTCTCTGCTGAGTGACAGTGAAGTTTTTATAGCTCATCGTTATTTGTACCATCCGACAGAAAGAAACTAAGATAGAGATAATGTTTTGGTGACAGATAGAAATACACCCTGAGGGATGGAGATATGTGCACCGCAGTACTCGTATGTAGTTCGAAAACACCCCTCAATGCTGTAGCAAAATCTTTGTCTTCCTTCTAGTTCACATATTATGTGGAGTCTACCTAATTTTCCTCATAAACACTACTGTAACTGCTGGTACTGTCTTTCCTACTAGCTTGTGTTGCAGGAGAAAGCTTTGTTTGGCACTCGCTTTACACATTGCACACGGTTAGCAGAGCTACGACAAAATGTTCCTTTTCCACCAGACGGTAAAAACATGGTCCTGTTGCATTAACTCAGCTCACCGTGTTTCTCTCTCCAACTTCCGCTCAGTTACAACTCAAATTGTGATGATCACATGGACAACGCTGCAGTGAGGCCGAGCCAGAGACCGAGGGAGAGTTACTAGATGCAGAGGGACTGTTTAAAATCACGAAGGAGTTTTGCCGTACAGGGTCCTTAGCAGACAGGATCGAAAAAGGTAACTAGCTTTGAGATAGGAGAGTGCCGTGAATATATTCTACCAGTGGCTGTAATGATTAAAATGTAAATGTCGTGTGACTAGGGCCTCCCGTCGGATAGAGTGTTCTCCGGGTGCTAGTCTTTCGATTTGACGCCACTTCGGCGAGTTGCGCGTCGATGGGGGATGAAATGATGATGGTTAGGACAACACAACATCCAGTCCCTCAGCGGATAAGATCTCCAGTTTAGCCGGGAATCGAACCCGGGCCCTTAGGATTGACATTCTGTCGCGCTGACCACTCAGCTACCGGAGGGCGGACGCTGTTATCATTAAGTCATCGCGATAGGATCCAACCAAAATATGTGGTTGAATGGTACTAAATTCCAGACAGCATTTCTGGCAGAAAGCTTGACACTATAGACCTGAGAAGTAATAGGATTTTATACATATTTTATAAGCTCCATCTAGTGCTGCATTTTTAAGTGATTGAGAATGGTCGCATACAGTAGAGCATACATGAGTGATCAAACATCAACCTTCCCTACAACCAAGTGGATATATCGTAGAACCTCTGTTACACTGTCTATATACTATCGAGATAGAAGACGCTACAAATACTGTTTGTTAGTGTGGCAGCTACCTAGTAGCTGCAAGAAGCAGTCGCAAATATTGGATTAGTACCATGTTTCTTAGCTGAATCACTTTCTAAATTCGGTGATAATGTTGAGTTTATTACGAGCTAACATCGCTAGCAATGTGCACCTACACTTTCGGTCTGTTAATACAGAAACCGCAATCACTATCTCGGTTCAATATCGCGGTATTTGTGCGGAAGACTACTTCATTCAGAAGCACTAGCATACCTCGATTTATAAGGAATGTATACTTTTCAGCATGGATATCGTTGGTGGTACTTGGGTGTCTGTAGAACGAAGACCGATTTTCATGCAGGGTTACAGTAACACGGTCTTTGCGATCGTGTTTTTAATATCTGGTCGCTCATCAGACGATTATGTCTCTCTTCCTAAGACACACTTACATGGAAAACAAATGAGGCATGTCCATCCATCGCGGTTTTCCGCTGAATATTGCTTGGTGCCACCAGCATTCAGTTACTGGCGAAGTATTATACTTAGTAGGGGATGTGATTGGCAGGCTTATAAAGCTTGTTTTGGGGGTGTGAAGTTATTGTGGTTATTGTTTCAACATGTACAAAGAAAATGGCTGTGTCCAGTCATAAGGGAGATATGCGTTTGACATGGGGGACTGCAGTTTAAACGCATCGATAGCCATAAGGATGTGTTTCTGATGCTTCGATCTCTGTTGAATGTTATCAGGTTGGGGCTGCAATCGAACTATGTGATTGTAATTACAGTGACAAATACGTCCCTGGTTTCCTAGGACGACAAAGTTTGTCGTGCGGAGCACGTAGCAGAGGTAAACTGTGGCCAGAACAAATGGTTTTTGCTGGCTAAAGGCTCTTGCGAGTGGTGGGGACAAAGAAAAGTTCAGGTCAGCTGACTAGTCGTTTTTTGCGCACAGCTGCAGGACAAATCTCGGCGATGATGCCCTCTGGGTAGCTGAATAGCGAACTGAAACTCAGTACGTGTTGCGCTGTCTTTTCTATCGCGTGTGTTGCATGTATTCTCTATGGACAATTGAGCGATTCAGTATTGATCACTGCCAAGATTTGGTTCTGAACGTATTGATGAAATCCGTATTCCTACCACTCCAATCATCCCTGGACGCAGCCCATGGCTGGGATGGTGCATTCTGGTATACATGCACATCCATGGTTGCTACAGTTTTCTCTGGCCTCTGAGCGTTGGCAGTTGCGGTGTACGAGGGGACAGGTGCGCTGTGTGTGGACATCAGTAGGTGTTTCAAGCGTGTCACGTTTAGTGCTTCTCAATAAATCACAGTGATCTCTGTCTTTCAGTGGTATTTGCTGTTGTCTGTATCCTATCAGGCAGTAGACCTTTCCTTCTCGTTCTCCTCCATCTCCATCTCATTGTAGCACCAGTGCAAACCCTCCACAGATTGTTTATAGACAGACCATGCAAGTGAACTGAAGTTTGAAATTTTCCGTTACCTTCAACTTAATGGACTCTCTACCAAATGACGTAACTGTATTAGTATCGATCGATAGGAGGCAAGGGAAAAAAAATAACGGTAGGGTTTGGATACTGGGAGGTTGTAGGATCAAATACCATCAAATATTCCATTTCTATTATCCACCAATAGGAAGCAAGGAAAAACTGTCCACAAAAAGGGTATCGATTTAATTAATTAGTTAATCAGTCAGATAGAGTGAGGGAATATTTCCAAGACGTCCACAGCTGGGGTTTACTGGGTAAATGCTGCTTTGTTTGTGGTTTTAACCAACCATGGAGAACGGTGCGTACAGTCCTGGCAGTGGCACACTACATGACGTGACTGCCTGAGAGAGAGAGCATGTGCTTCAACAGGAATTTCTCAGGTATCAAATATCCAAGGTTTGCCACCATCTGAAGCTTTTGTGTAGGGATCAGTGCAACTTCCGCTCTGCCAGTAGCCAGTCATGGACCTGAGTGTGGAGTAGTGTGGCCTCCGCATGAAGGAATAGGCGAAATGGCCAGCCTGGCGAAGTGGTTGGGGGTGTGGTCGCACAGTGCTATGAGGTGGGTGAAAAGGATTTTTAACAGTGTAATTAGGCTTGGTGAGTTATGTTGATGGCATTCCTTGCACAATTGGGATTAAAAAGCGCCACAATTGTTTAAATATTCCAACTGCATTGTCACCATCGAAATGTTCCAGGCTCTCGTAAACGACGGCGAACAACACTTACAGAAATTCAAAACAATTCTAATATTTCAAATATTTCCTCCTATGAGTGATTAAAACTTGGTTCAAGAATCGTGAAAGAAGGTTGTATACATGGAAGAAGCATGGAGATACTAGAAGGTATCAGATAGATTATATAATGGTAAGACAGAGATTTAGGAACCAGGTTATAAATCGTAATACAAAAAAAATGGTTCAAATGACTCTGAGCACTATGGGACTTAACATCTGAGGTCATCAGTCTCCTAAAACTGAGAACTAATTAAACCTAACAACCTAAGGACATCACACACATCCATGCCCGAGCCAGGATTCGAACCTGCGACCGTAGCTGTCGCGCGTTTCCAGACTGTAGCGCCTAGAACCGCTCGGCCACTGTAGCCGGCAAATTGTAAGACATTTTCAGGGGCAGATGTGGACTCTGACCACAATCTATTGGTTATGAACTGTTGATTAAAACTGTGAAACTGTAAAAATCTGGGAATTTAAGGAGATGGGACCTGGATAAACTGACTAAACCAGGGGTTGTACAGAGTTCCAGGGAGAGCATCAGGTAACAATTGAAAGGAATGGGGGAAAGAAATACAGTAGAAGAAGAATGGTTAGCTTAGAGAGATGAAATAATGAAGGTAGCAGAGGATCAAGTAGGTAAGAAGACGAGGGATAATAGAAATCCTTGGGTAACAGAAGAGATATTGAATTTAACTGATGAAAGGAGAAAATATAAAAATGCAGTAAATGAAGCGGGAAAAAGGAATACAAACGTCTCAAAAATGAGATCGACAGGAAGTGCAAAATGGCTAAGCACGGATGGCTATAGGACAAATGTAAGGATGTAGAGGCTTATCTCACTAGGTGGTAAGATAGATACTGCCTACAGGAAAGTTAAAGAGACCTTTGGAGAAAGGAGAACCACTTGTATGAATATCAAGATGGAAACCCAGTTCCAAGCAAAGAAGGGAAAACAGAAAGGTGGAAGGAGGATATAGAGGGCTTGGGTGGCAGGGGGAAAATACAGGGAGAGAAAGGCTGTTTACAATTTGTACAGAAACCAAATGGTGGTTATAATAGTCGAGGGACATGAAAGGGAAGCAGTGGTTGGGAAGGGAGTGAGGCAGGTTTGCAGCCTCTCCCCGATGTTATTCAATCTGTATATTGAGCACGCAGTGAAGGAAACAAAAGAAAAATTCGGAGTAGGTATTAAAATCCGTGGAGAAGAAATAAAAACTTTGCTGTCTCTGAGAGAATTACAATGTCATCGGCGAACGTCAAACGACTTGGTAGAGCAGTTGAACGAATGGATAGTGTCTCGAAAGGAGGATATAAGATGAACATCAACAAAAGCAAAACGAGGATAATGGAATGTAGTCGAATTAAGTTGTGTGATGCTGAGGGAATTAGATTAGGAAATTGGACGCTTAATGTAGTAAAGGAGTTTGGCTATTTGGGGAGCAAAATAACCGATGATGATCGAAGTAGAGAGGATATAAAATGTAGACTGGCAATGGCAAGGAAAACGTTTCTGAAGATGAGAAATTTGTTAACATCGAGTATAGATTTAAAAGTATTTGTGTGGAGTGCACCCATGTACGGAAGTGAAACGTGGACGATAAATAGTTTGGACAAGAACAGAATGGAAGCTTTCGAAATGTGGTGCTACAGAAGAATGCTGAAGATTAGATGGGTAGATCACACAACTAATGAGGAGGTATTGAACAGATTTGGGGAGAAGAGGAGTTTGTGGCACAACTTGACCAGAAGAAGGGACCGGTTTGTAGGGCATGTTCTGAGGCATCAAGGTATCACCAATTTGGTACTGGAGGGCAGTGTGGAGGGTAAAAATCGTAGAAGCAGACCAAGAGATGAATACACTAAGCAGATTCAGAAGGATGTAGGTTTCAGTAAGTACTGGGAGATGAAGAAGCTTGCACAGGATAGAGTAGCATGGAGAGCTGCGTCAAACCAGTCTCAGGACTGAAGACCAAAACATCAACAACAAGATGACTGATTACAATTATTACTATTAACCCGCCACCCCGCACCTTGTATAGACCCTCTACTTACTCCTTCGACCTCCCACCTTTCCCTTCTTTGCTCAAGACTGGTTCTCCATCTGAGCTCCTTATATTCGTACAGCTGCTTCTCTTTTTCCCCGAAGACCTCTTTAATTTTCCTGTAGCCTAATTCACGGAACAACTTAGGTCGAGTGGTAAAAAGTGAAACAAATGCCTGAAATGACATCGGCTTTTATTGAAACGGAAAACGACAGTAAAACTGGGCAACATACGGGAAACTTTTCAAACTGTCAGCGTGACGGGTGCGAGGTAGGCCGAAGTTTCAAAATGTCATCGTCCCATGTCTGGCTAATAAACACTCGCCGGAAGGTACGACTTTTATCCAGGATGGCGCTCCACCCCACATTGATACACGTGTGAAAGATGTTTCGCGCACATTATTTAGTGAGGATCGCGTGCTGAGCATCCACTCCCGGGTCCCCAGACCTCAGTACGTGTGATTATTGGTTGTGGGCTTACCTGAAGTCTCAAGTCACCCACGATCGTCCGACAACATTAGCGATGCTAAAAGACAACACTCGACGGCAGTTTCTCACTATGCCTACTGGTAAGTTGTAGAGCTTTTCACAACTTTGTCGTCTGACTAAAAGCGCTGTTGATGAATGACGGCCGACATACTGAGAATTCGTTATAAGGAACATCGTCAAAAATCAGTTGCTATGCTAAATATTGCTTCTGTATCATATAAAGAGCCATCTGTTGGTCTACATCTACATGGATACCCTGCAAATTACATTTAAGTGCCTGGCAGAGGGTTCATCGAAACACCTTAACAATTCCCTATTATTCCAATCTCCTATAGCGTGCGGAAAGAATGAACACCTACATCTTTCCGTACGAGCTCTGATTTCCTTTATTTTATCGTCGTGATATTTTCTCCCTATGTAGGTCTGTGCCAACAAAATATTTTCGCATCCGGAGGAGAAAGTTGGTGATTGGATTTTCGTGAGAAAATTCTGTCGCAACGAGAAGTACCTTTCTTTTAATGAAGTCTAACCCAAATCTTGTATCATCTCTGTGAGACTCTCCCTCACATATTTCACGATAATACAAAATGTGCTGCCTTACTTTGAACTTTTTCGATGTACTCCGTCAGTCCTATCTGGTAAGGATTGCATACCGCGCAGCAGTATTCTGAAAGAGGACGGACAAGTTTAGTCTAGGCAGTCTCCTTAGTAGGTCGGTTACATTTTCTAAGCGTCCTGAAAATAAAACGCAGCCTTTGGTGAGCCTTTCCCACAACATTTTCTATGTGTTCTTTCCAATTTAACTTGTTCGTAATCGTAATACCTAGGTATTTAGTTGAATTTACGGCTTTTCGATTAGACCAATTTATCGTGTAACCGAAGTTTAAAGAGTTCCTTTTAGTACTCATGTGGATGAGCTCACACTTTTCGTTATTTAGGGTCAACTGCCACTTTTCGCACCATTCAGATATTTTTTGTAAATCGTTTTGCAGTTTGTTTTGATCTTATGATGACTTTATTAGTCGATAAACGACAGCGTCATCTGCAATCAACCGAAGACGGCTGCTCAGATTGTCTCCCAAATCGTTTATATAGATAAGGAACAGAAAAGGGCCTACAACACTACCTTGGCGAACGCCTGAAATCACTTCTGTTTTACTCGATGACGTTCCGTGAATTACTAAGAACTGTGACCTCCGTGACAGGAAATCGCAAATCCAGTCACATAACTGAGACGATATTCCATAAGCACGCAATTTCACTACGAGCCGCTTGTGCGGTACAGTGTCAAAAGCCTTCCGGAAATCCAGGAATACGGAATCGACCCGAAATCCCTTGTCAATAACACTCAGCACTTCATGTGAATAAAGAGCTAGTTGGGTTTAGGAAAGATCGTTCCTGTGAAACACATGTTGGCTGTGTGTCAATAGACCTTTTCCTTCGAGGTAATTCATAATGTTCGAACACAATATATGTTCCAAAATCCTGCTGGATATCGACGTTAACGATATGGGCCTGTAATTTAGTGGATTACGTCTACTACCTTTCTTGAATATTGGTGTGACCTGTGCAACTTTCCAGTCTAAGGGTACGGATTGTGGTGTCACCGCTAGACACCACACTTGCTAGGTGGTAACTTAAATCGGCCGCGGTCCTGTAGTACATGTCGGACCCGCGTGTCGCCACTGTGTATTCGCAAACGTAGCGCCACCACAGGGCAGGTCACAAGACACGGACTTGACCTCGCCCCAGTTGTACGGACGACATAGCTTGCGACTAGACCTACCAAGTATTCCTCTCATTTGCCGAGAGACAGATTAAATAGCCTTCAGCTAGTCCATCGCTACTACCTAGCAAGGCGCCATGTGTATCATTGCTAATTGCTTAATACTATGCAAGAGATGTATTTCAACAAGAACAAGACTACATTAAAGTTAAGTATATTAAAATCTCTCTTATTTTCTTTATAGTTTTCATCCAGTCTCCTGTTTCAGAATTTACGCCCGTCTGCGTTAGTTTCGCGTGCACCTAGCCACTCATTGTGTCGAGACCTTAGGGAATCGACACAACAATATTTTGGCGACGAGGATGGGATGCCGCGCCCACGTTGCAGTCTTTGTGTTATACTTGCTCTAATTTGTTTGTGTCATGGCTTCGCCGCATTCTCCAGATGTACTGTCCGAATTTTTTCGCTTGCAGAATCAGCAGACGCAGGCGTTATTGGAAGCCCTTGGACAGCTCGTCCAGGGTCAACGTGCGCTGCAAACCGATGCGGCACCCGCCGCTTCATCGCTACCGCAGCCACACAACGCTGTCGCACCGCCATTTAGGCCCTTTGAGGCCACAACCGAAAGCTGGACGGAGTGGGCCGATCAGTTCAACTTCCACCTCACTGCTTATGGAATTCAAGGTAAAGAGCGGCAGCCGTTTTTGCTTTCTTGTGTCGGTGTGTCTACCTACCGGGTGATAGTGAAATTGTTTCCCCGACGCGACGTAGTAACTCTGACCTACGAGGAAATTTTGTCGGCTTTAGATGCCTATTTCAAAGAAACAGTAAATGTAGTTGCAAAACGGTATACGTTTTTTCGTACAAAACGTACGGCCGGTCAGACTAATAGGGAGTGGGTTGCAACTTTGCAAGGACTTACTAGAGACTGTGCGTTTGCCTGTGAATGTGGCCTCCCATATTCAGATACTATGGTGCGTGATGCAATTGCACAGAACGTTTCTGATGTTCGCATAAGGGAACAGATTTTGAAACTAGTTAATCCCTCCCTGCAACAAGTGATAGACATTTTGGACAGGCAAGACACACTGGACTTTGCTCAGGAATCATTTGAAACTTCGCCAGCAGTGTGTCACATTAATCGGCCCGCCGGGCCCGCTGCACGGGACGCTAAGCGGCCCTCGCGCCCGACTTCGCAGCGGCCGCCTAGCTTGCAACCACGTGCGCCGCGTAAGCAAGCAACTGCAGTGAAATCTTGCCCGCGGTGTGCAACTAGACATTCGCGTGAAAATTGCCCGTCACGCCAAGCTATTTGCTTTTACTGTCACAAGAAAGGACATGTACAAAGTGTTTGCCGGAAAAAGTTAAGATCAGACAATCACACAAATTCCAGGCCCTTTGCTTCGCGCCGGAATCGCACCCAGGACAATCAGGCTCGTGGACCTTCGCCCATGGACATTAATGTAGTTCATTCCCACCCGTCCAGTGACACTTTAGCTCACAGTGACTGTGTTCGTCCCACCCAAAGTGTGCGTCGACGTCGCCGGAAATCCCGTAAAGTCGCAAGTGCTTCTGTACCTGTCTCAGTTCACATTGCACGAGACAGTCCCTCTTGTCGTCAACAAGACAATAAACTTTTTGTGGACTTAGACTTTGCAGGAAAAGTGATACCATTCCAGCTCGATACCGGAGCTGCAGTTTCATTGCTCAATCACGACACGTACAAACAACTGGGCGCCCCGCCATTGCGTGCCGCAAATGTTACGTTAACTAGTTACTCCGGACAGCATATACCTGTGTTGGGACAGTGCAGCCTTATTGCAACATACAAGGGACAGACAAAACTTGTGTCATTTTATGTTCTTCGTTCCTCTAGTGCAGTGAACTTGTTTGGTTTAGATTTGTTTCAATTGTTTAATTTGTCTATAGTAAATCAGGTCCTATCGGTGAATCAGACTGTGCCTTCCGCCAGTGTTTCTAGTCTTTGTGAAGAATTTGCAGACATTTTTGCACCGGGCCTTGGTTGCGCTAAGAACTATGAAGCGCATTTGGAACTGAAAGACAACGCGCAACCGAAATTTTTCAGAGCGCGCAATGTTCCCCACGCATTGCGTGATGAGGTCGCAAGAACATTGCACGATTTAGAATCTCAAGGTGTCATTGAACGAGTGCAGGCTTCTCTCTGGGCCTCACCCTTAGTAATTTTGCCAAAACCTTCCGGAAAATTGAGACTTTGCGTGGACTTCAAGGCAACTGTGAATCCACAACTTGTGACTGCTACTTTTCCTTTGCCCCGCCCGGAAGATCTTTTTGACAAACTGTGCCCGGGAAAGTATTTTTCAAAATTGGACCTAGCAGATGCGTACTTGCAAATACCTGTGGACGAAGAATCCCAGCGCGTCTTAGTGGTTAACACGCATCTTGGCTTGTATCGCTTCAAAAGACTGCCATTCGGGTGTGCATCCGCCCCTGCTTTATTTCAGCACTATTTACAAACTATTTGTGCGTCGGTCCCTACGGCTGCGAACTATCTGGACGATATTGTGCTCTCAGGAAAGACAGAAGCCGAACATTTGCAGAATCTCCGGACATTATTTCAGGTATTGCGTCAGAATGGTCTTCGCTTGAGGAAGGACAAATGTGTGTTTTTTGCTCGTGACTTACCGTACCTGGGGCATGTCATAAATGCCCAAGGTATACATCCGAGTCCAGAGCACCTTCGTGCCATTCAGGACTTGCCGTCACCGCAGAACTTAAAACAGCTACAGAGTGTGCTGGGTAAGGTAAATTATTATCATAGGTTTGTGCGCAATGCTTCTTCCATTTCAGCTCCGCTTCATCGCTTACGCCGTAAAGGTGTTCCGTTCGTCTGGACGACGGAATGCGAACGCGCCTTTCGCCAGTTGAAATCGGCGTTACTTTCAAATACTTGCCTTACGCCATTCGATCCCCGAAAACCCCTTTTGTTGATGGTAGATGCATCGGATTTCGGGATCGGTGCTGTGCTTGCGCACAAGGATGGCTCGCATGATCGCCCTATTGCCTTTGCGTCAAAATTGCTCTCATCTGCGCAAAGAAATTATTCACAAATAGAGAAGGAAGCTTTGGCTCTTGTGTTTGGTGTAACCAAGTTCCATGACTTCTTGTATGGTCGTCACTTTACCATCATCACGGACCACAAACCGTTGACATCACTTTTTCATCCGAACAAGCCTGTACCTCCACGTACGGCGCAGAAATTCATTCGCTGGTCGCTTTTTCTCTCGCAGTACCGCTACGATATCTTGTATCGGTCCACTGCTAAGCACGGAAACGCTGATGCGTTGTCCCGTTTGCCTGTTGCTGAGGATAAAGCATTCGATTCTTCCGAACTTGCTTGCATGTTCATTGATTCGGAAGCCGATGACGTGGTCGCATCGTTTCCGATTGATTTTCGTCGTGTAGCTACAGCCACAGCTGCTGACCCTGTCCTTGCTCCTGTTTTGCGTTTTGTTGCTACGCAATGGCCCTTGTCAAAGTCACGGATCGAGGATCCTTTGGTTCGCCGTTTGTTTGCTCACAAGGAGAGACTTTTTGTACGACGTGGTGTTTTGTTGTTGCGTTCCGATAATGATCAATCCCGAGTCGTGGTCCCACGTTCGTTACAGTCCTCTGTCTTAAAGCTTCTTCACCAAGGACATTGGGGTATAGTGCGAACGAAACCACTTGCTCGACAGCACTGTACTTGGTTCGGAATCGATGCTGCGATTACAAATATGTGCTCCTCTTGCGTGGCGTGTGCCGAACAACAATCCGCACCGCCGCGGAAATTCTTTGCATGGCCGAAAGCCACTTCCCCTTGGCAACGCTTGCACATCGATTTTGCTGGTCCATTCTGGAATGCTCGATGGTTGGTTGTGGTCGATGCTTTCAGTAATTTTCCTTTTGTTGTCCGGATGTCTTCCACGACGTCTTCTGCCACCATCCAAGCCTTGTCTGCTATCTTTTGCATTGAAGGTCTTCCGCAGACTATTGTTTCCGACAATGGCCCACAATTCATGTCCGCAGAAATTCAGTCGTTCTGCAAGGCCAATGGTATTCAACATCTGACATCCGCGCCGTTTTCGCCTCAGTCAAACGGTGCCGCTGAACGATTGGTCCGGACTTTCAAGTCGCAGATGTTGAAGTTGAAAGAGTCGCATTCTCGGGAGGACGCTTTGTTGCTCTTTTTGTCCTCATATCGCTCTCAGCCTCGCGATGGTCGCTCGCCGGCTGAATTGCTCCATGGTCGTCCTCATCGAACTCTGATGTCTTTGTTGCATCCGCCACATCAGGTTCCTGTGCAGCGGCAGACTCCTGCTTTTGCTCCTGGCGACGTTGTCTATTATCGCAACTATCGCTGTTCACAGCGTTGGCTCGCAGGGCGCATTCTTCGCTGCCTCGGCCGCGCGATGTATTTGGTTTTGGGGGCCTCTGGTGAGGTGCGTCGGCATCTCAATCAGCTGCGCCTCTGTCGTCGCCTGGGTTCTGCCGCTCCCCGTCTGCTTTCAGCGACGGAGCCGTCCGGTCAGCGCCTTGGGGACCCATCTACTGGCTCGCCTCATCCCCAGGTGTTACCGACGATGCCTTCCATTTTGCCTCATGGCGTCGCGCCGCCGCAGCCGCCGCCGGCGCCGCCAGCAGCGGACGCTTCGCTGCAGCCGCCTCGCGCCTCCCTGGGTCACGCGCCGCCGCTTGCTTCCCGTGACCAGCCGTCCTCCGCCATGGACCTCTTGCCCGCTCCGGACCGGATGTCGTCTTCGCCCGTCGGGTGCTCCGACCACATGGAGGTCGACCCTGCGGACCCTCTCTCATTACGTGCGCATGCACCTCATGTTGACGTGCACCCTGGACTAGGTTTGCAGGCGTTTCCTAGCTCCCCTCGGACCGAATGGCCGGGTGCGGGTGGCACAGCCTCGCCTGTTGTTAGGCTCCCCACCTCATCGCATACGTCAACATGGGGTCCTCCCCACGGCGGGCGGAAGCCTTATCTCACGACCGTTCGCCGATTTGCGGGGGAGGAATGTGGTGTCACCGCTAGACACCACACTTGCTAGGTGGTAACTTAAATCGGCCGCGGTCCTGTAGTACATGTCGGACCCGCGTGTCGCCACTGTGTATTCGCAAACGTAGCGCCACCACAGGGCAGGTCACAAGACACGGACTTGACCTCGCCCCAGTTGTACGGACGACATAGCTTGCGACTAGACCTACCAAGTATTCCTCTCATTTGCCGAGAGACAGATTAAATAGCCTTCAGCTAGTCCATCGCTACTACCTAGCAAGGCGCCATGTGTATCATTGCTAATTGCTTAATACTATGCAAGAGATGTATTTCAACAAGAACAAGACTACATTAAAGTTAAGTATATTAAAATCTCTCTTATTTTCTTTATAGTTTTCATCCAGTCTCCTGTTTCAGAATTTACGCCCGTCTGCGTTAGTTTCGCGTGCACCTAGCCACTCATTGTGTCGAGACCTTAGGGAATCGACACAACACGGATCTTTCGTCGAGCGAACGGTTGTATATGATTGTTAAGTATGCAGCTAATGCTTCAGCATACTCGGAAAGGAACCTAATTTTTATACAGTCTGGACCAGAAGACTTGCTTTTATTAAGTGATTTGAGTTGTTTCACTACTCCAAGGATATTTACTTCTACGTTACTCTCGTTGGCAACTGTTCTCGATTCGAATTCTGGAATATTTACTTGGTCTTCTTCTGTGAAGGCATTTCGGAAGGCTGTGTTTAGAAACTCTACTTTGGTAGCACTGTCTTCGATAGTATCTCCATTGTTATCGCGCAGAGGAGGCATTGATTGTAAATTGCCGTTAACATACTTCATACACGACCAGAATCTCTTGGGTTTGTCTGACGTTTCGAGACAAAGTTTCGTTGTGGAAACTGTTATAGGCATCTCGCATTGAACTCCGCGCTAAATTTCTAGCTTCTGTAAAGGATCGCCAATCTTGGGGATTTTGCGTCTGTTTAAATTTGGCATGTTTGTTTCGTTGTTTCTGCAACAGTGTTCTAACCCGTTTTGTGTACCAGGGAGGATCAACTCCATTGTTTGTTAGTTTATTTCGTATAAATCTCTCAATTGCTGCCGATACTATTTCTTTGAATGCAAGCCAGTTCTGGTCTACACTTGTATTATTAATTTGGAATGAGTGGTGACTGTCTCTCAGGAAGGCGTCAAGTGAAGTTTTATGTGCTTTTTTGAACAGGTATATTTTTCGCTTATTTTTCGAGGATTTGGGGATCAGAATATACAGTCTCGCTACGACAACCCTGTGTTCACTAATCCCTATATCGGTTTTGATGCTCGTTACTAACTCAGGATTATTTGTCATTTGCACTTTGTTTAGTTTCAGTAAAAACCTGAATTTGGGAAATTTGTGGTAAGTACGTATGGGACCAAACTGGTGAGATCATCGCTCCCCAACTTACACTAAGGACAACACATACACCCGTGCCCGAGGGAGGACTCGAACCTCCAACGGGGGGGAGCCGCGCGAACCGTGGCAAGGCGCCTAAGACAACGCGGCTACCCCGTGCGGCTCTCTCTACCTGCATTATTCCGTGAAGTATTGACTGTTGAAATAATATGGACTTTTGCATCACCCTGCACAATATGAAGCTCCCAAGACACTTCCCTGGGGCACACTCTAAGTTACTCTGATACCTAATGATGACTCTCTATCCAAGATTACAAGCTACATTCTCCTTATCAAATGTCCTCAACTGTCACAAATTTCCATTGATAGCCGATACTGTCTTAGTTTTGATGATAGTATAGCCGTGGTACTGAGTCAAATACTTCTCGAAAATCGAAAAATACTGCAATTATCTGCCTTCATCCATTACTTTTAGCAGTCATCTGAGAAAATTGCGAGTTGGGTTTTTACATGATGAATGTTTTTCGGAATCCATACTGGTTGCCGAGGAGGTCGTTCTGTTAGAGATACCACGTTATTTTTTAATTTAAAATATATTCGAAGATTCTATAACAAATCTATATCAAGGATACCGGACGGTAGTTTTGAGGATCACTTGTACTGCCCTTCTTGTAGGTGGGTGCGATCTGTGATTTCTTCCAACTACTGGGCAGGGCTTTTTGTTCGTGCGATGTACGATGGATTATAGTTAATAGAAGTGCTAACACAGCCGCACATACCATGCAGCGTGTTAAGGGATTCGGTCGAGCCATGGAGCTTCATTCAATTTGAGAGATTTCAGCTGTCCTCAATGTTCGATGATCTATTGAAATTGGCCGGCCGCTGTGGCCGAGCGTTTCTAGGAGCTTCCTTACGGAACTGCGGTGCTACTACGGTCGTAGGTTCGAATCCTGCCTCAGGCATGTATGTGTGTGGTGTCCTTAGGTTAGTTAGGCTTAAGTAGTTCCAGGTCTAGGGGACTGATCACCTCAAATGTCAAGTCGAATAGGGCTTAGAGCAATTTGAACAATCTATTGAAACTGATTAAAGGTAAACACATTATCTGAGCAGAAGCGTTCTCTTCTGAAAACGCTTTGCTGTTAAAAAAGGACTGTCATTACTTTTTGCAATCAGTTGTAGAATAATTATGTATGGTTTTCCCATATTAAGGGAACTGCAAATAATTAAAGAGTACTTTCCCCAGAAGCGCTTCGCTTTTATTTATAAAACATCTTCCGTAGTCATTCTGGAAATATGGATATACATTCTAAGACACAAAACTATACGCCATGAAGGAATATTGCGAATGAGACGAAAATCGGTCGATGTGTAGTACATGTACAGAACAATCTGGATGATTTATCCAACAGAAAGAGCTTCACAAACCGAACAAATACGTAACACTTTGGTCCACCTCTGGTGCTTATTCAGGCATTTATTCGATTCGACATTGACAAATACAGTTGTTGGATGTTCTCCTGAGGGATATCGTGCCAACATTCTGTCCAACCGGGGCGTTAGATCGTCGAATTCCCGACGAAAGATCCGTACCCAAAGACTGGACAGTTGCACAGGTCACATCAATATTCAAGAAAGGTAGTAGGAGTAATCCACCAAGTTACAGGCCAATATCGTTATCGTCGATATGCAGCTGGTTTTTGGAACGTCTATTGTGTTCAAACATTATGAATTACCTCGAAGAAAACGATCTATTGACACACGATCAACATGGGTTTAGAAAACATCGTTCTTATGAAACACAACTAGCTCTTTATTCTCATGAAGTGTTGACTGCTATTGACAAGGGATTTCAGATCGATTCCGTATTTATGGATATCCAGAAGGCTTTTGACACTGTACCACATGAGCGGCTTTTAGTGAAATTGCGTGCTTTGGAATATCGTCTCAGCTGTGGGACTGGATTTGTGATTTCCTGTCAGAGAGGTCACAGTTCGTAGCAATCGATGGGAAGCCAACGAGTAAGACAGAAGTGACTTCTGGTGTTCCCAAGGTAGTGCTACAGGCCCTTTTCTGTTCCTTATATTTATAAACGATTTGAAAGACAATCTGAGTAGCCGTCTTAGATTGTATGCAGATGAAGTTGTCGTTTATCGACTAGGAAAGTCGTCAGAAGAGCAAAACAAATTGCAAAATGATTTAGAAAATATATCTGTATAGTACGAAAATGGGCAATTGAGCCTAAATAACGAAAAGCGTGAGGTCATCCACATGAGTGCTGAAAGGAATCCGTTAAACTTCGGTTACACGATAAATCAGTCAAATATGGAGGCCGTAAATTCAACTAAATACCTATGAATCACAATTACGAACAACCAAAATTGGAAGGAACACAAAGAAAATGTTGTGGGGAAGGCTAAACAAAATCTGCGTTTTATTGGCAGGACACTTAGAAAATGTAACAGATCTACTAAGGAGACTGCCTACACTACGTTTGTCCGTCCTCTTTTAGAATACTGCTGCGTGGTGTGCGATCCTTACCAGATAGGACTGACGGAGTACAAGGAAAAAGTTCAAAGAGGGGCAGCACGTATTGTATTATCGCGAAATATGGGAAAGAGTGTCACTGAAATGATACAGGATTTGGGTTGGGCATCATTAAAAGAAAGGCGTTTTTCGTTGTGACGGAATCTTCTCACGAAATTCCAATCACCAACTTTCTCCTCCGAATGCGAAAATATTTTTTTGACACCGACCTACATAGGGAGAAACGACCACCACGATAAAATAAGGGAAATCAGAGCTCGTACAAAAAGATATAGGTGTTCGGTCTTTCCGCGCGCTATACGAGATTGGAATAATACAGGATTGTGAAGGTGGTTCGATGATCCCTCTGCTAGGCACTTAAATGTAATTTGCAGAGTATCCATGTAGATGAGGTGCTGCCCATAATGCTCCGAACGTTCTCAGTTGGGGAGAGACCAGGAGACCTTGCTGGCCAAAGTAAGGTTTGGCCAGGACGAAGACAAGCAGTAGAAACTCTCGCCGTATGCTGGAAGGCGTTGTCTTGTTGAAATGTCAGACCGGAATGGCTTAAAAAAAAAAAACCAGCACGTGTAATGTCTTACACGTACCACTGTGCTGTAAGGATATCGCGGTTGACATGCTCTGGGGTGCCATTACTTTTCACAGTAAGTCCCCTTTGGTTGACTCCTGGTTGTCGGGTCGTACGGTGGGCGACATACAGCTCGGTATACCACCACTGTCCATGACGTCTCCACAGTCGCCTTCGGCCTGGAATCTCATTGGCTGGGGTAGAGCTGTCTTCAGTCTTGAGTCCCACTTCGAGCTGAGCACCAATGCTTAGCGAAGGTGCGTCTGGAGACGCCCTGGACAGCAGTGGGATACCATCTTGACTGTTCCAAATTGGATTGTAGAGTGTACCATGGTTAGCGATTTCAGTGTCTGGTTAGAATCGACGTTTAACGTGATCCAGGAACAAGATTTTGATGTAATAGTATTTTGTTCGCATCGGGATGCTTACTATCGCTGAGCACCCATGCCGCTCACCATTGGTATGCTTGATTTCGTTGAGTATCCGTGGCAGGTGAGCCAATCATTATCACCTCATGGGCATTTTAGCTTATTACAGTGGTTGTGGTTTGTATTCCGCGTAGCGGCCAGCGTGAGATTTACAACGGTTGGGCGGAAACGCACATCTAAATCGGTCACCCTGTTGGCGGGGTTCGAGGGAGGCGACCGAAGTAAAGCATTCAGCTTCAAATGGCTCAAATGGCTCTGAGCACTATGGGACTTAACATCTGAGGTCATCAGTCCCCTAGAACTCAGGACTACTTAAACCTACCTAACGTAAGGACATCACACACAGGATTCGAACCTGCGACCGTAGCGATCGCGCGGTTCCAGAATGACGCGCCTAGAAACGCTCGGCCACAACGCATGGCGAAGCATTCACGTGGTTTGGGCACTTATTACAGCCAACCCCGTAGTAAACAGATAACTACGTTACCATACAGGTAGCTTATTTGCTAGAAATCTCTTTTATTTGCACCGTACACATTTACAACACACTCAAGCAACGTCTGAAAATCAGTATGTACCTTTTGAATAGAAAGGTTTACATTTACTTTGTAAATGAAACGTAGAATAAAATGCTTTGTGTCTTAAATGCAAAAACAGGCACAGCTGATATTTGTCGATTACAGCGCCATCTACCCCGAATGGGAAACAATGGTTTGGGTAGGCCGTAGGGATGTTCTTTTTTTATTTTACTGACAGACTTTCCGGCATGACCGACTGCCACCGACTCGTTGTTATGTTCGTAGCTACCGCTTGGTCTCACGCTGTTGGTAAGGGACTTTTCTCTTGGTGCGTGATAGTGGATAAGTGTGGCGAACAGAAATTCGCGAAATACTGAGCAACAAATACCCTTAGGAAAAGCTACATACTCTGTGAAAATGCGTTTATTGTTTCATTCGTCGGACACCATACGATGCTTGCGCAGTTTCGTCATTCAAACTTTAATAAATATATCAGTTTGTAACGTCCCAGTGCGTTTTCGTTAACTGCACTTTACCGACAATCAACAGAGTCACAAAGAAAAAAAAATCCAGATAGACTACGAGGTACAACCACTGGTAAGTAACAAATGGGTAACCGAACGGTTCTCTACAGTGATTTCGCATAAGAATTTCGCTTATTCTTCGTATCTATAATCCTTTTCACGATTTAGTGCGTTTTCGTCAGTAACTGCAAATATAGTCTGTAAGCAAGTATTGTGAAAACAATATATTACAAATATGCAATGAAAAGTACATGCCTAATGAAATAAAGCAACTTCCGCGTATTTCGAGCTTAATTTAAATAGCATTATGTTAAGAGAGTATTACTGCGGTTAAATATGTCGCGAAACGCAACGTTAACGCCAGTATGGATGGAACAGGGAGAGGATTGAACTTTACCGTATTACTGAATATACTCGCTTATACAAAGGTCATAGAGAATATAGCCTTTTCTAAGAGAACCAAGTGTTCCACATCCCGCAGTACACTGAGGTATCTGCCAACCACACTCACTCACCTCGATCCACCACAGTACTGATGAAACACGTTGAAGACTCTCACCACTAAATTACACCATAAGTGATACGAACATTACCATATATGTAAAAATGTTTTGATTGTAAGTCATATACACTGAAGAGCCAAAGAAACTGGTACTCCACCCTAACATCGTGTAAAGCCCCCATGAGTACGCGGAAGTACCGCAACTCGACGTGGCATGGCTCGACTAGTGTCTGAAGTTATATTAATGCCTTCAGCTGCTGACGGGCGTTGATATATATCAATATATATCAACGGCCCCTTCTGAAAATGTCGGCCCCGACCGGGACTCGAACAACAGGATCTCCTGCTTACATGAAGGACGCTCTATCCCTGTCGGGGCACACATTTTCACCAGTCCCCGTTGCTATATATCAATGCCCGTCAGCAGCTCAAGGTATTAATACAATCCTAATTGCGTTCTAGACGTCTGCAGGTCATCAATGGTGTCTGTTCTTTCTGACATGTCCGAAAGAACAGACACCATATCCACATAAGTATATAGTTTTGGAAATCCTGGCCGTGACCTCCTTCTTCTATGGGGAATGCACACATATTCCCCGATTTCTTATGGAGCTTGGTAAGAATGTCTTCCACGAGTAATGAGTGTGTTGGGGTGGGACACAACGAATGTAGTGTGTGGACATACAAGGTGAGAATGTAGGTCTCGCGGGAGGCATCCGCGAGATAGTCCCTGCAGTCGCACTATCCTCTGTGCCCTCGGTGGCTCAGGTGGACAGAGTGTCTGCCATGTACACAGGAGATGCCGGGTTCGAGTACCGGCCGGGGCACACATGTTTCACCTGTCGCCGTTGATATATATCAACGCCCGTCAGCAGCTGAAGGTATAAATATCATTTTAATTTCGTTCTAGACAGCTCCAGGTCAGCAATGGTGTCTGTTCTTTCGGACGAGACTCGTCCGGCCAGGCAACATGTTCCCAGTCACCAATAGTCCAATGGTGTTGAAGGGCCCAGGCGAGGCGTAAAGCTTTGTGTCGTGCAGTCATCAGGGACGCAGCGATGTCGGAGACTTGATATTTTACCGGATTCCTGATATTCACGGTACACCCGTGAAATGATCGTACAGGAACATCTTCACTTCGTCGCTACTTCGGAGATGCTGTGTCCCATAGCTCGTGCGCCTACTGTAACACCACGTTCAAACTCACTTAAATCTTGATAACCTGTCCTTGTAGCAGCAGTAACCGAAATAACAACTGAGCGTGACACCTGTTCTCTTATATAGGCGTTGCTTACCGCCGCGCCGTATTCAACTTGTATTTGAATACGCATGCCTATACCAGTCTCTTTGGCGATTCGGTGCATATTATTTAGTATTACCTAAGAGTATTTATTGCTCCACATTTCGCGGATTTTGCCTACTTCACTCAGCCACTACCACGTACCGCGACCAAACTAACAGGATAACTGCACTCAAAATTTCCTTAATGAGATATACGTCTGTGTGCATCTCATATCTAGAACGGTACGCATGGCTGGTCCCATGCCATACATTCTGAACCGGGCAACGAACTGGATGAGAAAAACTGGCGATACCTGCAAGAAAATGACCCCGGTTCCGAGCCAGAAGCACAATCCCACAACGAGGCAGCTTTCATCGAATAAGCTGGTGGCTGGGATTTGTTGCAGCTGCGGTGTTTATTCCTTCGTATGGGCCATTACCACGGAGTAACACTTGTACGCAGCAACAGCCTGATGAAATGAAAGTTTACTTTATTACTGGCGCTTCTTGGCAGATTAAAACTGTGTGCCGGACCGAGACTCGAACTCGGGATATTTGCCTCACGGCGTGCTCTACCGTCTGAGCTACCCAAGCACGACTCACGACCCGTCTTCGCGGCTTCAATTGTGCCAGTACCTCGTCTCCTACCTTCCAAACTTCACCGAAGCTCTTCTGCGAGCCTTGCAGAACTGGAACTCCTGGAAGAAAGGATATTGTAGAGACATGGCTTAGCCACAGCCTGGGGGATATTGCCAGAATGATACTGGGTACATTATTACTGTTTAATTAAACAGTGATTTGGCTCATATAATGTGGGTTTATTTTTTGTTGTTTAATGAAGCAAAGATTAAACTGCGTAATAACAGCAGTGCAGTCCTTCACTAATGAACATGAAAATATCAGTTCTGCAGAAGGGGACCTCCCCATCGCACCCCCCTCAGATTTAGTTATAAGTTGGCACAGTGGATAGGCCTTGAAAAACTGAACACAGATCAACTGAGAAAACAGGAAGAAGTTGTGTGGAACTGTGAAAAAAATAAGCAAAATATACAAACTGAGTAGTTCATAGGAAGATATGCAGTATCAAGCGCACTGGGAACGCAGGAGCGCCGTGGTCTCGTGGTAACGTGAGCAACTGCGGAACGAAAGGTCCTTGGTTCAAATCTTCCATCGAGTGAGAAGTTGAATTTTTTATTTTCAGTTTATGTGACAAACTCTTATGTTTTCATCACTTTGTTGGGAGTGATTATCACATCCACAAGAAAACCTAAATCGGGCAAGGTAGAAGAATCTTTTTACCCATTCGCCAAGTGTACAAGTGAGGTGGGTCGACAACATATTCCTGTCATGTGACGCACATGCCGTCACCAGTGTCGTATAGAATATATCAGATGTGTTTTCCTGTGGAGGAATCGGTTGACCTATGACCTTGCAATCAAATGTTCTCGGTTCCCATTGGAGAGGCACGTCCTTTCGTCTACTAATCGCACGGTTTTGCGATGCGGTCGCAAAACACAGACACTAAACTTATTACAGTGAACAGAGTCGTCAATGAACGAACGGACAGATAATAACTATGCAAAAATAAAGAAAGTAAAATTTTCACTAGAGGGAAGACTTGAACCAAGGACCTTTCGTTCCGCAGCTGCTCACGTTACCACGAGACCACGGCGCTCCTGAGCTCCCGTTGTCCATGATGTTGCCTATGTGCCCCATGGACTACTCAGTTTGTATATTTTGCTTATTTTTTCACAGTTCCACACAACTTCTTCCTGTTTTCTCAATTGATCTGTGTTCAGTTTATCAAGGCCTATCCACTGTGCCAACTTATAACTAAATCTGAGGGGGGTGCGATTGGGAGGTTCCCTTGTAAGGATTCTTCCAAAAATTCCAATAGAGTTGCAGTTTCTCATGATAAGAAGGCTACATACAGCTCACTACACTTGGTCATACTAGTGTAAACGTTGATTCCTTATTGCCGTCGCAAAGTCCAAAACATCCCCACCACGCCTGAGGTTTTGTGGACCTCTTACCACGCCGTACGTCAGCGCCGGCACGTAGACCTGTCTCTGAACTAACAGAGCGCTCCATTAATTCGGGCTGAAACACGCCACCACTCTCCAGGACAGGTTCAGGACCCACCCGTGGCTGGCGATATGTCGTACGGAGATGTGGTGTGGATGTTTTACCAAATAGACGCGCCACCACTGATGGAACAGTTTCTGTCAACCTGCACACTACATGCAAGATACTTCCAATCAACATTTGGTATTAGGAATCTCGTATATATATTCCACATTTGACGTTCAAAATTATGTTTGAGAACATTTTCCATATTATCCCCACTCTTTGTAATTAAACAAAGAAAATGTTTACAGTGCCTCAAAAAGTAATATTCGCAGTAAACTAAAAACCTTATTTATTTAATTTTACATATTTTAAAAGAAGAAATGTTGAGGTTGCTCGCAGAGAGGATGAGAGACGGGCGCGGCTATATGCGCGCTGCTTTGACAGACAGGTGGCGCGGAGCTAGATAGGAGCAGGCGTATGTAGCTGGCTGCCTAACTAGCAGGCGATATCCCTGCTACTGGCGGAATGTGAGCGCCACGTAGAAAGCGGGTGTCGTAAGGACAGCAAGTCTAGTTTACAGGCACGATAATGCGAGTGCTTTTTCGAAGGGAGGGTGGTCTTCCCTGGCCATCGCGACGTGTGACGGTGCCTCATGCCGCAAATTCTGAGATCGCAAAGTATTAGGATGGTGCATAAGATCGCAGCGTGTTTCTTCTGTATATTAATATTGTTATAGGTTTTGGATTTTACAAAGAGTATTCTACGTCATTGCCCCCTTACCTGCATTTGTCGTAAACCCCTCGCCCAGCGCAAAGTTCCAAGCGGCTGGAAAAAAGCGCATATGACTCCAGTATATAGAGAGGTAAAGAAACGGACCCGTAAAATTACAGACCAATATTCCAAACTTCTATTTGCTGGAGACTTCCTGAACACATTCTCAGTTCGATTATAATAGGCTTACTTGAGGCTAAGCAGCTTATGTCGACGAATCAACATGGTTTTAGGAAGCATCGTAAGTGCGAAACTCAGCTTGCCCTTTCCTCACGTGGCATACTGAGAACTATGTATGAACGGCAACAGGCAGAGTCCATATTTCTAGATTTCCGGAAAGCATTTGACAACGTACGCCATTGTAGACTGTTAAAGAAACTACGAGCATATCGAATAATTTCACAGATATGTGAATGGCTCGAAAACTTCTTGAATAATAGAACCCAGTATGTTGTCCTCGACGGTGAGTGTTCATCAGAGACCACGAAGTGCGATAGGACGGCTGTTGTTCTTTATTCAGGGTGAGGCCATCTTTATGTTCAGTACATTAGCTCCGACGAACAAATGGCAGATATTTTACCAAAATCAGCTAGGAGTGAACATTTTGATATACTATATCAAAAGCTGGCGATAGTGAATTTTACGGGTAATTAAGGAAATTATTAAATTGATGGGGGTGTTGAAGTAATGACAATTTAATAATTATACCTTGCTAACTTTCAGCATTCTGGAAGGCATCGTAGCGGCGCGAGAATTTCGTGGTAAATTCTAGAGACCCTCGTATTTCCACCATCTTGAACACGCGTTATTTTAGAGATGAGTGTAGTAAAGTAGAACTGTGTCTACTGCACCACAAGTATGTGTGTGCAGGACGGACGTGTATGGGACGGATGATCGGCGCGGGCAGGTAGTCGCCGATCCCGCCTAAGGAGTTACACGTCCAGCTCAAGGAATAAACGCGCCGTACTCGTGCGACGTCAAACATTACTGTGTGAACATTTGAATGTTGTTGAAAGAAGAGAAGGGACTATTACTTATTCATTCTTTCTCTTACTTTCGTAAGGTCCAGACGGTTGTCTTGCTAAACTTTGAGAGATTTGTAGACTGTATTTATGGAAAAATGAATGTGATAGTTTCTGACATACAGGACGGTTCCGAACCTACAAAAAATGTTTTAGTTGTATGAAAACTGTTGTGTGATGAAAATACAGTGTGATTGAGTTCAAAATATTCTCGAGTGCACGGAGTTATTTTAAAAGTATAAAAAATGTCCTCCAAAGTAGCATCTTATATTCGGAGAAGTTGTGCAGGACGTCACAGCCGGCTATCCTAAAAAGAAGATCGGCGAAGCAACTCCAAGTAAGTTCGATAGCCAAGAGAGAGTGTGAGTCTCGACACCAGTACCACACTGTCACCCTTAATCACCGGAAACCGCCAGAGCATGGCATAAACAACAGTATGGTTTACCAAATTATGCAATAAATTGCAGAGAACTATCAAAGTAGCAATATTATTTTTTTTTACTTGATGACTATGGACCAATTCAATTACTCGTTATTTGAAATCTTTCACTTACAGCAACAATATTACCACATCGGCTACCAGCTACCGCTTGGTTACAGGTGACACATAAACACGGTAGGTCACTCCATAAATGCTGTTAATGTGTAATGCAGAGTAATGTCGGAGGCAGCCACTGCCAAGTGTGCGAGATGCTCTACGGACAGCTGATTCTAAGTGACCAATGACAACCACAGCAGACAAAGCCCCGAATTCAAACTTGTGTCCTAAGGTAACCACAACCTCATGATGTGAAATGCATCAGAGAAAACAGCAATCAACAATCTGCGGCAGATCTAAAAATTGCAATTGCTTTGTTTATGGTAGTTAAAGCTAACCTCTACGAAGCAACTCGAGACAGCGAGACAGACAGACAGGGAGAGGGAGAGAGAGAGAGAGAGAGAGAGAGAGAGAGAGAGAGAGAGAGAGAGGAAAAATAAAAGTTTTAGCACTGAAGCAAACTAATCTGTCACCGCCATTGGTTACCTGAAACGATTGTCGCACTGGCTACATGAGCTACTAACCAATGAGCAGTCCTCATTAACAATTATTTGCAGATTATAGGTGACACAGGTAGATTCCAGGAGAAAAAAGAATGGCAGGAAGAAAAATAAGGGCAAATAAAACAAACAATAAGATCAAAAATTACACTTATACGAATTAATTGCATAAAAATAGTAATCACATTCTTTTGATCAGATTTATAAATTGAAAAACAAGTTTCACTTGTCGTTTTTTGATCCTACAACCTTCTACATCATGTTTATATGATAACCATTGCGCTAGGCCCCAACACAAGTACGTAGCTGGTGCATAAGTTTGTATAATTTTTCTATAAGTTTAATAAAAATAACAGAGACTTCAGTGTACAATAATATATCATCCTTCAGTGCTTACGATAGATAGCCAACATTGCGGAAATTTTCGATTCTGCGACAGTAGAAATGGCATGGTTTTTAGGCGAAGAATTCATTGAGTCATGTTCAGAGTGCATTTTTAATCCGGAAATGAAGTTCCATGAAGGTTATTCGATAGAGTGTGGGAAAGGTTCAAATCTGAGGCACAAGATCAGGTGAATAAGGTGTGTGTGACATGACTTCCCAACCCAACTTCTGCTAGACTGACAAAAAATAAAAATACTGTACGGAATGCAGGCAGGCATTTTCGTGGATCAGTACTGCTTCACGTGGACTTCCTGGTTGTTCTTAGACTGTGTCTGCAAGACATCTTTTCTGTTGACAGGAACTGTCAGCAATGATGGTTACATCTTGTGGAAGTAATTCATAATACAACCCACCATCGTCGTCCCATCAGATGCATAACATTATCTTTTGTGGATGCATGCAGTTTATTGTATGGGATGTTGCTCCTTTGTTTGGCCTCAACGAATCCTTTCTTTTCCTTATGTTATCATAAAGACACAATTTTTCATCACCAGGATAGTGGTGCGCTAGTGTCAGTCTAGTCAAGGGAAAGGGAAATTTTATCGAAATTCAATGAAGGCGCGGTTGGGCGATGAAATCTGGCGCCACTGGCAGAGTGTCGTAACGGACGACAGCCAGCAGGCCAGGCAATGTAAACATGGCACTTGCAGGCGCAGAGCTGCGACAGCGGTATTGTACGCACGATTTGTTTTGAGTGGAGCAACATGGAAGGAAACTGCAGCGTTGATCTAAGTTATTGGATGTATGAGGCGGGGCACTAGGTCAGAATCAGTAGTGGCGATTTGTAAATGGCTGACCTGTAGGAATTTATCCCTGCCATAGCTTCTGTCTCTCTCTGACACTATGTCAGAAGCAAGGGAGAAACCAATATAAATAGAGAGGCAAGTTTAGCTTGACAGGGTGTGCCAGGTCAGTCGAGCGTCGGGACAGACCTGTGCTGGTCTACGCTTATAGGGATCAGTCTGGCAGCAATGTTGCAAGCATTCTGCATAAACTTGTACTTTGTTTCTATGTAGTCGCTCGAGCTCTATTCCGCATCCGGGGACACAACACCAGGGGAGGGTGGAACGGCCGTCTGGAACTTGGAGATAGCACGGTCTGCCTGAAAGAGGGCAGTGACAGCAGTCTGCATCGGGTCCAGAAGGGGCTCAGATCCACTCCAGTCTACTGGTCACCTTCATTTCCCAATTTCCCACCTGGGGTCTGGGCGAGGCGTACCCTGCGGGTAGCACAGCAGCACTGCGACAGCGCCAGAGATGGCGGCAGGTGTTGCCGTCCGGCAAGCGACATTAGTGACAAGTATCAGCACAGCATCCAGATGGGCGTGGGTTTGAGTCCGGTCACGTGTTGGGAACAACAGCGCCCTGAGGGCCGTGGCTGACCAGTACATCCACCTTCGTCCCACGATCGGACAGAGCAGGCCAAAAGGGGCGGAGGGCAGTGAGGACCAGGGACTGGAGCAGTCTCCGGAATCGCGGGCAGCAGCGCGACGCCAAGTCGCTACGCACCGGTGGGTGGTGAGCGGGAGAGCGGCGGCCGACTCCCTCGGCGGGCAGTCTTGGTAACGACAGCAGCGGCGTCGGCATACCGGGAGTCTGCTGAGCCGGCTAGACTTGCAGGACATCGGGCGGGCAACACGCTGACACTACGCTTCACCATCAAATACTGTAAATTAGCTGAATAAAGCAATGTTACTGAATACCGCTGTATCACTCTGCACCCTCGAAATTCTTTAACACCATCTGGAGTCCCGGGTTTGACCCCAACCCTGCAACAGTTGTAATGGTCAGTATTTCATGAGTCACTTGATGATGAGCAAACAGAGATAGCTATGACCACCCACTGATTTTTGCGATTTTCACTTCGGACACGCGGTACTCGTACACCTAATTTTTTAACCTTTCTGTTGCATGCAAAATTTGCACAATGGTGGAATGATCATGATCATCCCATGGCCCAGTTCTCGAATACACTGGCGTGCATCATTGTGGATTAATGTTCCGTGATCTTCATAAAAATTCGAAGACCTTCCTGAACTTGGAGGGTCAATAATATCAACGTGGTCCTCCTTTAAATGGGAAAACCATTTTCTTGTTGTGCTCTGTCAAATAGCATTATCCCATACAC
Source organism: Schistocerca nitens (assembly GCF_023898315.1). Taxonomy (NCBI): domain Eukaryota; kingdom Metazoa; phylum Arthropoda; class Insecta; order Orthoptera; family Acrididae; genus Schistocerca; species Schistocerca nitens. The sequence continues at coordinate 35,116,844 of NC_064617.1, forward strand.
GGTGCATATGTTTCTGGCTGCCTCCGCTGCTGTCACCCCTCTACTGAACCCAAGTAGAAAATGTTCAGATTATTCCAATTGGCACTCCACTTTCCAGTGTCCACAGTTCCACTCACTATCTCCAAATGGCAAAATGTAAACTGAGATAGCAACAGTGAACTACAAATTAAAATGGTAATCGATAAATAAACCCATAAAAATATGCAAAATGGAAATGCTATTAACTTGTTTGTCAACCTTATGTCAAAGAGTACGAAAAAGCTGATAGTTATACGTATGTTACATCATTGAGTGTAAAGTGTTTGACTCACAATAAATGAAGGTTTTGAGTTTGATAATTTAATGATTTTTTCAATTGGGATTAACACAAAGATAGATGCGTCCTCAGTGGAAAGTGAAAAACTACTGTATCACATATATACCTAGTATATGACAAAGTAGTTGAGAGGAAAAGTAACAAATTAAAGGAAACTTCTGTATTCCCAGTACTACTTCACGATTTCAAAATGAGTGGTTCACAACTCTGTTGATAAGAATAATCACATCAAAATATTATTATCCAGTAACAGCAAATAAGGTCTTAATGAACAGTCTGTAGTTAATCTTAATTTGGAATGAGAGAAAGCAGGCTATTAAATGTTAATATAACATAGATGGGAGGTATGGTTTAGTGAAAAGCACAGTAAGAGTGATAGAATGGAAAGTATTAGGAAACCCGTGTATTAAGTAAAACTTAAATAGGCTATGTAGACACTTTTGACACAGAAAGGGATATAGTTTCAATTTTTAAGGTCAGTGAACCCCATTTTATGAATGGAAGTGAGAGTGCATAGACGGACCCATAAGAGGGATGGTCTTACCTGGGGTCAGGTAGATACATAGAGGAAATTACCTATACTATTTTTGTATGGAGGTATAAAAGAAGGGACACTATCATCACAAAAATAATATATGTACACAGTGTCTGTCCAAAAATTGAGTTGTAAATGTTGGTGCTACAAGGATATTAAGCTGCACTGTGACGTTGAATCACACTAGTGACATATTCTCCAAAATAGTAAAAAGTAAAGAGACTTGCCTGGAAAATGAGAAATTTTAAATGGTGTCTCTGTACATGTTGACTTCTCACAAATCAGATTTGAAGTAATGGAGTGCAGTACAGAGCCCAGCATCAGCATGTGACTCCTTATGGTAAAGAACAGTTAAACGCTTTCCACCTAAATATAGTGAAAAACTATGTGCTTATGAAGTAATTACATACTATCACACTTAACTGGGAATGTTATAAGTGTAATCAATCTTAACAAGAACTTGAAATGCATGTATTACCTCTCACGCCAAGGAACGACATTCGTGGTGTTAAAAAGGTATTTTAAGTAATCAATAAGTGTGGGCCAAACAACCGTGTGTGCCCTTTGTCGTGTATGTATAGATTTGTGAAAAGTGGAGTTAACTCTTTAACATCAGCAAGGCACGGCAGTGTTTGTGCTTCTCACCATGCTGTGGAGGTCCACTTATGGGTTGAAGTCGTGATGGCTTCGTAGTGACTTTGAACTCGAGGAGAAACTGGATACTGGTGACAATGATCCAGAAACTTTTCTGTCACAACAAGATTGAATGAGAGCTCCTGTTACGGGCCTGGATACATCTCCATACATATTCCACAAGCAACTGCAGTGTGCGTGTCCCATGGAACCCTGTACCACTACTAGTCATTCCCTTTCTGGTTCCACTCACAGAAAGAGCGAGGGAAAAATGAATATCTATATGCTTCTGTGTAAGCCCCAGTATCTTATAGCATATCTTTATAATTCATATGCAAAATGTATGCTGATGGCAGTAGAATCATTCTTCAATCGGCTTCAAATGCCAGTTCTCTAAATTTCTCTATACAGTGTTCCTCAAAAAGAATATTGCTTTCCCTCCAGGGATTCCCATACAAGTTCCCGAAGCATCATTGTAGAACTTGCGTGTCATTTGAACATACTGTTAACACATCCATTAAGCCAGCCTCTGAATTGCTTCAGTACCTTCCTTTCATCGAAACTGATGCACATCACACACACACACACTAGCAGTACTCGAGAAAAGATCGCATTAGCATCCTGCATGCGGTCTCCATTACAGATGAACCACACATTCCAAAAAGTCTCCCATGAACCCAATATCTACCTTCATTACCACAATCCTGACATGCTCGTTCCATTTCACATCCCTTTGCAACATTCTGCCCAGATATTTAAAAGATCTTACATTTTCTACATTTAGAGCAAGCTGTCATTCATCAAACTAACTAGAAATGTTGTCTAAATCGTCTTGTATCATCCTACCATCACTCAACTTCCACATCTTTCTGTACACCACAGCATCATCAGCAAACAACTGCAGATCGCTCCCCACCCCGTCCACCAAATCATTACGTGTACAGAAAACACTTCCCTAGGGGTATTCCTGACAATACCATTGTTTCCGATGAACACTTGTAACCACTCTTAACAGACTCCTCTAAAGTGACATTATTTCATTGTGAGTCGGAATAGATATGTGCTTTCTTAAAGTCCTTGATCCCCTGCAAACAGAAACAAAATTATGTGGCCAGAAGTATTGGAACTGCACAGCAGGGCCAGTGCATCAAGAAAGTACAAAGTGCAGCACTAAATTTTAAAGATCTATTCACAACACATGACAGACAAGAGGGTTACTATGGAATGCTGGGTTTCCTATGGATCTCCATGAATACTACTACAGGTAGTTTAATGGAGATGTGGATCATGCTCTGCCTAAACCAGGCAATTGTGGGAGTTCTCTCACAGATTTACATTTTTTATTTACAGTTTAAGTAACGACAATCTTTGGTTTGTCATCTCTCTGTACTTCTGTTTCTATAAGCATTTTGATGCAATAAATTGTAACGGGCACCAGTATATTTGATTTACCTGTTGCACCAATGGCAAAAATCCAATAAATCTTTCTCACTGCGGAACAATAAATGGTAAATGGTTATCAATCTCATACCCTAACATTCATGTTTTGGAACAGATGAGACAGTATGCCATGTGTGGTGTCACCGCTAGACGCCACACTTGCTGGGTGGTGACTTGGATCGGCCGTGGTCCTGTGGTACATGTCGGACCCGCGTGTCGCCGCTGTGGGATTGCAGACCTAGCGCCGCCGCGGGGCGGGTCTCGAGAGACTGAGGAGACCTCGTCCCCGGTTGTACGGACGACATAGCTGGCGATTGGACGTGCTAACCCTTGCTCTCATTTGCCGAGAGATAGACGGTGGAGTAGCCCTCTGCTGAGTTAACTGGCGACCACCTAGCAAGGCGCCATTTGTATCAGTGCCTATAGCTTACTAATATTCAAGAGAGATGTATTCCAAGGACTAATTAAAAGTTAAGTAACAAGCATCTACGTACTTTTCTTCTTATTCATTTATAAGTTCTCATGTTCCAGACTTCACGCCCGTCTGCGTTAGCCTTGCGTGCCCTATCGGCTACAGCATTGTGTCTAGGCTGTATGGTCTAGACACAACATTATTGGCGACGAGAAAAAGAGTTTGTATTAATTCGTTTGTGTCATGGCTTCGCCACATTCTCCGGATGTACTGTCCGAATTTTATCGCTTGCAGAATCAGCAGACGCAGGCGTTATTGGATGCACTTGGACAGCTCGTCCAGGGTCAACGTGTGCTGCAACACGATGCGGCAGCCGCCGCTTCATCGCTACCGCCTCCACACCATGCTGTTGCACCGCAATTTAGACCATTCGATGCCACCACAGAGACCTGGCACGAATGGTCTCGCCAGTTCCAGTTTCATCTAACAGCCTACAAAATTCAAGGTAACGAGCGGCAGCCGTTTTTGCTTTCTTGTGTCGGTGTGTCTACCTACCGTGTGATAGTGAAATTGTTTCCCCGACGCGACGTAGCAACTCTGACCTACGAAGAACTTTTGTCTGCTTTAGATGCCTATTTCAAGGAAACAGTTAATGTAGTTGCAAAACGGTATACGTTCTTTCGTACAAAACGTACGGCCGGTCAGACTAATAGGGAGTGGGTTGCAACTTTGCAAGGACTTACTAGGGAGTGTGCCTTTGAATGTGAATGTGGCCTCCCTTATTCAGACACTATGGTGCGTGATGCAATAGCACAGAACGTTTCTGATGTTCGCATACGGGAACAGATTTTGAAACTCGTTAATCCCTCCCTCCAACAAGTGATAGACATATTGGATAGGTAAGACACACTTGACTTTGCTCAGGACTCATTTGAAACTTCGCCAGCAGTGTGTCACATTAACCGGCCCGCCGGGCCTGCTGCACGGGACGCTACGCGGCCCTCGCGCCCGTCACAGCAGCGGCAGCCTACCTTGCAAACACGTGCGCCGCGTAAGCAAGCAACTGCAGTGAAATCATGCCCGCGGTGTGCAGCTAGACATTCGCGTGAAAATTGCCCGTCACGCCAAGCTATTTGCTTTTACTGTCAAAAGAAAGGACATGTTCAAAGTGTTTGCCAGAAAAGGCTTAGATCAGACAATCACAATAATTCCAGGCCCTTTGCTTCGCGCCGGAATCGAACCCAGGACAATCAGGCTCGTGGACCTTCGCCCATGGACATTCATGTAGTTCATTCCCACCCGTCCAGTGACGCTTTAGCTAACGGTGACTGTGTTCGTCCCACAAACAGTGTGCGTCGACGTCGCCGAAAATCCCGTAAAGTCGCAAGTGCTTCTGTACCTGTATCAGTTCAAATTGCACGTGACAGTCGCTCTTGTCGTCAGCAGGACAATAAACTTTTTGTGGACTTAAACTTTGAAGGCAAAGTGATACCATTCCAGCTCGATACCGGAGCTGCAGTTTCATTGCTCAATCACGACACGTACAAACAACTGGGCAAACCGCCATTGCGTGCCGCAAATGTTAAGTTACATAGTTACTCTGGACAGCATATACCTGTGTTAGGACAGTGCAGCCTTCTTGCCACATACATGGGACAGACAAAACTTGTATCATTTTACGTTCTTCGTTCTACTTCTGCAGTGAACTTGTTTGGTTTAGATTTATTTCAATTGTTTAATATGTCTATAGTGAATCAGGTCCTATCAGTGAATCAGACTGTGCCTTCCGCCAGTGTTTCTAGTCTTTGTGAAGAATTTGCAGACATTTTTGCACCGGGCCTTGGTTGCGCTAAGAACTATGAAGCGCATTTGGAACTGCAAGAAAACGCGCAACCGAAATTTTTCAGAGCGCGCAATGTTCCCCACGCATTGCGTGATGAGGCCGCCAGAACATTAGCCGATTTAGAATCTCAAGGTGTAATTGAACGTGTGCAGGCTTCTCTATGGGCCTCACCCTTAGTAATTTTGCCAAAACCTTCCGGTAAACTGAGACTTTGTGTGGACTTCAAGGCAACAGTGAATCCACAACTTGTGACTGCCACTTTTCCTTTGCCCCGCCCGGAAGATCTTTTTGACAAACTGTGCCCGGGAAAATATTTTTCAAAATTGGACCTAGCAGATGCGTACTTGCAAATACCTGTGGACGCAGAATCCCAGCGCGTCTTAGTGGTTAACACGCATCTTGGCTTGTATCGCTTCAAAAGACTACCGTTCGGGTGTGCATCCGCCCCTGCTTTGTTTCAGCAATATTTACAAACTGTTTGTGCGTCGGTCCCTACTGCTGCGAACTATCTGGACGATATTGTGATCTCAGGAAAGACAGAAGCCGAACATTTGCAATATCTCCGAACATTATTTCAGGTCTTGCGTCAGAATGGTCTTCGCTTGAGGAAGGACAAATGTGTGTTTTTTGCTCGGGACTTACCCTACCTGGGGCATGTCATAAATGCCCAAGGTATACATCCGAGTCCAGAGCACCTACGTGCCATACAGGAGTTGCCTTCGCCACGGGATGTTAAACAACTACAGAGTGTGCTGGGTAAAATTAATTATTATGCAAAGTTTGTGCGCAATGCTTCTTCCATTTCAGCTCCGCTTCATCGCTTACGCCGTAAAGGTGTTCCGTTCGTCTGGACGACGGAATGCGAACGCGCCTATCGCCAGTTGAAATCGGCGTTACTTTCAAATACTTGCCTTACGCCATTCGATCCCCGAAAACCCCTTTTGTTGATGGTAGATGCATCGGATTTCGGGATCGGTGCTGTGCTTGCGCACAAGGATGGCTCGCATGATCGCCCTATTGCCTTTGCGTCAAAATTGCTCTCATCTGCGCAAAGAAATTATTCACAAATAGAGAAGGAAGCTTTGGCTCTTGTGTTTGGTGTAACCAAGTTCCATGACTTCTTGTATGGTCGTCACTTTACCATCATCACGGACCACAAACCTTTGACATCGCTTTTTCATCCGACCAAGCCTGTACCTCCACGTACAGCGCAGAAATTCATTCGCTGGTCACTTTTTCTCTCGCAGTACCGCTACGATATCTTGTATTGGTCCACTGCTAAGCACGGAAACGCTGATGCGTTGTCCCGTTTGCCTGTTGCTGAGGATAAAGCATTCGATTCTTCCGAACTAGCTTGCATGTTCATTGATTCGGAAACCGATGACGTGGTCGACTCGTTTCCGATTGATTTTCGTCGTGTAGCTACAGCCACATCTGCTGACCCTGTCCTTGCTACTGTTTTGCGTTTTGTTGCTACGCAATGGCCCTTGTCCAAGTCACGGATCGAGGATCCTTTGGTTCGTCGTTTTTTTGCTCACAAGGAGAGACTTTTTGTACGACGTGGTGTTTTGTTGTTGCGTTCCGATAATGATCAATCCAGAGTCGTGGTCCCACGTTCGTTACAGTCCTCTGTCTTAAAGCTTCTTCACCAAGGACATTGGGGTATAGTGCGTACGAAAAAACTTGCTCGTCAGCACTGTACTTGGTTCGGAATCGATGCGGCGATTACGAATATGTGCTCTTCTTGCGTGGCGTGTGCCGAACAACAATCCGCACCGCTGCGGAAATTCTTTGCATGGCCGAAAGCCACTTCCCCTTGGCAACGCTTGCACATCGATTTTGCTGGTCCATTTTGGAATGCTCGATGGTTGGTTGTGGTCGATGCTTTCAGTAATTTTCCTTTTGTTGTCTGGATGTCTTCCACGACGTCTTCTGCCACAATCCAAGCCTTGTCTGCTATCTTTTGCATTGAAGGTCTTCCGCAGACTATTGTTTCCGACAATGGCCCACAATTCATGTCCGCGGAATTTCAGTCCTTCTGCGAGGCCAAAGGTATTCAACATCTGACATCCGCGCCGTTTTCGCCTCAGTCAAACGGTGCCGCTGAACGATTGGTCCGGACTTTCAAGTCACAGATGTTGAAATTGAAAGAGTCGCATTCTCGGGAGAACGCTTTGTTGCTCTTTTTGTCTTCGTATCGCTCTCAGCCCCGCGATGGTCGCTCGCCGGCTGAATTGCTCCATGGTCGTTCTCATCGCACCTTGATGTCTTTGCTGCATCCGCCACATCAGGTTCCTGTGCAGCGGCAGACTCCTGCTTTTGCTCCTGGCGACGTTGTCTATTATCGCACCTATCGCGGTTCACGGCGTTGGCTCGCAGGGCGCATTCTTCGCTGCCTCGGCCGCGCGATGTATTTGGTTTTGGGGGCCTCTGGTGAGGTGCGTCGGCATCTCAATCAGCTGCGCCTCTGTCGTCGCCTGGGTTCTGCCGCTCCCCGTCTGCTTTCAGCGACGGCGCCGTCAGGTCAGCGCCCTGGGGACCCATCTACTGGCTCGCCTCACCCCCAGGTGTTACCGACGCTGCCTTCCATTTTGACTCATGGCGTCGCGCCGCCGCCGCAGCCGCCGCCGGCGCCGCCCGCAGTGGACGCTTCGCTGCAACCGCCACGCGCCTCCCTGGGTCACGCGCCGCCGCTTGCTTCCCGTGACCAGCCGTCCTCCGCCATGGACCTCTTGCCCGCTCCGGACCAGATGTCGTCATCGCGCGTCGGATTCCCCGACGCAATGGAGGTCGACCCTTCGGCCCCTCATTACGTGCGCATACTCCGCATGTTGACGTGCACCCTGGACTAGGTTTTCAGGCGTTTCCTAGCTCCCCTCGGACCGAATGGCCGGGTGCGGGTGGCACAGCCTCGCCTGTTGTTAGGCTCCCCACCTCATCGCATACGTCAACATGCGGTCCTCCCCACGGCGGGCGGAAGCCTTATCTCACGACCGTTCGCCGATTTGCGGGGGAGGAATGTGGTGTCATCGCTAGACGCCACACTTGCTGGGTGGTGACTTGGATCGGCCGCGGTCCTGTGGTACATGTCGGACCCGCGTGTCGCCGCTGTGGGATTGCAGACCTAGCGCCGCTGCGGGGCGGGTCTCGAGAGACTGAGGAGGCCTCGTCCCCGGTTGTACGGACGACATAGCTGGCGATTGGACGTGCTAAGCCTCGCTCTCGTTTGCCGAGAGATAGACGGTGGAGTAGCCCTCTGCTGAGTTAACTGGCGACCACCTAGCAAGGCGCCATTTGTATCAGTGCCTATAGCTTACTAATATTCAAGAGAGATGTATTCCAAGGACTAATTAAAAGTTAAGTAACAAGCATCTACGTACTTTTCTTCTTATTCATTTATAAGTTCTCATGTTCCAGACTTCACGCCCGTCTGCGTTAGCCTTGCGTGCCCTATCGGCTACAGCATTGTGTCTAGGCTGTATGGTCTAGACACAACACCATGCACTTGTGATCATCCACTTTCTGGGAGAGCACTGTGAAAGCAGCATTAAGAATGGGAGGTTAAACCCTAGTATACCTTTACATCATTAGGCCTTCACAGTCATGCTGTGGAAAGCATGGAATAAACTGCAAGTGCCTCTTTTTCTGTTTTCAAAAACCACAAGATTTTACATACCACTTGTTGTTGTTGTTGTTGTTATGGTCTTCAGTCCTGAGACTGGTTTGATGCAACTCTCCATGCTACTCTATCCTGTGCAAGCTGCTTCATCTCCCAGTAACAACTGCAACCTAAATCCTTCTGAATCTGCTTAGTGTATTCATCTCTTGGTCTCCCTCTATGATTTCTACCCTCCACGCTGCCCTCCAATACTAAATTGGTGATCCCTTGATGCCTCAGAACACGTCCTACCAACCGATCCCTTCTTCTAGTCAGGTTGTGCCACAAATTTCTCTTCTCCCCAATCCTATTCAATACCTCCTCATTAGTTATGTGATCTACCCATCTAATCTTCAGCATTCTTCTGTAGCACCACATTTCAAAAGCCTCTATTCTCTTCATGTCCAAACAATGGCTACACTCCATACAAATACTTTCAGAAACGACTTCCTGATATTTAAATCTATACTCGAAGTTAACAAATTTCTCCTCTTCAGAAACGCTTTCCTTCCCATTGCCAGTCTACATTTTATAACCTCTCTACTTCGACCATCATCAGTTATTTTGCTCCCCAAATAGCAAAACTCCTTTACTACGTTAAGTGTCTCATTTCCTAATCTAATTCCCTCAGCATCACCCGACTTAATTTGACTACATTCCATTATCCTCCTTTCAAGACACTGTCCATTCCATTCAACTGCTCTTCCAAGTCCTTAGCTGTCTCTGACAGAATTACAATGTCACTGGCAAACCTCAAAGTTTTTATTTCTTCTCCATGGATTTTAATACCTACTCTGAATTTTTCTTTTGTTTGCTTCACTGCTTGCTCAATATACAGATTGAATAACATCGGGGAGAGGCTACAACCCTGTCTCACTCCCTTCCCAATCACTGCTTCCCTTTCATGTCCCTCGACTCTTATAACTGCCATCTGGTTTCTGTACAAGTTGTAAATAGCATTTCGCTCGCTGTATTTTACCCCTGCCACCTTCAGAATTTGAAAGAGAGTATTCCAGTCAACATTGTCAAAAGCTTTCTCTAAGTCTACAAATGCTAGAAACTTAGGTTTGCCTTTCCTTAATCTAGCTTCTAAGATAAGTCGTAGGGTCAATATTGCCTCACGTGTTCCTATATTTCTACGGAATCCAAACTGATCTTCCCCGAGGTCGGCTTCTACTAGTTTTTCCATTCGTCTGTAAAGAATTCGTGTTAGTATTTTGCAGCCGTGACTTATTAAACTGATAGTTCAGTAATTTTCACATCTGTCAACACCTGCTTTCTTTGGGATTGGAATTATTATATTCTTCTTGAAGTCTGAGGGTATTTCGCATGTCTCATATCTTGCTCACCAGATGGTAGAGTTTTGTCAGGACTGGCTCTCCCAAGACCGTCAGTAGTTCTAATGGAATGTTGTCTACTCCCAGGGCCTTGTTTCCACTCACTGCGTGAAGAGTTTGGCAGAGCACTGAAAGACCTATCATATCTCTCATATCATCTTCATCTACATCCTCTTCCATTTCCATAATATTGTCCTCAAGTACATCGCCCTTGTACAGACCCTCTACATACTCCATCCACCTTTCCGGTTTCCCTTCTTCGCTTAGAACTGGGTTTCCATCTGAGCCCTTGATATTCATACAAGTGGTTCTCTTTTCTCCAAAGGTCTCTTTAATTTTCCTGTAGGCAGTGTCTATCTTACCCCTGGTGAGACAAGCCTCTACATCCTTACATTTGTCCTCTAACCATCCCTGCTTAGCCATTTTGCACTTCCTGTCGATCTCATTTTTGAGACGTTTGTATTCCTTTTTGACTGCTTCATTTACTGCATTTTTATATTTTCTCCTTTGATCAATTAAGTTCAATATTTCTTCTGTTACCCAAGAATTTCTACTATCCCTCGTCTTTTTACCTACTTTATCCTCTGCTGCCTTCACTACTTCATCCCTCAAAGCTACCCATTCTTCTTCTACTGTATTTCTTTCCCCCATTCCTGTCAATTGTTCCCTTATGCTCTCATTGAAACTCTGTACAACCTCTGGTTCTTTCAGTTTATCCAGGTCCCATCTCCTTAAATTCCCACCTTTTTGCAGTTTCTTCAGTTTCAATCTACAGTTCATAACCAATAGATTGTGGTCAGAGTCCACATCTGCCCCTGGAAACGTCTTAGAGATTTAGGAACCAGGTTTTAAATTGTGTCTTACCATTATATAATCTATCTGAAACCTGTCAGTATCTCCAGGCTTCTTCCATGTATACAACCTTCTTTTATGATTCTTGAACCAAGTGTTAGCTATGATTAAGTTATGCTCTGTGCAAAATTCAGCAAGGCGGCTTCCTCTTTCATTTCTTCCCCCCAACCCTACTACATTTCCTTCTCTTCCTTTTCCTACTACCGAATTCCAGTCACCCATGACTATTAAATTTTTGTGTCCCTTCACTATCTGAATAATTTCTTTTATTTCATCATACATTTCTTCAGTTTCTTCATCATCTGCAGAGCTAGTTTGCATATAAACTTGTACTACTGTGGTAGGCGTGGGCTTCGTGTCTATCTTGGCCACAATAATGCGTTCACTATGCTGTTTCTAGTAGCTTACCTGCACTCCTATTGTTTTATTCATTATTAAACCTACTCCTGCATTCCCCCGTTTTGATTTTGTATTTATAACCCTGTATTTGCCTGACCAAAAGTCTTGTTCCTCCTGCCACCGAACTTCACTAATTCCCAGTATATCTAACTTCAACCTATCCATTTCCCTTTTTAAATTTTCTAACCTACCTGCCCGATTAAGGGATCTGACATTCCACGCTCCGATCCATAGAATGCCAGTTTTCTTTCTCCTGATAACGACGTCCTCCTGAGTAGTCCCCGCCCGGAGATCCGAATGGGGGACTATTTTACCTCCGGAATATTTTTCCCAAGACAACGCCATCATCATTTAACCATACAGTAAAGCTGCATGCCCTCGGGAAAAATTACGGCTGTAGTTTCCCCTTGCTTTCAGCCGTTCGCAGTACCACAACAGCAAGGCCATTTTGGTTAGTGTTACAAGGCCAGTTCAGTCAATCATCCAGACTGTTGCCCCTGAAACTACTGAAAAGGCTGCTGCCCCTCTTCAGGAACCACACATTTCTCTGGCCTCTCAACAGATACCCTTCCGTTGTGGTTGCACCTACAGTACGGCTATCTGTATCGCTGCGGCACGCAAGCCTCCCCACCAACGGCAAGGTCCATGGTTCATGGGGGTAGGACATACCACTTAAAGTTTGAAAATGGTGCACTAACGTGATAAAGAGTCACTCCCTACACGAATGTGATAATTAGCGTACCCTAAATTTGAGCGTCAATTTATTTACCACAACAGGGCTTCTGTATTGTGTATGACTGTTACTTAGGAGTAACAAATGTTTCTACACAGTCATAACAAGATTAGGAAATTTTTAGATTTGTTTTTCAGGTTTACTTTCCCCTTCAGGTTTTAGGGAGAATCAAGTTTTCAACAGCTTCCCTGTCATCAGCAGGAACTGCCTGTTGAACCCCACACTGTCATCCTCTGCACATAAAAAAACTGCCACAGTATTAGTTAAGAGAGGGAGCTCTGCCAGTGAGTATGGAACAAGCTCCCGAACGCTCAAGCTATCTGTGCATCCTCATGTAGGAATAGGAGAAACTTATTCCATAATGCTGTCACGTAAGAAATTTTGATTACTGGAAATTTCTGTTTTAATGCAGTGTATAACCACACAAATACAATCATTTCAGTGTTGTGTATTTGATAACAGCTTTTACCACCATTATCTTTCTTCTGAATTCCGAATTTTATGGACAAAAACACTGCAAGAGTTTGTTTTATGTCTTGAGGTTGCTTCCTAACTACCACATCAAATTAATAAACACTGCCAGAGATGAAACAAGTTAAAAGTGAGATATCCTTAGGGACATGAATTAAAACACCTATACATGCCAAACGTGTTTTATTTCTTTCTGCATGAAGGCATAGCTGCTTACACTATAATTGAACAAATTGTTAACATCCACTTTCCGCAACAGGCAAGAAAGATATAAAAATTGATGAAGTATATAAATCAATAATTTGCTTTTATAAGAGATCAGTAACAAAATAATGGTAAATGGCCATAAAAGTGTAAATCAGTACCAACATATTATATTGACTAACAAAACACCACAAGCAACAATAGGGGATAACTTTAAAGAATATTACTAACTGTCCTGAAATACATTATTAATGTTCAGAACATACTAACAGTGAAACAACAAATTAAACTTAAACAACATATTAAACTTAAACAACATATTAAACTTAAACAACATATTAAACTTAAACAACATATTAAACACAAACAACATGTGATTTTTTTTTACAATTATAGCTTTGAAAACTAAATTACAAACAAGTGTTAGGCAATGCTATACGTAAATTTGAGATAAAAATTGCTAAAGTGGCAAGGATTCAGATGAGGCATTAAAGAAATGATACACTGGTGTACTTAACATCCAAATGAATACAGAATTCTATCAAAAGAACAATTCAATCACATCATTTAATTTTACTTTATTGTTGCAGGAACATATGTGCACACCAAAAATTAATTGCTTAATACAAATTTCTGCTTTTTTCAGTCTTGCTTCAGATGGTAATGCAGTCATCATCTCAGTGATTAACAATTGACTCATCTAATAGAATACATAAATAATTACACATTTACCGTCCAGTGAATAGACTATTATCATTTTTGTTGATGTCGTCGGTGTCGTTATCATCATCATTAATACTGTTCACTGTGCTGTGAATTATTCGTGTAATGTTATAACTTAACTGGGTCACAGAGCACTTTGTGACACATTCCATGCTGTAGAATTACATATTCTGAAACCCCTGATGGATGTTCTCACACCAAAGTCCACTGCACATATGCACAGCCTGTATCGCCACTACTTTAGAAGCAGTCTTCGATAAGGTAGTGGTAAGCTGTCGAGTCACAGTTCACAGTGCCGCAAACATATGTCGGCTACCCATGTCTTGTGCTCCACAATAAAGGCTTTCATGCACGTCCAGATTCATATTCACTGGTTTCGAAGTCCTTAAATTTTAGCTCTTTGTGGAATGTTGTTTTCCCCTATAAATCTGATGTCAAATCCAAAATTTGAGAACTGTTGTTTATGAGTGGAGTCAGGATGTGTCTGCATAGGACCAATTTTCTCTTGGAAAGAAAACTGAAGTGTCTTCACTAGTGTCATGTTACCCACTGCACCTGCAAAGGGAGGTACAGAGAACAGGGTGTGGTAGACAGCGTGATAGCGGTACAGATTGATCCAGGAGTCTAAGAAATATGGAATGTCCAGTATAGCTAGGAACAGAGCGTAATCCTGGTGGCTGCACACCTATCAGAAGAAATTCTTGCACCCCAGAGATGCTCATCCACTCAAGACTGTTTTCATCACTGCGCCAGTCCTATCATAGCACTAGTCCCATTGTCATATCAGCCCCATCGCAGTACTAGTTATGCTGTTACATCCAGGAACATCTTACAAATGACTTTTCTGATGATCACAGGATGTCATCAGCTCAGGTTCTTGATGGCTCTGGAAGCTGTGAAGTGATGTTGAGGGCTACAGCGTTTAACCATTTGGTTCCCACGGCTAATCACTGGTTGGTCATCTGAGAGTAGTTCAGTGGTCTCCAGCACTGCAGAAAGATCTCGTAATAGTGACACAGTAAAGTATTTCCCACAAGCACGACCACATCTTTTGGTGATTTCCTTGTGGAAGTGTGTCAGTAGAGCTCCTGTCCCATGTATTCCAGTCCCTGACTGTCACATTCTATCCTAAAAAGGCGAGGCTCAGTGGTATCTTTGAATGGTTCACTGCAGTTCCTATACTAATAGTTCCTGCTGAAAATTCTGTAATACACTCCAGTGTTACTGTCAGGTACACTGACTCTCATACTCTTGCCATACGTACTTGTTTTGTTAGCACTATTAGTACAGCAGATTGCAAGCACTCGAGACAGGTTCTTTGTGGCACAGATCATTGCTCAAATTGGCTGTTGTGACTATTGTTGATAGATAAACATGCTAGTGCTCTGCTTGCTGGTCCATTCCATTGACTTATTTGTTCATAAATACACCTATAGGTTTGTAAGAACATTATATGTACATCATTATTAACAACAACAACAACAACAAATTTTAAAGGAGGAAACAATAGGAACCTACTAATATACTATAACAAATTATACACAAGCTAGCAATAACGTTTCAAGTGCTGTAACAAATATGATGGCATTTATGGTTTGAGGTAAATTAACAATACTTGCAATACTAATATGTGTAAAGACTCCAGTGAATTTAAATAAATATTACTACTTTTAACACAGAGATATATACATCTGACAGTAAAAAAAGAGAAACAAAAAAAGATCGTCATTTTTATGACTCCAACAAAATAAAATGTAAATAAATGCCTACTGCCAAACTTCAGCTACATCATTAGGAACTGAACAACACAAACTGGAAATAGCTTAACAAGGAGAGCCATATTTACAAAAAAAAAAAAAGCTCACAACAAAGTTTACTATCAAACTGACAGAATATTAGATGATGATGATAATGCCCAAGGGACGTTGGCGGTAAAGTGAACAAGACATTATTAGAGGTTACACAACAAAGGAAAGTTACATTTTTACATTATCAAGTACTGAACAGATACACAGACGTGATTCAGTTACTGTAAATTTCAAAGAATGTTTGAAATAATCGCACACAATAAGTAAATTTCTGAACATACCATGACATTATCCTTATGAAAGTGACACTCATTGTGCTAAACTAAGCTGCTGAATACAAAAAAATAATTTTTCGAAACCAGTAAAGCATAATACAATTTATTTGCAACTGATGACCGAAATTTATCCTAAAAAAAAGAGAGAGAGAGACAAATAATGCCTTTCACTGTAACAATGTGATTAAAATCTGTAAGTTCATTTAGTTCTGATAGTATTGTTATCATGGGAATACAGAGCTCATTTGTTTTACACAAAAGTAGTATTGTTTTGACTTGTTCCATATGATGCATACAAATATAAAGTAACCAAGCAAAACTGAAGCTTACAGAGCTAACATTTACAGCATTAAGTACCAGGTACCAGCAAGGCATCTTTACACTTAAAAATGCCTGAACAAATGAGTTTACAGTGAGAAAGGGAAGAATGTCTTTAAGCATTAATCTGATTGTTACTAAGTTCTCATTTAATTTTGAATATTTTAAGATAATTGTGCATAAACTATTTTAATTATTATCACAAATTATAACTGTGTGCTGGGAATTCTGTTGACCCCAACTTAAGTTTCCTAGTGAACAATAAACATTTACGTACATAACGTGTAAACAGGTTACTATATAAGATGAATGAAAGTACTTACGTAGCTAGAAACATTCTAAATTACTATCAAACAGTTATAACTTTTACAAGCAGCACAATGGCAGATTTCTATAGTGATGTTTACTACATACAGAATGTAAATCATCAAAGGTCATTATAAGTTTAAAGTAAAAGATTAATTTTCAACATTTGGTAAGTACATGAAATAAATTTCAGTGAAGCATTTCACTTGGCAGCTATAGGTCATCAGATTTACATACAGTGCAAATTCTGATGATCGCAAGTTCACTTGTAGCTGAGCAGTCTTACAGGGAATGATGTGAAGTTTGCGCTGTGTCAAGATTCAGTTAGTCATTCATTTTATATTGTTGTTTGCACAACATACTAATCTGTAGCATTTCTGTCCCAAATAATCCCATCACAAACCTCATAGTTTGGCCAGTTACATAATATCAGATTGAATAAAAATATTTTTGGCTTATACAGAACATAAGCAGTTATCTCACAAACAGCAGTATTCACATGATCTGGGTAAATGTCAGTTTTGTCCGACTCATGTTCCAAGATAAACAAAACAACAACCAGTATTTTCTACAAAGGAATAAAACTGCACCATAAATTTTTTGAATCCATTAAAATCCTGATATTAAAAAAAATGAAGCATACCTCTCAAATAGTTCATACTAAAAAGTCAAAGATTATTTATGTAACATTGAGCAGGCATTGAAAAATTTATTATTATTATTATTTAATTAGAAATAATGTAAAATCCTACACCCAATGTCTGTGATGGATAATTTCCATACTTGATCCATTTTTGTCACCTTAACATTGTGGTGAGCTGATGACTCTGCTTTTTCAAATGGGCTAAAGAGACAACACAAAGAATACAAGGGGATGCTAAAAGAATTGTCAAGGTACATAAGACAGCTGAAAGGCAGTGCCCAAACTACAAACATTAACTCACCCAGTGTGTAGTTATGTGACAAAAACTACAATTTTTTTACATTAATTGTAAATTTGTTTGACAATATGTATAAAAAAAATGTACACAATACTTCAAAATTAATAGCATATCGTCATCATCTACAACTGTACAACATGTTATTACTATATGCATGGATTAGTTAATTAAAAAAACTGTTTCCTCTTTCAATGACCATGACATATCTAATATTTCATAAACAATCTATGGTTGAATAAAATAACTTACTAATATTTTCTGCACAATTTCAACTTTAAGCCCATACATACACACTAAATCCTGCAACATAACATAGTACATAAAACCAAAACCATTGGGCTGGGTCTCTAAAAACTGAGGAATACACAGTACTGATTGTGACAATTGCATCAGATTTTATCTTGGCCTGACTGGCAGCAACTTCAAGATACCACAAACACAAGGATGCTTTTAGACTAAAAAAAATTAAGTAAATCTGCAACTGCCACTCACATGGCTCAATATAGATACACCATTTCAAACAGTAAACATAATCTACAAACAAAATATACAACTAACTTATGGAGGAAAATGGGTCTCTTAAAATAACTAGAAATATACATTCACACCTTCAATTCATCTCAGCAAATTCAAAATGAGCAACTACAGCTGGCTAACAAACAATCCTGAAGATGTTCATTGCACTTTTCACACAAATTAAACATGATTGGTCTGGGTTAGGACTCTGAACAAGGGTATCCTTATTCCACTAGCTGCCCAATTTAACACCCATTAAAGAAAATGGTCAGGGACCAAAATCAAAACACATGCCATTGCCTCTCGAGAGTAGCCTGATAAATCTTCTTGTTAATTTCTCCTATGACATGCTACAATTAGAGTTCCTCAGTTTTAAGAAGTGCACTTTTCTGGACAAAGCATTTTTCTGTTATTTAGATTTGCGTCACCCACACATTCTTTACTTAATGTACAGTAGATGAGATCTTTCCTTGTTGAGAAATGAGTGATATCTTTGCTCAGTGGATAGACTTTTCACTGTAAACAAAATCATTACATGTGAAGTACTTGTCAAAGGCTGCAACTGATGAGAAATACTGTGAAGTGTGTGCACAACACAGTGGTTTGTTTAGAATAAGTGCATTGTCTATGCTTCTTAACACTTCGCATGTCATCCTGAAAATGCTTAAGGACCAAAGAAAGCCTAAATGATATCCACAAAAAAATCTAGGTTATGTAAGTATTTCATTTTATATTTTATCAAATGCATGTATATTAGTACATTATTGCTATTACTTAAAAATAGTAAGTAAATAACATAAAAATCTGTAGATGGACTTAATAGCTTGAGACTGGTAATGGCATTTAAATAAATACTTTTAGAAGTACTCATGGTTGGTTGCATTCTTAACCAACATTTGTTCACAGCTGTTGAGTTCAGCAAGATCCAGAATGGATAAAAGAACACTAAAATTATATGCTAAGCTGACAACAGCCAATGGTCCAACATTACATATTTATAAAAACATTTCAACCCTCAGAGAAATTTTGAAGCGAGTTTATCTATAAAGCATGATAAACTGAACTGTACATTTAACTACATGGGCCCGAATAGTATGGGAACAAACGTGTGCCCAGTAACTCAGATCCTGAAGAGAATGCATCACATATCCTGTGACTATCTACATACTGCAAGTAATAATTGTGTACAGTAATTTTTGCATATTATAAAAAGGTTTTACATCTATTTATCATGTTTTATGTTATTTAGTTACAGGAAAATTGAAAACAGCTCTGTGGGCAGCTACTGACAGGTTATGTATACAGAGTTGCATGCTGAACTGATTACAAAAAATGCAATATTAAATACTTTTTATTGTATGCAGGCCTGCAAGAGACTGCAAGTACTTTATGTGGATCAACTCAGTTTCATATAAGCATCATTTCATTATACTGGAAGAAAAAACATCGGGACAGTGGAAGTTTTATAAAACTAAACAAAACAAACCAAGATCAGAAATGAGAAAAATCAGTAAAAAGTAGTAAACAGTCATATTTTGGAAAGTTTCATCATCATAATACTAATATTAACAATTTAATTCCATTACCCACAGACATTCTTGAATTCATTCTCAAATTACTGTAAGTTTTGTCACTGATATGCTTATCAAGCAAACGACTTCATCGGCATGAATTTTCATAAATATCCTGAAGCTTATTAGCAAGAAAAACAGATATAAAAAACTGAAGGTGACACTGTGAAAAGTGTGCAACAGTAAAGAACTGACTTATTTCTAACTACAGATTCTTTAATTTTTTGTAATTTCATTAAATACGCCACTAGCTTGTTCCCCTATCCAGGCATTTTGCTATTTCATAATTCAAATATCTGTATCTGTGCTAACAAACGTATCAATTCTTTACCATTACATTCTTTTGACAACTTCACTTTCAGTTTTTTATATCCATTTTTCCCATGGATAATAACCTTCAGGGCTACTCAAAATTCACGCAGGTTCAAGATAGGTGCCAACATAGTTGAGGGAAAAAGCTAGTGGATATTAAGAGAAGAATTGCAATGACCAAGCCTTCAGAAATAAGAGTAAATTATTTACAGACACACACCTCACTATACAAAGAAGAAAGACAGTGACTTGGATCATTTTAAATTATAGTTGCCAAGAATGGACTTTGTAGAAACACGAAAAAATATACAGAAGCATTAGGAATGTGAAGTTGCAGAAAAGCTGCCACAACAGCCTGGACGGGAAGAAGATATTTTTCCCATTTGGTTGCAGTTGCTGCAGCTTATCTCACTGTTAACCCTTAGTAATACAGATTTTCTGGACACACAACTTCGTGTTTTTTCAGGCTTTTCCCTTTAAGTGTGTTTTTAGTGACACTTTTACATTTAATTACCCCTCTAATAGTTTTACTTCTCTGTATCATGCTAGTTTTCTTTCAGTCCAAGATGTTCATAAACACTGCCTGACTAAGAAAGTGAAATTCACCGAAAGAAAAGAAATGCCGTGGGTTCAGAGGGGATGTGATGTTACATTAGTGATTACAAAATCGAGTTAAATTTACAAAGAACTTGGCAGTATGCGCTAACTTATCAATATGACATGCACCCAATTGCACTGCTTACATACTTTCGTTCGGTTGGAAGGGTGTCGTAAAGCCACCGCATTCCTTCCTCGGGCAAGCTGGCCTCAAACTGTTGTAATGGTCCACAATATTCTGGATACTGACACTGGGGCAGAGTTTATGTCCAAGCTGGTGCCACATATGCTCTGCAGGGAACATATCTAGGGATTTTGCTGACCATGGGAGCACCTAACACCATGCATACAATTGATACATACACATTCCACTGTGTGGATGCGCACTGTTGTGTTGGCAGTAACATCACGATACTGTCGTACGAGACGTAACACGAGGATGATCGATATCTGAAGGATTGTTGTTCCATCACAGTTCCCTCAATCACTATCAACTGCAACCTACAGTCATAACCATTGGCTGGCCATACTGTGCCTTTCTAAAACACTGGAAGAATGGAACGTCACCCCAAGCTGCCGCCACACGTACTGACAGTGCTCATCGGGGATGGTGCAAAACCGTGATTCAACACTGAACCCAATGTGACACCTCTTATCAGCAGTCTATCCGATGGTGCTCACACCTCTTATATACCCTCCACCATCAACACTAGTGGCCTTTCTACCTTCGCTGAGAATTGCTGCTCTAATTGTTTACATGCCCGCTAATAGTTTGTACTTGTACAAAGTTACACTGTTATGGGTGCTTTATTTCCTTTTCTCAGATACTTTTTAAACTCACCTCGTATGCAGTAACAGGAATTTAATTTTGTGGGCTGTATGCATTTTTTTCTTTTCTTGTTAGTACACGTGTTCCTGATGTACTGTAAATATATTTACATCTATTTTCAATATTTAGTTCATTGTTGACAGTGGAAAAGGATGTGCATGTTTTTGAGAGCTCAGAGAATATTTACATTCAAAAAAGATGGATCAAAGAGTTTGCATTAAATTTTGCTTGAAAATGGAGCTAAGTGCAGTATCGCATTCGAAACATCAAGTGTGGCTTTTGGCGACTCTACTACAAGTACAAGAGTTTACAAGTGGTACAAATGTTTCAAAGATGGTTGAGAAGACGTTGAAAATGACTGCCGCAATTACTGACGACAATGTGCTAGGAGTGAAGTAAATTGTTCTGGAAAATTACACAATCACCATCAGAGAGGATGCTGATGAAGTTAGCATAACCTCTGGCTCTTGTCAAACAATTTTTGGGATGTTTGGGAATGAAATCTGTAGCACCAAGTTGGTTTCAAAATTGCTGAATTTACACCAAATATGATGTCTGGTATAGACATCACTCAGCAATTGCGGAATGATGCAGTGAACAACGATCCAGAGCTTCTAAAGGAGGTTATAACAGGTGACAAAACATGTGTGTAATGGTATGATGTTGAAACTGAGGTCCAACTGTCAGAATAGAAACTGCATGAAAAACCAAGACAAAAAAAAAAAAAAAACAGTCGACAAGTCGATCACATGTGAAAGGAAAGTACATCTTACCGAGTTTTTTGATTACAATTCGATAGTGCATCAGAGTTTCTGCTTAATGGCCGTATGGCCAATAAAGAATACTATTTGCGAGTTAAGCGCTGTTTATGTGGAGCAATCTGAAGAAAACGACCAGAACTGTGACAAAACCACTGGTGGAAGCTGCATCATGGTAATGATCCCACATATCCCTTAATACATCATGATTTTTTGGCAAAAAACAAAACTTATGTTGTCTCAGCCACCGTGTTCCCAAGGCTGAAGAGAACTGTGAAAGGACGTTGTTTTGCCACAGCTGATAACGTAAAAACATAATTGCTGATGAAGCTGAATGCCATAACGAAAAGTGAGTTCCAGAAGAGATTCCAACATCGGAAAAACTGCTGGCACAGGCATATTATTTCTGAGGGGGGTTGCTTTCAACGAAACAGAGGTAGTGGAGATAAACAAACAAAACTCTTTAAGAATACAAAAAATTCCCATTATTGTTTGCTCACGCCTTGTATGTTTGGGACGGGGTCTTTGTTCGTGTTTTGCATAATTGCTTGCAAGTAACTACATGACATGACCACAGTGAGCTACTGAACATCCTTCACTGAGTGTCTCCTCAACTAGTGGTGAAAACTTATTTACTTACATACTTCAAGGTTTACGTGATAGGTCCAGAGGACCATATGCAGCTACAAGGTTCCTCTCCCACCGGATTCTATTTCCTAGCTTTTGTCGCCAATTATCCTCTATGCAGATCTGCAACAAGACTCTTGGATTCCTCCTTTTCACCTTTTCTCTTGTCTACCTCCTGGGCATCTTTATAGGGAGTAATAGCTACAGATTTCGCACGTTCATTCATTATACCAGCTGTTCAGTTCCAATCAATTTGGGCTGTTGCAGATCTTATCAACCTCACAATTACGCCAGATCATCTGGTCCCCCAGGGGTCGCACCTTCTACTGTGACACAGATTAAGGCTTTCCACCTGAAAATGAGAAGAGATTTAATTTGGTGAAAAATGAATTAGGTAGTTACATTATATCCTTTATTTCTCATCAACTGTGTTTGCACATGTTTGCCCATGTGCTAAAAATAATGCATAAATATGAATTACGTGCACTGGGAGCTCAGATGTAACAAAAGAAGATCTACATAGTTTGTGTGTGTGTGTGTGTGTGTGTGTGTGTGTGTGTGTGTGTGTGTGTGTGTGTAGTTTGATTTCAACTTGCAACGGTACAGAATATAAAATACAATGGCCAGGTTGGACTGCCTTACCACACAGTCACGGGACACCCATTTGCAGAAGGAAATGGCTTTCAGTCAAATGATTTTTCAAAGTCGGCCACTGTGGAAGACATGATCTACAAAAATCACATTGTTAGTGACACGCAGAAAAACCTGGGTATTCATTCCAGTGGCAGGAAAATGTATCTCCTGGAACAGATGGATGTACATTTATAAATGAAAAAGAACAAAATGTATACCAACTGAAAAAAGATGGTTTACCAGTCAGAGCTGATTCTACTGATTTTTTTAGACATTTTGTGAAGTTACAGAATTTTTAATACTGCACTTTACCACAATAGCATTGTCTGTGTTTTCACGTTGACTAAAGATCTTATTCTTTCCCAAACCCATAATGTTTCTCAACCCTCAACTGCTTCAATCCTGTATATGAACATGAGGAATTAGAGCACAGCAGAAAGGCCTTGTGAAGTACATTACTTGACACACATTTCCCCAGACAGGTCCTACAATAATTTAAGTTAAATAGAGACAACGGTTGGAGACTGTGGCTGAAATTCATGACATTCTTGTTCAATCCCAATGAAACATGTAGGGCAGGACAGTGCTGTTTCCTCTAAATACATGAGCAACGAGAATGAAAACACATGTTAAGTGAAGGATAGAAAATACTGCGAAGCTACTCGCACCACGAGCATTAACCCACCTCCTACTCCTCCTCTCACAAGGTACACTTCAGGAGACCTAGCATTCATTTACACAACATAGGCTTTCACAGCCACTGTTCACTTTAGTCAAAACTTCTGGACTGGCTTGTGGGAGGACGGCACGGTCGATAAATAAAATTATTTCTGACGTTTCATCTCTGACTGAGGGAGACATCCTTGGAAGTTTCCATTTTATCTCCAAAGATGTTTCCTGCAGATGGACCATCAGAGAAAACATCAGAGAAGATTTCTGTACATTGACCACGGCCTCTCATTTTTAACCTAAGAAGTATTCTTTGCTGTCCAATGCTCCACACCTACGTGGATCATAAATTCGTAAATTCAAGTTGAGCTTGAGGCAGTCTGTTTTTAGCATGAATTATTGTTATTAAGGATATGGAGAAGATCTGCCACATTGAAACTTGGGTTCCAGCTGCTCTGTGTAGCAGGTCCTGGAGCAGGGGTTGCATGCCCTTGGTCCAACTTACAACCTTCAACGTAACTCTGAAAAAGAAACTTGTCTGGCAGCCAAGCCACACAAATCAATATTAAAGGAGCCGTCACTCTTAAATCACTTTGCAGCAGGCTGAGAGCAGCTTCTAAAAGGATTCTTGTTTCAACAATTAAAACATACGGCATATCATTTGAAGATTTTGTCCATGCAATCAATACAAACATTATAAATGGACAAAATGTTGAACAAATAACTGCCATTTTAAACATTACCTAAGAAAATTGTCATATTTTCTTATTTTTAACCTAAATAATTTTTTGCTTTTTGCATAACAATACTTTTCAGTGTTTGCTACTGAAATAAAAGCAAACGGATTATGAAGTATTCTAGATGTACGACAAAAACTTTGTAGCTTCTGATCCGAAGTTAAGTAATTTTAAAAAGATGCCAACAGTATGTTGTACATATGACCAAACAACACAGGTTGTCCCATTTATCGGCTCAGTGGTACAACACAGCCTTTATTAATATAAATATAAGTGATTTTACTTTTGAGTAGGTTAACACAT
Source organism: Schistocerca nitens (assembly GCF_023898315.1). Classification (NCBI taxonomy): domain Eukaryota; kingdom Metazoa; phylum Arthropoda; class Insecta; order Orthoptera; family Acrididae; genus Schistocerca; species Schistocerca nitens. The sequence goes on from NC_064617.1 coordinate 35,141,600, forward strand.
ACTTTCTGATATACCAAAAAATTTGAAATATAATTAACATGTTTTGGTCCACATGGTGGTGAACAGAGCAATAGCCATCATATTGATACAATAATGTCCTACACTCAGTACACATCCAGTAGTAGCCTAATGGTAGCATGTGGTCCATGTCAATTTGCTTTCTGTATTGTCTTAAAATGTACGCTGCAATAGAAAATCACGTTCTGAGATGCGTTCTGTGATTAGGTTTTTGTTGGCAAAAAACTGCAAACAAAATGAAGTATGTCAAACACTGACAAAACACACCGCCAATCGTACCCTAGAGCTCATGCCGAATTTTGGGTGGAAGGTGTTTGATCATCCACCATACAACACACATTTGGCACTGAGCGATTGCCATCTCTTCCCACCAATGAAGATTTGGCTCGCTACACAACGCTTTGGTACTGACACCGAACTGCAGGCTGGTACAAACCAGATTTCTACAGACACAGTATTGAAAAACTTGTACAATGGTATGATAAGTGCCTCAGTTTGAATGGCAATTACACAGAAAAATAGTTTAAGATGGTATCTTAAAATTTATTTAATAAAATTTGGTTTTTCCATATTTTTAATTCAGAATGTCTGTTACTTCCGTATTTGGGTCTTTTATAACAACAGTTCTTCGTTTGAGATGGTTGGAAGACATTCCAACATGCCTAGGAATAAGTTGGGCATCAGGTGGGGGAAGAACCATAAGAAAGATATTGAAACTCTCGTGAAGTTTGTTCAAGACAGGAACAATTATAGGTGGGTTGTCTAGGCACTTTCACTTCAAGAACCTGCTCTGAATTTATTGAGACGAAAAATCAAACAGTCGAGATATTTGACGATTTTATTTTTGGTGACACAAACGCATTTGGTACACAGTGAGTGAATGAGCAAAATATCGACGTGGAAATAAAAGGGTTGGGCAGCCATCCACCGACTAAACACCAACACATGATCTGTGCGTGTACATGATTGGTGTTAGGTGCAACATAAAAAATGGTGCCTATGCATACAGGTACTCACTACCATCACTTGTTGTGAACACAACTAAGCCGACAATTAGGTTTCTTGAAAACGCAGATTTACTCATCAATGTTCTTCACGGGGAAACACAGAATTCGAATGAATGCCTACATAATTTAATTTGGCTTAACATGTTCAAAGAGATAAATATATTTCGCTAAACACATCGTTTTAAGAAAAAAAAAGTGGCGCTAAATAAAGTTAGAAAGCCAAAAGTTGTTGAGAATGCGCAAAAATATGTCAAAGTCTACAATTACAATTTTCAACTTGATTGGAGAAACATTTTTGGTCGCCGTTTTTACGAAAAATTGAAGACGCGAAATATTAGACTTAGAAAGATGAAAATTGGTATGGAGCATCAATTTGATATAAAATCATTAACTATGGGACCCCATTAAGCTACATCTAATAATTTTCGAGTAATTTACTGCAAACTAAATTTCGAACAAAAACGTCCTTATTTGTAATAGATTACGTATCATTTACATTAATAACAGATAGTTCTGACTACGCACCTGATGAAACCCATCAAATGGTAAAACTATAACTAGTTTCACGACTTTGATGTAAATACCAATCAATACAAGATCGAAGCTTTACTTCAGAGGTCATGTTCTACTGTCGGTTCTGTTCTGAGAATTCTAGTCGGCAAAGTTTAAAAGCAGTCGAGCTAAAACTTTTTCTGTGACTGAAGCCAACTTAACTCCATTCATACAAATATTACGAACATTGTAAATTGATACACACATGTGTTATAAAATATGTGTTATAAAATGTATCCGAGAAAGCGGCCATTTAGATGCTGCTACCGGCGCATAGAGCGGATGATGGCCCGTGTTCATTTCAGCCGTCCGCTGCGCCCGTATATAAATACGGCCCGAGAGGCGGTGACACATCGAAACCCAGGGTTAATATGAGTGCAGAAATTACAACTGTTACAGGACCGACAGGTAAACTGCAGGGGACGAACTGCAGCGTACGTCGGAACAACACTACAGCACCACTCCACCAACCTCCCACAACTGACAACAGAAGCTAGCGGAGTAGCTACCAGAATGACGAGGGGGACAATAAACTTTATATCCTTCTCAGGCCATCCGCAGGAAATCTCGATCAACAGGACTTGGACGCGCTACTCCCAATACCAGGAAACATGTTTGTTCCAGGGGTGTTTTTCGCGTTGAAGTCTCCGGCGACAGTCGTCTACAAATGTGAATGGCAGAAGATTATTCGGAGCCGTGATACAGAACAACGCCAGCGTCGCCGCCCCTTCTGAGTCCACTATCTATCCGACAGAGCGCTGCCTGATGTCATAGATTTCGCTGCATTTAAGGGCCTGCAACTGCAGGCAACAGTCATACCAGTCAGAGTGCTGTGTTCCAACCGTGCCCCTGTCGTGTTCGACACGGATCTTCACGGAAGGGAATTTACTGGCTAGCATACAAAGACACACTAAGCACAGTCCCAGACCCGGGAACGGCAGGAACCCACGCCACACTGATGCACGTAATACACGCATTGGAAGCAGCAGCAGCTCCACAAAGAGAACAGCGATCGAGGGATAACCACAGAGGCAACTCTCCCACGAAGTGCTTGACATGATTACCAGAAAGAACATACTCAACAGGGAGGGGCAGACCACGAGATTCTCCGCCATAAACCGGGAAAATCGAAGCTACAGTACAGCAGTACTGAAACGGAGTGGGCAAACAAAGTCGCCACACTAAACTAGCGGGACCAGTCGGACTGGAAGACGATGAAGCACATCCTGAGCCAGACCAACCGAACACCACCTCTCTCAGTCGGGAACAACATAGTCTGCGAACAGGACGCTAAGGCGAACGCACTAGCGGACGTGTTCGCGGTTAAATTCCAACGCATTAACCGACCAGTTGACCAGGCACACCTGGAACTAGTAGTCCCAACGACCGACAGCCTTCCTAACCCACCGTGACGAAGAGGACCGAACAAAACATATACCAGAAGTAGTGACATCGCAAATACGCAGCCTCAACACAAGGAAGGCTGGCGGAACAGATCTCGTCACCAACAAGCTGATCCAGAAAATGCCACCGATAGCCATCCCACTGCTAACATCATCATAAGCACAGGAAGCTACCCAACGACCTGGAAACACGCGAAGATCGTAGCAATTCCCAAGACAGGGTGAAAACGTTTCGCCAAGTGTTAATGTAGTCATGACTGTGTGTTTTCGCGCAGCAGCGCTGAGAGTATTTTATCGCTGACAACAGACACTACGATTACAATGAAATTAATATTTCTGTAAATGGATTATTTATGTAATTTAAGCGAAAAAGGACACGCAGCTTTGTTGTTCTCACTCTTTCTTTTCACCCACTGTGTGTTACGGTCATAAAATATATTGCTTGGTGTGTTATGTAAGGATTTTGTTATTATTAGGCAAAATGAGAGCAAATAACAAATTTCATTGTGTTTGTTACTACGACTAATCATACCTTTTTTCCTCAGTTTTTTTTCATGAATTTGATAAATGTGGCTTACTTTGTGTGGGGATGTCTGTTAGTGAATGATCGTGTATGAACGGCACCAATCAGTGTCGTTTGGCTTGCTTTCAGAATAGAACCTGTATCACACACATTGTCACTTTGTTGGTATAGTTACTACAAAAGCCACAAACATTGCATTTAATTCGTAATTCTATGTGAAGTATTTCTGAAAGAAGATGCAGAAATTTCCACCCACACTATTGTCACTTCGATGGTATAGTTACTAAGAAGCAACAATCACCACATATCATTCATAACCCTATGGGAATTATTTCGGAAAGAAGCTGCAGAAAGCTCCTGTCACACTTCTGTCATTTTGTTGGTGTAGTTACCACAAGCCACACTCATCGCATTTTATTCATACCCCTACGTGAATTATTTCTGAAAGAAGATGCAGAAATTTCCAATCACACTATTGTCACTCTGTTCGTATAGATTCTATAATGCCAGAATCATCACATTTAATTCATAACCCTATGTGAATTACTTCTGAAAGGAGATGCAGAAATCTCCACTCACACTTTTGTCACTTTGTTGGTATAGTTACTACACTACTGGCTATTAAAATTGCTACACCAAGAAGAAATGCAGATGATAAATGGGTATTCATTGGACAAATATAATATACTAGAACTGACATTTGATTACATTTTCATGCAATTTGGGTGCATAGATCCTCAGAAATCAGTACCCAGAACAACCACCTCTGGTCGTAATAATGGCCTTGATACGTCTGGGCATTGAGTCAAACAGAGCTTGGATGGCGTGTACAGGTACAGCTACCCATGCAGCTTCAACACGATACCACAGTTAATGAAGAGTAGTGACTGGCGTATTGTGACGAGCCAGTTGCTCAGCCACCATTGACCAGACGTTTTCAATTGCTGATAGATCTGGAGAATGTGCTGACCAGGGCAGCAGTCGAACATTTTCTGTATCCAGGATGGCCCGTACAGGGCCTGCAACATGCGGTCATGCATTATCCTGCTGAAATGTAGGGATTGGCAGGGATCGAATGAAGGGTAGAGCCACGGGTCGTAACAGATCTACAGTGTAATGACCACTGTTCAAAGTGCCGTCAATGCGAAGATGAGGTGACCGAGACGTGTAACCAATGGCATCCCATACCATCACGCCAGGTGATACGCCAGTATGGCGATGACAAATACATGCTTCCAATGTGCATTCACCGCAATGTCGCCAAACACGGATGCGACCATCATGATGCTGTAAACAAAACCTGGATTCATCCGAAGAAATGACATTTTGCCATTCGTGCACCCAGGTTTGTCATTGAGTACATCATCGCAGGAGCTCCTGTCTGTTATGCAGCGTCAAGGGTAACCGCAGCCGTAGTCTCTGAGCCGATAGTCCAAGCTGCTGCAAATGTTGTCGAACTGTTCATGCAGATGGTTGTTGTCTTGCAAATGTCACTATCTGTTGACTCAGGGATCGAGATATGCCTGCACGATCCATTACAGCCATGCAGATAAGTTGCCTATCATCTGGAGTGCTGGTGACACGAGGCCATTGGGATCCAGCACAGTGTTCCGTATTACCCACCTGAACCCAGTCATTGGATCTCGACCAACGTGAGCAGCAATATCGCGATGCGATAAACCGCAATTGCCATAGGCTACAATCCGACCTTTATCAAGGTCGGAAACGTGATAGTACACATTTCTCCTGCTACTTTGTTGGTATGGTTACTAAAAAGCCACAATCATCGTATTTCATCCATTACCCTATGTAAATTATTTCTGAAAGGAGCTGCAGGTAGCTCCTCTCACACTACTATCAATTTTCCATAAAATTTCGGGATTGCAGCCGGATCTCATCGACTTCTTTCCACGATATTTCGGCTGCCAACCTTACAGCCATCTTCAGGCGAGTGTTTGACACTGGAGATTGCTAGTGCAAGTCGCTCTATTTATACTTAAAAGTGCCGCAGGCGCGCATGCGCAAGTTACCGTAGCATGCGCGCCACCTGTCGATTCCAAGGCCCTCTACAATATTACTGCATCTATGGAGCGCCAACGAATGCATGAAAAAAGTAAAACATGCACACAGATGTGTCCAAAACAATAAAAGGAAAATTTCAATATTAAATTTAAAATTACTTGTCGCTCGACATGTCAGAAGCCATAAAAAGTTTTCTTTTGGTTGAAATTAAAGAAAACTATATATCTTCTGATCATACATATCACGTGGCAACGTACAGGAAGCTTGATAAAGACCCTACTCGGAAAGTAGAAAGGAAAACGTCAGAGTTGCTAAACTCCTCTTCTCTGCCGCAAGAAGTTGTGAAAAGATTGAGACCTCACAGTTCTATTCCACCTAGGTTGTATGGTCTTCCAAAGATCCATAAGGATAATGTGCCCTTACGCCCCATAGTAAGCAATATCGGTGCTCCAACATATGATTTATCTAGTCATTTGGCATCGCTACTGAGACCTTTCGTTGGCAAATGTACGCACCATATTCGTAACTCTGCGGACTTTATCAATAGACTGAGAACACTACAGCTGAAGGATTCGGACTTGTTAGTAAGTTTCGATGTCGTTTCACTCTTCACGAGGGTCCCTCTTTTGGATTCATTGTCACTTATCGGCAATAAGTTTACGGCCGATATAACGGCGCTGTTTCACCATGCCCTGTCCTCTACTTACTTTCTATTTAATAATGAATATTTTGAGCAACTTGACGGTGTTGCCATGGGCAGTCCTCTGTCCCCTCTGGTAGCCAACTTTTATATGGAAGACTTTGAGGAGAGAGCTCTCGATTCGGCGATGTTGAAACCAACAGTCTTCTGTCGGTACGTGGACGATACCTTTGTAGTGTGGCCTCACGGTGAAGAAGAGCTTTCACGGTTTTTACAACATCTGAATTCCATCCACACAAACATTCAGTTTACGATGGAAGTTGAAAAGGATGGTTGCCTACCATTTCTGGACGTCATGGTTAAACGCAGGGTGGATGGGTCATTGGGGCATTCTGTCTATCGAAAACCCACGCATACGGATCTGTACCTACAGGCGTCAAGCTGTCATCACCCGTCACAAACTATGGGTGTTCTTCGAACGTTGGTGCATAGGGCACATGTCGTGTCTGATAAAGACAGCCTTGCAGACGAAATAGAGCACTTGAAATCGGTATTTCAACAAAATGGATATTCTGCACATCAGGTCAGTACTGCTTTAAGGAGGAAAAATCGTGACCACCCACAAGATCAAGAGGATAAGGAGGTGTTTAAGTCCAGAGCATTTCTCCCATATGTCGGGAACATTTCATCGAAAGTAGGCAGAATTTTAAAGAAACATCGTGTGAAAGCAATCTTCCGGCCACCTATAAAGACTCGTGCTCTTCTGGGCTCAGCCAAGGATGATCTGGGATTACGGAAGGCTGGAATTTATAAAATACCTTGCGAGTGTGGGAAAGCCTACATTGGTCAAACCACACGCACAGTACACGACCGCTGCGTTGAACATGAGCGCCACACTCGCCTTTTACAGCCCAGTAAGTCGGCCATAGCCGAACATTGTATATCCACAGGACATACTATGGATTATTCGGCCACGAAAATCTTGGCCCCATCGAGATCCTTCTGGGATTCAATTGTGAAGGAATCCATCGAAATACGTTTAGCGGAAAATCTCATTAATCGTGATGGCGGCTTTTTATTGAATAACGCCTGGGACCCGTTGATTTCTTTAATTTCAACCAAAAGAAAACTTTTTATGGCTTCTGACATGTCGAGCGACAAGTAATTTTAAATTCAATATTGAAATTTTCCTTTTATTGTTTTGGACACATCTGTGTGCATGTTTTACTTTTTTCATGCATTCGTTGGCGCTCCATAGATGCAGTAATATTGTAGAGGGCCTTGGAATCGACAGGTGGCGCGCATGCTACGGTAACTTGCGCATGCGCGCCTGCGGCACTTTTAAGTATAAATAGAGCGACTTGCACTAGCAATCTCCAGTGTCAAACATCGCCTGAAGATGACTGTAAGGTTGGCAGCCGAAATATCGTGGAAAGAAGTCGATGAGATCCGGCTGCACTCCCGAAATTTTATGGAATATTCGATACGCCGGGAAAATTTCAAGAGTTACTATCAATTTGTTGGTATAGTTACAACAAATCCAGAATTATCAGATTTCATCTATTACCCTATGTGTGTTATTTCTGAAAGGAGCTGTAGAAAGCTCCAATCACACTACAATGACTTTGACGGTATAGTTACTACAAAGTTAGAATCTTTAAGGTAGCAGGGGATAATATGTAGCTCATTCAAGTAGTTCATAATTAAAATTGAAAGCACAGCTGCAGAGGTAATATGCTGGTCAAAATAGACCGGAGAATACTTGTTCTTTGTTTTAATGGGCGTCTTATTTCTGTTGCATAGGGTTTTGGTTTTCTATTAATTGGAATGAATTAGAAAAGTGTGGTGATAAATGTGTAAAATTATACACTCCTGGAAATGGAAAAAAGAACACATTGACACCGGCGTGTCAGACCCACCATACTTGCTCCGGACACTGCGAGAGGGCTGTACAAGCAATGATCACACGCACACCAGGAACCGCGGTGTTGGCCGTCGAATGGCGCTAGCTGCGCAGCATTTGTGCACCGCCGCCGTCAGTGTCAGCCAGTTTGCCGTGGCATACGGAGCTCCATCGCAGTATTTAACACTGGTAGCATGCCGCGACAGCGTGGACGTGAACCGTATGTGCAGTTGACGGACTTTGAGCGAGGGCGTATAGTGGGCATGCGGGAGGCCGGGTGGACGTACCGCCGAATTGCTCAACACGTGGGGCGTGAGGTCTCCACAGTACATCGATGTTGTCGCCAGTGGTCGGCGGAAGGTGCACGTGCCCGTCGACCTGGGACCAGACCGCAGCGACGCACGGATGCACGCCAAGACCGTAGGATCCTACGCAGTGCCGTAGGGGACCGCACCGCCACTTCCCAGCAAATTAGGGACACTGTTGCTCCTGGGGTATCGGCGAGGACCATTCGCAACCGTCTCCATGAAGCTGGGCTACGGTCCCGCACACCGTTAGGCCGTCTTCCGCTCACGCCCCAACATCGTGCAGCCCGCCTCCAGTGGTGTCGCGACAGGCGTGAATGGAGGGACGAATGGAGACGTGTCGTCTTCAGCGATGAGAGTCGCTTCTGCCTTGGTGCCAATGATGGTCGTATGCGTGTTTGGCGCCGTGCAGGTGAGCGCCACAATCAGGACTGCATACGACCGAGGGACACAGGGCCAACACCCGGCATCATGGTGTGGGGAGCGATCTCCTACACTGGCAGTACACCACTGGTGATCGTCGAGGGGACACTGAATAGTGCACGGTACACCCAAACCGTCATCGAACCCATCGTTCTACCATTCCTAGACTGGCAAGGGAACTTGCTGTTCCAACAGGACAATGCACGTCCGCATATATCCCGTGCCACCCAACGTGCTCTAGAAGGTGTAAGTCAACTACCCTGGCCAGCAAGATCTCCGGATCTGTCCCCCATTGAGCATGTTTGGGACTGGATGAAGCGTCGTCTCACGCGGTCTGCACGTCCAGCACGAACGCTGGTCCAACTGAGGCGCCAGGTGGAAATGGCATGGCAAGCCGTTCCACAGGACTACATCCAGCATCTCTACGATCGTCTCCATGGGAGAATAGCAGCCTGCATTGCTGCGAAAGGTGGATATACACTGTACTAGTGCCGACATTGTGCATGCTCTGTTGCCTGTGTCTATGTGCCTGTGGTTCTGTCAGTGTGATCATGTGATGTATCTGACCCCAGGAATGTGTCAATAAAGTTTCCCCTTCCTGGGACAATGAATTCACGGTGTTCTTATTTCAATTTCCAGGAGTTTATAATGTATTTAGATTTAGGTATTTAAATATTATAAAATATTGTAAACGAAATGTGGCGATGTTTAGGGATTATTTTGACTAATGTGGTGTCATTTGACCAGACTCAGGACTGTGGATATGAGCGGGAAAATTGGGTCTTTGGTCATTGTCCGTTGTGGTGGCAAGTTGGGAGCAGCAAAGTGCCGCGAGTGTAAGCATGGACGCCAGTGTATGTGAAGGAACAATGTGAAAGTGTTTAGGTGCAGGACAAGCAGTGTACGAATTGCATCGATTATTATTTGTACAGATCGTATTTATTTGTGAACTTAAAAATGCATGACCACAGAGTTAAAGCGTTTCTTTTAAATAAATAAGTTTCAATCTGAACGTGTATAGTTCAATTCACTGTTGTTCAAAAGCTAGGCCATATATGGCTCAATAATCGGGGCGCAAATGCAACTGTTCACCACCAACCCCCTCTGCAGATAAGCCACATGAAAAATAGGTAGTGAATGAGCCTGAGTACAGTTGCAATTGGGCTCTGGTCTGGGATAGAACTTTCTTCTCCATTCCATAGTATTTCGGAATCGGGTGTCCATCTGATGTTTAGGCTTTTGAACAATCAGTGTGGGGGCTCTGAGCTAAATCGGTGCATTAGCAGTAGTGGAGTGTGTGCTGGACAAGATACGTGCTATCCCTTGGTTATGCCGATATAAGGCCACACGATTGTGAGGCAGTCATTTACACAGCCTGATGAGTCGACCACGTATTGCCGCGGGTAAATCAGTCGTCCGTGCCATGTCCGTATGTTGCTACGGGTAAAGCAGTCTAAGCTGTATCCACATGCTCCCGACGATCAACGCCATTCTCTGTGTCACCGTGGGCGCACGCAACGTGTTCTCACTCCTGATCGAGTTTGCTGCGTGTCCACGCCGCCGACTACGGTTCATTGCATACCTGTGCTGCGGAGCTCACTGCAGACGTCGCGTCACATGAGGATATAAAAGATAAGTACAACCAGCAGCTACATTGCAAAATTGTGCCCTTTCCTTAGCCATGGCCGATGAGATGTGTGAATCTCAAAGTGAAGGCGAATCAACGGATGTTAGGAGTAACTGTAGTAGCCCCAGCATGCCAAAAGAAATAGGCTGGATACCAGGAAGTGACCTGAGTACATTTTTTGTAAAACTTACTAGTAAATTGGAAGAAATAGATTCAAAAATAGGGAATATAAAAACTGCGATAATTGGAGAAATGGATTCGAAAATAGGGGATATGGAATTGAGGCTTATGGTTAAAATAAAGACAGTGAGTGAAAAATTTGATTATTGAGAGAGTTGCTGAGGTTGAAAGAGGACTAGTAGCCAAGGTGGACACTGTGCAAAGTAATCTTGTGTGGCAGATTCAGGTACAGGAACAGAAATGCACATTATTTCAAAAACAAACAGAGGCAGACATTGAATCCATTAACATAGGAGTGCTGGATTGCCATAAGGGGATTACTGACAATAAGAAGGAATTAGGAGGGGAAATAAATGTCTTGAGGGAAACAGTTAATACTGTGGCAGCAGGGAATGGAAATTTATTGTTGGGATATCCTATGAGGCATGGATTTCAGTCAAAACCTTTTAGTGGGAAGAATAAATACCATGCAGTTGACTTTCTAGCTATGTGTAAGGATAACTTTGTGACAGGGATGAGTGAGCTCCCCCTTCCAACTGCCTCTTAACATATTTAATTTTTGCCTGCTCGAACCTGGGCGAACCAAAATGATGATAAATTTTGTGATTTTAAAACCTTTGAAAACCTGTTCTTGAACAAATACTGGGGCCAGGCAAAACAATTAAGATTGCAAAACGATTTTTGAATGGACCCAGTTATAGGAGTGGAAAGGAAAGTATGAGAGGGTTCTTAGTTAGAGAACTGAATAAATTAAATCATCTGGATAGGCCACAGGGTGTATTAACAGAAATATTTACACTAAAAAGAAGATTACCAGAGCATTTGCAATGGGATTTCATTCACAGTGCAACAGATTCAGTGGAAGAATTTCTTAATTTTGTGGATAATATGGATAGGGCATTGTGTTATAGACCTAAATACATGGAACAGAGGGAGAGTGGAAGGTATCATGAAAGGGGAAACAGTATTAATCATGAGTACAGTAATAATCATAACAGGTGGAGAGAAGATAGAAGTGATCAGAATAATCAGGATAGAGATTGGAGAAGCAGGTCACAAAGATATAACAGAAATTTTGAGGGGAGAAGAGACAATTTTGCTCAGATGAGAAGTGATAGAGAAGGTATGAAAATAGGAATGCCAGATGCAAATGGACAGGGTAGGCAATCAAAAAACTAATTGATGCCTCACTTAAGGTCCGCAGGGGGGCTGGTAATTATGTGAACAGGGCCAGACAAGGACATGATGGGATGAGTAATAAAGTCAACAAGGAAAATAAGGAAATTGGGATGTGTCATATGGATGCTGTCTTAGGAAATGAAAATCTGTGGGGAGGTTTTAACAATTATAGAAATACAGATAAAAGGTATAAGAGGAAAAAATGGAACAATGTTAATATCAGCAACGAACAGGGTGAGTTTAACATTGACGCCATGTTTAAAAGGGAAGAGAAATTACAAGCAGAGGAGGACAATATTGGTTTGTGTGCAGTAAAATTCATTGAAAGATCAGAGACAGAGGTAGTTTCATCAAAAGGGGGAACAGAAGTGGATATGGAATTAAGGGGCAATGTTCACAGTAATAATGGATGTGATGAATGGGTAGATATTGTAGTAGCCACCAGAAAGATCGCGGGAGGCGCACATTGGCACGACGCGTCACGGGCGGTAGTTGCCGCAAGTAGAGTCCCGTCCACCAGAGGGCACGCGAGAATTCGGACGCGACCTCTGCCGGCGTAACAACAACAACAACAACAACAACAAAAACTCCAGCAGCACGGGCCGTGCCCAGTCAGTCAACATCGGGCATGCCTAGGACACAGTCCCGGTCTACGCTACGTGAAGTGCGACAGTGTTACTACACAATTGGCGACGAGTAGGGTCGTTCTTTCGCGTGTGGCGTCGTTGTTCCGGTTTCGCGGTTTCTCCACGGCATGGAGGATTTGGTGCGAGTTTTGGTTGCGCAGCAGACGGAACTCATGGCCACCATGAAACAGGTGCTTCCGGCGTTGCTCTCTACGCCGTCTGCTCCGGCGCAGTCCCCTCCTCCCTTTCCCCCGTATGACGAGACGGCGGAGGATTGGGACGCATATGAACATGGCCTTCGGCAGCATTTCCAGGCGTTTCATGTTGCCGATGCGGAGGTATGTCGTGCTCTCTTCTTGTCTTGGATATCTCCCTCGCTGTATCAAGTTTTGCGGCAGCTAGCGCCGTTGCAGGAACCCTCGTCCTTGTCTTTTGACTCATTGTGTTCGTTGCTGTCTTCATATTATCGCCGCCGCACGCATGTTGTGGCGGCTAGGGTCGAGTTCTATCAATGCAAGAAACAGCCCCATCAGTCTTACCGGGCGTGGGCCGCTACCCTGCACGGTCTTAGTCGCAAGTGTCATTTTGTCACGGAGCAGTCGCGAGAGTCGTATGCCACGTTATGGTACGCGACGTCATTGTTCGTTCGGCCCCTGATCGGGAGGTCCGGCAACGGGCCCTGCAGTTAGAAGACCCTTCCCTCGAGGGAGTTCTGTCCATTGCTCAATCGTATGAAGTCTCTCACGCGGCAGGTCAACAGCTGGAAGCGTGGTGCGACGTCGCGGAGGTTCAGGGTGGCGCGGCCGCGTCCACTGTGTCCGGGGTGGACGACGTGCGAGCGGTACAATCCGGCCGTTACGGCCGCTCCCGCACGGCGCGTAAACAGAATTCCGGCCGCCGGCCCCTGTTGCCGTCCTGTGCGTCGTGCTATAGACATCACGATCGGTCAGAGTGCCCCCAGCGTTGGGCCGTTTGTCGCAAATGTAATAAAAAAGGTCACATTGCTAAAGTTTGCCGCTCAGCCTCAAAAGCATCGAAGGAAGCAAGTACAGAGGACATGGACGTTGACATTCAGGCAGTTTCATCGGGCCAGGCTCCCGACGCATCGGCCCACAAACTCTTCATCGAGGTGTCGGTTCGGTCGCGCCGGTTACAACTGCAAGTAGATACGGGCGCGGCAGTTTCGTTGTTGAATGCACAAACTTATTCCGACCTTGGATCGCCCACGTTGGCGCCAGTTTACCGGCGTCTACGCGGTTATGGTAAACAGTTCATTCCCCTACTGGGTCAATTCACTACCGACGTGACTTACAAATCAGTCACTCGGCCTATTACTTTTATTGTTGTCAGTGATGCGAGCTCCGCTAACCTTTTTGGCCTGGATGCCTTTCAAGCTTTCAGTTTTTCTATCGCTGACACCATACAGTTGGTCTCCGAAGACGTTCCCTATCACTCATTGGAATCTTTGATCTCAGACTTTCCAGATATTTTTGAGGAGGGCCTGGGGCGTGTTTCCGATTTTGAAGCTCACTTAACGTTGAAGGCGTCGGCTCGCCCGCGTTTTCTACGCGCGAGACAGATCCCCCTGGCTCTCCGCCCTCAGGTAAAGGAAGAGCTAGGCCGGCTGACAGCCCTATGGGTCGTTCTTCCCGTTTCTTCCAGTGAGTGGGCTTCGCCCCTCGTTATTGTCAAGAAGCCCTCAGGAAACTTACGTCTTTGTGGCGATTTCAAGGCCACCATTAATTCCCAATTGGTGGTGGACACCTATCCTTTGCCTCGTGCTGATGAATTGTTCTCCGCCGTGGCGGGTGGTCAATATTTTTCGAAAATCGATCTGTCGGAGGCTTATCATCTGATACCACTTGATGAGGACTCCAAACGGCTGGCGGTCGTCAACACCCCGTTTGGCCTTTACCAATACCAGCGGTTGGCTTTTGGAATATCCAGTGCCCCGGCGATATTCCAGCGTTATCTGGAGCATGTCACGTCGACAATCCCTCATTGTATTAATTACCTGGATGTCATAATTGTCACAGGCCGCAGCACGAAGGAACACTTGCACAACCTTCGCACCCTCTTTCTCAAATCCAGGTCTGTGGGCTTGCGTTGCAACCTGCATAAGTCAACCTTCTTCCAACCGTCCATTGAGTATGTGGGCTACACCATATCTCGGCTCTGACGACCGAATGTTTCCCGGGATAAGGAAACCCCCCCTATCAAGTGCCAACGGTCTCAAAGAGAGCGGATGAGCGGATAGAGGCAGGGCACTCTCTTGTCCTTGGAGTGAGAAATTGCTCCTAAAGGCGGAAGAACTTCACAGTCAACGGCATAGGATGGAGAAGGCAACGGGAAACCACTCCATTAAAGATCACTCAAGATATCCCAAGAATCAGTAGCGCACCATGCCAGAATCTTCTGTTAAACATAAATCCGGAGTAATAGTCCCCCAATCGGATCTCCGGGTGGGGACAATGGAAGGTCAGGCAAAGTTGAAGAATACACTAAAAATAGCAACATGGAATGTAAGAACACTCCTCCAATGCGGGAAATTAGAGAACCTCAAACTAGAGATGGACAGAATGGGAACAGACATAATAGGAATATCTGAGATGCGATGGCCTGAACCAGGAGACTTCAGATCAGGAAATTATCGTATCATTCATACAGGTACTAACCAAGGAACAACTGGAATCGGTGGAGTTGGAATAATTCTAAAAGGAAAACTCGGGAATCTAGTCACAGGATATGTGCAATTTAACTCTAGGATAATACTAGTCAAAATTGGAACCAAACCAAAGAACACGGTAATAGTACAAGTCTATATGCCGACATCGGCAGAAGAAGACGATGTAATAGAAACAGTGTATGAAGACATCAACAAAGTTATAAATTATGTTAAAGGTGAAGAGAACTTAATTATAATGGGAGATTGGAATGCTAGTGTTGGAGAAGAGAAAGTTGACGGAATTGTAGGGAAATATGGTCTAGGAGATAGGAACGAAAGAGGAAGCCGGCTAATTGAATTTTGTGCCAAAAACAAGTTGGTCATAGCGAACTCCCTTTTCAACCACCATAAAAGAAGAAGGTACACGTGGAAAGCCCCAGGAGATACTAGAAGACACCAAATCGACTATATATTAGTAAAATCGCGTTTTAAAAACCAAATCAAGGATTGCAGAAGCTACCCGTCTGCGGATATTAATAGTGATCACAACCTTGTAATGATGAAATGCTTACTCAAACTCAAGCGATTAGAGAGAAAAACGAACAAAGTATGGAACAGAGATAACCTAAAGTCTGAAGAACTAGTGATCCCTTATGCACGGAAAACTGATGAGATGGCATCAAACATTATTCCCGGGAGTACTAACGAGGAGTGGAAACAAATCAAAGAAGGCATACATAAAGCAGCAGAAGAATTTATTGGGAAAGCCAAACCTGTAAACAGGAAAGAGTGGATAACACCTGAAATAATTTGTCTAATGGAAGAAAGAAGACTATACAAAAATGCCTCTGACGAGCAAAGCGAAAACAAATATAGAAAGCTTAGAAACCAAATAAACAGAGAATCTAGGAAAGCAAAAGAAAATTACCTCAACAGCATTTGTAAAGAGGTGGAGGAAAACATGGTTAAAGGAAAAACTGACTTGGCCTACAGAACAATAAAACAAAACTTTGCTAAACGGAAAGTAAAATCTTCAGGAACTATAAAGAACAAAGAGGGCAAGGTACTATTTGGATATGACACGCTGAAGAGATGGCAAGAATACATTGAAGAGCTATATCAAGGAGACCCTCTAACAGATAATATGATAGAATTAAGCGAAGAAGTAGAGAAAGAAGAACTAGGGGACACAATTCTGAAAGATGAATTTGAAAAAGCACTAAAAGAACTACCAGATAAGAAAGCGGCAGGTGTTGATGATATACCTTCTGAACTAATTAAGAAATCAGGAGACAAAATGAAAGCTACATTACTGCAACTCATACAGAAAATATACAAAACAGGTGAAGTTCCTGAAGACTATCAGAAATGCATCATATTCCCCATACCTAAGAAAGCATCTACTATGGACTGTGAAAACCATCGAACACTCAGTCTTCTTTCACACGCATCAAAAATTCTAATAAGAATAATTTTGAAAAGAGTTGAAAACCAATTGAATAGCACTCTAAGTGAAGACCAATTCGGTTTTAGAAGCGGTGTAGGGACGAGGGAAGCAATCTTATCTTTAAGACTAATAATTGAGAAACAAATTTCCAAAAACAAACAAGTATTTATAGCCTTCGTAGACCTCGAAAAGGCATTTGACAATGTTGTAGGGCCAGAAATGTTTAGAATTCTGAAGAAGGCTGGTCTGAAATATAATGACAGAAGGATAATCTTTAAAATATACCAAAATGAAACAGCCTTAGTTAAGAAGGAAAACAAAGAAGAAACAGCAAGAATAAGGAAAGGAGTGAGACAGGGATGCCCACTATCTCCAGTAATTTTCAACGCATATATCCAAGAAGCAATAGATAAAATAAGAGAGAATATTGAAGTAGGAATAAAACTTAACGGAATGAAAATAGATATGTTGCGATATGCAGATGATATCGCCATAATTACAGAAAGGAAAGAAGATTTAGAAGCCGCACTCAATGAAATGGAAAACACCTTAAAAGAACAGTATGGAATGAAAATAAATAAGAAAAAGACTAAAGTGATGGTGAGTGGCGCCCTGAACTACAATGAACCCATACGAATAACAATAAAGGGAGAGAAACTAGGGCAGGTTACAGAATTTAACTACTTAGGTAGCAAAATAACAGCAGATGGAAGGAGCAAAAGTGACATTAAAAACAGAATACAACTTGCCAAAATAGCATTCAATGGAAAAAGAAACTTACTGACGAGTAGAAATGTTAGTTTAGACGTAAGAAAGAGAGTCATGAAAACCTATGTGTGGAGTACAGCCCTTTACGGATGTGAAACTTGGACTAGTGGAAAAGAAGAAAAGAGAAGATTAGAGGCATTCGAAATGTGGTGCTACCGGAGAATGGAAAAAATCAGCTGGCGAGACAAGGCTACAAACGAAGATGTCCTCAGAAGAGTGAAAGAAAACAGATCTCTTTGGCGAAATATACAGAAAAGAAGAATAACCTTCATAGGTCACATTTTACGGCATAACAATTTCATTAAGAGAATATTAGAAGGAATCATTGAAGGAAGAACTCGCCGAGGACGACCTAGATTAAGCTACATTCAACAAGTAATAAATGACATCGGGTGCCAGACCTATGCAGATATGAAGAAGAAAGTTGACAAAAGAACGGAATGGCGTGCTGCTGCCAACCAACCTGTGGGTTGATAACCGAAGAAGAAGACCATATCTCGGCATGGCATCCAGCCACTAGGAAGTTTGGTCCAAGGTATCGTCAAACCTTCCTCGGCCCACTTCGCTGAAAGAGTTACAAGCTTTTTTAGGCAAGATAGCCTATTACCACCGGTTCATTCCCAGGGCTTCCACTATAGCCCACCCCCTGTACTGCCTTCTGCACAAGGGTGTTCCTTTTGATTGGTCGCCTGCATGCGAGCGAGCGTTCACCTCGTTGAAGGGCCTCCTCACTTCCGCCCCTTGTTTGGCTACTTTTGATCCCCGTAAGCCGTTGGTCCTGGCTACAGATGCTTCGCAGTATGGGGTGGGGGCGGTCCTGGCCCATCGCAACGCAGACGGTTCCGAGCAACCACTGGCGTTTGCGTCTAAAACGCTTAGTCCCGCGCAGGCCCATTACTCCCAGGTGGAAAAAGAGGCTTTGGCCATTGTCTACGCTGTTACCAAGTTTCACCCTTTCTTGTATGGCACGAAGTTTCAGTTAATCACTGACCATAAGCCGTTAATATCGTTATTTGGCCCCGCCTCTCAGATTCCGGATAGGGCGGCCCACAGACTACAGCGCTGGGCCTTGTTCCTCTCTAAGTACCATTATGACATTCATTTTCGCCCTACAGGACAGCATGCCAACGCCGACACTCTTTCCCGTCTTCCGGTGGGCCCGGATCCTCTGTTCGATCGAGAGGAGATTATGTGTTTTCATTTGGATGTGGCATCCCGCCAAGCAGTTGATGGCTTTCCGATCACTAGTTCTCGAGTCGCCAGGGAAACGGCGGCTGACCCGGTTCTCCGGCAAGTAGTTCGCCTCATTCAGCAGGGGTGGTCCTCCCGCCCTCTGGGCCGGGCCTCGGACCCTCTTCGTAATTATTTTCTTCTACGAGACCGCCTCTCGGTCTTGGAAGGAGTTCTCCTTCTGGCTACCGATGATACAGCTCCTCACGTGGTTGTTCCTGCAGGTTTACGAAGGGAGGTCCTAACGTTATTACATGCGGGGCACTGGGGTGTTTCCCGTACTAAAACCTTGGCTCGCAGACATGTGTACTGGCCCGGTATTGACAGAGAAATTGAGCACTTGGTGGCCGCCTGTTCCCAGTGTGCAAGCCAACAAGCATCTCCTAGGGCAGCGTTCTCTTCATGGCCGCCGGCAAGCCAAGCATGGGAACGTGTTCACATCGATTTTGCGGGCACGTTTCTCAATGGCTTTTGGCTCATTGTCATTGATGCTTATTCCCGATTCCCGTATGTGGTTCGCTGCTCCTCAACCACTTCAGAAGTTGCAATCCAGGCACTAGCAAAAATCTTTTCTGTGGAAGGTCTGCCAATCACCCTGGTCTCAGACAATGGACCGCAGTTTATTTTGCAGACCTTCCAGGATTTTTGTAGGCGCTTTGGTATTCGGCACGTTTGCTCTCCCCCCTTCCATCCACAATCGAATGGGGAAGCCGAGCGCATGGTGTGCACATTTAAGACGCAGATGAAAAAGTATGTGCACGAATTTCCTGCAGAGGAAGCCTTGACGTTTTTCATGACGGCATACCGGACCACACCAATGGGCGACCGCAGCCCCGCACAGCTCCTCCATGGGCGTCAACCTAGGACTCTGCTGCACCTCCTCCGGCCTGGTCCTCGCCAGTCTTCACAAAACGAAGTACCTGGCTTTCCACTGGGTACGTCGGTCTGGGCCCGTGGGTTTGGTCGCAATCCACGTTGGATACCGGCGGTGGTCCTGCGCCGAAATGGCCGCCGGCTCTATACCTTGCAGGCGGGGGATCGGGTGGTACGTCGTCACCAAAATCAGCTACGTCCACGTTCGGGCACCCACCCTCCGACCTCTCGGACACCGGCTTCCCCATTGCCGGCACCGGTATTGGTTTCACAGGGGACGTTACCTCCTCTCCCTGCTATGACTCTGCCGCACTGCGATGGGTCTCAGCTTTGGCAGCCTCCAGTAGCTCCAGCACAGGCATCGCATCATCATTCGAGATGCCCCAGCGAGGGCCAGCCCCCCTAGCTGGCTCGGTTTCTCAGGGGGCTGGTTCACCTGTGGTTGTCCCTTCCCCTTCGTCCCCTCCACTGGGTCTTGCCCCTCCCGAGGTGAAACGGGATCCGGAGTTCGACAGCTTGTCACCTGTTCTGTCCCGAGCTCCGGTTGTGGGACGACGGGGGCCTCTTCGTGTGGGTCATTTCCAGCCGTATTCGAAGGTTCCAGCTCGAGGGTTGGCAGATCCCCTCGACTCCGGCCATCCAATGGATGTGGAGGTCATCGCTCCTGCCCGACGCTCCACCTTCCGACGCAGTGGATCACAGTGGCTTCACCCCCCAAAGGAGGAGGAGTGTAGTAGCCACCAGAAAGATCGCGGGAGGCGCACATTGGCACGACGCGTCACGGGCGGTAGTTGCCGCAAGTAGAGTCCCGTCCACCAGAGGGCACGCGAGAATTCGGACGCGACCTCTGCCGGCGTAACAACAACAAGAACAACAACAACTCCAGCAGCACAGGCCGTGCCCAGTCAGTCAACATCGGGCATGCCTAGGACACAGTCCCGGTCTACGCTACGTGAAGTGCGACAGTGTTACTACAGATATGTATATTGGAAATAGTATGGAGAATTGTGGAAAACGTGAGGAGAGGGTTATTCAGTGTGATGTAGAGGATAATATGAGTGGTGTATTTGACAATGTGGAAAATGCTGGTAAATTACCTACTGATAATGTTACTGTGCTTGTGGGTGCAGGTGTTAACTGTGGTATTGATAATGACTTCAATGTGGATATGGAAATGTATAATGATATGGAGAATGTTGCTGTAGGTTGCCCAGAAGATAAAATTGAAACCTATGTTTTCTTAACTGATGATGCAAGCCTGAAAGATGTTAATTGTGGATGGTTAGGAAAGGAGGAGGCTGATTAAGTAATTTTGCATAGGACACCCAATCACCCAAATCATAAAGCTTTTATGCCTGAAAAATGGGGTAAAGTAAAATTACAATTGCCAGAAAATTGGAAGAATTAAGTGCAGAAGAGAATGTTGAGTTTGCTATTAAGGATCTGTTTGAAGGGGATACTGATGTGTGTTTTGGAGAAGCACCTAAAGATATTTGCATTATGCAAGAGGAAAGCAGGAGTGAAGTAGAAAGAGAAGTTTCAAGGCCCGAAGCTTGTTTTTAGTACGTGTAGCCCAATCGGCATGCCACAGCGATAAGATGTGCTGACAAATGACCCTGCTAAATTCAGATGAAGGCACACAACAAGAAGCTGTACGAGGCTGGAGGACTGCAGCATTGGCTGCGGCATCTGCAATTTCATTCTCAGGGATACCGACATGGCCAGGAACCCACATGAAGGTAATCGGAGAACCGTAGTCCGCCAGCTGCTGAAGAGAGCGTTGGATCCAGTGCACGAAAGGGTGAACCGGATACGGATCACTGAGGCTCTGGATGGCACTCATAGAATCAGAGCAGATGACATAAGCAGAATGTCGGTGGCGGTGGATGTAAAGAGCAGCCTGGTAGAGTGCAAATAGCTCAGCTGTGAAGACTGAACAACGGCCATGGAGCCAGTATTTGAAACTGTGTGCCCCGACAATAAAAGAACACCCGACACTGTCATTGGTCTTATAGCCATCTGTATAAATGAAGATCGTATTAATGAACTTCGAACAAAGTTCGACAAACCGCAAGCAGTATACTGAAGCTGGGGTAACCTCCTTTGGGAGCGAGCTGAGGTCAAGGTGAACGCGAACCTAAGCCTGGCGTTTGGCTCTCATCCACTTGAAAGGTTGCAGGGAGTGAAAAATCATGGTGCTGAAGGAGGCGACGAAAGCAAACTCCAGGGGATAGCAGGGCTGATACATACAACCAGTATTGACGGTCGAGACAGTCGTCAAAAAAGAAATGATAAAACGGGTGGTTGGGCATTGACAATAGCCGACAGGCATACCAAAAAATCAGTGTACTGCGCCAGTAGGTTAGTGGCAATTCACCGGCTTCAACATGAAGACTCTCGATGGGACTAGTAGAGAACACTCTGATGGCAAGACGTAAACCCGAATGTTGTATAGAATTGAGGTGTCGTAAGATGGATGGTCGGGCAGAGTAGTATACAAAGTTCCCATAATCCAGCTTTGAGTGGACAATCGACCAATATAGGCGAAGTAGGATGGTTCAATCTGCTCCCCACAACGTACCTCTGAGAACACGGAGGACATTTAGAGAACAGGTAGAACAGGCAACCATATATGACACATGTGGAGACCAGCTAAGTTTCCTGTCAAATGTAAGACCTAAAAATTTTGTTGTCTCCACGAATGGGAGAGTAACGGGATCTAGATGTAAGGTCGGTGGGATATACTCTTTGTAGTGCCAGAAGTTAATACAGATCGTCTTCTCGGCAGAAAAACGGAAGCCATTGGCGACACTCCAGGAGTAAAGATGGTCAAGACAACGCTGAAGACAGCGCTCCAGGAAACATGTACGCTGCACGATGCAATAGATGGTAAAATAGTCCACGAAAAGGGAGCCAGAGACATCAGTTGGGAGGCAATACATTATTGGATTGATCGCTGTGGCGAGGCTGAAAACTGAGCCCTGTGGCACCCCATTCTCCTGGCGAAAGGCGTCGGAGAGGACAGAACCCGCACGTACCCTGAACTATTGATCCATTAAAAAGGCACGAATAAAATGAGGGAGGCGACCGTAAAGGCCCCATGTATGAATGGGTCAGAGAATGCCCACTCTCCATCAGGTGTCGTAAGCCTTCTCCAAATCAAAGAACACAGCCATGGTCGGGCGCTTCCGCAAGAAGTTATTCATAATGAAGGTCGACAAGGTAACCAGATGGTCAACAGCAGAGCGGCGCCTACGAAATCCACATTGTACATTGCTAAGCAGGTATTGAGATTCGAGCAGCCAAACGAAATGAAGGTTAACCATTTGTTCCATCACTTTACAGACACAGCTGGTAAGGGAAATGGATCGATAACTGGAAGGCAAGTGCTTGTTCTTCCCTGGCTTAGGAATCGAGACAACAATAGATTTGCACCAGCATGTGGGAACATGGAGAAGAAGTAGTATGAGGGATGGAATATTCAGCAGCAGGGAGAATGACTTCCGTGAGGTGTGCGACCTGTCTATCGCAGCTTGCGAAGGTTTGATCTTGAAAACTCGCCCTGGTGGAGAAGAGCCTCTAATCTACTCTGGAGATGTTCCAACTAGTTGAGCATGGAGATGGGGTATGATGCAGGAGATGGTTAACAAAAGGAAAGTGGTCGCTCGAATACGTATCAGAAAGTGTGTACCACTCAAACTGGCTTGCAAGTTGGGTAGTATATATAGAGAGGTATAAATGGGTATAGGTGTGAGTTGTGTCCGAAAGAAAAGTAAGGGAGCCAGTATTGAGGTAGACAAGATTGAGGTGGTTGAAAAGATCTGCTAATAGGGAGCCTCTCGGGCAGGATGCTGGAGAGCCACAAAGGGGATGGTGGGCATTGAAGTCTCCAGTCAACAAAAATGGTGCAGGTAGCTGAGCAATAATTTGCATCATGTCTGCCCTAGTAATGGCAGACAACAATGGAGTGTAAACGGTACAGATGGAAAATGTAAAAGTGGGGAGAGTAATTCGGTCAGCAACTGCCTGCAGGTCGGTGTGCAATGTGATGGGATCGTAGTAGATATCATGCCGTACCAGGAACATAACCCCTCCATGAGCCGGACTACCTGCCTCAGGGGGTAGGTCAAAACGCACAGAGGCATAGTGTGCCAAGTCAATTTGATTTTATGGGCGTAGCTTCGTTTCCTGGAGAGCTACGACGAGGGGACGGTGCAAGTGTAGCAGCAACTTCAAGTCCTCTCGGTTGGAGCGAATGCCGTGAATATTCCAATGAAGAATTGCCATTGTGAGAAGAAAAAGAAAAAGGAGAAGCAAGAAGGAGTCACCTCGAAGGCTGCTGAGGGCCTGGCTTCAAGCGAGCACAGCTGCCGCTATCAATAGGCGGAGAGTCATCGTCCATTTGTTCAATAGGTTCATCAGCCATCTTGTTAAGATGGCTGGGAGGGGGGGAGCTTCCTCCACCGGTGAACGGCCAGATGTTCGGCTACCAGCAGTGCGGCCAGGTGAAATGGACGACGGCCTGGGGCAGCAACCGCTGGGTGGCGCAGGAGAAGAAACGCGCCATGGCAGAGAAGGAGAACTTTGCTTCCTGTGAGCCTTCTTGGAAGGTCGTCTAGTCGACGTACTGGTCAATGGCTGTGAGTTTGGGGTACGTAGGAAGTCTTCATGGGACGGTTCCTTCTTGAAGGCCCGTGCATCTGACTTCTGGGTCTTAGTCTTCACAAGAAAAGTGCATAAACACAATTTCTGAGTGCAATGAAACACAAGACTGTTACACAACTGTACAGACTGATGTAAACACAGTAGGCCTAGCGGAAGAAACGTGTGAAGTGAACAAATTCAAAATTGATAAATGCATTATCGGAAGAACGAAGACGAAAAAGTGTTATAAACGTACAAAAGTAACAGTTTACTCTGATAACCATGGACGAAATCTTGCAGAAATATTGCGTGCTGAACAAAATGTGATAGCGTGTGGATATGTTAAACCAGGGGCTCCTATACAGGAAGTAGCTAAAAACATTGAGCAAGACAGATTACAAAACAAAAATCGGCGCATTGTACTGATTGCGGGCGCAAACGATGTGTATAGGAATGAACTGGCAACTGCAGTCCGCAACCTAAAGAAAACTCTTCATGCTACCGAAAAGGACACAGTGATAGTAACAGGAATACCTCATAGGCATGATCTCATACCTAATTCTTGCGTAAATTTAGAAATTAAAAAAGCAAACAGGCAATTCCAGAAAATCTGTAAAGCCTACTCAAATGCCTATTTTCTCAGTGTGAATTTTCTTCAGAGATGCAGCTACACAAATCATGGAATGCACCTAAACAGGAGAGGCAAAAGACTGCTCAGTGAAAAAATCAGTGAAACTTTAGACAAACTCAACATGCAAGACGACTTTTTAACTGAAACTGTTATGCCACTGGACTTTCATGCAGAAAGCAATGGTGACCAAAACACACATTCAAAGAAGGTTACAGCAGAATTAGCCGCCATCCCAGGCTATCCCAATAGCAAAAACGATGAAAACTCAACACTAGTAGAAGTAAGAGTAACATCAACAAAAATAGAGGCAGAAACACCAGCATAACTGCCACCAGTGTCACTAAAAGCAGCAGTACCAGAAACAGCAGACACAGCACCGTCAGCAGCAGCACAATCAACAGAAGCAGTACAGACAACAGGAGCAGCAGCAGTTCCAACATCAGCAGTGGCAGAAAAGTACACAACCTCACATGGAGCAACAAGCAGACGGAAGAGAGTGCCTCCCTCCATCTGCAAGATTTTTTAGTCACAAGCATGATGAAAAAGAAACCTCCAAGATAAGTAACATTAAATCTCTAACAGTGCTTCACCAAAACATTCAGAGTATAAAAAGCGAAGTGCAACAGCTAGAAGTTGAGTTACAATCCTTAGACAGTCCAGTTATCTGCATCACAGAGCACTGGTGCAAAGTCAATGAAATTCAATACATAAATTTTCCCTCATATGTACTAGCTTGTTCTTATTGCAGAAACTCAATGAAAGGTGGAGGATCATGTATTTTTGTTAAGAGTGGTATTTCATTTAAAGTCAGGAATGATATTATCCTACTAAGTGTAGACAAGCATTTTGAAGTGTCAGCAGTAGAGATACCAGCTGTAGATATGCCCAAAAAACTAATTGTACTATGTGTATACCGTTCTCCCAGTGGTGATTTAGAAACATTCTTTTCAAAACTTATGCAAAGCCTAGAACAAGTGTCATCCCTGAAAAGTAATATACTCTTGTGTGGTGACTTAAACATTAACACAGCTAAGGCAGACGAAACCAGTAACACTTTTCTGAATATTCTGAATAGTTTTGGCATGTCCTCTTTAGTTAATTGTGCAACAAGAATAACCAAACACTCAACATCTACCATTGACCATGTAGCTACAGATATAGGTGGGGAAAACTGTGTCATAACTGTCAAAAATCTTGGACTGTCAGATCATTTATGCCAAATCATAAAAGTAAAAGCTTCTGTAGAAAAACCAGTAAACCTCCACATGTTTAAAAGAGTCTACTCAGACGCAGCAATACAAAAATTTTGCTTACAATTAAGACATGAAAGATGGGAAGAAGTATATTCAGAAAATAATGTGAATCAGAAATTCTCCAAATTCATGTCGGAGTTTAAGATAATATTCGAAGAAGCCTTCCCCAAAGCACTAAGTTCTACTGGAACATCCACCAAAAATAAGTGGATTACCACAGGAATTAGAAAATCTGCCCAAACTTTTAAATACCTAAACTCTATAAAAAACAACAACAGTGATCCAGATTTTCTTCATTACTACAGAAACTACAAAAAAATCTACAGGAAGGTGCTCAATGTTGCAAAAAAAAGGCCAATGATAGACTAATAAATCTAGCTAAAAATAAAAGTAAAGCTACATGGACCATAGTGAAACAAGAGACAGGAACAGCAACACAAAGGCAAATAAACACCCAAATCAGGAACAAAGAAAACCTAACAAGTACCCCAAAAGAACTAGCAAACTTTGTTAATTCTTACTTTAGTAGTATAGCTACAAAGTTACAGGAAAATTTTTCAAAATCTCATAATCCACGAACACGGGAATATACATCAAATTCAATGGTATTGCTACCCACTACTGAGGAAGAAGTATGTAATGTGGTAAGGAAATTAAAGAGCAAAAATTCAGCAGGTTTAGATGAAATTCCAATGTCTGTGCTGAAAAAATGCATAAATAGTATCAAAGCCCCCCTAACCAATATCATAAATGAATCTTTCAAAGCCGGTTGTTTCCCTGATTATCTGAAACATGCAAAAATTTTACCTTTACACAAAAAAGATGATGTAGAAAACATTGAGAACTACAGGCCAATTGCCCAAAATAATAGAGTCCATAATGAAGAACAGACTTATGAGCTATCTAAACAAATACAACCTTCTTTCAAATGACCAATTTGGTTTCAGACCAGGCAGAGATACAGAAATGGCAATAGCACATTTCACTAAAGTGGTTTTAGAAGCACTGGATGAAGGCAACTATGTATCTGGCATATTCCTTGACCTGTCAAAGGCCTTTGATACAGTTGACCACCAGAATCTATTACTTAAGTTAGAAGCACTAGGAGTAAGAGGGGTAATCAACAAATGGTTCCATTCATACCTAAAAAATAGAGTACAGTGGGTAGAGATCTCGCATGTCTCCAGTAGATCAAAGTTCATAGAAAAACACCTGTCAGATCCACAACATATTAATATTGGGGTCCTTGATTTATATAAATGACTTTCCACAATATATCCGACATGGAGAGAAGATATTGTTTGCCGATGACAGCAATATTATAATCACCAGTGAGACATCAGCACAAATGTTGGAAAATTGTAATGAATCACTGAAAGATGTCTACAAATGGTCTACAGAGAATAAAGTGACCTTAAATATTAAGAAAACAAATAGCATACGCTTTAGAATAAACAGAAAAAACAGTCCCCTAAAGTTAAAGCTACATAACACCTCTGTAGACGAAGTGCCCACCACAAAATTCCTAGGGTTGCATATTGACAGCCAGCTTAGGTGGAGTGAACATGCTAAAAAACTCAGAAAAAAGATATCTACAACGTGTTACGCACTTAGAGTTCTCTCCTCAGTATGCAGCGATGAATGTCTAAGAACTGTATATTTTAGCTATGTACATTCAGTCATAAGCTATGGGATAATTTTCTGGGGAAATAATGTACTCAACTTACAAACAGTTTTTAAAGTGCAGAAGAGAGCAGTGAGAATTATAACTAAAAGCAGTAAGTGGGCTCACTGCAGAGAACTATTCAAAATACTTGGTATTCTAACTGTTCCCTGTTTATTTATGTTCCACACTATAGTATATATAAAGAAAAATATAGTGAATTATAGTACAAACAGCATTTTACACAGCTATAGCACAAGAACAAGCCACTGCCTTCATCTAGATAGGAGAAACAAGCATAAGACCCAAAAAAGTTTCTTGTATCAGGGTATAAAATTGTATAACAAGCTGCCACAGGAAATCAAAGAAATTAACAGCATGTACTGTTTCAGAAAAACTCTTAAACTGTATTTTCAGGAACACTGTTTTTACACAGTAAGTGAATATTTAAATGTTTGAATGTAATTTAAGTGACATAATGACATTGTATTGTATATTCTGTAAATGTATAACAAGCTGCACAGGACATCAAAGAAATTAACAACATGTACTGTTACAGAAAACCCTTAAACTATATTTTCAGGAACACTGTTTCTAAACAATAAGTGAATATTTAATTGTTTGAATGTAATTTAAGTGATAAATGTCATTGTATTTGTATACTCTGTAAATGCATATAAAAGTGTCAATGTATCTGCAAAAATCACTGTATCCAAACTGACAACATCCATACATTGCAAAATGTCTACGGATGGCTAATCAAATAAATAAATAAAGAAGCTGATGAAGGTGCTTGTGTCTTAGGGGTGATGGGAGGAAGAGGAGACGTTGACCGGGTGATCTTAACACTGGCCGAATGGACGGCTGTAGTGCTAAAAGTCAGATCGCATGTCTGCATCGACACCTCCCTGGTAGTCCGAGGAGAGGCGAGGACAGTACTGTATTTCCCCACTGCGAGCAGCGTGGGCTTTCTACTAGCAAATAGCTTGTGAGCAGCCGAGGTGGACACTTTCTCTTTGACTCGAATTTCCTGTATACAGCATTGATCCTTGTAGATGGGACAATCGCAGGAGGACACTGCATGGTCACCCTGACAGTTCACATAATGAGGAGATGGAGGTGCACAGTCACCCTCATAGGCATCCCTGCCACAAGTGATGCATTTAGCCGCATTAGAACAAGACTGGCGGGTGTGATTAAAACTCTGAGACTGCTAGAAGTGCGTAGGTGTCGGGACATAGGGGCGAACAGAGATAACCTCATAGCCCTCTTTGATGCGCAACGGCAGCTGAGCACTATCAAAGGTCAAAAAACGTGTCCAGGTCGGTACAAGGTCATTGTCGACTTTTACATGACCCTACGGACAACTGTCACACCCTGCTCATCGTGGAAAAACTGAATCTCCTCGTCAGTCAATCTGTCGAGTAATCTAATATATACCACACCATGTGACGAATTTGAAGTGTGGTAAACCTCCACCCGAATAGGGAATGTGTACAAGAGTCTGGCCCGAAGGAGTTTTTGTGCTTGAAAAGCGCTCTCAGTTTCCAACAACAAGGTACCGTTATGCATCCTGGTACAAGACTTGACAGGTCTGGCTATGGCATCTATGCATTTCTGAATAACGAAAGGGTTGACAGATGAAAAATCTTTTTCCGTCCTCAGATCTAGAAAGTAGTAGGAACTTCGGGGCAGGTGGTAATACTTTTGCCACTGGTGGCTTGTCATGCTTCCGTTTTTGGGCAGAAGTCAAGAGAGAAGAAGAAGAAGAAGAAGAAGAAGAAGAAGAAGAAGAAGAAGAAGAAGAAGGAGGAGAGAAATCCATTGCGGATGAATCCCCCATGATTGCCAGTGTCTCCGATGGCGCACTCCTTCCTTGTGGGGACCCTCTCAGAGGGCGCTCCTACCTTAGGTGAATGTTTATACCTCAGGTCACACCTCCCGAGTAATCGACAGAGGAACCAATCGGCATGGTTGGAAGGCGTCAGCTCCAGCAATCACCCCTCCCCAGGCCTGGCCTTTACGAGCGGGTACATGCGTGCCTTACTTTTCTACCCAGGGCGGGGAATTACGAGTTACCCCATCACCGGCTATGTGTGCGAATGCATGGGTCTGGCCTTCAGGCACGCACAGGGAGGGAAGAAGAATAGGGAGAGAGGGAGAGAAAGGACAGACTGTCTCAAATGCCTAGGCAGAGACCATAGGGTGGGCAAGAAGGCAATGAGAAGGCAAGGAGAAGAGGGCAAGGTAAAAAGTAAGGAAGACAGTAAGAGAGGGAGAAGAAGAAAAAAAGGAAACAAACAAAGGAAGGAAGAAACCACAAGAAGCGAAAAACCACAATGACCACAAATGTAAGTCATTAAACCATCCGTCTCCGGACGCAGGTGCAAACTACCCGCTTGAGGGGGAGGGACTCCTTTTAATCACCTCTTACGAGAGGCAGGTATACCTCGGGCCTATTCTTACCCCCGGACCCGCAGGGGGAAAAGATTACTTTGTGAATGTTATAAAACCAGAGACTGTTCTGTCTGATAACGGAGCACAATTTGCATCTAGTGTGTGGGGGAAGTTTATGCAAAGATCTGGGATAAAGCATATAAGGATTTCAGTGTATCACCCTGCGGTTCACCTGGCTGAGAGGTATATAACGGAGCTGGGTAGGCAATGTAGGACATATTGCAGTAAAAAGCATAGTACTTGTGCAGAATTTATAACTGTCTTTGAGGATCTTATGAACACAGTGGAGAGTTGTGCAACAGGATTCTCACCCTATTATCTCATGAAAAATATCAAGCCAATCTAATAGCAGAACACACAGATTTTCCTCCATCTCAAGGCTTGACAAGTCATGAGAAGATGCAGATGGCCAGATAGCACATGTTAAAGAAAGGATATGAGAGACAGAGGAGGCATGGAGAAAGATATAAGACAACAAATTTCAAGGAGGGTGATAAGGTGCTAGTGAGGTACAAGAAAAATCCAGTGACGTTGATGGCGAAATCAAAAAGTTATTTGAATTATACCATGGACCCTTTGAGATAATGGGTTGTCCACACCCTAATGCATATAGGTTAGTATATCCAGTGTCCAAAAAGCCATTAGGACTGAGAAATGTAATGGAGTTGAAAAAATATGTAGTGAAAGAATAAAGGGTAAGGAAGTGAGATTCCCATGTATACTTTTGTCTAGTTAAAAAAATTATTGGGGGCTATGTATATATGTATTTATAATTAGAGTATTGTAGTAGAGGGGTTTTGTGGGCGCACAACAGCAAGGTCTTCAGCGCCCGTTCAGTATCCTAGTGAGACGGGTGACAAGAAAAAAAGTTCAGAACATTACATGAAACGGAACATAAAACACGGGGAACAATCATTGGAAAATATGTGCTCACCCACACCGAAGCGTGGGATGAAGCAGGGCGTCAGCAGTAAAACATGGACAACACAGGAAGAAATTGAGAGAGGGAGCTAAAACAATGTAGCAGATGGAAGTGGCTGGCTGACCGCAAGGAAAAAAAGGGAGGAGTCAGCCACTCTGCAATACACTAAAACCTCCAGCCTAAAAGTTTAGGCCAGAGTCCAGACACATCACAAAACTTAAAAACCCTAGACACACACGTCTCATCGTTTGCTAAAACACAAGGCAGATCCCCATCAACTTGTGCTTCTGCCCTTGCATCACGATATAAAATGCAGTCCGTTAAAATGTGCCGGACAGAGATGTGCACACCACAGGCAGCACAAAACGGAGGAGCCTCCCGCCGTAATAAATAGCTATGCGTCAGAGGACAGTGCCCGATCCGAAGACGTGTGAGGGCCACCTCTTCCCGCCTGAGCAACCAGCAGGAGGAACGCCACGGCCGAGTGGTTGACTTTACCGACCGCAGTTTATTGGCCGTCACCGCCAGCCATTCGTCCTCCCACAACTCCATGCACTGCCTGTGGAGTGCAGCGATGACTGACTGCAAGGGGATAGGACACTGGACCACATCCTGCTCTCTGCAGGCCTCCTTGGCTGCCCGATCAGCCTGTTCATTGCCCCATATGCCGACATGACCAGGCACCCAGCAGAAGGATACCTCTTTACCCCGCCGTTGGAGCAAGTACAGTTGGTCATGTATCAACTGGACCATCTCCTCAGTCGGGTATAGGTTCTGCAGCGATTGTAAGGCACTAAGAGAATCGGAGCAAAGAAGAAATCGATCGCCCCGAACACGATTCATCTGCTCCAGTGCCGTTAGGATCGCGTGGAGCTCCGCTGCGAAAACGGTATATTCAGCACGGAGGCGAATCCGGGTAACATGATCAGGGAACACCACAGAACAGCCAAGGGAAGTCTCCTGTTTGGAGCCATCAGTGTAAACGACAATGAAACCGTGATGCACATCTAAAATGTTAAAAAACAGTGACTGGAATGTAAAATCTGGCGTGCCATCCTTCTTAAAACGAGTCAAATCTAAAATAAGTTTGGGTCTTCGGAGGAGCCAAGGTGGAGATCTGCTCTAACCGCGACGTAAAACACGAAGACCAGCCATAGACATTGCAGTGAGGCAATCCTGTGCGCGAATCCCATAAGGCTGCGTCGCACGTTGCCGGTTATGAAATAACCGTGCCAGAGGAGGCTGAGCAACGGTATGGTATGCAGGGGTGTATGGTGTGGACAAAGTTTTATACGCCTGGCGGACCGTAAGTAGCTGTCGCCGCATATGAAGTGGCGGTTCACCAGCCTCTGCACAGAGGCTTGGTATGCGGCTAGTTCGG
Organism: Schistocerca nitens; assembly: GCF_023898315.1. NCBI lineage: Eukaryota > Metazoa > Arthropoda > Insecta > Orthoptera > Acrididae > Schistocerca > Schistocerca nitens. The sequence continues at coordinate 35,173,942 of NC_064617.1, forward strand.
AATGCCCCAGTGGCCAACCGAAGCCCTTCATGGTGCACAACGTCCAACATCTTTAAGTACGAAGGCCTCGCGGACCCATACACCGTGCACCCATAATCGAGCCGAGATCGCACAAACGCCCTGTAAAACTGAAGCAGACAAGTCCTGTCAGCTCCCCATGTACTGTGGCTAAGACATTTTAAAATACTTAAAGCCTGAAGCGACCGCCGTTTCAGGTCTTTAAGATGAGGTAACCACGTGAGCCTCGAGTCAAAAATGAGCCCCAGAAATCTCACCGTGTCTTTAAAAGACAGAATAGTGTCCCTCAAGCGCAACTCAGGAAAGGTGAAAATCGAACGAGAACGGTTAAAAAGAACACATACAGACTTCTCGGTGGAAAACTTAAATCCACTCTTCAGCGCCCAGTCATCCAAACGCCTAATCGTAAGTTGCAACTGACGAGTTGTCGTTGCAAGGCTTGAAGAAGAGCAGAACAAAGAGAAATCATCCACAAACAAAGAACACTGGACAGGACTTTTCACTATGGACGTAATGCTATTAATAGCGATGGCAAAGAGAGTCACACTTAAAACGCTACCCTGAGGGACACCATTCTCCTGCTCAAAGCGATCAGACAGGACGTCACCAATTCGGTATCTAAAAGATCGTGGCGAGAGGAAAGACTGAATAAAAAGAGGAAGACAACCACGAAAACACCATTCGTGAAGCTGCTCCAGGATGAGACGCCTCCAAGTGGTATCGTAGGCCTTCTCGATGTCGAAAAATACACCTATAAGGTGATGACGGCGTAGGAAAGCTTGTTGTATAGCCGCCTCCAGGAGGGCAAGGTTATCGAAGGTGGAACGAAACCTCCTGAACCCACACTGAAAGCGACTAAGGAGTTGCCGGGATTCTAACATCCAGACAAGGCGGCGGTTGACCATCCGCTCCAAGGTCTTCCCTATGCAACTAGTGAGGGCAATACTACGGTAGCTACTTGGGCTCGTGCGGTCTTTCCCAGATTTTAAAAAAGGGATTAAAACTGCCTCACGCCACGCGTCAGGAAAGTGACCCGACGCCCAAATGGCATTAAAAAGTGCGAGGAGGATTTCTTTGTTGCGCATTGTGAGGTGCCATAGCATACTGTAATGGATCCTGTCGTGACCAGGGGAAGTGTCACGAGCTCCAGACAATGCAGAATCCAGTTCCCACACAGAAAAAGGGCAGTTGTAAACTGCATGAGAGGTGGGCTGGAAGTTCAGACTACACCTCTCAGCAACAGCTCTATGGCGCCGGAAACCTGGATCCTGACTGGTTGTGGCAGTAACTGTCGCAAAATATGCTGCCATAGTCTGGGCAATGTCTCGCGGATCTGTGTGGAGAGTGCCGTTATTCATTACAGCAGCTATGGGGCACCTCCCTCCTCTGCCAGAAATTCTCCTAATGGTCTCCCACACAATGGAACTTTTGGTGGAACGAGTAATGGTGTTCAGGAACTTTTGCCACGACCTCTTCTTGCTCTCAAGAATAATGCGGCGACATCTCGCCCTCGCCACCCGAAAGGCTGCAAGATTCTCAGCAGTCGGCCGACACTTGAACCGCCGCAGGGCCGCACGCCTGGTCCTGATTGCAGAGCGGCATTCGTCACTCCACCAAGGCACAGGTGGCCTTTTCCGGTGGCCTGTAGACTGTGGAATGGATGCTGCAGCGGCGTGGTGGACCGTTTTGGTAATATGATCCACCCACACCTCAACATTCGCACAGTGTTCGAATTTGGCCAACTGGCTATAAAGTGTCCAGTCAGCTCCACTGAGCACCCATCGTGGTGGTCTCCTTTCGGGGCCCACGCCATCTGGCAGGTGAATCCAGATTGGGAAATGATCACTGCCGTGCAAGTCAGCGACCACTTCCCAGTGAGCACTAGCGGCAAGAGCTGGACAGCAAAACGAGAGATCTATGGCAGAGAACGACCCAGTCGCCGTGCAGAAATGAGTACTCTGTCCTCCATTGAGCAAGTAGGCACAGGATGACAGGAGAAGCCTCTCAATTGCTCTACCCCTGGGGCAGGTAATTGCAGAGCCCCAAAGCACATTGTGGGCATTAAAATCACCACAAATAATGAATGGCTGGGGGAGCTGTGTAAGAAGGTCGGTGAGGGCCGCTTCATCAAGAGCATCATGTGGGGGCAAGTAAAGTGAGCATACAGTCAATGGATGACGCACGTGCACGGACACAGCGACGGCCTGTAGAGTCGTCGTAAGTGAGAGAGGCGAGGAATGGTAGTCCGTCCTGACGAAAATACCTACGCCTCCTCTAGCTCTCTCTCCACTCAGGTCGTCCTTTTTATGGAGTGTATAGCCTCGTATCTCAGGGGAGTATGATGGATGGAAATACGTCTCCTGGAGACACAGACACAGTGGTCTACCCTGAGAAAGTAGACGAAGTTCCTCCACATGCGTCCTGAACCCTTGCAAGTTCCACTGGAGTATGGGAGCCATCTATGTTGGGGGTAGCACCTTCATCCTGTCTCTCCGACGGGGTGGGGAGACCGCAGCAGGTGGAGGGGCAGGCGTGGGACGAGATGATTGCCCCACACATACATCGTACTCCATCAACTCTGGGGAAGAGTCAGATGAAGCCTCGCGTAAAACAACATCCGCATGGTCGAATGGTTTACCACGGGATTTGACCCGCTGTTGCTGCTGCGCAGTAGCTTTCTGTGGCTTGGTGGACTTTGGGGGAGCGGATGTGGGAGTGGTAATTGGCGCACTGGGCTTGGGGACAACCTCAGCTGTTGGAGGCGCGAGGGGCTGGACCAAGTCCGCCACTGTACCTTTGTCTGCCGTGCGAGGAGGGGCTACTGGCTCTGGAACACTGGCTGCGTTGCAAGTGCACTGACAGCTACAGGTGTTAGTGCCAACACTCACCACCTCAGTCTGCGTTGAGGCATCGACTTTTGGAGTAGGCTTCTGTACCAGGGATGCAAAAGATGTAGCAAATGTGGGAGGTTGCATCGACTTATAAATCTTCTTGGCCTCACCATAGGGGATACGCTTGGTTGTTTTTATTTCCTGGACCTCGCGTTCCTCTAAAAATATGCGGCAGTCCCTACTCCAAACAGGGTGGTTCCCAGAGCAATTAATACATTTAGCCGGAGACGAGCAACCAACTCCTTCATGAGCAGCCTGACCACAGTTTCCACAAGTCGCTTCGCCTTTACAGCCTAAGGTGGTATGCCCAAAACGCTGGCATTTGAAACAGCGCATTGGGGCCGGGAAATAAGGCCGCACACTAAGGCGAAGGAAGCCAGCTTTAACATGTTCGGGAAGTTTTGTGCTACTGAAGGTCAGAATAAAGGAGTCGGATTTGACAAGAGTGCCATCAACCCTCTTCATGATGTGTTGGACATCAACGATACCTTCCGGAGCCCACTCACGTTGCAGTTCTTCCTTGGGAATATCAGCTAGATCCCGGCATGTCACAACACCTTTGCTATAGTTCAAGGTGCTGTGCAGTTCAGTGTCTATGGCATACTCTCCAAGGCATTTAGCAGATTGGAGGTTAGTTGCTTGCTGAGAAGTGGAAGTTTCCACTAGCAAGGTCCCATTACGTAAGCGCTTCACCGATTTTAAGGAGCCACAGATTCCCTCCAATCCCTTTTGAATATAGAAGGGCGAAACCTTCTCGAAACTACCCTCCTTCCGTTTCACAATGAGAAACACATTCGGATTACCAGAATGCATTCTGTTACCTAAGACTGGACTTTTCAAAGAGGCGCCGGAGTCAGGGGGACTGACTGCACGGGCCCTCTTAAGAGACTGGGTGTTAGAACCTTCCAGCGGCCCACCCTTTCCGCTGGGAGGAAGAAAAGAGGATTTCGAAGGATCCATCTCGGTCCCACGAGCAGCTAGGGAACTAGAAGTCCACCTAGACAGAGCCCCGCGTGCCTAGGTAAGCCTTATACAACTGAGGTGCGGCAGGTTCCCCAGAGGTTGCCCGCTATCGACTGTTCCTCAACAGCCATGCATCTCATCGGCGCGCAGCACACCTTGAGATTGAGGGTTTTTTTATAGAGGTTAATTCCATCCTCGCGATCCGGGCGGTCAAGCCAAGATCCCCATTCCCTGAGACACACAACGTTCCACCGCCGCGCCGCACGGTGGTCATTGAAGTATGCCCAGAGGTTACGGTGACAGGGGACTGGCGGCGCTTACCAGTCCCCAGCTCAGGAACCCCGGGGTCGCCAAGCCCGTACCCAGCAAATGAATGCTGAGCCCCTGGGGGCAATTAGAGTATTATTTGTGTTACTGTGTATGTTGCGATGCCATTGTTGGTGGTCAACAACCTTCATTATACTGTATGTATTTGCAACAAGGGAATCTATTGTCCAATGGATTTGCACTACTGGTGTGGATGTGATGGAAGCCTTTTTGAAACGGTCATACAGGAACTGAAACCTACTGTATATATAGTCACTATTTCTGTATAAATGTGTGGAGGGTATAGGAGGGAGGAAATCTGCAAATAGTTTGTTTAAAGATAGTTGAGATATTATTAAAATTTCTAATGTATCTGTGGCATCTGGATTTGATACTGTTGTGTGGGAGTAGGACTGTTGCTGAGACAGTCATGTAGGGCACTCACTAAATATGCAAATTGTAGAGGCATATGGGAAATAATTAACTTGCTTATTATAAGATGTTCATGAGGAAAGTGAAGGAAAGAACAATAATGGCTAAGTGGATGCTTGTATAAGTTCTATGATCTTAGTGAGTTTGTTTGCCATTTGTGATTGAATCTAGTTAGCCATGGAAATGGCAGAAAAGAATGGGTTTCAAGATATTGCCAAATATTATGTGAAAATTGATATATGAGAATTCATGAAAAAAAAAAAAATTGAGCTTATTCATGTACAGTGATGTAGCTGTATGGGTACTTAAAAAATATAAGAATTTGCATCTGGGAATAAACTCTCTTGGTGCGGGGGGTAGAAATGTTGGAGCTGCTGTTTTGGGAACATTTGAAGGGTGAAATAGAATATATTTAAGAATGCCATGTTTGTGTTTGATTTGTGTGCATGTCTGTCATTTGTATAAACCTCAATAAGAGCTGATCAGTGAACACAGGATATTCCAGGCAGCCTGCCTCCTGGGAAATGTGGGTTTGCATGTCTAGGCAAGATTTATGAGGATTTGATTAAATTTTGATAGGATGGCTTGGCTAACAGAGGAAGCACAGTACTGCTGGGTGACGAGTTTGTAAAGCCTGCATTCCAAAGCATAAACCAGTGAACACAAGGATCTGGATACAACAACCTCATGCAACTTACAGAAACAACTGTGTAAAAAGACGAAGTGTTAATGTGCAGCAAGTATGCAACTTACATTATAGATTAACATGGTCATTTATATAACATAAATTTCTTTGCATTTTGCCTTCGACTCAATAGGAGACTATCTAATTGTATAATTGAATTGGATGCATTGTTGGATAATGTGTGTATGTTTTCTCATCACAGTACTTACACTAATTAACTCATCACTATAACACTGTTCTATATGATTTGGTGGCATTATAGTTATTATTAAAATGTTTAAAATATAAAGTAATATGAGTTTGCTCAGTTTGGTGCAAATTCATGTTGCCATTACTAAGGTAATGTCCCCATGAAGTGGGGGTATGTAAGGTAACAGGGGATAATGTGGAGCTCTTTCAAGTAGTTCATAATTTAAATTTAAAGCACAGCTGCAGAGATAATATGCTGGGCATAATAGACCGGAAAATACTTGTTTTGTGTTTTGATGGGCATTGTATTTCCGTTGCATAGTGTTTTAGTTGTCTATTAATTGAAACAAATTATAAAAGTGTGGTGATAAATCTAAATTAATTATATAATTTTACATATTTAAGAATTTAAATATTATAAAATATTGTAATCGAATTGTGGCCATGTTTAGGGATTATTTTGACTAATGTGGTGTCATGTGACCAGACTCTGGACAGTGGATATGAGCGGGAAAATTGGGTCTTTCTGTTCCCAACTTGCCACATCAATGGACAACGAACAAATTGCCACGAGTGTAAGTGTGGAGGCCATGGTATGTGAAGGAACAATGTGAAACTGTGTAGGTGTGGGACAAACAGTGTATGAATTGCATCAATTATTATTTGTAAAAATCGGATTCATTTGTGAACTTAAAAACGAATGGCAAAGAATTAAAGTTTTTCTTTTAAATAACTACGTTACAATCTGAACATGTATAGTTCAGTTCATTGCTGTTCAAAAGCTAGCCAATATATGACTCAATAATAGGGGCACAAATGCAACTGTTCACTATCAACCCCCTTTGCAGATAAGCCACATGAAAAATAGGTAGTGAACAAGCCGAGTACATTTGCAAACCAACACATTTCATCCATTACCCTATGTGAATTACTTCTGAAAGGAGCTGGAGAAACCTCCTCTCACACTACTATAATTTTGTTGGTATAGTTACTACAAAGCCACAATCATTGCATTCCAACCATTAACCTATGAGAAATATTTCTGGAAAAAGTTCCAGAAAGCTCCTCCCACTGTACTACCATTTTGTTGGTATGGTTCTAACAAAGCCAGAATCTTCGTATTTCTTCCGTTACCCTATGTGCATTATTTCTGAAAGGACTGCAGAACACTCCTCTCACACTACTATCACTATGTTGGTAAAGTTACAACAAAGCCCGAATAATTGCATTCTATCCCTAACCTTATGAGCATTATTTCTGAAAGAAGCTGCAGAAAGCTCCTTTGACACTACTATCACTTTGTTGGTATAGTTGCTACAAAGTGAGAATCTTTGCATTTCATACATTACCTTATGCGAATTTTCTTATGAAAGGAGCTGCTGATAGAACTTTACCAACAAACTGATCGTAGTGTGAGAGGAGCTAACTAAGCCTGAATTATCACATTTCATCCATCACCCAAAGTAAACTATTTCTGAAAGGAACTGCAAAAAACTCTTCTCACACTACTATAACTTTGTTGGTATAGTTACTACAAAGCCAAAATCATTGCATTCCATCCAGTACGCTATGAGAATTATTTCTGAAAGAAGCTGCAGAGAGTTCCTCCCACAGTTCTGTCACATTGTAGTAAACCATACTATCAAGCCCAGAATCATCGAATATCATTAATAAACCTATGCCAATAATTTCTGAAGGAGCTGCTGCTAGCTCCTCTCACACTACTTCACTTAATTGGTATAGTTAAAACAGAGGCAGAAATATCACATTTCATACTTCACCCTATGTAAATCATTTCTGAAAGGAACTGAAGAAAGCTCTTCTCAAACTACCATCACTTTGTTGGTATAGTTACTACAAAGCCAAAATCATCGCATTTCATCCATTACCCTACGTGAATTATTTCTGAGAGAAGCTGCAGAAAGCTCCACCCGAATTTGCATCTCTTTGTTGGTATGGTTACAACAAACCCAGAATCATCACATTTCATCCATTACCATATGTGCAGTATTTCTGAGAGAAGCTGCAGAAAAGGTCCTCCTTGTTTGCTTCTCTTTGTTGGAATGGTTACTACATAGACATAATCATCGCATTTCATCCATTACCCTATTTGAAGTATTTCTGAGAGAAGCTGTAGAAAGCTCCTGCCTCAATTGCGTCCCTCTCGTGGTATGGTTACTACAAAGCTGGAATCAAAGCATATCATCCATTACCCTATGTGAAGTATTTCTGTGAACAGCTGCAGAAAGCTCAGTCCTCATTTGCGTCTCTTTGTTGGTATGGTTACTACAAAGGCAGAATCATCACATTTCATCCATTACCCTATGTGAAGTATTTCTGAGAGAGGTTGCAGAATGCTCCTCCCTCATTTGCATCTCTTTGTTGGTATAGTTACTACAAAGCCAGAATCATCGCATTTCACCCATTACCCCATGTGAAGTACTTCAGAGAGAAGTTGCAGAAAGCTCCTCCCTCATTTGCTACTCTTTGTTGGAATGTTTACTACACAAACAGATTCATCGCATTTCATCCTTTACCCTATGTGAAGTATTTCTGAGGGAAGCTGCATAAAGCTCCTCCTTCATTTGCTTCTCTTTGTTCGAATGGTTACTACACAGTCATAATCATCGCATTTCATTCATTACCCTATGTGAAGTATTTCTGAGAGAAGCTGCAGAAAGCTCCACCCTCATTTCCATCTCTTTGTTGGTATGGCTACTACAAGCCCAGATGTTTGGTTGGTTGGTTTAAAGATTAAAGGGAGCAAACTGCAAAGGTCATCGGTCCCTTGTTTCATAAAAACACAGAGCACATTGAAACTATCCACTAGTCAGGCGAAGCACTAAAATAAAAAATCCGGGGGAAGAAAAGCCCCATGGTCAATGGTATGACAACACGGAAAACGGAGCACAGCAACAAAAACAACATAGAGAACAAAGGCAGAAGGAATTAAAACTGCACTGCAGAGGACTGTGGCTGGCGGATCACGAAAATAATAGGATGAGCCAGCCACTCTCCAACACGTTAAAACCTCCAGCCTAAAAGATGAGGGTGGAGTCGAATTACAACACAAAACTAAGTAAAACATACAACACAAAAGAGGGTGACGCAATAAAATTAGATGGACCTATGAAAGCCACTTGCTCGAATAAAACTTACAACACGATCTGCCATAGAGGCATTTTTACCTAAAAGAGAGGATAAATCACCCAGGAGATTAAAAGTTCGCCTGAGGGCGGTTAAAAGAGGGCATTGCAACAATATATGGGCCACCGTCATGGTTTCACCACAGCGACAATGAGGGGGGTCCTCTCGACGCAGCAGATGACCATGCGTCATCCAAGAGTGACCAATGCAGAGCCTACAGAGAATAACAGAATCCCTGCGAGAGGCCCGCATGGAGGAACCCACACGCCGCAACTTGTTGGGGGCAGACAGAGTGCGCCATTCGTCTGCCCACATCCCAAAGACCCGACGGCGTAACACCGATCGGAGATCAGTTGCCGGGAGGCCGATCTCCAACGGCAGTTTGCAGGTGGCTTCTTTAGCTAACTTGTCGGCGTGTTCGTTTCCCGCTATCCCAACGTGTCTCGGGGTCCATATGAACACCACCGAACGTCCACACTGTTCAAGAGTATGAACGGACTCCTGGATGGCAACAACAATGGGATGGCGTGAGTAGCACTGGTCAAGAGCCTGTAGACTACTGAGAGAGTCACTGCAAATGACAAAAGATGTGGTGTCACCGCTAGACACCACACTTGCTAGGTGGTAACTTAAATCGGCCGCGGTCCTGTAGTACATGTCGGACCCGCGTGTCGCCACTGTGTAATCGCAAACCTAGCGCCACCACATGGCAGGTCACAAGACACGGACTAGACCTCGCCCCAGTTGTACGGACGACATAGCTTGCGACCAGACGTACGAAGCTTTCCTCTCATTTGCCGAGAGACAGATAGAATAGCCTTCAGCTTAGTCCATAGCTACTACCTAGCAAGGCGCCATTTGTATCAGTGCTTATAGCTTACTACTATTCAAGAGATGTATTCCAACAAGAGAATAAAAGTTAAGTAACATCTACGTACTTTTCTTCTTATTCATTAATAAGTCTCATGTTCCAGAACTTCAAGCCCGTCTGCGTTAGTTTAGCGTGCACCTAGCTACCTCATTGTGTCTATGCTGTATAAAATAGACACAACAAAAGACTCGCCAGTGCTGGTACGAATACGCTCAACGGCACGAAAAATGGCTGTTAGCTCTGCGGCGTAAACACTGCAGCCTTCCGGCAAGGAGCGCTGGTCTACATAGTCCGCATGAGCGTAAGCGTACCCCACACGGCCATCATCCATCGAGCCATCTGTATAGATAGCCTCCGAGTCTCGGGATGCGTCGAGGAGAGCAAGAAATTGACGGCGCAAGACTGCAGGAGGAACTGAATCCTTTTGCCATCGTGAGTGGTCCAGCCAAAGTTGCGGCCGAGGAATACACCAAGGTGGTGTATGTGGGTGGACCTGAAAAGCAGATGGAAGAGGCAAGGACTCGAGATCACTAAGGAGTGACCTAACACGGATCCCAATTGTATGGCCTGACCGCGGCCGCCGGTGTGGGATATGGACTGCTGCATTAGCGAAAAGGAGACGGTAGTTAGGGTGATGGGGCGAACATCGGACGTGAGCAGCATAGAGGGCTAACAGTTGTTGACGCCGAACGCGAAGCGGAGGAACGCCTGCCTCAGCAAGAAGGCTATTAACAGGACTGGTGCGGAATGCTCCTGTCGCCTGTCGAACCCCACAGTGGTGAACGGGGTCCAGCAGTTGCAACGCTGAGGGCGACGCTGAGCCATACGCCACACTCCCATAATCCAGTCGAGACAGCGCAAGGGCTTTGTAGAGCTGCAGCAGCGTGTTACTATCGGCACCCCAAGTTGTGTTGCTCAGGCAGCGGAGGGCATTCAGATGCTGCCAGCACTGACGCTTGAGCTGACGAATATGTGGAAGCCAAGTAAGCCAGGCATCGAACAGCAATCCCAGAAAACGGTAAGTGTCAACAACCCTGAGCATGGCATCCTGAAGATAGAGGTAAGGGTGGGGATGGGCAGTTCGACGCCGACGAAAGTGCATAACACAAGTCTTCGCAGGAGAAAATTGAAACCCATGGGCTCGGGCCCACGCCTGCGCCTTGCGTATGGCTCCCTGCAACCGAAGTTCTGCAACAGCAATGGTGGAGGAGCTGAAAAAGATGCAGAAATCGTCAGCATATAACGCGGGCGAGACAGACGACCCTACTGCTGCTGCAAGGCCATTAATGGCCACAAGAAAAAGGGGCACGCTCAATACAGAGCCCTATGGAACGCCGTTCTCCTGGATATGAAGTGAACTATGGGATGTGCCAATTAAAACGCGGAATGTCTGAACAGATAAAAAATTCTGAATAAAAATCGGGAGAGAGCCCCGGAGACCCCACCCGGGCAACGTGGCGGGAATATGGTGCCGCAACGTCGTGTCATATGCTCTGGAGAGATCGAAAAAGACGGAGACGAGGTGTTGGCGCCTGGAAAAAGCAGTGCGGATTGCAGACTCAAGGAAGACCAAAGTATCGGCGGTGGAACGGCCCTGACGAAAGACACTCTGGCACGGAGCCAGAAGACCCCGAGACTCGAGCAGCCAACACAGCCGTTGACTCACCATACGTTCCAGTAGCTTGCACAGAGTGTTTGTCAAGCTGATGGGCCGATAGCTATCCACATTAAGTGGGTCCTTACCAGGCTTCAGCACTGGAACGATGGTACTCTCTCGCCACTGTGACGGAAAGACACCATCGCCCCACAGGCGGTTGAAGATGGCAAGAACACACCGCTGACAGTCCGGGGACAGGTGTTTGAGCATCCGATTGTGGATGCCATCTGGCCCAGAGGCTGTATCGGGGCACTGTGCCAGGGCGCTTTGGAGTTCCCACAAACTAAATGGGGCGTTATACGCCTCAGGGTGGCGAGAAGCAAAAGAAAGCCGTTTGCATTCCTCCCGGCGTTGTAGCGCGCGAAACGCGGGCGGATAATTCCCCGACGCAGAGGCTCGAACATAGTGCTGTGCGAAATACTCGGCGATTGCATCGGCATCGGTGGATAGCGCCCCGTTGATGGTAAGCCCTGGGACACCTGTAGAGAGCTGCAATCCAAAAATGCGCCGAATCTTCATCCACACCTGGGAGGGTGAAGTACGGGAACCAATGGTGGAAACGTACCTCTCCCAGCACTCCTGTTTCAGCCTCTTGATGAGCCGCCGTGCCTGAGCACGGAGACGTTTGAAGAAAATGAGGTTCTCCAAAGACGGGTGCCGCTTATGTCACTGAAGAGCCCACCGACGTTCTTTAATGGCTTCAGCGACCTCCGGAGACCACCAAGGCACTGACTTTCGCCAGGGGCACCCTAACGAACGAGGAATGGTACGTTCCGCAGCGGAAACAATCGCTGCAGTCAGTGTCTCAACCGCCACATCGATGGTACCGTGGGGGAGAGATTCAACAGTGGCAGCAGAGGAGAACGTTTCTCAGTTTGCCTTGCTAAATGCCCATCTAGGCAGGCGTTCAAGGGAACGACGCTGGGGTAGTGAAAGGAAGATGGGAAAATGGTCACTACCACACAAGTCGTCATGGACTCTCCAGTGGATCGATGGTACAAGCCCTGGGCTGCACAACGACAGATCTATGGCCGAGAACGTGCCATGCGCCACACTGAAATGCGTGGCAGCGCCAGTGTTTAAGAGGCAGAAGTCGAGTTGGGAGATGAGATTCTCGACATCTCTGACTCGGCCAGTAATCTCCGATCCACCCCACAGGGGATTGTGGTTGTTAAAATCCCCAAGGAGAAAAAAAGGCGTGGGAAGTTGGGTGACAAGTGCAGCCAATTCGGTCAGGGAGACTGTACCACCTGGAGGGAGATAGACACTGCAGACGGTTATGGCCTGGGTAGTCCTTACGCGGACAGCCACAGCTTCCAATGATGTTTGAAGGGGTACAGGAGCACTATATAAAGAGGTAAGGACATACACGCTGGCTCCACCTGACACACTATTGTATGTGCTACGGTTGCAGTAATAACCCCTGTATCCACGGAGGACAGGGGTCCGCATTGCCGGGAACCAGGTTTCCTGGAGGGCAATGCATAAAGCAGGTGTCATGCTTAGAAGCTGACGTAGCTCAGGTAGATGGCTAAAATAACCGCCACAATTCCACTGGAGGATTGTACAAATCGTGTCCTGTAGGGCATTCAGGCACTGAAAACGCAAATTACTTCGCAGGTTCACATGTTGCCACCGACTGAGTGACAGACGTCGCTACGGCCATCGTTTCTGAGGAGACGGCGAGATCCAGGTCATCAGGGGACGCAAAGAGCTCGACCTCATCCTGAGAGGCTGAGCTGACAGGAAGCGGTGGTGCGGGAACCACTGGGTCCTTATCCTTCTTGGAGAGCTTCCTCTTCTCTCTCTTGTCTTTGGGAGGAGGGTTGGCATGCTGGGAGGGCTTTCCTGACGCATTATCAGGAACAGAGGAAGAGCGTGAAGCCCTTCGACCAGCTGCTGGTGGCTTCTTCAGCCACTGGCTAGTGTCTTGTGAGACACTGGGGAAGTCCTTGGAAGGGACTCCCCCAAGGGATCCCTTCCGAACAAGTGAGGCCGGAGGAGGCTGTTGCGTCTCCGGCTGGGCAGCCAGAGAGGGCTGTCACTTCCCCGGCTGAGGAGCCGGAGAGGGCTGTCGCCGCTCCGGCTGAGAGGTGGGGACTGACGTCCCCGGTTGCTTGGGGCGCACTGCTCCCAAACTGGGTGTTTTGGGAGTAGTGGAAGAGAGAGTGGCCTGTCCCAGTGGTGGGGCAGACGTTACTTGATTTCTCTGTGGGCCAACAGAAAAGGGAGTCTTTGCAGGAGCCGGTGGCGGCAGCGTAACTCCTCAACATAGGTGTGGGGTTGAGTCGTTCTATCTTCTTCTTTGCCTCTTGGTAAGTTAAACGGTCCAAGGTCTTAATTTATTGTATCTTCCGCTCTCGTTGATAGACTGCACAGTCTGGTGAGCAGGGAGAATGATGCTCCCACTGTTAACGCAGGTGGGAGGCAGAGCACATGGAGCATTAGGATGCGAAGGTCGTCCACAATCACGACATGTAGGCCTGGCAGTGCACCTGGAGGACATGTGTCCGAATTTCCAGCACTGGAAGCATCGCATAGGGGGCGGGACATAGGGCTTGACATCGCACCGGTAGATCATGAACTTGACTTTCTCAGGGAAGCAGTCGCCCTCAAAGTCCAGGATGAAGGCACCGGTTGCGACCCTATTATCCTTCGGCCCCCTAAAGACACGACGGACAAAGTGTACACCTCGTCGTGCCAGGTTCTCACGTAGCTCGTCATCAGACTGTAGCAGAAGATCTTTATGAAAAATAATCCCCTGGACCAAATTTAATGACTTACGGTGAGTGACGGTAATGGGGATGTCCCGAGTTTCTCACAGGCGAGTAATGCCCGTGACTGTGCAGATGAAGCCGCTTGTATCAGAATGGCCCCGCTCCTCATTTTGGAAAGAGACGCCACTTCCCCAAACTTATCCTCGAGATTGTCCTCAAAGAAAAGAGGCTTAGTCCCCAAAAACGAATCCCCATCAGTTCTGCTGCATACAAAGTATCGCGGCAAATACGGCTCCTAACTGTCTGCAGCCCTACGTTCCTCCCATGGTGTGGCTAGGGAAGGGAAAGATTTCGCGTTATATGTCACAGCGTTAAATTCCACCTTACCATACTTAGAGACACTGGCGGTGGGGCGACCACCAGATTGAGATTTCACCCACTTCATTGCGGGGCATCCGCCCCGATTCCACCCACTCCGACCAGGAGCTATCCCCATGGGCGTCACCCAGCCACAGCAAAGGCCACCTGGCAGGATGGCTGTTGCCGTGAGTGTCGATGCCCCAGAGAGACGGGCATCTACTCCTTGGCTTACTTGGAGAGGTGTCAGCTCAGGCATCGGCAGTACGATCCATGTGTTGTCAGGGGGCTACAACCTAGAGGGTACATGACGACCCCACCACCACGGGCTGGCTACCGAGCTGGATTTTTGGTGCCATGGGTAGTCTATAGTGATCGTGGGTGCAGATGGTGAGCACTAAGGGCGTAACTTACACAATCCATCAGGTGGTTTTTATTTATTTATTTATTTATTTATTTTTGTGGGGTTTAAGGGCGCTCAACTACTGAGGTCATTAGCGCCCAGTCACAGTTGTTAGAGCACATGGAATCTAGTAAAACTCAAGGGGGGGGGGGGACACCAGAAAGTCCTGACAAAGATGCAGATAAAAGACGTAAAAAAGTTAGATGTCTTTGGACAAGCCAGTCAAAGTTATAAAACGCAGAACACGAGCAGCTGCTCGAGCATCATCAGCTAAAATATCCGGTAAACTAGATGGCAGGGACAGGACAACACGAGATTGACTAAAGCGGGGACACGACAATAAAACATGGCGCACTGTTAATGCTTGACCACAAGGGCACTGCGGGGCTGGGTCACCGGAGACCAGGTAGCCGTGGCTAAACCGGCAATGCCCAATCCACAACCTGGTCAGAAGGACCTCTTCTCGCCGAGATGGTCGGGAGGAGGTTGTCCAAGCAGTTGGGAGCGGTTTTACTGCCCGGAGCTTGTTTCCTTGGAGGGATGACCAAGCATCCCACCACAACGACACAAGCCTCTTACAAACAACCCCACGAACGTCAGATGACGGGACACAATGGGAGGCTGGCCGAGGCAGGAGGACTGCAGCCTTGGCTGCAGCATCAGCAGCCTCATTCCCAGGCACTCCTACATGTCCGGGAACCCACAGGAAGCTGTCAGGAGAACCATTGGTGGTGGTGGTGGTTGTTGGGACGTTTAAGGGGGACTAAACAGCGAAGGTCATCAGTCCCCCATTCCAAAATCAGGCGAGCCGAAAATCTACAGAGCAGGTAAAAACCAAAGGGGGAGGAGACGTCCCCCCAGGCGCTAAAAGAACACAAATGCAGCAACAAACACCACAGACAAGAACAGGACAGAGAAACACCAGACAGAAAGAAACAGAAGAAAGGAAGATGGCCGGAGACTGGTTGGCTGACCACGAGAACAAAAATGGGAAAGAGTCAACCATCTCACGGCACACCAGAACAGCAACAGGCACAAGGACAAAAGACACAGAAAGGGAAAGGTGCAGGACCTCCCTAAATCGAACCATAAAACGGACTACCACGGATAAAATTTAAAACGTTATCAGCCATGGAGGCATCGTCAGATAAAACCAAAGCCAAAGTGCCCGGGAGATTAAAAGATTGCCGGAGTGTGCGCAGTCGAGGACACGCCAGCAAAATGTGGCCGACCGTCAGCCGGGACCCACACTGACACAGGGGGGGATCCTCCTGACGCAAGAGATGGCCGTGCGTCAGGTACGTATGGCCGATGCGCAGCCGACACAGGACCACCGAGTCCCTGCGAGAAGCCCGCAGGGAGGAACGCCACACGGCAGTCGTCTCCTTGACAGCCCGCAGTTTATTCGGGGCTGTCATGCCACGCCACTCAGCAGCCCACATCCCAATCAGCTTACGGCGCAACACCATCTGCTGGTCGCGAGCCGTAAGGCCGACCCCCAAAGCCGGGGCGTCGATCGCCCCTTTAGCCAGCCTGTCGACACGTTCGTTCCCTGGGATGCCAACATGACCGGGCGTCCAAACCAAGACCACCGAGCGACCAGAACGGGCAATGGCGGAAACAGACTCCTGTATGGAGGACACCAGAGGAGAGGAGGGATAGCAGCGGTCGATGGCCTGAAGGCTGCTCAGGGAGTCACTGCAGATGACGATGGACCCACCTGAGCAGGAACGCAGATGCTCAAGAGCGCGCATGATTGCCACCAGCTCTGCAGTAAAAATACTGCAGCCAGCCGGCAAGGAGCGTTGCTCAACATGGGCAGCGTGAGCAAAAGCGTAGGCAGTGCGACCATCAACCAGGGAACCATCCGTGTAGACAGGCTCACAGCCCGGAAATGAGGCGAGGAGCGCAAGAAAACGGCGACGGAGGACCACAGGCGGAACCGAGTCCTTAGGTCCCTGTGCCAAATCCAGACGGACGGACGGCCGGGACAAACACCAGGGAGGCGTAGGTGTACGGACCCGGAAGGGAGGCAGAAGAGGGAATGACCCCAGGTCTGACAGCAGGGACTGGACACGGACAGCTATGGAAAGCCCAGACCTAGGTCGCCGTTCGGGCAGATGGAGGACCATAGCAGGGAAAAGCAGGCGACGATTGGGATGATCTGGCGAGCAATGAACGTGGACAGCATAGTCGACGAGCAGACGATGGCGGCGAATCCGCAGCGGGGGAACCCCGGCCTCCACCAGTAGACTATCCACGGGGCTGGTGCGAAAAGCGCCAGTGGCAAGCCTAACCCCACAGTGGTGTACGGGGTCTAACAACTTCAACACTGAGGGGGACGCAGACCCATAGGCCAGGCTCCCATAATCAAGCCGGGACTGCACAAGGGCTCTGTACAACCGCAGCAGCGTGCAGCGATCTGCACCCCAAGACGTGTGGCTAAGGCAGCGGAGGGCGTTGAGGTGCCGCCAGCATTTTTGCTTCAGCTGAGTAATATGAGGAACCCATGTGAGCCGGGCATCAAACACGAGTCCCAAGAAGCGGCAAGTGTCCACCACCTCAAGCAGGTGGCCGTCGAGGTAAAGTTCAGGATGAGGGTGGACCGTCCGACGCCTGCAGAAGTGCATAACTCGAGTCTTGGCTGCAGAGAACTGAAAACCGTGAGTCAGAGCCCACGATGCTGCCTTGCGAATGGCGACTTGCAGCCGGCGTTCGGCGACTCCCGTAGTCGTGGAGCTAAATGAGATGCAGAAGTCGTCGGCATACAAAGAAGGAGACACCGACGACCCCACTGCTGCAGCCAGACCATTAATAGCCACCAGAAATAAGGAGACGCTCAACACTGAGCCCTGCGGGACCCCATTTTCCTGTATATAAGAGGAACTAGAGGTGGCACCGACTTGCACCCGGAAAGAGCGGCGCAATAAAAAGCTTTGAAGAAAAGCCGGGAGCTGACCACGAAGACCCCACTCATGCAACGTGGCGAGGATGTGATGCCGCCATGTGGTGTCATACGCTTTCCGCAGATCGAAAAATACAGCAACGAGATGCTGACGTCGGGCAAAGGCCGTACGGACAGCTGATTCCAGCCGCACCAAATTGTCCACTGCAGACCGGCCCCGACGGAAGCCACCCTGGGATGGAGTGAGGAGACCGCGCGACTCAAGGACCCAACACAAACGCCGCCCCACCATACGTTCGAGCAATTTGCACAAAACGTTGGTGAGGGTAATGGGACGATAGCTGTCCACCGCCAGTGGGTCCGCACCGGGCTTCAAGATGGGGACAATAACACCCTCTCGCCATTGCGACGGGAACACACCTTCGCTCCAAATGCGATTAAATATCGCGAGAATGTGTCTCTGGCAGTCCCTGGAGAGATGCTTCAGCATCTGCGCGTGGATGCAGTCTGGGCCTGGTGCTGTATCAGGGCAATCGGCGAGAGCAGCGAGGAATTCCCTCTCGCTGAAAGGGGCATTGTACGTTTCAGAACGACGCGTGTGAAATGAGAGCGGCGTCCGCTCGGCTCGCTCCTTTAGAGAGCGAAAGGCGGGGGGATAAGATGCAGTCGCAGAGCTCTGAGCAAAGTGCGCGGCAAACCGTTCAGCAATGGCGGCAGCGTCCGTGCATACAGCGCCGTCCAAGGAGATCCCAGGGACACCGAAAGTGGTCTGGTGTCCATAAATCCGCCGTATCCGGGACCACACCAGCGAGGGGGAGACACGGGAGCCCAACGATGAGACATACTGCTCCCAGCACTCCTGCTTACGCCGTGTAACCAGACGTCGGGCGAAGGCACGTAGCCTCTTAAAGGCGATGAGGGTCTCGAGAGACGGGTGCCGCCTATGACGCTGGAGGGCCCGCCTACGGTCGCGAATAGCCTCAGCAATCTCTGGCGACCACCAGGGTACAGCCTTCCTCCGAGGGAGTCCAGAAGAGCGGGGGATGGCAGCCTCGGCTGCCGAAATGATGGACGTGGTGAAGACACGGACCACCTCGTCAATGTCACCCTGCGGGGGACACTCAACGGTTGCCGCGGAAGTAAAACGCGGCCAGTCAGCTCTGTGGAGGGCCCAGCGTGGCAGACGCCCAGAAGAATGACACTGGGGCAGTGACAAATAGATGGGAAAATGGTCACTACCACACAGGTCAGGATGCACTCTCCAGTGGAGAGATGGGACAAGGCCGGGGCTGCAAAGAGAGAGATCGATGGCCGAGAACGAGCCGTGGGCCACACTGAAATGTGTGGGAGCACCGGTGTTCAGGAGGCTAAGGTCGAGCTGAGCCAACAAATGCTCCACGGCACGACCGCGGTCATCGGAGACAGTCCCACCCCATAGAGGGTTGTGGGCATTGAAATCGCCCAGCAACAAGAAAGGTGGCGGCAGTTGTGCTATCAGAGCAGCCAGGACATGCTGTGCGACAGCACCATCCGGTGGTAGGTAAATACTGCAGACGGTAACAGCCTGTGGCGTCCACACCCGAACAGCGACAGCCTCTAAAGCTGTTTGTAGAGGTACAAACTCGCTGTGTAGAGAGTTAAGGACATATATGCAGACGCCACCAGACACCCTTTCATAAGCTGCCCGGTTCTTAAAATAACCCCGATAGCCACGGAGGGCGGGGGTTCGCAGTGCTGGAAACCAAGTTTCCTGGAGAGCAATACAGAGGAAAGGGTGAAGGCTGATAAGTTGGCGGAGCTCAGCGAGATGGTGGAAGAAACCGCTGCAGTTCCACTGGAGGATGGTATTGGCCATGGCTGGGAAAGGCGTGAAGGGACTGGGGAGGCAGATTACGCCTCCGGGGCCCCTGCTGCCACTGAATCACCACCTGCACTACGGCCATCCATTGCATCCGAGGGACTGGCGAGAGCCAGGTCCTCAGCGGATGCCAGAATCTCAACCTCATCTTCGGACGCAGAGGGAGAAGGTTGCGGTGGGACAGGTGTCACCGCAATTTCAGGATTCTTGGGAGCCTTTTTCTTTGACTGCTTTGCTCGCTGTGCCTTTGGTGGTTCTGGCTGGGAGGGCGCCACTGGGTCAGTCTCAGGGACTGAAGACGACCGCGACGCCTTACGACCAGCGACCGGTGGTTGTTTGGCAAACTTGCGGGTGTCCGCTTTGGCACTGGGCAAAGCCTGGGATGGGAGGGCCCCAAGGGACCCCTTCCGGGCGAGAGGAGCCGAAGAAGGCCCACGCTTCTCCGGCTGTGAACGGGGAACAGATGTCCCCGGTGGTTGGGGAGGTGTTGCTCCTGAAGTAGATGGAGCAGGAGCAACAGGGAGTGAAGTGCCCCCCACAACCAAGGGGGCCGGTGAATTCTGGCAGAGCTGAGATCGAACTGGTGTTGCAGCAGCAGCATAGGTAGTCGTCATGGGTACAGGATGTAGCCGCTCATATTTCCGCCTTGCCTCGGTGTAGGTCAGGCGGTCCAGGGTCTTATATTCCATTATCTTCCTTTCCTTCTGGAAGATCCGACAGTCCGGCGAGCAGGGGGAATGGTGTTCTCCGCAGTTAACACAGATAGGAGGCGGGGCACATGGAGTATCAGGATGCGGAGGACGTCCACAATCCCGACACGTGATGCTGGAAGTACAGCGAGATGACATGTGCCCGAACTTCCAGCATTTAAAACACCGCATCGGAGGAGGGATATATGGCTTCACATCACAACGGTAAACCATCACCTTAACCTTTTCGGGTAATACATCACCCTCAAAGGCCAAGATGAAGGCACCGGTGGCTACCTGATTATCCCTCGGACCCCGATGGACGCGCCGGACGAAGTGAACACCTCGTCGTTCGAGGTTGGCGCGTAATTCATCGTCGGACTGCAGAAGAAGATCCCTGTGGAATATAATACCCTGGACCATGTTGAGACTCTTATGCGGCGTGATGCTAACGGAAACATCCCCCAACTTGTCACAATTTAGCAACCTCCGTGACTGGGCAGAGGATGCCGTTTTGATGAGCACAGAACCAGAGCGCATCTTTGACAAGCCCTCCACCTCCCCGAACTTGTCCTCTAAATGCTCCACAAAAAACTGGGGCTTGGTTGACATAAAAGATTCTCCATCAACCCGCGTACACACGAGGTACCGGGGTGAATATTCTCCACTGCCTGTTGTAGCAAGACGTTCCTCCCATGGAGTAGCTAGGGATGGAAACGATCTCGGATCAAATTTCTTCCCGTTGAGGTTAGACCTCGATCGCTTAGAGACTGCTGGTGGAGGCCCACCAGCGAGAGACGAAGTACCACGCTTCATTGCGGGTCATCCGCCCTGATGCCACCTACTCCGACCAAGGGCCCTCCCCACGGGCGCCACCCAGCCGCAGCAATAGCCACCTGGCAGGATGGCCAGTGCCGGGAGTCCTGATGCCCCAGGGAGATGGGCATCTACTCCTTGGCATACGTGGGGAGTTAACGGCGCAGGCATCAGTAGAGCGATCCCTGTGTTGTCAGGGGGCTACAACCAAGAGGGTACATGGCGGCCCCACCACAACGGACTGGCTACCGTGCTGGATCTTAGGTGCAAAACTGACCAAGGTCGTCGTCGCAGATAAAAGAAACACTGCAGAGTGCAGCGTGGTAATCGCCCAAGAGATCGAAAACGAGCGGGACACCATTGCAACGACGAGAAAGCCGGCTAAAGGTCTAATTGCACGACGGATACAGTGCACCACGTAAGGCGCCCTTCCCCAATTGGCTCGCTCTTCAGAATAATTTAGAAAGATGGAGGTCAAACCCGAGAGGGGACCATCACATAAGGCCGAAACATGTGAGACTCCTTTTAGTCGCCTCTTACGACAGGCAGGAATACCGCGGGCCTATTCTTACCCCCGAACCCGCAGGGGGGGGAGAACCATTATCAGTGAAAGAATGGAGGGACTGCCGGATCCGTTGCACCGAGGGATGGACCGGATAGGGAGCTCCAAGGCTCTGAAGAGCACTGAGGGAATCAGAGCAGAGTACATACGATGAATGGCGGTGGCGGCAGGCATACTGAACGGCCTGTTGGAGAGAAAAAAGCTAGGCCGTAAAGCTGGAACATTGGTCGAGGAGCCGGTATTTAAAGGTGGCGTCCCCGACGACAAAGGCACAGCCGACACCATCGTCAGTTTTGGAGCCATCGGTGTAAATAAAGGTGTGACCAGCAAGTCGAGCACGAAGTTCGACAAACCGTGAGCAATACACTGCAGCTGGAGTACCCTCCTTCGGGAGTGAGCTGAGGTCGAGATAAATATGAACCAGAGCCTGGAGCCAAGGTGATGTCGGGCTCTCACCCTCTCTGAAGGTGGTAGGGAGGGCAAAATCCAATTGTCGAAGCAGGCGATGGAAGCGGACTCCAGGGGGCAGCAGGGCATACACATACAACCTGTACTGACGGTCGAGAGAATCGGCGAAGAAGGACTGATAAGAGGAGTGGTCAGGCATTGACAACAGCCGGCAGGCATACTGACACAGCAGTACGTCGCGCCGGTAGGTCAATGGTAATTCGGCAGCTTCAGCATAAAGACTCGACGGGACTAGTGTAGAAGGCTCCGGTCACAAGACGTAACCCCCGATGGTGGATGGAATTGAGACGGCGTAAGAGGGATGGCCGAGCAGACGAGTAGACGAAGCTCCCATAATCCAGCTTCGATCGGACTATGGACCAATACAAGCGAAGCAGGACAGTGCGATCCGCTCCCCAAGATGAACCACTAAGAACTCTGAGGACATTAAGGGAACGTGTACAACGGGCCGTCAAATAAGAGACGTACGGAGACCAACAAAGTTTCCTGTCCAATGTGAGCCCTAGAAACTTAGTTGTTTCCACGAATGGGAGAACAACGGGACCAAGATGTTAGGATGGCGGAAGGAACGCTTTATATCGCCAAAAGTTGATACAAACCGTCTTCTCTTCAGAGAACCGGAAGCCATTTGCCACGCTCCATGAGTATAGGCTGTCTAGACAACGCTGAAGGCAGCGCTCCAGGAGGCATGTTCTCTGGGCACTGCAGTAGATCGCGAAGTCATCGACAAAGAGAGAGCCTGGGACATTAGGTGGAATGCAATCCATAATTGGATTGATCGCGATGGCAAAAAGGGCTACGCTCAAGACGGAGCCCTGAGGCACTCTGTTCTCCTAGAGGAAGACGTCGGACAATACGGGACCCACAAGTACCCTAAACTTTCGATCCGTTGAAAAGGAATCAATAAAAATGGGCAGGCGACAGCGTAGGCCCCACCTGTGCATAGTGCGGAGGATACCTCCTCTCCAACAGGTATCATAAGCCTTCTCCAAATCGAAGAACACGGCTACCGTTTGGCGCCTTCGCAAAAAGTTGTCCATGATGAATGTCAACAAGGTCACATGTGATCAACAGCGGAGCGGCGGCGACGAAAGCCGCATTGGACATTGGTAAGTAGTCGTCGAGATTCAAGAATCCAGACTAACCGAGCATTAACCATGCGCTCCAGCACCTTAGAGACACAGCTTGTAAGAGAAATGGGGCGGTAACTAGAAGGAAGGTGTCTATCCTTCCCGGGTTTGGGTATAGGAACAACGACGGCGTCACGCCAACGCATGGGGACCTGACCTTCGGTCCAGACGCGATTGTAGGTACGAAGAAGGAAGCTTTTGTCCGCCGGAGAAAGGTGTGCCAGCATCTGAACGTGAATGGCATCTGGCCCCTGAGCAGAGGACCGGGACAGCGCAAGCACACGTTCGAGTTCCCGCATAGTAAAGGGGGCATTATAAGTTTCCAGATTCAGCGAGTGGAAGGAAGGTCGCCGAGCCTCTTCTGCCTCTTTCCTGGGAAGGAAGGCAGGGTGGTAATGGGCGGAGCTTGAAACCTCCGCGAAAAACCGGCCGAAGGCGTTGGAGACAGCCACAGGATCAACAAGGACCTCATTACCTGAGGTCAGGCCAGGTACCGAGGAGTGGGCCTTAATGCCCGACAGCCGGCGCAGGCTAACCCAAACGACAGAAGAGGGAGTAAAACTGTTAAAGGAGCTGGTGAAAGAGGTCCAACAAGCTTTTTTACTGTTTTTGATGACTCTACAGCATTGCGCTCGGAGTCGTTTGTATCAAATACAATTCGCCAACGTAGGATGACGGCGAAAGGAGCGTAAAGCACGTCGTCGAGCACGGATAGCGTCTCTACAAGCCTCATTCCACCAGGGGACGGAAACGCGACGTGAAGAGGTAGTATGAGGAATGGAACGTTCGGCAGCATTGACGATAACAGCCGTCAGGTATTCGACCTGACTGTCACAACTGAGAAAATCGTGGACCGGAAAGGTCGCCAGGGAGGAGTAAAGTCCCCAGTCAGCTTTCAGTATGTTCCAGCTCGAAGGACGTGGGGATGGGGTGTGGTGCAGGAGACGAACGACACAGGGGAAGTGGTCGCTCGAATAGGTGTCAGAAAGGACATACCACTCGAACCGACAGGCAAGAGTGGTAGAACAGATCGAGAGGTCCAAGTGGGAGTAGGTATGAATAGAGTCCGAGAGGAAAGTCGGGGCGCCAGTATTGAGGCAGACAAGATTGAGATGGTTGAAGACATCCGCCAACAGGGAGCCTCTTGACAGGATGCAGGAGAGCCCCAAAGGGGATGATGGGCATTGAAGTCGCCAAACAATAAAAACGATGGAGGAAGCTGAACAATCAGGTGCATCATGTCAGCCCGAATAACTGCGGATGACGATGGAGTGTAGATGGTACAAACTGAAAAAATAAAAGCAGAAAGAGTAATACGGACAGCTATTGCTTGGAGTGGGGTGGTCAATGGGATGGGATGGTAATAGACATCGTCCCGAACGAGCAACATGACCCCACCATGAGCTGGAATATCGTCCACAGGGGTGAGGTCATACCGCTCCGAGGTATAGTGGGTAAAGGCAATACGGTCAGTTGGGCGCAACTTGGTTTCCTGGAGACGAAGGACGAGCGGACAGTTCAGGCGGAGGAGCAGTTGTAGTTCCTCCCGATTAGATCGAATACCTCTTATGTTCCAATGTAACAAGGCCATCGCTAGTCAAAAAAGAGGGGGAAAGAGACAGGGGAAAAGCTGGTCACCTCGACGGCCACGGAGGTCCAGGTTTCGAGGGAAGAACGCTACAACCGACGGGAGGCGGATCCTGTTCCATCGAGTCGTCGCCAGCTGCGGCCGCTGTCCCGGGTTGTGTAGGAGGGGCAGCATAATTTGCCGACGAGAGGCCAGCTGAGCGTCCCGGCGAAACTGAGGACGGCCGGGAGCAGCGACTCACGGATTGAGCGTCAGACGAAACGCGCCGGGGTGGAGAGGGGCATAGAGACTTCTTCTTGGAGGCCTTATTGGAAGTCCGAGGAGGCACAGGGATGGTGGGCTGGACCCGAAGAAGGTCCTCACGCGCGGGGCCCGTTTTGGAACGCCGGACCTCGGAAGCTGGGGTCCGGAACGTTTCCCCGATGGACGCCTGAGAAGAGGATCGCTTCTCAGGCGGCGGGGGGGGGGAGGAGGAGGAAGGGTGGCCCCTGGGGCAGAGGGGGCGGGGGCTGCGGTGGAGGAGGATTTGGAAGGGAGGGATTTGGGAGGCGGAGGCATAGATCCCGGATGGGGGGAGGAGGTGGAGGGGGGACAGGATAGGGGTGAGGATACTGTGGAAGGAGTGGACACGACTGAGGCAAACGAAGTGATCAACATCACGGGATGGAGGCGGTCATACTTCTTCCTGGCCTCAGAATAAGAGAGACGATCCAAAGTTTTGAGTTCTTGAATCTTCTTCTCCTTCTGATACGTGGGGCAGTCTAAGGATCTAGGCGAGTGGATGCCAGGACAATTAACGCACCGAGGTGGTGGGGTGCATGTATGTTCCTCACGAAGAGGACATCCACAATCGCCACAAAGGGGCTCAGCCTCACACCGTGACGACATGTGCCCAAAGCGCAAACACCGAAAACAGTGCATAGGAGGCGGGACGTAAGGTCGCACGTCGCACCGGTAGCATATCACCATCACCTTCTCCAGGAGAACGTCCCCCTCGAAGGCGAGGATAAAGGCCCCGGTGTCGATGTGACGGTCTTTGGGGCCGCGCTGGACTCGCCAGACGAAATGCACGCATCAGCGCTCCAGGTTGGCCCTGAGCTCCTCATCAGATTGCAGCAGGAGGTCCCGATGAAAAACAACCCCTGCGTCCTATTCAGTGCTAGATGCGGGACAATGGACACTGGGATGTCCCCTAGTCCGTCGCACGCCTGGAGCGCCGCCGTCTGCGTGGCGGAGATGGTCTTTATAAGAACGGACCCCGAACGTATTTTACTAAGAGCCTCGATTTCCCCGAAGATGTCCTCGACGTGCTGAACAAAGAACGAAAACAGTCCAAATAGCGGGGTAAGTACTTCGCCCCAAGCCGGCGGGCCTGTCCTTCCTCCCAGGGAGTGGCCAAGAGGGAAAGGGTAGAAGAACCAGAACCAGAGACAGTACCTTTCTTTTTATAAGACTCGGCCGCAGAGCGACCTGATACATGTTGACGTTTCATCTGCGAAAAGTCCGCCCTGATACCACCCACTCCGACCAGGCGCTCTCCCCACGGGCGCCACCCAGCCTCAGCAAGGGCCACCTGGCAGGATGACCGTTGCCGGAAGTCCTGATGCCCCAAGGAGACGGGCATCTACTCCTTGGCCGACGTGGGGAGGGTGCAACTCAGGTATCGGCAGTACGATCCCTGTGTTGTCAGGAGGTTACAACCTAGATGGTACATGACGGCGCCACCACAACGGGCTGGCTACCGTGCTGGATTTCGGGTGCCATGGAAAGTCCATCATGATCGTATGTGCAGATGGGGACGCACTATGGGCGTAACTTGTACAACCCATCAGGC
Source organism: Schistocerca nitens (assembly GCF_023898315.1). Lineage (NCBI taxonomy): Eukaryota > Metazoa > Arthropoda > Insecta > Orthoptera > Acrididae > Schistocerca > Schistocerca nitens. The sequence goes on from NC_064617.1 coordinate 35,200,428, forward strand.
GTTTAGGCCCAATTTGAGGAATAGTGGGTATGGTTACAACGCCGTTACAATGCTGAGTGGGACCAGTGGTACACCACCTAAGGCGTCCTTCCCCAAAAGGCTCGTACTTCTGTAGAATTTTGAAACATGGAGGTCAAACCCCTTGGGGGACCATCACATGGAAGGCCGAAACGGTTGAAACTCCTTTTAGTCGCCTCTTACGACAGGCAGGAATACCTCGGGCCTATTCTTACCCCCGAACCAGCAGGCGGGCCCACAAGACCAGAATCATCACATATCATCCATTGCCCTATGTGAAGTATTTCTGAGAAAATCTGCAGAATGCTCTTTCTTCCCTCATTTGCGTCTCTTTTTTTTTTTTTTTATTTTGGTTTTAGGGCGCAAAACTGCTATGGTCATTAGCGCCCGGTCCGCGACTGAGGAAAGAATAAAAACTGAAAATGGAAAACAGCAAAAATGGGAACAAAACTCAAAAAATTGGACACAAAAAGCAGAAACAAGGCTTAAAAGTCCACTACAGAGAGGGGTTGATGGTCCCCGATAAAACTTCAAATGACTGACGTCATTTCACTGTCACTAATAAACTGGAGAACGCGGTCGGCTGAGCGCGTGTCATCTGCTAAAATCGACGATAGATCAGGCGATAGCTGTAGACGGGAGCGTAACGGATTAAAATAGGGGCATTCAATTAAAAGGTGTCTTACCGTCCACAGCTGAGAGCAGTGGGGACAGAGTGGGGGAGGATCGCCGCTTAAAAGATGCCGATGGCTAAAACGACAGTGCCCTATCCGGAGACTAGCTAAAATTACCTCCTCCCGACGACGCGTTCGGGAGGAAGAGGTCCAAGCGCAAGGAAGGGCTTTCACTGCCCGCAATTTATTGCGGGGAAGTGTTGACCAATGCGCATGCCATAAATGAGCAACTTTGCGACATAAACCGCTCCGTAGATCGGTGAAGGGAAGCGACTGAATAGCTGGCCGAGGAAGAGAAACTGCAGCCTTGGCTGCTATATCAGCCGCCTCATTCCCACAGATACCAGCGTGTCCCGGGAGCCAGAGGAACGCCACCGAGACGACCCCCAGGTGGAGCAAGCGCAAACAGTCTTGAATCCGGTGGACCAGAGGGTGCACAGGGTAAAGAGCTTGGAGACTGAGGAGAGAGCTGAGAGAATCTGAGCAGATTACGTACTGTATCCGCTGATGGCGGCGGATGTAGTGGACAGCCTGGAGGACAGCGAAAAGCTCCGCAGTATAAACCGAACACTGGTCGGGAAGCCGAAAGTGATTTGGGGCGTCGCCAACAATATAGGCACTCCCTACACCCAACGATGTTTTCGAGCCGTCGGTGTAAATAAAGGTGGCGTCCGTCATTTGTGCACATAGAGCAGCAAATGCCCGACGATAAACAAGTGAAGGTGTACCATCCTTGGGAAATTGACATAGATCACGGAGCAGACAGATCCGGGGACGGAGCCAAGGCGGTGCTGTACCCCAGTTTGTCAAGAAGGTTTTAGGAAAGCGGAAGGAAAGAGAATGGAGCAGTTGACGGAAGCGGACTCCCGGGGGTAGTAGGGAGGAGGAGCGGCCTGCATACCCTACATCAAAGGAGGCGTCGAAAAAAGGGTCATGGGCTGGATTAGCAGGCATGGAAGACAGATGGCTAGCATAACGGCTCAGAAGGACCGCTCGCCGATTGGACAGCGGAGGTTCAGCAGTCTCAGCATAAAGGCTTTCCACAGGGCTAGTGTAAAAAGCTCCAGACGCTAAACGTAATCCACGGTGGTGGATAGAGTCGAGACGCCGAAGAATAGACGGCCGAGCAGAGGAGTAGACTATGCTTCCATAGTCCAATTTCGAGCGCACTAAGGCGCGATAGAGGCGGAGAAGGACCACTCGGTCCGCTCCCCAGGAGGTACCATTCAGGACACGGAGGGTGTTGAGCGTTTGCAGACAGCGAGCCGAAAGATAGGAAACGTGGGAGGACCAGCACAGTTTTCTGTCAAACATAAGACCCAAGAATTTAGTGACGTCTGAAAACGGAAGGTTGACAGGACCTAGATGTAAGGAGGGCGGAATAAACTCCTTACGTCGCCAAAAATTAATACAAACGGTCTTACTGGGAGAAAAACGGAAGCCGGTTTCGAGGCTCCAAGAGTGGAGGCGATCGAGACATCCTTGAAGACGTCGTTCAAGAAGGCTGGTCCGTTGAGAGCTGTAGTAGATCGCAAAATCGTCCACAAAGAGGGAGCCCGAGACGTCAGGAAGGAGACAATCCATAATTGGATTTATAGCGATGGCAAACAGTACAACACTCAGCACGGAGCCCTGGGGTACCCCGTTTTCTTGAGAGAAAGTACGGGAGAGAGTAGTGTTCACCCGCACCCTAAATGTTCGCTCTGCCATAAATTCGCGAAGAAAAAGGGGCAGCCGGCCTCGAAAGCCCCAAGAGAACAGTGTGCGGAGGATGCCTGTCCTCCAACAGGTATCGTATGCTCTCTCCAGATCAAAAAATATTGCTACCGTTTGGCGTTTCCGGAGAAAATTGTTCATGATATAAGTGGAGAGAGCAACAAGATGGTCAACTGCAGAACGATGCTTTCGGAATCCGCATTGGGCAGGTGTTAAAAGGCTGCGTGATTCCAGCCACCAAGCTAAACGGTAATTCACCATACGCTCCAAAATCTTACAGACACTACTCGTGAGAGAAATGGGGCGATAGCTAGAGGGGAGATGTTTGTCCTTTCCAGGTTTCGGAATGGGAACGACGATAGCTTCCCGCCATCGTCTGGGAAAGGTACTGTCGGTCCAAATTCGATTATAAAGGCGAAGGAGGTAACGCAGACTATGGGTTGATAAATGCAGCAACATTTGGACATGGATACCATCCGATCCAGGGGCGGAGGAGCGAGAAGAAGAGAGTGCATGTTGGAGTTCCCGCATGGAGAAAACAGTATTGTAGCTTTCGCGATTTTGAGAGGAGAAAGCAAGAGGTCGCACTTCCGCTGCACGGTTCTTCGGGAGAAACGCTGGCGGGTAATGTGAAGAGCTCGAAATCTCAGCAAAGTGCTGACCCAATGAGTTAGAAATTGCGACGGGGTCCACTAAGGTATCATGCGCGACAGTGAGCCCAGAGACCGGGGAGAAACTAGGCGCGCCTGAGAACCGTCGAAGCCGACTCCAAACGTCGGAGGAGGGAGTGAAGGTGTTAAAGGAGCTAATAAAGAATTGCCAGCTTCTTGCTATCGCGGATGACGCGACGGCATCGCGCACGGAGTTGCTTATAGCGGATACAGTTTGCCAAAGTAGGATGGTGACGGAAAATGCGAAGAGCACGTCGCCGCTCACGGATTGCGTCACGGCATGCCTCGTTCCACCAAGGAACTGGGGGGCGCCGGGGCAATTCGGAGGTGCGTGGTATTGAACGTTCCGCAGCTGTAAGAATAACGTCCGTAATATGTGTGACCTCATCGTCGACGCTGGGAGAGCGACGGTCATCGAATGTCGCTAGAGACGAAAAAAGTGTCCAATCGGCTTGGGCAAACTTCCAGCGTCGCGGGCGCATATATGGCAGTTGAGGCTGCAGCCTAAGGACACATTGAAAGTGGTCACTCGAGTGTGTATCATCAAGGGCGAACCATTCGAAGCGCCGAGCAAGCGGAACAGTACCGATCGCAAGGTCCAAATGAGATAAATTTGTCGTGGAGGCAGACAAAAACGTGGGGACCCCAGTGTTGAGGCAAACTAGATCCGCTTGGTGGAAGACGTCTAGCAATAGGGAGCCACGTGGACAAGGATGTGGAGATCCCCAAAGCGGGTGGTGGGCATTGAAGTCCCCAACCAGCAAATAGGGGGGTGGAAGCTGACCAAGAAGATGAAGGAGATCAGCTCGTGCCATTGGTGTGGACGATGGAATGTATACAGTACAAAGAGAGAACGTGTATCCAGAAAGGGAAAGACGGACGGCGACAGCTTGGAAGGAACTGTCTAAGGGGATTGGATGATAATGGAGAGAATCATGGAGAAGAATCATGAGTCCTCCATGGGCTGGAGTGCCTTCCACAGAGGGGAGGTCATATCGGACAGACTGAAAATGAGGGAGAACAAAGCGGTCATTAGGACGCAGCTTTGTTTCCTGAAGACAGAAGATGACCGGCGAGTAGGATCGTAAGAGGATCGACAATTCATCCCGATTGGCTCGAATGCCGCGGATATTCCAGTGGATAATGGACATAGGGTGAACAGAAAATGGAGGAATGTGACCAAGGGTGCTGTCAACTCAACGACTGCTCAGAGCATGCGACCGACAGCATGGAATGGCATTCAGCCGAAGGCGGAAGATCCTGATCCATAGGTTGGTCAGGAGCAGCTCCTGCCACCAGCGATCGGCCGGTTGACCGGCCACCAGCAGTGCGCCTCGGCGACACAGAAGACGGCCGAGGGCGATTTCCGCCAGGTGGCGCTGTGGGTGGGACACGCCTTGGCGGAGAAGGAGAGGAACTGGGTTTCTTTGTAGCCTTCTTGGAAGTATGAGGTTTAGAGGAAGGAGGAACCGATGGTGGTGAAGGTGCCGTACGTAAAAACTCTTCACGAGTATGCTCTTTCTTCGAAGACTTGGTGTCTGACTTTTGGGCTCGAGATTTAGCAGAACCCGACGAAGGGTGAGCCAAAGAGTGGGCAGGCGAAAGTGGTGAAGTTGAACGGGCGATCTTTGCGCTGGCCGATCGGACGACCGTGGCACTAAAGGTGAGGTCGCAAGTCTGCGTGGCCGCCTCCTTTGTTGGCCGAGGAGAAGCAAGGACAGTGCTGTATTTGCCTGTCTGAGGCACGGTGGGCTGTCGACTGGCGAATAATTTCCGAGCAGCAAAGGTCGACACCTTTTCCTTTACTCTTATTTCCTGGATGAGCTTTTCGTCCTTAAAAACTTGGCAATCTCTAGAGGAAGCAGCGTGGTCACCCATACAGTTGATGCAGCGAGGGGATGGAGGTGGACAAGCACCCTCATGGGCATCCCTGCCACAAGTAACACATTTGGCCGGATTAGAACAGGACTGGCTGGTGTGATTGAAGCGCTGGCACCGATAGCAACGCGTAGGGTTTGGGACGTAAGGACGAACGGAAATTATCTCATAGCCTGCTTTGATTTTCGATGGGAGTTGCACTTTGTCAAATGTCAAAAAGACAGTGCGGGTTGGAATGATCTTCGTGTCAACCCTTTTCATAACCCTATGAACAGCCGTTACGCCCTGGTCTGACAGGTAGTGCTGAATTTCTTCGTCAGACAGTCCATCGAGGGAGCGTGTATAAACAACTCCACGCGAGGAATTTAAGGTACGGTGCGGTTCCACCCGGACAGGGAAAGTGTGTAGTAGTGAGGTACGCAGCAATTTTTGTGCCTGGAGGGCACTGTGTGTTTCTAACAACAGGGTGCCATTCCGTAATCTGGAACAAGACTTTACAGGACCTGCAATTGCGTCGACACCTTTCTGAATTATGAAAGGGTTGACTGTGGAGAAGTCGTGACCTTCGTCAGACCGAGAAACAACAAGGAACTGTGGCAACGATGGAAGAACGGACTGTGGTTGAGACTCAGTGAACTTACGTTTGTGAGCAGACATAGTGGAAGATGAGGAAACCATTGCGGAAGAATCCCCCATGATTACCGGCGTCTCCGATGGCGCGCTCCTCCCTTGTGGGGGCCCTCACTGAGGGCACTCCCGCCTTAGGTGATTGTTCACACCTCAGGTCACACCTCCCGACAAACGGACGGAGGGACCAATCGGCACTTTCGGAAGGTATCAGCTCGGGTAATCACCCCTCCCTGGGCCTGGCCGTTACCAGGGGGTACGTACGTGTCCTACCTGTCTACCCGGGGCGGGGAATTACGCGTTACCCCGTCACCGGCTACGCATGGAAGTGCGTGGGTCGGCCTTCAGACACGCACAGGGAGGAAGAAAGAGAAAGGGAAAGGGAAAGGAAAGAAGAGGTCTCAAACGCCGCAGCGGAGAAAAGGGTAGAGAGAAGAGGTAAGGAAAAGAGAGGGACAAAGGAAGGACAAAGACTTACAAGTAAGGAAGGCGAAGAATGTGGTACATTTACAAGCGTCCGTCTCCGGACGTAGGCACAAACCATTCCCCCAGAGGGGGAGAAAAGGAAGGAAAGAGCCAGAGGTGAGGGGGGGGGGGCGAAGATGGGGGATGGGGAAGGATGCGGAAAGGGAAGGTATGCAGCCCGGAAAGGAAGGAAGGCCACATCAGCTCGGGGTCCCGTGCTCGCTACGCACGTATCCACAAAAGAGTTGTGGATCTCCTGGGGGGTTGCGTCTCTTTGTTGGTATGGTTACTACAAAGGCAGAGTCGTCGCATTTCATCAATTACCCTATGTGAAGTATTCCTGAGAGAAGCTGCAAAATTCTCCTTCCTCATTTGCATCTCTTTGTCGGTATGGTTACTACAAAGAAAGAATCATTGCATTTGACCCATTACCCTATGTGAAGTATTTCTCAGAGAACTTGCAGAAAGCCCCGACCACATTTGTGTCTCTTTGTTGGTATGGTTACCATTCAGCCAGAATCTTCGCATTTCATTCATTACCCTATGATGTGAAGTATTTCTGGAAAGAAGCAGCAGAAAGCTCCTCCCTCATTTGCGTATCTTTTTTGGTATGATTACAACACAGACAGAATCGTTGCCTTTCATCCATTAACCTACGTGAAGTATTACTAAGAGAAGCTGCAGAAAGCTCCTCCCTCATTTGCATCTCTCTGTTGGTACGGTTACTACAAGCCCAGAATCATCGCATATCATCCATTACCCTATGTGAAGTATTTCTGAGAAAACCTGCAGAATGCTCTTCCCTCATTTGCGTCTCTATGTTGGTATGGTTACTACAAAGCAAGAATCATCCCATTTAATCTCTTAAACTATGTGAAGTATTTCTGAGAGAAGCTGCAGAAAGCTCCTCCCTCATTAGCATCTCTTTGTTGGTATGGTTACTACAAAGCCACAATCATCGCATTTCATCCATTACCCCATGAGAAGTATTTCTGATGGAAGCTTCAGAAAGCCCCTCCCTCATTTGCGTCTCTTATTTGGTATGATTACAAAACAGACAGAATCATCGCATTTCATCCATTACCTCATGTAAAGTATTTCTGAGAAAACCAGAAGAAAGCTCGCCCCTCATTTGCATCTCTTTGTTGGTTCGGTTACTTCAAAATCTTCGTATTTCATCCTTTGCCCTATGTGAAGTACTTCTGAGACAGCTGCATAAAGTTCCTCCCTCATTTGCATCTCTTTGTTGGGATGGTTACTACAAAGCCATAATCATCGCATTTCATCCATTACACTACGTGAAGTATATCTAAGACAACCTGCAGAAAGCTTCTCCCTCGTTTGCATCTCATTGCTGGTATAGTTACATCAAAGCCATAATCATGGCAATTCATCCATTACCCTATGTGAAGTATTTCTGAGATTGGTTGGTTGGTTGTTAGGATGTTTAAGGGGGACTAAACAGCTAAGGTCATCAGTCCCCCATTCCAAAAACAGGCGAGACTTAAATGCACGAAGCAGGTAAAACCCCAAGGGGAAGGAGACTCTCCCCCAGGCTCTAAAAGAACACAAATGCGGTAACGAACACTACAGACACGAAGAGTACAGATGAACACCAGACAAAAAGAAACAGAAGAAAAGAAGATGGCCGGAGACTGGTTGACTGACCACGACTACAAAAAAGGGAAAGAGTCAACCAACCGACTACACACTAAAATCGGCAACCAAATATGAGAGACTCCAGGACAAGATACACACAAAGGGAAAGGAGCAGGACCTCCCTAAATGGAACCATAAAAAGGACTACCACGGATAAAATTTAAAACGTCATCAGCCACAGAGGCATTGTCGATTAAAACCAAAGGCAAAGTGCCCGGGAGATTAAAAGACTGCCAGAGGGTGCGCAGTCAGGGACACTCCAATAAAATGTGGGCGACCGTCAGCCGGGACCCACACCGACACAGGGGGGGGGGGGGATCCTCCTGACGCAAAAGATGGCCGTGCGTCAGGTATGTATGGCCGATGCGGAGCCGACACAGGATAACAGAGTCCCTGCGAGAAGACGGCAGGGAGGAGCGCCACACACCGGTCGTCTCCTTGACAGCCCGCAGTTTATTAGGCGCTGTCATGCCTCGCCACTCAGCAGACCACATCCCAAGCACCTTACGGCGCAACACCAGCTGCTGATCGCGAGCCATAAGGCCGATCTCCAAAGCTGGGGCGTCAATCGCCCCTTTGGCCAGCCTGTCAACACGTTCGTTCCCCGGGATGCCAACAACATGATCTGGCGTCCAAACCAAGACCACCGAACGACCAGAACGGGCAATGGCGGAAACAGAGTCCTGAATAGAGGACACCAGAGGAGAAGAGGGATAGCAGCGGTCGATGGCCTGAAGGCTGCTCAGGGAGTCACTGCAGATGACGATGGACCTACCTGAGCAGAAACGCATATGCTCAAGAGCGCGCAATATGGCCACCAGCTCTGCAGTAAAAATACTGCAGCCAGCCGGCAAGGAGCGCTGCTCAACATGGGCAGCGTGAGCAAAAGCGTAGGCAGTGCGACCATCAACCAGGGAACCATCAGTGTAGACAGGCTCACAGCCCGGAAATGAGGCGAGGAGCGCAAGAAAACGGCGACGGAGGGCCACAGGCGGAACCGAGTCCTTGGGTCCCTGTGCCAAGTCCAGACGGACGGACGGACGGCCGGGACAAACACCAGGGAGGCGTAGGTGCACGGACCCGGAAGGGAGGCAGAGTAGGGAATGACCCCAGATCCGACAGCAGGGACTGGACGCGGACAGCTATGGAAAGCCCAGACCTAGGTCGCCGTTCGGGCAGATGGAGGACCAAGGCAGGGAAAATCAGGCAGCGATTGGGATGGCCTGGCGAGCAATGCACGTGGACAGCATAGTCGGCGAGCAGTCGATGGCGGCGAATCCGCAGCGGGGGAACCCCGGCCTCCACCAGTAGACTAACCACAGGACTGGTACGAAAAGCGCCAGTTGCAAGCCGAACCCCACAGTGGTGTATGGGGTCTAACAACTTCAACACTGAGGGTGATGCAGACCAATGGGCCAGGCTCCCATAATCAAGCCGGGACTGCACAAGGGCTCTGTACAATCGCAGCAGCGTGCAGCGATCTGCACCCCAAGACGTGTGGCTAAGGCAGCGGAGGGCGTTGAGGTCCCGCCAGCATTTTTGCTTCAGCTGAGTAATATGAGGAACCCATGTGAGCCGGGCATCAAACACGAGTCCCAAGAAGCGGCAAGTGTCCACCACTTCAAGCAGGTGGCCGTCGAGGTAAAGTTCAGGATGAGGGTGGACCGTCCGACGTCTGCAGAAGTGCATAACTCGAGTCTTGGCTGCAGATAACTGAAAACCATGAGTCAGAGCCCATGATGCTGCCTTGCGAACGGCGACTTGCAGCCGGCGTTCGGCGACTCCCGTAGTCGTAGAGCTAAATGAGATGCAGAAGTCGTCGGCATACAAAGAAGGAGACACCGACAACCCCCATGGCTGCAGCCAGACCATTAATGGCCACTAGAAATAAGGAGACGCTCAACACCGAGCCCTGCGGGACCCCATTTTCCTGTATATAAGATGAACTGGAGGTGGCACCGACTTGCACCCGGAAAGAGCGGCGCAATAAAAAGGTTTGAGGAAAAGCCGGGAGCCGACCACGAAGACCCCACTCATGCAACGTGGCGAGGATGTGATGCCTCCATGTGGTGTCATACGCCTTCCGCAGATCGAAAAATACACCAACGAGATTCTGACGTCGGGCAAAGGCCGTACGAATAGCAGATTCCAGCTGCACCAAATTGTCCGTGGCAGACCGGCCCCGACGGAAGCCACCCTGGGATGGAGCGAGGAGACCGCACGACTCAAGGACCCAACACAAACGCCGCCCCACCATACGTTCGAGCAATTTGCACAAAACGTTGCTGAGGGTAATGGGACGATAGCTGTCCACCGCCAGTGGGTCCGCACTGGGCTTCAAGATGGGGACAATAAGACCCTCTCGCCATTGCGACGGGAACACGCTCTCGCTCCAAAGGCGGTTAAAGATGGTGAGGATGTGTCTCTGGCAGTCCCTGGAGAGATGCTTCAGCATTTGTGCGTGGATGCAGTCCGGTCCTGGTGCTGTATCAGGGCAATCGGCGAGGGCAGCGAGGAATTCCCTCTCGCTAAAAGGAGCATTGTATTTTTCAGAACGACGCGTGCGGAACGATAACGGCGTCTGCTCGGCTCGCTCCTTGAGAGAGCGAAAGGCGGGGGGATAAGTTGCAGTCGCAGAGCTCTTAGCAAAGTGCGCAGCAAGGTGTTCAGCAATGGCGGCAGCGTCCGTGCAGACAGCGCCGTCCAAGGAGATCCCAGGGACACCCATAGGGGTCTGGTGTCCATAAATCCGCCGTATCCGGGACCACACAAGCGAGGGGGAGACACGGGAGCCCAAGGATGAGACATACCGCTCCCAGCACTCCTGCTTACGCTGTGTAATAAGACGACGGGCGAAGGCACGGAGCCTCTTAAAGGCGATGAGGGTCTCGAGAGACGGGTGCCGCCTATGACGCTGGAGGGCCCGCCTACGGTCACGAATAGCCTCAGCAATCTCCGGCGACCACCAGGGTACAGCCTTCCTCCGAGGGAGTCCAGAAGAGTGGGGGATGGCAGCCTCGGCCGCCGAAATGATTGACGTGGTTAAGACACTGACCACCTCATCAATGTCACCCTGTGGGGGAGACGCAATGGTTGCCGCGGAAGTAAAAGCCGGCCAGTCAGCCCTGTGGAGAGCCCAGCGGGGCAGGCGCCCAGAAGAATGACACTGGGGCAGTGACAAATAGATGGGAAAATGGTCACTACCACACAGGTCAGGATGCACTCTCCAGTGGAGGGATGGGACAAGTCCGGGGCTGCAAAGAGAGAGATCGATGGCCGAGAACGAGCCATGGGCCACACTGAAATGCGTGGGAGTACCGGTGTTCAAGAGGCTAAGGTCGAGCTGAGCCAACAAATGCTCCACGGCACGACCGCGGTCATCGGAGACAGTCCCACCCCATAGAGGGTTGTGGGCATTGAAATCGCCCATCAACAAGAAAGGTGGCGGCAGTTGGGCTATCAGAGCAGCCAGGACATGCTGCGCGACAGCACCATACGGTGGAAGGTAAATACTGCAGACGGTAATAGCCTGTGGCGTCCACACCCGAACAGCGACAGCCTCTAAAGCCGTCTGTAGAGGTACAAACTCGCTGTGAAGAGAGTTAAAGACATATATGCAGACGCCACCAGACACCCTTTCATAAACTGCCCGGTTCTTAAAATAACCCCGATAGCCACGGAGGGCGGGGGTTCGCATTGCTGGAAACCAAGTTTCCTGCAGAGCAATGCAAAGGAAAGGATGATGGCTGATAAGTTGGCGGAGCTCAGCTAGATGGCGGAAGAAACCGCTGCAGTTCCACTGGAGGATGGTATTGGCCATGGATGGGAAAGGCGTGAAGGGACTGGGGAGGCAGATTACGCCTCCGGGGCCCCTGCTGCTACTGAGTCACCACCTGCACAACAGCCATCTATTGCGTCCGAGGGACTGGCGGATCCATGTCCTCAGCGGACGCCAGAATCTCCACCTCATCTTCGGACGCAGAGGGAGAAGGTTGCGGTGGGACAGGTGCCACCGCAATTTCAGGATGCTTGGGAACCTTTTTCTTCGACTGCTTTGCGCGCTGTGCCTTACGTGGTTCTGGCTGGGAGGGCCTCACTGGGACAGTCTCAGGGACTGAAGACGACCGTGACGCCCTACGACCAGCGACCGGGGGTTGTTTGACAAACTTGCGGGTGTCTGCTTTGGCACTGGGCAAAGCCTGGGATAGGAGGGTCCCAAGGGACCCCTTCTGGGCGAGAGGAGCCGAAGAAGGCTCACGCTTCTCCGGCTGTGAAGGGGGAACAGATGTCCCCGGTGGTTGGGGTGGTGTTGCTCCTGAAGTAGATGGAGCAGGAGCAACAGGGAGTGAAGTGCTCCCCACAACCAAGGGGGCCGGTGAATTCCGACAGAGCTGAGATCGAACTGGTGTTGCAGCAGCGGCATAGGTAGTCGTCATGGGCACAGGATGTAGCCGCTCATATTTCCGCCTTGCCTCTGTGTAGGTCAGGCGGTCCAGGGTCTTATATTCCATTATCTTCCTTTCTTTCTGGAATATCCTACAGTCCGGCGAGCAGGGGGAATGGTGTTCTCCGCAGTTAACACAGATAGGAGGCGGGACACATGGAGTATCAGGATGCGAAGGATGTCCACAATCCCGACACGTGATGCTGGAAGTACAGCGAGATGACATGTGCCCGAACTTCCTGCATTTAAAACACCGCATCGGAGGAGGGATATATGGCTTCACGTCACAACAGTAAACCATCACCTTAACCATTTCGGGTAAGACATCACCCTCAAAGGCCAAGATGAAGGCACCGGTGGCTACCTGATCATCCCTCGGACCCCGATGGACGCGCCGGACGAAGTGAACACCTCGTCGTTCGAGGTTGGCGTGTAATTCATCGTCGGACTGCAGAAGAAGATCCCTGTGGAATATAATACCTTGGACCATGTTGAGACTCTTATGCGGCGTGATGCTAACTGCAACATCCCCCAACTTGTCACAATTGAGCAACCTCCGTGACTGGGCAGAGGATGCCATTTTGATGAGCACAGAACCAGAGCGCATCTTGGACAAGCCCTCCACCTCCCCGAACTTGTCCTCTAAATGCTCCACAAAAAACTGGGGCTTGGTTGACATAAACGATTCCCCATCAACTCGTGTACACACAAGGAACCGGGGTGAATATTCTCCACTGCCTTCTTTTGCCATACGTTCCTCCCATGGAGTGGCCAGGGAGGGAAATGATCGTGGTTCGTATTTCCTGCCATTGAGGTTAGACCTCGATCACTTAGAGACTGCTGGTGGAGGCCCACCAGCGAGAGATGATGTACCACGCTTCATTGCGGGTCATCCGCCCTGATGCCACCTACTCCGACCAAGGGCCCTCCCCACGGGCGCCACCCAGCCACAGCAATAGCCACCTGGCAGGATGGCCATTGCCGGGAGTCCCGATGCCCCAGGGAGATGGGCATCTACTCCTTGGCATACGTGGGGAGTTAACGGCGCAGGCATCAGTAGAGCGATCCCTGTGTTGTCAGGGGGCTACAACCAACAGGGTACATGGCGGCCCCACCACAACGGACTGGCTACCGTGCTGGATCTTAGGTGCAAAACTGTCCAAGGTCGTCGTCACAGTTAAAATAAACACTGCAGAGTGGGAATCGCACCCAGGGACGTATCCTCGCCCAAGAGAGGGAAAACGAGTGGGACACCATTGCAACGACGAAAAAGCCGGCTAAAGGTCTCAATGCACGACGGATACAGTGCACCATGTAAGGCGCCCTTCCCCAATTGGCTCGCTCTTCGGAAGAATTTAGAAAGATGGAGGTCAAACCCGAGAGGGGACCATCACATAAGGCCGAAACATTGGAGACTCCTTTTAGTCGCCTCTTACAACAGGCAGGAATACCGTGGGCCTATTCTAACCCCCGACCCCGCAGGGGGGGTATTTCTGAGATAACCTGCAGAAAGGTCCCCCCTCATTTGCATCTGTTTGATGGTATGGTTACTTCAAAGCCATAATCATCACATTTCATCCATTACCCTGTGTGAGGAATTTTCAGAGAAGCTGCATAAAGCTCCTAGAGCATTTGCATCCCTTTGTTGGTATGGTTACTACAAAGCCATATTCAACGCATTTCATCCATTACCCTATGTGAAATATTTCTGAACGAAGCTGCATAAAGCTCCTCCCACATGTGCGTCACTTTTTTGGTATGGTTACTACGAAGACATTATCACCGCATCTCATCCATTGCCCTATGTGAAATAATTCTGAGAGCAGCTGTAGAATACTCCTCCATCATTCGTGTTTTGTTGGTATGATTACTACACAGACAGAAACATCGCATTTCAAAAATCCACTACTCTATGAGAAGTATTTCTGAATGAATGTTCAGGAAGCTCCTCCCTCACTTGCCTCTCTTTGTTGGTATGGTTCCTACAAAGCTATAATCATGGCATTTCATCCTTTACCCTAGGAGAAGTATTTCTGACCAAAACTGCATGAAGCGCCTCCCTCATTTGGTTGGTTGGTTTGAGGATTAAAGGGACCAAACTACAAAGGTCATCGGTCCCTTGTTTCATAAACACACAGAGCACAGGGAAACCATCCATGAGCTTTCGAAGCAGAAGATAAAAATCCCAGGGGAAGAAAATCCCCAAGGTCAATAACAAAGAAACATGGAAAACGGAGCACAGCAACAAAAACAACATAGAGAAGAAAGGCAGAAGGAATTAAAACTGCACAGCAGAGGACTGTGGCTGGCTGATCACGAAAATAATAGGATGAACCAGCCACTCTGCAACACGTTAAAACCTCCAGCCTAAAAGATTAGGGTGGAGTCGAATTACAACACAAAACGAAGTAAAAGATGCAGCACAAAAGAGGGTGACGCAATAAAATTAGAGGGAACTATAAAAGCCACTTGCTCGAATAAAACTTAAAACACGATCTGCCATAGAGACATCGTCACCCAGAAGAGATGACAAATCACCAAGGAGATTAAATGATCGCCTGAGGGCGGTTAAAAGAGGACAGGCCACAATATATGGGCCACCGTCATATTCGCACCACAGCGACAATGAGGGGGGTCCTCTCGACGCAGCAGATGACCATGCGTCAGCCAAGAGTGGCCAATGCGGAGCCTACACAGAACAACAGAATCCCTGCGAGAGGCCCGCATGGAGGAACCCCACACAGTCGTGGTCTCCTTTACTCGCCGCAGCTTGTTGGGGGCAGACAGAGTGCGCCAGTCGTCTGCCCACATCCCAAGGACCCGACGGCGTAACACCGATCGGAGATCAGTTGCCGGGAGGCCGATCTCCAACGGCAGTTTGCAGGTGGCTTCTTTAGCTAACTTGTCGGCGTGTTCGTTTCCCGCTATCCCAACGTGTCCCGGGGTCCATATGAACACCACCGAACGTCCACACTGTTCAAGAGTATGAACGGACTCCTGGATGGCAACAACAATGGGATGGCGTGGGTAGCACTGGTCAAGAGCCTGTAGACTACTGAGAGAGTCACTGCAAATGACAAAAGACTCGCCAGTACTGGTACGAATACGCTCAACGGCACGAAAAATGGCTGTTAGCTCTGCGGTGTAAACACTGCAGCCTTCCGGCAAGGAGCGCTGGTCTATATAGTCCGCATGAGCATAAGCGTACCCCACACGGCCATCAACCATCGAGCCATCTGTATAGATTACATCCGAGTCGCGGGATGCGTCGAGGAGAGCAAGAAATTGGCAGCGCAAGACTGCAGGAGGAACTGAATCCTTTTGCCATTGTGAGAGCTCCAGCCGAAGCTGCGGCCGAGGAATACACCAAGGTGGTGTATGTGGGTGGACCTTAAAAGCAGATGGAAGAGGCAAAGACTCGAGTTCACTAAGGAGTGACCGAACACGGATCCCAATTGCGAGGCCTGATCGCGGCCGCCGGTGAGGGATATGGACTGCCGCATCGGCGAAAAGGAGACGGTAGTTAGGGTGACGGGGAGAACAACGGACGTGGGCAGCATAGTTGGCTAAGAGTTGTTGACGCCGAATGTGGAGCGGAGGAACCTCCGCCTCAGCAAGTAGGCTAGTAACAGGACTGGTGCGGAATGCTCCTGTCGCCTGTCGAACCCCACAGTGGTGAACGGGGTCCAGCAGGTGCAACGCTGAGGGCGACGCTGAGCCATACGCCACACTCCCATAATCCAGTCGGGACAGCACAAGGGCTTTGTAGAGCTGCAGCAGCGTGTTACGATCTGCACCCCAAGTTGTGTTGCTCAGGCAGCGGAGGGCATTCAGATGCTGCCAGCACTGACGCTTGAGCTGACAAATATGTGGAAGCCAAGTAAGCCGGGCATCGAACAGCAATCCCAGAAAACGGTAAGTGTCAACAACCCTGAGTATGGCATCCGGAAGATACAGCTCAGGGTGGGGATGGACAGTTCGACGCCGACAAAAGTGCAAAACACAAGTCTTCGCAGGAGAAAACTGAAAACCATGGGCTAGGGCCCACGCCTGCGCCTTGCGTATGGCTCCCTGCAACCGACGTTCTGCAACAGCAATGGTGGAGGAGCTGAAAAAGATGCAGAAATCGTCAGCATATAACGTGGGTGAGACAGACGACCCTACTGCTGCTGCAAGGCCATTAATGGCCACAAGGAAAAGGGACACGCTCAATACAGAGCCCTGTGGAACGCCGTTCTCCTGGATATGAAGTGAACTATGGGATGTGCCAATTAAAACGCGGAATGTACGAACGGATAAAAAATTCTGAATAAAAATGGGGAGAGAGCCCCGGAGACCCCACCCGTGCAACGTGGCGAGAATATGGTGCCGCCACGTCGTGTCATATGCTCTGGAGAGGTCGAAAAAGACGGAGACGAGGTGTTGGCGCCTGGAAAAAGCTGTGCGGATTGCAGACTCAAGGAGGACCAAAGTATCGGCGGTAGAACGGCTCTGACGGAAGCCGCTCTGGCACTGAGCCAGAAAACCCCGAGACTCGAGCAGCCAACACAGCCGTCGACTCACCATACGTTCCAGGAGCTTGCACAGAGTATTTGTGAAGCTGATGGGCCGATAGCTATCCACAGTAAGCGGGTCATTACCAGGCTTCGGCACCGGAATGATGGTACTTTCTCGCCACTGCGACGGAAAGGCACCATCGCCTCATATGCGGTTGAAGATGGCAAGAACACACCGCTGACAGTCCGGGGACAGGTGTTTGAGCATCTGATTGTGGACGCCATCGGGCCCAGAGGCTGTATCGGGGCACTGTGCCAGGGCGCTTTGGAGTTCCCACAAACTAAATGGGGCGTTATACGTCTCAGGGTGGCGAGAAGCAAAAGAAAGCCGTTTGCCTTCCTCCCGGCGTTTGAGCGCGCAAAACGCAGGCGGGTAATTCCCCGACGCAGAGGCCCGAACATAGTGCTGTGCGAAATGCTCGGCGATTGCATCGGCATCGGTGGATAGCGCCCCGTTGATGGTAAGCCCTGGGACACCTGTAGAGTGCTGCAATCCAAAAATGCGCCGAATCTTCATCCATACCTGGGAGGGTGAAGTACGGGAACCAATGGTGGAAACGTACCTCTCCCAGCACTCCTGTTTCCGCCTCTTGATGAGCCGCCGTGCCTGTGCACGGAGACGTTTGAAGACAATGAGGTTCTCCAAAGACGGGTGCCGCTTATGTCGCTGAAGAGCCCACCGACGTTCTTTAATGGCTTCAGCGACCTCCGGAGACCACCAAGGCACTGACTTTCGCCGGGGGCACCCTAACGAACGAGGAATGGGACGTTCCGCAGCGGAAACAATCGCTGCAGTCAGTGTCTCAACCGCCACACTGATGGTACCGTGGGGGAGAGATTCAACAGTGGCAGCAGAGGAGAACGTTTCCCAGTTTGCCTTGCTAAAAGCCCATCGAGGCAGGCGTTCATGGGATCGACGCTGGGGTAGTGAAAGGAAGATGGGAAAATGGTCACTACCACACAAGTCGTCATGGACTCTCCAGTGGACCGATGGTACAAGCCCTGGGCTGCACAACGACAGATCGACGGCCGAGAAAGTGCCATGCGCCACACTGAAATGCGTGGCAGCGCCAGTGTTTAAGAGGCAGAAGTCGAGTTGGGAGATGAGATTCTCGACATCTCTGCCTCGGCCAGTAATCGTCGATCCACCCCACAGGGGATTGTGGGCGTTAAAATCCCCAAGGAGAAGAAAAGGCGTGGTAAGTTGGGCGACAAGTGCAGCCAATTCGGGCAGGGAGACTGTACCACCTGGAGGGAGATAGATACTGCAGACGGTGATGTCCTGGGTAGTCCTTACGCGGACAGCCACAGCTTCCAATGATGTTTGAAGGGGCACAGGAGCACTATATACAGAGGTAAGGACATACACGCAGGCTCCACCTGATACCCTATTGTATGTGCTACGGTTGCAGTAATAACCCCTGTATCCACGGAGGACAGGGGTCTGCACTGCCGGGAACCAGGTTTCCTGGAGGGCAATGCATAAAGCAGGTGTCATGCTTAGTAGCTGACGTAGCTCAGGTAGATGGCTAAAATAACCGCCACAATTCCACTGGAGGATTGTACAAAGCGTGTCCTGTAGGGGCATTCAGGCATTGAAAAGGCAAATTACCTGGCAGGGTCACATGCCGCCTCTGACTGAGGGACGGACGTCGCTACGGCCATTGTTTCTGAGGAGACGGCGAGGTCCAGGTCATCAGGGAACGCAAAGAGTCGACCTCATCCTCAGAGGCTGAGCTGACAGGAAGCGTTGGTGCGGGAACCACTGGGTCCTTATCCTTCTTGGAGAGCTTCCTCTTCTCTCTCTTGTCTTTGGGAGGAGGGTTGGCATGCTGGGAGGGCTTTCCTGATGCATTATCAGGAACAGAGGAAGAGCGTGAAGCCCTTCGACCAGCAGCTGGTGGCTTCTTCAGCCACTGGCTAGTGTCTTGTGAGACACTGGGGAAGTCCTTGGAAGGAACTCCCCCAAGGGATCCCTTCTGAACAAGTGAGGCCGGAGGAGGCTGTTGCGTCTCCGGCTGAGCAGCCGGAGAGAGCTGTCGCTTCCCCGGCTGAGGAGCCGGAGAGGGCTGTCGCCGCTCCGGCTGAGAGGTGGGGACTGACGTCCCCGGTTGCTTGGGGTGCACTGCTCCCAAACTGGGTGCTTTGGGAGCAGTGGAAGAGAGAGTGGCCTGTCCCAGCGGTGGGGCAGACGTGACTTGAGTTCTCTGTGGGCCAACAGAGAAGGGGGTCTGTGCAGGAGCTGGTCGCGGCAGTGTGACGGTAGCATAACTCCTCAACATAGGTGTGGGGTTGAGTCGTTCTAGCTTCTTCTTTGCCTCTTGGTAAGTTAAACGGTCCAAGGTCTTAATTTATTGTATCTTCCGCTCTCGTTGATAGACTGCACAGTCTGGCGAGCAGGGAGAATGATGCTCCCCACAGTTAACGCAGGTGGGAGGCGGAGCACATGGAGCATTAGGATGTGAAGGTCGTCCACAATCACAACACGTGGGGCTGGCAGTGCATCTGGAGGACATATGTCCGAACTTCCAACACTGGAAGCATCGCATAGGGGGTGGGACATAGGGCTTGACATCGCAGCAGTAGATCATGACCTTGACCTTCTCAGGCAAGCAGTCACCCTCAAAGACCAATCTGAAGGCACCGGTAGCGACCCTATTACCCTTGGGCCCCCTAAAGACACGACGGACAAAGTGCACACCTCGTCGTGCCAGGTTCTCCCGTAGCTCGTCATCAGACTGTAGCAGAAGATCTTTATAAAAAATAATCCCCTCAACCAAATTTAAGGACTTATGGGGAGTGACAGTAACGGGGATGTCACCAAGCTTCTCACAGGCGAGTAATGCCTGGGACTGTGCAGATGAAGCTGCTTGTATCAGGATGGCCCCGCTCCTCAGTTTGGAAAGAGACGCCACTTCCCCAAACTTGTCTTCGAGATTGTGCACAAAGAAAAGAGGCTTAGTCCCCAAAAACGAATCCCCATTAGTTCTGCTGCATACAAGGTATCGTGGCGAATACGGCTCCTGTCTGTCTGCAGCCCTACGTTCCTCCCATGGTGTGGCTAGGGAAGGGAACGATTTCGGGTTATATGTCACAGCGTTAAATTTAACCTTACCACGCTTAGAGACATTGGCGGTCGGGCGACCACCAGATTGAGATTTCACCATCTTCATTGCGGGGCATCTGCCCCGATGCCACCCACTCCGACCAGGGGCTCTCCCCACGGGCGCCACCCAGCCACAGCAAAGGCCACCTGGCAGGATGGCCGTTGCCGGGAGTCCTGATGCCCCAGAGAGACGAGCATCGACTCCTTGGCTTACGTGTGGAGGTGTCAGCTCAGGCATCGGCAGTACGATCCCTGTGTTGTCAGGGGGCTACAACCTAGAGGGTACATGACGACCCCACCACAACGGGCTGGCTACCGTGCTGGATTTTGGGTGCCATGGGTAGTCCATAGTAACCGTGGGTGCTGATGGTGACGCACTAAGGGCGTAACTTGCACAATCCATCAGCTGCGTAAACCCAATATGAGGGATGGAGGGTGCAGTGACGACGCCAAGGCGATCAAGAGTGCAAAGCTCTTAGGGCACAGAGGACTCATGGGCACCACGTAAGGTGTCCTTCCCCAAAAGGCTTGTACTTCTGTGGAATTTGGAAAAATGGGGGTCAAACCATAATGGGGACCATCACATTAAGGCCGAAACGTTTGAGACTCCTTTTAGTCGCCTCTTACGACAGGCAGGAATACCGCGGGCCTATTCTAACCCCCGAACCCGCAGGGGGTTCCCTCATTTGCATCTCTTTGTTGTTATGGATACTACAAAGCCATAATCATCACATTTCATCCATCACCCTATATGATGTATTTGTGAGAGAAGCTGCATAATGCTCCTCCCTCATTTGCGTCCCTTTGATGGTATCGTGACTACAAAGCCATAATCATCGCATTTCATCCATTATCCAGTGTGAAGTACTTCTGAGAGAAGCTGCAGAAAGCTCCTCCCTGATTATGATCTCTTTGTTGGTATTGTTACTACACAGCCATAATCATCACATTTCATGCATTACCTTATGTGAAGTATTTCTGAGAGAAGCTGCATAAAGCTCATTCCTCATTTGAATTTCTTTGTTGGTATAACTACTGCAAAGCCATAATCATCGCATTTTGTCCATTGCCCTATGTGCAGTATTTCTGAGAGAATCCGCATTAAGTTCCTCCCTCATTTGCGTCTCTTGTTGATATGATTACTACCTACACAGAAACAACGCATTTCATCCACTACTCTATGTGAAGTATTTCTGAAAGGAGCAGCAGGAAGCTCCTCTCTCATCTGCGGCCTCTATGTTGGTGTGATTACTACAAACCCGTAATCATCGGATTTCATCCGTTACCCTATGTGAAGTATTTCTGAAAGTAGCTGCATGAAGCTACTCCCTCATCTGCGTCTCTTTGTTGCTGTGGTTACTACAAAGCCATAAACATAATATTTCATCCATAACCATACCTGAAGTATTTCTGAGAGAAGCTGCATAAAGCTCCTCCCTCATTTGAGTCTCTATGTTGGTATAATTACTACACTGACAGAATCATCGCATTTTTTCCATTATCCTATTGTAAGTATTTAAGAGAGAAGCTGCAGAAGTTCCTCCCTCATTTGAGTCTCTATGTTGGTATAGTTCCTACACTGACAGAATCATCGCATTTTGACCATTATCCCATTGTAAGTATTTAAGAGAGAAGCTGCAGAAAGCTCCTCCCTCATTTGAGTCTCTATGTTGGTATAGTTCCTACACTGACAGAATCATCGCATTTTTTCCATTATCCTATTGGAAGTATTTAAGAGAGAAGCTGCAGAAAGCTCCTCATTCATTTGAGTCTCTATGTTCACATGATTACTACACTGACAGAATCATTGCATTTCTTCCATTATCCTATTGGAAGTATTTAAGAGAGAAGCTGCATAAAGCTCCTCCCTCATTTGACTCTCTATGTTGGTATGATTACCACAATGACAGAATCATCGCATTTCATCCATTGTCCTATTGGAAGTATTTAAGTTAGAAGCTGCAGAAAGCTCCTCCCTCATTTGAGTCTCTATGTTGGTGTGATTACTACACTGACAGAATCATCGCATTTCATCCACTACCCTATGTGAAATCTTTCTGATGGAAGCTGCTGACAGCTCCTCCCTCATTTGAGTCTTTGTGTTGGTATGATTACCACACTGACAGCATCATCGCATTTCATCCATTACCCTATTGGAATTATTTAAGAGAGAAGCTGCAGAAAGCTCCTCCGTCATTTGAGTCTCTATGTTGGTATGATTACTACACTGACAGGATCATCGCTTTTAATCCATTATCCTATTCGAAGCATTTAAGTGAGGAGCTGCAGAAAGCACCTCCCTCATTTGAGGCTCAATGTTGGTATGTTTACCCCACTGACAGAATCATCGCAATTCATCCACTATCCTCTTGGAAGTATTTAAGAGAGAAGCTGCAGAAAGCTCCTCCCTCATTTGAGTCTCTTTATTGGTATGATTATCACACTAACAGAATCATCGCATTTCATCTGTTATCCTACAGGAAGTATTTATGAGAGAAGCTGCAGAAAGCTCCTCCCTCATTTGAGTCTCTTTATTGGTATGATTACCACACTGACAGAATCATAGCATTTCATCCATTATCCTATTGGAAGTATTTAAGAGAGAAGCTGCTGAAAGATACACCCTCATTTGAGTCTCTATGTTGGTATGATTACCACACTGACAGTATTATCACATTTCATCCAATATCCTATTGGAAGTATTTAAGAGAGAAGCTGCAGAAAGATACTCACTCATTTGAGTCCCTATGTTGGTATGATTACCACACTGACAGTATCATCACATTTCATCCAATATCCTATTGGAAGTATTTAAGAGAGAAGTTGCAGAAAGCTCCTCCCTCATTTGACTCTCTCTATGGTGGTATGCTTCCCCCATGAACCATGGACCTTGCCGTTGGTGGGGAGGCTTGCGTGCCTCAGCGATACAGATTGCCGTACCGTAGGTGCAACCACAACGGAAGGGTATCTGTTTAGAGGCCAGACAAACATGTGGTTCCTGAAGAGGGGCAGCAGCCTTTTCAGTAGTTGCAGGGGCAACAGTCTGGATGATTGACTGATCTGGCCTTGTAACATTAACCAAAACGGCCTTGCTGTGCTGGTACTGCGAACGGCTGAAAGCAAGGGGAAACTACAGCCGTAATTTTTCCCGAGGACATGCAGCTTTACTGTATGATTAAATGATGATGGCGTCCTCTTGGGTAAAATATTCCGGAGGTAAAATAGTCCCCCATTCGGATCTCCGGGCGGGGACTTCTCAAGAGGACGTCGTTATCAGGAGAAAGAAAACTGGCATTCTACGGATCGGAGCGTGGAATGTCAGATCCCTTAATCGGGCAGGTAGGTTAGAAAATTTAAAAAGGGAAATGGATAGGTATAGTGGGAATTAGTGAAGTTCGGTGGCAGGAGGAACAAGACTTTTGGTCAGGTGATTACAGGGTTATAAATACAAAATCAAATAGGGGTAATGCAGGAGTAGGTTTAATAATGAATAAAAAAATAGGAGTGCGGGTTAGCTACTACAAACAGCATAGTGAACGCATTATTGTGGCCAAGATAGACACAAAGCCCGTGCCTACTACAGTAGTACAAGTTTATATGCCAACTAGCTCTGCAGATGATGAAGAAATTGATGAAATGTATGACGAGATAAAAGAAATTATTCAGGTAGTGAAGGGAGACGAAAATTTAATAGTCATGGGTGACTGGAATTCGTCAGTAGGAAAAGGGAGAGAAGGAAACATAGTAGGTGAATATGGATTGGGGGGAAGAAATGAAAGAGGAAGCCGCCTGGTAGAATTTTGCACAGAGCACAACATAATGATAGCTAACACTTGGTTCAAGAATCATAAAAGAAGGTTGTATACCTGGAAGAATCCTGGAGATACTAATAGGTATCAGATAGATTATATAATGGTAAGACAGAGATTTAGGAACCAGGTTTTAAATTGTAAGACATTTCCAGGGGCAGATGTTGATTCTGACCACAATCTATTGGTTATGAACTGCAGATTGAAACTGAAGAAACTGCAAAAAGGTGGGAATTTAAGGAGATGGGACCTGGATAAACTGAAAGAACCAGCGGTTGCAGAGAGTTTCAGGGAGAGCATAAGGGAACAATTGACAGGAATGGGGGAAAGAAATACAGTAGAAGAAGAATGGGTAGCTCTGAGGGATGAAGTAGTGAAGGCAGCAGATGATCAAGTAGGTAAAAATACGAGGGCTAATAGAAATCCTTGGGTAACAGAAGAAATATTGAATTTAATTGATGAAAGGAGAAAATATAAAAATGCAGTAAATGAAGCAGGCAAAAGGGAATACAAACGTCTCAAAAATGAGATCGACAGGAAGTGCAAAATGGCTAAGCAGGGATGGCTAGAGGACAAATGTAAGGATGTAGAGGCTTGTCTCACTAGGGGTAAGATAGATACTGCCTACAGAAAAATTAAAGAGACCTTTGGAGAGAAGAGAACCATTTGTATGAATATCAACAGCTCAGGTGGAAACCCGGTACTAAGCAAAGAAGGGAAGGCAGAAAGGTGGAAGGAGTATATAGAGGGTTTATACAAGGGCGATGTACTTGAGGACAGTATTATGGAAATGGAAGAGGATGTAGATGAAGATGAAATGGGAGATAAGATACTGCGTGAAGAGTTTGACAGAGCACTGAAAGACCTGAGTCGAAACAAGGCCCCGGGAGTAGACAACATTCCATTAGAACTACTGATGGCGTTGGGAGAGCCAGTCATGACAAAACTCTACTATCTGGTGAGCAAGATGTATGAGACAGGCGAAATACCCACAGACTTCAAGAAGAATATAATAATTCCAATACCAAAGAAAGCAGGTGTTGACAGATGTGAAAATTACCGAACTATCTGTTTAATAAGTCACAGCTGCAAAATACTAATGCGAATTCTTTACAGACGAATGGAAAAACTGGTAGAAGCGGACCTCGGGGAAGATCAGTTTGGTTTCCGTAGAAATGTTGGAACACGTGAGGCAATACTAACCTTACGACTTATCTTAGAAGAAAGATTAAGAAAAGGCAAACCTACGTTTCTAGCATTTGTAGACTTAGAGAAAGCTTTTGACAACGTTAACTGGAATACTCTCTTTCAAATTCTGAAGGTGGCAGGGGTAAAATACAGGGAGCGAAAGGCTATTTACAATTTGTACAGAAACCAGATGGCAGTTATAAGAGTCGAGGGGCATGAAAGGGAAGCAGTGATTGGGAAAGGAGTGAGACAGGGTTGTAGCCTCTCCCCGATGTGATTCAATCTGTATATTGAGCAAGCAGTAAAGGAAACAAAAGAAAAATTCAGAGTAGGTATTAAAATCCATGGAGAAGAAATAAAAACTTTGAGGTTCGCCGATGACATTGTAATTCTGTCAGAGACAGCAAAGGACTTGGAAGAGCAGTTGAAAGGAATGGACATCGCCTTGAAACGAGGATATAAGATGAACATCAACAAAAGCAAAACGAGGATAATGGAATGTAGTCAAATTAAATCGGGTGATGCTGAGGGGATTAGATTAGGAAATGAGACACTTAAAGTAGTAAAGGAGTTTTGCTATTTAGGGAGTAAAATAACTGATGATGGTCGAAGTAGAGAGGATATAAAATGTAGACTGGCAATGGCAAGGAAATCGTTTATGAAGAAGAGAAATTTGTTAACATCGAGTATAGATTTAAGTGTCAGGAAGTCGTTTCTGAAAGTATTTGTATGGAGTGTAGCCATGTATGGAAGTGAAACATGGACGATAACCAGTTTGGACAAGAAGAGAATAGAATCTTTCGAAATGTGGTGCTACAGAAGAATGCTGAAGATTAGATGGGTAGATCACATAACTAATGAGGAGGTATTGAATAGGACTGGGGAGAAGAGAAGTTTGTGGCACAACTTGACTAGAAGAAGGGATCGTTTGGTAGGACATGTTTTGAGGCATCAAGGGATCACAAATTTAGCATTGGAGGGCAGCGTGGAGGGTAAAAATCGTAGAGGTAGATCAAGAGATGAATACACTAAGCAGATTCAGAAGAATGTAGGTTGCAATAGGTACTGGGAGATGAAGAAGCTTGCACAGGATAGAGTAGCATGGAGAGCTGCATCAAACCAGTCTCAGGACTGAAGACCACAACAACAACATGGTGGTATGATTACCACACTGACAGTATCACTGGATTATAACCATTATCCTATTGGAAGGATTTAAGAGAGAAGCTGCAGAATGCTCCTCCCTCATTTGAGCCTCTACGTTGGTGTGATTACCACACTGACAGTATCGTCGCATTTCATCCATTATCCTATTGGAGTTATTTAAGAGAGGAGCTGCAGACAGCTCCTCCCTCATTTGAGTCACTATGTTGTTATGATTTCCACACTGACAATATCATCGCATTTATCCATTGTCCTATTGGAAGTATTTAAGAGAGAAGCTCCAGAAAGCTCCTTCCTCATTTGAGTCTCTATGTTGGTATGTTTACCACACTGACACAATCATCGCATTTCATCCATTATCCTACTGGAAGTATTTAAGAGAGGAGCTGCAGAAAGCTCCTCCCTCATTTGAGTCTCTATGTTGGTATGATTACCACACTGACAGTATCATCGCATTCCATCCATTATCCTATTGGAAGTATTTAAGAGAGAAGCTGCAGAAAGCTACTCCCTCATTTGAGTACCTATATTGGTATGATTACCACACTGACAGAATCATCGCATTTCATCCATTATCCTATTGGAAGTATGTAAGAGAGAAGCTGTAGAAAGCTCCTAACTCATTTAAGTCTCTATGTTGGTAAGATTACCACACTGACTGTATCATCGCATTTCACTCATTATCCTATAGGAAGTACTTAAGAGAGAAGCCGCAGAAAGCTCCTCCCTCATTTGAGTCTCTATATTGGTATGATTACCACACTGACAGTATCATCGGATTTCATCCATTATCCTATTGGAAGTATTTAAGAGAGAAGCTGCAGAAAGCTCCTCCCTCATTTGAGTCTCTATATTGGTATGATTACCACACTGACAGTATCATCACATTTCATCCATTATCCTATTGGAAGTATTTAAGAGAGAAGCTGCAGAAAGCTCCTCCCTCATTTGCGTCTCTATGTTGGTATAATTAGCACACTGACAGTATCATCGCATTTCATCCATTATCCTATTGGAAGTATTTAAGAGAGAAGCTGCAGAAAGCTCCTCCCTCATATGAGTCTCTATGTTGGTATGATTACCACACTGACAGTATCATCGCATTTCATCCATTATCCTATTGGAGGTATTTAAGAGAGAAGCTGCAGAAAGCTGCTTCCTCATTTGGGTCTCTATGTTGGTATGATTACCACACTGACAGAATCATCGCATTTCATCTTTTATCCTACTGGAATTAATTATGAGAGAAGCTGCAGAAAGCTCCTCCCTCATTTGAGTCTCTTTATCGGTATGATTACCACACTGACAGAATCATAGAATTTCATCCATTATCTTATTGGAAGTATTTAAGAGAGAAGCTGCAGAAAGATACTCCCTCATTTGAGTCTCTTTATTGGTATGATTACCACACTCACAGAATCCTCGCATTTCATCTGTTATCCTACTGGACGTATTTATGAGAGAAGCTGCAGGAAGCTCCTCCCTCATTTGAGTCTCTTTATTGGTATGATTACCACACTGACAGAATCATCGCATTTCATCTGTTATCCCACTGGAAGTATTTATGAGAGAAGCTGCAGAAAGCTTCTCCCTCATTTGAGTCTCTTTATTGGTATGATTACCACACTGACAGAATCATCGCATTTCATCAATTATCCTATTGGAAGTATTTAAGAGAGAAGCTGCAGAAAGCTCCTCCCTCATTTGAGTCTGTATGTTGGTATGATTACCACACTGACAAAATCATCGCATTTCATCCATTATCCTACTGGAAGTGTTTAAGAGAGAAGCTGCAGAAAGCTCCTACCTCATTTGAGTCTCTATATTGGTATGGTTACCACACTGACAGTATCATCGCATTTTATCTATTATCCTATTGGAAGTATTTAAGAGAGAAGCTGCAGAAAGCTTCCCCCTCATTTGAGTCTCTTTATTGGTATGATTACCACACTGACAGAATCATCGCATTTCATCCATTATCCTATTGGAAGTATTGAAGAGAGAAGCTGCAGAAAGCTCCTCCCTCATTTGAGTCTCTATTTTGGTATGAGTACCACACTGACAGTATCATCGCATTTCATCCATTATCCTATTGGAAGTATTTAAGAGAGAAGCTGCAGAAAGCTCGTCTCTCATTTGAGTCTCTATGTTGGTATGATTACCACACTGACAGTATCATCGCATTTCATCCCTTATCCTATTGGAAGTATTTAAGAGAGAAGCTGCAGAAAGCTCCTCCCTCATTTGAGTCTCTATATTGGTATGATTACCACACTGACAGTATCATTGGATTATATCCATTATCCTATTGGAAGTATTTAAGAGAGAAGCTGCAGAAAGCTCCTCCCTCATTTGAGTCTATGTTGGTGTGATTACCACACTGACAGTATCGTCGCATTTCATCCATTATCCTATTGGAGTTATTTAAGAGACAAGCCGCAGAAAGCTACTCACTCATTTGAGTCTCCATGTTGGTATGATTACCACACTGTCTTGTGACAGCCAGAGCGAGAGCACCAGCAGCAGCGAGTACTGTTTGTATAAAGCGTTTATTTTGCATTTTGTTTACGACCTTCCACTAAGGAAGGGATTCTATTTGTGTTTATCTGCTCTGCATAGAAACTAACAGTTCTTGATCGTTAGGAGAGAAATTTATTTTGTACTTATTTGCTGCGCTTAGCTTTTAAATAGTTTTTCTGGGAAAACCTAGCGTAGTTTTCGCGTCTCGTATTTCAGTGAGTGTTTCTTGATTATCAGAGTAGCTCATCAGAAGATTATCTTGGGAATTTGTCACCGTATAGAGTAGGGTAAACATAGTCATGTGTAGGGACTGTGGTTGTTGTGAGCGGACGCAAGGAGAATTGGCCACTCTTCGGGGGCAGGTGGAGGCTTTGTCTGTTAGGCTCATCGAGCTCGAGGCGCAGGCGTCGGCTCGTAGTGGCGTTGGGGCAACTGTGGTGAGACCTATGCCTACTTCGGTGGCCTTGGAATCACATGGAACCCCTGATGTCGCTGCGTCTTCCGGCAGTGAGCATCTTACCAGTCAGCCATCACTCCAGGGTGAATGGCGGACAGTGGTGGGCTCGCGCGTGCCTGGCCGAAAGGCGAAGGTGGGATCTGGCCGCGTGGCAGCTGCCTTACCCCTTTCCAACAGGTACGGGGTGCTTCCTAGTGGTGATGACATCGTTTCCGAGCCACCACAGGATGCCTCGCCTATTGGGCCAGTGGCCGATTCTCCGGCAAGGTCCCGACAGTCACAGAGGGCGGGCCTATTAGTTATAGGGAGCTCCAACGTTAGGCGGGTTATGGAGCCCCTCAGGAAAATAGCGGGTAGGTCGGGGAAGAATGCCAGTGTGCACTCGGTGTGCTTGCCGGGGGGTCTCGTCCGTAATGTGGAGGAGGCCCTTCCGGCAGCTATTGAACGCACTGGGTGTGACCGGCTGCAGATAGTAGCACATGTCGGAACGAATGACGCCTGCCGCTTGGGTTCTGAGGCCATCCTTGGTTCCTTCCGGCGGCTGGCCGATTTGGTGAAGACAACCAGCATCGCACGCGGAGTGCAAGCTGAGCTTAATATCTGCAGCATAGTGCCCAGAGTCGATCGCGGTCCTCTGGTTTGGAGCCGTGTGGAGGGTCTAAACCAGAGGCTCAGACGACTCTGCGACTATAATGGTTGCAAATTCATCGACCTCCGTTATTGGGTGGAGAACTGTAGGGCCCCCCTAGACAGGTCAGGCGTGCACTACACACCGGAAGCAGCTACTAGGGTAGCAGAGTACGTGTGGCGTGCACACGGGGGTTTTTTAGGTTAGAGGGACCCCCCCTTGGGCGAAACGATAAAATACCTGACGGCTTACCAGAGAGAACATCAGCATCGTTGATAAAGAACGTCCGTCCTCAGAGACCAAAAACAGGAAAAGTTAACGTAATATTGGTAAACTGCAGGAGTATCCAGGGCAAGGTTCCTGAATTAGTATCGCTTATTGAAGGAAATAGTGCGCATATAGTATTAGGAACGGAAAGTTGGTTAAAACCGGAAGTGAACAGTAACGAAATCCTAGACACAGAATGGAATATATACCGCAAGGATAGGATAAACGCCAATGGTGGAGGAGTATTTATAGCAGTAAAGAATTCAATAATATCCAGTGAAGTTATTAGCGAATGCGAATGTGAAATAATCTGGGTTAAGTTAAGTATCAAAGGTGGGTCAGATATGATAGTCGGATGCTTCTATAGGCCACCTGCATCAGCAACCGTAGTAGTTGAGCGCCTCAGAGAGAACCTGCAGAACGTCGTGAAGAAGTTTCGTGATCATACTATTGTAATAGGGGGAGACTTCAATCTACCAGGTATAGAATGGGATAGTCACACAATCAGAACTGGAGCCAGGGACAGAGACTCTTGTGACATTATCCTGACTGCCTTGTCCGAGAATTACTTCGAGCAGATAGTTAGAGAACCAACTCGTGAAGCTAACGTTTTAGACCTCATAGCAACAAATAGACCGGAACTTTTCGACTCCGTGAATGTAGAAGAGGGTATCAGTGATCATAAGTCAGTGGTTGCATCAATGACTACAAGTGTAATAAGAAATGCCAAGAAAGGAAGGAAAATATATTTGCTTAACAAGAGTGATAGGGCACAAATCGCAGAATATCTGAGTGACCACCATCAAACGTTCATTTCTGAGGAAGAGGATGTGGAACAAAAATGGAAAAAATTCAGAAACATCGTCCAGTACGCCTTAGATAAGTTCGTACCGACTAAGGTCCTAAGCGAGGGGAAAGATCCACCGTGGTATAACAATCATGTACGAAAGGTACTACGGAAACAAAGAAAGCTTCATCATAGGTTTAAGAGTAGTCGAATCATAGCTGATAAGGAAAAGCTGAACGAAGCGAAAAAGAGCGTAAAGAGAGCAATGAGAGAAGCATTCAACGAATTCGAACATAAAACATTGGCAAACAATCTAAACAAGAACCCTAAAAAGTTTTGGTCATATGTAAAATCGGTAAGCGGATCTAAATCCCCTATTCAGTCACTCGTTGACCACGATGGCACCAAAACAGAGGACGACCGAAGAAAGGCAGAAATACTGAATTCAGTGTTCCGAAACTGTTTCACTGCGGAAAATCGTAACACGGTCCCTGACTTCAGCCGTCGCACGGACGCCAAAATGGAAAATATTGAAATAAACGATATCGGAATTGAAAAACAACTGCTATCACTTAGTAGCGGAAAAGCATCCGGACCAGACGAGATACCCGTAAGATTCTACAGTGATTATGCTAAAGAACTTGCCCCCTTTCTATCAGCAATTTATCGTAGATCTCTGGAAGAACGTAAAGTACCTAGCGACTGGAAGAAAGCGCAGGTCGTTCCCATTTTCAAGAAGGGGCATAAATCAGATGCGAATAATTATAGGCCTATTTCGCTTACGTCAATCTGTTGTAGAATAATGGAACATGTTTTATGTTCTCGTATTATGACGTTCTTAGATAATACAAATCTCCTTCATCATAACCAACATGGATTCCGCAAACAGAGGTCATGTGAAACTCAGCTCGCCCTATTTGTCCAAGAAATTCACAGTGCCGTAGACACTGGCGAGCAGATTGATGCCGTATTCCTGGACTTCAGGAAGGCATTTGATACGGTTCCGCACTTACGTTTAGTGAAAAAAATACGAGCTTACGGAATATCGGACCAGGTTTGTGATTGGATTCAGGATTTCCTAGAAGAAAGAACACAACATGTCATTCTTAACGGTTCAAAATCTGCAGATGTAGAGGTAATTTCGGGAGTACCGCAAGGAAGCGTGATAGGACCTTTATTGTTTACAATATACATAAATGACTTAGTTGACAACATCGGTAGCTCCGTGAGGCTATTTGCAGATGACACGGTTGTCTACAAGAAAGTAGCAACATCAGAAGACTCGTACGTACTCCAGGAAGACCTGCAGAGGATTAATGAATGGTGCGACAGCTGGCAGCTTTCCCTAAACGTAGATAAATGTAATATAATGCGCATACATAGGGGCAGAAATCCATTCCAGTACGATTATGCCATAGGTGGTAAATCATTGGAAGCGGTAACGACCGTAAAATACTTAGGAGTTACTATCCAGAGCGATCTGAAGTGGAATGATCACATAAAACAAATAGTGGGAAAAGCAGGCGCCAGGTTGAGATTCATAGGAAGAATTCTAAGAAAATGTGACTCATCGACGAAAGAAGTAGCTTACAAAACGCTTGTTCATCCGATTCTTGAGTATTGCTCATCAGTATGGGACCCTTACCAGGTTGGATTAATAGAAGAGATAGACATGATCCAGCGAAAAGCAGCGCGATTCATCATGGGGACATTTAGTCAGCGCGAGAGCGTTACGGAGATGCTGAACAAGCTCCAGTGGCGGACACTTCAAGAAAGGCGTTACGCAATACGGAGAGGTTTATTATCGAAATTACGAGAGAGCACATTCCGGGAAGAGATGGGCAACATATTACTACCGCCCACATATATCTCGCGTAATGATCACAACGAAAAGATCCGAGAAATTAGAGCAAATACGGAGACGTACAAGCAGTCGTTCTTCCCACGCACAATTCGTGAATGGAACAGGGAAGGGGGGATCACATAGTGGTACAATAAGTACCCTCCGCCACACACCGTAAGGTGGCTCGCGGAGTATAGATGTAGATGTAGATGTAACAGTATCATCGCATTCCATCCATTATCCTATTGGAAGTACTTAAGAGAGAAGCTGCAGAAAGTTCCGCCCTCATTTGTGTCTCTATATTGGTATGATTATCACACTGACAGTATCATCGCATTTCATCCATTATCCTATTGGAAGTATGTAAGAGAGAAGCTGCAGAAAGCTCCTCTCTCATTTGAGTCTCTATATTGGTATGATTGCCACACTGACAGTATCATCGCATTTCATCCATTATCCTACTGGAAATATTTAAGAGAGTAGCTGCAGAAAGCTTCTCTCTCATTTGAGTCTCTATGTTGGTATGATAACCACACTGACAGAATCATAGCATTTCATCCATTATCCTATTGGAAGTATGTAAGAGAGAAGCTGCAGAAGGCTCCTCTCTCATTAGAGTCTCTATATTGGTATGATTACCACACTGACAGTATCATCGCATTTCATCCATTATCCTATTGGAAGTATTTAAGAGAGAAGCTGCAGAAAGCTACTCCCTCATTTGAGTCTCTATGTTGGTATGATTACCACACTGACAGTGTCATCGCATTTCATCCATTATCCTATTGGAAGTATTTAACAGAGAATCTGGAAAAAGCACCTCTCTCATTTGAGTCTCTATATTGGTATGATTACCACACTGACAGTATCATCGCAATTCATCCATTATCCTATTAGAAGTATTTAAGGGAGAAGCTGCAGATAGCTCCTCCCTCATTTCAGTCTCTATGTTGGTATGATTACCTCACTGACAGTATCATCGCATATCATCCATTATCCAATTGGAAGTATTTAAGAGAGAAGATGCAGAAAGCTTCTCCCTCATTTGAGTCTCTTTATTGGTATGATTACCACACTGACAGAATCATCGCACTTCATCTGTTATCCCACTGGAAGTATTTATGAGAGAAGCTGCAGGAAGCTTCTCCCTCATTTGAGTCTCTTTATTGGTATGATTACCACACTGACAGAATCATCGCATTTCATCCATTATCCTATTGGAAGTATTGAAGAGAGAAGCTGCAGAAAGCTCCTCCCTCATTTGAGTCTCTATTTTGGTATGAGTACCACACTGACAGTATCATCGCATTTCATCCATTATCCTATTGGAAGTGTTTAAGAGAGAAGCTGCAGAAAGATACTCCCTCATTGAGTCTCTTTATTGGTATGATTACCACACTGACAGAATCATCGCATTTCATCTGTTATCCTACTGGACGTATTTATGAGAGAAGCTGCAGAAAGATCCTCCCTCATTTGAGTCTCTTTATTGGTATGATTACCACACTGACAGAATCATCGCATTTCAGCTGTTATCCTACTGGAAGTATTTAAGGGAGAAGCTGCAGAAAGCTCCTTCCTCATTTGAGTCTCTATGTTGGTATGTTTACCACACTGACACAATCATCGCATTTCATCCATTATCCTACTAGAAGTATGTAAGAGTGGAGCTGCAGAAAGCTCCTCCCTCATTTGAGTCTCTATGTTGGTATGATTACCACACTGACAGTATCATCGGATTTCATCCATTATCGTATTGGAAGGATTTAAGAGAGAAGGTGCAGAAAGCTCCTCCCTCATTTGAGTCTCTATATTGGTATGATTACCACACTGACAGTATCATCACATTTCATCCATTATCCTATTGGAAGTATTTAAGAGAGAAGCTGCAGAAAGCTCCTCCCTCATATGAGTCTCTATGTTGGTATGATTACCACACTGACAGTATCATCGCATTTCATCCATTATCCTATTGGAAATATTTAAGAGAGTAGCTGCAGAAAGCTTCTCTCTCATTTGAGTCTCTATGTTGGTATGATAACCAAACTGACAGAATCATAGCATTTCATCCATTATCCTATTGGAAGTATTTAAGAGAGAAGCTGCAGAAAGCTCCACTCTCATTTGAGTCTCTATATTGGTATGTACACCACACCGACAGTATCATCGCATCTCATCCATTATCCTATTGGAAGTATTTAACAGAGGAGCTGCAGAAAGCTCGTCCCTCATTTGAGTCTCTATGTTGTTATAATTTCCACACTGACAGTATCATCGCATTTATCCATTATCTTTTTGGAAGTGGTTAAGAGAGAAGCTGCAGAAAGCTCCTCCCTCATTTGAGTCTCTATATTGGTATGATTACCACACTGACAGTATCATTGCATTTCATCCATTATCCTATTGGAAGTATTTAAGAGAGAAGCTGCAGAAAGCTCCCCCCTCATTTGAGTCTCTATGTTGGTAGGATTACCACACTGACTGTATCATCGCATTTCATCCATTATCCTATTGGACGTATTTAAGAGAGAAGCTGCAGAAAGCTCCTCCCTCATTTGAGTCTCTATATTGGTATGATTACCACACTGACAGTATCATCGCATTTCATCCATTATCCTATTGGAAGTATGTAAGTGAGAAGCTGCAGAAAGCTCCACCCTCATTTGTGTCTCTATATTGCTATGATTACCACACTGACAGTATCATCGCATTTCATCCATTATCCAATTGGAAATATTTAAGAGAGAAGCTGCAGGAAGCTCCTCCCACATTTGAGTCTCTTTATTGGTACGATTACCACACTGACAGAATCATCGCATTTCATCTGTTATCCCACTGGAAGTATATATGAGAGAAGCTGCAGAAAGCTTCTCCCTCATTTGAGTCTCTATTTTGGTATGAGTACCACACTGACTGTATCATCGCATTTCATCCATTATCCTATTGGAAGTATTTAACAGAGGAGCTGCAGAAAGCTCGTCCCTCATTTGAGTCTCTATGTTGTTATAATTTCCATACTGACAGTATCATCGCATTTATCCATTATCCTTTTGGAAGTATTTATGAGAGAAGCTGCAGAAAGCTCCTCCCTCATTTGAGTCTCTTGATTGGTATGATTTCCACACTGACAGATTTATAGAATTTCATCCATTATCTTATTGGAAGTATTTAAGAGAGAAGCTGCAGAAAGATACTCCCTCATTGAGTCTCTTTATCGGTATGATTACCACACTGACAGAATCATAGAATTTCATCCATTATCTAATTGGAAGTATTTAAGAGAGAAGCTGCAGAAAGATACTCCCTCATTTGAGTCTCTTTATTGGTATGATTACCACACTCACAGAATCCTCGCATTTCATCTGTTATCCTACTGGACGTATTTATGAGAGAAGCTGCAGGAAGCTCCTCCCACATTTGAGTCTCTTTATTGGTATGATTACCACACTGACAGAATCATCGCATTTCATCTGTTATCCCACTGGAAGTATATATGAGAGAAGCTGCAGAAAGCTTCTCCCTCATTTGAGTCTCTTTATTGGTATGATTACCACACTGACAGAATCATCGCATTTCATCAATTATCCTATTGGAAGTATTTAAGAGAGAAGCTGCAGAAAGCTCCTCCCTCATTTGGGTCTGTATGTTGGTATGGTTACCACACTGACAAAATCATCGCATTTCATCCATTATCCTACTGGAAGTGTTTAAGAGAGAAGCTGCAGAAAGCTCCTACCTCATTTGAGTCTCTATATTGGTATGGTTACCACACTGACAGTATCATCGCATTTTATCTATTATCCTATTGGAAGTATTTAAGAGAGAAGCTGCAGAAAGCTTCCCCCTCATTTGAGTCTCTTTATTGGTATGATTACCACACTGACAGAATCATCGCATTTCATCCATTATCCTATTGGAAGTATTGAAGAGAGAAGCTGCAGAAAGCTCCCCCCTTATTTGAGTCTCTATTTTGGTATGAGTACCACACTGACAGTATCATCGCATTTCATCCATTATCCTATTGGAAGTATTTAAGAGAGAAGCTGCAGAAAGCTCGTCTCTCATTTGAGTCTCTATGTTGGTATGATTACCACACTGACTGTATCATCGCATTTCATCAATTATCCTATTGGAAGTATTTAAGAGAGAAGCTGCAGAAAGCTTCCCCCTCATTTGAGTCTCTTTATTGGTATGATTACCACACTGACAGAATCATCGCATTTCATCCATTATCCTATTGGAAGTATTGAAGAGAGAAGCTGCAGAAAGCTCCTCCCTCATTTGAGTCTATGTTGGTGTGATTACCACACTGACAGTATCGTCGCATTTCATCCATTATCCTATTGGAGTTATTTAAGAGACAAGCCGCAGAAAGCTACTCACTCATTTGAGTCTCCATGTTGGTATGATTACCACACTGACAGTATCATCGCATTCCATCCATTATCCTATTGGAAGTACTTAAGAGAGAAGCTGCAGAAAGTTCCGCCCTCATTTGTGTCTCTATATTGGTATGATTACCACACTGACAGTATCATCGCATTTCATCCATTATCCTATTGGAAGTATGTAAGAGAGAAGCTGCAGAAAGCTCCGCTCTCATTTGAGTCTCTATATTGGTATGATTACTACACTGACAGTATCATCGCATTTCATCCATTATCCTATTGGAAATATTTAAGAGAGTAGCTGCAGAAAGCTTCTCTCTCATTTGAGTCTCTATGTTGGTATGATAACCACACTGACAGAATCATAGCATTTCATCCATTATCCTATTGGAAGTATGTAAGAGAGAAGCTGCAGAAGGCTCCTCTCTCATTAGAGTCTCTATATTGGTATGATTACCACACTGACAGTATCATCGCAATTCATCCATTATCCTATTGGAAGTATTTAAGAGAGAAGCTGCATAAAGTTCGTCCCTCATTTGAGTCGCTATGTTGGTATGTATACCACACTGACAGTATCATCGCATTTCATCCATTATCCTATTGGAAGTATTTAAGAGAGAAGCTGCAGAAAGCTACTCCCTCATTTGAGTCTCTATGTTGGTATGATTTCCACACTGACAGTATCATCGCATTTATCCAATATCCTATTCGAAGTATTTAAGAGAGAAGCTGCATAAAGTTCGTCCCTCATTTGAGTCGCTATGTTGGTATGTATACCACACTGACAGTATCATCGCATTTCATCCATTATCCTATTGGAAGTATTTAAGATTGAAGCTACAGAAAGCTCCTCCCTCATTTGAGTCTCTATATTGGTATGATTACTACACCGACAGAATCATCGAATTTTATCCATTATCCTACTGGAACTATTTAAGAGAGAAGCTGCTGGAAGCTCCTCCCTTACTTGAGTGTCTATGCTGGTGTAATTACCACACAGACAGTATCATCGCATTTCATCCATTATCCTATTGGAAGTATTTAACAGAGGAGCTGCAGAAAGCTCCTCCCTCATTAGAGTCTCTATATTGGTATGATTACCACACTGACAGAATCATCGCATTTTATCCATTATCCTATTGGAAGTATTTAAGAGAGAAGCTGCAGAAAGCTCCTCCCTCATTTGAGTCTGTATGTTGGTATGACTACCACACTGACAGTATCATCGCATTTCATCAATTATCCTATTGGAAGTATTTAAGAGAGAAGCTGCAGAAAGCTCCTCCCTCATTAGAGTCTCTATGTTTGTATGATTACCACACTGACGGTATTATTGCATTTCATCCATTATCCTCTTGGATGTATTTAAGAGATAAGCTGCAGAAAGCTCCTCCCTCATTTGGGTCTCTATGTTGGTATGATTACCACACTGACAGAATCATCGCATTTCATCCATTACCATATTGGAATTATCTAAGAGAGAAGCTGCACAAAGCTCCTCTATCATTCGAGTCTCTATGTTGGTATGATTACCACACTGACAGAATCATCGCATTTCATCCGTTATCCTACTGCAATTAATTAAGAGAGAAGCTGCAGAAAGCTCCTCCCTCACTTGAGTTTCTTTATTGGTATGATTACCACACTGACAGA
This sequence comes from Schistocerca nitens, assembly GCF_023898315.1. Classification (NCBI taxonomy): domain Eukaryota; kingdom Metazoa; phylum Arthropoda; class Insecta; order Orthoptera; family Acrididae; genus Schistocerca; species Schistocerca nitens. The sequence continues at coordinate 35,238,949 of NC_064617.1, forward strand.
ATCATAGAATTTCATCCATTATCTTATTGGAAGTATTTAAGAGAGAAGCTGCAGAAAGATACACCCTCATTTGAGTCACTTTTTTGGTATGATTACCACACTCACAGAATCCTCGCATTTCATCTGTAATCCTACTGGACGTATTTATGAGAGAAGCTGCAGGAAGCTCCTCCCTCATTTGAATCTCTTTATTGGTATGATTACCACACTGACAGAATCATCGCATTTCATCCATTATCCTATTAGAAGTATTTAAGAGAGAAGCTGCAGAAAGCTGCTCTCTCATTTGAGTCTCTATATTGGTGTGATTACCGCACTGACAGTATCATCGCATTTTATCCATTAACTATTGGAAGTATTTAAGAGAGAAGCTGCAGAAAGCTCCTCCCTCATTTGAGTCTCTATGTTGGTATGATTACCACACTGACAGAATCATCACATTTTATCCATTATCCTATTGGAAGTTTTTAAGAGAGGAGCTGCAGAAAGCTCCTTCCTCATTTGAGTCTCTATGTTGGTATGATTATCACACTGACAGAATCATCGCATTTCATCCATTATCCTATTGGAAGTATTTAAGAGAGAAGCTGCAGAAAGCTCCTCCCTCATTTGAGTATCTACATTGGTATGATTACCACACTGACAGTATCATCACATTTTTTCCATTATCCTACTGGAAGTATTTAACAGAGAAGCTGCAGAAAGCTCCTCCCTCATTTGAGTCTCTATGTTGGTGTGATTACCACACTGACAGTATAATCGCATTTCATCCATTATCCTATTGGAAGTATTTAAGAGAGAAGCAGCAGAAAGCTGTTCTCTCATTTGAGTCTCTATATTGGTGTGATTACCACACTGACAGAATCATCGCATTTTATCCATTAACTATTGGAAGTATTTAAGAGAGAAGCTGCAGAAAGCTCCTCCCTCATTTGAGTCTCTATGTTGGTATGATTACCACACTGACAGAATCATCACATTTCATCCATTATCCTACTGGAAGTGTTTAAGAGGGAAGCTGCAGAAAGCTCCGCTCTCCTTTGAATCCCTATATTGGTATGATTACCACACTGACAGAATCATCGCATTTCACCTGTTATACTACTGGAAGTATTTATGTGAGAAGCTGCAGAAAGCTCCTCCCTCATTTGAGTCTCCATGTTGGTATGATTACCACACTGACAGAATCAACGCATTTCATCCATTATACTATTGGAAGTATTTAAGAGAGAAGCTGCAGAAAGCTCCTCCCTCATTTGAGTCTATATATTGGTATGATTACCACACTGCCAGTAACATCGCATTTTATCCATTATCCTATTGCAAGTATTTAAGAGAGAAGCTGCAGAAAGCTCCTCCCTCATTTGAGTCTCTATACTGGTATGATTACCACACTGACAGTATCATCACATTTCATCCATTATCCTATTGGAAGTATTTAAGAGAGAAGCTGCAGAAAGCTCCTCCCTCATTGGAGTCTCTACGTTGGTATGATTACCACACTGACAGGATCATCGCATTTCATCCATTATCCTATTGGAGGTATTTAAGAGAGAAGCTGCAGAAAGCTCCTCTCTCATTTGAGTCTCTATATTGGTATGATTACCACACTGACAGTATCATCGCGTTTCATGTATTATCCTATTGGAAGTATTTAAGAGAGAAGGTGCAGAAAGCTCCTCCCTCATTTGAGACTCTATATTGGTATGATTACCACATTGACATTTACATCTCATTTCATCCATTATCCTATTGGAAGTATTTAACAGAGAAGCTGCCGAAAGCTCGTCCCTTATTTGAGTCTCTATGTTGGTATGATTACCACACTGACAGTATCATCGCATTTTATCCATTATCCTATTGGAACTACTTGAGAGAGAAGCTGCAGAAAGCTCCTCCCTCATTTGAGTGTCTATGTTGGTATGATTACCACACTGACAGTATCACCGCATTTCATCCATTGTCCAATTGGAAGTATTTAAGAGAGAAGCTGCAGAAAGCTCCTCCCTCATTTGAGTCTCTGTATTAGTATGATTACCTCACTGACAGAATCATCGCATTTCATCCATTATCCCATTGGAAGCATTAAGAGAGAAGCTGCAGAAAGCTCCTCCCTCATTTGAGTCTTGATGTTGGTATGATTACCACACTGACAGTATCATCACATTGCATCCACTATCCTATTGGAAGTATTTAAGAGGGAAGCTGCAGAAAGCTCCTCTCTCATTTGAGTCTCTATATTGGTATGATTACCACACTAACAGAATCATCGCATTTTATCCATTATCCTATTGTAAGTATTTAAGAGAGAAGCTGCAGAAAGCTCCTCCCTCATTTGAGTCTATATATTGGTATGATTACCACACTGACAGTAACATCGCATTTTATCCATTATCCTATTGGAAGTATTTAAGAGAGAAGCTGCAGAAAGTTCTCCCTCATTTGAGTCTCTATATTGGTATGATTACCACACTGACAGTATAATCGCATTTCATCCATTATCCTATTGGAAGTATTTAAGAGAGAAGCTGCAGAAAGCTCCTCCCTCATTTGAGTCTCTATGTTGGCATGATTACCACACTGACAGTATCATCGCATTTCACCCATTATCCTATTGGACGTATTTAAGAGTGAAGCTGCAGAAAGCTGCTCTCTCATTTGAGTCTCTATATTGGTATGATTACCACGTAGACAGAATCATCGCATTTTATCCATTATCCTATTGGAAGTATTTAAGAGAGAAGCTGCAGAAAGCTCCTCCCTCATTTGAGTCTCTATGTTGGTATGATTACCACACTGACAGAATCATCGCATTTCATCCATTGTCCTATTGGAAGTATTAAGAGAGAAGCTGCAGAATGCCCCTCCCTCATTTGAGTCTCTATATTGGTATCATTACCACACTGACAGTATCATCGCATTTCATCCATTATCCTATTGGAAGCATTTAAGGGAGAAGCTGCAGAAAGCTCCAACCCTCATTTGAGTCTTTATGTTGGTATGATTACCACACTGACAGTATAATCGCATTTCATCCATTATCCTATTGGAAGTATTTAAGAGAGAAGCTGCAGAAAGAAGCTCTCTCATTTGAGTCTCTATATTGGTATGATTACCACACTGACAGTATGATCGCATTTCATCCATTATCCTATTGGAAGTATTTAAGAGAGAAGCTGCAGAAAGCTCCTCCCACATTTAAGGCTCTATGTTGGTATGATTACCTCACTGACAGAATCATCACATTTCATCCACTATCCTACTGGAAGTGTTTAACAGAGACGCTGCAGAAAGCTCCTCCCTCATTTGAGTCTCTATGTTGGTATGATTACCACACTGACAGTATCGTCTCATTTCACCCATTATCCTATTTGAAGTATATAAGAGAGAAGCTGCAGAATGCTCCTCCCTCATTTGAGTCTCTATGTTGGTATGATTACCACACTGACAGTATCATCGCATTTCATCCATAATCCTATTGGAAGTATTTAAGAGAGAAGCTGCTGAAATCTCCTCCCTCATTTGCGTCTCTAAATTGGTATTATTACCACACTGACAGTATCATCGCATTGCATCCACTATCCTATTGGAAGTATATAAGAGGGAAGCTGCAGAAAGCTCCTCTCTCATTTGAGTCTCTATATTGGTATGATTACCACACTAACAGAATCATCGCATTTTATCCATTATCCTATTGTATGTATTTAAGAGAGAAGCTGCAGAAAGCTCCTCCCTCATTTGAGTCTATATATTGGTATGATTACCACACTGACAGTAACATCGCATTTTATCCATTATCCTATTGGAAGTATTTAAGAGAGAAGCTGCAGAAAGTTTCTCCCTCATTTGAGTCTCTATATTGGTATGATTACCACACTGACAGTATAATCGCATTTCATCCATTATCCTATTGGAAGTATTTAAGAGAGAAGCTGCAGAAAGCTCCTCCCTCATTTGAGTCTCTATGTTGGTATGATTACCACACTGACAGTATCATCGCATTTCATCCATTATCCTATTGGACGTATTTAAGAGTGAAGCTGCAGAAAGCTGCTCTCTCATTTGAGTCTCTATATTGGTATGATTACCACATTGACATTATCATCTCATTTCATCCATTATCCTATTGGAAGTATTTAACAGAGAAGCTGCAGAAAGCTCCTCCCTCATTTGAGTCTCTATGTTGGTATGATTACCACACTGACAGAATCATCGCATTTCATCCATTGTCCTATTGGAAGTATTAAGAGAGAAGCTGCAGAATGCCCCTCCCTCATTTGAGTCTCTATGTTGGTATGATTACCACACTGATAGTATCATCACATTTTATCCATTATCCTATTGGAACTACTTCAGAGAGAAGCTGCAGAAAGCTCCTCCCTCATTTGAGTCTCTGTATTAGTATGATTACCTCACTGACAGTATAATCGCATTTCATCCATTATCCTATTGGAAGTATTTAAGAGAGAAGCTGCAGAAAGAAGCTCTCTCATTTGAGTCTCTATATTGGTATGATTACCACACTGACAGTATCATCGCATTTTATCCATTATCCTATTGGAAGTATTTAAGAGAGAAGCAGCAGAAAGCTCCTCCCACATTTAAGGCTCTATGTTGGTATGATTAACTCACTGACAGAATCATCACATTTCATCCACTATCCTACTGGAAGTGTTTAACAGAGACGCTGCAGAAAGCTCCTCCCTCATTTGAGTCTCTATGTTGGTATGATTACCACACTGACAGTATCGTCTCATTTCACCCATTATCCTATTTGAAGTATATAAGAGAGAAGCTGCAGAAAGTTTCTCCCTCATTTGAGTCTCTATATTGGTATGATTACCACACGGACAGTATAATCGCAATTCATCCATTATCCTATTGGAAGTATTTAAGAGAGAAGCTGCAGAAAGCTCCTCCCTCATTTGAGTGTCTATGTTGGTATGATTACCACACTGACAGTATCACCGCATTTCATCCATTGTCCTATTGGAAGTATTTAAGAGAGAAGCTGCAGAAAGCTCCTCCCTCATTTGAGTCTCTGTATTAGTATGATTACCTCACTGACAGTATCATCGCATTTCATCCATTGTCCTATTGGAAGCATTAGGAGAGAAGCTGCAGAAAGCTCCTCCCTCATTTGAGTCTTGATGTTGGTATGATTACCACACTGACAGTATCATCACATTGCATCCACTATCCTATTGGAAGTATTTAAGAGGGAAGCTGCAGAAAGCTCCTCTCTCATTTGAGTCTCTATATTGGTATGATTACCACACTAACAGAATCATCGCATTTTATCCATTATCCTATTGTATGTATTTAAGAGAGAAACTGCAGAAAGCTCCTCCCTCATTTGAGTCTATATATTGGTATGATTACCACACTGACAGTAACATCGCATTTCATCCATTATCCTATTGGAAGTATTTAAGAGTGAAGCTGCAGAAAGCTGCTCTCTCATTTGAGTCTCTATATTGGATGATTACCACATAGACAGAATCATCGCATTTTATCCATTATCCTATTGGAAGTATTTAAGAGAGAACCTGCAGAAAGCTCCTCCCTCATTTGAGTCTCTATGTTGGTGTGATTACCACACTGACAGTATCATCGCATTTCATCCATTATCCTATAGGAAGTATTTAAGAGAGAAGCTGCAGAATGCCCCTCCCTCATTTGAGTCTCTAAATTGGTATTATTACCACACTGACAGTATCATCGCATTGCATCCATTATCCTATTGGAGGTATTTAAGAGAGAAGCTGCAGAAAGCTCCTCCCTCATTTGAGTCTCTATGTTGGTATGATTACCACACTGACAGTATCATCGCATTTCATCCATTATCCTATTGGACGTATTTAAGAGGGAAGCTGCAGAAAGCTCCTCTCTCATTTGAGTCTCTATATTGGTATGATTACCACACTAACAGAATCATCGCATTTTATCCATTATCCTATTGTATGTATTTAAGAGGGAAGCTGCAGAAAGTTTCTCCCTCATTTGAGTCTCTATATTGGTATGATTACCACATAGACAGAATCATTGCATTTTATGCATTATCCTATTGGAAGTATTTAAGAGAGAAGCTGCAGAAAGCTCCTCCCTCATTTGAGTCTCTATGTTGGTGTGATTACCACACTGACAGTATCATCGCATTTCATCCATTATCCTATATAAAGTATTTAAGAGAGAAGCTGCAGAATGCCCCTCCCTCATTTGAGTCTCTAAATTGGTATTATTACCACACTGACAGTATCATCGCATTGCATCCATTATCCTATTGGAGGTATTTAAGAGAAAAGCTGCAGAAAGCTCCTCCCTCATTTGAGTCTATATATTGGTATGATTACCACACTGACAGTAACATCGCATTTTATCGATTATCCTATTGGAAGTATTTAAGAGAGAAGCTGCAGAAAGTTTCTCCCTCATTTGAGTCTCTATATTGGTATGATTACCACACTGACAGTATAATCGCATTTCATCCATTATCCTATTGGAAGTATTTAAGAGAGAAGCTGCAGAAAGCTGCCCCCTCATTTGAGTCTCTATGTTGGTATGATTACCACACTGACAGTATCATCGCATTTCATCCATTATCCTATTGGAAGTATTTAACACAGGAGCTGCAGAAAGCTCCTCCCTCATTAGAGTCTCTATATTGGTATGATTACCACACTGACAGAATCATCGCATTTTATCCATTATCCTATTGGAAGTATTTAAGAGAGAAGCTGCAGAAAGCTCCTCCCTCATTTGAGTCTGTATGTTGGTATGACTACCACACTGACAGTATCATCGCATTTCATCAATTATCCTATTGGAAGTATTTAAGAGAGAAGCTGCAGAAAGCTCCTCCCTCATTAGAGTCTCTATGTTTGTATGATTACCACACTGACGGTATTATTGCATTTCATCCATTATCCTCTTGGATGTATTTAAGAGATAAGCTGCAGAAAGCTCCTCCCTCATTTGGGTCTCTATGTTGGTATGATTACCACACTGACAGAATCATCGCATTTCATCCATTACCATATTGGAATTATCTAAGAGAGAAGCTGCACAAAGCTCCTCTATCATTCGAGTCTCTATGTTGGTATGATTACCACACTGACAGAATCATCGCATTTCATCCGTTATCCTACTGCAATTAATTAAGAGAGAAGCTGCAGAAAGCTCCTCCCTCACTTGAGTTTCTTTATTGGTATGATTACCACACTGACAGAATCATAGAATTTCATCCATTATCTTATTGGAAGTATTTAAGAGAGAAGCTGCAGAAAGATACACCCTCATTTGAGTCACTTTTTTGGTATGATTACCACACTCACAGAATCCTCGCATTTCATCTGTAATCCTACTGGACGTATTTATGAGAGAAGCTGCAGGAAGCTCCTCCCTCATTTGAATCTCTTTATTGGTATGATTACCACACTGACAGAATCATCGCATTTCATCCATTATCCTATTGGAAGTATTTAAGAGAGATGCTGCAGTAAGCTCCTCTCTCATTTGAGTCCCTATGTTGGTATGATTATTACACTGACAGTATCATTGCATTTCATCCATTATCCTATTGGAAGTATCTAAGGGAAAAGCTGCAGAAAGCTACTCCCTCATTTCAGTCTCTATATTGGTATGATTACCACACAGACAGTATCATCGCATTTCATCCAATATCCTATTGGAAGTGTTTAAGAGAGAAGCTGCAGAAAGCTCCTACCTCATTTGAGTCTCTATATTGGTATGATCACCACACTGACAGTATAATCGCATTTCATCCATTATCCTATTAGAAGTATTTAAGAGAGAAGCTGCAGAAAGCTGCTCTCTCATTTGAGTCTCTATATTGGTGTGATTACCGCACTGACAGTATCATCGCATTTTATCCATTAACTATTGGAAGTATTTAAGAGAGAAGCTGCAGAAAGCTCCTCCCTCATTTGAGTCTCTATGTTGGTATGATTACCACACTGACAGAATCATCACATTTTATCCATTATCCTATTGGAAGTTTTTAAGAGAGGAGCTGCAGAAAGCTCCTTCCTCATTTGAGTCTCTATGTTGGTATGATTATCACACTGACAGAATCATCGCATTTCATCCATTATCCTATTGGAAGTATTTAAGAGAGAAGCTGCAGAAAGCTCCTCCCTCATTTGAGTATCTACATTGGTATGATTACCACACTGACAGTATCATCACATTTTTTCCATTATCCTACTGGAAGTATTTAACAGAGAAGCTGCAGAAAGCTCCTCCCTCATTTGAGTCTCTATGTTGGTGTGATTACCACACTGACAGTATAATCGCATTTCATCCATTATCCTATTGGAAGTATTTAAGAGAGAAGCAGCAGAAAGCTGTTCTCTCATTTGAGTCTCTATATTGGTGTGATTACCACACTGACAGAATCATCGCATTTTATCCATTAACTATTGGAAGTATTTAAGAGAGAAGCTGCAGAAAGCTCCTCCCTCATTTGAGTCTCTATGTTGGTATGATTACCACACTGACAGAATCATCACATTTCATCCATTATCCTACTGGAAGTGTTTAAGAGGGAAGCTGCAGAAAGCTCCGCTCTCCTTTGAATCCCTATATTGGTATGATTACCACACTGACAGAATCATCGCATTTCACCTGTTATACTACTGGAAGTATTTATGTGAGAAGCTGCAGAAAGCTCCTCCCTCATTTGAGTCTCCATGTTGGTATGATTACCACACTGACAGAATCAACGCATTTCATCCATTATACTATTGGAAGTATTTAAGAGAGAAGCTGCAGAAAGCTCCTCCCTCATTTGAGTCTATATATTGGTATGATTACCACACTGCCAGTAACATCGCATTTTATCCATTATCCTATTGCAAGTATTTAAGAGAGAAGCTGCAGAAAGCTCCTCCCTCATTTGAGTCTCTATACTGGTATGATTACCACACTGACAGTATCATCACATTTCATCCATTATCCTATTGGAAGTATTTAAGAGAGAAGCTGCAGAAAGCTCCTCCCTCATTGGAGTCTCTACGTTGGTATGATTACCACACTGACAGGATCATCGCATTTCATCCATTATCCTATTGGAGGTATTTAAGAGAGAAGCTGCAGAAAGCTCCTCTCTCATTTGAGTCTCTATATTGGTATGATTACCACACTGACAGTATCATCGCGTTTCATGTATTATCCTATTGGAAGTATTTAAGAGAGAAGGTGCAGAAAGCTCCTCCCTCATTTGAGACTCTATATTGGTATGATTACCACATTGACATTTACATCTCATTTCATCCATTATCCTATTGGAAGTATTTAACAGAGAAGCTGCCGAAAGCTCGTCCCTTATTTGAGTCTCTATGTTGGTATGATTACCACACTGACAGTATCATCGCATTTTATCCATTATCCTATTGGAACTACTTGAGAGAGAAGCTGCAGAAAGCTCCTCCCTCATTTGAGTGTCTATGTTGGTATGATTACCACACTGACAGTATCACCGCATTTCATCCATTGTCCAATTGGAAGTATTTAAGAGAGAAGCTGCAGAAAGCTCCTCCCTCATTTGAGTCTCTGTATTAGTATGATTACCTCACTGACAGAATCATCGCATTTCATCCATTATCCCATTGGAAGCATTAAGAGAGAAGCTGCAGAAAGCTCCTCCCTCATTTGAGTCTTGATGTTGGTATGATTACCACACTGACAGTATCATCACATTGCATCCACTATCCTATTGGAAGTATTTAAGAGGGAAGCTGCAGAAAGCTCCTCTCTCATTTGAGTCTCTATATTGGTATGATTACCACACTAACAGAATCATCGCATTTTATCCATTATCCTATTGTAAGTATTTAAGAGAGAAGCTGCAGAAAGCTCCTCCCTCATTTGAGTCTATATATTGGTATGATTACCACACTGACAGTAACATCGCATTTTATCCATTATCCTATTGGAAGTATTTAAGAGAGAAGCTGCAGAAAGTTCTCCCTCATTTGAGTCTCTATATTGGTATGATTACCACACTGACAGTATAATCGCATTTCATCCATTATCCTATTGGAAGTATTTAAGAGAGAAGCTGCAGAAAGCTCCTCCCTCATTTGAGTCTCTATGTTGGCATGATTACCACACTGACAGTATCATCGCATTTCACCCATTATCCTATTGGACGTATTTAAGAGTGAAGCTGCAGAAAGCTGCTCTCTCATTTGAGTCTCTATATTGGTATGATTACCACGTAGACAGAATCATCGCATTTTATCCATTATCCTATTGGAAGTATTTAAGAGAGAAGCTGCAGAAAGCTCCTCCCTCATTTGAGTCTCTATGTTGGTATGATTACCACACTGACAGAATCATCGCATTTCATCCATTGTCCTATTGGAAGTATTAAGAGAGAAGCTGCAGAATGCCCCTCCCTCATTTGAGTCTCTATATTGGTATCATTACCACACTGACAGTATCATCGCATTTCATCCATTATCCTATTGGAAGCATTTAAGGGAGAAGCTGCAGAAAGCTCCAACCCTCATTTGAGTCTTTATGTTGGTATGATTACCACACTGACAGTATAATCGCATTTCATCCATTATCCTATTGGAAGTATTTAAGAGAGAAGCTGCAGAAAGAAGCTCTCTCATTTGAGTCTCTATATTGGTATGATTACCACACTGACAGTATGATCGCATTTCATCCATTATCCTATTGGAAGTATTTAAGAGAGAAGCTGCAGAAAGCTCCTCCCACATTTAAGGCTCTATGTTGGTATGATTACCTCACTGACAGAATCATCACATTTCATCCACTATCCTACTGGAAGTGTTTAACAGAGACGCTGCAGAAAGCTCCTCCCTCATTTGAGTCTCTATGTTGGTATGATTACCACACTGACAGTATCGTCTCATTTCACCCATTATCCTATTTGAAGTATATAAGAGAGAAGCTGCAGAATGCTCCTCCCTCATTTGAGTCTCTATGTTGGTATGATTACCACACTGACAGTATCATCGCATTTCATCCATAATCCTATTGGAAGTATTTAAGAGAGAAGCTGCTGAAATCTCCTCCCTCATTTGCGTCTCTAAATTGGTATTATTACCACACTGACAGTATCATCGCATTGCATCCACTATCCTATTGGAAGTATATAAGAGGGAAGCTGCAGAAAGCTCCTCTCTCATTTGAGTCTCTATATTGGTATGATTACCACACTAACAGAATCATCGCATTTTATCCATTATCCTATTGTATGTATTTAAGAGAGAAGCTGCAGAAAGCTCCTCCCTCATTTGAGTCTATATATTGGTATGATTACCACACTGACAGTAACATCGCATTTTATCCATTATCCTATTGGAAGTATTTAAGAGAGAAGCTGCAGAAAGTTTCTCCCTCATTTGAGTCTCTATATTGGTATGATTACCACACTGACAGTATAATCGCATTTCATCCATTATCCTATTGGAAGTATTTAAGAGAGAAGCTGCAGAAAGCTCCTCCCTCATTTGAGTCTCTATGTTGGTATGATTACCACACTGACAGTATCATCGCATTTCATCCATTATCCTATTGGACGTATTTAAGAGTGAAGCTGCAGAAAGCTGCTCTCTCATTTGAGTCTCTATATTGGTATGATTACCACATTGACATTATCATCTCATTTCATCCATTATCCTATTGGAAGTATTTAACAGAGAAGCTGCAGAAAGCTCCACCCTCATTTGAGTCTCTATGTTGGTATGATTACCACACTGACAGAATCATCGCATTTCATCCATTGTCCTATTGGAAGTATTAAGAGAGAAGCTGCAGAATGCCCCTCCCTCATTTGAGTCTCTATGTTGGTATGATTACCACACTGATAGTATCATCACATTTTATCCATTATCCTATTGGAACTACTTCAGAGAGAAGCTGCAGAAAGCTCCTCCCTCATTTGAGTCTCTGTATTAGTATGATTACCTCACTGACAGTATAATCGCATTTCATCCATTATCCTATTGGAAGTATTTAAGAGAGAAGCTGCAGAAAGAAGCTCTCTCATTTGAGTCTCTATATTGGTATGATTACCACACTGACAGTATCATCGCATTTTATCCATTATCCTATTGGAAGTATTTAAGAGAGAAGCAGCAGAAAGCTCCTCCCACATTTAAGGCTCTATGTTGGTATGATTAACTCACTGACAGAATCATCACATTTCATCCACTATCCTACTGGAAGTGTTTAACAGAGACGCTGCAGAAAGCTCCTCCCTCATTTGAGTCTCTATGTTGGTATGATTACCACACTGACAGTATCGTCTCATTTCACCCATTATCCTATTTGAAGTATATAAGAGAGAAGCTGCAGAAAGTTTCTCCCTCATTTGAGTCTCTATATTGGTATGATTACCACACGGACAGTATAATCGCAATTCATCCATTATCCTATTGGAAGTATTTAAGAGAGAAGCTGCAGAAAGCTCCTCCCTCATTTGAGTGTCTATGTTGGTATGATTACCACACTGACAGTATCACCGCATTTCATCCATTGTCCTATTGGAAGTATTTAAGAGAGAAGCTGCAGAAAGCTCCTCCCTCATTTGAGTCTCTGTATTAGTATGATTACCTCACTGACAGTATCATCGCATTTCATCCATTGTCCTATTGGAAGCATTAGGAGAGAAGCTGCAGAAAGCTCCTCCCTCATTTGAGTCTTGATGTTGGTATGATTACCACACTGACAGTATCATCACATTGCATCCACTATCCTATTGGAAGTATTTAAGAGGGAAGCTGCAGAAAGCTCCTCTCTCATTTGAGTCTCTATATTGGTATGATTACCACACTAACAGAATCATCGCATTTTATCCATTATCCTATTGTATGTATTTAAGAGAGAAACTGCAGAAAGCTCCTCCCTCATTTGAGTCTATATATTGGTATGATTACCACACTGACAGTAACATCGCATTTCATCCATTATCCTATTGGAAGTATTTAAGAGTGAAGCTGCAGAAAGCTGCTCTCTCATTTGAGTCTCTATATTGGATGATTACCACATAGACAGAATCATCGCATTTTATCCATTATCCTATTGGAAGTATTTAAGAGAGAACCTGCAGAAAGCTCCTCCCTCATTTGAGTCTCTATGTTGGTGTGATTACCACACTGACAGTATCATCGCATTTCATCCATTATCCTATAGGAAGTATTTAAGAGAGAAGCTGCAGAATGCCCCTCCCTCATTTGAGTCTCTAAATTGGTATTATTACCACACTGACAGTATCATCGCATTGCATCCATTATCCTATTGGAGGTATTTAAGAGAGAAGCTGCAGAAAGCTCCTCCCTCATTTGAGTCTCTATGTTGGTATGATTACCACACTGACAGTATCATCGCATTTCATCCATTATCCTATTGGACGTATTTAAGAGGGAAGCTGCAGAAAGCTCCTCTCTCATTTGAGTCTCTATATTGGTATGATTACCACACTAACAGAATCATCGCATTTTATCCATTATCCTATTGTATGTATTTAAGAGGGAAGCTGCAGAAAGTTTCTCCCTCATTTGAGTCTCTATATTGGTATGATTACCACATAGACAGAATCATTGCATTTTATGCATTATCCTATTGGAAGTATTTAAGAGAGAAGCTGCAGAAAGCTCCTCCCTCATTTGAGTCTCTATGTTGGTGTGATTACCACACTGACAGTATCATCGCATTTCATCCATTATCCTATATAAAGTATTTAAGAGAGAAGCTGCAGAATGCCCCTCCCTCATTTGAGTCTCTAAATTGGTATTATTACCACACTGACAGTATCATCGCATTGCATCCATTATCCTATTGGAGGTATTTAAGAGAAAAGCTGCAGAAAGCTCCTCCCTCATTTGAGTCTATATATTGGTATGATTACCACACTGACAGTAACATCGCATTTTATCGATTATCCTATTGGAAGTATTTAAGAGAGAAGCTCTAGAAAGTTTCTCCCTCATTTGAGTCTCTATATTGGTATGATTACCACACTGACAGTATAATCGCATTTCATCCATTATCCTATTGGAAGTATTTAAGAGAGAAGCTGCAGAAAGCTGCCCCCTCATTTGAGTCTCTATGTTGGTATGATTACCACACTGACAGTATCATCTCATTTCATCCATTATCCTATTGGACGTATTTAAGAGTGAAGCTGCAGAAAGCTGCTCTCTCATTTGAGTCTCTATATTGGTATGATTACCACATAGACAGAATCATCGCATTTTATCCATTATCCTATTGGAAGTATTTAAGAGAGAAGCTGCAGAAAGCTCCTCCCTCATTTGAGTCTCTATGTTGGTGTGATTACCACACTGACAGTATCATCGCATTTCATCCATTATCCTATAGGAAGTATTTAAGAGAGAAGCTGCAGAATGCCCCTCCCTCATTTGAGTCTCTAAATTGGTATTATTACCACACTGACAGTATCATCGCATTGCATCCATTATCCTATTGGAGGTATTTAAGAGAGAAGCTGCAGAAAGCTCCTCCCTCATTTGAGTCTCTGTATTAGTATGATTACCTCACTGACAGTATCATCGCATTTCATCCATTATCCCATTGGAAGCATTAGGAGAGAAGCTGCAGAAAGCTCCTCCCTCATTTGAGTCTTGATGTTGGTATGATTACCACACTGACAGTATCATCACATTGCATCCACTATCCTATTGGAAGTATTTAAGAGGGAAGCTACAGAAAGCTCCTCTCTCATTTGAGTCTCTATATTGGTATGATTACCACACTAACAGAATCATCGCATTTTATCCATTATCCTATTGTATGTATTTAAGAGAGAAGCTGCAGAAAGCTCCTCCCTCATTTGAGTCTATTTATTGGTATGATTACCACACTGACAGTAACATCGCATTTTATCCATTATCCTATTGGAAGTATTTAAGAGAGAAGCTGCAGAAAGTTTCTCCCTCATTTGAGTCTCTATATTGGTATGATTACCACACTGACAGTATAATCGCATTTCATCCATTATCCTATTGGAATATTTAAGAGAGAAGCTGCAGAAAGCTCCTCCCTCATTTGAGTGTCTATGTTGGTATGATTACCACACTGACAGTATCACCGCATTTCATCCATTGTCCTATTGGAAGTATTTAAGAGAGAAGCTGCAGAAAGCTCCTCCCTCATTTGAGTCTGTGTATTAGTATGATTACCTCACTGACAGTATCATCGCATTTCATCCATTGTCCTATTGGAAGCATTAGCAGAGAAGCTGCAGAAAGCTCCTCCCTCATTTGAGTCTTGATGTTGGTATGATTACCACACTGACAGTATCATCACATTGCATCCACTATCCTATTGGAAGTATTTAAGAGGGAAGCTGCAGAAAGCTGCTCTCTCATTTGAGTCTCTATATTGGTATGATTACCATATAGACAGAATCATCGCATTTTATCCATTATCCTATTGTAAGTATTTAAGAGAGAAGCTGCAGAAAGCTCCTCCCTCATTTGAGTCTCTATGTTGGTATGATTACCACACTGACAGAATCATCGCATTTCATCCATTACCCTATTGGAAGTATTTAAGAGAGGAGCTGCAGAAAGCACCTATCTTATTTGAGTCTCTATATTGGTATGATTACCACACTGACTGTATCACCGCATTTTATCCACTATCCTATTGGAAGTATTTAAGAGAGAATCTGCAGAAAGCTCCTCACTCATTTGAGTCTCTATGTTGGTATGATTACCACACTGACAGTATCATCGCTTTTCATCCATTATCCTATTGGAAGTATTTAAGAGAGAAGCTGTAGAAAGCTGCTCCCTCATTTGGGTTTCTATATTGGTATGATTACCACACTGAAAGTATCATCGCATTTTATCCATTATCCTATTGGAAGTATTTAAGAGAGAAGCTGCAGAAAGCTCCTCCCTCATTTGAGTCTCCATGTTGGTATGATTACCACAGTGACAGAATCATCGCATTTCATCCATTATCCTATTGGAAGTATTTAAGAGAGAAGCTGCAGAGAGCTCCTCCCTCATTTGAGTCTCTATGTTGGTATGATTACCACACTGACTCTATCATCGCATTTCATCCATTATCCTACTGGAAGTATTTAAGAGAGAAGCTGCAGATAGCTCCTCTCTCATTTGAGTCTCTATATTGGTATGGTTACCACACTGACAGTATCATCGCATTTTATCCATTATCCTATTGGAAGTATTTAAGAGAGAAGCTGCAGAAAGCTCCTCCCTCATTTGAGTCTTTATGTTGGTATGATTACCACACTGACAGTATAATCGCATTTCATCCATTATCCTATTGGAAGTATTTAAGAGAGAATCTGCAGAAAGCTGCTCTCTCATTTGAGTCTCTATATTGGATGATTACCACATAGACAGAATCATCGCATTTTATCCATTATCCTATTGGAAGTATTTAAGAGAGAACCTGCAGAAAGCTCCTCCCTCATTTGAGTCTCTATGTTGGTGTGATTACCACACTGACAGTATCATCGCATTTCATCCATTATCCTATAGGAAGTATTTAAGAGAGAAGCTGCAGAATGCCCCTCCCTCATTTGAGTCTCTAAATTGGTATTATTACCACACTGACAGTATCATCGCATTGCATCCATTATCCTATTGGAGGTATTTAAGAGAGAAGCTGCAGAAAGCTCCTCCCTCATTTGAGTCTCTATGTTGGTATGATTACCACACTGACAGTATCATCGCATTTCATCCATTATCCTATTGGACGTATTTAAGAGGGAAGCTGCAGAAAGCTCCTCTCTCATTTGAGTCTCTATATTGGTATGATTACCACACTAACAGAATCATCGCATTTTATCCATTATCCTATTGTATGTATTTAAGAGGGAAGCTGCAGAAAGTTTCTCCCTCATTTGAGTCTCTATATTGGTATGATTACCACATAGACAGAATCATTGCATTTTATGCATTATCCTATTGGAAGTATTTAAGAGAGAAGCTGCAGAAAGCTCCTCCCTCATTTGAGTCTCTATGTTGGTGTGATTACCACACTGACAGTATCATCGCATTTCATCCATTATCCTATATAAAGTATTTAAGAGAGAAGCTGCAGAATGCCCCTCCCTCATTTGAGTCTCTAAATTGGTATTATTACCACACTGACAGTATCATCGCATTGCATCCATTATCCTATTGGAGGTATTTAAGAGAAAAGCTGCAGAAAGCTCCTCCCTCATTTGAGTCTATATATTGGTATGATTACCACACTGACAGTAACATCGCATTTTATCGATTATCCTATTGGAAGTATTTAAGAGAGAAGCTGCAGAAAGTTTCTCCCTCATTTGAGTCTCTATATTGGTATGATTACCACACTGACAGTATAATCGCATTTCATCCATTATCCTATTGGAAGTATTTAAGAGAGAAGCTGCAGAAAGCTGCCCCCTCATTTGAGTCTCTATGTTGGTATGATTACCACACTGACAGTATCATCGCATTTCATCCATTATCCTATTGGACGTATTTAAGAGTGAAGCTGCAGAAAGCTGCTCTCTCATTTGAGTCTCTATATTGGTATGATTACCACATAGACAGAATCATCGCATTTTATCCATTATCCTATTGGAAGTATTTAAGAGAGAAGCTGCAGAAAGCTCCTCCCTCATTTGAGTCTCTATGTTGGTGTGATTACCACACTGACAGTATCATCGCATTTCATCCATTATCCTATAGGAAGTATTTAAGAGAGAAGCTGCAGAATGCCCCTCCCTCATTTGAGTCTCTAAATTGGTATTATTACCACACTGACAGTATCATCGCATTGCATCCATTATCCTATTGGAGGTATTTAAGAGAGAAGCTGCAGAAAGCTCCTCCCTCATTTGAGTCTCTGTATTAGTATGATTACCTCACTGACAGTATCATCGCATTTCATCCATTATCCCATTGGAAGCATTAGGAGAGAAGCTGCAGAAAGCTCCTCCCTCATTTGAGTCTTGATGTTGGTATGATTACCACACTGACAGTATCATCACATTGCATCCACTATCCTATTGGAAGTATTTAAGAGGGAAGCTACAGAAAGCTCCTCTCTCATTTGAGTCTCTATATTGGTATGATTACCACACTAACAGAATCATCGCATTTTATCCATTATCCTATTGTATGTATTTAAGAGAGAAGCTGCAGAAAGCTCCTCCCTCATTTGAGTCTATTTATTGGTATGATTACCACACTGACAGTAACATCGCATTTTATCCATTATCCTATTGGAAGTATTTAAGAGAGAAGCTGCAGAAAGTTTCTCCCTCATTTGAGTCTCTATATTGGTATGATTACCACACTGACAGTATAATCGCATTTCATCCATTATCCTATTGGAATATTTAAGAGAGAAGCTGCAGAAAGCTCCTCCCTCATTTGAGTGTCTATGTTGGTATGATTACCACACTGACAGTATCACCGCATTTCATCCATTGTCCTATTGGAAGTATTTAAGAGAGAAGCTGCAGAAAGCTCCTCCCTCATTTGAGTCTGTGTATTAGTATGATTACCTCACTGACAGTATCATCGCATTTCATCCATTGTCCTATTGGAAGCATTAGCAGAGAAGCTGCAGAAAGCTCCTCCCTCATTTGAGTCTTGATGTTGGTATGATTACCACACTGACAGTATCATCACATTGCATCCACTATCCTATTGGAAGTATTTAAGAGGGAAGCTGCAGAAAGCTGCTCTCTCATTTGAGTCTCTATATTGGTATGATTACCATATAGACAGAATCATCGCATTTTATCCATTATCCTATTGTAAGTATTTAAGAGAGAAGCTGCAGAAAGCTCCTCCCTCATTTGAGTCTCTATGTTGGTATGATTACCACACTGACAGAATCATCGCATTTCATCCATTACCCTATTGGAAGTATTTAAGAGAGGAGCTGCAGAAAGCACCTATCTTATTTGAGTCTCTATATTGGTATGATTACCACACTGACAGTATCATCACATTTTATCCAATATCCTATTAGAAGTATTTAAGAGAGAAACTGCAGAAAGCTCCTCCCTCATTTGAGTCTCTATGTTGGTATGACTACCACACTGACAGTATCATCGCATTTCATCCATTGTCTTATTGGAAGTATTTAAGAGAGAAGCTGCAGAATGCCCCTCCCTCATTTGAGTCTCTATATTGGTATGATTACCACACTGACAGTATCATCGCATTTCATCCATTATCCTATTGGAAGCATTTAAGGGAGAAGCTGCAGAAAGCTCCTCCCTCATTTGAGTCTTTATGTTGGTATGATTACCACACTGACATTATAATCGCATTTCATCCATTATCCTATTGGAAGTATTTAAGAGAGAAGCTGCAGAAAGAAGCTCTCTCATTTGAGTCTCTATATTGGTATGATTACCACACTGACAGTATCATCGCATTTTATCCATTATCCTATTGGAAGTATTTAAGAGAGAAGCTGCAGAAAGCTCCTCCCACATTTAAGGCTCTATGTTGGTATGATTACCTCACTGACAGAATCATCACATATCATCCACTATCCTACTAGAAGTGTTTAACAGAGACGCTGCAGAAAGCTCCTCCCTCATTTGAGTCTCTATGTTGGTATGATTACCACACTGACAGTATCGTATCATTTCACCCATTATCCTATTGGAAGTATATAAGAGAGAAGCTGCAGAATGCTCCTCCCTCATTTGAGTCTCTATGTTGGTATGATTACCACACTGACAGTATCATCGCATTTCATCCATTATCCTATTGGAAGTATTTAAGAGAGAAGCTGCAGAAAGCTCCTCCCTCATTTGAGTCTCTATGTTGGTATGATTACCACACTGACAGGATCATCGCATTTCGTCTATCACCCTATGTGAAATATTTCTCATGGAAGCTGCTGAAAGCTCCTCCCTCATTTGAGACTCTATGTTGGTATGCTTACTACACTAACAGTATCATCGCTTTTCATCCACTATTCTATTGGTACTATTTAAGAGAGAAGATGCAGAAAGCTCCTCTCTCATTTGAGTCTCTATATTGGTATGATTACCACACTGACTGTATCACCGCATTTTATCCACTATCCTATTGGAAGTATTTAAGAGAGAATCTGCAGAAAGCTCCTCACTCATTTGAGTCTCTATGTTGGTATGATTACCACACTGACAGTATCATCGCTTTTCATCCATTATCCTATTGGAAGTATTTAAGAGAGAAGCTGTAGAAAGCTGCTCCCTCATTTGGGTTTCTATATTGGTATGATTACCACACTGAAAGTATCATCGCATTTTATCCATTATCCTATTGGAAGTATTTAAGAGAGAAGCTGCAGAAAGCTCCTCCCTCATTTGAGTCTCCATGTTGGTATGATTACCACAGTGACAGAATCATCGCATTTCATCCATTATCCTATTGGAAGTATTTAAGAGAGAAGCTGCAGAGAGCTCCTCCCTCATTTGAGTCTCTATGTTGGTATGATTACCACACTGACTCTATCATCGCATTTCATCCATTATCCTACTGGAAGTATTTAAGAGAGAAGCTGCAGATAGCTCCTCTCTCATTTGAGTCTCTATATTGGTATGGTTACCACACTGACAGTATCATCGCATTTTATCCATTATCCTATTGGAAGTATTTAAGAGAGAAGCTGCAGAAAGCTCCTCCCTCATTTGAGTCTTTATGTTGGTATGATTACCACACTGACAGTATAATCGCATTTCATCCATTATCCTATTGGAAGTATTTAAGAGAGAATCTGCAGAAAGCTGCTCTCTCATTTGAGTCTCTATATTTTGTATGATTACCACACTGACAGTACCATCGCATTTTATCCATTATCCAATTGGAAGTATTTAAAAGAGAAGCTGCAGAAAGCTCCTACCTCATTTGAGTCTCTATATTGGTATGATTACCACACTGACAGTATCATCGCATTTCATCCATTATCCTATTGGAAGTATTTAAGAGAGAAGCTGCAGAAAGCACCTATCTTATTTGAGTCTCTATATTGGTATGATTACCACACTGACAGTATCATCACATTTTATCCATTATCCTATTGGAAGTATATAAGAGAGAAACTGCAGAAAGCTCCTCCCTCATTTGAGTCTCTATGATGGTATGACTACCACACTGACAGCATCATCGCATTTCATCCATTATCCTATTGGAAGTATTTAAGAGAGAAGCTGCAGAATGCCCCTCCCTCATTTGAGTCTCTATGTTGGTATGATTACCACACTGACAGTATCATCGCATTTCACCCATTATCCTATTGGACGTATTTAAGAGTGAAGCTGCAGAAAGCTGCTCTCTCATTTGAGTCTCTATATTGGTATGATTACCACGTAGACAGAATCATCGCATTTTATCCATTATCCTATTGGAAGTATTTAAGAGAGAAGCTGCAGAAAGCTCCTCCCTCATTTGAGTCTCTATGTTGGTATGATTACCACACTGACAGAATCATCGCATTTCATCCATTGTCCTATTGGAAGTATTAAGAGAGAAGCTGCAGAATGCCCCTCCCTCATTTGAGTCTCTATATTGGTATGATTACCACACTGACAGTATCATCGCATTTCATCCATTATCCTATTGGAAGCATTTAAGGGAGAAGCTGCAGAAAGCTCCTCCCTCATTTGAGTCTTTATGTTGGTATGATTACCACACTGACAGTATAATCGCATTTCATCCATAATCCTATTGGAAGTATTTAAGAGAGAAGCTGCAGAAAGAAGCTCTCTCATTTGAGTCTCTATATTGGTATGATTACCACACTGACAGTATCATCGCATTTTATCCATTATCCTATTGGAAGTATTTAAGAGAGAAGCTGCAGAAAGCTCCTCCCACATTTAAGGCTCTACGTTGGTATGATTACCTCACTGACAGAATCGTCACATTTCATTCACTATCCTACTGGAAGTGTTTAACAGAGACGCTGCAGAAAGCTCCTCCCTCATTTGAGTCTCTATGTTGGTATGATTACCACACTGACAGTATCGTCTCATTTCACCCATTATCCTATTTGAAGTATATAAGAGAGAAGCTGCTGAAATCTCCTCCCTCATTTGAGTCTCTATGTTGGTGTGAATACCACACTGACAGTATCATCGCATTTCATCCACTATCCCATTGGAAGCATTAGGAGAGAAGCTGCAGAAAGCTCCTCCCTCATTTGAGTCTTGATGTTGGTATGATTACCACACTGACAGTATCATCACATTGCATCCACTATCCAATTGGAAGTATTTAAGAGGGAAGCTGCAGAAAGCTCCTCTCTCATTTGAGTCTCTATATTGGGATGATTACCACACTAACAGAATCATCGCATTTTATCTATTATCCTATTGTATGTATTTAAGAGAGAAGCTGCAGAAAGCTCCTCCCTCATTTGAGTCTATATATTGGTATGATTACCACACTGACAGTAACATCGCATTTTATCCATTATCCTATTGGAAGTATTTAAGAGAGAAGCTGCAGAAAGTTTCTCCCTCATTTGAGTCTCTATATTGGTATGATTACCACACTGACAGTATAATCACATTTCATCCATTATCCTATTGGAAGTATTTAAGAGAGAAGCTGCAGAAAGCTCCTCCCTCATTTGAGTCTCTATGTTGGTATGATTACCACACTGACAGTATCATCGCATTTCATCCATTATCCTATTGGACGTATTTAAGAGTGAAGCTGCAGAAAGCTGCTCTCTCATTTGAGTCTCTATATTGGTATGATTACCATATAGACAGAATCATCGCATTTTATCCATTATCCTATTGGAAGTATTTAAGAGAGAAGCTGCAGAAAGCTCCTCTCTCATTTGAGTCTCTATATTGGTATGATTACCACACTGACAGTATCATCGCGTTTCATGTATTATCCTATTGGAAGTATTTAAGAGAGAAGGTGCAGAAAGCTCCTCCCTCATTTGAGACTCTTTATTGGTATGATTACCTCACTGACAGTATCATCGCATTTCATCCATTGTCCTATTGGAAGCATTAGGAGAGAAGCTGCAGAAAGCTCCTCCCTCATTTGAGTCTTGATGTTCGTATGATTACCACACTGACAGTATCATCACATTGCATCCACTATCCTATTGGAAGTATTTAAGAGGGAAGCTGCAGAAAGCTCCTCTCTCATTTGAGTCTCTATATTGGTATGATTACCACACTAACAGAATCATCGCATTTTATTCATTATCCTATTGTAAGTATTTAAGAGAGAAGATGCAGAAGCTCCTCCCTCATTTGAGTCTCTATGTTGGTATGATTACCACACTGACAGAATCATCGCATTTCATCCATTACCCTATTGGAAGTATTTAAGAGAGAAGCTGCAGAAAGCACCTATCTTATTTGAGTCTCTATATTGGTATGATTACCACACTGACAGTATCATCACATTTTATCCAATATCCTATTGGAAGTATTTAAGAGAGAAACTGCAGAAAGCTCCTCCCTCATTTGAGTCTCTATGTTGGTATGACTACCACACTGACAGTATCATCGCATTTCATCCATTGTCCTATTGGAAGTATTTAAGAGAGAAGCTGCAGAATGCCCCTCCCTCATTTGAGTCTCTATATTGGTATGATTACCACACTGACAGTATCATCGCATTTCATCCATTATCCTATTGGAAGCATTTAAGGGAGAAGCTGCAGCAAGCTCCTCCCTCATTTGAGTCTTTATGTTGGTATGATTACCACACTGACAGTATAATCGCATTTCATCCATTATCCTATTGGAAGTATTTAAGAGAGAAGCTGCTGAAAGAAGCTCTCTCATTTGAGTCTCTATATTGGTATGATTACCACACTGACAGTATCATCGCATTTTATCCATTATCCTATTGGAAGTATTTAAGAGAGGAGCTGCTGAAATCTCCTCCCTCATTTGAGTCTCTATGTTGGTGTGATTACCACACTGACAGTATCATCGCATTTCATCCATTATCCTATAGGAAGTATTTAAGAGAGAAGCTGCAGAAAGCTCCTCCCTCATTAGAGTCTCTAAATTGGTATCATTACCACACTGACAGTATCATCGCATTGCATCCATTATCCGATTGGAAGTATATAAGAGAGAAGCTGCAGAAAGCTCATCCCTCATTTGAGTCCCTATGTTGGTATGATTACCACACTGACAGTATCATCGCATTTCATCCATTATCCTATTGGAGGTATTTAAGAGAGAAGCTGCAGAAAGCTCCTCTCTCATTTGAGTCTCTATATTGGTATGGTTTCCACACTGACAGTATCATCGCGTTTTATCCATTATCCTATTGGAAGTATTTAAGAGAGAAGCTGCAGAAAGCTCCTCCCCTATTTGAGTCTCTATGTTGGTATGATTACCACACTGACAGTATCATCGCATTTCATCCATTATCCTATTGGAAGTATTTAAGAGAGAAGCTGCAGAAAGCTCCTCCCTCATTTGAGTCTCTATGTTGGTATGATTACCACACTGACAGGATCATCGCATTTCGTCTATCACCCTATGTGAAATATTTCTCATGGAAGCTGCTGAAAGCTCCTCCCTCATTTGAGACTCTATGTTGGTATGCTTACTACACTGACAGTATCACCGCTTTTCATCCACTATTCTATTGATACTATTTAAGAGAGAAGATGCAGAAAGCTCCTCTCTCATTTGAGTCTCTATATTGGTATGATTACCACACTGACTGTATCACCGCATTTTATCCACTATCCTATTGGAAGTATTTAAGAGAGAAGCTGCAGAAAGCTCCTCACTCATTTGAGTCTCTATGTTGGTATGATTACCACACTGACAGTATCATCGCATTTCATCCATTATCCTATTGCAAGTATTTAAGAGAGAAGCTGTAGAAAGCTGCTCCCTCATTTGGGTTTCTATATTGGTATGATTACCACACTGACAGTATCATCGCATTTTATCCATTATCCTATTGGAAGTATTTAAGAGAGAAGCTGCAGAAAGCTCCTACCTCATTTGAGTCTCCATGTTGGTATGATTACCACACTGACAGAATCATCGCATTTCATCCATTATCCTATTGGAAGTATTTAAGAGAGAAGCTGCAGAGAGCTCCTCCCTCATTTGAGTCTCTATGTTGGTATGATTACCACACTGACACTATCATCGCATTTCATCCATTATCCTACTGGAAGTATTTAAGAGAGAAGCTGTAGATAGCTCCTCTCTCATTTGAGTCTCTATATTGGTATGGTTACCACACTGACAGTATCATCGCATTTTATCCATTATCCTATTGGAAGTATTTAAGAGAGAAGCTGCAGAAAGCTCCTCCCTCATTTGAGTCTTTATGTTGGTATGATTACCACACTGACAGTATAATCGCATTTCATCCATTATCCTATTGGAAGTATTTAAGAGAGAAGCTGCAGAAAGCTGCTCTCTCATTTGAGTCTCTATATTTTGTATGATTACCACACTGACAGTATCATCGCATTTTATCCATTATCCAATTGGAAGTATTTAAAAGAGAAGCTGCAGAAAGCTCCTACCTCATTTGAGTCTCTATATTGGTATGATTACCACACTGACAGTATCATCGCATTTTTCCTATTGTCCTATTGGAATTATTTAAGGGAGAAGCTGCAGAAAGCTCCTCTCTCATTTGAGTCTCTATGTTGGTATGATTACCACACTGAAAGTATCATCTCATTTTTTCCATTATCCTATTGGAAGTATTTAAGAGAGAAGCTGAAGAAGCTCCTCCCTCATTTGAGTCTTTATGTTGGTATGATTACCACACTGACAGTATCATCGCATTTCATCCATTATCCTATTGGAATTATTTAAGAGAGAAGCTGCAGAAAGCTGCTCTCTCATTTGAGTCTCTATATTGGTATGATTACCACACGGACAGAATCATCTCATTTTATCCATTATCCTATTGGAAGTATTTAAGAGAGAAGCTGCAGAGAGCTCCTCCCTCATTTGAGTCTTTATGTTGGCATGATTACTACACTGACAGTATCATCGCATTTCATCCATTATCCTATTGGAATTATTTAAGAGAGAAGCTGCAGAAAGCTCCTCTCTCATTTGAGTCTCTATATTGGTATGATTACCACACTGACAGTATCATCTCATTTTATCCATTATCCTATTGGAAGTATTTAAGAGAGAAGCTGCAGAAGCTCCTCCCTCATTTGAGTCTCTATGTTGGTATGATTACCACACTGACAGTATCATCGCATTTCATCCATTATCCTATTGGAAGTATTTAAGAGGGAAGCTGCAGAAAGCTGCTCTCTCATTTGAGTCTCTATATTTTGTATGATTACCACACTGACAGTATCATCTCATTTTATCCATTATCCTATTGGAAGTATTTAAGAGAGAAGCTGCAGAAGCTCCTCCCTCATTTGAGTCTCTATGTTGGTATGATTACCACACTGACAGTATCATCGCATTTCATCCATTATCCTATTGGAAGTATTTAAGAGAGAAGCTGCAGAAAGCTGCTCTCTCATTTGAGTCTCTATATTTTGTATGATTACCACACTGACAGTATCATCTCATTTTATCCATTATCCTATTGGAAGTATTTAAGAGAGAAGCTGCAGAGAGCTCCTCCCTCATTTGGGTCTTTATGTTGGTATGATTACCACACTGACAGTATCATCGCATTTCATCCATTATCCTATTGGAATTATTTAAGAGAGAAGCTGCAGAAAACTCCTCTCTCATTTGAGTCTCTATATTGGTATGATTACCACACTGACAGTATCATCTCATTTTATCCATTATCCTATTGGAAGTATTTGAGAGAGAAACTGCAGAAAGCTCCTCCCTCATTTGAGTCTCTATGTTGGTATGACTACCACACTGACAGTATCATCGCATTTCATCCATTATCCTATTGGAAGTATTTAAGAGAGAAGCTGCAGAATGCCCCTCCCTCATTTGAGTCTCCATATTGGTATGATTACCACACTGACAGTATCATCGCATTTCATCCATTATTCTATTGGAAGCATTTAAGAGAGAAGCTGCAGAAAGCTCCTCCCTCATTTGAGTCTTTATGTTGGTATGATTACCACACTGACAGTATAATCGCATTTCATCCATTATCCTATTGGAAGTATTTAAGAGAGAAGCTGCAGAAGGCTCCTCTTTCATTTCAGTCTCTATGTTGGTATGATTACCACACTGACAGTATCGTCGCATTTCACCCATTATCCTATTGGAAGTATATAAGAGAGAAGCTGCAGAATGCTCCTCCCTCATTTGAGTGTCTATGTTAGTATGATTACCACACTGACAGTATCATCGCATTTCATCCATTATCCTATAGGAAGTATTTAAGAGAGAAGCTGCAGAAAGCTCCTCCCTCATTTGAGTCTCTAAATTGGTATCATTACCACACTGACAGTATCATCGCATTGCATCCATTATCCTATTGGAAGTATTTAAGAGAGAAGCTGCAGAAAGCTCATGCCTCATTAGAGTCCCTATGTTGGTATGATTACCACACTGACAGAATCATCACATTTCATCCATTATTCTACTGGTACTATTTAAGTGAGAAGATGCAGAAAGCTCCTCTCTCATTTGAGTCTCTATATTGGTATGATTACCACACTGACAGTATCATCGCATTTTATCCATTATCCTATTGGAAGTATTTAAGAGAGAAGCTGCAGAAAGCTATTCCCACATTTAAGGCTCTATGTTGGTATGATTACCTCACTGACAGAATCATCACATTTCATCCACTATCCTACTGGAAGTGTTTAAGAGAGACGCTGCAGAAAGCTCCTCCCTCATTTGAATCTCTATATTGGTATGACTACCACACTGACAGTACCATCGCATTTTATCTATTATCCTATTGGATGTATTTAAGAGAGAAGCTGCAGAAGGCTCCTCCCTCATTTGAGTCTCTATGTTGGTATGATTACCACACTGACAGTATCATCGCATTTTATCCATTATCCTATTGGAAGTATTTAAGAGAGAAGCTGCAGAAAGCTCCTCTCACATTTAAGGCTCTATGTTGGTATGATTACCTCACTGACAGAATCATCACATTTCATCCACTATCCTACTGGAAGTGTTTAAGAGAGACGCTGCAGATAGCTCCTCCCTCATTTGAGTCCCTATGTTGGTATGATTACCACACTGACAGTATCATCGCATTTCATCCATTATCCTATTGGAGGTATTTAAGAGAGAAGCTGCAGAAAGCTCCTCTCTCATTTGAGTCTCTATATTGGTATGGTTTCCACACTGACAGTATCATCGCGTTTTATCCATTATCCTATTGGAAGTATTTAAGAGAGAAGCTGCAGAAAGCTCCTCCCTTATTTGAGTCTCTATGTTGGTATGATTACCACACTGACAGGATCATCGCATTTCGTCTATCACCCTATGTGAAATATTTCTCAAGGAAGCTCCTGAAAGCTCCTCCCTCATTTGAGACTCTATGTTGGTATGCTTACTACACTGACAGTATCATCGCTTTTCATCCATTATTCTATTGGTACTATTTAAGAGAGAAGATGCAGAAAGCTCCTCTCTCATTTGAGTCTCTATATTGGTATGATTACCACACTGACTGTATCACCGCATTTTATCCACTATCCTATTGGAAGTATTTAAGAGAGAAGCTGCAGAAAGCTCCTCACTCATTTGAGTCTCTATGTTGGTATGATTACCACACTGACACAATCATCGCATTTCATCCATTATCCTACTGGAAGTATTTAACAGAGAAGCTGCAGATAGCTCCTCTCTCATTTGAGTCTCTATATTGGTATGATTACCACACTGACAGTATCATCTCATTTTATCCATTATCCAATTGGAAGTATTTAAGAGAGAAGCTGCAGAAAGCACCTCCCTTATTTGAGTCTCTATGTTGGTATGATTACCACACTGACAGTATCATCGCATTTCATCCATTATCCTATTGGAAGTATTTAAGAGGGAAGCTGCAGAAAGCTGCTCTCTCATTTGAGTCTCTATACTGGTAAGATTACCACACGGACAGAATCATCGCATTTTACCTATTGTCCTATTGGAAGTATTTAAGAGAGAAGCTGCAGAAAGCTCCTACGTCATTTGAGTCTCTATGTTGGTATGATTACCACACTGACAGTATCATCGCGTTTTATCCATTATCCTATTGGAAGTATTTAAGAGAGAAGCTGCAGAAAGCTCCTCTCTCATTTGAGTCTCTATATTGGTATGATTACCACACTGACAGTATTATCGCATTTCATCCATTATCCTATTGGAAGTATTTAAGAGAGGAGAAGCAGAAAGCTCCTCCCTCATTTGAGTCTTTATGTTGGTATGATTACCACACTGACAGTATAATCGCATTTCATCCATTATCCTATTGGAAGTATTTAAGAGAGAAGCTGCAGAAAGCTGCTCTCTCATTTGAGTCTGTATTGGTATGATTACCACACTGACAGTATCATCGCATTTTATCCATTATCCTATTGGAAGTATTTAAGAGAGAAGCTGCAGAAAACTCCTCTCTCATTTGAGTCTCTATATTGGTATGATTACCACACTGACAGTATCATCACATTTTATCCATTATCCTATTGGAAGTATTGAAGAGAGAAACTGCAGAAAGCTCCTCCCTCATTTGAGTCTCTATGTTGTTATGACTACCACACTGACAGTATCATCGCATTTCATCCATTATCCTATTGGAAGTATTTAAGAGAGAAGCTGCAGAATGCCCCTCCCTCATTTGAGTCTCTATATTGGTATGATTACCACACTGACAGTATCATCGCATTTCATCCATTATACTATTGGAAGCATTTAAGAGAGAAGCTGCAGAAAGCTCCTCCCTCATTTGACTCTTTATGTTGGTATGATTACCACACTGACAGTATAATCGCATTTCATCCATTATCCTATTGGAAGTATTTAAGAGAGAAGCTGCAGAAAGAAGCTCTCTCATTTGGGTCTCTATATTGGTATGATTACCACACTGACAGTATCATCACATTTTATCCATTATCCTACTGGAAGTATTTAAGAGAGAAGCTGCAGAAAGCTCCTCCCACATTTAAGGCTCTATGTTGGTAAGATTACCTCACTGACAGAATCATCACATTTCATCCACTATCCTACTGGAAGTGTTTAAGAGAGACGCTGCAGAAAGCTCCTCCCTCATTTGAGTCTCTATATTGGTATGATTACCACACTGACAGTACCATCGCATTTTATCTATTATCCTATTGGAAGTATTTAAGAGAGAAGCTGCAGAAGGCTCCTCCCTCATTTCAGTCTTTATTTTGGTATGATTACCACACTGACAGTATCGTCGCATTTCACCCATTATCCTATTGGAAGTGTATAAGAGAGAAGCTGCAGAATGCTCCTCCCTCATTTGAGTCTCTATGTTGGTATGATTACCACACTGACAGTATCATCGCATTTCATCCATTATCCTATTGGAAGTATTTAAGAGAGAAGCTGCTGAAAGCTCCTCCCTCATTTGAGTCTCTATATTGGTATGATTACCACACTGACAGTACCATCGCATTTTATCTATTATCCTATTGGAAGTATTTAAGAGAGAAGCTGCAGAAGGCTCCTCCCTCATTTCAGTCTTTATTTTGGTATGATTACCACACTGACAGTATCGTCGCATTTCACCCATTATCCTATTGGAAGTGTATAAGAGAGAAGCTGCAGAATGCTCCTCCCTCATTTGAGTCTCTATGTTGGTATGATTACCACACTGACAGTATCGTCGCATTTCACCCATTATCCTATTGGAAGTGTATAAGAGAGAAGCTGCTGAAAGCTCCTCCCTCATTTGAGTCTCTATGTTGGTGTGATTACCACACTGACAGTATAATCGCATTTCACCCATTATCCTATTGGAAGTATTTAAGAGAGAAGCTGCAGAAAGCTCCTCTCTCATTTGGGTCTCTATGTTGGTA
Organism: Schistocerca nitens; assembly: GCF_023898315.1. NCBI lineage: Eukaryota > Metazoa > Arthropoda > Insecta > Orthoptera > Acrididae > Schistocerca > Schistocerca nitens. Next base: position 35,269,900 of record NC_064617.1, read on the forward strand.
TGATTACCACACTGACAGTATCATCACATTTTATCCATTATCCTACTGGAAGTATTTAAGAGAGAAGCTGCAGAAAGCTCCTCCCACATTTAAGGCTCTATGTTGGTAAGATTACCTCACTGACAGAATCATCACATTTCATCCACTATCCTACTGGAAGTGTTTAAGAGAGACGCTGCAGAAAGCTCCTCCCTCATTTGAGTCTCTATATTGGTATGATTACCACACTGACAGTACCATCGCATTTTATCTATTATCCTATTGGAAGTATTTAAGAGAGAAGCTGCAGAAGGCTCCTCCCTCATTTCAGTCTTTATTTTGGTATGATTACCACACTGACAGTATCGTCGCATTTCACCCATTATCCTATTGGAAGTGTATAAGAGAGAAGCTGCAGAATGCTCCTCCCTCATTTGAGTCTCTATGTTGGTATGATTACCACACTGACAGTATCATCGCATTTCATCCATTATCCTATTGGAAGTATTTAAGAGAGAAGCTGCTGAAAGCTCCTCCCTCATTTGAGTATCTATGTTGGTGTGATTACCACACTGCCAGTATCATCGCATTTCATCCATTATCCTATAGGAAGTATTTAAGAGAGAAGCTGCAGAAAGCTCCTCCCTCATTTGAGTCTTTATGTTGGTATGATTACCACCTTGACAGTATAATCGCATTTCATCCATTATCCTATTGGAAGTATTTAACAGAGAAGATGCAGAAAGATGCTCTCTCGTTTGGGTCTCTATATTGGTATGGTAACCACACTGACAGTATCATCGCATTTTATCCATTATCCTATTGGAAGTATTTAAGAGAGACGCTGCAGAAAGCTCCTCCCTCATTTGAATCTCTATATTGGTATGATTACCACACTGACAGTACCATCGCATTTTATCTATTATCCTATTGGAAGTATTTAAGAGAGAAGCTGCAGAAGTCTCCTCCCTCATTTCAGTCTCTATGTTGGTATGATTACCACACTGACAGTATCGTCGCATTTCACCCATTATCCTATTGGAAGTATATAAGAGAGAAGCTGCAGAAAGCTGCTCTCTCATTTGAGTCTCTATATTGGTATGATTACCACACTGACAGTATCATCGCATTACATCCATTATCCTATTGGAAGTATTTAAGAGAGAAGCTGCAGAAAGCTCCTTCCTCATTTGAGTATATATATTGGTATGATTACCACACTGACAGGATCATCGCATTTCGTCTATCACCCTATGTAAAATATTTCGCATGGAAGCTGCTGAAAGCTCCTCCCTCATTTGAGACTCTATGTTGGTATGCTTACTACACTGACAGTATCATCGCTTTTCATCCATTATTCTATTGGTACTACTTAAGAGAGAAGATGCAGAAAGCTCCTCTCTCATTAGAGTCTCTATATTGGTATGATTACCACACTGACTGTATCACCGCATTTTATCCACTATCCTATTGGAAGTATTTAAGAGAGAAGCTGCAGAAAGCTCCTCACTCATTTGAGTCTCTATGATGGTATGATTACCACACTGACAGTATCATCGCATTTTACCTATTGTCCTATTGGAAGTATTTAGGAGAGAAGCTGCAGAAAGCTCCTCTCTCATTTGAGTCTCTATATTGGTATGATTACCACACTGACATTATCATCGCGTTCAATCCATTACCCTATTGGAAGTATTTAAGAGAGAAGCTGCAGAAAGCTCCACCCTCATTTGAGTCTCTATGTTGGTATGATTACCACACTGACAGTATCATCGCATTTCATCTATTATCCTATTGGAAGTATTTAAGAAAGAAGCTGCAGAAAGCTCCTCCCTCATTTGATTCTCTATGTTGGTATGATTACCACACAGACAGGATCATCGCATTTCGTCTATCACCCTATATGAAATATTTTTCATGGAAGCTGCTGAAGCTCTTCTCTCATTTCAGACTCTATGTTGGTATGCTTACTGCACTGACAGAATCTTCACATTTCATCCATTATTCTATTGGTACTATTTAAGAGAGAAGATGGAGAAAGCTCCTCTCTCATTTGAGTCTCTATATTGGTATGATTACATCACTGACTGTATCACCCCATTTTATCCACTATCCTATTGGAAGTATTTGCGAGAGAAGCTGCAGAAAGCTCCTCACTCATTTGAGTCTCTATGATGGTATGATTACCACACTGACAGTATCATCGCATTTCATCCATTATCCTATTGGAAGTATTTAAGAGAGAAGCTGTAGAAAGCTGCACTCTCATTTGGGTTTCTATATTGGTATGATTACCACACTGACAGTATCATCGCATTTTATCCATTATCCTATTGGAAGTATTTAAGAGAGAAGCTGCAGAAAGCTCCTCCGTCATTTGAGTCTTTATGTTGGTATGATTACCACACTGACAGTAAAATCGCATTTCATCCATTATCCTATTGGAAGTATTTAAGATAGAAGCTGCAGAATGCTGCTCTCTCATTTGAGTCTCTATATTGGTATGATTACCACACTGACAGTATCATCGCATTTTATCCATTATCCTATTGGAAGTATTTAAGAGAGAAGCTGCAGAAAGCTCCTACCTCATTTGAGTCTCTATATTGGTATGATTACCACACTGACAGTATCATCGCATTTTACCTATTGTCCTATTGGAAGTATTTAGGAGAGAAGCTGCAGAAAGCTCCTCTCTTATTTGAGTCTCTATATTGGTATGATTACCACACTGACATCATCATCGCGTTCAATCCATTACCCTATTGGAAGTATTTAAGAGAGAAGCTGCAGAAAGCTCCACCCTCATTTGGGTCTCTATGTTGGTATGATTACCACACTGACAGTATCATCGCATTTCATCTATTATCCTATTGGAAGTATTTAAGAAAGAAGCTGCAGAAAGCTCCTCCCTCATTTGATTCTCTATGTTGGTATGATTACCACACAGACAGGATCATCGCATTTCGTCTATCACCCTATATGAAATATTTTTCATGGAAGCTGCTGAAAGCTCTTCTCTCATTTCAGACTCTATGTTGGTATGCTTACTGCACTGACAGAATCTTCGCATTTCATCCATTATTCTATTGGTACTATTTAAGAGAGAAGATGCAGAAAGCTCCTCTCTCATTTGAGTCTCTATATTGGTATGATTACATCACTGACTGTATCACCGCATTTTATCCACTATCCTATTGGAAGTATTTAAGAGAGAAGCTGCAGAAAGCTCCTCACTCATTTGAGTCTCTATGATGGTATGATTACCACACTGACAGTATCATCGCATTTCATCCATTATCCTATTGGAAGTATTTAAGAGAGAAGCTGTAGAAAGCTGCTCTCTCATTTGGGTCTCTATATTGGTATGATTACCACACTGACAGTATCATCTCATTTTATCCATTATCCTATTGGAAGTATTTAAGAGAGAAGCTGCAGAAAGCTCCTCCCTCATTTGAGTCTCCATGTTGGTATGATTACCACACTGACAGAATTATCGCATTTCATCCATTATCCTAATGGAAGTATTAAAGAGAGAAGCTGCAGAAAGCTCCTACCTCATTTGAGTCTCTATATTGGTATGATTACCACACAGACAGGATCATCGCATTTCGTCTATCACCCTATATGAAATATTTTTCATGGAAGCTGCTGAAAGCTCCTCTCTCATTTGAGACTCTATGTTGGAATGCTTACTGCACTGACAGAATCTTCGCATTTCATCCATTATTCTATCGGTACTATTTAAGAGAGAAGATGCAGAAAGCTCCTCTCTCATTTGAGTCTCTATATTGGTATGATTACATCACTCACTGTATCACCGCATTTTATCCACTATCCTATTGGAAGTATTTAAGAGAGAAGCTACAGAAAGCTCCTCACTCATTTGAGTCTCTATGATGGTATGATTACCACACTGACAGTATCATCGCATTTCATCCATTATCCTATTGGAAGTATTTAAGAGAGAAGCTGTAGAAAGCTGCTCTCTCATTTGGGTCTCTATATTGGTATGATTACCACACTGACAGTATCATCTCATTTTATCCATTATCCTATTGGAAGTATTTAAGAGAGAAGCTGCAGAAAGCTCCTCCCTCATTTGAGTCTCCATGTTGGTATGATTACCACACTGACAGAATTATCGCATTTCATCCATTATCCTAATGGAAGTATTTAAGAGAGAAGCTGCAGAAAGCTCCTACCTCATTTGAGTCTCTATATTGGTATGATTACCACACTGACAGTATCATCGCATTTTACCTATTGTCCTATTGGAAGTATTTAAGAGAGAAGCTGCAGAGAGCTCCTCCCTCATTTGAGTCTTTATGTTGGCATGATTACTACACTGACAGTATCATCGCATTTCATCCATTATGCTATTGGAAGTATGTAAGAGAGAAGCTGCAGAGAGCTCCTCCCTCATTTGAGTCTCTATGTTGGTATGATTACCACACTGACAGTATCATCGCATTTCATCCATTATCCTATTGGAAGTATTTAAGAGAGAAGCTGCAGAGAGCTCCTCCCTCATTTTAGTCTCTATGTTGGTATGATTACCACACTGACAGTATCATCGCATTTTATCCATTATCCTATTGGAAGGAATTGAAGAGAGAAGCTGCAGAGCGCTCCTACCTCGTTTGAGTCTCTGTGTTGGTATGATTACCACACTGATGGAATCATCGCATTACATCCATTATCCTATTGGAAGTATTTAAGAGAGAAGCTGCAGAAAGCTCCTCCCGCATTTGAGTATATATATTGGTATGATTACCACACTGACAGTATAATCGCATTTCATCCATTATCCTATTGGAAGTATTTAAGAGAGAAGCTGCAGAAAGCTGCTCTCTCATTTGAGTCTCTATATTGGTATGATTACCACACTGACAGTATCATCGCATTACATCCATTATCCTATTGGAAGTATTTAAGAGAGAAGCTGCAGAAAGCTCCTTCCTCATTTGAGTATATATATTGGTATGATTACCACACTGACAGTATCATCGCATTTCATCCATTATCCTATTGGAAGTATTTAAGAGAGAAGCTGTAGAAAGCTGCTCTCTCATTTGGGTCTCTATATTGGTATGATTACCACACTGACAGTATCATCGCATTTTACCTATTGTCCTATTGGAAGTATTTAAGAGAGAAGCTGCAAAAAGCACCTCTTTCATTTGAGTCTCTATATTGGTATGATTACCACACTGACAGTATCATCGCATTTTATCCATTATCCTATTGGAAGTATTTAAGAGAGAAGCTGCAGAAAGCTCCTCCCTCATTTGAGTCTCTATGTTGGCGTGATTACCACACTGACAGTACCATCGCATTTCATCCATTATCCTATTGGAAGTATTTAAGAGAGAAGCTGCAGAAAGCTCCTCTCTCATTTGAGTCTCTATATTGGTATGATTACCATACTGACAGTATCATCGCATTTTATCCATTATCCTATTGGAAGTATTTAAGAGAGAAGCTGCAGAAAGCTCCTCTCTCATTTGAGTCTCTATATTGGTATGAATACCACACTGACAGTATCATCGCGTTTTATCCATTATCCTATTGGAAGTATTTAAGAGAGAAGCTGCAGAAAGCTCCACCCTCATTTGAGTCTCTATGTTGGTATGATTACCACACTGACAGTATCATCGCATTTCATCTATTACCCTATTGGAAGTATTTAAGAGAGAAGCTGCAGAAAGCTCCTCCCTCATTTGAGTCTCAAAATTGGTATGATTACCACACTGACAGGATCATCGCATTTCGTCTATCAGCCTATGTGTAATATTTCTGATGGAAGCTGCTGAAAGCTCCTCCCTCATTTGAGACTCTATGTTGGTATGCTTACTACACTGACAGAATCATCGCATTTCATCCATTATTCTTTTGGTACTATTTAAGAGAGAGGATGCAGAAAGCTCCTCTCTCATTTGAGTCTCTATATTGGTATGATTACCACACTGACTGTATCATCACATTTTATCCATTATCCTATTGGAAGTATTAAAGAGAGAAGCTCCAGAAAGCTCCTCCCTCATTTGAGTCTCTATATGGGTATGATTACCACACTGACAGTATCATCGCATTTTATCAATTATCGTATTTGAAGTATTTAAGAGAGAAGCTGCAGAATGCTCCTTCCTCATTTGAGTCTCTATTTGGTATGTTTACCACATTGAAAGAATCATAGCATTTCATCCATTATGCTATAGGAAGTATTTAAGAGAGAAGCTGCAGAAAGATCCTCCCTTATTTGACTCTCTATTTTGGTATTATTACCAAACCGACACAATCATCACATTTCATCCATTATCCTATTGGATGTATTTGAGAGAGAAGCTGCTGAAAGCTCCACCCGCATTTGAGTCACTATTTTGGTATGATTACCACACTGACAGAATCATCGCATTTCATCAATTATCCTATTGGAAGTATTTAAGAGAGAAGCTGCAGAAAGCACCTCCCTCATTTGAGTCTCTATGTTGGTATGATTACCACACTGACAGAATCGTCACATTTCATCCATTATCCTATTGGAAGTCTTTAAGAGAGAAGCTGCAGAAAGCTCCTCCCTCATTTGATTCTCTATGTTGGTATGATTACCACACAGACAGGATCATCGCATTTCGTCTATCACCCTATGTGAAATATTTTTCATGGAAGCTGCTGAAAGCTCCTCTCTCATTTGAGACTGTATGTTGGTATGCTTACTACACTGACAGAATCATCGCATTTCATCCATTATTCTATTGGTACTATTTAAGGGAGAAGATGCAGAAAGCTCCTCTCTCATTTGAGTCTCTATATTGGTATGATTACATCACTGACTGTATCACCGCATTTTGTCCACTATCCTATTGGAAGTATTTAAGAGAGAAGCTGCAGAAAGCTCCTCACTCATTTGAGTCTCTATGATGGTATGATTACCACACTGACAGTATCATCGCATTTTATCCATTATCCTATTGGAAGTATTTAAGAGAGAAGCTGCAGAAAGATCCCCCCTCATTTGAGTCTCCATGTTGGTATGATTACCACACTGACAGAATTATCGCATTTCATCCATTATCCTAATGGAAGTATTTAAGAGAGAAGCTGCAGAAAGCTCCTACCTCATATGAGTCTCTATATTGGTATGATTACCACACTGACAGTATCATCGCATTTTACCTATTGTCCTATTGGAAGTATTTAAGAGAGAGGCTGCAAAAAGCACCTCTTTCATTTGAGTCTCTATATTGGTATGATTACCACCCTAACAGTATCATCACATTTCATCCATTATCCTATTGGAAGTATGTAAGAGAGAAGCTGCAGAGAGCTCCTCCCTCATTTGGGTCTCTAAATTGGTATGATTACCACACTGACAGTATCATCGCATCTCATCCATTATCCTATTGGAAGTATTTAAGAGGGAAGCTGCAGAGAGCTCCTCCCTCATTTTAGTCTCTATGTTGGTATGATTACCACACTGACAGTACCATCGCATTTCATCCATTACCCTATTGGAATTATTTAAGAGAGAAGCTGCAGAAAGCTCCTCTCTCATTTGAGTCTTTATATTGGTATGAATACCACACTGACAGTATCATCGCGTTTTATCCATTATCCTATTGGAAGTATTTAAGAGAGAAGCTGCAGAAAGCTCCACCCTCATTTGAGTCTCTATGTTGGTATGATTACCACACTGACAGTATCATCGCATTTCATCTATTACCCTAATGGAAGTATTTAAGAGAGAAGCTGCAGAAAGCTCCTCCCTCATTTGAGTCTCTAAATTGGTATGATTACCACACTGACAGGAACATCGCATTTCGTCTATCAGCCTATGTGTAATATATCTGATGGAAGCTGCTGAAAGCTCCTCCCTCATTTGAGACTCTATGTTGGTATGCTTACTACACTGACAGAATCATCGCATTTCATCCATTATTCTTTTGGTACTATTTAAGAGAGAAGATGCAGAAAGCTCCTCTCTCATTTGAGTCTTTATATTGGTATGATTACCACACTGACTGTATCACCGCATTTTATCCATTATCCTATTGGAAGTATTTAAGAGAGAAGCTGCAGAAAGCTCCCCTTCATTTGAGTCTCTATGTTGGTATGATTACCACACTGACAGTATCATCGCATTTCATCCATTATCCTATTGGAAGTATTTAAGAGAGAAGCTGAAGAAATCTCCTCCGTCATTTGAGTCTCTATATTGGTATGATTACCACACTGACAGTATCATCGCATTTTATCCATTATCCTATTGGAAGTATTTAAGAGAGAAGCTGAAGAAATCTCCTCCCTCATTTGGGTCTTTATGTTGGTATGATTACCACACTGACAGTATCATCGCATTTCATCCATTATCCTATTGGAAGCATTTAAGAGAGAAGCTGCAGAAAGCTCCTCCCTCATTTGGGTCTTTATGTTGGTATGATTACCACACTGACAGTATCATCGCAATTTCATCCATTATCCTGTTGGAAGTATTTAAGAGAGAAGCTGCAGAAAGCTCCTCTCTCATTTGAGTCTCTATATTTGTATGATTACCACACTGACAGTATCATCGCATTTTATCCATTATCCTAATGGAAGTATTTAAGAGAGAAGCTGCAGAAAGCTCCTCCCTCATTTGAGTCTCTATATTGGTATGATTACCACACTGACAGTATCATCGCATTTCAGCCATTATCCTATTGGAAGTATTTAAGAGAGAAGCTGCAGAAAGCTTCTCTCTCATTTGAGTCTCTATATTGGTATGATTACCACACTGACAGTAACATCGCATTTTATCCATTATCCTATTGGAAGTATATAAGAGAGAAGCTGCAGAAAGCTCCTCCCTCGTTTGAGTCTCTATGTTGGTATGATTACCACACTGACAGAATCATTGCATTTCATCCATTATCCTATTGGAAGTATTTAAGAGAGAAGCTGAAGAAATCTCCTCCGTCATTTGAGTCTCTATATTGGTATGATTACCACACTGACAGTATCATCGCATTTTATCCATTATCCTATTGGAAGTATTTAAGAGAGAAGCTGAAGAAATCTCCTCCGTCATTTGAGTCTCTATATTGGTATGATTACCACACTGACAGTATCATCGCATTTCATCCATTTTCCTATTGGAAGTATTTAAGAGAGAAGCTGCAGAAAGCTTCTCTCTCATTTGAGTCTCTATATTGGTATGATTACCACTCTGACAGTATCGTCGCATTTTATCCATTATCCAATTGGAAGTATTTAAGAGAGCAGCTGCAGATAGCTCCTCTCACATGTGAGTCTCCATATTTGTATAACTACCACACTGACAGAATCATCGCATTTCATCCATTATCCTATTGGAAGAATTTAAGAGAGAAGCTGCGGATAGCTCCTCCCACATTTGAGTCTTTATATTGGTATGATTACCACACTGACAGAATCATCGCATTTCATCCATTATCCTATTGGAATTATTGAAGTGAGCAGCTGCAGAAAGCTCCTCCCTCATTTGAGTCTCTATGTTGGTATGATTACCACACTGACAGAATCATCGCATTTCATCCATTATCCTACTGGAAGTATTTAATAGAGAAGCTGCAGAAAGCTACTCCCTCATTTGAGTCTCTATGTTGGTATGATTACTGCACTGACAGAATCATCGCATTTCATCCATTATCCTATTGGAAGTAATTAAGAGAGAATCTGTAGAAAGCTGCTCTCTCATTTGGGTTTCTATATTGGTATGATTACCACACTGACAGTTTCATCGCATTTTATCCATTATCCTATTGGAAGTATTTAAGAGAGAAGCTGCAGAAAGCTCCTCCCTCATTTGAGTCACCAAGTTGGTATGATTACCACACTGAGAGAATCATCGCATTTCATCCATTATCCTATTGGAAGTATTTAAGAGAGAAGCTGCAGAAAGCTCTTCCCTCATTTGAGTCTCTATGTTGGTATGATTACTACATTGACAGAATCATTGCATTTCATCCATTACCCTATTGGAAGTATGTAAGAGAGAAGCTGCAGAAAGCTCCTTCCTTATTTGAGACTCTATATTGGTATGATTAACACACTGACATTATCGTCGCATTTCATCCATTATCCTATTGGAAGTATTTATGAAAGAAGCTGCAGAAAGCTCCTCCCTCATTTGAGTCTCTAAATTGGTATGATTACCACACTGACAGTATCATCGCATTTCATCCATTATCCTATTGGAAGCATTTAAGAGAGAAGCTGCAGAAAGCTCCTCCCTCATTTGAGTTTTTATGTTTGTTTGATTACTGCACTGACAGAATCATCGCATTTCATCCATTATCCTATTGGAAGTAATTAAGAGAGAATCTGTAGAAAGCTGCTCTCTCATTTGGGTTTCTATATTGGTATGATTACCACACTGACAGTTTCATCGCATTTTATCCATTATCCTATTGGAAGTATTTAAGAGAGAAGCTGCAGAAAGCTCTTCCCTCATTTGAGTCTCTATGTTGGTATGATTACTACATTGACAGAATCATTGCATTTCATCCATTACCCTATTGGAAGTATGTAAGAGAGAAGCTGCAGAAAGCTCCTTCCTTATTTGAGACTCTATATTGGTATGATTAACACACTGACATTATCATCGCATTTCATCCATTATCCTATTGGAAGTATTTATGAAAGAAGCTGCAGAAAGCTCCTCTCTCATTTGAGTCTCTATATTGGTATGATTGCCACACTGACAGTATCAAGCTCCTCTCTCATTTGAGTCTCTATATTGGTATGATTACAACACTGACTGTATCATCGCATTTTATCCATTATCCTATTAGAAGTAATTAAGAGAGAAGCTGCAGAAAGCTCCTCTCTCATTTGAGTCTCTATATTGGTATGATTACAACACTGACTGTATCATCGCATTTTATCCATTATCCTATTGGAAGTAATTAAGAGAGGAGCTGCAGAAAGCTCCTCCCTCATTTGAGTCTCTATGGTGGTGTGATTACCACACTGACAGAATCATTGCATTTTATCAATTATCGTATTGGAAGTATTTATGAGAGAAGCTGCAGAATGCTCCTTCCTCATTTGAGTCTCTATTTGGTATGTTTACCACATTGAAAGAATCATAGCATTTTATCCATTATGGTATAGGAAGTATTTAAGAGAGAAGCTGCAGAAAGATCCTCCCTTATTTGACTCTCTATTTTGGTATTATTACCAAACCGACACAATCATCACATTTCATCCATTATCCTATTGGAAGTATTTGAGAGAGAAGCTGCTGAAAGCTCCACCCGCATTTGAGTCACTATTTTGGTATGATTACCACACTGACAGAATCATCGCATTTCATCAATTATCCTATTGGAAGTATTTAAGAGAGAAGCTGCAGAAAGCTCCTCTCTCATTTGAGTCTCTATATTGGTATGATTACCACACTGACAGTATCATCACATTTTATCCATTATCCTATTGGAAGTATTTAAGAGAGAAGCTGCAGAAAGCTCCTCCCTCATTTGAGTCTCTATGTTGGTGTGATTACCACACTGACAGTATCATTGCATTTAATCCATTATACTATTGGAAGTATTTAAGAGAGAAGCTGCAGAAAGCTCCTCCATCATTTGAGTCTCTATGTTGGTATGATTACCACACTGACAGTATCATCATATTTAATCCATTATCCTATTTTAAGTATTTAAGAAAGAAGCTGCACAAAGCTCCTCTCTCATTTGAATCTCTATATTGGTATGATTACGACACTGACAGTATCATCGCATTTCATCCATTATCCTATAGGAAGTATGTAAGAGGGAAGCTGCAGAAAGCTCCTCCCTCATTTGAGTCTCTATATTGGTATGATTACCACACTGACAGTATCATCGCATTTCATCCATTATCCTATTGGAAGTATTTAAGAGAGAAGCTGCAGAAAGCTCCACCCTCATTTGAGTCTATATGTTGGTATGATTTCCACACTGACAGTATCATCGCATTTCATCCATTATCCTATTGGAAGTATTTAAGCGAGAAGCAGCAGGAAGCTCCTCCCTCATTTGAGTCTCTAAATTGGTATGATTACCACACTGACAGTATCATCACATTTCATCCATTATCCTATTGGAAGCATTTAAGAGAGAAGCTGCAGAAAGCTCCTCCCTCATTTGAGTCTCTATGGTGGTATGATTACCACACTGACAGAATCATCGCATTTTATCCATTATCCTATTGGAAATATTTAAGAGAGAAGCTGCAGAAAGCTCCTCCCTCATTTGAGTCTCTATATTGGTATGATTACCACACTGATAGTATCATCGCATTTTATCCATTATCCTATTGGAAGTATTTAAGAGAGAAGCTGCAGAAAGCTCCTCCCTCATTTGAGTCTCTATGTTGGTATGATTACCACACTGACAGGATCATCGCATTTCGTCTATCACCCTATGTGAAACATTTCTGATGGGAGCTGATGAAAGCTCCGCCCTCATGTGAGTCTTTATGTTGGTAAGATTACCACACTGACAGAAACATCGCATTTCATCCATTATCCTATCAGAAGTATTTAAGACAGAAGCTGCAGAAAGCTCCTCCCCCATTTGAGTCTATATATTAGTATGATTACCACACTGACAGTATCATCGCATTTTATCCATTATCCTATTGGAAGTATTTAAGAGAGAAGCTGAAGAAATCTCCTCCCTCATTTGAGTCTCTATGTTGGTATGATTAGTGCACTGACAGAATCATCGCATTTCATCCATTATCCTATAGGAAGTATTTAAGAGAGAAGCTGCAGCAAACTCCTCCCTCATTTGAGTCTCTAAATTGGTATCATTACCACACTGACAGTAACATCGCATTGCATCCATTATCCTATTGGAAGTATTTAAGAGAGAAGCTGCAGAAAGCTCATCCCTCATTTGAGTCCCTATGTTGGTATGATTACCACACTGACAGTATCATCGCATTTCATCCATTATCCTATTGGAAGTAATTAAGAGAGAAGCTGTAGAAAGCTGCTCTCTCATTTGGGTTTCTACATTGGTATGATTACCACACTGACAGTTTCATCGCATTTTATCCATTATCCTATTGGAAGTATTTAACAGAGAAGCTGCAGAAAGCTCCTCCCTCATTTGAGTCACCAAGTTGGTATGATTACCACACTAAGAGAATCATCGCATTTCATCCATTATCCTATTGGAAGTATTTAAGAGAGAAGCTGCTGAAAGCTCTTCCCTCATTTGAGTCTCTATGTTGGTATGATTACTACACTGACAGAATCATTGCATTTCATCCATTACCCTATTGGAAGTATGTAAGAGAGAAGCTGCAGAAAGCTCCTCCCTTATTTGAGACTCTATATTGGTATGATTAACACACTGACATTATCATCGCATTTCATCCATTATCCTATTGGAAGTATTTATGAAGGAAGCTGCAGAAAGCTCCTCCCTCATTTGAGTCTCTAAATTGGTATGATTACCACACTGACAGTATCATCGCATTTCATCCATTATCCTATTGGAAGCATTTAAGAGAGAAGCTGCAGAAAGCTCCTCCCTCATTTGAGTTTTTATGTTTGTTTGATTACCACACTGACAGTATAATCGCATTTCATAAATTATCCTATTGGAAGTATTTAAGAGAGAAGCTGCAGAAAGCTCCTCTCTCATTTGAGTCTCTATATTGGTATGATTGCCACACTGACAGTATCAAGCTCCTCTCTCATTTGAGTCTCTATATTGGTATGATTACCACACTGATAGTATCATCGCATTTTATCCATTATCCTATTGGAAGTATTTAAGAGAGAAGCTGCAGAAAGCTCCTCCCTCATTTGAATCTCTATGTTGGTATGATTACCACACTGACAGGATCATCGCATTTCGTCTATCATCCTACGTGAAACATTTCGGATGGAAGCTACTGAAAGCTCCCCCCTCATTTGAGACTCTATGTTCTTATTATTACTACACTGACAGAATCATCGGATTTCATCCATTATCCTATTGGAAGTATTTAAGAGAGAAGATGCAGAAAGCTCCTCTCTCATTTGAGTCTCTATATTGGTATGATTACAACACTGACTGTATCATCGCATTTTATCCATTATCCTATTGGAAGTAATTAAGAGAGAAGCTGCAGAAAGCTCCTCTCTCATTTGAGTCTCTATATTGGTATGATTACAACACTGACTGTATCATCGCATTTTATCCATTATCCTATTGGAAGTAATTAAGAGAGGAGCTGCAGAAAGCTCCTCCCTCATTTGAGTCTCTATGGTGGTGTGATTACCACACTGACAGAATCATTGCATTTTATCAATTATCGTATTGGAAGTATTTATGAGAGAAGCTGCAGAATGCTCCTTCCTCATTTGAGTCTCTATTTGGTATGTTTACCACATTGAAAGAATCATAGCATTTTATCCATTATGGTATAGGAAGTATTTAAGAGAGAAGCTGCAGAAAGATCCTCCCTTATTTGACTCTCTATTTTGGTATTATTACCAAACCGACACAATCATCACATTTCATCCATTATCCTATTGGAAGTATTTGAGAGAGAAGCTGCTGAAAGCTCCACCCGCATTTGAGTCACTATTTTGGTATGATTACCACACTGACAGAATCATCGCATTTCATCAATTATCCTATTGGAAGTATTTAAGAGAGAAGCTGCAGAAAGCCCCTCTCTCATTTGAGTCTCTATATTGGTATGATTACCACACTGACAGTACCATCACATTTTATCCATTATCCTATTGGAAGTATTTAAGAGAGAAGCTGCAGAAAGCTCCTCCCTCATTTGAGTCTCTATGTTGGTGTGATTACCACACTGACAGTATCATTGCATTTAATCCATTATACTATTGGAAGTATTTAAGAGAGAAGCTGCAGAAAGCTCCTCCATCATTTGAGTCTCTATGTTGGTATGATTACCACACTGACAGTATCATCATATTTAATCCATTATCCTATTTTAAGTATTTAAGAAAGAAGCTGCAGAAAGCTCCTCTCTCATTTGAATCTCTATATTGGTATGATTACGACACTGACAGTATCATCGCATTTCATCCATTATCCTATAGGAAGTATGTAAGAGGGAAGCTGCAGAAAGCTCCTCCCTCATTTGAGTCTCTATATTGGTATGATTACCACACTGACAGTATCATCGCATTTCATCCATTATCCTATTGGAAGTATTTAAGAGAGAAGCTGCAGAAAGCTCCACCCTCATTTGAGTCTATATGTTGGTATGATTTCCACACTGACAGTATCATCGCATTTCATCCATTATCCTATTGGAAGTATTTAAGCGAGAAGCAGCAGAAAGCTCCTCCCTCATTTGAGTCTCTAAATTGGTATGATTACCACACTGACAGTATCATCGCATTTCATCCATTATCCTATTGGAAGCATTTAAGAGAGAAGCTGCAGAAAGCTCCTCCCTCATTTGAGTCTTTATGTTGGTATGATTACCACACTGACAGTATCATCGCATTTCATCCATTATCCTATCGGAAGTATTTAAGAGAGAAGCTGCAGAAAGCTCCTCTCTCATTTGAGCCTCTATATTGGTATGATTGCCACACTGACAGCATCATCGCATTTTATCCATTATCCTATTGGAAGTAATTAAGAGAGAAGCGGCAGAAAGCTCCTCCCTCATTTGAGTCTCTATGGTGGTATGATTACCACACTGACAGAATCATCGCATTTTATCCATTATCCTATTGGAAATATTTAAGAGAGAAGCTGCAGAAAGCTCCTCCCTCATTTGAGTCTCTATATTGGTATGATTACCACACTGATAGTATCATCGCATTTTATCCATTATCCTATTGGAAGTATTTAAGAGAGAAGCTGCAGAAAGCTCCTCCCTCATTTGAGTCTCTATGTTGGTATGATTACCACACTGACAGGATCATCGCATTTCGTCTATCACCCTATGTGAAACATTTCTGATGGGAGCTGATGAAAGCTCCTCCCTCATGTGAGTCTTTATGTTGGTAAGATTACCACACTGACAGAAACATCGCATTTCATCCATTATCCTATCAGAAGTATTTAAGACAGAAGCTGCAGAAAGCTCCTCCCTCATTTGAGTCTATATATTAGTATGATTACCACACTGACAGTATCATCGCATTTTATCCATTATCCTATTGGAAGTATTTAAGAGAGAAGCTGAAGAAATCTCCATCGTCATTTGAGTCTCTATATTGGTATGATTACCACACTGACAGTATCATCGCATTTCATCCATTTTCCTATTGGAAGTATTTAAGAGAGAAGCTGCAGAAAGCTTCTCTCTCATTTGAGTCTCTATATTGGTATGATTACCACTCTGACAGTATCGTCGCATTTTATCCATTATCCAATTGGAAGTATTTAAGAGAGCAGCTGCAGATAGCTCCTCTCACATGTGAGTCTCCATATTTGTATAACTACCACACTGACAGAATCATCGCATTTCATCCATTATCCTATTGGAAGAATTTAAGAGAGAAGCTGCGGATAGCTCCTCCCACATTTGAGTCTTTAAATTGGTATGATTACCACACTGACAGAATCATCGCATTTCATCCATTATCCTATTGGAATTATTAAAGTGAGCAGCTGCAGAAAGCTCCTCCCTCATTTGAGTCTCTATGTTGGTATGATTACCACACTGACAGAATCATCGCATTTCATCCATTATCCTACTGGAAGTATTTAATAGAGAAGCTGCAGAAAGCTACTCCCTCATTTGAGTCTCTATGTTGGTATGATTAGTGCACTGACAGAATCATCGCATTTCATCCATTATCCTATAGGAAGTATTTAAGAGAGAAGCTGCAGCAAACTCCTCCCTCATTTGAGTCTCTAAATTGGTATCATTACCACACTGACAGTATCATCGCATTGCATCCATTATCCTATGGGAAGTATTTAAGAGAGAAGCTGCAGAAAGCTCATCCCTCATTTGAGTCCCTATGTTGGTATGATTACCACACTGACAGTATCATCGCATTTCATCCATTATCCTATTGGAAGTAATTAAGAGAGAAGCTGTAGAATGCTGCTCTCTCATTTGGGTTTCTATATTGGTATGATTACCACACTGACAGTTTCATCGCATTTTATCCATTATCCTATTGGAAGTATTTAAGAGAGAAGCTGCAGAAAGCTCCTCCCTCATTTGAGTCACCAAGTTGGTATGATTACCACACTGAGAGAATCATCGCATTTCACCCATTATCCTATTGGAAGTATTTAAGAGAGAAGCTGCAGAAAGCTCTTCCCTCATTTGAGTCTCTATGTTGGTATGATTACTACACTGACAGAATCATTGCATTTCATCCATTACCCTATTGGAAGTATGTAAGAGAGAAGCTGCAGAAAGCTCCTCCCTTATTTGAGACACTATATTGGTATGATTAACACACTGACATTATCATCGCATTTCATCCATTATCCTATTGGAAGTATTTATGAAAGAAGCTGCAGAAAGCTCCTCCCTCATTTGAGTCTGTAAATTGGTATGATTACCACACTGACAGTATCATCGCATTTCATCCATTATCCTATTGGAAACATTTAAGAGAGAAGCTGCAGAAAGCTCCTCCCTCATTTGAGTTTTTATGTTTGTTTGATTACCACACTGACAGTATAATCGCATTTCATCCATTATCCTATTGGAAGTATTTAAGAGAGAAGCTGCAGAAAGCTCCTCTCTCATTTGAGTCTCTATATTGGTATGATTGCCACACTGACAGTATCAAGCTCCTCTCTCATTTGAGTCTCTATATTGGTATGATTACCACACTGATAGTATCATTGCATTTTATCCATTATCCTATTGGAAGTATTTAAGAGAGAAGCTGCAGAAAGCTCCTCCCTCATTTGAATCTCTATGTTGGTATGATTACCACACTGACAGGATCATCGCATTTCGTCTATCATCCTACGTGAAACATTTCGGATGGAAGCTGCTGAAAGCTCCCCCCTCATTTGAGACTCTATGTTGGTATTATTACTACACTGACAGAATCATCGGATTTCATCCATTATCCTATTGGAAGTATTTAAGAGAGAAGATGCAGAAAGCTCCTCTCTCATTTGAGTCTCTATATTGGTATGATTACAACACTGACTGTATCATCGCATTTTATCCATTATCCTATTGGAAGTAATTAAGAGAGAAGATGCAGAAAGCTCCTCTCTCATTTGAGTCTCTATATTGGTATGATTACAACACTGACTGTCTTATCGCATTTTATCCATTATCCTATTGGAAGTAATTAAGAGAGGAGCTGCAGAAAGCTCCTCCCTCATTTGAGTCTCTATGGTGGTATGATTACCACACTGACAGAATCATCGCATTTTATCAATTATCGTATTGGAAGTATTTATGAGAGAAGCTGCAGAATGCTCCTTCCTCATTTGAGTCTCTATTTGGTATGTTTACCACATTGAAAGAATCATAGCATTTTATCCATTATGGTATAGGAAGTATTTAAGAGAGAAGCTGCAGAAAGATCCTCCCTTATTTGACTCTCTATTTTGGTATTATTACCAAACCGACACAATCATCTCATTTCATCCATTATCCTATTGGAGGTAATTAAGAGAGAAGCTACAGAAAAATCCTCACTCATTGGAGTCTCTATATTGGTATGATTACCACACTGACAGTATCATTTCGTTTTATCCATTTTCCTATTGGAAGTATTTAAGTGAGAAGCTGCAGAAAGCTCCTCCCTCATTTGAGTCTCTATGTTGGTATGATTACCACACTGACAGTATCATCGCATTTTATCCATTATCCTATTGGAAGTATTTAAGAGAGAAGCTCCTGAAAGCTCCTCCCTCATTTGAGTCTCTACATTGGTATGACTACCACACTGACAGGATCATCGCATTTCGTCTATCACCCTATGTGAAATATTTCTGATGGAATCTGCTGAAAGCTCCTCCCTCATTTGAGTCTCTATGATGGTATGATTACCACACTGTCAGAATCATCGTATTTTATCCATTATCCTACTGGAAGTATTTAAGAGAGAAGCTGCAGAGAGCTCCTCTCTCATTTGAGTCTCTATATTGGTATGATTACCACACTGATAGTATCATCGCATTTTATCCATTATCCTATTGGAAGTATTTAAGAGAGAAGCTGCAGAAAGCTCCTCCCTCATTTGAATCTCTATGTTGGTATGATTACCACACTGACAGGATCATCGCATTTCGTCTATCACCCTACGTGAAACATTTCTGATGGAAGCTGCTCAAAGCTCCCCCCTCATTTTAGACTCTATGTTGGTATGCTTACTACACTGACAGAATCATCGCATTTAATCCATTATCCCATTGGAAGTATTTAAGAGAGAAGATGCAGAAAGCTCCTCTCTAAATTGAGTCTCTATATTGGTATGATTACCACACTGACTGTATCATCGCATTTTATCCATTATCCTATTGGAAGTATTTAAGAGAGAAGCTGAAGAAAGCTCCACCCTCAATTGAGTCTCTATGTTGGTATGATTACTACACTGACAGTATCATCGCATTTCATCGATTATCCTATTGTAAGTATTTAAGAGAGAAGCTGCAGAAAGCTCCTCTCTCATTTGAGTCTCTATATTGGTATGATTACCACCCTGACAGGAACATCGCATTTCACTATCACCCTATGTGAAATATTTCTGATGGAAGCTGCTGAAAGCTCCTCCCTCATTTGAGACTCTATGTTGGTATGATTACTACACTGACAGAATCATCGCATTTCATCCATTATTCTTTTGGTACTATTTGAGAGAGAAGGTGCAGAAAGCTCCTCTCTCATTTGAGTCTTTATATTGGTATGATTACCACACTGACTGTATCATCGCATTTTATCCATTATCCTATTGGAAGTATTTAAGAGAGAAGCTGCAGAAAGCTCCTCCCTCATTTGAGTCTCTATATTGGTATGATTACCACACTGACAGTATCATCGCATTTTATCAATTATCGTATTGGAAGTATTTATGAGAGAAGCTGCAGAATGCTCCTTCCTCATTTGAGTCTCTATTTGGTATGTTACCACATTGAAAGTATCATAGCATTTTATCCATTATGCTATAGGAAGTATTTAAGAGAGAAGCTGCAGAAAGATCCTCCCTTATTTGACTCTCTAATTTGGTATTATTACCAAACCAACAGAATCATCACATTTCATCTATTATCCTATTGGAAGTATTTGAGAGAGAAGCTGCTGAAAGCTCCACCCTCATTTGAGTCTCTATGTTGGTATTATTACTACACTGACAGAATCATCGGATTTCATCCATTATCCTATTGGAAGTATTGAAGAGAGAAGATGAGGAAAGCTACTCCCTCAGTTGAGTCTCTATATTGGTATGATTACCACACTGACTGTATCATCACATTTTATCCATTATCCTATTGGAAGTATTTAAGAGAGGAGCTGCAGAAAGCTCCTCCCTCATTTGAGTCTCTATGTTGGTATGATTACCACACTGACGGTATCATCGAATTTCATCCATTATCCTATTGGAAGTATTTAAGAGAGAAGCTGCAGAAAGCTCCTCCCTCATTTGAGTCTATATATTGGTATGATTACCACACTGACAGTATCATCGCATTTTATCAATTATCGTATTGGAAGTATTTAAGAGAGAAGCTGCAGAAAGCTCCTCCCTCATTTGAGTCTCTATATTTGTATGATTACCACACTGACAGTATCATCGCATTTCATCCATTATCCTATTGGAAGTATTTAAGAGAGAAGCTGCAGAAAGCTTCTCCCTCATTTGAGTCTCTATGTTGGTATGCTTACTACACTGACAGAATCATCGCATTTCATCCATTATTCTATTGGTACTATTTAAGAGAGAAGATGCAGAAAGCACCTCTCTCATTTGAGTCTCTATATTGGTATAATTACCACACTGACTGTATCATCGCATTTTATCCATTATCCTATTGGAAGTATTTAAGAGAGAAGCTGCAGAAAGCTCCCCTTCATTTGAGTCTCTATGTTGGTATGATTACCACACTGACAGTATCATCGCATTTTATCCATTATCCTATTGGAAGTATATAAGAGAGAAGCTGCAGAAAGCTCCTCCCTCGTTTGAGTCTCTATGTTGGTATGATTACCACACTGACAGGATCATCACATTTCGTCTATTATCCTATGTGACATATTTCTGATGGAAGCTGCTGAAAGCTCCTCCCTCATTTAAGTCTCTATGTTGGTATTATTACTACACTGACAGAATCATCGGATTTCATCCATTATCCTATTGGAAGTATTTAAGAGAGTAGCCGCAGAAAGCTCCTCCCTCATTTGAGTCTCTATATTGGTATGATTACCACACTGACTGTATCATCACATTTTATCCATTATCCAATTTGAAGTATTAAAGAGAGGAGCTGCTGAAAGCTCCACCCTCATTTGATTCTCTATGTTGGTATGATTACCACACTGACAGTATCATCGCATTTCATCCATTATCCTATTGTAAGTATTTAAGAGAGAAGCTTCAGAAAGCTCCTCTCTCATTTGAGTCTCTATATTGGTATGATTACCACACTGACGGTATCATCGCATTTCATCCATTATCCTATTGGAAGTATTTAAGAGAGAAGCTGCAGAAAGCTCCTGCCTCGTTTGAGACTATATATTGGTATGATTACCACACTGACATTACCATCGCATTTCATCCATTATCCTATTCGAAGTATTTATGAAAGAAGCTGCAGAAAGCTGCTCCCTCATTTGACTCTCTATGTTGGTATGATTACTACACTGACAGTATCGTCGCATTTCATCCATTATCCTATTGGAGGTATTTAAGAGAGAAGCTGCAGAAAGCTCCTCTCTCATTTGAGTCTCTATATTGGTATGATTACCACACTGACTGTATCATCGCGTTTTATCCATTATCCTATTGGAAGTATTTAAGAGAGAAGCTGCAGAAAGCTCCGCCCTCATTTGAGTCATCATGTTGGTATGATTACCACACTGACAGTATCATCGCATTCCATCTATTATCCTATTGGAAGTACTTAAGAGAGAAGCTGCAGAAAGCTCCACCCTCATTTGTGTCTCTATATTGGTATGATTACCACACTGACAGTATCATCGCATCTCATCCATTATCCTATTGGAAGTATTTAAGAGAGAAGCTGCAGAAGGCTCCTCCCTCATTTGAGTCTCTATGTTGGTATGATTACCACTCTGACAGGATCATCGCATTTCGTCTATCAACCTATGTGAACAATTTCTGATGGAAGCTGCTGAAAGCTCCTCCCTCATTTGAGACTCTATGTTGGTATGCTGACTACACTGACAGAATCATCGCATTTCATCCATTATCCTATTGGAAGTATTTAAGAGAGAAGATGCAGAAAGCTCCTCCATCATTTGAGTCTCTATATTGGTATGATTACCACACTGACTGTATCATCACATTTTATCCATTAACCTATTTGAAGTATTTAAGAGGGGGGCTGCTGAAAGCTCCACCCTCATTTGAGTCTCTATGTTGGTATGATTACCACACTGACAGTATCATCGCATTTCATCCGTTATCCTATTGTAAGTATTTAAGAAAGAAGCTGCAGAAAGCACCTCTCTCATTTGAGTCTCTATATTGGTATGATTACCACACTGACAGTATCATCGCATTTCATCCATTATCCTATTGGAAGTAATTAAGAGAGAAGCTGCAGAAAGCTCCTCACTCATTCGAGTTTCTGTATTGGTATGATTACCACACTGACAGTATCATCGCATTTCATCCATTATCCTATTGGAAGCATTTAATAGAGAAGCTGCAGAAAGCTCCTCTCTCATTTGAGTGTTTATGTTGGTATGATTACCACACCGACAGTATCATCGCATTTCATCCATTATCCTGTTGGAAGTATTTAGGAGAGAAGCTGCAGAAAGCTCCTCTCTCATTTGAGTCTCTATATTGGTATGATTACCACACAGACACTATCATCGCATTTTATCCATTATCCTATTGGAAGTATTTAAGAGAGAGGCTGCCGAAAATTCCTCCCTCATTTGAGTCTCTATGTTGGTATGATCACCACACTGACAGCAACATCGCATTTCATCCATTATCCTATCAGAAGTATTTAAGAAAGAAGCTGCAGTAAGCTCCTCCCTCATTTGAGTCTATATATTGGTATGATTACCACACTGACAGTATCATCGCATTTTATCCATTACCCTATTGGAAGTATTTAAGAGAGAAGCTGAAGAAATCTCCTCCCTCATTTGAGTCTCTATATTGGTATGATTACCACACTGAAAGTATCATCGCATTTCATCCATTTTCCTATTGGAAGTATTTAAGAGAGAAGCTGCAGAAAGCTTCTCTCTCATTTGAGTCTCTATATCGGTATGATTACCACTCTGACAGTATCGTCGCATTTTATCCATTGTCCTATTGGAAGTATTTAAGAGAGCAGCTGCAGATAGCTCCTCCCACATGTGAGTCTCCATATTGGTATAATTACCACACTGAAAGAATCATCGCATTTCATCCATTATCCTATTGGAAGAATTTAAGAGAGAAGCTGCGGATAGCTCCTACCACATTTGAGTCTCTATATTGGTATGATTACCACACTGACAGAATCATTGCATTTCATCCATTATCCTATTGGAATTATTAAAGTGAGAAGCTGCAGAAAGCTCCTCCCTCATTTGAGTCTCTATGTTGGTATGATTACCACAATGACAGAATCATCGCATTTCATCCATTATCCTACTGGAAGTATTTAATAGAGAAGCTGCAGAAAGCTACTCCCTCATTTGAGTCTCTATGTTGGTATGATTACTGCACTGACAGAATCATCGCATTTCATCCATTATCCTATTGGAAGGTTATTAATGAGAAGCTGCAGAATGCTCCTCCCTCATTTGAGTCTCTATTTGGTATGTTTACCACATTGAAAGAATCATAGCATTTCATCCATTATGCTATAGGAAGTATTTAAGTGAGAAGCTGCAGAAAGATCCTCCCTTATTTGACTCTCTATTTTGGTATTGTAACCAAACCGACACAATCATCACATTTCATCCACTATCCTATTGGAAGTATTTGAGAGAGAAGCTGCTGAAAGCTCCACCCTCATCTGAGTCTCTATGTTGGTATGATTACCACACTGACAAAATCATCGCATTTCATTCATTATCCTATTGGAAGTATTTAATTGAGAAGCAGCAAAAATCTCCTCCCTCATTTGAGTCTCAATGTTGGTATGATTACTACACTGACAGAATCATCACATTTCATTTATTACCCTATTGGCAGTATGTAAGAGAGAAGCTGCAGAAAGCTCCTCCCTCATTAGAGTGTATATGTTGGTATTATTACTACACTGACAGAATCATCGCATTTCATCCATTTTCCTATTGGAAGTATTTATGAAAGAAGCTGCAGAAAGCTCGTCCAGCATTTGAGTCTCTATTTTGGTATGATAACCACACTGACAGAATCATCGCATTTCATCCATTATCCTATGGAAGTATGTAAGAGAGAAGCTGCAGAAAGCTCCTCCCTTATTTGTGTCTCTATGTTGGTATTCTTACTACACAGACAGAATCGTCGCATTTCTTCCATTATCCTATTGGAAGTATTTAAGAGAGAATCTGCAGAAAACTCCTCCCTCATTGGAGTCTGTATTTTGGTATGATTACCACACTGACAGAATCATCGCATTTCATCCATTATCCTATTGGAAGTATTTAAGAGAGAAGCTGCAGAAAGCTCCACCCTCATTTGAGTCTCTATGTTGGTATGATTACCACACTGACAGAATCATCGCATTTGATCCATTATCCTATTGTAAGTATTTAAGAGAGAAGCTGCAGAAAGCTCCTCTCTCATTTGAGCCTCTACATTGGTATGATTACCACACTGACAGTATCATCGCATTTTATCCATTATCCTATTGGAAGTATTTAAAAGAGAGGCTGCAGAAAGCTCCTCCCTCATTTGAGTCTCTATGTTGGTATGAATGCCACACTGACAGTATCGTCACATTTCATCCATTATTCTATTGGAAGTATTTAAGAGAGAAGCTGCAGAAATCTCCTCCCTCATTCGAGTCTCTGTATTGGTATGATTACCACACTGACAGTATCATCGCATTTCATCCATTATCCTATTGGAAGCATTTAAGAGAGAAGCTGCAGAAAGCTCCTCTCTCATTCGAGTCTTTATGTTGGTATGATTACCACACTGACAGTATCATCGCATTTTATCCATTATCCTAATGGATGTATTTAAGAGAGAAGCTGAAGAAATCTCCTCCCTCATTTGAGTCTCTATATTGGTATGATTACCACACTGACAGTATCATCGCATTTCATCCATTTTCCTATTGGAAGTATTTAAGAGAGAAGCTGCCGATAGCTCCTCCCACATTTGAGTCTCTATATTGGTATGATTACCACACTGACAGAATCATCGCATTTCATCCATTATCCTATTGGAAGTATTTAAGAGAGAAGCTGCAGACAGGTCCTCCCACATTTGAGTCTCTATATTGTTATGATTACCACACTGACAGAATCACCACATTTCATCCATTATCCTATTGGAAGGTTATTAAAGAGAAGCTGCAGAATGCTCCTCCCTCATTTGAGTCTCTATTTAGTATGTTTACCACATTGAAAGAATCATAGCATTTCATCCATTATGCTATAGGAAGTATTTAAGTGAGAAGCTGCAGAAAGATCCTCCCTTATTTGAGTCTCAATGTTGGTATGATTACTACACTAACAGAATCATCGTATTTCATTTATTACCCTATTGGCAGCATGTAAGAGAGAAGCTGCAGAAAGCTCCTCCCTCATTTGAGTCTCTATGTTGGTATTATCACTACACTGACCGAATCACGCATTTCATCCATTACCCTATTGGAAGTATTTGAGAGAGAAGCTGCTGAAAGCTCCACACGTGTTTGAGTCACTATTTTGGTATGGTTACCACACTGACAGAATCATCGCACTTCATCAATTATCCTATTGGAAGTATTTAAGAGAGAAGCTGCAGAAAGCTCCACCCTTATCGGAGTCTCTATGTTGGTATGATTACCACACTGACAAAATCATCGCATTTCATTCATTACGCTATTGGAAGTATTTAAGAGAGAAGCTGCAGAAATCTCCTCCCTCATTTGAGTCTCAATGTTGGTATGATTACTGCACTGACAGAATCATCGCATTTCATTTATAACCCTATTGGCAGTATGTAAGAGAGAAACTGCAGAAAGCTCCTCCCTCATTTGAGTCTCTATGTTGGTATTATTACTACACTGACCGAATCACGCATTTCATCCATTATCCTATTGGAAGTGTTTAAGAGAGAAACTACAGGAAGCTCCTCCCTCATTTGAGTCTCTATGTTGGTATTATTACTACACTGACAGAATCATTGCATTTCATCCATTAACCTATTGGAAGTATTTAAGAGAGAAGCTGCAGAAAGCTCCTCCCTTATTTGTGTCTCTATGTTGGTATTTTTACTACACAGACAGAATCATCGCATTTCATCCATTACCCTATTGGAATTATGTAAGAGAGAAGCTGCACAAAGCTCCTCCCTTATTTGAGTCTCTATGTTGGTATGATTGCTACACTGACATAATCATTGCATTTCATCCATTACACTATGGGAAGTATTTAAGAGAGAAGCTGCAGAAAGCTCCTCCCTTTTTTGAGTCTCTATGTTGGTATGATTACTGCACTGACAGAATCATCGCATTTCATCCATTATCCTATTGGAAGGTTATTAATGAGAAGCTGCAGAATGCTCCTCCCTCATTTGAGTCTCTATTTGGTATGTTTACCACATTGAAAGAATCATAGCATTTCATCCATTATGCTATAGGAAGTATTTAAGTGAGAAGCTGCAGAAAGATCCTCCCTTATTTGACTCTCTATTTTGGTATTATAACCAAACCGACACAATCATCACATTTCATCCACTATCCTATTGGAAGTATTTGAGAGAGAAGCTGCTGAAAGCTCCACCCACATCGGAGTCTCTATGTTGGTATGATTACCACACTGACAAAATCATCGCATTTCATTCATTATCCTATTGGAAGTATTTAATTGAGAAGCAGCAAAAATCTCCTCCCTCATTTGAGTCTCAATGTTGGTATGATTACTACACTGACAGAATCATCACATTTCATTTATTACCCTATTGGCAGTATGTAAGAGAGAAGCTGCAGAAAGCTCCTCCCTCATTAGAGTGTATATGTTGGTATTATTACTACACTGACAGAATCATCGCATTTCATCCATTTTCCTATTTGAAGTATTTATGAAAGAAGCTGCAGAAAGCTCGTCCAGCATTTGAGTCTCTATTTTGGTATGATAACCACACTGACAGAATCATCGCATTTCATCCATTATCCTATGGAAGTATGTAAGAGAGAAGCTGCAGAAAGCTCCTCCCTTATTTGTGTCTCTATGTTGGCATTCTTACTACACAGACAGAATCGTCGCATTTCTTCCATTATCCTATTGGAAGTATTTAAGAGAGAATCTGCAGAAAACTCCTCCCTCATTGGAGTCTGTATTTTGGTATGATTACCACACTGACAGAATCATCGCATTTCATCCATTATCCTATTGGAAGTATTTAAGAGAGAAGCTGCAGAAAGCTCCACCCTCATTTGAGTCTCTATGTTGGTATGATTACCACACTGACAGTATCATCGCATTTGATCCATTATCCTATTGTAAGTATTTAAGAGAGAAGCTGCAGAAAGCTCCTCTCTCATTTGAGCCTCTACATTGGTATAATTACCACACTGACAGTATCATCGCATTTTATCCATTATCCTATTGGAAGTATTTAAAAGAGAGGCTGCAGAAAGCTCCTCCCTCATTTGAGTCTCTATGTTGGTATGAATGCCACACTGACAGTATCGTCACATTTCATCCATTATTCTATTGGAAGTATTTAAGAGAGAAGCTGCAGAAATCTCCTCCCTCATTCGAGTCTCTGTATTGGTATGATTACCACACTGACAGTATCATCGCATTTCATCCATTATCCTATTGGAAGCATTTAAGAGAGAAACTGCAGAAAGCTCCTCCCTCATTTGAGTCTCTATGTTGGTATTATTACTACACTGACCGAATCACGCATTTTATCCATTATCCTATTGGAAGTATTTAAGAGAGAAACTACAGGAAGCTCCTCCCTCATTTGAGTCTCTATGTTGGTATTATTACTACACTGACAGAATCATTGCATTTCATCCATTAACCTATTGGAAGTATTTAAGAGAGAAGCTGCAGAAAGCTCCTCCCTTATTTGTGTCTCTATGTTGGTATTTTTACTACACAGACAGAATCATCGCATTTCATCCATTACCCTATTGGAATTATGTAAGAGAGAAGCTGCACAAAGCTCCTCCCTTATTTGAGTCTCTATGTTGGTATGATTGCTACACTGACATAATCATTGCATTTCATCCATTATACTATGGGAAGTATTTAAGAGAGAAGCTGCAGAAAGCTCCTCCCTTATTTGAGTCTCTATGTTGTTATGATTACTACACCGAATGAATCATCGCATTACATCCATTATCCTATTGGAAGTATTTAAGAGAGAAGCTGCAGAAACCACCTGTCTCATTTGAATCTCAACATGGTAAGATTACTACACTGACAGAATCATGGCATTTCTTCCATAATCCTATTGGAAGTATTTAAGAGGGCAGCTGCAGAAAGCTCCTCCCTCATTTGAGTCTCTATGTTGGTATGATTACCACACTGACTGAATCATCGCATTTCCTCCATTATCCTAATGGAAGTATCTAAGAGAGATGCTGCAGAAATCTCCACCCTTATTTGAGTCTCTATGTTGGTATGATTACTACACTGACAGAGTCATCGCATTTCATCCATTATCCTATTGGAAGTATTTAAGAGAGGAGCTGCTGAAAGCTCCTCCCTCATTTCAGTCTCTTTGAAAATATGGTAGCTAAACTGACAGAATCATTGCATTTCATCCATTATCATCTGTGATGTATTTCAGACAGGAGATGGAGAAAGCTCCTCCCTCATTTGCATTTCTTTGTTGGTATGGTTACTACACAGATACATTAATGGCATTACATCCATTATCGTATGTGAAGTACTTCAGTAAGATGCTGCACATAGCTCCTACATCATTTAAGTCTCTTTGTTGGTATGGTTACAACACTGACAGAATCATCGCATTTTATCCATTATCCTATTGGAAGTATTTAAGAGAGAAGCTGCAGAAAGCTCCTCCCTCATTTGTGTCACTATTTTGGTATGATTACCACAATGACAGAATCATCGCATTTCATCCATTAATCCATTGGAAGTATTTTAGAGAGAAGCTGCAGAAAGCTCCTCCCTCATTTGAGCTAAATCATCGCATTTCATCCATTATCCTATTGGAAGCATTTAAGAGAGAAGCTGCAGAAAGCTCCTCCCACATTTGAGTCTCTATGTTGGTACGATTACCACACTGACCGTGTCATTATATTTCATCCATTATCCTCTTGGATGTATTTAAGAGAGAAGCTGGAGAGGGCGCCTCCCTCATTTGAGTCCCTATGTTGGTATGATTACTTCACTGACAGAATCATCGCATTTCATCAATTATCCAATTGGAAGTATTTAAGAGAGAAGTTGCAGAAAGCTCCTCCCACATTTGAATCTCTATGTTGGTAAGATTACCACATTGAAAGAATCATCGCATTTCATCCATAATCATATGTGAAGTATTTCAGTAAGAACCTGCAGTAAGCTCCACCCTCATTCCTATCTCGTTCTTGGTATGATTACTACACTGCCACAATCATTGCAATTTCATCTATTACCTTATGTGAAATACATCTGATGGTAGCTACAGAAAGCTCCTCCCTCATTTGAGTCTCTGTGTTGGTATGATTACCACACTGTCAGAATCATCGCATTTTATCCATTATACTATTGGAAGTATTTAAGGGAGAAGCTGCAGAAAGCTCCTCCCTTATTTGAGTATCTATGTTGGTATGATTACCACACCGACAGAATCATCGCATTTCATCCATTTTCCTATTGGATGTTTTTAAGAGAGAAGCTCCAAAAAGCTCCCCCCTCTTTTGAGTCTCTACTTTGGTATGATTACCACACTGACAGAATCATAGCATTTCATCAAATAACCTATTGGGAGTATTTATGAGAGAAGCTGCAGAAAGATAGTCCCTCATTGGTTCTGTATGTTGGTATGATTACCACCCTGACAGAATCATCGCATTTCATCCATTATCATATTGGAAGTATTTAAGACAGAAGCTGCAGAAAGCTCCTCCCTCATTTGAGTCTCTATGTTGGTATGATTACCACACTGACTGAATCATCGCATTTCATCCATTATCCTGTTGGAAGTATTTAAGAGGGAAGCTGCAGAAAGCTCCTCCCTCATTTGAGTCTCTATGTTGGTATGATTACCACACTGACAGAATCATCACATTTCATCCATTATACTATTGGAAGAATTTAACAGAGAAGCTGCAGAAAGCTCCTCCCTCATTTGAGTCTCTATATTGGTATAAATATTACACTGACAAAATCATCGCATTTCATCTATTATCATATTGGATGTATTTAAGACAGAAGCTGTAGAAAGCTCGTATCTCATTTGAGTCTCTTTGTTGGTATGATTACCACACTGACAGAATCATTGCATTCCATATATTATCCTATTGATAGTATTTAAGAGAGAAGCTGCAGAAAGCTCCTCCCTCCATTGAGTCTGTATGTTGCTATGATTACCACAGTGGCAGCATCATCGCATTTCATGTAATAACCTATGTGTAATATTTCCAAAGGAAGCTGCTGAAAGCTCCTCCCTCATTTGAGTCTCTTTGTTGGTATGATTACTACAGTGGCAAAATCACGCACTTCATATATTATCCTATGTGAAGTATTTAAGAGAGCAGCTGCATAAAGCTCCACCCGCATTCGAGTCTCTATGTTGGTATGATTACCACACTGACTTAATCATCGCATTTCATCCATTATCCTATTTGAAGTATTTAAGAGAGAAGCAGCAGAAAGCTCCTCCCTCATTGGGTCTCTATGTTGGTATGATTACCACACTGACAGTATGATCGCATTTCATCTATTATCCTATTGGAAGTATTTTAGAGAGAAGCTGCAGAAAGCTCCTCCCTCATTTGAGCTGAATCATCGCATTTCATCCTTTATCCTATTGGAAGTATTTAAGAGAGAAGCTGCAGAAAGCTCCTCCCTCATTTGAGTCTCTATGTTGGTATGATTACCACACTGACCGTGTCATTGTATTTCATCCATTATCCTCTTGGAAATTTTTAAGAGAGAAGCTGGAGAGGGCGCCTCCCTCATTTGAGTCCCTATGTTGGTATGATTACTACACTGACAGAATCATCGCATTTCATAAATTATCCTATTGGAAGTATTTAAGAGAGAAGCTGCAGAAAGCTCCTCCCTCATTTGAATCTCTATGTTGGTAAGATTACCACATTGACAGAATCATCGCATTTCATCCATTAACATATGTGAAGTATTTCAGTAAGAACCTGCAGTAAGCTCCACCCTCATTCCTGTCTCGTTCTTGGTATGATTACTACACTGCCACAATCATCCCAATTTCATCTATTACCTTATGTGAAATACATCTGATGGTAGCTACAGAAAGCTCCTCCCTTATTTGAGTCTCTTTGATGGTATTGTTACTACTCTGACAGAATCATCGCATTTCATCCATTATCCTATTGGAAGTATTTA
Organism: Schistocerca nitens; assembly: GCF_023898315.1. Classification (NCBI taxonomy): domain Eukaryota; kingdom Metazoa; phylum Arthropoda; class Insecta; order Orthoptera; family Acrididae; genus Schistocerca; species Schistocerca nitens. The sequence goes on from NC_064617.1 coordinate 35,301,694, forward strand.
AGAGGGAAGCTGCAGAAAGCTCCTCCCTCATTTGAGTCTCCATGTTGGTATGATTACTGCACTGACAGAATCATCACATTTCATCCATTATCCTATTGGAAGTATTTAAGAGAGAAGCTGCAGAAAGCTCCTCCCTTATTTGAGTCTCTATGTTGGTATGATTACCACACTGACAGAATCATCGCATTTCATCCATTTTCCTATTGGAAGAATTTAATAGAGAAGCTCCAGAAAGCTCCTCCCTCATTTCAGTCTCTACATAGGTATGATTACCACACTGACAGAATCATAGCATTTCATCAAATAACCTATTGGAAGTATTTAAGAGAGAAGCTGCAGAAAGCTCCTCCCTCATTGGGTCTGTATGTTGATATGATTACCACACTGACAGAATCATCGCATTTCATCTATTATCATATTGGAAGTATTTAAGACAGAAGCTGCAGAAAGCTCCTCCCTCATTTGAGTCTCTATGTTGGTATGATTACCACACTGACAGAATCATCGCATTTCATCCATTATCCTGTTGGAAGTATTTAAGAGGGAAGCTGCAGAAAGCTCCCCCCTCATTTGAGTCTCTATGTTGGTATGATTACCACAGTGGCAGCATCATCGCATTTCATCTAATACCCTATGTGTAATATTTCCGATGGAAGCTGCTGAAAGCTCCTCCCTCATTTGAGTCTCTTTGTTGGTATGATTACTACACTGACAGAATCATTGCATTCCATCCATTATCCTATGCGTAGTATTTCAGGGACAAGCTGCAGAAAGCTCCCCCTCATTTGCATTTCTTTGTTGGTATGATTACTACACTGGTAAAATCACGCACTTCATCCATTATCCTATGTGAAGTATTTAAGAGAGCAGCTGCAGAAAGCTCCACCCTCATTCGAGTCTCTATGTTGGTATGATTACTACACTGGCAAAATCACGCACTTCATCCATTAACCTATTTGAAGTATTTAAGAGAGCAGCTGCAGATAGCTCCCCCCTCATTTGAGACTCTTTGTTGGTATGGTTACTACACTGACACAATCATCGCATTTCATCTATTACTCTATTGGAAGTATTTAAGAGAGAAGCTGCAGAAAGCTCCTCCCTCATTTGAGTCTCTATGTTGGTATAATTACTACACTGACTGAATCATCGCATTTCATTAATTATCCTATTGGAAGCATTTAAGTGAGAAGCTGCAGAAAGCTCCTCCTTCATTTGAGTCTCTATGGTGGTATGATTACCACACTGACCGTGTCATTGCATTTCATCCATTATCCTCCTGGAAGTATTTAAGAGAGAAGCTGGAGAGGGCGCCTCCCTCATTTGAGTCTCTATGTTGATATGATTACTACACTGACAGAATCATCGCATTTCATCAATTATCCTATTGGAAGTATTTAAGAGAGAAACTGCAGAAAGCTCTTCCCACATTTGAATCTCTATGTTGGTAAGATTACCACACTGACAGAATCATCGCACTTCATCCATTATCATATATGAAGTATTTAAGAGAGAATCTGCATAAAGCTCCTCCCACATTAGAGTCTCTATGTTGGTATGATTACTACTCTGACAGAATCATCGCAATTCATCCATTATCCTATGTGAAGTATTTCAGTAAGAACCTGCAGTAAGCTCCGCCCTCATTTCAGTCTGTTTCTTCGTATGACCACTACACTGACAGAATCATCACATTTCATCTATAACCCTATGTAAAATATTTCTTATGGAAACTGCTGAAAGCTCCACCCTCATTTGAGTCTCTATGTTCGTTTGATTGCTACACTGACTGAATCATCGCATTTCATCCATTATCCTATTGGAAGCATTTAAGAGAGGAGCTGCAGAAAGCTCCTCTCTCATTTGAGTCTGTATGTTGGTATGATTACTACACTGACAGAATCATCGCATTTCATATATTATCGTATTGATAGTATTTAAGAGAGAAGCAGCAGAAAGCTCCTCCCTCATTTGAGTCTCTATGTTGGTAAGATTACCACACTGAGAGAATCATCGCATTTCATCCATTATCATATAGGACGTATTTAAGAGAGAAGCTGAATAAAGCTCCTCCCACATTTGAGTCTCTATGTTGGTATGATTACTACACTGACAGAATCATCGCATTTCATCCATTATCCCTCTGGCAGTATTTAAGAGAGAAGCTGCAGAAAGCTCCTCCCTCATTTGAGTTTCTATGTTGGTATGATTACCGCACTGACAGAATCATCGCATTTCATCAAATATCCTATTGGAAGTATTTAAGAGACAAGCTGCAGAAAGCTCCTCCCTCATTTGAGTCTCTGTATTGGTATGATTACCACACTGACAGAATCATCGCATTTCAGCAAATATCCTATAGGAAGTTTTACGAGAGTAGCTGCAGAAAGCTCCTCCCTCATTTGAGTCTCTTTGTTGGTATGATTACCACACTGACAGGATCATCGCATTTCATATATTATCGTATTGATAGTATTTAAGAGAGAAGCTGCAGAATGCTCCTCCCTCCATTGAGTCTGAATGTTCGTATGATTACCAGTGACTGAATCATCGCATTTCATCTAATACCCTATGTGAAGTATTTCCAATGGAAGCTGCTGAAAGCTCCTCCCTCATTTGAGTCTCTTTGTTGGTATGGTTACTACACTGACAGAATCATCGCATTCCATCCATTATCCTATTTGAAGTATTTCAGGGAGAAGCTGCAGAAAGCTCCACCTCATTTGCATTTCTTTGTTGGTATGATTACTACACTTGCAAAATCACGCGATTCATCCATTATCCTATGTGAAAAATTTCAATGAGAAGATGCAGAAAGCTCCTCCCTCATTAGAGTCTCTATGTTGGTATGATTACCACACTGACAGAATCATCGCATTTCATCCATTACCCTATTTGAAGTATTTAAGAGAGAAGATGCAGAATGCTCCTCCCTCATTTGAGTCTCTTTGTTGGTATGATTACCACACAGACAGAATCATCGCATTTCATCCATTACCCGATGTGAAGTACTTCAGAGAGAAGCTGAAAAAAGCACTTCCCTAATTTGCATTTGTTTGTTGGTATGGTTACTACAAAGCCAGAACCATCGCATTTCATCCATTGCCCTATGTGAAGTATGCTGAAACAAGCTGCAGAAAGCTCCTTCCTCATTTGCATTTCTTTGATTGTATGAGTATTACACAGACGGAATCATCGCATTTCATCCATTACCCTATTTGAAGTATTTCAGATAGAAGCTGAGGAAAGCTCCTCTCTCATTTGCATCTCTTTGTTGGTATGATTACTACACAAACAGAATCATTGCATTTCATCTACAACCCTATGTGAAATATTTCTGATGGAAGCTGCTGAAAGCTCCTCCCTCATTTGCGTTTATTTGTTGGTATGATTACTACACAGACACAATTATCGCATTTCATCTATTACCCTATGTGAAATATTTCTGATGGAAGGTGGAGAAAGCCCCTCCCTCATTTGAGTCTCTATGTTGGTATGATTACCACAGTGACAGAATCATCGCATTTCATCTATTACCCTATGTGAAATATTTCTGATGGAAGCTGCTGAAAGCTCCTCCCTCATTTGAGTCTCTTTGTTGGTATGGTTACTACACTGACAGAATCATCGCATTCCATCCATTATCCTATGTGAAGTATTTCAGTGAGAAGCTGCAAGGAGCTCCTCCCTCATTTGAGTGTCATTGTTGGTATGATTACTACACTGACAGAATCATCGCATTTCGTCCATTATCCTATGTAAGTATTTCAGAGAGAAGCTGCAAGAAGCACCTGCCTCATTTGTGTTTGTTTGTTGGTATGGTTAATACAAAGGCAGAACCATCGCATTTCGTCCATTGCCCTATGTGAAGTATGCTGAAACATGCTGCAGAAAGCTCATTCCACATTTGCATTTCTTTGTTTGTATGAGTACTACACAGACAGAATCATCACATTTCATCCATTACCCTATTTGAAGTATTTCAGATATAAGCTGCAGAATGCTCCTCCCTCGTTTGCATCTCTTTGTTGGTACGATAACTACACAAACAGAATCATTGCATTTCATCCATTACCCTATGTGAAGTATTTCTGAGAGAAGCTGAAGAAAGCTCCTCCAGGATTGACGTCTCTTTGATGATATGGTTACTACATAGCCAGAATCATCGCATTTCATCCATTACCCTATGTGAAGTATTTCTGTGAGAAGCCGCAATAACCTCCTCCCTCATTTGCGTCTCTTTGTTGGTGTGGATACTAGAAATCGAGAATCATCAGATTTCACCCATTACCCCATGTGAAATATTGATGAGAGAAGCCGCAGAAAACTCCTCCCTCATTTAGTCACGTTGGTGGTATGGTATCTACAAAGCCAGAATCATCGGATTTCGTCCTTTACCCTATGTGAATTATTTATGAATTAAACTGTAGAAAGCTAGCCCAACATTTGCGTCACTTTGTTGGTATAATTACTGGGAAGTCGGAATCATTGCATTTCATCCATTATCCTATGAGAATTATTTCTGAAAAAAGCTGCAGCAAGCTCATCAAGCAGCAGCATCTCTTTGTTCCTATGATTATTACTAAGATAGGATAATTGCATATCATCCATTACCCAATGTGAATTACTTCTGAAAGAGGTTTCAGAATGGTCCTCCATCATTTGTGGCACTTTGTGTATATGATTACTCCAAAGCCAGAATCCTAGCATTTCAGCCATTACCCCGTGTGAATTATTTCTGAAACAAACTGCAGAAAGCTAACAGAACATTTACATGACTTTGAAGGTATGATTACTACAAAGCCAGAATCATCGTATTTCATCCATTACACTATGTGAATTATTTCTGAGAGATGCTGCAGAATGCTCCTCCCACAGCACTATCACATTGTTGGTAAGAGTACTAGAAAGTCAGAATCATCGCATTTCATTAATACACTATGTGAATTATTTCTGAAAGAAGCAGCAGATAGCTCATCACACATTTTCATCATATAGTTGGAATGATTATTACAAAGCCAGAATCATCAAATTTCATCGATTACACTATGTGAAATATTTCAGAAAGAAGTCACAGAAAGATCCTCCTATAGCAGCATCACATTCTTTGTATGATTATTAAAAAGCCAGGATCATCGCATATCATCCATTACCCTATGTGAAATATTTATGAAAGAAGTAGCAGAAAGATGTTATCACATTTGTGTCTTTTGTTGGTATGATTACTACAAGCCAGTATCATCCTATTTCATCCAATACCCTATGTGAATTACTTCTGAAAGAAGCTACGGATAGATCCTATCACATTTGGATCACATTGTTGGTATGATTACTCAATGCCAGAATTATAGCATTTTATACATTACCTTAAGTGAACTATTTCTGAAATATGCTGCAGAAAGTTTGTCCCACATTTGCGTCACTTTGTTGGTATGATTACTACTATGCAGAGTCATCGCATTTCATCCATTACGGTATGTGTGTTATTTCTGAATGAAGCTGAAGAAAGCTCCAAAGACAGCACTGTCACTTTGTTGGTAAGATTACGACAAAGCCAGAAACATCGCATTTAATTCATTACACTATGTAAGTTATTTCTGCAAGAAGATAAAGAGAGCTCCTCCCACATCTGTGTCTCTTTGTTCGTGTGATTAATACAAAGCCAGAATCATTGCAATTCATCCATTGCCCTATGTGAATTATTTCTGAAAGAAGCTGCCGAGAGCTCATCACACAGCAACACTACTTTTTTGGTATGATTACTACAAAGTTTGAATCATTGCATTTCATCCTTTAACCTATGTCAATTATTTCTGAAAGAAACTGCAGAGAGCTCATCACACAGCAACATCATGTTTTTGGTATGATTGCTAAAAAGTGTGAATCATTGCATTTCATCCTTCAACCTGTGTGAATTATTTCTGAAAGAAGCTTCAGAAATCTCCTAACACTTTTCCGTCAATTTGTTGGTATGATTACTACAAAGAGTGAATCATTGCATTTCATCCATTACCCTATGAGTATTATTTCTGAAAGAGGCTGCAGAAAGCTCCTACCACAGCGGCGTCACTTTGATGGTATGATTACTACAAAACCAGAATCATCGCATTTCATCCATTACACTACGGGAAATATTTCTGAAATAATTTGCAGAATGATCCTCACACAGCAGCGTCACTTTGTTGGTATGATTAGTAAAAAGCTGGAATCATTACACTTAATCCATTACCCTATGTGAATTATTTCTGAAAGAAGCTGCAGAATGCTCCTGACACAGCAGTATCATTTTGTTGGTATGATTACTACAAAGCCAGAATCATCACATTTCAGCCATTACCCTATGTGAATTATTTCTGAAAGAGGCTGCAGATAGCTCCTTCCACATTCATGTCACTTTGACGGTATGATTACTAATAACCAAGAATCATCACCTTTCATCCACTACCCTACGTGAATTGTTTCCGGAAGAAGCTACAGAAAGTTCCTCCCGCAGCTGCGTCACTTTGTTTGTGTGATCACTACAGTGCCAAGTTCATCAAAATTTTATCCATTACCCTATGTGAATTATTTCTGGAAGAAGCTCCAGAAAGATCCTCTCACACTACAATCACTTTCACGGTATAGTTACTACAAAGCCACAATCATCGGATTTCATCCATAACCCAATGTGAAATATTTCTGATAGAAGCACCAGAAAGATCCCCTCACAATACTATCACTTTGTTGGGATAGTTACTACAAATCCACATCATCACATTTCATCCATAACCTTATGTGAGTTATTTCTAAAAGAACCTGCAGAAAGCTCCCCTCACAATTCTGTTAACTTGTTGGTATAGTTACTATACAGCCACAATCATCGCATTTAATCCATAACCTTGTGGGAATTATTTCTGAAAAAAGCTGCAGAGTGCTCCTCTCTCAGTACTGTCACTTTGTTGGTATAGTTACTACAAAGCCACAATTATCTCATTTCATCTGTAACCCTATGTGACTTATTTCTGAAAGAAGATGCAGAAAGCTCCTCTCACAATACCATCACATTGTTGGCATAGTTACTATAAAGCCACAATCATCGCATTTCATCCATAACCCTATGTGAATTATTTCTGAAAGAAGCTACAGAAAGCTCATCTCGCACTACAATCTTTTTGTTGTTATAGTTACTACAAAGCCACAATCATCGCATTTCATCCTTAACCCTTTGTGATTTATTTCTGACCGTAGCTGCAGAAAGCTCCCCCCACAATACTATCACTTTGTTGGTATAGTTAATACAAAGTCACAGTCATCACATTTCATCCATAACACTATGTGATTTATTTCTGAAAGAAGCCACAGAAAGCTCCTCTCTCAGTAATGTCACTTTGTTCATATAGTTTACACAAAGCAGCAATCATTGAATTTCATCCATGAAAGTATGTGAATTATTTCTGAAAGAAGCTGCAGTAAGCTCCTCTTGCAATACTATCACTTTGTTGAAATGGTTACTATCAAGCCACAATGATTGCATTTCATCTATAACTCTATGAGAATTATTTCTGAAAGAAGCTACAGAGAGCTCCCCTTCTCAGTACTGTCACTTTGTCCTTATAGTTTACACGAAGCAACAATCATCGCAGATCTTCCATAACCCTATGTCAATTATATCTGAAAGAACCTGCAGAATTCTCATCTCACACTACTACCACTTTGTTGGTATAATTACTACCAAGCAACAATCATCCCATTTTATCCATAACCCTATGTGAATTATTTTTGAAGGAAGCTGCAGAAAGCTCCTCTCTCTCACTTGTGGCACTCATTTTTACATCAGCAAATTTTTTGGCATTCATCTCAGTGTTAGTTCATTATCTCAATTCACAATTGCTAACTGCAGCAGAAGTCTAGTCTCTCAACACAGGAAAATATTCTGCTGATGAACATTTCTCGTACCATAATCTCACTACCACTAGCCTATGGACACAACCCTTTATTGTGAGCACCATCTCACTGTAATGATCACATACCTGCACACAGATATCAATCCAGTGTAATAAGTAACAATGTTGTCAGTTTGTGTAACAAGTTTACATCAATTCACAGCCTAATCTCTATGATCTCATGCCCACTGCATGTCATAATCAACATGTCATCGGTTTGACACAGTAGCTTTTAGAGTTGGTCTGCTACAAATTGCCTCTCCTGACACTCTGCATCAAACTGAGTGCTCTGAAAAACTTGTCTTTGTGCCAATGCTATACTCTGTCATCGTATCTGGTATGGCCTGCCACCTCCTCTTCTCTACACAGTCGGAAAGTATCTGACCTCCACATTTTGTGAAGATGCAAAGACATGCAACACTTCACCACCTACTCATGGTCTCACAGTCCTTTTATCACTTTCTACAGTCACTCACAACAGCAGCACACATACAGCATGTGAGCTTCACTGTTTCTGAGAATTTGTCGCAAGGGCTGGCCATAATAAACTGCTCTCTTTCAAAGTCATTTTCCCCAGACAATTTCCCTCATTTGCGACCCCTATCATTGCCAGAATGATTCCCCATTTATCTCTGTCCTCATTGTATACTTCCGTCACCGTATTATGTGCCAGCAACACCACCAGGCAACATTCAGTCTCATCCTGAACAGTGATAATTACGTTTTGGTTTATCTGTGCAGAGATACAGGTGGACTGACAATTCTTGTGTAACTAAAGTTTAATGACACAGTACATTGTGCATAATAGAGATTGCTGCAGCTACTCACCATCTGTGTTAGCTGCTCCTACATGAGTTTGATCTGTACAGTCCTCTCCCAGATCAGCTCTCTTTCCTTGGGGTGCTCAGCTCTGATTTTCTGAGCCTCCTGCTGCAGGGAGTCCACCAGCTCTGCCCAAGTAGTGGCCAGACCGCGCTCTGTGCTGGACAGCTAATGCTGTAATGAGACACATCTCACACGATTATCTTCAGGCATGTACTGAATGAAAAAGTCAGTGTTTAAACTACTCTTATTGTATCCACTGAGTACTGAACATTCAAATATCAAAATTAATAATTAACTTAGAAATAGCAGCCCAACTAACATAATATACCTGAATACTGCCACCTGTGAAAGTCATTTACCTCAATGAATTTCCCCATTGGCAGCCTGTATCTTCATTAGGGTGATCCCCATATGCGTCTGCTCCCCACTTACATACTGTTGTTAGAGTGTTGTATGCCTGTAACCCCCCCCATGAACCATGGACCTTGCCGTTGGTGGGGAGGCTTGCGTGCCTCAGCGATACAGATGGCCGTACCGTAGGTGCAACCACAACGGAGGGGTATCTGTTGAGAGGCCAGACAAACATGTGGTTCCTGAAGAGGGGCAGCAGCCTTTTCAGTAGTTGCAGGGGCAACAGTCTGGATGATTGACTGATCTGGCCTTGTAACATTAACCAAAACAGCCTTGCTGTGCTGGTACTGCGAACGGCTGAAAGCAAGGGGAAACTACAGCCGTAATTTTTCCCGAGGACATGCAGCTTTACTGTATGATTAAATGATGATGGCGTCCTCTTGGGTAAAATATTCCGGAGGTAAAATAGTCCCCCATTTGGATCTCCGGGCGGGGACTTCTCAAGAGGACGTCGTTATCAGGAGAGAGAAAACTGGCGTTCTACGAATCGGAGCATGGAATGTCAGATCCCTTAATCGGGCAGGTAGGTTAGAAAATTTAAAAAGGGAAATGGATAGGTTAAAGTTAGATATAGTGGGAATTAGTGAAGTTCGGTGGCAGGAGGAACAAGACTTTTGGTCAGGTGATTACAGGGTTATAAATACAAAATCAAATAGGGGTAATGCAGGAGTAGGTTTAATAATGAATAAAAAAATAGGTGTGCGGGTTAGCTACTACAAACAGCATAGTGAATGCATTGTTGTGGCCAAAATAGACACAAAGCCCATGCCTACTACAGTAGTACAAGTTTATATGCTAACTAGCTCTGCAGATGATGAAGAAATTGATGAAATGTATGACGAGATAAAAGAAATTATTCAGGTAGTGAAGGGAGACGAAAATTTAATAGTCATGGGTGACTGGAATTCGTCAGTAGGAAAAGGGAGAGAAGGAAACATAGTAGGTGAATATGGATTGGGGGGAAGAAATGAAAGAGGAAGCCGCCTTGTAGAATTTTGCACAGAGCATAACTTAATCATAGCTAACACTTGGTTCAAGAATCATAAAAGAAGGTTGTATACCTGGAAGAATCCTGGAGATACTAGTAGGTATCAGATAGATTATATAATGGTAAGACAGAGATTTAGGAACCAGGTTTTAAATTGTAAGACATTTCCAGGGGTAGATGTGGATTCTGACCACAATCAATTGGTTATGAACTGCAGATTGAAACTGAAGAAACTGCAAAAAGGTGGGAATTTAAGGAGATGGGACCTGGATAAACTGAAAGACCCAGAGGTTGTAGAGAGTTTCAGGGAGAGCATAAGGGAACAATTGACAGGAATGGGGGAAAGAAATACAGTAGAAGAAGAATGGGTAGCTCTGAGGGATGAAGTAGTGAAGGCACCTGAGGATCAAGTAGGTAAAAAGACGAGGGCTAATAGAAATCCTTGGGTAACAGAAGAAATATTGAATTTAATTGATGAAAGGAGAAAATATAAAAATGCAGTAAATGAAGCAGGCAAAAAGGAATACAAACGTCTCAAAAATGAGATTGACAGGAAGTGCAAAATGGCTAAGCAAGGATGGCTAGAGGACAAATGTAAGGATGTAGAGGCTTGTCTCACTAGGGGTAAGATAGATACTGCCTACAGGAAAATTAAAGAGACCTTTGGAGAGAAGAGAACCATTTGTATGAATATCAAGAGCTCAGATGGCAACCCAGTTCTAAGCAAAGAAGGGAAGGCAGAAAGGTGGAAGGAGTATATAGAGGGTTTATACAAGGGCGATGTACTTGAGGACAATATTATGGAAATGGAAGAGGATGTAGATGGAGATGAAATGGGATATAAGATACTGCGTGAAGAGTTTGACAGAGCATTGAAAGACTTGAGTCAAAACAAGGCCCCGGGAGTAGACAACATTCCATTAGAACTACTGATGGCCTTGGGAGAGCCAGTCATGACAAAACTCTACCATCTGGTGAGCAAGATGTACGAGACAGGCGATATACCCACAGACTTCAAGAAGAATATAATAATTCCAATCCCAAAGAAAGCAGGTGTTGACAGATGTGAAAATTACCGAACTATCAGTTTAATAAGTCACAGCTGCAAAATACTAACGCGAATTCTTTACAGACGATTGGAAAAACTGGTAGAAGCGGACCTCGGGGAAGATCAGTTTGGATTCCGTAGAAATGTTGAAACACGTGAGGCAATACTAACCTTACGACTTATCTTAGAAGAAAGATTAAGGAAAGGCAAACCTACATTTCTAGCATTTGTAGACTTAGAGAAAGCTTTTGACAACGTTAACTGGAATACTCTCTTTCAAATTCTGAAGGTGGCAGGGGTAAAATACAGGGAGCGAAAGGCTATTTACAATTTGTACAGAAACCAGATGGCAGTTATAAGAGTCGAGGGGCATGAAAGGGAAGCAGTGGTTGGGAAAGGAGTGAGACAGGGTTGTAGCCTCTCCCCGATGTTACTCAATCTGTATATTGAGCAAGCAGTAAAGGAAACAAAAGAAAAATTCGGAGTAGGTATTAAAATTCATGGAGAAGAAGTAAAAACTTTGAGGTTCGCCGATGACATTGTAATTCTGTCAGAGACAGCAAAGGACTTGGAAGAGCAGTTGAACGGAATGGACATCGTCTTGAAACGAGGATATAAGATGAACATCAACAAAAGCAAAACGAGGATAATGGAATGTAGTCAAATTAAATCGGGTGATGCTGAGGGGATTAGATTAGGAAATGAGACACTTAAAGTAGTAAAGGAGTTTTGCTATTTGGGGAGTAAAATAACTGATGATGGTTGACGTAGAGAGGATATAAAGTGTAGACTGGCAATGGCAAGGAAATCGTTTCTGAAGAAGAAAAATTTGTTAACATCAAGTATAGATTTAAGTGTCAGGAAGTCGTTTCTGAAAGTATTTGTATGGAGCGTAGCCATGTATGGAAGTGAAACATGGACGATAACCAGTTTGGACAAGAAGAGAATAGAAGCTTTCGAAATGTGGTGCTACAGAAGAATGCTGAAGATAAGGTGGGTAGATCACGTAACTAATGAGTTGGTATTGAATAGGATTGGGGAGAAGAGAAGTTTGTGGCACAACTTGACTAGAAGAAGGGATCTGTTGGTAGGACATGTATTGAGGCATCAAGGGATCACAAATTTAGCATTGGAGGGCAGCGTGGAGGGTAAAAATCGTAGAGGGAGACCAAGAGATCAATACACTAAGCAGATTCAGAAGGATGTAGGTTCCAGTAGGTACTGGGAGATGAAGAGGCTTGCACAGGATAGAGTAGCATGGAGAGCTGCATCAAACCAGTCTGAGGACTGAAGACCACAACAACAACAACAATGCCGGTAACGCCATCAGGTGGCATCCGACATTACAGTGGGCGGTGGTCATAATGTTTTGGCTTATCGTTGTACAGGGGATCTATACAAGGGAGATATAACTGAGGGCAACATCATACAAATGGAAGAAGAGACAGGTGAAGATAACAAGGGAGATATACTGTGAGAATCATTTGACTGAGCACTGAAGACCTACACTGAAACAAGGAAACTAGTACCCAGGGGTAGACAGCATTCTGTCAAAACTACCGATAGCCAGCAATGACTAGGTGAAATACCCACAAATTTCTCAAAGAATGTAGTAATTTCAGTTCCAAAGAAATAAGGTGCTGAGAGGTGTGGATATTCCCAAACTGCAGTTTAGGAATTTGTCGTTGCAGAATACAAACACAAATTCTTTATAAAAGGAACAAAAAAGCAGCAGAAACTGACTTCATAGAAGATAACTTTGGATTCTGGAGAAATGTAGGACCATGTGAGACAATACTGACCCTACAACTTATCTTAGAAAATGCATTAAGGAAAGGCAAACCTATGTTTCTACCATCTGTAGACTTAGAGAAAGCTTTTGACAATGTTGACTGGAATACTCTCTTTCAAATTATGAAGCAAGGATCAAATACAGGGAGTGAAACACTATTTACAATTTTTACAGAACCAGATGGCAGCTATAACAGTTTAGGGGCATGAAAGGGAAGCAGTGGTTGGGGAGCGAGTGACACAGGGTTGTAGCCTATCCCCGATGTTATTCAAACTGTATATTGGGCAACCAGTAAAGGAAACAAAAGAAAAGTTCAAAATAAGTATTAAAATACATGGAGAAGAAATAAAAACTATGATGTTTGCTGACAACATTGTAATTCTGACAGAGACAGCAAAGGATCCGCAAGAGCAGTTGAACGGAATGGACAGTTCTTGAAAGGACGATATGATATGAACATAAACAAAAGCAAAAGAAGATAATGGAATGTAGTCAAATTAAATCAGGTGATGTGAGGGAATTAGATTAGTGAATAAGACACTTAAAGTTGATGATTTTTGCTATTTGGGCAGCAAAATCACTAATAATGTTCGAGGTAGAGACGATATAAAATCTAGGCAGACAATGGAAAGGAAAGTGTTTCTGAAGAAGAGAAATTTTGGAGCATTGAATATAAACTTAGGTTGTAGAGTAATTGCACCTTATGCAAGACACCTTTGTAGCTTTGTTTTCAGTGAGACATTTTTCAGCACTTTTTTTGCTATTTTCAGATAGTACAGAAAATGCTGAAACAGGTTTGTGTGAAAACACAGCTATGAACATGCCCGAAGAAAAGAGGGGAAATTTCTCTCTAATTTTCTTAGACACAGAAATAAAGAAAACTGCAATATTCACAAGATGTTTACAGATTTAGGTGTTACAAAGATTTTTCTGGAAACATTTGCATGGATTGTGGTCATATATGAAGTGAAACATGAATATCAAACAGCTTAGACAGGATGAGAATAGAAGCTTCTGAAATGTGGTGCTATAGATGTATGCTGAAGGTTAGATGGGTAAATGGACTTGGAGAGAAAAGAAATTTCCTACACAAGCTGACTAAAAGAAAGGATTAGTTGACGCGATGCATTATAAGATGATAAGGGATCAGTAGTTTAGCACTGGAGAGAAGTGTGGAGTGGTGGCACCACTCCCGTATCGTATATTAAGATCCACATAAGCCTTTTGGTAACTTTATTTTCAAAATTCTGATGATGAAGTTCATACATTATGCAAAGTCTTATGAGTTAATAGGTATATTTTGAAGTGAACTTAACTATCTTAACAGATATTGAATATAATAGAGGGAAACATTCCACATGGTAAAAATACACATAAAAAACAAAGATGCTGTGACTCACCAAACGATAAAGCGCTGGTAGACAGACACAATAAAAAACACACAAATACACACACAAATTTCAAGCTTTCGCAACCCAAGATTGCTTCAACATTGGTTTGCGAAAGCTTGAAATTTGTGTGTGTGTTTGTGTATTTTTTATTGTGTCTATCTACCAGTGCTTTCTCATTTGGTAAGTCACAGCATCTTTGTTTTTTATATACATTAACAGATATTGATAATTTTAAGTTTAACTTTATCCAGATTTGTAGTGACAGTTATGGACATATTGCTGTAATATTTCCAGGATCTGTTGATACACTTTTGATCATCTGATTTTTCTAATTTCTATTGACACCAGTACTAATGAGCAAGAGTCCTGAATTAAAAATTACAGATTTTTCAATAACTACATTTTAATATGCAAGATGGGTCCCATAATAATAAGCCATTGATTTCCAATGCATAGGCATAAATTAGAATTGAACTTTTGAATAGACGCTGATCATGTGAAGTAACATACTGGTACAAACAAAATATAATGACAATATCCACAGCCAATAAAAATTAGCCTTCTGGCTCACAGGTTTTGTAAACAATAATAAATTAACACAGTCCATTAATACCATAGAACAAATCTGTTTACGGCCTACTTTCACTCCACTCTGTTCATTCTGCTGTTAATCTTCTTCAGGTATGGCTTCAGTTTAGCTAGGCTGCATTCTAGACCACTCTTGGGAACTATTTGTGTTGCCTCTCCATTCATTTAAGTCAGGAAGAGAGAACTTATTTTACAATTATGAGCAATACGTATCATTATGTGTGTGTTTCAGTTTTGTTTACTAATATTTATGTTTACAACAACCATTCTTTGCCGTGTTTTACTTAACTGCATGTGAAACAACTTTTGATCAGTTCATCTGTATTGTGTGCACATTTACTTTCTGAAGAGATAAGTATTGTGCTCCACAGATGTCCATACTAAGTACCTGTCTGCATACATCATTAGAAACTGTAAGAGATCTGGTCATCCCCAATAGGATCTTAAAGACATGATTAAAGATCGGTGAGCTCATAATTTTGAACTTATAAAAGAAACTTCTGGCTATCCATTTTGAGGACAGAACTATCAACAGTAATTTCAGGTGCCAATCGTCTGAAACTGTAAGGCTTCTGAACGGCTTGTATCACAACTATTGAAGTGATGTAACACCTATGGTATATTTTCTATTGTCTTCTGCAATGAAGTTCCCATTCTATCCATTACAGGGTTTAACCTTACTTGAACCATCATCCTGATGATGAACATCTCAATAATTCAGTGGGTTCTGAACCTGCAACATGAAATAGTAGAGGACTACAAATATGACAGTGGGAACTCATCTTCAGCGCCATTTGAAAGATCATGCACAAAAATCCTTGTGGGATAGTGTTGCTAACAACTATTGTTTTGTTTTAGTGAGCTTCAGTGCTAGTAAACAGTCATTATTGCTCAATATATATTAAAACTGAAAAGAAGTAAATTTTTGGAAATCTGTAGAATCTGATGGCAGATGAAACAAAATAGAAATAATCTTAAATATATGTTCTTGATTATTAGCATTATGTTCAGAGAGAGATAACAGAAATAAGTTTGAGACCCACAGTGTTTTAAATGCTTCATAGCCAGAAGCTACTTCAAGGAAGTGCACCCAACTGTAGAGCTTTTCTTTGAAGGTAGAGCAAGGAAAACAAACACAAAAACACACAAGCTCTGACACCCAAGACCAGACTGCAAGCAGCAGCACATGGTGGGAGAAGCAAACAGGTGGTGGAGGGGTAAGGAGGAGGCTGGGGCAGGGAGAGATAGCAGGGTAGGGGGACAGTTACGTGCTGCTTGTGGACGGTTACAGGGACAAAGTGGGGAGAGGGTACGGCAGCTAGTTGGAGTCGGGAGATTAGACAGATGTCGGCAGGGGGGTGGGAGGGCCAGCAGAAAAGGAGGTAGCTATAAAAACTGTGGGTGCATTAGTGGAATTGAGTGCTGGAATGGGAACAAGGAATGGTATAGTTTGGTGGAAGACAGTGACTAATGAAGGTTGAGGTCAGGAAGGTTACTTAAATGTAGGCTATACTGTAGGGAGAGTTCCCACTAGTGCAATTCAGAAAAGTTGGTGTTGGTGGGAAGGATCCAGAAGGCACAGGCTGTGAAGCAGTCACTGAAATGACAAATGTCATGCTGTGCAGCATGCTCAGCAACTGATTGGTCCAACTGTTTCTTCATCACAGTTTTTTGGTTGTCATTCATGTGAACATACATTTTGTCAGTTGCCGTGTCGACATAAAATTCAGCTTAGTGGTTGCAGCTTAGCTCTTCGATCACATGACTGGTTTCACAGGTAGCATTGTCTTTGATTGGACAGGTGACAATTGTGACTGGACTGGAGTAGGTGGTGGAGGGAGGATGTATAGGACAAGTCTTGCATCTACGTCTATTACAGGGGCATCAGCCACAAGGTAAAGGGCAGCGAGCAGGGGTTGTGTAGTAGTGATGGACAATGATATTCTCTAGGTTCAGTGGTCAGTGGAATACTACTGTGGAAGGGACATAAAAGATAGTGGTTAATACATTCCTCATTCCAGGGTACTATGATATATATTTTTGCTTTGTAAATAAAGCTTCCTTTTCCTTCTGCTAGTTACTTTATTTATCCCATATGTGTTTTGCCTTCTCCTGTTCTAAGGCATCATCAGTGGGATATATAATGATACAATTTTGTTAGTTTTACATTATTAAACAGTTCACTTTCTAAAAAAAAATAATTACTTATGATTAGCTAAT
Organism: Schistocerca nitens; assembly: GCF_023898315.1. Lineage (NCBI taxonomy): Eukaryota > Metazoa > Arthropoda > Insecta > Orthoptera > Acrididae > Schistocerca > Schistocerca nitens. The sequence goes on from NC_064617.1 coordinate 35,318,879, forward strand.
TTGCTTTTCCTCACATCTGGTCTGGAGGTCACACTACCACTTTTATCACTGCCATATAATCACATCTTTGCGTTCTCACCTTCCACACACTGTTCACAATGTTTCTCACTCTTTTTTGTGGTCGACTATTGTTCTTTTGTCACTCGGTACAACTATTTCATCATACACTGTTTTTCTCAACATAAATATTGCGACTCCATTATGTGTTTCATCTTCTATGGAAAGTTTACCTATTTGTTGCCAATTTAACGAAGTATATGATCGAGACTGACTTCTATTTATGATGTTTATACTGTGTGTGTGTGTGTATGATTGGGAGAGATGGAGGGGGATAGAGCTGACGAGTTTTAATTTGGGGAGGGGGGGGGGGGCGCTGGCAGTGGAGGCGGGTGTACAAGCTATTAGTGAGTGGTTGAAAACTTTGGTGACAGCGACAACTGATTTGACTTTTCCTTTCAATATTATGTGGAGGGGTTCATGGATGAATGGGAGTAGAGATTTGGATTCTAATTATTATATTGGACTGTATTATTTTATTAATACCTTTTGCAGATGTTATTCTATTATTTTATCTATTATTGTAAATAATGAATTGCTTGGCATGTGTACTTGGTCATTCAACAGGATTTTCCCTTCTGCTTTGGTTTTATGTATGTGGAAATTTTCTTGCATCATTAGGAGGTGTTTTTTATATTGTTGATTCTAATTATTTTATGTCACTGTCTCTAGTGGTTGGTTTGTGGCCATTTTATCTTATGCATTCTGCAAATGTGATGTGGTTTGTCCCATATTTCCACACTCTCATGTGTTCTTTGTATCTGACATCAAATGTTCTCCCTGTTTGCCCCATGTATCTGCCTTCACAAATGTTACACTGTAGCTGATATATACCTGCTTTCTGGTATATGTCTCTGTTATTTGTCAGTTTTGGGGTGCATTTTTGTATAGAACTGTCTGTTGTGTCTGCTATGTTTATTCCCTGTCTTTTGAAAATGTTGGTGATTTGATGGGTGAGTTTGTGTTTGTATGTCACTGTGTAGCATCTAGTGTTTTCTTTCAACTTTTTCTGATTATCCTGTGCAGTTGTTATGGGACTGCATGTTTGTGTTTGGTTCTGTTGTGTTGTTGTCTGTGGTTTGGAGCTTTCTGCTTTTATTTTACTTTTAATTTTGTTGTTACGCTTTGTTAGCGTGTTATTGTTGGAACCATTATTTTGTGCCGCCTGCATCATTATGTCCAATTCTTTTTGGTAGCATTCTTTGGCGTGTGGTACTGTGTTGAGTCTATGGAGCATGTGTTGAAGTGCTGCTTGCTTTTGTGCGTGTGGGTGGTTCAAGGATTGAGGAATCATATTGTCTGTTGCTGTGGGTTTACGGTAAACTTCAAACATATGATTATGGTTCTGTTTTTTTATTGTTATATCCAGGAAGTTAATTTGGTTGTTCTGTTCTCTTTCAATTGTGAATTTTATGCTTTTATGCATCTTGCTGTTGTCAGTATGTAGTTTTTCAATTTTTCTTTGTGGTTCATCTATTAAGCAAAGGATGTCATCCATGTATCTGAACCAATATAATATGTTGTATTCTTTTGCTAACATTTTTGTGAAAATGATCTGTTAAATGTGGTTTACAAAAATATCTGCTAAGGGTTCTGAAACTGGGGACCCAATTGGTAATCTATCTTCTTTTAAATAAAATTCATTACTGAATTTGAAGTAATTTTGTTCTGTTATGAGATTTATTAGTGTGCATATTTCCTTAATCTGTTCCTCAGAAAGATGACTATAAGTTTTCAGGTTCTTATCTATAATTTCTATTATTTCTGATACTTCTGGCCGGTGTGGCCAAGCAGTTCTAGGTGCTTCAGTCAGGAACCGCACGACCGCTATGGTCGCAGTTTCGATTCCTGCCTCGGACATGGCTGTGTGTGATGTCCTTAGGTTAGTTAGGTTTAAGTAGTTCTAAGTTCTAAGGGACTGATGACTTCAGATGTTAAGTCCCATAGTGCTCAGAGTTTTCTATATCAAATGAAAGGAGGGTTATATTTGTTGTATTTGCTGAGTGGTGTCTTTAATGGTTCTGTCTTCTTGTACTTTGAAATTTTCAGACAGTAATTTTAACATGTATCCTGCAAGCTTTTAAGTGGGGGATTTTCTGAAATCCGGTATTGGCCTCAAAGAAGATTCGGTTTGCGGATTTTTGGTTGGCTTCGGAGGACCGGCGCAGTGGGGCTGATCTATGACTACTTTCTTTTCTCTATGTTATCCAGTATGATGTCAATATTTTTCAGTGTGTTTTTTACTTTTGTCTTGAATCTGTTTGTTATGTCTGATTTTAAATTTGTAATGCTATTTTGTGAAATAAATTCTTGTGTTTTTTCAATGTATTGTTCTTTGTGCAACAGTAATACTGTGTTCCCCTTGTCTGCTTTTAAAATGATAACATTTTGTTTTTGTAGTTTTCTCCTAATTTTTCCTAGTGTTGCAGATCCTGAGTTTTTGTTGTTTTTGTGTTGCATTTTTATGCTGGTTATTATATTCTGGATTTCTTTTTTTACTAGTTCTCTAATTAATCCAATGCTGACACTGCTATTTTCATTCCTATCGTCCCTTGTCAAAACACTTTCTGCTTCTATAATTAGATTTTCTAAGTAATCTTCATCTATTTCTGAATTTACATTGTATTTTCATCCTTTCTCCAACAGCTGTCTTTCTTTACTGTTTAACTGTGTGTCTGTAAGGTTCACTAATCATGGGTAAAATTTGTTTGTGTGTGTAAAGGTAACATGTTGTAACTGGAGTTTTTTGAGTTGGTTGATCTTTCTTCTATGAACTGTTTCTATTCTTTGTACAGCAGTTTTTGTATGCTTTTTGACCCTGTTGACCAAATGGGAGAAAACTTTCATATTATTTATGGTGTCTGCAAGTTGTAAATGTGTCTTATACAACTCGTAATTTAACTCTTGTGTTTTAGAGTATAGGGATTTGATCTTGTATTTTAACCATATTTTCTGAGCAGCATGCATTGCTTTTTGGGTGGTGGACGAACTGTTTTTAATCTTTACATTGAATATTTAGGTACCAGTTTGTTACATTTGCATATGTTGTTGAATTTTGTGTGTTGTATGGTTTTATGGATGTTCAGATGAATCTTCTGAATTTCTGGTATGGGCTACGTGGAAATGTCTGGCACGGCGTGAATAACAAGTCTGTTTGTGTGGCCATCCTCTGCAGCAAGCATATAAAAATTTATTTTGTAAATAAAGCTGCCTTTTCCTGATTTATATTATTAAACAGTTCACTTAACAATTTTTTTTTTAAAAAGAGTAACTACTTACGTTTTGTTGATTAGCATTTTCTCACATCTGCCTATCAGCAAGTTTGTGGCCGGGGATAATGACGTGTCCAGGGGTCCACCGAAAAACCACGGAATGACTGGCCAAACAGGCGACATGGAAACTGCTTCTGGAGATAGGCATTCTCTGAAGCTGACCTACATTCTGTCTTACACCATGGGGTTTTCTGGCTTTGGGAGATGGAATGGCATAACAGCATGCACAACAAGCTGTGTGTCATTAAGGAGACTATGAATGTGTGGACGTCTTCCAGGCAGGCCTCTCCCAGGGAATCAGTCATCCTCTGCCGGCTCTGCATTGACTATATGAGGCTAATGCATGGTTACCTACTCTGTTGCGAGGAGCCACCTAAGTGTCGCTGTGGCTTCCAAATGACAGTCATCCACCTCTTGCTGGACTGCTCACATTTAGCGGCTCTGCGGCAGACTTTCAACTTTCCCACCACCCTGCCTTCGGTGTTGGACACAATGCCTCCACAGCAGCTTCAGTTTTACATTTTATCCATGAGACTGGGTTTTATATTTTTATGTAGGGTTTAGTGTGTGTCCTTTGACCCTCTGTGTCCTCCAGCCTAGTGCTTTAGGGTTGAGGTTTTAATGCGTTGCAGAGTCGCTGGCTTTCCCTTTCTATTCTCATGGTTGCCAGCCACTGTAATCTGCTTTCATGTTTTACTATCTTATGTTGTTTTCTTGTCCTCTTTTTGTTCCTTTTAGTGTTCATAGCGTTCCCTTCATTCTTATGGCTTTTCCTTTGTTTTTCGTTTTGTGTTACACGGTTCGTCCGTTTTATTCTCACACTTGTGGCATTGCTTTTTCGGAACGTTGGTGAGGCTGATGGGGCAATAGCTATCAAGATCAAGCGGGTTTTTACCGAATTTGAGCACAGGAATGACGGTGCTCTCCCGCCATTGCGATGGAAAGAAGCAATCACACCAGAGCCGGTTGAAGATGATGAGAATATGTCGCTTGTTGTCAGATGAAAGATGTTTAATCATCTGGCTGTGGATGCGATCAGGCCCAGGAGATGTGTCGGTGCAATGTGCAAGGGCACTGAAGAGCTCCCACTTTGTAAATGGGGTGTTATAGGATTCACCACAGCATGTAGTGAATTAGAGGACGTTTCCTTTCAGCCACGGTTCGAGTGTGCGAAACCCTGGGGGGTAATTATCCAATGCAGTGGCTAGAGCAGAGCGCTCGGCAGAGCGCTCGGCAAAGTGCTCGGCAATCGCATTTGCGTCGGTACATAACTCGCCATTTATGGTAACACCAGGGACAGCCATTGAGGCCTGGTACCCAAAGAGGCATTTGATCTTTTACCAGACCTGGGAAGGTGACGTGTGGCCCCCAATGATGGAGACTTATCTCTCCGAACACCACTCCTTCCGTTGTTCGATAAGGTAGCGAACACTGGCACGGAGCCATTTAAAGACTATGAGGTGCTCCAGGGAAGGGTGCCACTTATGCCGCTGTAAAGCTTGCAGACGCTCCTTAATTGCTTCAATGATTTCCGGCGACCACCAAGAGACTGCCTTACACCTCGGGCATCCTAAAGAGCGAGGGATTGTATTTTCTGTGACAGAAACAATTGTGCTAGTCATCTGCTCAACCATCACATCGATGTTACAATGTGGGGGATATTCACCGGTGACAGCAAAGGTGGAAGTTACCCAGTTGGCCTTGTTCAAAGCCCATATGGGCAGGCATCTGTGTGCCTGATGCTGGGGCAGTGACAGGAAGATGGGGAAGTGCTCACTACCACACAGGTAGTCATGTGCTCTCCAATGGATAGATGGGAGAAGTTCTGGGCTGCGGATTGATACGTCAATGGCCGAGTAACTCCCATGAGCCGCACTGAAATGTGTGGTGGCCCCAGTATTTAAGAGGCAGAGGTCGAATTGTGACAGCAAAGTTTCGACATCTCTGCCTCGCCCAGTAACTATGGTACCACTCCACAAGGGGTTATGGGCATTAAAATCTCCCGAAAGTAGGAAAGGTTTAGTCAGTTTATCAATCAGTGCAGCTAATACATTCAGGGGTACTGAACCATCTGGATGAAGATATACTTGCTTCAAGAGAGTTTTGAAGGGGCACATGTTCACTACAGACTGAGTTTAGAACATAAATGCAAACTCCACCCGACACTCTATTATAGTCACTGTGGTTCCTGTAATATGCCTCATAGCCACGGAGGGCAGGGGTCCACATTGCTGGGAACCAGGTTTCCTGGAGGGCAATGCAGATAACAGGTGTAAAGCTTAACAGTTGCTGTAGCTCAGCCATGCAGTGGATAAAACCACCACAGTTGCACTGGAAGATGACATCGTGAGACTGGGAAGGCACGGAACATTCAATGAGGCAGTGTACGGCTCAGAGTCACCTGCTTCCACTGCTTTATTGCCTGAATAGTCTATATCCATTGTGTGTGAGGGTCTGGCGAGATCTAGGTACTTAGCAGGCGCCCAAATCTCCACCCCCATCCTCAGCTGCTCTGTAGGTAGCAGTGGTGTGGGTGCGACCGCAATTTCCTTGGCCTTAGCGGTTTTCGTTTTGGATTTCTCTGACTGCTCCTTGGGTTTCCCTGGCTGGGAGGACTTCACTGGCTAAGACTCCAGGACTGAGGATGAGCGTGAAGTCCTACAACCAGCTGCTTTTGTGCTCTTTGGGCACTGGCAGGTGTCATGTTTCCCACTAGAAGATACCTGGGAATGGAGTGACCAAAGGGACCACTTCCTAGCGAGAGAAGCTGAAGAACACTCACGCTTCTCCAGCTCAGAGGTGTGGATAGACGTCCCTGATGGTTGGGGGGGTGGGGCGGGTGGAGGAGGAGGAGGGGGGGGGGTGTTGCTCCTCAAGTAGGTGGTGCAGGAGCAACAGGGATGGAAATGCTCTCCACCATCAATGGGGCAGGTGTAGTCTACATGATCTGATAGGTGACCTGGGTTGGCAGAGCTGATGGTGTCAGAATTGTTGTAGTGGTGGTGTAAGACTATGTCATACGCACAGGATGCATGTGTTCAAATTTTCTCTTAGCCTAAGTGTAGGTCAGTCGGTCCAGGGTCTTGTACTCCATGATTTTCCTTTTTTTCTGGAGAATCCAGCAGTCAGGTGAATGATGCTCTCCGCAGTTGACACAGGTTGAAGGCAGGGCACATGGAGTATTGGGATGTCATGGGAATCCACAATATTGGCACGTGACACTGGAAGTAATGCGGGAAAACATATGGCTGAACTTCCAGCACTTAAAGCACCGAATTGGGGGATGGATACAGGGCTTGACATCACACCAGTAGACCATCACCTTGACCTTCTCGAACAATGTATCACCCTCAAAGGCCAAGATGAAGGCACCGCTGGCAACCTCATTATCCTTCAGACCCCGGTGGACATGCCGGATGAAATTTACACCTCGTCACTCTAAATTGGCACGCAGCTCAATTTCGGACTGCAAAAGAATGTCTCTGCGAAATGTGATACCCTGGACCACATTTAAGCTCTTATGGGGCATGATGGTTACAGAAACATCCCCCAGCTTGTGACAAGTGAGTAACTCTCATGACTGAGCAGAGGATGCTGTTTTGATCAAGACTGACCCAGATCTCATTTTGGACAAGCCCTCCACCTCCCTGAAGTTGGCCTCTAATTCCTCAATAAAACCTGAGGCTTCATTGTCATGAAATATTCCCCATCAGCTCTCAAACATACAAGGTACTGGGGCAAATAAGATCTGCTGCCATCCTTAGCCTAATGTCCATTCATAGTGTGGCCAGGGAGGGGAACGATTTGGGGGTTGTACTTCTGTGTGTTGAATTGTGCTTGTTAATGCTTAGAGACTGCTGGTGTTTCACCACCAGCAAAAGATGATGGACTGCGCTTCATCATTTATCATCCACCCTGATGCCACCCACTCCGACCACGGGCCCTCCCAATGTGTGCCACCCAGCCGCAGCAAAGGCCATCTGGCAGGATGGCCATTACTGGGAGTCCCGATTCCCCAGGGGGATGGGCATCTACCTCTTGGCATATGCAGGGAGTTAACAGTGCAGGGATCAGCAGCACGATCCCTGTGTGGTCACGGGTCTAAAGATCTCAATTAACAATGGACATGATGTACCTTTTAAGGCTCCTTTCTTCAGTTGGCTCATTCTTTGGGAAAAGTTTGAAGAATGGAGGTCAAACCCTACAGGGGACCATTACATAAAGGCCGAAACATGTGAGACTCCTTTTAATCACCTTGTATGACAGGCAGGAATACCTCGGGCCTACTCTAACCCCCGGACCTGCAGGGGAGAATGGAGAATATGATATGGTTGCTCCAGTCCTGATTGTGCTACTGCGTCATGAGTGGAATGCTGCTCTGTGGCTAGGCAGTGGGACCTTGCGAGGTGGTGGGTGACTGGAGAAATAAGGCATGGGGATCTGTTGTTGTACAAAGCTGGGAAGGTATTAACAGTCTGTGAAGGCCTCAGTGAGACCCTCAGCATATTTTGAGAGGAGCTGCTCATCACTACTGATGCAACATCTATGGATGGCTAGGCTGTATGGAAGGGACTTCTTGCTATAGAAAGGGTGGCAGCTGTCAAAGTGTTCTAGAAACAAGAACTGTGACCCAGACATTTTTATAAATAAGATTGAGGCACTACTGAACATCTTATGTGATGAGAAAAAGTCGATAATTGTATCTGGGGACTTTATAATGTCAATATGTTGGTACACAGTGGAATTAAAATTCAGTTCCTTAATTTTATATGTAGTTTCAACTTTTATTCTATACACACATCAAAAACGTTTTGCATGACCTCATTCCCTAGAGTTAGAGGGTAGTGAACCTATACAGAAAATTGGAATAGAAATCAACATAAACAATATTTCCGCCCTTTATATTGCTCATAAAAACCACACACTGCATGTTGTACCACTATACAGTGATACCTTCACAGGTGGTGTTCCAGATTTCTGTATACACTGGTACCTCTAATACCCAATAGCACATCCACTTACATTGATGCATGAATGTATTTGTCATGGTGTACCATCCACAAGCTCATCAAGGCACTGTTGGTCCAGATTGTCACAGTCATCAACGACGATTCGGCATAGATCCCCAAGAGTGGTTGGCGGGTCATGTCATCCATACACGGCCATTTTCCATCCATCCCAGACAAGTTTGATGGGTTCTGTCTGGAGAAAATGCTGGCCACTCTAATCGAACGATGTGATTATCCTGAAGGAAGTCATTCATGGGGGTGTGAATTCTCGTCCACAACAATTAATGCCTCACCAATATGCTGCCGATATCATTGCACTATTGGTTGGAGAATGGCATTCATGTATCATGCAGCCATTATGATGCCTTCCATGACCACCAGCAACATACATCAGTACCACATAATGAAACTACACCTGCTGCACAGTGTGCCTTAGGTGTTCAGCCTCATCGGGTTGCCTCTAAACACGTCTCCAACGATTGTGTGGTTGAAGGCATATACGATACACATTAGTGAAGAGAATGTGATGCCAATCCTGAGTGGTCCCTTCAGCACGTTGTTGGACCCATCTGTAAGAGACTGCATGATGTCATGGTTGCAAAAATGTCAGGAGTGGAGTTGCCCATCATGCAGGCTGTTGTGTACAGTTTGAGTCATAACATGACATCCTGTGGCTGCAGAAAAAGCATTATTTTAGCATTGCTGTCAGGGTTCCTATGAGCCATAATCCATAGTTAGCAGTCATCCACTGCAGTAGGAGCCCTTGGGTGGCCTGAGCGAGGAATGTCATCAGTAGTTCCTGTCTCTCTGTATGTCCTCTATGTTTGAACATCATCACTTTGGTTCACTTCGAAATGCCTGGACACTTCCCCTGTTGAGAGCCCTTCTTAGCACAAAGTAACTAAGTGGACATGATTAAACCACAGTATTGACCATCTAGGCATGGCTGAACTTCAGACAACATGAGCTGTGTACCTCCTTCCAGGTGGAATGACTCGAACTTATTGGCTGGTGGAGCTCCTCCGTGTAATAGGTGCTGCTCATGCATGGTTGTTTACATCTTTGGGTGGGTTTAGTGACATCTCTTAACAGTCAAAGGGACTGTGTCTGTCATACAATATCCACAGTCAATGTCTATCTTCAGGAGTTCTCGGAACTGGGGTGATGCAAAACTTTTTCTGGCATGTGTATAAATATGCCAGCATGGCTAACAAACTCTTCAAAAAGTTTCATAGACAATACATCTTCAAATATAGAAACCTCAGATATATAAGTAATGAACATTGACCTAGGCTTATCTGACCACAATGCACTCATTACGGTTCTCACACTTCCCGTAAATACAAAAATAGTACATCATATGTACAAAAGAATTTTCTCCCCTGAAAACTGCCACCAGTTTACTGCCACACTCACTGACCAATCCTGGGCATAAGTATTGTCACAAACAAATACAAATGCCATGTTCTCTCTTTCCATAATAGATTTGGAAATGTGCTTTATAAAAAGATTCATGAAAGTCAACTCACATACACTTACACACACTTTGAGAAACCTCAACACTGAAGTGAAAATTTTTACTGACACTAACTAAAAAAAAAATTGTATGAAACTACAAATGTAAGTGTATAAAAAGGATAATTGATGTAGCATACATATTACATAATTATAGATTGCTAAGGGAGTCAGACAATGAATCAAGCAGAACGTGGTAAATTGTTAAAGAGAACTGGGAAAAAGCAGTAAGGAACAGGAGACTGTATTTATATCTGGTGATAACATTAAACTAAAAAAGAATCATTGCTCAATTACATTATTAACTACTTTCTAAGTGTACTTGAGAAACTAAGCAAGAACTTTAGCAAACAAAAGAAAATAACAGCACCAAAGTAGTCATCAGTATGAGAATAAGTTCCACTAATGAATATGAAATGTGGAAGTAATTAATAGTCTGAGTCCAAAAATGTATGCAGAAATGGATAAAGTGCAAGTGTCACAAATAAAAAAGTTGCTTCACAAGTTTCTGGTACATACTGTCAATTTCTCATTCAGTGAAGGTGTGTTCGCACAGAGGATGAAAATTTCTAAGGTTAGAACTCTGTTCAAAAATGGATATTCATTTTAGGTAGATAACTGCAGATGTATGTCCCTCCTTCAATCTCTTTCATAAATTTTTAGAAAGTTGATGAAAATCAGGATCATAAGCTATCTCGACACCTCCAATCTTCTGAATTGTAATCAACACAGCTTTCGTACAGGTTACAACACAGGAGCCATACAAGTCTCATGCAGGAGCCAGAAGGAATTTACACCATAACAAAAGTGTTGTAGGAATCAACCAAGATCTTATCAACACCTTTGATACAGTAAACCACTAAATACTCCATGAGAAACTGGAGGCTACAGCATCAAAGAAATTGGCAAGGAACTAACTTAATCCTATCTACAACATAGAACTCAGGTTGTGGAACTCACAGGGTCTCAAAACAGGCAAAAAATAAAGTGGCTAAGAGATGCTAAGAGGGTGGCAACAGGTGTCCCATAGGGTACTGTTCATGGCCCCCTATAATTTCTGATCTATATAATTGACATTAAAAGCCCAAACAGTTTGTCAAAAATGATGTTATTTGCAGACCATACAACCATAATTTGGTGATGATGGAAAATCCTTATCTATTACTGCTGAAAAAGTTGTGAAGTGCATGCTGCATTGGTTTCTTCCTAATAAGTTAACATTTCATTTAAATAAAACAAATTACCTACAGCACAGTAAAGGAAATGAGAAGTATATCCTCCAGGTATTATTGAGTGACCATGAAATAGAGAAAGTAAAGTTTACAAAATTATTGGGCATGCACACTGACAATGACTTCAGCTGGAAAAGCCATTGCATTTACATATCCAAAAAACTCAATTCTGCACATTTTGCACCGAGCACAATTTCTGGAGTATGTTGCAAACAATGTACAAGGTTAGTGTATTTTGCTTATTTGCAGTTCACTGTATCTTATGGGAGAATGTTCTGGGGTGTCAAAAAATCTCACTTGCAGATATTTTGAAATGACAGGTAAAAGTCATTAAAATTATTAAATACAGCTCTCCACAAACACGCTGCAAGCCCTTATTCATGCAGGTAATAATACTTACAGTACCATTGTTGTTCATATTCAAAAGTATGTCTGATAGAAGTACACATTCAAGTAGTTTACATATGAATTCAGATTTACAGAAGTACAACACACGTCAGCAAGAATCTGCATGTAGAAAGAGCTATAAAAACAAAACCTCAAAACAGGTTGAGCCATTATGGAATAAAGCTGTCAATTTGGATCAAGGGAATTAAAGATGACAGAAAATTTAAGTCAGAAATAAAAACTTACAAATTAAATTAATGTTTCTATATCATGGATGAGTATTTTGAATCCCTTGATGACTAATAACCTCTTGTTTTCTGTTCATTGTCATTCAAGCATGCTGTTCTCATTGTAAATTTTAAATATTGTTTGTATACTCTAGTTTCTTGAAGTGTACTGCTCGTATGCCAGAATTGTTATAGAGCACATCTAATACCAATCCATTAGTTCATTATGAAATTTTTTAAACACATTGTAAAATGTTAACTTCATATTAGTTATATTAACATCTAGAATTGTGCTGTATGTATGCTGTATCTTATCATGACAATACCTACATCATGTAAGTGATGCAAAGGATACTATGGTGAACAGGAATTACTAACTTAAATCTGAACACATTTTTTTCTTTTTGTAAATAATAAAGAAAAAACACAAACTAGGAAGTGATCAGATAGTAATTATATGTACAAATTAACTTGGAATGTCAATGTAAAAAGACTTTTTCCACATCATTACAATCTATCATGCAAAATCGTCCATGAAATATGTAACTAACCAACTTTATAATGGGTCACTGATGAAGACTGAGTATTTTCCTCTTTTATTTCTTTGATTTCTGCAGCAATACGCTAATATTAACACACAAATGGGAAAAACATTAAGCAATTTTCAAGATTTTTAGTGTTGTTGTTGTTGTTGATGATGTTGTCTTCAGTCCTGAGACTGGTTTGATGCAGCTCTCCATGCTACTCTATCCTGTGCAAGCTGCTTCATATCCCAGTACATACTGTAGCCTACATCCTTCTGAATCTGCTTAGTGTATTAATCTCTAGGTCTCCCACTGTGATTTTTACCCTCCACACTGCCCTCCAATACTAAATTGTTGATCCCTTGATGCCTAAGAACATGTCCTACCAACCAATCCCTTCTTTTTGTCAAGCTGTGCCACAAACTCCTCTTCTCTCTAATTCTATTCAATACCTCCCCATTACTTATGTGATCTACCCATCTAATCTTCAGCATTCTTCTGTAGCACCACATTTTGAAAGCTTCTATTCTCTTCTTGTCTAAACTATTTATCATCCATGTTTCACATCCATACATGGCTACACTCCATACAAATATTTTCAGAAACGACTCCCAGTATTCCAGCCAACATTGTCAAAAGCTTTTTCTAAGTCTACAAATGCTATAAACATGGGTTTGCCTTTTCTTAATCTAGCTTCTAAGATAAGTCGTAGGGTCAGTATTGCTGCACGTGTTCCAATATTTCCATGGAATCCAAACTGATCTTCCCCGAGGTCAGCTTCTACCAGTTTTTCCATTCATCCGTAAAGAATTCCCGTTAGTATTTTGCAGCTGTGACTTATTGAACTGATAGTTTGGTAATTTTCACATCTGTTAATACCTGCTTTCTTTGGGATTGGAATTATTATATTCTTCTTGAAGTCTGAGGGTATTTTGCCTGTCCCATACATTTTGCTCACCAGATGGTAGAGTTTTGTCAGGACTGGCTCTCCCGAGGCTGTCAGTAGTTCTAATGGAATGTTGTCTACTCCTGGGGCCTTGTTTCGACTTAGGTCTTTCAGTGCTCTGTCAAACTCTTCGCGCCGTATCATATCTCCCATTTCATCCCAGCATTTTAAGTGTTATATAGGGAGAAAACGGAACAACGTGAGGTCTTGGTTCAGTTACACATAATATTTTTTGAGTGTTTCATCTACCAATGGGAAAATGCTCCTATCCAAACACAAAAAAGTGTATATGCTCCTGTTTAAATAATTGACTGAAAAATTTGATTCCAGCTGCCTCATCCTACTTTACTCAGCATCTTCCCAAAAATTTCCCAAAACTTTTGGTACACAAATATATTTGTTCTCTTCTCACTACTCTGTCACTCATACCCCTGCACCCCAGCTTGCCCATTCTCACTCACTCACTCACTCACCCCAACTCTATTTGTCTCTCTAAATATCACCGTTACCTGTCAGAATCACAGTCTCGTTTTCTCTGTACTACTACTACTACTACTACTACTACTACTAGTATTTCCTCTTGCTGTCACTGTCTCGCTCTATCTTACTGCTACTATCTGTTTCACTCCTTCCTACTGCTGCTGTATCTTCTCACTGACACACTATCTCTCTTCTTTTTTGCCACTGTCACAGACTCTGTGTAGCATTATCATTGGTTCTCACCTACTTCCACTTCCCAATTTTCTTCATTCCTCTCCAACTATCCCTATCTGCTACACTCTTTTGCTTGCACTGTTTTGTATCCCATTGTGACTGTGTCCCTCTCTTTCTCTAACAATGCCCCTGTCTCCTATGCTATTTTCATGCAACAACCACTGTCTGCTATATTCCAGCACTTACTACTTTCCCATCTCTTTCCCATTGCCACTGTTTGCCTACCTCTCAGCATAAAAAAGCATGAATGTGTTTGTATACCAAAATTTTTTGGAAATTTTTTAAAGGTGTTGAGGAACATAGAATGAGGCAGCTGGAATGCCACCTTCCTGACAGAATCTTTAAGAAGAAGCACAATTGCCTTTTTTAGTGCTACAGCCTGTTCTCTTCTTTTCCCTGCTACAGGCAGGAATGTGACTTTTGAAAGGACAGTAAAATTTTGATTGTTTATTTATCTGAGACTGAAATAACTTAAATACTGGAGATGCTGAGTTGCAGATAGACACAAGATAGACTCAAACAAGTAAGTTCTCAGCAAAAAGACCTTCATCAGAATTCCAATGAAGGCCTTTTTGGCTGAAAGCTTACTTGTCTGACACTCTCTTGTTATCCCTATCTGCAGCTCAACATCTCCCCTACATGGTGAGTATTAATCTAACCTTTTCATAATACTGTCATTAGTTCCATCATGGATTTTCCATTGTTTGAAATAACTGAAAACTAATTTGATCTCATACTGGAATTTACATGCAGAGAAATTCTGCATGTGCTTCAGTAACACAGCACTCAGTTCCCAGAATCCTGACAATATGTAATGGAGAAACTTAACAGCATATTTATTGATGCTATGTCACATTATAAATTACAGTTTTGTCTCAAACAGGATATTACATGTCTATTTAACATTTTCTACTGTGGTATCTTTGAACTACTTTACCCCAGAAACTGATAAATACATACAAGAAATTTATATGGCTACTCAGCATAGGGATCTTAGGAATATGTTGTAAGAATTACAGCCATTTGCTGTGTATAGTCATCTTGGAAACTGTTCCTCAGTTCCAGTATCCAAAAATAATGTTTTAGAGTGATTGAAGATTTTTGAAAATGGGGAAATAGCAATTCTAGATAAACTCTTAGATAAGATACAGTTTAAATCCAAACAATTTGCTGCAGTTAGATTTTTAGTTTGCATTGCTGACAGCAAAAAATGTGAAAAATGCTTTTTTCAATTTTCTCGGGGACTACCCAAGAACTAAACGGCATCTCCATAAACCACTTAAGGTGCACATACACAATATTGAATGCGAAAAAACTCACCATGTGGTTCATCAATGCAATACATAATGTTAACACTTTGCTAAAAGTAAACTGATGATCATAGATGTTAAGTCCCATAGTGCTCAGAGCTAAAAGTAACAACACTTTCTCTAAAGACTCTTCCCAGACAGCACATACAGGCAGAATACTTGATGCTCTTGGGGTTTCATTTTGTAAAAAAATAAATTCTCGATTTTCTATAGTTTCATGTTCCTATTGATACAAAACACCATGCAGCACTAAGTTCCTGCTATGGGGAAAAACTGACTTTTAGAATCACTTAAAACTTCATCAAAATTGTTTTGTCTAGATGTACATCTACGTCTACATGGGTACTCTGCAAATCACATTCAAATGTCGGGCAGAGGGTTCATCGAACCACCTTCACAATTCACTATTATTCCAATCTCGTGTAGTACGCGGAAAGAATGAACACCTACATCTTTCACTACCAGCTCTGATTTCTCTTATTTTATCATGGTGATCATTCCTCCCTATGTAGGCCAGTGTCAACAACATATTTTCACACTCAGAGGAGAAAGTTGGTGATTGGCATTTCGTGAGAAGATTCTGTTGTAAAGAAAAATGCCTTTCTTTTAATGATTTTCAGCCCAAATCCTGTATCATTTCTGTGACACTCTCTCCCATATTTCACAATAATACAAAATGTGTTGCCTGTCTTTGAACTTTTTCAATGTACTCTGTCAGTCCTATCTGGTAAGGATCCCCACTCTGTTCAGCAGTATTCTAAAAGAGGATGGACAAGCATAGTGTAGGCAGTTTACTTAGTAGGTCTGTTACATTTTCTAAGTATCATGCCAATAAAATGCAGTCTTTGGTTAGTCTCTCCCACAACATTTTCTATGTGTTCGTTTCAATTTAAGTTGTTTGTAATTGTAATATCTAGGTATTTAGTTGAATTTACAACTTTTAGATTAGACTGATTTATCATGTAACTGTAGTTTAACAAGCTCCTTTTAGCACTCATGTGGATGACCTCACACTTTTCATTATTTAGGGTCAACTGCAACTTTTCACACAATCAGATATCTTTTCCAAATCATTTGCAGTTTATTTTGATCTTCTGATGACTTTATTAGTCAATAGATGACAGCGTCATCTGCAAACAACCGAAGATGTCTGCTCAGATTGTCTCCCAAATCGTGTATATAGATAAAGACGTGCAAAGGGCCTATAACACTGCCTTGGGGAATGCCACAAACCACTTCTGTTTTCCTCAATGACTTTCCATCAGTTACTACGAACTGTGACCTCTCTGGCAGGAAATCACAAATCCAGTCACATAACAGAGATGATATTCCATAAGCACGCAATTTCACTATGAGCCGCTTGTGTGGTACAGTGTCAAAAGCCTTCTGGAAATCCAGACATTAAAGGATGATAATGTTCAGGAAATGAAGTTAGTGGACATTAATAATAACCCCCTTGATAAGGATGAATTAATAACAGAACTGCAATATGCTCTTAATTTACTACCAACCATGAAAATAACAAACTCTGCAAAAATTTTGACCTCAATTTTTAAAAATGGACTACAGGAAGCATATCCAAATGTGACAATGGCTCATTTTTAAGGGCTTTTTTGCAACAATCCCCATTTCAAACTTAGCAAATGAAAGGAGTTTCAGTAAATTGTGTGGTGACTGTCAATAGCAGATAGACTATCTAGAATACAGGTTCCTAACCTTTCTTAGACCATTACCCCTGAGTGCAAACAGACATTAGCTACCATGGCCCCTGGCATCTTCTGACCCCCCACCCCACACCACATTTCACCAACTACAGCACCTTACTAAACTGTAAAATGAAAGACTTTCACTGGAACACTTATTTTAAAAATGATGAGTGACATACGAATTCATGGTGCATCACAAGTGATATCCACAATTCCTTCTCAGATAAGAAAACTAACTATCCACAGTCAGTGTAGACACTGTTACAAGTCATACTTATCCTTTATTACTCCTCTCCATTGTGCCACTTGCTTGACCTGAGCACTGCTACTGCATTTAAAATCAAACAAATTCAGATGTGTGCACTATACTGGCTGTTTGTAAACCACTTGATTGCTGTGCCCCTTGCTTCTGAACTGGCAGATGCTGGACAACTTCAGGCTGTTAATGCTTTTTGTCTAACCACTTTAATGATAATGATAATAATAATAATAATAATAATAATAATGTTTACAGTACTATAGTACAGATTATGTTGTTACTGCTGTTTTGCTGTGTTGTGCTGCAAATTATTTCATTATCTGTTCTGAAGTGAGTAATGAAGCAATTTATGGGCTACTTAGATACTACCTACAACTTGAAGAAGAAGATTTCTTGAGATATTTAGCATTTGTTATGAATATGTCTTCACTTTTTTCATAAGCCATGTAATGAACAAAGCACAGGGTATGTATGTAGTGGGTCGGCTATGTGTGGAACCTGTAACCTCCACGGCATAAATTCCAGCAATTGAGAAAGCGTAATTATTGGTATCTTATATAATAAATATTAGGGTCTTACAACATTGTGATGATATTAACGATCTTTTGAAAATAACTGACATAGAAATACTTAAATTGCTTAGTTTTTACCTATCAGAAAATTTCATTTTAACCTACAGGGAGTAATTAACCCCAGGTTGAAAACCACTGATCTAGAGTTCCTAAACTGCTGCAATGCTCAGTGGTATTGTCTTTAACTCTATTTGTTCTCACCACTGTGTCACTAGTGAATTTTAACTTAGTATCAGTGTATCTAATAAATACGTTTCATTACATAAATTGGCCATGTGTGATTATATTCACTAAGTATAGTGCCTTGTTCCCACAGCTGAATTTGATATCATCATCAACAATGTAGGAAAAGATAGATTGCTATTTACCATGAAGAGGACATGTCAACTTGCAGAAAGGCACAATTAATAGACACTTATATAAAGCTTGTGACGACAGCCTTTATCAGTAAGAGACACATTCACAGCACATACAAGCAAGCAAACCTCATGCACATATGACTGCCAAGTGCAAAGTCTCAGGCTGGATTGCAAATATGATGTGGGATGCAACCATCAATCTGAGAGAGTGGGCAAGGGGAAGGGGTGGTAGTGTATGAGTGGGGAGAGTGATGAAACCTGTCTATTGAAGTGTGCATGGACTAGACTGCCAACAGGTGCAGTGTCAGGACGATGAGATAAAAAAAGGAGCAAAATAAGGAGAAGAGCAGGGAAAGACGGTTGCAAATAAACAGGATGGGAGATGAGAATGGGGAGGAGATGATGGGTAGAGGGGGTGAAAACTATTGCATGGAGTGTGTTGGTATGGTATCTTAGCATTGGTTGAGGCTGGAATTATTACAGGAGCAGAGACTGTGTTGTAAGGATAACTCCCATCTGCATAGCTCAGAAAAGCTGGTGATGTAGGGAATGATCCAGATGGCTGGGGTACAGCCATTGAAATTAGGTGTGTTATGTTCAGCTGCTTGTTGTGCCACTGGGTGCTCTACATCAGTCTCAGCCACAGTGTGGCATCTTGCTGGACAGCTGGTTGGTACTCTTTCCAATATAAAAATCTGTGCAATGGTTGCCACACAGCTGCTAAATGATGTAGCTGCTCTCACAGGAGACCCAGTACTTGATGGGGAAGTATAAACCTGTGACAGGACTGGAATAGGAGGTGCTGGGTGAGTGGATTGTGCAGGTTTTGCACCTGGGTCTTCCACAGCAATAAGATCCTTGTCGTAAGCAGTTGGGATTGGGGATTGCATAGGGATGGACAAGGATGTTGTGGAAGTTGGGTGGGTGATTGAACACGACTTTAGGAGGGGTTGGAAGTATCTCAGGGAGGGTGTCCCTCATTTTAGGGCACAATGATAGGTAATCAGCATACAGAACAATGGAGGTTTTGTCACTGCAGATAGGCAGTCCATGGATGGCCAGGGTGTACAGGAAGGATTTTTTGGTGTGAAAGGGATGACAGCCCTCAAAATGCAGGTACTGTTGGTGGTTGGTGGCTTTAATGTGGACAGAGATGGAGCTGATGCCATCAGAGATGAGGTGGTCCACATACAGGAAGGCGGCACACTGTACTGAGGAGGACCACCTGAAGTGGATGGGAGAGAAGGTGTTGAGGTTGTGAAGGAACAAAGATAGGGTGTCTTGGGCCTGAGCCCAGATCATGAAAACATGGGTTATGTCAGTGTGAGTTAAGCAGTGCAAAGGGGATAGTGGTAGTCATAGTAGAGCAGTGGATGTTCTTTATGGAAAGTTATGTGACAGCAAAGTCACAGAAAAATTATGGCCAGTTGCTTGCGGAGAAGTTTAATGGTATCAAAGTGCCAGTAAAGAGTGTCACGCAATGCTCAGTCTGAACATGGCATCATACATGACCTGTTTTGAACAAGTCAAAAAACATTCCAGAACATGCCCACACACCTGAAAACATTGCTCAGTTCACCAGAAAATGCTTTAAGATCCTACCAAATCAATCCAGAGCCTATCACAAGAGACTGGCAGACCACACTGGTCATGCAGAAAAATACTACACCTGGATCTGCACATGCATCCCTACCAAATTTCTGTTGTTCATGCATTACAACCAGTAGATGCTTGTCAACACTTCCAGTCTTGTGAGTAGCTGTTCCCCGAGATAACAATGAATGACTTGGGCATGGATCTGTTCTTTATATCTGATGAAGCCTGGTTTCACTTGAGTGATTATATCAACCTGCAGGATCATAGGTTCTGGGCAGTAGAGAATCTGCACAACTTCCGAGAAATACTATTGCATGATCAGAATGTTGTCCCATCTTCTATCATCAGATGCTGACTTTGGCACATAACACTGCCAACAGTTTTAAACCAATCTGTGACAGAATTAATGGAGGAGTGAAATACCTATAGTTACTTCCAAAAGGTGGAGCAACTGCCCATGTAGCCAGTCAAACCTTGGAGAACATTTACACAATCTTCACATCTGACAGGGTTGTTAGCAGGGGTCAGTCTGGTTGCAGTCCTAGCTGGTAACCCAGGTCACCTGATCTGTCACTGGGTAATCACTTTGCATGGGGAACCCTCAAGTCTAAAATGTATTGCCACAACCTTCAGAGTCTTAAAAAACTGCAGCAGAACATATTAGATGAGATTCCAGAAGTCTAGCTTCAGTCTGCCTTCAGTGACTTGCTTCTCAGGGCCCAAAAGTGCCAAGAGACTTTCACTCTTTGTTACAGTTAGGTTAGAATTGTATTTCCTTTTCTCTACTGTTTTTCTCTGAACCCTCAAGCTCTGTTCTCAATGCCACTTTAATTTGCTCCACCATGTATTTGAAAATGGTAACTTTTTAATCTTGTGTTTATGCTTAGTAAGAAATTATTAAACTTTCAAATAATTTTCAGACTTTGAAGTGTAAGTTTTCCTTATGTTTTAAATATTATTGGTAATAAAAAACCAAGTTCCAGTATGCTCTAATGAGCTTTCCATCATACCATCTACAAGCATGAGAAATGGAAAATGTGCACATTCATTTAAGCCGCTTGTAAAATATGTACACTTAGTTATTTTGTCTCAAGTTACACAAATGACGTTTATGAAATTTAAACTCTAAAAAAATACCAGTTATTTAAAGGAAATTAGAGTGGTGTCCAGTTTGTTTGATGATAACATTAGCCTTTCCATCCTGCCCCCTTTTCCCCTAACACTGATTATGTTTTAATAGCAATGGTCCCCCTTTTAGCAATCTAGAGTTCAATATAGTGGGAAACAGTAACCTAGAGTGTAGTGGTCTGCACAACAATCAGAACAGAAAACTCATGCTGCCCTTGCATCACAAGACTGGCATGGAACAGCAGAGCTAATGACATGCTGCAGGAAATAGATTTGTCTCATTGCAATATTGATCACGGAACCTCATAATGCAAAGTTAGAGTTATGATTTGTTATTGTTTCTTATGTGAAGAACGGCATTCCCGGAGTAAAAAAAATTAAATTTTCTGTCTCAGTGTGTCATCTTACATGAGAACTGCATGGCATAAGTTAACAAAATGGAAAGGGAAATAAAGATTTTAAAAGGATCACATTTGGAAGTAAGTGCACTATTACGTAATTGCCAAACATTTGCAATGGTATTGCGAATTCTTAGGTGGACTAGGGACAGCTACTTAGTAAAATGTTTATCAAGCACATCTTATGTGGATGATCCTAGGGGACGTGCAAAAGATTTTGGTTTTTAAGCTTTGTTAGCTCCTGATACTTTGTAACACCATGTATTTTGTGTGGAAAAACACTCAACATTCCAAGTTTCCAAATTCACTGATCACCTTCATTGACACAAAGTAGAGGTAGGAAATCCCTTAACAGTGAACAGGTAACAGTACAATAGTAACAGATAACAAACTAACAATTACATCACAAAAGGATGCTGACAATCAAAAATTAAAATAGGCTGATGTCCTGTTGGCGAAATGCAAAGTTTTTCTTAGCATTTTGTACTGAATTCTGTTCTGGCTATTTCCAAAGAAAAAAGAAAAGAAACTGAAGTAATGCACATTGGTAGGCCATCAAAAACAGAACCACCAAATCCTCTTGCCTTCAATGACGAGATGAGCATGTCGTCATGGAGAAAACATGACACTACTTCAGTCAGCTATCTGCCATTGCTCTTGTGGTGGGTAATACAGATAGTTCAACCCATGAATCATGAAACCAGTGGAAATCTAAGAAAGTAATTATCTCCCTAGGATCAATAAAGGAAATTTATGATATTGATCTCATATAGACTTTATGACTATTCATGCCTTTTCACACAGTGTAGAGATAATATTACAATAATTTAGCTGCCTTGTGAGGTTCTTGATCCTCTCCCATAATGGTGGCTTGTCTCTGCTCTCTCAACTGTGATGACAGTTGTGGTGTGGTCGAGAAGTGCACTGACCCTAATCTGTCATGCAGGTAGGCCCTGTGGCTTCGCTGAAGTGTCAGAATCATTGTTGTCCCGGCTCAGGTTGACACAGAAGACCCTCACGCCTTCCCATCTGTGTTGGAAGCGGTCAGCAGCACCAAACACATCAGTGGTGCTTATGGAGAAGAAGAAATCTCTCCGGTGGCTTTTGGCGGTGTCAGGTACTATCGGGAAATCTACAGCAGACTTACACCTAGCATTAATATCGGGTCAGCAAATGGAGTACACATGTCCTGTACCCCTTGATCCTTCTGACCAATTCTCCTGTGAACTAAAATGCTGGAGTATTTATAGTGTGAAGTACTGGATGGTGTTGACCCAACGTCACTTGTAACGACCACATTGGCTTTCCTAATACAAATGTATCAGCGATTCATATTGTGCCCTATTTGCTTAACACTTTTGTTATACCAACAGACTGGTCCATAACAATATTTGGTATGCATTCTTCTGTTAGCAATGCGGCTTCTTGTTTCATGTAACAATCTGATGTGATAATTCTCAGTCATATTACTTTACAAAGCTGCAGCTGATGCTAGCTATCCAGTTCACACAAAGTGCTGATGTCCTGCTTTCCACCTGACCTGATAGCATGATGAAACGCCATCATTTAGTGCAGTAACTGTTGACACTCCTGCAAGGAACACAAAGTGAATGAGGTCTCGCAGTTAAGAAATTCTGCGACCTGCTGCCTGATACAGAGTTGGTACTTAACACTGCTGTCATGCTACACGTTATGTTCAGAATATGTTAGCTAATGAATTGGGATGCATACATGGTATTTTTCCATGTGTTGGTTCTTCATGAAAGTTCCTTTGAGGACAAAACAATGATATGTCATTCTGGCAATTTCTTAAATACCTGCTACATCCTTTTCCATTTCTCCAAGTTGTTCATTGACTATGTTTCACTGACACGAACACTGCTGGTTATTTTTCAATTAACCGTCAGTAATTCACTTCCCACTGAAGTATCCATCATTATTTTTATGTTGTGAATTTCTCCAGAGGTTTTCCCTACTTATTCTAGTACTTTTGTGTCAACTAATTTACTTAAGTTGTGCCTTGTTTGCAGACCAAGTGATAAGTTCTTCTATCCTTCCGTTGTGTAGGTCTACTTTTGTTCAATAGTGATATTTTACATTTCACTACTTACACACTGAACTGTGTTAAGCAATTCATTCTGTTTTTTCCAAACATCCCCCAATCCTGTGCAATGTTGCTGCACAAATTCCAGTAAACATGTGTATGTATGCTTTAGTGTGTTAATTTCCTCAGCTAAATGTTTTGTAATTTTATCAAGTCTCTTTGCAATCTTTGCAATCTTCAGCAAACTTCAGCTATATGTTATGGAATCATTTCACTTTGCTTTGTGCCATAGCTTCCTGATGAGCCAAAAGTACCATAATGTCGGTCAGAATAGTACTTTGCTAGTTCATAGTTCCAGTACTCTCAGCTGCAAAAGAAATTTTCTGATTGATAAGTTCATTCTGATGATTCATGATAGCATCTGACTTTTGCAATAAAGCATTTTAAATATTGTGAGCTGGACTAGCTGTTGCCACAGTTATGCTACATCCAAAGATTCCTCAACTAATTGATCTGTTCTGGATTCTAATTTAGCCATTTACAAATGTGTTTTACTAGCACACAACCACAGGAAAAATCACTAAATTTGGGTCTCTTTGATAAAGCTACTAGCAATACTGGCATTAATGATGACATTATTAAGCAATAATAATGACACATGATGTATGGTATACAACACAGTTATTTAGTGGATGGCAAATTGTTTTTTTTTATGGCATGCACTACAGTTGAAACTATTGAAACTGTCTGTGTGCAGCTTTGAAAGCTTAATTGCATCACATTGAAGTGTGAGGCACTCTATTGCTTGATACAGAAAACATAGCTGGAAAGGTGTAAGTGTGCCTGTGTGAAGTTGTCTGCTCCACCACTGCTTGGCTTAACAGTTCTTTGTATTTCCCATTGGAGAAGTGCTTACATGAATTGCATGCAACAGAAAATGAATTGGCATTAGAATTAAACACTTAATGTCATTTTCTTTAAATCCTTGAATGGATGCCAATTTTTAATGTCAGTCTGCCTCTCTCATTGTATTTGGTGCTAATAATGTTAAAACTTATAATAGTGTAAATAAACATTTCCAGACTGAAATGTTCACTCTGCAGTAGTGTGCGTGCCAATATAAAACTTCCTGGCAGATGAAAACTGTGTGCCAGACCAAGACTAAAACTTGGGACCTTTGCCTTTCACAAGCAAGTTTGGAAGGTAGGAGACAAGGTACTGGCAGAAGTAGGGCTGTGACGATGGGGTGTGAGTCGTGCTCTGGTAGCTCAGATGGTAGAGCACTTGCCCACAAAAGGCAAATGTCCCAAGTTTGAGTCTCAGTCTGGTACACAGTTTTAATCTAAATAAACATTGTCACTTCATGATCATTCATTCACTTTTGGGACTGATGCTGAGTTCCCTGAGGAACAGCAATTGGCTAACTGGGATAGTGCCTCCTCACACACCATCAATTTGCCACACCTCCAAATAGTCACCACCTGCAGCAGTGACATTTTGCCAATCTGAAGTTAGAAGGAACACTGATTAGGCATCACCAATTCCATGCTCTTATTTCATCATGTTGATAAAAGCCTTCCAAGGAGCTGAGTCACATTTGTGAATGACTGCATATTAAGTAGTAATGTTGCTCAATACTGCTCAAGCTGTGACTATTCTGAATGTGTATTTATGTATAAAGGCTGGTCAGTAGCCATACAGAGAAGAAGTTGTTAACCCTGACCCCATCCAAGAACATCAGGGAAACTGAAGAAAATATTTTGATTAATACTTGAATAAAATTTGATAGTGGGTCAATCTCTGATTTTACAGTGAGATGTCGTAATAACTTTAAAAACTGAACTGATTTTTTGTACTAGGGAAAAATTAATTAACATAACATAATTGATTGTTATAGACTCCATATTGGTATTAGATTTCATAGATATGATAAATTAACACACAAAGGCTTATTATCAAAATGGAAGGAACAATGTTGCTAATTTTTATAACAATAATAATAAAAGGGACAGAAACCAAACATAACATTATAATGATCAGTGGAATGGTAATGTAGGAACCACAATAACCACTTGAATCACAGAAACACAAGAAGCAAAATTACAGATTTCATCTTGCACGTGCAAACTGTAATTGTAACAATATTATGAAACTGATGGTTGTTGCTCACCACATGGCAGAGGTACTAAGTGGTAGGCACAACAAAAAGACTATCACACAATAAGCCACACACATGAACACAGTTTCTGGCAGCTGAACAGGAACTGTGCTCCACAGTGGAAATATCTGCCAGTTAAGTAATCTGCAGACCATAATTGGATGAATAACAGTAATGTTGATAATGACCATCTGAGTGGAACAACTGCATGTACCACATTCAGAAATCTGCATTTGTAAATGTGTAAATGAATAGATAAAAAAGTCTACTCACGAAGTGGCAGCAGGACAACACAAATATAAAAAAGGTTTTAATTGTGTAACCTTTTGATGACAGTGGCTCCATCTTCTGGCAGATGGGTTAATGAGTTAAAGAAGGAGGGAGAAAGGTGAAGGGAAAGAAACTGGAGAGGTTTAAGAAACAGACATAGGGTTTCGAAAAGTCACCCAGAACCTCAGGTCAGGTGAGACTTAGTGGATGGGATATCAAGGAAAGATTAATTATTGGGGACAGTACTGGATGAAATTTTAAAACCTGAGAGCTGTGGAGTTCTTAGAAGCTGGTATCTGGGAAGAATCCAGATGACGCATGTAGGGAAACAGGAGTCGACATCACAGCTGTAACATTGTAGAGCATATTCAGCAGCAGGATATTGTGTATTGCCAGTATATACCCTCTGCATTTTCCCATTCAACCTAACTGACAAACTGGTGGTAGTCCATGCTGATGTAAAAGGCCCAACAGTGTTTGTGTAACAGCTGCTATACAACACATGTTGTTTCACAGGTTTCCCTCCCTTTGATATTATTCATTTTGCTAATTACAGGGCTGGTATAGACAATGGTAAGGGGGTACATAGGGCAACTTGCAGCAGGGACAGAGGGACAGTCACAGGTCCAGGAGCCATGGGGTACGGAGATGGGGACAGAAGGAGCATCGGGTCTGATAAGAATATTGTGGAGCTGTCTGTCTGCTTAGCTGAGTGGTAACATGTTTACCTATCATGCAGGGTTGGAGATTTTCTCTGCTTGTGGACTGGTGTTGTGTTGTTATCATCATCATTTCATCATCATTGACACAAAAGTTGCCCAATGTTGCATCACATGAAATAAGACATGCAACTCAGTGGCTGAACTTCCCCAGATGGGTTCCCCAGCCATCAATGCCACACAATGACATTGGAAGAGTGACAAAAAGTTGTTCTAGGTGTGGTGGGTAAAACCTCAGACAGAATGCATCTCATTTCAGGGCATGAGTTTAGGACGTCATCGCATTGTCGAAGAACCTGATTACTACATCAAGACCAGGATAACACTGAGTAACATGCAATGTGTTCTGAAGATGTTCTTTTGCAGTGATCGGCTGTACCAGGATCAGATGTGACGGCCTGGGAAACCTGCTTTTGAACTAGGCTGGTGGGGTAATTGCAACCAGTCAAGGTTGAGGTGAGAATCGTGGGGTGATGATGTAAATAATCTGTATCTGAACAAATATGTTTCCCTCGAATACCAATGTTGTATGGGAGGGAATGTTTGACATTGGAAGGATGGCAGCCACCAAAATGTAAGTACTGTCATTTGTTAGTATGGGTAATGTGGACAGAAGTATGTAGATGGCCTTCGGTGAGGATGAAATGATCATCAAGGAATGTGGCATGGGATTCATAAAAGGACCATGTGACATGTAACAGGGAGAAGATATTTGGAGATGGCAGGAATTTTAATGTGTCAGCCTCACCATGAGTCCATAAGGCAAAAATATCATCAATGTACCTAAACCAAACCAAGGGCTGGAAGCTTGTGAATTTCAGGAAAGCCCCCTCCAAGTGGTCCATGAAAAGGTTGCCATAGGAAGGAGCTGTCCATTCTCATACTTCATATAGACCACTTTTCTGGCAAGAAATTCTCATCCACTCATTATCTCTTGTTAACTATTGTCTGTTCTCATGATTTTTGTATGAATTTTTCTGATTTTGAAAAAAAATGCCTTGCTTTTCTTCCATTTTTCAATCTTTTCAACCCTCTGCTTCTCTTTTTTTGTCACTCCCACCATTTCTAATACTGTATACTGTTGTCCCTGGCCACGATGAATTGCATGTTACATCCACTCTTTTCATAATGCAGTATCAAAGCTAAGGTCCCATATACTGTTTCTCGAAACCTGCTTGCCTCTTTGAGTTACTCCAACAGGCCTAACATTGAAACTCAGTTTCTGGATGCAATCCTGCACTACACTAGGCTGTTTTACAGTTTCAAATATATCAATCTCTTGCTGTTACCTTGCTTATCTGTGATCTACATGACTCATCTGCCAATTTCCACTCCACCAGGCTTCCTCCTTCTTTGAAGTCCTGCTGTTATGGGCCCCTCATGTTTCCTTTGACGGTATTATCTGCCAAGCTGACTTCAAACTGCAACAACATAATAGTCCTCACCACAAAAATCTATCCCTCCTCCTCCTAAACTACAACAGTGATGCCTCCTTTCCTGTTTCTCTGCTACTCCCTAAACAGTGACACCATCAGCCACCACTACTATCCTACAAAATGAGCTTGGCCAACCTCCTTAACATACCACAGCCCTCGCCACTGCCTCCTCAATCAATAACAACTCAATCACAAGAACTAGCCAAAACAGTACATAATTCTCAACCTCTCACCTAAAGCACTCTCCCCTCCTGAATTATATGTATTATCTAAGGGCCTCACTTTCAGACCTAAGCCTGCTATCATGAAGGTCCTACTTTCCTTCACACACAATGTCAACTGGAAATATCACTTTGCAACCCAATCCCAAAACCTTTCCAAAACCATACCTGACATTGAACCCTGTCATAAACAGTTCCGATCAAGAACCAAACTTGATCCACAACCACTACCTCAAAATCATCACTTACCTCATCCCTTACCAGCCTTCCAAGAATTCCTCACATCCAGTATTGTTTCACAATCTACATCTACATCGATACTCTGCAAATCACATTCAAGTGCCTGGCAGAGGGTTCATCCTTCCTCAGTTTTCTACAACATGACCCTAACCTGTCTTCTGCAGAACTCCAGGCTGTCTTCTCTAAAGGCTGATGACTCCACCATTATCCCCCTAGCAGACAAACCATCTACCACTGTGGTGCTTGACTGACAGAAGCATGTTAGTGAAGGTCTGTGCCAGCTGTCTGCCACCTTTACATACAGCATCTGCTATCATGATCCTATTCCTGTTATTCAAACTGATCTGCAGTCCCTCCTTAAAACCTCACACCCCTCACAAAGACTAATTCTGCAATCCATACGACCTCTTGCACCACCCAAACCACACACCCCCACATTTTATCTTCTTCATTAAATCCACAAAACCATTTTTCATGGCCATCCTGTAGGTACTGGCTTCAAAGCACCCACCGAATGTATATCTGCGTTAATGGACCAGTAGCTGCAACCCATAGTACAAAGACTTCCCTTCTATGTTAAAGATAACAACCATTTCCTAGTTCATCTGAAATCCATGCCAATCCCATTCCCATCATACATCTTGCTTGTCACCATTGATGCCACCTCCCTCTGGACCAAAATCCCCATGATCATGGTCTTCCTGCTCCTGGACATTTCCTCAGTCAGTGTCCATTTGATTCAAAACCTATTTCTTCCTGCTTACCTTAATTTGTACTTACCAGCAACTACTTCACCTTTGAGTGGTAGATGTACTATCAGATCAGGTGTGCAGTCACAGGAACCAGGACACCTCCTCATATGCCAAAGTTATCATTATCTGCTTGTACAGGACTTTCCTGTAATCCATAAGCATCCAGTCCCTACTTTGGTTTAGATACATTGATGACATCTTTGCCATATGGACTCATGCTGAGGCTGACCTGTTAAAATTCCTGGTATCTCTAAATACCTTCTCCAAATTACATTTCACACGGTACTATTCTGAATCCCATGCCACTTTCCTTGATGTTCATCTGATCTTCACTGAAGGCCAGCTACAGGTGTCAGTCCATATTAAACCCACTAACAAACAACAGTACTTACATGTTGACAGTTGCCATCCTTTCCATGTCAAACATTCCATTCCATACAGCCTTGACATTCAAGGCAAACATATTTGTTTGGATGCAGACACTTTACACCACCATTCTCGCCTCAGCTTTCACTGGATGTAATGACCCCACCAGCTTAGTTCAAAAGCAGGTTTCCCAGGCTATCACATCCAATCCTGGAGCTCATCACTTGTCACCCAGTATTATCCTGGTCTGGAATGTAGTAATCAGCTACTTCAACAAGGCTATGACTTCCTAAAATCATGCTCTGACATCAGATCCATTCTGTCTGAGATATTGGCCACCATACCTAGAATAGCTTTTCGTTGTCCTCTCAATTTCAGCAATATTCTTGTAAGACTCTGTGCTCCATCTGCACCCATCTCCCTACCCTGTGGCTCCTAGCACTGTGACAGTCCCTGCTGCTGGACTTCCCCTATGCATGCTCCTGCCACCACTTATACCAGCTCTGTAACTGGCAAAACATGTACCATCAAATGGAGATCCCCACGTGAAGCACCACATGTCATATCAGTTGTTATGTAAACAATGATTGGCCTTTTACATCAGCATGAATAGCACCAAGTTGACAGGATGAATGGGCATATGCTGGAAGCGTATACCAGTAACACACAATACCCTGTTGCAGATCATGCTCTACAACATGACGGTTATGACATCAGTGCATATTTCACACTTGTGCCATTGCAATTGTTCCCCCAGACACCAGTTTCTCAGCACTCTGCAGGTGGGGATTAGAGCTACAAAATGTTCTTGATCCTTGCCATCCACCTGGCCTTAATTTACATAAATACCTTCCATCTTAGCATTTCTTCACAGTAACTAATCCTTTCCTCATTCCATTTTAGTTTCCTACATCTTTCACTTTCTGACCTATCTACTTTTTGCTGTCCCCTTCCATCTCTGTTATATACAATGCATTCAGCTCTTCACTCTTATTAAATCATGCATGGTGTTTTCATAGAAAACTGTGTCTTGCATACTACCCTGTCCTCCACCTGGAAGCTCCCAGGTTTTCAGATTTCTTCCAGTGCATTTCCCAGCAATCCGCCTTTCCTTCTCATCCTGCTCATTAAGTCTCCTCAGACCCAGGATTTTGGACATCTTTTCTGAACTCAACCCCTTTTCCTAAACCTCTGCAGTTCCTTTCCTTTCACCCCTCATCCTTCTCCTTCAACTCTTCTCCCAGAAGGAGGAGCCACTAGCTCCAAAGTCATGCATAAGTAAACGCCGTTTTTGTTTTTCTGTTGTTGTTTCCTCCTTGCGAGTGTTCTCCTGCTGATTATTGGTGAGTAGATTTTTATCTACCCAATGATAACATAAACTGTCAGTTTATCACAAATTGTGTTGCAAGCAGGTTCACGTTCTGTAGTGGGAGACATAACAACCACAATAACATTAGACATAGGTGATACAGCAAATGTTATTTCCCAAGGCCCGTTTAAATATCATGTCATGCCCAATTTGCTGATCAATTGTTGTAGGGTCATAGTAGTGATAGGCACAGTGCACAATCTCGGATAATTAACTGACAGACCTGTGTTTTAGTAGTGGTAGTGAAATAGCAATGATGGAAATGTTTCACATAGTAAAGGCATTAATCATGGACTGTCTAATAGGCATTCATTTCTTATGTGAGAAGAAGGCACCATGTGCATACTGGGGGTAGTCACCCAAGATTTGGAAAGGGTCCTTCCGGATGCCATGAAGGGAACAGAGTGCAGCCAACTGCAGGTGGTGGCTCATGTCGGCAGTAATGACATGTGTCGCTATGGATCAGAAGACATTCTCTCCAGTTTCTGGCAGCTATATAAGTTGGTGAAGACTGCCAGTCTTGCTAGCAAGATGAAGGCAGAGCTCACCATCTGCAATATCATTGACAGGACTGATTGCGGACCGTTGGTACAGAGCCGCATGGAGGCTCAGACGGTTCTGCGACAGTGTGGGCTGCAGATTCCTCAACTTCCACCATAGGGTGGTTGGGTTTTGGGTTCCACTAAATAGGTCAGGTGTCCACTACACACAGGAGGTGGCTACATGGGTAGCAGGGGCTGTGTGGCATGGGCTGGGTGATTTTTTAGGTTAGACAGTCTCAGGAAAGATCAAAAAGGGCTACAGTCTCAAAGGGTACAGGGCAAAGAAACAATGAGATCGACCAAGCAACAGTCAGTATTGCAGTTGTATATTGTCATAGCTGTGTTGGAATAGTACCAGAGCTTCAAGGCCTGACAGAAAGCACTGAAGCTGAAATAGTTATAGGAACAGAAAGCTGGCTAAAGCTGGAGATAAATTCTGCCAAAATGTTTACAGAGGCACAAACCATGTTCAGAAAGGATACATTTAATAAAGTAGGTAGTGGTGTGTTTATGTCTGTTCATAGTAGTTTATCTCGTAGTGAAGTTGAAATAGATAGTTCCTGAAAATTACTATGGGTAGAGATTATTCTTAACAGCTGTACCAAAATAATAATTGGCTCCTTCCACCGACCCCCCAACTCAGATGATATAATAGCTGAACAGTTCAAAGAAAACTTGAATCTCATTACAAATATGTACCCCATTCTTACAGTTATAATTGGTGGAGATCTACCCTCGATTTGTTGGCAAAATATATTTTCAAAGTTGGTGGTAGACAGAAAACATCTTTCGAAGTTGTACTAAATGCTTCCTCTGGGAATTACTTTGAACAGTTAGTTCATGAGCCCACATGAATTTTAAATGGTTGCAAAATCACACATGACCTCTTAGCCACAAATAATCCTGATCTAATTAAGCACGTCATGGCGGATACAGGGATTAGTGAACACAAGGTCATTGTAGTGAGGCTCAAAACCATATCAATGAAAACCACTAAAAATAAATGCAAAATATATCTACTTAAAACAGCAGATAAAAATTTGACTAATGCCTTCCGAAGGATGAGTCTCCATTCCTTCCAAGCTAATTACGTATGTGTAGATCAGATATGGCTCAAATTCAAAGATACAGTATCAACATAAATAGATAGATTGATTGATACCACATAAGTTTATAAGAGGTGGGACTGATCCACCATGGTACACAAAACATGTCAGACCATTGTTGCAAAAACAACAAAAAAGTATACCAAATTCAGAAGAATTCAAATTCCCCAAGACTGGCTAAATTCCACAGAAACTTTAAATTTAGTGCAGATGTCAATGAGAGATGCCTTTAATAGTTTCCACAATGGAACATTGTCTCAAAATATGGTATAAAACCCAAAGAGATTCTTGTCATATGTAAAGTACACCAGTGGAAAAAAACAGTCAATACAGTCACTGCACAATAGTGATGGAAATGTTACCAATGATAGTGCCACTAAAGTGGAGTTACTAAATACAGTTTCCCATAGTTCCTTCATGAAAGAAGAAGAAGTAAATATTCCAGAATTTGAGACCAGAACACCTGTTAGCATAAGTGACATAAAAGTAGATATCTTAGGTGATGCGAAACAGCTCAAATCACTTAAGAAAGACAAGTATTCTTGTCCAGATGGTATACCAATCAGGTTCCTTTCAGAGAATGCAGACACAATAGCACCTTTCTTAGCAATCATATACAGCCACTCACCTGACAGAAGGTCTGTTCCTAAAGACTGGAAAGTAGCACAGGTCACACCAATATTCAAGAAAGGAATTACAGACCCATATCACTGACCTCAATCAGCTGTAGGATTTTGGAGCATATACTGTATTCTAACATTACGAATCACCTTGAAGAAAATGAATTATTGATACATAACCAACACAGATTCAGAAAATATCATTCTTGTGCAACACAGCTAGCTCTTTATTCCCATGAAGTAGTGAATGCTGTCGACAAAGGATCTCAGATCAATTCCATATTACTAGTTTTCCATAAGGCTTTTGATACCATTCCTCACAAGTGACTAGTAATCAAATTGCATGCATTAGAGTATCGTCTCAGTTTGTAACGACAACTGTACATATAATAATAATTTTCTTTATGAATTTCGATAAATTAGTGTGAACAATGTTTGATTTCATTTCTTTCTCTTTTCGTGTCATGTTAAAGAAGCAGTGAGCAACTTTTGAAATGAATATTATTATTTATGTTAAATTTCAAATAATATGATAATCAAAGGGAAGTGTATTTAATGTTAAAACTATTGTAAGATGTGAAAATTGTAATTTATACACTTGGTCCATACGTAGGTAATGCATTAGGATATGTGTAGTAGAAAACCTGTGGTGAATACCCTACCTGTAGGGGAGCGGGAAAAGGTGGAGGCAGGCGAGGCGTGGGAAAACGCACACTGGGCGCGGTTCGGCATGACGGGCTTAGTAGTCAGTCGGAGGCGAGCATCAGTAAGAGTCGGAGTAACACGTACTGTACCGAGGCGGCTACCTAGGAAAAGTGGATTCCATTGAGCCTCGGGTACACCGATTCCGACGACTACTTGGCATGGCTATATTCTGAGGCACAAAATTGGAAAGATTACGACGCTAAGAAGATGGAAAGTGCCTATGTAGCGTGAGCCTTAGCCGCACTTGTATGTGTGCCGTGCTGCCCGCTACCTCGCTGCCCGCCAACCGCCGCAACGACTTGCACAGGTCAAACATTTATTTCATCTTTAGAAGTGTATCTGTGTGGACCAGTGTCGAAACGTTTCTAACTGTTCAATAATAACGTGACTTTTACCAGAATTGCCTTAGCCATGACTTTTCCTGATCACTGACCTAGACAGGATCCTTACCTCGTATTGTGCAACCCGAGTATCCTGAACTGAAAGTTTATAATTAGTGTAAATGAGAATTATCAGCAGTCAAACTTTTGCTATAAAGAAATTTAAAAGTTCTGTGAATTATTACAAATGTTGGTAAAAGACAAAAGTATGACTAAACTGAAAGAGAGTTTTTTGAATTGAGTTAGCGATGCTATTTAATTAACTTGAGACAG
The DNA here is from genome assembly GCF_023898315.1 of Schistocerca nitens. Taxonomy (NCBI): domain Eukaryota; kingdom Metazoa; phylum Arthropoda; class Insecta; order Orthoptera; family Acrididae; genus Schistocerca; species Schistocerca nitens. The sequence continues at coordinate 35,353,291 of NC_064617.1, forward strand.
AACTAATGACAGTTAAATTATTCAGAAGTAAGACAAAAGAGTAGTTATTCATTGATTGATAAATTTGAGTGTTAATTTGCCTTTTAGTACTTAACAGTTTTAGTATAACGACCATAACAGTTTCAGCCCCACCCCCCCTTTTCTCTTGTTCATTCTTTCAAACATTGGAATGTGCTGATCATATTTGACCAGTAAAGTTAAGTCCTTTATTGAACCCAGGTGTATTAGTGTTGTTTTCCAATTTTAATAGTAACATTGTATGTGTGTTTTCAAAACTGTGCACTCTAGGAAAATCTATGCCCGATTTCAGTCTGATCAATATACGAAATGCAGTTCGTAATAATCATTGCTGTGTGGTGTTGTGTGAATTTAGCTCGTCCAAATTAGTACAAAAAGAGAAAGCTTTAGTTCAGTGGATTTTTCCGGTTCCAAACTTTGCCATATAACGCATCATTACTACGTGTTACTATGCTTGTACATGCACCCACTTGTACAAGGAAAAACTCAATCATTGCCTAAGCAGGCTGGCGACCGAATCATTAATTATAGGTAGTATCTACTGTATATACTTCTTGTCCAGGCGAACGAGCAATTATACATTACATTTGCTTGATGCATCACTGCAGTTATTGACTGAATACAAGTCCGATCTAGCTTCTATTAGGTACACGCGGTCAACTTATGTACTAAAATCCTTGTTTATAAGGTGAAGCCCGTGAACCTATTACAGTACAGGCTTTATACAGCTAACGCACATCCGTTTAAGGGCGGTAGCGTTACACGTGGCTTCCCGGTGACAGGACATCCAGTTGTTGTCGGTTACGAATTAACGTAAAGATCAAACAGTGGATGTTCAGTGGCACGAATAGCAATAAAGTTCAGTAAAATAAATTGCAGTGAGCGTCAAGTATAGTAGTGTGGTATAGTTGGCATTCAATATGGACAGGAATGTAGGCAGGGTAGATGCGCCAAGCGAAATGGAGTATGCGGCTGGCAGTAGCAGGAGTTTACGTGGCCAGATAACAGATGGCGTTAGCTGAAGACAATTGGCATACATACAATACCATGAACACGTCAACGAACAGATTGAAATGTCGAGATCGTCTCGAACACAGCAGGGGACAAAACAGGAAGTAGAGGGTGACTTGGTAGATGATAGTGGGTACGTGAACGAATCCACTGACATGTTTGATTCACCACAGATAAAGAAAGAACCGAAAGAAACTTCTGAAGTAGAATCAGAACACATCTATCCTGTAGAACAAAACAGTATAAAAATTTTAAGTATGAACGACTTGTTTGAACAATTAACCAAACAAATTGCGGGACAGAATGAGCAACTTCAAAAACAAGTCACCAATCAGGTTAATCAGCTTAAAACACACGTTGACGAGCAACTCAAAATGCAGGGCCATCAGCTCAAAACACAGAATGAACAGTTTAAAACGCACGTTGACGAGCAACTCAAAATACAGGGAAATCAGCTCAAAACACAGAATGAACAGCTTAAAACACACGTGGATCGAATTAAAGCACAGGTCGAAGGACAGGGAATTAAAATTAGTAAACAAATAGAACAAGTAGAACAGAAGGTGGGTAATTTAAGTGCTGTGGTAAATACTATGAAATTTGAAATTGACACCATTAACAAAAATATGGACACTATGCAGGGGGAAATTGTTAACATTAACAGTAGGTTCGATGGTGAAATTCTCAACATAAAAGAGAAAGTAGAGCCCCTGGTAGAAACCAAAGTAGACGAAAAAGTTTTCGGTCTCAAAACTGAGATCGTAAACAAATGACAAAAAGGAATTTCACAGTTGAAAAGGGCAGTTTCAGACACTGAAAAAGATTTAGGCTGGAGAGTTACCGAATGTGAACAAAATTCTTTGAAAATTCAAGGCAAAATTTTTGACCTTGAGAATAAAATTAAAGTTAGGCCTGGTGTTGTCTGTAATGGCACACCGATTACAAAGCTGTTAGAAGGCGAGGAACGCTTCGATCCAGCCAAGAAACATAACGGGTGGCATCCGTTAGATTTTATCAAAAATTGCGAGAGAGTATTTCCTGAGCACTTGTCTGATCAGGAAAAGATAAATGTTGTAATTAGCGCCTTAGCAGGTGATGCTAAGCGCTGGGGAATAAATTTAAATACCGAACAAATGACGTTCGAAGAATTTAGGCAGAGATTTACGGAAGAATATTGGTCCGAACAAAAGCAGGATCATTTATGGCGCGAATTTATCATGGCCAAGCTTCATGATAACAGGGGCAGAAATTCTTTGAAAGATTTCTGCGAGCATTGGTACCAAAAATTGACACACTTAAGAGGTAGAAGATCAGATTCAGAAATTATCTGGGAGCTATACAAAAAGCTTCCAGAAGATTCAAAGAGATACGTAGGAAGCAATAATCGTAACTTCCAAGCATTTCTAGAAAGGGTCAAAGACGAAGACCATTGGCGCGAAAGTCGTGCCAATTATCAAAATTTTGGTCATCGTAATAATCGTAATAATGACGAACGAAATGACGGCGATGGATTTCGCGTCAATATAATACAGAGAGGAAGAGGCAGAGGAAGAGGTAGAGGAAGTTATTCAGGTCGCGGTAGAGAGTATGCCGCGCAAAATTATAACGACGCGGGAAACTAATTTCCGCGAACGTTGCGGGCCAAACGGAAGCGGACAATACATACCGGCCCCGATTTGAAAAAAGATACTGGACCGACCATAATGTAATGAGACAGGCTAGGGACAGGAATGGAACGCCGCGGCGTGTGGTGGCGAAACAAGCGTCAGCTGCGAGCCAGAATGAGTCATTTCTGCCGCACAGAACGCTACAGGTTAACAGGCGAGTGGAGCATCAGAGGGCAACGGCCCAGCCTAGCAGAACATCTGTTAAGAAAGAAGCCGCTAGAAATACGGCAGCAGTAGATACAAATATAGCCGTCAGAGCTAATGAAAACTTTACGAGTAATAATTCCGTGGCAAAGGAAACGATAAAGGAAACTGTGAATACACAGAGAGATGCGGTTAGCAGTGTTTGCAATGAAATTAAAGGCGAGGATGAATTAGCAGAAGTAACTGATTGGCGTGTGCAGATCGATAATCTGTACAAGGGCCTAAAGCAATGTGAGTGGGAGGATTTTAAGGAGTATGAGGCGAAGAAAGTAGTTAATAGGAAAGGAAATGATAGGGACGTCGATAAGGTGACGTGGCCCGAATTGGAAGAGGAGAGAATAAATAGCGCCGCGCAAAGTACGCGTGCCACCAATAGGATGCAGATTAAGGATAGGAAGGATTTGGAGGATGAGGTCCTCAGCATTGATGAAGAAATAACTTCTGCTAACAGTCCGCCAATGGTACAAGCTGCTACCGAGAGGCACCATGGAGAAGGGGCAGATGATTACCTGAAAGTAATTAAAGTCCACGAGAATTACACCGAATATGAAGTCACAGTGGATGTGAATAAAGTTGAGGATGAGGCCGTATTACCAAAAGAGGAGATTGAATTGAAATCCATGCCTGACGACAATAAAGAGGAGGAACTTAGTGCCTGTCTCAGAAAAGCTTTTATGTTAGAACCTGAAAGCGATCCGGAATGGTCGGATTCCGACGATAGTTCGGATGAAGAAAGATACGCAAATACAGATGAAAAAGAATGTACTAACTTTCTCTATTGTTCAAAAGTAGCGTACTTAAGTGAATCTGATGGTGAGGAAGAGAGTAATGATGACTCTAGTGACGATGAATTTGCAGGTGTAAACGAAAGTGAATATACTTTTACTGAAAGAGGGTATGAGAAAATTAGTGACATTTTTCCAAAGAAAGATACAGAAAGTATAACTGGGCCAAAACCGAATGAATTATTTAGTAATGTAAAACAGGGGCATAAATTGCAGGAACCTCCAGATGATTCTATACTGGGGCACGCCTTAATAAATGTTTTGAAGGAGTGTGAATTACAGGAACAAAAAGAACCACCTGATAAAATGATGGCAGAACAGGGAATGTTGTACCTTGCTAAAGACTTTGAAATGTCAAAACCTAAAAAGCCACCTGATGAAACGAAACGTTGGCAAGATCTGAATGGTTTAGTGAAAGATGTAGAAAATAGGAGGCCTAAAAAAACCACCAGACTTAAGTGACTGTTTTATGAACCTTAAAAGACTGCCTTGTTCATAAAGAGACTGGGGGCAGGATACTGTATTTGTATATATTATTAGTATTATGCATGACTTTATTATTACTGTATCTCAGTGTTACCTGAAAGTGAATTATTGTTTTGTTGATTTGGAGTCTGGGGCAGATTTATATCGGATTTTGAGAATGTCATGAACACATTACATCATGAAACTACAGGATTTCCACCGGAAGAAATTTTGTTAGGCAGAAAGAGTAAAAGTTTAATTGAAGAAAAACTAGAGTTTCCACCTTGTACAAGTTTGGGGTTGAGTCGAAAGAAAGAATTGGTAATAAAAAGCGCAAAGCAAAAAGCTGAATCTAGGTCCAAAAGACACGATAAAAATCTAAAAATTTCAAAATTTAAAATTGGAGATTATGTTCTTTTAAAAACCCACGAAAAGTCTAGTGAACTAAACCATGAGATTTCAAAATTTAAATATATTTATAATGGACCATATATAATACAGAATATTCCACACGACAATGCTTACTACCTGATCTACCCAAAATCCAAAAGACCTTTAGGTGTAAGAAATATTGTGGACCTGAAACTGTATGTTCCTAGGAACGAGTAATTGTGCTGTATCTTATGCTGAACCCAAGTTATTCTAAATGTAACTAATCTTTGTAAATGTCTGTATACCCTTGAAAGTGTGCTAATGTAGTTATGTGAGTTTCAGATTACCAATTGTACTGTAACTGTAAAAATGTATGGAGAAAAGGACTGAAATGAAAGGATAAATGCTATCAGCCAGATAAAAGAGGGGACTGTCAAAAATGAAAATGGGCAGTGTATGAACCATAATATGAAGGACTGCCAAATACCAATGAGGGCAGATAAATAGTCGATGGAAAATTGTAAATGTGATCCAGGAGATGTGACAATATGAAGCAAAAAGGACTGCCCAAATCCGCATAATAGGCAGCAAATATGTGTAGTTAATTTTCTCAATATATGTGTGTGTGTTTTGTTTAGTAAGTAAGGAAATGGACTGCTATTCAAAGCAAGCAGCGACAAATTATCTTATAGTGTATACCAAATATGTAATTGTTTTTGTAGTTAAATGTTTGTATTCCAGAATTTTAAATTATTTCTTTGAGAAAAAAAAAATGATTAAATTGCTATTTTAGTAATGTTATGATGGGAAGTTGGACTGTGCAAAAGGCACTTGAGTAAATGACAAATAATTATTCTTGATGTGTTAAAAGAGTGTAAACCTATATACAGTGAGTAGAAGGACATATGTAGTGTGAACCTTTTGGACATTTAAGTAAAATTTCAGAACCACTGTATAATTGTAAGATTTAGTGTTCCCATAAAATTTGGACTTAAGAAAATTTTCTGGAAACAGGGGCATGTGTAACGACAACTGTACATATAATAATTATTTTCTTTATGAATTTCGATAAATTAGTGTGAACAATGTTTGATTTCATTTCTTTCTCTTTTCGTGTCATGTTAAAGAAGCAGTGAGCAACTTTTGAAATGAATATTATTATTTATGTTAAATTTCAAATAATGTGATAATCAAAGGGAAGTGTATTTAATGTTAAAACTATTGTAAGATGTGAAAATTGTAATTTATACACTTGGTCCATGCGTAGGTAATGCATTAGGATATGTGTAGTAGAAAACCTGTGGTGAATACCCTACCTGTAGGGGAGCGGGAAAAGGTGGAGGCAGGCGAGGCGTGGGAAAATGCACACTGGGCGCAGTTCGGCATGACGGGCTTAGTAGTCAGTCGGAGGCGAGCATCAGTAAGAGTCGGAGTAACACGTACTGTACCGAGGCGGCTACCTAGGAAAAGTGGATTCCATTGAGCCTCGGGTACACCGATTCCGACGACTACTTGGCATGGCTATATTCTGAGGCACAAAATTGGAAAGATTACGACGCTAAGAAGATGGAAAGTGCCTATGTAGCGTGAGCCTTAGCCGCACTTGTATGTGTGCCGTGCTGCCCGCTACCTCGCTGCCCGCCAACCGCCGCAACGACTTGCACAGGTCAAACATTTATTTCATCTTTAGAAGTGTATCTGTGTGGACCAGTGTCGAAACGTTTCTAACTGTTCAATAATAACGTGACTTTTACCAGAATTGCCTTAGCCATGACTTTTCCTGATCACTGACCTAGACAGGATCCTTACCTCGTATTGTGCAACCCGAGTATCCTGAACTGAAAGTTTATAATTAGTGTAAATGAGAATTATCAGCAGTCAAACTTTTGCTATAAAGAAATTTAAAAGTTCTGTGAATTATTACAAATGTTGGTAAAAGACAAAAGTATGACTAAACTGAAAGAGAGTTTTTTGAATTGAGTTAGCGATGCTATTTAATTAACTTGAGACAGAACTAATGACAGTTAAATTATTCAGAAGTAAGACAAAAGAGTAGTTATTCATTGATTGATAAATTTGAGTGTTAATTTGCCTTTTAGTACTTAACAGTTTCAGTATAACGACCATAACAGTTTCAGCCCCACCCCCCCTTTTCTCTTGTTCATTCTTTCAAACATTGGAATGTGCTGATCATATTTGACCAGTAAAGTTAAGTCCTTTATTGAACCCAGGTGTATTAGTGTTGTTTTCCAATTTTAATAGTAACATTGTATGTGTGTTTTCAAAACTGTGCACTCTAGGAAAATCTATGCCCGATTTCAGTCTGATCAATATACGAAATGCAGTTCGTAATAATCATTGCTGTGTGGTGTTGTGTGAATTTAGCTCGTCCAAATTAGTACAAAAAGAGAAAGCTTTAGTTCAGTGGATTTTTCCGGTTCCAAACTTTGCCATATAACGCATCATTACTACATGTTACTATGCTTGTACATGCACCCACTTGTACAAGGAAAAACTCAATCATTGCCTAAGCAGGCTGGCGACCGAATCATTAATTATAGGTAGTATCTACTGTATATACTTCTTGTCCAGGCGAACGAGCAATTATACATTACATTTGCTTGATGCATCACTGCAGTTATTGACTGAATACAAGTCCGATCTAGCTTCTATTAGGTACACGCGGTCAACTTATGTACTAAAATCCTTGTTTATAAGGTGAAGCCCGTGAACTTATTACAGTACAGGCTTTATACAGCTAACGCACGTCCGTTTAAGGGTGGTAGCATTACAAGTTGTGTGACTGGATTCATCATTTCCTCTCAGAGAGGTCACAATTTGTAGTGATAGATGGTATATCATCAAGCAGAACAGAAGTGATATCTTGTGTTCCATAAGGTAGTGTCATAGGCTCTCTGATGTTCCTGATTTATATAAATGATCTAGGTGATAATCTGAGCAGCCCCCTTAGATTGTTTGCAGATGAAGCTGTAATTTACTGTCTAGTAAAATCATCAGATGGTCAATTCTAATTACAAAATTATGTAGAGAGAATTTCTGTATGGTGCGAAAAGTGACAATTAACAGTAAACAAAGTGGGAGGTCATCCATATACGTACTAGAAGAAATCTGATAAATTTTGGGTATACGATAAATCACTCAAATCTAAGGGCTGTGGATTTGATTTAATACCTAGGAATTAAAATTATGAGCAACTTAAATTGGAAAGACCACATAGATAATATTGTGGGGAAGGTGAAACAAAGACTGCGCTTAGTTGGCAGAACACTCTGAAGATGCGACAAAACAAGTAAACAGACAGCCTACATTTCAATTGTGCATCCTCTGCTGGAATAATGCTGCATGGTATGGGAACCATACCAGGTAGAATTGATGAAGGACATCAAAAAAGAAGGGCAGCTCGTTTCGTGTTATCACGCAATAGGGGTGAGTGTATCACTGATATGATATGCAAGTTGGGGTGGCAGTCACTGAAACAAAGGCTGTTTTCTTTGTGGTGAGATCTATTTACAAAATTTCAGTCATCAACTTTCTCTTCCGAATGTGAAAATATTTTGTTGACACCCACCTATGTACGGAGAAATGATCATCATAATAAAATAAGAGAAACCAGAGGACAAACAGAAAGATTTAGGTGTTCCTTTTTCCCGCATGCCATTCAAGACCGGAATGGTAGAGAAGTTGTATGAAAATGGTTTGATGATCCCTCTGCCTGGCACTTAAGTGTGAACTGCAGAGTAACCATTAAGATGTAGATGTAGATGTAGATCTCTACATATGAAAATGATAAATTATGTTAATAAATGTAAAGCAGAACCTGATATCATTGAGACCAATCTAGCCCATGAAAACTATTGCCAGGGATTAAATCAGAGTTCATGGACATAGATACTACCAAATTATTACACCAACATTCCAAAACATTCACTGAATTTGATACTGAACAGCAAATTGAACTTACGTAATGAGAATCTCAGTATTTGACTAAAATTCATACAACAGCTCTAGTTAATTTTTTAGTAAAATGAGCTTAAGTATTTGAAGGAAAAGCACATGTCTTCTGAGTATTCTGTCTCATGAACCATTCTGTCTATCTTTCTGCCCATTCCTTATTTGAAACAGGCAACTGTAGCAAAAGAGATACAGGTGATGATTATGATAGACAGGAAAATGATGCAGCCATCAAAAAGCCAATACTGTAACCCCTGTGAGCTGTAGCTAAAGAAGGGAGAAGTATTAGGTTGGTATTGGAGTGAAGGAAATTAAAAATTTATATCAACAAATACAGTGGATCCAAGGGATCATGTACTTAATTTACATCAATTTGACAGTGTCATACTGGCAGATACTACTAGATGGACCCTCTATAAAGCAACCGGTTTTTATTTTTGCAGATCATAGCTACCAGTTTAAAATGGAACTATTTACTCCTGACATGAGTGGTGGTGTGTTTATACTAGCACTAGACTATGTATTAGGCCCAGAATTACTGGAAAGAATTATTTAATTTGTGGACAATTTGTTGGCTGCCACACAAGATTTGGAAGAGCACATGGAGATGGTAGAGAAATTAGTTTAAGTAGTAAGATGTTATGGGCAATTTGAAAAAAAAAAAAAAATCAAATATGGGAAAGAGGGAGTAAATTTCTTGGGCACATTATTATGCCCCAGGATGTCCTAACTGACAAAACAAAAATACAACCCGTTCATAGCTTTCCTGTACCCCAGAGGAAAAGACAATTAAAAGTACCTTTAGATTTAGGAAACTTCTGTAATCATTTCATTCCAGATTAATTATTAAATCCAGTACCATTACTAAACTTATTATAGAGACAGATACTATACATTTTGTCAGAAGTATGCCAATCTACTTTCAGTAAGTTGAAAGATGTACTAGACAATACCCAAATGTTGCGCTATCTAGATATGTCTCAGGATTTTTGCTTGACAACTAATGCTTCATTCACCAGTTTGGCAGCTTGTCCTTCCAATTCAGAGATATTGATGGCAGACGAACTCTCTGTACAATACTCTTCACTAATGGGCCTACATAGCCACTGAATTACTAGTTCTTGTAATTGTGTTCACTTTTAGGAACTTCCATCACTATTTTGTTGGTAATCGCACCATAGTATATTGTCATTATCAACCTTTAGGCTTTTTTCTTGATTGGAAATTACTTCATGCATAATCATTTCAATTCAAGAACACAATTTTTGAAATAGTTTACACAAAGGGAGAGAACAATACAGTAACTGATGTATTATTGTGTGTGCCTGAAGGAATGTCTAGTAACTTTGGATCCAAGGAACAAAGTGTGAAATATGAGGTCTTACTGAGGCAAGACAACATTTATCATCTGCATTACACATCTGCAGTGATGTGTAATCTCCGAGGTGGAGAATCCTGGTGGAGAGAAATCAGAACACAATTTACACTTACCTGACTTGAGGCACTAGTTAGATACTGTATGCTTCACTATAAGGTATCATTTTATTGCCATTTCACATGGTATGAATGGTATGATAACTAGTGTGATTGTATTCCAGATGACAGACTGGAGAACCTAATCTTTTACACCCACAGAGTATTGGGGATCCTAAGGTGGCTAAATGGGCTTGGAAAATCATTGACTATTGCTATTTTCCTTCCTTCAAAGGAGAGTACAATGTATTAGATAGACATGCCAACTCTGTCAAAATGTGAAAGCTTCAAACTATGGCTCCAAAGGTGAGCTACACCTTGCCACTGACTTTATGTGGCCCCATTCCTTGGGGCCATGCAGATGTTAAACATGTTGTTACAATATGTGACCTACTTTCCAAATATATATTGAATTATGTATCTTGAAAAGTGCCTCTATTGCACTGCCAATCTGACAGATTTTTGAAAATTACATTTCACATGTTGGCAAGCAAGAAGCAATTATTTCTAATATTCCGTGGAACTTTACTAGTGTAAAATGGAAACATTACCTGCAGACTTATGATGTAAAACAGATACTAATATAACAGTAACTCCCTGAAATTAAACCCAAAGAAAGCGCTTTGAGAGTTGGACAGATAAATGATAGCTTTCTGCTTGAAACAACAAACACTTTGGGCCAAACTAATTTGCATTATTTTAACAATATTTTAATAATCTATGTCATACCTCTACAGAAAATCCTCCTCTTCTCCTGGTGCTGTGCTCACCACATTCTTTGTGTGCGTGTGGCAGCACCCTCACCTGCACAGAGAAGATTCTGTATAAGAGCTAACCTACATAAAATAGATAAAATATGATCAGAAACAGATGAAATTGTTTCTGAAAGAAATTTACTTTAACTCTGTGAATTTTGTGTGTGTGTGTGTGTGTGTGTGTGTGTGTGTGTGTGTGTGTGTTGGCAGAAGTAAAGCTGTGAGGATGGGTCATGACTTTCCTTGGGTATCTCAGTTAGTACAGCATATGCCCACAAAAGGCAAAGTTCCCAGGTTCATGTCCCGATGCACCACCACATAGTTTTAACCTGTCAGCCAGTTTCATACTGGATCTTACTCCACTGAAGACTGAAATATTCATTATGGGGACATTTAACACAGCTTCAGTGGCCACAGGTATTTAACACTAATGAAAAACCCACAAAAATTACTGTCTGAGTAGTAATTTTTGTAAAAACCATCACCTGTCTATGAAAATCTATCATAAAATTGTTTTCTATGAACAAATGAGACTTGTGTCATTACCTAGCCAGTGGATGATGACGTTTCCTTGTTTTTGTACCATTTTATTTTCAGTAAGGCTCCTCAAATTTTCTGCAAGACAAAGAGACATTCTGTGTAATGCTACTTTTTACTAGCATAATATTACTTAGTTGTAAGTTTATTTGTTATAAAAATAAAACCTCTAAATCATTTCAGATGTACAATAAACAATTCTGAAAAATTTAAGTAGTGCATCTGTAATACAGATGATGGGTTATAAAACCAATATTTAACTGAAATGTCATTCAAATGGAATTTAAATTTCTTATCTTATAAGTCTACTGGAGATAAAGAACATATTTCATTACACAATATGTTAATATTGACTGTTTTAATTTTATTTTGTTGAATGTCTCATTTGTTACTAGGAAAATCTATTCTGGCATGATGTAAACTGTTGGTGGGATACCTGTGTAGAAGTGCTCTGTCGGAATTCTACCTCAGAAGAACAAGATATGACAAGATACTAAAAGGGGAGCCAATAATTACAATATAGAACTAGAACAGAATTTGCCAAACATCAACAGATACGGTAAGACAGAAGGAAGAGACTTACGCAACAATACCTTGCACTGTAGAGAATTTCTTTTCCAACTGTGGTTCTTAGATGCTGTACACATTCAAATCACCCACTAGTTGCAACAGGTGCTCATAATAATCTAAAGTTTAGCTTTCAATAATGGCACAGTGATAAATAAACATGGGTTGTAGATCAGCTGATGTGAGACATGGGCTACCGCACCCATTTGAAAGAGACAAACTGACAATGGGTCTGCCTGGTCAATTTGAGAAAAGAAAAGCTATTTTTATTGTGTCCAGACATTAGCAGATAGGAGGGCCTACTTTCAGAATATAACTAACCTGGTCAAGAAGTTCCTTTCTTTCAAATAATTCGGTTTGATGAGTAGTTCATTCCCCAGGTGTCTTGCATACAAAATGACCTTTTTTATACTTCATTTGAGTCCCTCATGGTGTGGAGTACAAAATGTATTTCAGTGTAGATGTTAAGAAGGGGCAGAAGTACACACACATAATGAAGCTGGGATTGCAGTCCTGGTTATGGAGAATCAAGACAGGCAAGTATGGTCTGTTCCATACAAGCTACATTAATGCACTTTAAAATATGTGTAAGTGCTGAATCATTACTCAAGTCTTAAGTATAACATCCAGCTAAGCCTATAATCAAACCTATGTCCCAGTAATATCATATGTCATGACTTCTGACAGGTTTTAACAGCCAACTACAAGTTAGAAACATTGGACAAACTGTAAGACATGAAAAAATCGGAACAAAACTGCTCCATTTGCAAAGCAAAGGTACATAAAGGTAATAGGATCTCTGATATTCATAGGGGTGTTCCATGTTCCATAGTTAGATGCTAGGCTAATTAAAGAAAGTTATGAGGAAAAGACATAATGAATACTTTTAACACACAGAAGCATATACTTTGAAATACTGTCCAGACAGAGTAGCTATAGAATACAACACCATTTCAAGGAATGCATGGAGGGTGCTGAAGTCAATCTTGTTTAATGCACCCATCTCAAAGGCCTTGACCACAGCAATGTACTCACACAGAATGGTTTACACAGCTATAGATTGTAGGAAGAGGACAACAAGCAAGGAGAAGAAAAAAATCACTTTAGGTTTGCAAATGAATTTTAATTGTCATAGGGGGCAAAGGATTTGGAAGATTAGTTGAACAGAGTGGACAGTGCCTTTTAGACAGATTATAAATTGTAAAACAAGTGTAGCAGGATGCAGTTTTATTGAAGCTGGTGATTCTGAGGGAATTAGATACCACAAGCAAGACTTAATTGTACAAGAGAATGCCATAAGAATGACATTTAGTATTCTCCCTTGATTATCTTTTAGACAACTGATTAAGGTGTTAGGTATTTTATCCAAAGCTTTACAACACAAGTTTTCTCCAATAAAATTCATTGTACATGGTTCATAAGAGTTCAAAGGGAATGGTGACATTCAACAGTCTTCCGAGTGGCTTGATGTAGCCCACCATGTACTCTTCTCCTATCGCAACTACTTCACCACAGAGTTTAACATGTTCAGTTATTTTCTGGACATATTCCAATCTCTGCTTTCTCCTGAAGTTTTTACCCTCTATAGCTCCCTCTAATATGATTGAAGTTATTAATTGCTCTCTTATCACATGACTTATCATTTTGTTCCTTCTCATCTATGTTTCTGTGATGAAACTCCTTATTCCTTATAACATCAGTCCACTGTGTTGTGTCTAGACAAGACAGCCTAGACACAATGAGAGGAAGCCGAAAGAAACGCGCTTAAACTCACGCAGGCTGGCGTGAGGTTTGAAACAGGATACGTAATGAATGCTATAAAGAAAAGTACGTAGCTTCTGGAATACTTAACTTTAATCCACATTTGTAGAACATCGCTCTTGATGATACATTAATAGAATCTCAATATCAACTGAATACAGTGCCTTGCTAGGTCGTAGCAAATGTAGCTGAAGGCTATGCTAACTATCGTCTCGGCAAATGAGAGCGTATTTGTCGTTCCTTGCAAAGTCGGCTGTACAACTGGGGTGAGTGCCAGGACGTCTCTCTAGACCTGCCGTGTGGTGGCGCTCGGTCTGCAATTACTGACAGTGGCGACACGCGGGTCTGGGGTATACTAATGGACCGCGGCCGATTTAAAGGCTACCACCTAGCAAGTGTGGTGTCTGGCGGTGACACCACACACTGAATGTTCAACAGTCCTCTGTAGAACCACATCTCAAACACTTTGATTCTTTTCATCTCTGGTTTTCCCACAGTATGTAATTGACTTCTATACAATTCTGCATTCCAAACATACAATTAGGAATGTTGCATGTGCCTCCAGTATTATTTGATTGCAGGTCTCCCAAAAATTTGTTGAACCCTTACTCTAACATTGGATCACCTATATTTTCTAACTCGTCTCCAATCATCTCACCAGACAAATCCTACCACACACAGATGCCTTAATCTACTCTTTCCACTTATCAGCTTGCTCCTCTGAGTTTAACAGTGGAGATCCTTTTGCACTGATAATGCTTGTTCCTATAGTTTTATTTTTACCAAAGGTTGCTTTGACTGTTTTACATGCTGAACAGTTGTAGCAATAACCATTTCATTTTTGACTCCTTCATATTTTTTATGCAATCATTTCACTTTGGCTTCACAGCTCTCCTACTTATGTCACACATAAGTGACTTATATTAATGTCTTCCTGTCCCTTAGTGCACATTTTTGTACTTCCTTACATCATGAATCAATTCAAGCATTTCTTCTTTAACATCATATTTCTTCACAGTTACCTCGTGTATACTTAAATCTGTCTGTCCAACTTCTGTAAGTCTGTTCTTCTTCAACTGACTTGCCCATTGTGGTATTCATTACCACACTGTTTACTGCCTCTTTGAACTTCAAACACACAACATTCTTCTCAGTACCCAACTTCCTTCATCACATTTAGGTCTGGGCAATTCCCTTAAAGTTCAGGCTATTCTTCATCATTACAGAACTTTGATATCAATCTCTATCTGCTCCTGGGTACACCTTACAGTCCAATATCAAATTTTGCAATATGTCACAAAATGATGTAATCTAACTAGAATCTTCTCACATATCTAGGACTTTTCTAACTATACCTCCACCTCGTGTGACTTTTGAACAGATTAACTAAAATTTCTAAAATAACTGAATTTGACTTTTTCCTTTCTCACACCTCTTTCCAACCTCATATTCTCTTACAACTCTGTCTTGTTACTTGTCCTGCAGCATTACACTCACTCATGGTTATTGGATTTTTATCCATTTTACATAAATATTTCCTCATATACTTTCACAGTCTATTCATCTTCTGCTCATGATGTTGGTGGATATATCTGAACTATTACTGTTGGCTTTTTTTGCTGTCAATTCTGATGAGAATAAACCCATTACTGAACTGTTAACTGTAGTGACCCGCATAGATCCACACCCGAGATCTGGATGTGCTGGCACAATGTACACCACACAAGTTGGCACACACAGCTGGAAGTATGATGACCATCACAGGCTGCCACTTGTGGATGCACACACACAAGTTCTCATATGTACACTCTCCTGGCCAGCTGACAGCTTTTAGAGATGGGCACAGCCTGCTCTAAATTAGTCACTTTTACCTTGATATTCATGTTATCAGACTGTTATTGTGCACCTCTTTGTGGCTAGTGTACCTGTTATAATAACTTGTGATTTAGACTTAATAAAGTTTGTTGTGTGCATCATTATATGGTATTTTCTTGTGGGACTAGAGCATTCACAGTGCTTCCTTCTCAGCCCTACTGTTCTATTAACGACAAATTCATCAAACCGAAAATGCTTATATTCTTCCTATTTCACTTCACGGCCCTAACTACATCCAGATTGAGCAGTCAAATTTCCTTTCCAGATTTTCTAGCTTCCTTACCACATTCAGAGTCATGACATTCCATGCTTTGACTTGCAGAATTATAGAATTTCAGTGGCATTCACTTCTTCTGACAAATTCATTTTAGCTAGGGGATCTTTGGAATTATCTGAATGCTTATGCTTCATGGCTCCAGATGTTTGCCTTGAGTCATTACAGCTTGCTCCATGGAAATAGGCAATGAAACTGAGAACATATTAGTTGGAAACAGTAAACCCTTCCTTGTAGTTGTTAGCTACAGGTCATGGGCCAAAGGAAAGTATGCTCCTCTTCTTCTGGGAGATTAAATGGGGAAATCTTCACAGAAATCAGTCTCAGAAGGGTAAGTGGAAAGATAAGCTACTTTCTGAGGCCTGATATTTTCCGCTCCCCAGCCCTGCAGCAGTCGAGCCTATGCAAATTGATGATGTATCATGCATTCAGGTGGACCACTACCTGCTAGTGAAGTAATCACATCCATCTCTTCCATTTACCACTTTTCTCAGACCTGACACTAACCCTCATTCAATGGAACTGTAATGACTACTATTGCCATTTGAGAGAACTCCATCATTTAATGGCTTCTTTGGAGACAAGCTCCAGGAAGCACATTTCAGGGTAACACACCTCCCTGCTCTGTAAAACTACTAACCCTACTGTAAAAATTGTGTTAATGTCTAGAGAGCATCTATAGGGCCTGTAACCTCACACACTCTGATATTTTCAGTGAGTGGATGCCACTTACTGCTGCAATAGAGGCCACAGCTGTCAGTGTCAACCTCTCCGTTCAATGACAATATGTAATTTCTGTCTACCCCTGGATGAAACTTTCATTATCATGAGCTGTTTGAGTTAGGGTCACAGCTCCCTGGCCCCTTTTCCTTATTGGGGACTTTAATGCCCATTATCCTCTCTGGGGCAATGACATTGTCTCACCAAAACTGGGCACTAGAACACCTCCTTTCAGAATTGGATGTCTGACTACTCCACACTGGTACTGCAATGCATTTCAGTGTTGCCCACAGAATGCTTTCAGCTATTGAACTCAGTTTGCAGCCTGATTATCTTACCCCTGATTCAGTGACGCATCCATGGTGATCTTTGTGACTGAAACCATTTTCCTATTGTTCTCTCCATCTCCGCTCACAGATATCTAGAATATTCATAACATTGGTCACTTTGGAAAGATGATTGGCAGGCCATCTCCTCTTCGGCCAATTTTGCAGCCATTCATGTGATGGATATTGACAAATTTGTACAGGATACTATCACTTGTGCTGCAGCAGCAACAATACTCTACTTCTCAGGTTCATCCTGATGGCCACCAGTGCCATGGTGGTCTGAAGATATAACTGCAGCTATCAGGAAATGCTGCAGAGTGCTTCAATGGTACAAGCAACAGTGCTCTATGGATAATTTAATAGCATTCGAGAGACTTCAGGTGATAAAGAAAAGGAAGCAGTAACGTTGGGAGCAACATATCTCAACTTTCCAATCCCAGGTCCCATCGTCCCAAGTATGGATTAAACTCAGCTGTATATGCAACCATCCACCACCCAACGCAGTTCATGGTGTCTTTGTGAGTGGTAACACTTGCAGTGATCCAGAGGTACTTGCTGAAAGTATTGCAGCACACTTCACAGAAGTGTCCACTTCCAGTAATTACAATCCTCATTTCCTGATGTGGAAACATCTTGTTAGGTGTCACCTGCTGTCTTTCCATGCACCTCTCTCTCTATCATGCAGTGACCCTTTTAGAGAATGGGAGCTTCACAGCACTTTGTCAGTGTGTTGAAATATGGTCCCTGGTCTTGATAAAATTCATAAGAAAATGCTCAAACATCATCTTGCCAACACCGTGAAATATATCCTCAGGCTTCTAAATTGCATTTGGCAGAAGGGAGCATTCCGATCTCAGTGGTGGAAAGGTAGTATTATTCCTGTCCTGAAAACAGGAAAGGACCCACTGATTTCCAGGAAAAGACTAACTATGAGCCAATCTCCCCGTTAAATGGACTATGTAAGCTATTTGAACAAATGGTCGATCACTGTCTTTGTAGGTGCCTTGAAGCCAGAGGGCATATATTGTGATTATAAAGTAGCTTTCAGCCTTTCCAGTCCACCACAGATCATCTGGTTCATTTGAAATCCGTTGTGTGCAATGCTTCTGTGCATCACCATCATCAGATTCCTGTATTCCTTGACCCACAGAAGGCATACGATACCATCTGGTGACATTACATCCTATCTACACTGCACAAGTGCAGATTCCAGGCCAGTTTACTTATTTTTATCCGGAATTTCCCATCTCTCCAATTTTTTCATGTCTGGATATGTTAGACTCCCAGCAACTGATATGTGCAGGAAACTGGAATTCCTCAAGGATCGGTTCCTAGTGTAATGCTGTTTGCTATCGCATCAATGTTATCGTAAATGCAGTAGGCCCCACAGTCTCTGCGTCAATGTATGTGGACAATCTTGGCCTGTACTGTCCCCGTACATCACTGCACACCACTGAGATCCAACTTCTGGGGGCTGTCTGGAGAGCCAATGACTGGGCGCTGAATCACAGCTATCAATTTTCTGCCACAGAAACACAAGTTATTCATATTTGTCAACTCTGTACTGTGCACCTGCGCCCATAAAATTATCTTGGTGATGAATTACTTGAAGTCATTGAAGCTTTCCAATTCTTAGGTATTTCGCCACAAGCTAACTTGGCTGCCACATGTCTGCTGACTCAAGGCAACTTGAATAAAGAAGCTGAATGCTCTGTTTTCTTAGTCTCTTTGTGGGGCACAGACTGCACAGTTCTTCAGAGATTTTACCAAGTGCTGATTTTTATCTCACTTGGACTATAGATGTGCTGCCTGTGGGACAGCAGCACCATCTGTACTGAGCTTGCTCGACCCTGTACTGCACACAGGTGTGCGGTTGGCTTTGGGGATCTTCTGTACAAGCACTGTTGACAGTTTTCTAGGAGAAGCTGGTGTCCCACTGCTGTGGTAGGATAGACGACAGCATCTTCTGGCAAATCACACAGTAACAATATGTCAGATGCCTAACCCCTCCCCCACCTTGTCACTCAACTCTGTTCCTCAACTACCAGTCCAGTCTTTTTTTGCATCACCCAAAACTGTGTTTTCGCTTGTTCAAATGAAGGACCTCCTAATGCATCTGCCAGTCTGTGTCCCTAGAGCTCCCTCTCCACACACCCTTGGCCTGTTCTCTGTCCTGTGATATGGATGGACCTCTTTTGTGGTCCCAAGCAGTATGCTGAACCTACCCTTCTCAAATACTTTTTGCTTTCAGTCTTTCATGATTATTTTAATTCAATATGTTTCTACACAGATGACCCAAAAGTACAAGACAGAACCAGTTACAATTCTGCATGTGTGAGGGGACATGAGAAGCACCCAGTGTTTGTGTTGTCCTCATCATTTCATCATCATTCATGAAAGTGGCTAGATTGGACTGTGTAATGGCTGGGAACTTGTACGGGTGTTGATAATCATGCAGTTGAGTGCCCCAAAAACCAATAATAATAATAATAATAATAATAATAAAACCCGTGGAGGCCCGGGAAAAGAATAGGCCTCTGGTACATTCTGCCTGTCATAAAAGGCGACGAAAAGAACAAACCACTAATAGGGCTAACCCCAGTGTGATCAGTTGGTTCAGGACAGAATTAATGAAGCCTTGGACAAGCGCTGTCATGGTTGGGGACAACGCTTGAACCCTATGCCCATCCACAATGGTAATGACACTGCTAGCCATACGGAAAATGATTTAAATCCAAATAGAGCTGTTTTGCAGGATATGCTTCCTGCAACCAATCTAGAAGGAAAACAAAGACAGAGGATGAGATGGTCACATAAAGTTAACCAACACCTCATGTTCTGTTATTACCAGGCAACAAATTTAGGAACCAACACAACTGGATACAGATCACAAGTATACACAACATTTATTACCAGATACCCAGAATTAAAATTTTTAACAGAACAACGACTAGCTGATCAGATCCGTGTAATAATCAAAAATAAAAGGATACCCCAAGCAGAATTAGAAATCATCAAATAACAAATACTGGAACAAAATAATGTGCAAGCAGAAGAAGAAGAAAATACAGTAATGGACTCAAACATCCCAGAACAAACAAACAAAGAACAACACACATCAATTAAACAATCAGAGGAAAACAAAATCTTAAGACAGCCACCAGAGCAAGCACAAATAGAACACGAAGTGACACACGTTAGATATAGAAGAAAAATTTCAGCTGACATATATAGAATGCAAAGACACAAATACAGGCATTAGACCATTCTTGCATAGACCACCAAATAACCCACAAGTCGAAACAACCCACAAGTCGAAACAACAATAACAACTATCAGCACAATCATACACAACAAAATAAATGAAAATACAACTATGGAAGACTTACAACTATTGGTTTATATAGGAGCACTCATTACACCAAATATAAACACTAGGCAGAGATCAGAACCAACCAACACACAGAAGAAACCCACAAACCAGCATGGCAATGCAGGCTACAGATCAGAACAGAAAAACTGAGAAAATACGTCGGACAGCTAACACAATTTATAAGAAATGAAATATCAGACAAAAAACGAAAAATGTTAGGTAAAATCTCACAACAAGAAGCGATAGAGCAATTAGATGAAAAGAAGCAGAAATTACAAGCATTGGCCAAATGACTTGGAAGATACAAAAAGAGTGAAAATAGAAGGAAACAAAAGCAAACATTCAACACAAACCAAAAGAAATTTTACCAGACAATAGACAACACACACATTAAAATAGACAATTCACCAAACATAACAGACATGGAACACTTCTGGAGCAACATATGGTCAAACCCGGTACAACATAACAGACATGCACGGTGGATACAAGCAGAAACAGACACATAAAAGCTGATACCACAAATGCCTGAAGTGATAATTTTGCAACATGAAGTCACCCGAGCAATTAATTCTACGCACAATTGGAAGGCTCCTGTAAAAGATAAAATAGCAAATTTCTGGCCAAAGAAGTTCACCTCAAAACATTTACATCTAACTAAATTATTTAACAGTTACATTGCAGACCCATACACATTCCCTGATACACTTACACATGGAACAACTTATCTGAAACCTAAATATTAAGCAGACACAGCAAACCCAGCAAAATATCGCCACATAACATGCCTGACAACAATATACAAAATATTAACTTCAGTCATTGCACAGAAATTAATGACACATACAATACAGAACAAAATTATAAATGAAGAACAAAAAGGCTGCTGCAAAGGAGCAAGAGGATGTAAAGAGCAACTGATAATAGATGCAGACGTGACATATCAAGCAGAAACTAAACATAGGTCACTACACTACGCATACATTGATTACCAAAAAGTAAGTGAAGAATATGGGGATATTCGTGAGCCCTCTATGTACCACACCAGCAGGGATTGCAAAGGCAAGATTAGTTTAATTAAACTCCAGAGCAATTTAAGTGGTCTGTCTACCTGAACTTCAGATATGATTTGAATGGGAAGAAAAAGTAATATGTTACAATGCTAAGTATCCTGTGCCATGCACTTCACAACAGTTTGAAGATTATGTAAAACTGCAAACAAAAGATGCTATTTTGGTTGCATTTTTTTTTTTTTTTTTTTTTTTTTTTTTTTTTTTTTTTTTTTTTTTTTAGGAGGGACTCCCCACAGAAAGTGCCATATACAATTCCAATTTCACTCACTATGTATTGTAATGCCTGAATGATAACTTCATTTTCAGTATTTTTATTTTTATTGTTATCTGGATGAGGCATGAATTATTTCCAGAAGAATGGAAAAACTGGTAGAAGCTGACCTCGTGGAAGATGAGTTTGGATTCTGGAGAAATGTAGGAACATGTGAGGCAATACTGACCCTATGACTTATCTGAGAAGATAGATTAAGAAAAGGCAAATCTATGTTCATAGCATTTGTAGACTAAGAGAAAGCTTTTGACAATATTGACTGGGAAACTCTCATTGAAATTCCAAAGACATCAGGGGTAAAATACAAGGAATGAAAAGCTATAGTCAAGGGCCATGAAGAGAAGCAGTGGTTGAGAAGGGAATGAAGCAGGGTTGTAGACTATCCCTGATGTTATACAATCAGTATATTGAATGACCAGTAAATGAAACCAAAGAAATATTTGGAGTATCAATTGAAGTTCATGGAGAGCAAATAAAATTTTTGAAGTTTGCCAATGACATAATTGAGTCAGACAGCAAAGGACTTGGAAGAGTAGCTGAACAGAATGGACAGTGTCTTGAAAGGAAGATATAAGATGAACATAACAAAAGCAAAACAAGGATAACAGGAAGTAGTTGAATTAAATCACATGATGCTAATGGAATTAGATTAGGATATGAGGCACCTGTAGTACTCTATGAGTTTTTCCATTTTGATAGCAAACTAACTGATGATGGACAAAGTAGAGAGGCTATAAAACACAGACTGGCAATGGCAAGAAAAGCATTTCAGAGAAATTTGTAAACATTGAACATAGATTTAAGTGATAGGAAATCTTTCCTGGAAGTATTTGTCTGGAGTGCAGCCATGTATGGAAGTGAAACATTGACAATAACAGTTGGAACAAAAAGAGAATAGAAGCTTTCGATATGTAGTGCTACAGAAAATGTTGAAGACTAGGTGGGTGAATGATGTAATTAATGAGGTGGTTCTGAACATATTTGGGGAGACAAATTTGGGGCACAACTTGACCAAAAGAAGGGATCAGTTGATAGGACACATTTTGAGCCATCAAGTGATCACCAATATGGTGGTGAGGGAAGCAGGGAGGATGGGGGTGGTAATAATATTGGAGGGGGACCAAGTGATGAATACAATAAGCAAATTCAGAAGGATGTAGGCTGCATTAATATGTAGATCTGTATCAAAACAGTCTCCAGACTTAAGACAACAACAACAACAACAACAACAACAACAACAACAACAAGTACAAGAAGAAGAACAATGAAAGTAACAACATGAGACACTGAGATGCTTTTGAGGCACAATGAATAAATGGTCCACTTCTTACTTAACAAAAAGAAAGCAAAGTACTTTGTCAGATAGAAGACTGATCATGATAGCATCTCGAGTTGAGAGGTGTCAAATTGCTGCTGTTGCCCCATAGGATTCAACTGCAGAACCACTCCTGTTCTTGTTTCATATAACTGATCTTCCATGCTACACTGGTAAAGCAGAAATAGTACCATTTTTGTATGATGCAAGCATCATAATCCAAGCTACAACACCATGTCCGATAAATGAAATGTTAAAAGGTATCACTAAATTATTCCTGGTAAACAGTGTATCACATAGCTTTTAGCGGTACAGTTCTTTCATTTAATTACAAGTGAAGTTATATCATAACAATTAAGAATATGGGATGTCATGAAAGAGAATCTGCAAAACCGGCTATTCAAAATTCCTGTGTGCCCTTATAATTTGAAATTTAAATTGGAATCACATGTTATACATGTTCAGTAACCCATAGTTTCAGAAACTTTGCTCTCTGCATCATTTCAGAATTTGTGATGAAAGCTTTACAAAATTAGCCATTCACTTCCATTCACTGATGTCAAATGAAATAATTTTCTGGATCAGTTCTATGCAATAGACAATGTATATCACAAACGTGTGCAGTGAGAATATTATCTGATGTATTTACGTCTGTAGGCTAATGCACATCTGTGTAGTGGAGCTCAATTCTAAGGTTTTCTGGTTTGAATGGTGGTGGTGGAGAACGTCACTGTTAGTGTTTAGCCAGCGAGGAGAGAAGAAGTGGTAGCATGAAGGTCTTGCAGACCTTTATTTGTGTGAATGTCCAGCATTAATTTCCAAACACCATGACCATCATCTTTAACCAACACAAACATGGCAAGCTCTCATGTAAAAAAAAAAAAAAAAGGAACCAAACCAAACTTTGTGACACTTTCTTCTCACAGCACACTCCACTCAGTCTGTGATCTGAGTGAGTTATCCCATTTTCCCAACATCTTCCACAACCAATATTTCTTACTCAAAGGAAGAAGAAATGTACTGCAGAAAAATCCAAGGTTTTCCTTCTTTTTTTGCCAAGTGTAGCACTATTATCAATTTTAGTACTGCATTGTATTGTCAGAAAAGTGGACATTGGATGAGGTAACAGTAGAAACCAAACGAAATGTGTCAGTTGCAGCAGATACATTGGTCAAGAATTGTTGGGGAGCTGTATCTGCCGCCATCTGACACCAGTACAGAAGAGGCAGTCATGACATTTTCATCATCACCTTAAAAATAAAATTACATAATAACTGTTTGATTGTTTGCAGGCAAATCTCTGCAGGCCTGATAAACTGTGTGGCATTTTCTGCACTTAAAGGATGACAATGTTGCTACAGTCCAAATTAATTGGAAGTGTATGGCACCAATGTGTCATCACAGGATGCAATTATCAGATGCTACGGGCAGTTTATCAGAATTTGTTTAAAAATTTTACAATCTGGGCAACCACAGCCATGGCAAACCATGTTGAGAAATGAAACTGCTTCAGCTGTAAAATCCTTTTGTTCTTTGGCTCTCTATCAGTTTCACAACACTTACAGCTACATCTTAGTGAGAAAACAACCATGTAGAAAATAAATAATCCCAAACATGAGGTGAAACCACAATGAAACATGGACTCACTGGAGTCAAGTAATCTACATCTACACATCTATATCGACATTTATACTCTGCAAGCCACCCAATTCTGTGTGGCGGAGGGCACTTTATGTGCCACTGTCATTACCTCCCTTTCCTGTTCCAGTCGCGTATGGTTCGTGGGAAGAACAACTGCCGGAAAGCCTCCATACACGCTCAAATATCTCTAATTTTACATTCGTGATCTCCTTGGGAGGTATAAGTAGGGCGAAGCAATATTTTCGATACCTCATCCAGAAATACACCCTCTCGAAACCTGGACAGCAAGCTACACCGCGATGCGAGCGCCTCTCTTGCAGAGTCTGCCTCTTGAGTTTGCTAAGCATCTCTGTAACTCTATCACGCTTACCAAATAACCCAGTGACGAAATGCACCAGTCTTCTTTGGATCTTCTCTATGTACTCTGTCAACCCAACCAGGTACGGATCCAACACTGATGAGCAATACTGAAGTATAGATTGAACGAGTGTTCATTTATACAACTATTATAGGAAGATCCAGCACTCATTGTCAGTCTCATAAAATATGTTATCCCAAAAAATGTGTATGTGCTAGAAGTAATAAGATAGGGTGGAGAATGCTTACATAAAACCAATGAAGAAGGATGAAAACACTAAAGAGGAATTTACATAATCCTCAA
Organism: Schistocerca nitens; assembly: GCF_023898315.1. Classification (NCBI taxonomy): domain Eukaryota; kingdom Metazoa; phylum Arthropoda; class Insecta; order Orthoptera; family Acrididae; genus Schistocerca; species Schistocerca nitens. Next base: position 35,378,410 of record NC_064617.1, read on the forward strand.
TGGCAAGGAAGGAGATTTAAGTGGCACTTGCCAAATGTTACTGTGTTGATGAGAAAACACTATTGTATGCTACCTAGATGACAGTCTGCTGACTAAAAACTTTTGACCACTATAATATCAGAATGTCAAGGAATCTGGACTGCCATTTATGAAGTTCCATTGAAACCTAGAATAAAAATTGAGTCTGTAATAGGTGTAATCCATGACCTGAATATTGATTAGCAACACATAACTTTCACACAGTATGAAAATGAGAATATTTAATGACATAGATAAATAAACTACTAAACAAGTGGTGGCAGAAGACACACATGAAAGAAGATTGAAATTAGGCAAGCTTTTGGAGCCAGTGGATCCTCCTTCAGGCGGAACAGTTGAAGGGGAATGAAGAGGGGTGAAGGAAAAGTGCTATAGAGGTCTAGGAAAAAGGGAAGATTTAGGGAAAGTCAACTGGAACCATGGGTCAGGGGAGACTTATCACACAGGGTGAGAAGGAAAGACTGATTGTTGGGGACTCCATTGCATGAGATTTGAAAATATGAGGGCTTAAAGCTGGAAGACTGGATAATATGCAAGACACATGAGTTAATAAGAGTGAAAAGCTAAGCAAGCGCATTGTATGTAACAGAGGTCAGCCGGGGCAGTGAAAACTAGGTAGGTAAGACAATGAAAGATGTAGAAAACTAAAACTGAGTCACAGTAAAAGTACTTACTGTGAAGAAATGCTGAGACAGAAGAAATTAATGTAAATTAATGCCAGATGGGTGGCAAGAACCAAGGACATGTTGTAGCACTAGTTCGCACCTGCAGAGTTCTCAGAAACTGGTGTTCGGGGGAAGAATCCAAAGAGTGCATGTGGTGAAACAGGCACAAAGGTCACAACTGTGATGATGTAGCACATCATATTTTGTGTGTGTATACACCCACTACCTATGCCCATTCATCCCAATTGATAATTTGGTGGTAAAAGGCCGAACAGTGTTTACATAACAGTTGGTGTATGACATGTCATTTCAGAGGTGGCTCTCCCTCCAGCAGCATATATTTCACCAGTTACAGGACTGGAACAGTTGGTAGTAGGAGGGTGCATGGGGCAACTTGCAGTGGGGCTCTTGAAGGGTAGGAGGTATAGGGTAGGGAGATGGCTGCAGAAGGAGCATAGGGTCTGACAAGAATATTACAGATATTGGGAGGGCGGCAGAAAGCATTTCCTAGGTGTGGAGAAAAAAATTTCGGACACAATGGATCTCATTTCAGGGCAGGAGAAATTGTATGCACTCCACCACACACACACACTCACACTCCCCCACAAACACTCTAACACACACTGACACACTCCCCCACACACACTCTAAAACACACACACACACACACACACACACACACACACACACACACACACACACACACACACTCCCCCCCCCCCACACACACACACCCCACACACACACACACACACCCCACACACACACTCCCCCCCCCCCACACACGCTCCCCCCCCCCACACTCTCACACTCTCTCACTCTCTCTCTCTCTCTCTCTCTCTCTCTCTCTCTCTCTCGTTGCTATGGTGTAGACCACTTACTGAAAAAGTCATCAAACTGAAGCAACAGTGAACATGTTGCAGCTGTGTATGGCTAACAGAGGTGGCTTCATTAGTCATTTAATCACGGAACGAGTGCTGGGCGTATATACATCCATCTACTTCTACATACATAATCCACACACCACCACACAGAGCATGGTGAAGGATCATTGCACCACTTCCAGTCATTGCCCCAAAAGAAAGGAGCATAGAGAGCAGTGTAAACATGGACTCATGACCAATAAAACAAGCAAAGACACAAATATCATCAGGTAAGTTGATGATGAGTGTTCTTTGGACATGTCATTGTGTGTCACTATCAGATTACAATGATATCCACATACTGGTGGAATCTCCAGATGAGGTAATGCCAAGCTGTCAGGGTGAAGCATCACAAGAAGCTTAATGAGGTCATATTTTTGCTCAATGAGAATGTATCAGCTCATTCTGTACAGGGCAGACATGTTGCTTCTTTCAGCTATCAAATTTTGCCTCATCCCCATATTTTCCACTCAGTGATTTTTTACTCTGACATAGAAACCATTGGGTGGCAGCCATTTTCAAATAGAACTGAATCAATTTTTAGGGTGAAACATTTTCTGAAAATAAAAATGTAGACTTCTACAACTGAGGTGTCTGTCAAATCATATGTAATTGGAAAAAATTTGTTGCAGGAACCCTTGTGCCTAAACACAAAAAATTATGCCTTGTTCTGTAATCAGTTCATGACTGTAACTGAAGCAATTTACCGTACATGCACAATTGGAAACACACAGCACTGGGTATGTACAAAATCATTATAACAACACAGTTGAATTGTTGCTGGCTACTCTCGTGGATAATATAGAAGGATTATCTGAATCTGAATACAGCAGATTAAGCTACAAAACAAAGATGATTATACTGTAAAGTAATTGTCTACTGTTGAAACCATGGATGTCAGAGAAGAAGATTCTGCACACAATTGGATTCCAATTCAGAAACATGGTGCTGCTTCAGATGCTGAACATGCTATTTGCACTTTAAGTGATCATGAAGTCAAAAGAGATGAGCGATAATAGTAGGAATGACACTGGTAGTGCTGATGAAGACATTGAAGCTATTGTGTCTTCTTCAGACACTATGTGGTAAATATAGAACCAAGTGGCATGAGGAACCTTCTGAAGAATAATTTTTGTGAGAGAGGTCTGCTCCAACACATGCAACAAAATTTCTTTCCATGAAATATAACTTGAGATTATATTAACAGACGAAATGCTTTACATAATTATACATGAAATCAAAGGAAGGCAAATTATTTATATAGAAATTATATCCAATCCAGAAGGAGAAGTGAAAATGAGCAAGCCATTTACAACTAAAGAATTTTATGCATATCTTGGTATACTAGTTACAGCAGGAGTAAGTGAGCACACAAAGAAAATGTCAAAAATAAATGACCTGAGGCCTGTGTCTACTAGCTACAACACACTTGATAGACCGCCAAATACAGTTAAAAAGGTTATATGGTTACTCCAGTGTGAACACAAGGGGGTGAAGGGTGAATACATAGAAGAGAACTAACACCAACAAGAGTATAGTTTTTGAGGGAATAATTATAAATTTACAACTACTTCCTCAGTTCTGCTTACAAATTGCATATTCTAGAAATTTGTGTCAGTGTTCTGCGGTCCATTTTCCATTTCCTAAAGGCAACTCATCCTCATTCTTTCATCACAATATATGTTGGCGTGAAACTGGACTGCACAAATTTACTGGTTTCATTTCTCAACTGCCTTTTGAACCAAACTTTTTTGTCATTGTGCATGGTTGTCCTGCACAATTCATTTTATGGATTTGAAACTGTGTGTTCTTCATGGCTTAAAAAAATTTTCTGCAGAAAATCTTGTTCTGTCTGCTGTCATGTACTATCTTTTCATTTGCATTCCCCCATTTTTGGGACAGAGCCAATGAAAGTACCCTCATCAAAAATTGTTTTACAGCATATAATAATCAAAAACAAATTAGTTTATTTACTTTTAATGTTTACAGTTTAACCACTGGCAACTGAACTTTTCAGTTTTCAGTACAATGATTATTCTTAAATATTCATTAGTCTCTAATCATTATCATAGAAATAGAGACAGAAGCTGTTGACCTTTCAGTTCGGCATTTCGGCCTGCAGTCATTTGGGTGGCAGTCTGTTCTACTTTACACCTGAAATGTGTGATATCACTATGGTGATGGGAGCACATTCAGCTAATTTAAATCCTTCCAGCGAAGGTATCTTGCTAGTGGGCCCATATTATAACATCATTAGTACTCCTTTATGAACAATGAGTGGCAGCCATGGTGGGACACTTCCACTTCATTAAGATGATAGTGCCAAGCATTTTGGACGTATAAAATACATCAGACTGTGGCCACATACGCACCACACCGGACGCAGCTGTGTCAGTAAAACACGCAGGATTTTTGCTGCAGTGCCACAGCTGCCAGAGTTCGAGTAACCGCTGCCATCTGCTGCCACGTGAAGAGGATGCAGCTGTGTGCCAGGCAAGCCACCATCATCGGCCGCCAACAAATTTGCCACTGCCTGAGTGTCCAGTAGCAGCCAGCCTGCATCTATGACAGCCGCCAACAACCCTGCCATCCGCCACTTCACCATGCTGTCATTGCTGCCAACACATCACACTGACTCAACTTCAACATGTTTTGACTAGAGACCTTGTACTAGCCTACCCAGATTTTGAAAAACCATTTATTCTGTCGGTAGATGCCTCAGATTATGCTGAGAAAGGACTTTTAGCGCTTATGTTTGGCGTAACCTACTTTTGATGCTATTTGTATGGAAGGAAGATTATTGTCATAACAGATCACTCCGCATTACAGTGGATAATAAGCTTGAAAGATCCCAGCAGCAGGTTAACTCACTGGACTTTAAAACTGAGTGAATCTCAATATGAACCGAAACATAAATCAGCAAGTTGCATCAAAATGCCGATACTTTAAGCTGGAAGGTTAGAGTTGTTGTTTCCAATGATATTTCTATTGAATAATTGGGGGAAATGCAGCAAAGAGATTTTGAATGCCAGAGGTATGAAACTTTGCCTGTATTTTCTGTCAAAGATGGAATTTTGTATCGAAAAACCCCTCTGGGTGAACGAGTAGTAATCCTGAAAGAATTATATCCTAAGATAGTAGCACAATGTCATTATAGCCTGCAAACATGTCATAATAGTCTTCATGCTACCAAATGTCAAATAGCAGCCTATTATTTCTGGGAAGGCAGATGGCGAGAAATGCAAAAGTACATACAAAATTAATTGCCCTGCGTTAGGAGGTCGTTGCTGCCTCAAACAAAGGTACCGTTGCATCAAAGTGTCAGAAGCCACTTGCCCCTGGGGCTTACTAGCAGCAGATATTGTTGATCCTTTACCTTTAAGTCCACAGAATAACCAATACATACTGTCAATTATAGATCATTTTTCCAGATTCCTCATTCTTGCCCCCATACTGGACATGTCAGAAGAAACTGTAGCTTTAGCATTTGTCACCCACTTGGTGTTACCATATTGAAGTCATGAAGCTGTACTTACAGATCAAGCCACGAACTTTATGGCAGCCTTATTTACAGAAGTTGGTTGAATATTGTGAATCAAAACGTGGAGAATGACCCTGTTTCGTCCTAAGGCTAATGGACGCTTAGAGTGAGTCCACCACACTGCTATGCGTATGCTTTCTTATTATGTCAAAAAAGACCATTCTGATTTGGACAGGACCGTCCAGTACATCATGTAAGCATATAACAGCCATGTCCATGAGGTCACTGGATACTCTCCCTATGAGGCCATACATGGCTGGCCCATGAATTCACCTTTTGAAATTGACAAACTGCCTCCAGGGAGTAGATCCAAGGATGTGAAATGTTTGGTACACGAAAGCTATGGCTCAGCAGCTGAAAAGGAATAATGAGAGAGCAAGAATGCTTTATTACAAGGCAGGATATTTAGTGATGTTGCACAATCCAGCAGTTAAGAAGGGAAGGACAAAGAAATTTATTCTTATGTATAAAGGTCCATAACCTCATCATGGAGCTCACTTCACCAGTAAATGCAGAAATTCAGTTAGCAGACTGGACAGTGATCATTCATTTTGACGGGTTATGTTGTATAAGGGTGTTGAGCCACCTCTGCTTGACAGTAAAGCAGAGCCTGCTACACAAGTAGCCGCAGCGAAGAGGACAAGAAAGAAAGTAGTGCAACCACCTATAGTGTGAACTAAATATGCTCTAAGGTCAAAACACCCTTATGGTTTATGATCCAGGGGCTAGGTATAGCATGCCATGTACTTAATTTGGAAAGTCTTCAGAGAAGCAAGAGAACTAACTGATGGGAAACTGCCGTCATTGCAATGTATTCATTTAAGTTGTGCATGTTAGTTGTAAGTATTCATAAGTATTGGCAACCATTTGTAATAGAAGTCAGGATGTCATATGTTAACGGGAAGGGATTGGAGTTTTTTGTAATCATTTTGTCTTGCATCATTCAATGCCTTCAGTAATATTGTTGTAGCAATAAAGAACTGGAAACACAGTCACTCTTTAGTAAGGGAATTTAGAGGAATCATTGTCCTTGTCAGTAGAACACACAGAGTGAGAATCAATTAATCTTTTATATGTCAAATGGAATGAAACTTCCCATGTTGATTTAGTGAACAGTAACAGCTGTTAAACCTTTGCCATGAAAGCATGTAAGTAACATGCATTCATAACTGCCATTAGCACAAGATCAGAGACAACCTGCCACCCTCTATTTACAATTTAGGATACACCAGATTACGCGTATGTTTATGCTAAGAGCTCGTACACCCATACTGACAATGTTAAAAAGGGAAGAAACAATTTAAACATCAGGCTAGGGAGATAGTGTATTCAGATAACCAGAGTACATATGTTCATGTTAAACATCAAATATGTTACTTTAAAAGTAAAAGGAGCCCACCCTAAGTGCTATTTTATTGTTGCTTAATATGCCACTGGAGAAACAACAAGATAAGTTTTCGTGATACTACGTGTTTCTGTATACCAAATGCAAAAGAGAAAGTCGCTGGTTAATGTCAGGCAAGATAGCTGCATGCAGTTTGTTTACAGACCGCAAGCCCTGCCCTCCTCGCCGAGTGAGCAGCTGTTCGGATTCTGCCCCTCCCCAGGCTACCTTTCAATGCAGTATCCCTCACTCCCCTCCCTCCTCACCCTCATAAATGCAGGCCACACGTCTCTGCTGCATGAACTGTAGCTGTGAACATCATCTTCCCTTCCCAATGCTGCAGTGTCGAGGACTCTGTTTCTGTAACTGCCACACCACCTGGACTTGTCCGAATGGCTGTCACCACTTTTTTGTAACCTTGCCTAAGTTTGCTGGGAACTATGTTTTGCCCACCACTACGTCTTGGCTCACTCTCACCTCCCCAGGCCTAAACCATATTGCCCATTTGAATTTTTCTTTTTTCTGCCAATAAATTGCCTCATTTCAAGAAAAGAACACTGTCTTTCAATATGCCTTGCCACTCCCAACTGAGCCGTTCCTGAACAGCCAATACACATTCTCAGTCAAAGACAAGGCAACATGCTGCAAACTTACATGATCTCCAAAACCTCTGGATAAGTTCCAACCACATGTGACGCACTAACAACAAGGTCACAGGTATCTGCAGTGTGGGTGTTAGAAACTCCTAGGTGAAACAAGGGCTGAGATGTGGGCCGACAGCCCGATATATATAGGTTACCATGCACAGCTGGTGTGTCATGTTGGAGCAGTATAGGCCTCTTTATTTAACTCTCTTGCACCTGGAGGAGCAGCACACGGGAGGGCAGCCCTGAATCTGAATCTGATGAGATGTAGAGATGGAAGGGAGGAGTTGTGGAAGAGATGTACATTGAGAGGCTTGAGTGTAAGGTGGTTGAAGTGTGGGAGGAAGAGGTAGACAAATAGTGGGGAATGGGGAAAATGGGAGGTATGTATGTGTCAAATGCAGATGCAAGCAGGAGCACAGGAAAAATGCTGGATTGTATACAAATTTTACTTTTCCCCATGGCTTCAGCTACTTATGCCTTTGACATGTATTTCACAGGTCTCAATCTCCTTTCCCTCTCTGCCATCTCATCTTTCCCCCATCTCTCTGTGCAGGAGATGTTGCGTTTTAAATGATTTCAACTGTGAATTATAAGTTAGTTAATGTGAACCACTTTTTCAATGCCAAGTCAAGTGAACTATAGCGTAGGCAATACTGACTATTCTCAGGGAGAATTATGCAAATGGAGGATCACATCTGCAGGTAAATCATCCATGTCGTGTTCTGCCCAACATCTACCTATTAAAGAAATTAGGATTGTAGACTGCTCAGAAGTTTTTATTTTTCATGTATGTAAACTGATAGGGATGGACACCACACTTGTTCAAGACAGAATAATACTTGCAGCCTCAGCACAACTCACAGGTGCCTGCAGAACATTCCATTATTCCCTGCTACAACATCCTGTCTTGAAGATGCGTGGCAGGCCATTCAATTGTAGAATTGTCATTCAACTGTCAAACTGAGTTCATGTAATGTCAGATCAGATATATGAACATTGTTTAAGCTACGTTACCTTGCATACAGCGATTTTAACAAAAGGTGCAACTGTAATATATCTCTGTTCACAAGACACTTTATTTTCTCACACACATTCACAACACGCACACAACTGTACCCTTCTCATGGTGAGATCTAGCTTTTCCTCCTCACCTCATTTCTGACCAGCATCATAATAAGAACTTAATAGTATGCTGCGCCCTACTTTCTTCTAGAGCTCAATGAGGTTCCTGCCCTCAATCAGGTAACAGGCTGTATTCATTCTTCCGCTCAACAAAAGGGAATTATCCAAACTGCTGCCTTTCCCCCTTCCTTGATTCTGTTTATCCGCTCCAACAGAACTAAATTTTTCCTACCTAAATCTGATCTTAAAGGACAGAAAGCTTTTATCTTTGCCTTTCGTTATGTGATCTTCATGTCTTGTAAACATAACCTCCATAAGCCCTTGGCCAGTCTCACTGGGAATCTCTTCTGGTGCCCCAATGCAGTTACCCCTGCATCTGAAAGAGTTCTGTAGTCGTATTGTTCAAATAGTCATGTCTTAGGTTACAGTTGGCACCTCAGAACAGCCACAAATGAGAGTTGTCAGTGAAAACACAACTTACTGCGATACACAGCATCCAAAACGGAGAAATTTTTTTTTATTTGACGAAACTGTATGACATGGGAGGCCAAGGAAATCAGTCATTGCTAGACCCTTATACTGAGAAACACATTAAGTGGCCCAACATAGTAACTGAAATATGAGAGAATAAATATCTTATGGGGCATGCAAATGACCTGAAAGAGTTCTTATGGTTACAGGATGGGAGAGGCACATCTGGAAGTGGGAATAATCGTAACAGAATCCAGGATTACTTTGGTCCAATTGTAGAGTATCAGCCAGATCTACAACTTATCATAGTCCGTCCATCCCCAGGATCACACTACAACAGCAGGAGGGGAGTCAGTGTTTACAGCAAGATAGATGAGGGGTGGTCAAAAAGTTTATAGCCTGAGTTAGTTACCACAGTGCCTTGCACAAACACCACCACCTACTTTTATGGTGACCCTTTCTGGGTATGCAAGTCAAATTTTGCAACTCCAACTTCGTTAGTTTTGCCACTTGGATGTGTTGTATACCTTAGTGTAAGCAAAATGGTGAATATCAAGAGAATAGAAAACTGTACTGTGATTTAATATCTTCATTTGAAGGGAGTGACACCCAAGGAAATTTCAGAGGACATGTGCAGTATACATAAGGACAGTGCTCCGTCTTATGAAACAGTGAATAACTGGGTATATGACCTCAAACATGGAAGAACAAGTGTTGAAAATGTGCCAAGCAATGGAAGGCTTATTGCCATTGCCACTGATGAAACAGTGACTGCAATTCATGGTATGGTTCTGCAGGACCATCAAACAATGTTGCAGCAAATTGAAACCACAGTTTAGAGATTAGATTAGATTAGATTAATACTTGTTCCATAGATCTTGAATACCACACTTCATAATGATGTGGAATGTGTCAGGTTAATAAAAGATGTCTGTACAAGATATCACATTACACAAAATATTGCATGACACTAATGTTTAAGTTGATTTTTTTCCCTTCCCTTAATTTATATCTAAAAATTCAGCCAATGAGTAGAAGGAGTTGTCATCTAGAAATTCTTTTAACTTATTTTTAAATGTTAGTTAGCCAACTGTCAGGCTTTTGATGCTGTTTGGTAGGTGACCAAAGACTTTCGTCACAGCATAATTTACCCCTTTCTGTGCCAAAGTCAGATTTAACACTGCATAGTGAAGATCATCCTTTCTCCTGGTGTTATAGCTATGCACACTGCTATTACTTTTGAACTGGGCTGGATTATTAACAACAAATTTCATAAGTGAATATATATACTGTGAGGTTACTGTGAGGATCCCTAGATCCTTAAATAGATGTCTGCAGCATGACCGTGGGTGGGCACCAGCAATTATTCAGATTACACATTTTTGAGCAACCAATACTTTTCTACTCAACAATGAATTACCCCAGAATATGATGCCATACGAAAGCAATGAATGAAAGTAGATATAGTAAGCTAATTTACTGACATTCTTATCACTAAAATTTGCAATAACCCTAATAGCATACGTAGCTGAACTCAGATGTTTCAGCAGACCATCAATGTGTTGCTTCCAGTTTAACCTCTCATCAATGGACACACCTAAAAATTTTGAAAATTCTACCTTAGCTACTGACTTCTGCTCAACGTCTATATTTATTACTGGAGTTGTGCCATTTACTGTATATACTGTGTTTTATCAAAATTTAAAGAGAGTCCGTTTGCTGATAACCACTTAATAATTTTGTGAAAAACATCATTTACAATTACATCACTTAGTTCTTGGTTTTTGGATGTTATTACTATACTTGTATCATCAGCAAAAAGAACTAACTTTGCATCTTCAATCAATGTGGAATGGTAAGTCATTAATGTATATCAAGAACAGTAAAGGACCTAAGACCGAACCCTGTGGGACTCCGTACCTGATAGCCCCCCAGTTTGAGGAATCAGCTGTTGTTTTAACATTACATGAACCACTTATTTCTACTTTCTGCATTCTTCAAGTTAAGTATGAATTAAACCATTTGTGCACTGCCCCCCCTCAAACCATAATGATTTAGCTTATCTAAAAGAATTCCATGATTTACACAATCAAAGGCCTTTGAGAGATCACAAAAAATACCAATGGGTGATGTCTGGTTATTCAGAGCATTTAATATTTGATCAGTGAAAGCGTATATAGCATTTTCTGTTGAAAAGCCTTTCTGAAAACCAAACTGACATTTTGTTAGTACTTCATTTTTACAAATATGGGAGTCTACTCTTGAATACATTACTTTCTCAAAAATTTTTGATAGAGCTGTCAGAAGAGAGATTGCGCGGTAGTTGTTGACATCCGACGTATCCCCCTTATTATGCAATGGTTTTAGAATGGCATATTTCAGTCTATCAGGGAAAACACCCTGCTCCAAAGAGCTATTACATACGTGGCTGAGAATCCTACTTATCTGTGGGGAACAAGTTTTAAGTACCTTGCTGGAAATGCCATCAATTCCGTAAGAGCTCTTACTTTTCAGTGAGTTTATTGTTTTACTGATTTCAGAGGGAGAGGTTGGTGGAAATACAGTTGTTTCAAACTGCACAGGTATGGCCTCTTCTATTAGTAGCCTTGCCTCTTCTAGTGAAGATCTAGATCCTATTTTCTCCACAACATTTAAAAAATGATTATTGAAAATATTTTCAATTTCTGATTGTTTGTTAGTACACTTGTCATTCAGTTTTATGGCACTAAAGTCTTCCTGTGCTCTTGGTTGCCCTGTTTCCCTTTCAATAATATTCCAAATTCCTTTAATTTTATTATCAGAGTTACTGATCTCAGACATGATACACATGCTTCTGGACTTTTTAATAACTTTTCTTAGTACCGCACAATAGTTTTTATAATATTGAACAATTTCGGGGTCAGTACTCCCTCTTGCTGTTAGATACAGTTCTCTTTTACGGTTGCAAGATATTCTTATTCCTTTAGTTAGGCAAGGTTTTTTATATGTTTTCTTGGAATTATGTTTAACTACATTCTTGGGAAAACAATTTTCAAATACCCTTAAAAATGTATCATGAAATAAGTTACATTTCAATTTTGCATCGGGTTCCTAATACACTTCATCCCAGTCTATCTGCTGTAGGCTTTCCCTAGACTTTGCAATATTTATATTGTTAATTGAATGCACTGCTTTGAAAGTCTGATTTGATATACTGCATGGAGCTATGTCATGTACTGTAACTAGCTGTGCACCATGATCTGAAGACCATTCTCAACAGGATAAGCATTTATGTCCTTAAACTTATCTTGCTGTATAAAAAAGTTATCTATCAATGTCCTGCTGTTCTTTGTTATCCGACTGGGAAAATCAATGATGGAGCTCAAATTGAAAGAACTGAGTAATACTACAACATCATTCTTGCTATTAGACTCTTTCAGGGAATCAACACTGAAATCCCCACAAATGGTAATTTGCTTCCCCCTGTCTGACAGATAGCACAGCAAAGCATCCGAGTTTTCTACAAATACCTGGAAATTCCCTGAAGGGGACCTATACACTGTTACAATTATGAAAGTGCCATCATTTAGTTTTAGTTCAGTGGCACATGCTTCCATATGTTGCTCTACACAAAATTTTTTAGTTTCTAAATTTTTTACACTGTGGAAGCTTTTGACATATATGGCAACTCCTCTCATCACATCTGGAATCTTTCATGTGCATGCTCACAACATTGTTGGGAATGCAAAGTTTCATCTTAGTTGATCCTGGAAGACCTGAATTCAGATCAGAGATGGGAGCATGTGCAGCATTGTGAAGAAATTGTCCACCAATTTGAAGTGGATGAAGACAGCTTTCTTGCAAAGTATGTGTCAATGGACAAAATGTTGGTTCACCACTTTGTTGTGACTGCTGTTTTGTCTCAGAATCAAAGGAAAAATCCTACATCCCCTACCTCAAAAAGATTCTGGGTGCAAAAATCAGCCGCTAAGTTATTGGCATTGGTCTTCTGGGATGCACAAGGGGCAAACACGGTAGATTACTTATGAAAGGGTGCAACTATCAGTGCATCATACTATTGCACCCTCCTACACCATTTGAGAGATGAGATACGGGAAAAGAGGCATGGGAAATTGGCAGGTTGAGCTCTTTTGCATCAGGACAATGCACCAGCACACAAAGCCCTTGCAACACTGTGTGACGGTGGGTTCGAATATTTACATCATCTGCCATATTCTTCAGATTTGGCTCCATCAGTCTTTTTTTCCCAAACCTACAAATGACCTCAAAGGACAATGATGATGCAGTAATTGATACTGTGGATGCTTGGTTGAAAAATAAATCAATATTATGAAACTAATGTCATTCTTCATTTGTTAGGCTAGAAACTATTCAACCCCCTCTCACTGTCCTATGACACTGTATAGCATCATCCATTATTTATTACCTTTACAGCAATTTACTGCTGTTTCCCTTCTTTCCCTGCTATGGCAGGGAAAGTCACTTGTATGACAAGAATTTCATGGGTCATAATATTTTGACATTTTGCTCATGTGAAACTGAAGTAAGCAAAGGTAATTTTTCACCTCAGTCCAGAATTTACATGCAGAAAATTTTCACATGTGCTCAAATATTACAACATTGAGTTTCAGAATCCTTCTGATGATAACAGACACTTCATGTCTCCATACTAAGTCACTTTATTCACTTTGTAAACTAGGTTTTTTGCTTCACACTGCATTGTGCATATTTTACAAGCACAGGTAGGCTACCATGTATCTTGGAAATGGTTAAAATACCTATAACATTTTCAAGTTTTTTCACGACTGGAATCTTAAGAATGTGTCACAAAAATTACAGCCCTTTCCTATACATAGCCATCTTAGAATCCATGGCTTGGATTTGATACTCAAAATCCACATTTTTAGTAGATTTCTTGATAATGGATAATGATATTTGAAAACAGGAAGATGGCATTTCTAGATAAATGCAGCGAGATTATATACATAAAACTTCAGCAATTTTCTGCGGTTAGTTATTTAATTTATCCAGTGCTGACATAAACAAATGCTGAGAAACTTTCTTTTTTCAGATCTTTGCAGGAACCACAGATCATCTAATTGGTGCCTCCATGAGCTTCTTAAGGAACACTGTAAACCTCATTGAACACAAAAAGAAACTAACCTATTTGCTCCATTCGCCTAACCTGAAAAATGTGTGTGATATTCAAAAATTGACCCTGTACTGCAGGATAGTTACAGTTACACAAATGCTTCCTAGCCCAAGGGCTATACAGAACGCTTGACCACAACTTTCTGTCACCAATAGCACCCGAAGTCTGAGCCCTGGAAAAAACCCTTTTTATCCATTTTAGAAAGTACTGGTATGACACACTGTGATAAGTGTTCTGGTTGAGGTTTACCAGGCAACAGATAATGATAGCAAGAGTCACATTAACAAATGTCAGTTATATAGTTAGTATTATGGAAGTATGTGAACAGATTATAATACTGCCTTTCCTATTAAAAAATATATAATTAGGATCTGAAAATGAAGGGTGGATAACACAATGAATATACAGTTCCTGTACAACCAAGCAAAGACTGTACAATGAAAGAAAAAGTAACAGAAACCCCAATTTTGTAATTATTTCAAGAAATTCGAGAAAGTCTTTCAGAAATGGATATCCAAGTCAGATAAGCTCTCACTCAACCAGTGCAAGCAACACGAATAAAACTGTGTGGTAAGTTGTCAGTGGTACCACTAGAACAAAGCCTAAACAACCACTGCCTTATTTTATAAATGGGAATTGAAAAAAATTCTCAGTCCCTAAAGAAATAAGTCAATTTTTTAATGCATATGCCACAAATAATGTAAGTATTCCTTCTTCAGGAATGGCAAAACAACAAAAGACTTTTGATAAAAAACAGGACGATCTCCTTAACACCAATGCCAGCTCCAGAGTTTATACACTACTGGCCATTAAAATTGCTACACTATGAAGATGATGTGCTAAAGATTCGAAATTTATCTGACAGGAAGGAGATTCTGCGATATGCAAACGATTAGCTTTTCAGAGCATTCACACAAGGTTGGTGCTGGTGGCATCACCTACAACTTATTGACATGAAGAAAGTTTCCAACCGATTTCTCATACACAAACAGCAGTTGACTGGCATTGCCAGATGAAAAGTTTTTGTGATGCCTCATGAAAGGAGGAGAAATGTGTACCATCACATTACCGGTTTTGATAAAGGTCGGATTGTAGCCTATCGCGATTGTGGTTTATCATATCACGACATTGCTGCTCACATTGGTCAAGATCCAATGACTGTTAGCAGAATATGGAATCGGTGGGTTCAGGAGGGTAATACGGAACGCCGTGCTGGATCGCAACGGCCTCGTATCACTACCAGTCGAGATGACAGGTATCTTATCCGCATGGCTGTAATGGATCGTGCAGTCATGTCTCAGTCCCTGAGTCAACAGATTGCATGAACAGTTTGATGACATTTGCAGCAGCATGGACTATCAGCTCGGTGACCATGGCTGTGGTTACCGTTGATGCTGCATCACAGACAGGAGCACCTGCGATGGTGTACTCAACGACGAACCTGGGTGCACGAATGGCAAAACGTCATTTTTTCGGATGAATCCAGGTTCTGTTTAAGCATCATGATGGTCGCTACCGTGTTTGGCAACATCGCAGCGAACGCACATTGGAAGCGTGTATTCATCATTGCCATACTGGCATATCACCCGGCATGATGGTATGGGGTGCCATTGGTTACATGTCTCAGTCACCTCTTGTCCGCATTGACAGCACTTTGAACAGTGGACGTTACATTTCAGATGTGTTACAACCCCTAGCTCTACCCTTCATTCGATCCCTGTGAAACCCTACATTTCAGCAGGATAATGCATGACCATATGTTTCAGGTCCTGTACGGGACTTTCTGGATACAGAAAATGTTTGACTGCTGCCCTGGCCAGCACATTCTCCAGATCTCTCACCAATTGAAAACGTCTGGTCAGTGGTGGCCAAGCAACTGGCTCGTCACAATACGCCAGTCACTACTCTTGATGAACTGTGGTATTGTGTTGAAGCTACATGGGTAGCTGTACATGTACATGTCATTCAAACTCTGACTCAATGCCCAGGCATATTAAGGTCGTTATTATGGCCAGAGGTGGTTGTTCTTGGTACTGATTTCTCAGGATATATGCATCCAAATTGCGTGAAAATGTAATCGCATGTCCAATGAATACCAGTTTATCATCTGCATTTCTTCTTGGTGTAGCAGTTTTAAAGGCCAGTAGTGTAAAAATTATCAGAGAAACAAAAATCGCATACTTTTGTGATACTGATGGCTTGTCTGACCATTTACTAAAAAATTGGCCACAGATTGCTAGATCCGTTTGTGGTGAAATAAACAGTTCATTAAGAAATGACTGCTTTCTAAAACTCTTGAAAATCTCAAGAGTCATTCTGTTTCTCAAAAAGAGGTGAGCAACATAATGTAAATAATTACTGGCCAATGTACCCCTTAGCAGCAGTATCAAATGTAACTGAAAAAGTCATGTGCAGTCATGTGTTAGAACTCCTGAATTAAGGTAACTTAATATCAGGAGATAAAAATGGGTTTTGCAAGCACAGATCTGTTAATGAGCCCTCCTGCTCCCTGTGACTAAATTTTCTTTTCTTTCAATCACAGAGAGTCTCCTCTGGGTTGTTCATTGATTTAACCAAAGCATTTGATTTGGTTAATTGCCAGATATTGTTTCAGAAATTAGGCACGTATGGCAACTAAGTATGGTTTGAATCATACTAACAAACAGGATGCAGGTGATTGACATCTCTACCACTAGCAGAGAAAGGACTTGCTCTAACAAAGCCCTCATTACTTGTGATGTGCAACAAGGCTCTGTAATAAAACCATGAAATCAATCCTGTAGAAGCAATGAAATTTTTTTAAAATATGGATAGATAACACTTTGAAGTGAAATTTGCACTAGGCTGAAGCACTGAATAAGCTGAGCAGCCTGTTGTGCATTCAGAATCCTCAGTCAAACATGCAACACAGATACATTACAAAGAGTGTGCTTTGGCTTACTACATTCCATTTTAACATACCCCATCCCCTTCTGGTGATCATCGCAAAAGATCTTTATAACGCAGAAAAGGCCATTAAAGATAATGAATCAACAACACACTAGATCATCAGCAACACCAATTTCCAAAGACCTGAAAATTTTACCAGTAAAGACGTTGCACTTATGCACCTCTTCACCAAAAATAGGATTATATATGATCACAATACGAGAACAGATTAGAACATTCATCTGCTGCCCCAGAGACATAGTAAGTGTCAAGCAGGTGTCAGGAATACAGGCACTCATCAGTACAATAACCTTTCAATGCCCGTAAGAAATAGTGAAGGTCTGTCATTCGGGAAGAAAGTAAAAGAACTACTTGTCATGCACTCTGTTTACTCTACTGATGAGTACTTAAAGGCAAATTTACACTAGCTCTCCAAAATTCCATCCCCAACAAATAACTACATGAGATCATTAATTGTCAAATAACACATTAAATTAATTTATCTATTCTTAATATTGTTTCATATAATGAAATTAATTGCACTCTAAGTCAGTTATGTATAGAAATAAGTCTATATGTTTGTACCAATTGTAGTTTCTTCATTCCCATCATGCACTCTAGTCCACATATATTACTGTTACTTCATATTCTATGCATTCTGATAACTATGAACTGTCCGCTGTGGGTATTTGCCTTTATGACACTTTTTTATTCAATCATACACACAAGCTGCTCCTCTTTCTGGTAAGCTTTTTGATTATTTTAATGTCATCATACATTAAGCTTATGCATTTGAAAATATTTAACTTTATTACTATTTGTATTATATATTTTAAAAAACTGAACAATTGCTGTACAGTTACTGAAACTATGTCCTATATCTTTGTACATTGTACACCAGAAAATGCCGGCGACAATAAATAAATAAATACATAAAGTAAGAAGAATACAGCCTGTTGCAGAGATACTTAAAGACAGAATTCAAAATATACTGTAAGAAATGAAAGTGCTTTGACACAGATACACAGTAGCACTAAACACTGAAGGACTTACCTTGCTACGTAATGATGATAAACCCTATGGCAATCATTCAAATGGCTCTAAGCACTATGTGACTTAACATCTGAGGTAATCAGTCACCTTGACTTAGAACTACTTCAGCCTAACTTAACCTAAGGACATCACACACATCCATGCCCGAGGCAGGATTTGAACCTGCAATCATAGCAGCAGCGCAGTACCAGACTGAAGTGCATAGAAGTACTTGGTCACAGTGGCTGGCCCTATGACAATGTTAGTCACCTTGCAGACAAATTGAATCTTTGTAAATGCAGAGGCTATGGTGGTCAAATACTGATAGTACCAGAGTGGATTATTGAATGAAATATAACAAATAGTGATACAGTGCCAAAGGTGAATATAGATTTAGAAAGCTATTTTGCTTACCAAGTTCAGCAGTTAAATGATTTAACTGTAACAGGACGTAAGTTTGAGAGCTAGGAAATAAAATCTTTTATCAATAAATGGCTGTTTTTAATGTCCTTTCACAGGGTTTTATCTCCAATTGGAGCTATGTAGGTTCAAGAGTAGGGATTGTAGTTTCATTTTTGTTTATCTGTTGACACTGATAATGTTGTCAACATTCTTTTTCATTTCTTGTTTGTTTGGTTGTTTCATTTTAGGGCACAAAAAACAAGTGTGGTCATATGCGCCCAAGTCAAAACTGTAGAACACAAACAGAGACAAGGGAAACGACTGTGTCAGTCCCAATGGACAATAGGAGGCACCAAAAAAAGGCACATGGTGAAAGCGCTAAAAAAACAGCATACAGAAATGGAGGTCCAAAACTAAAAATTAAATTGCCTTCACCATATTGCTTTGGTGGATAAAAAGTAAAATGCAGTCAACTGCCTGCACGGTATTTGCTAAAACGGCTGATAAATGAGACGGCAAGCCCAAGCTGGAATGTAAGTTGGTAAAACAAAGGGCATTTCAGCAGGAAGTGGTGGGCAATTAAAATTTGGGTGCAATGCGTATAAAACGGTGGGGCAGCACCACTGAAAAAATGATGATGGCTAAAAAGGCAGTGTCCAATACGCAGCCAAGTTAAAATAATCTCCTCCCAGCAGGAGAGCTGAGAGGAGGTTGTCCAAGGTGCTGGGAGAGGCTTAGAAAGCCAAAGCTTATTCCCCTGAAGGGAGGACCATTGGTGATGCCAAATGGACACCACCTCCAGACAGATGGCAAGGCAGATATCACCAGAGGGAATAGTAGTACTTGTGGGTTGAGGTACAAGGACTGCAGCCTTGGCAGCAGTGTCAGCAGCCTCATTTCCTGACAGACCGACATGACCAGTGACCCACAGAAACTTGACATTGGCTCCACCAAGAGTGAGCAAGTGACAGTTTTCCTGGGCCCACTGCACTTAGGGATGAGCAGTGTACAACACACAGAGATTTTGGAGGGCGATGAGTGAGTCTGAGCAGAGGACACAATTGGGAAGACTGTGTCACTGGATATACTCCGTGGCCTGATACAAGGCAAAAAGCTTGACTGTAAATACTGAGGAGTGTGCCGGAACCCAATATCGAAAGACACAGGTGCAATGGCGAAGACACACCCAACCCCATGGTCTGTCCGAGAGCCATCGGTGTATACAAAGCTACTATCATAATCTTCCATGCAGAAGTTGGGAAACTGAATGTGACAGACCGAGGCTGGAGTAGTGTCCTTAGGAAGTGAATGAAGGCCAAGGTTAACATGGGCCACTTTATGAAGCCAAGGTGGTGAAGGATTCACACCCACAGGGAAAGCTTCAGGTAGCGTGAAGTTAAGCCGCCGTGGCATGTGGCAAAAGTGGACTCCAGGAGGTAACAGGGAAGAGGGACAAGCCCAATACTGTTGATCTAAGGAATGATCAAAGAAGGAGGCATAGGAAGGGTGGCCATGCATGGCAGACAAATGGCATGCATACCTGCTGAGGAGAAAGTCACGGCGGTAGGACAGTGGTAGTTCAGCAGCTTCAAAATACAGACTCTGAACCGCACTGGTGTAAAAAGCACCCATGGCCAAATAGATGCCACAATGGTGGATAGTGATGAGATGGCATAAAAGGGATGGGCATGCAGATGTATAAACAAAGCACCCACAGTGGAGTTTCGCACTGACAAGGGACCGGTACAAACAGAGGAGGGTAGTTCGATCGGCACCCCAAGAATTACCATTGAGGATATGGAGGACTGAGGGACTGCGTACAGTGGGCTGCCAGGTAAGAGACATGGGTGGCCAAGAGTGTTTCATATTGAGCATGAGCCACAGGAATTTCGTAGTCTGAACGAATGAAAGGGCAACAGGCCCAAGATGTAGAGATGCTAGGAGAAACCATTTGCGCCACCAGGAATCCATAAAGACGGTTTTGTCAGTGGAAAAGTGAAAGCCACTGGCGATGCTCCATGAGTAAAGACAATTAAGACAGCACTGAAGACACCACTCAGTGAGACAGGTCTGCGGAGAACTGCAATAGATGGCAAAATCATTGACAAACAAGGAGCCGGAGATGCCAAGTGGGAGACAGGCCATTATAGGGGTCATGGCGATAGCAAAGAGGATGACACTCAGGATGGAACCCTGAGGCACACCATTTCCTGAATGAATGTGTCCGACAAGGCAGAATCTACACACACCATAAAAACTCAGTCTTGTAAAAATGCCCAAAGAAAACAGGGCAGGCACCCACAGAAGCCCCACGTGTGAAGAGTACCGAGGATACCAGTCCTCTAGCAGGTATCGTAGGATTTCTCCAAACCAAAAAACGTGGCCAGTCTGGGATTTTTGCAGAAAACCATTCATGACATGGGTGGACGAGGTAACAAGATGGTCAACTGCAAAATGCCATGCGTGAAATCTACACTGTGCATTTGTGAGTAAATGCGATTCTAGCTACCTCACCAGCTGGGCATGAATCATACCATCTATCACCTTGCAAATGGAGCTGGTAAGAGAGATAGGGTGGTAGCTAGAAGGAAGGTTTCTGTCCTTACGGGGATTAGGTATGGGTATGATACTGTCTTCACACCAGCATCCAGGAAATCTGCCCCCAGCACAGATGCGGTTGTATGTGTTAAGCGGAAAGTGCTTGCCTGCACGAGAGAGGTGATGCAACACTTGAAAGTGGATCGTGTTTGGCCCTGGGGTGGAGCACCGGGATGACCTGAGAGCACGATCTAGCTACCTCATAGTGAATGTAGCATTATAGCACTCACGATTTGGAGAAGAGAAGGGTATTGTCCAAACCTATGATGACATCGGCACCTACTGTCAGACTGGAAATGGGGGAATGGATCTTGGATCCAGAGAGCAATCGGAGGCTGGCCCACATGATAGAGGAAGGTGTGGAACTGTTAAAAGAACTAGTGAATGAAACCAAACTAGCTCTTTTGCTATCCTGAAGACCTCGACGACACTTTGCAGGCAACCATTTATAACAAATGCATTTTCCAGCATAGGGTGGTGGTTAAAAATGCGGAGTGCACATCTCTATGAGCAAATTGCATTGACAGGCAGCAGAGGTTGAGTTGTTAAGAAGATCTAATGAGTTCTGTGAGAACCCCAAAGGGGATGATCCACATTAAAGTCGCCAAGGAGCAGAAATGGGTGAGGTAACTGTCTAATAATCTGAAGGAAGTCTGCCCTGATGACATCAAAGGACGGTGGTACATAAATGGTGCACAGGGAGAAAATCGGGTGGGGCAGGAAAAGGCAAATGGCAACAGCTTTAAGACTGGTGGTCAGGGAGATAGGTTGACTGTGAATGTAATCCCACAGGAGCAGCATGCCACCCCCATGAGATGGGATGCTGCCCTCAGGGGGAAGGTCAAAATGGATTGGTAAGTAATGTGGAAGCTCAAAGCAGTCCTGAAGGTGCAATTTTGTTTCCTGAAGGCAGAGTACAAGGGGATGCTGCAATGCCAGAAGCAGCCCTAACTCCTCTTTGTGGAACTGAAGGCTGAAAGCTTTCCATTGGAGGACAGTGGTGAGGAGGAAGAGATGTAGGGGTGTCAACTCGGTGGCCACTGAGGGACAGCCAGTGTAGAGTCGCTATTCCAGGGCATGGAAGCAGAAGGATCCTGCTCCATGGGGTTCACAGAAGCATCAGCATGCTTGTGTGGTCGGTCTGTGGAGTCCAACACCAAAAAAACCGTCTGTGGTGCACACCGGAGAGACAGAGGCCGCCCAGGCTAAGTGACCACGTGGCAACACTGTCAAGCACGATGGTTGAGTGGGCAAAGGAGAAGACTGTTTGCCCTTAGCAGAATTCTTCAAGCCCTTCAGGTAATGTTTGGCTGCAGGGATGGAGGAAGGCTTCTCAGGAGAACTCCTCCTGTCTTTTCCTGCCTGCCGGTTGTGTAGTGGGTAGCTTCAGCCCCTTAGGTGAGACTTTAAAGGTTTGTTGCTCAGCGGGACAGAGGGCGGGGGGATGGCAATGCTACCTTGACACCTTAACACTGGGCGACTTCACAACCTCAAAGACAAATTTGAGGTCACAAGTTTGCACGACCGTGTCCTCCATGGAGTGGGGTAACAAGAACGGAACTATCGGTGCCAGACGAGAGAACACAGGGTTTGCGACCAGCCAGTAACTTGCAAGCTACTGGGTAAGGAGCTTTTTCCTTTACCCAAATCTCCTCAACAGCCCACTTATCTAGATAAATGAGACAATCCCAGGAGGAGGCAGCATGGACACCATTGCAGTTGATACAGCGGGGAGGAGGAGGCAAGCATTGGCCCTCATGAGCATCCCTGCCACAGGTTACACATTTGGCTGGGTGTCGACAAGATGTTAGAGTATGGCTGAAACGATGACACTTGTAGCAGTGCATTAGATTTGGAATGTGCGGCTGGACTGTGATGATTTCAGAGCTTGTTTTAATCTTGTACAGCAGCACCAACCTATCAGAGGTGAGGAAAAGAGAGCTGGTGGGCACCCTGATCAGAGAGGTAGGATTGTATTTCAGCCTTGGTTAGACTGTCAAGCAGCCTGGTGTAAGTGACACTATGGGAAGAATTCGAAGTTCTATGTGCCTTGACACGAACAGGGTAGCCGTGGAGAGCGACACAGCAAGCAGTTGTCGTGCTTGAGAATCAGAAGCAATCTCCAAAAGCAAAGTGCAATCCCATAAATGAGATCAGGATTTCACAGGGCCAGCAATTGCAGTAACACCTTTCTGAATAATAAACGGATTGACCATGGTGAAGGACCGACAGTCTTCAGTACATGATACCACAAGGAACCGCATTGCAGCAGGAAGTGTCTGTGGATCAGTAGCCTAATTACATTTACATTTTGTCATCATCAGTGGAGAGGATGCGTTACTCATCATGATGAAATCCTCCACAGTTGCCAGTGTCTTCAATGGTGCGCTCCTTCCAAATGGGGGGGGGGCCCACTCACAAGGGGGCACACCCTCCTTAGGTGATTGTTCACACTTCAGGTCACACGTACCGAACACGAGATGGAGGGACCAATTGGCAAGTTGGAAAGATTACAGCTGAGACAGTCACTCCTCCCTGGACCAGGACTGTACCAGGGGGTATGTTTGAACCCTACCTGTTGACTCGGGGCTGGGAATTACGCGTTACCCACTCATCTTTTACGTGTCAGACCCGTGGGCCGTCAGAAGTGCACAGGGAGGAAGAAGGAAAAAAGAGGGTCATCAAACACTGAAGCTGAGGAATATGAGGAGAATGGAAACAAAGATAGGAAAAGGGAGCCAAAAAGAAAGTCATGACTGTTCATAGGTCAGTGACAGAATGGAGAACATTCCCAATAATACCCCAGACTTGTTCCCCAATGGAGGGGAAAAAGAACAGGAAGAGGATGGACATACAGCATGGAAGGGAAAAAGTGCTACAAAGGATGGGGCCCCATGGTAGCCAAGCATGGACCTGCCAGCAAGTGGCAAGCACCCTGGTTTTTTTTGTTTTTGTGTAGAGCTGCAGGCTATAAATAATGTGGCGAGGTACAATAGTGAATCACTATCCTAAAAGAAAAATAATGAGATATAAACCTGCTGGGGAACATTTCAGAGAGAATAAGGAAAAAGTGTTAGGAAGAATTTCCATCAGATATGAGGTAAGTAGCAGTGATGTAACATCTGAAATAAATCATAGTCAAGGCAATATATAGAGGAAGTATAGAGAAGTAAACCACTTTTGTTGATGTCAAGAACAGGCAAGAGTTGAAAAGAAGTGGTAAAGTGGTTTTAAAAGACTTGAGTGTATTCATATTGTAATCACAATTAGCCTGTACTGTGTACAGGTACTGTGTGTTATTCTTGATAAGAGAATGTTAAATGTTTGTAGATTTATGTATTGAATATGATTACATGTAAATCAGCATAAAGAATTATTTTTTGCCTTTTGTAATATGTTCATGTATTGAATGACTATGATTAAATGAAAAAGATGAATTCATTATGCATACTGCTAACTTTATATGGTGAAAGATTTAGGGTCTCTTGAAAAAGATGAATTAAATGTGCAGAGAGGTTAATCTCCATATTGATCAATTTATAGAGCAATTACAAATTAGTTATGTAAAGAAGATAAATGTATGTGTGTGTGTGTGTGTGTGTGTGTGTGTGTGTGTGTGTGTAGAAAATTGCAAATGAAGAAAATGAACTCAAGAGGAACATAACTGCATAAAACTGGCAGAAAAAAATTTTTTTTGAAGTCCAGGGACAGACTACAAGACTTTCCCTGAAGGAGCAAGAATTGTAAACGATTTACATTAGGTATCTTGATTAGTTTCAAAGATGACTGCACAATGTGTACATGCAGAAGTGAAACTTTATGTCAACCAGGATGCTGAGAAGCTGATCTTTGGCTTGGGACAGCATGACTACAAAGCAGGAAACAGTGAAGCTGGGATGGAAAGAGTGCAGGTGACATGGGCAGCATGCAATCCATGGGTGTCACATTTGGGAGCCAATATAAACAGCGCAATAGACATTGTGAGGTATTCCAATGATGGATTGCCTCAGACACAGGAACTGCTATGCTCTGCTTCTGGGATGGGGCTTACTTCCTCACAGCACTTACATGCACGGGGTTGGAACAGGATTGTACAATATTCAAGATGTTTATGTAATGGGAATTCTTGTTTTTATTACAGAGTACTTATTTATTCATCAGTTTCAAATTTGTCCCTTTCAAAGTAATTCCCTCAGCTATAATACATTTGTTCCAGCGCTGAATACAATCTTCAAAACTACTTACAGAATTCAATTTCCATTGTGTTGTTCAGCTGTTTCAGCAATTCAGTTCTGTTTTTACCTTATAGTGGCAAAACAATGTCCTTACACAGTTCTCCTCAGCCTCAGGAATAGAAAAACATTGCAGGGGCTATGTCTGGAAAATACCCTGCCTGAGTCAACATAACAATTTTGTTTTTTCTTGGCACAAAATTGTGAACAGGTATCGAGGTGTGAGTGGGAAAATTGTCATGATGCAATTTCCATGAGTAGTTTTGCCACAGTTCTGGTCATTTTCTGTGGATTGCTTCACACAAATGGGGCTTAACTTTTGAGTAGTATTCCTTACTGACAGTATGACCACGAGGCAGGAACGTATGATACAATATTCCATTTTAATCTAAGAATAGAATGGGGGAAACCTTCACATGAGATCAAATTTTTAGAACATTTTTCAGTCTTGGCTCTTCAGGTAGTTTTCTTTGGGACAACTGCGCCTCAATTCCTGTTTCATCATCCGTTATACCCTTGTTTGGAAGTTCTGAATCATTGCTACTATATTCAGCAATTACTGAGCAATGTTACACAATGTCTTTTTTGGTCAAAATTAAACAACTTCACAGATAAACTTAATCAATACAGGTTTCTTGCCTAACACATTCAAAAAATTGCTTGGAATTAGCCAAAGGATATGCCAAGATCATCAGCAACCTCTCTGATTTTCCAGAACCATTTTGTTTGCTTCTTTCACATTGTCATCAGTTATTGGTGTGGTTGGGCATCCAGGGTGGTCATTGTCCTCAGTACCTTCAAGCCTCTTTGAAATGTATACACCACTTTTAAATTCTTTTCCCTTTCATAGTAGATTTGTCAAAACCCACAGCCAACATTTTGACTATGGTGTTGTAATTCATTGTGTTTTAAAACGAATTTTAATGCAAATTCATCTATCCATCTTTCATTGAGTACTAGAAAATATGTATCACTTTTTCAACTGCTAACAAGAAACTAAATATTCAAGACAGATGAAAATTCAAACGTACATCATGAACTATGTGTACCAACATGATCAAAGATGAAAATACGATGTATAAAGCCTACAAAACTAAAAAATTCCCACTATTTGATCACACTTTATAGAAACTCAGTGTGTTACTACCTCACTGGATTAATCCCAGTTTCTTATCATACAAAGATGTCTGGAATCAGATATTGGTCAAAATTCCCTTGTCATTTTTCACTAACTTTCCTAGCTGGAAACCTTCCAACTTATAATTTTAGACACCAATGCTACAAATTGGAAAAGCCCACTACACAAATGCAGATTAACATTAGCCAGCTCTGATCTTGATGTGCTTGCTGGGTGCTACAGAAAACAAATACCTGTTTATCTTCCTACTTATTCAGATTTCCTAATTTCCCATCTGTAAACTTTTTTTTTTAATTCCCAGACATCATTACATGAATGAGAAAATGAATAGTAAGATTAAGAAAAATTAACAAATAAAAAATGAAACATTAGAAAGACAGCAAAGACCAAATGCAAACATTTCTAAAAACTACAGCTGCTTGATGATATATGTAATTATTGAAATACTTACGATTATGAACATCATGCAGTTCATCAATCAGCTAGCAGGTGCTGCCACCACTGAGCCTGACCTGACTGCAGCTCTGAACCCCTCTTGATGTCACAGCTGCAGTCAGGTATTTCATTTTATTTCGGCCAACGTATCTAATGAACATCACAAAGAGAATTAGATGTGTGCATTACTTTACTGTAAATGACATGCAAGAAAAGAAAATAATAAGAAAATTTAAGTACAAAATACTTTACAGAAACAAACTAATGTCATATGCACCCATGTTATAACCTTAGATCACCGAGAACCAAAAGAACCTTAAATTTAGTAAGTTAAGCCCAACTGACAGAATGCAAGTGAGCTAGAATGAGGACTGCTTCAAGGAGAGAAGTCTATAAAATACACAGCACAGGCATCAGAGGTCCCAAACAAAAGATTAAATGTCCTTCTCCATAATGCTATGATGGATAAAAAGTAAAACACAGTCGACAGACCACACACTGTTCACTCTAAAATGGCCGGTAGCTCTGAAGGCAAAAGTACACGTAACATAAGCATTTATGAAAAGGGCATTCGGTCAGGAAATGGTAACTGCCTGAGGTTGACAACAATGAGCACAATGACTTATCAAAAAGCAATGGCTAAAGGATCGTTCCGTGTAGAGTGGTCTAAGGCTCCTTGCTCGACCATTTCAGATTTTGCTGAAATTTTGTATGTAGAGTACCACATGCCTCAAGCAGACTTTGGTTAAGTTTTTGATTCTCCAGTGGAATACGTGCCAAGATAAAGCTGTTTTCTTGACACTGTACCCTGACCACATACAGTATGACACAGATTTCACCAACATTGAGGACCTAATATCTCTCTCAGGGTCCTTTCTTTTTAATTTGAAAATTAGTTAGCTCATACAACTTCTGTGCTGCATTTAGTGGTAATAATAATTATTATTTCAATGTTCACCAGAAGTAGATAAATTGTATCAAAGTTGTCCTACAAAATTGGCAATCTAAAATATTGAAAGTTCAAAGTTGCATGTAACTAATTAAATAATTAAGTAATAGATGTCAAATTTTGTGCATGGTATCTCAGAATGCTATTCTTTTATAATTTATCATTTGATATTGCTAGCTCTTTCTGTTACTTTACAAATGTAGTGTGAGGTTTGCAATTTTTGGAAAAAGGCTAAAAATAGTTATTTTCAATCCCACGTTGCAAAAAGTGTCTTCTAAAAACATTCTAGATCCCTTCTCATTAGATAGAGAATGTTTTTAATCTCCTATAAGAGTTGATTTGATTGACAAGCACTGACATACCGTTCCCTAAGGATAGATAACCTTAGGGTGGATAGGATGTGTGACTGCTGTGTACGGACGCAGGAGGAGTTGGCCACTGTTCACGAACAGCTGAGCGTGTTGATGGCCACGGTCAGCTGTCTTCAGGCTGCTGCCTCCAAGTGTAGCGGCAGTGGGGAGTCTGGTGCAACACATGGTATGCCCCAGGTGTTACATGCTACACCCACTGCCCCTGCTGTCGAGACATCTTCACGGGTACGGGGCGCAGTTGGGCTACCCTCTCCCCAAGGGGAGTGGCGGGTTCAGCGGCGTTCGCGGCGCATGAGGAAGAGGGTAAATGTGGAGGCTGACCGTGTGGCATCGCCCGCTCTGCCTGTGAGCGGACATGTGGCTGCTCTTTCAGCAAGGTCCGAGCAGGCACACAGGGGGAGGGGTTTATTAGTTATTGGGAGCTCCAAAGTTAGGCGGGTGATGGAGCCCCTTAGGAAAATAGTGGAAAGGTTGGGGAAGATGGCCAGTGTTCACTCTGTCTGCTTGCCGGGGGGTCTCATCCGAGATGTGGAGGAGGCCTTGCCGGCGGCGATAGAGAGCACTGGGTGCACCACACTGCAAATTGTTGCTCATGTCGACACCAATGACTTCTGCCGTCTGGGTTCAGAGGTCATCCTCAGTTCGTACAGGCGGTTGGCGGAATTGGTGAAGGTGGAAAGCCTCGCTCGTGGGGTGGAATCAGAGCTAACTATTTGTAGTATCATTCCCAGAACCGATTGCGGTCCTCTGGTTTGGAACCGAGTGGAAGGCTTAAACCAGAGGCTCAGACAATTCTGCGGAGATCTGGGGTTCAAATTTCTCGCCCTCCGCTATCGGGTGGAGTAATGTAGGGTCCCCCTGAATAGGTCAGGCATGCGCCGGAAGCGGCTACAAGGGTAGCGGACTACGTGTGGAGTGCACATGGGGGTTTTTTAGGTTAGAGAATTCCCTCCCTAGGCCCGACAAGACGCCTCCTGAGACGCGGCAAGGTAGGAGTAGGCAAAATGCAACAGGGAATAACAATATTAATGTGCTAATAGTAAACTGCAGGAGCGTCTATAGAAAGCTCCCAGAACTGCTCTCATTAATAAACAGTCAAAACACCCATATAGTACTAGGGACTGAAAGTTGGCTGAAACCAGATGTAAACAGTAATGAAATCCTAAACTCAGATTGGAATGTATACCGCAGAGACAGGCTGGACAGTGAAGGGGGAGGCATGTTTATAGCGATAAGAAGTGCAATAGTATCAAAGGAAATTGACGGAGATCCGAAATGTGAAATAATTTTGGTGAAGGTCATGGTTAAAGCAGGCTCAGACATGGTAATTGGATGTCTCTAGGCCTCCTGGTTCAGCAGCTGTTGTGGCTGAGCACCTGAAGGATAATTTAGAAAATATTTCGAGTAGATTTCCCCACCATGTTATAGTTCTGGGTGGAGATTTTAATTTGCCGGATATAGACTGGGAGACTCAAACGTTCTTAACAGGTGGCAAGGACAAAGAATCCAGTGAAATTTTTTAAAGTGCTTTATCTGAAAACTACCTTGAGCAGTTAAACAGAGAACCGACTCATGGCGATAACATATTAGACCTTCTGGTGACAAACAGACCCGAACTATTTGAAACAGTTAACGCAGAGCAGGGAATCAGCGATCATAAAGTGGTTATGGCATCGATGATTTCAGCCGTAAATAGAAATATTAAAAAAGGTAGGAAGATTTTTCTGTTTAGAAAATGTGACAAAAAGCAGATTACAGAGTACCTGATGGCTCAACACAAAAGTTTTAAGTACAGATAGCGTTGAGGATCAGTGGACAAAGTTCAAAACCATCGTACAATATACGTTAGATGAGTATGTGCCAAGCAAAATCGTAAGAGATGGGGAAAAGAGCCACTGTGGTACAACAACCATGTTAGAAAAATGCTGCGGAAGCAAAGGGAACTTCACAGCAAACATAAACATAGCCAATGCCTTGCAGACAAACAAAAATTATGTGAAGCGAAATGTAATGTGAGGAGGGCCATGTTCAATGAATTTGAAAGTAAAGTTCTATGTACTGACTTGGCAAAAAATCCTAAGAAATTTTGGTCTTATGTCAAAGCAGTAGGTGGATCAAAACAAAATGTCCAGACACTGTGAGACCAAAATGCTACTGAAACAGAGGATGACAGACTAAAGGCCGAAACACTAAATGTCTTTTCCCAAAGCTGTTTCACAGAGGAAGACTGCACTGTAGTTCCTTATCTACATTGTCGCACAGATGACAAAATGGTAGATATCGAAATAGACGACAGAGGGATAGAGAAACAATTAAAATTGCTCAAAAGAGGAAAGGCCACTGGACCTGATATAATACCAGTTCGATTTTACACAGAGTACACGAAGGAACTTGCCCCCTTTTTGCAGCGGTCTACCGTAGGTCTCTAGAAGAGTGTAGCATTCCAAAGGATTGGAAAAGGGCACAGGTCATCCCCATTTTCAAGAAGGGATTTCGAACAGATGTGCAGAACTATAGACCTATATCTCTAAAGTCGATCAGTTGTAGAATTTTGGAACACATGTTATGTTCGAATATAATGACTTTTCTAGAGACTAGAAATCTACTCTGTAGGAATCAGCATGGGTTTCGAAAAAGACGGTCGTGTGAAACCCAGCTCACACTATTTGTCCACGAGACTCGGAGGGCCATAGACACGAGTTCACAGGTAGATGCCGTGTTTCTTGACTTCCGCAAGGCGTTCGATACAATTCCCCACAGTTGTTTAATGAACAAAGTAAGAGCATATGGACTATCAGACCAATTGTGTGATTGGATTGAAGAGTTCCTAGATAACAGAATGCAGCATGTCATTCTCAATGGAGAGAAGTCATCCGAAGTAAGAGTGATTTCAGGTGTGCTGCAGAGGAGTGTCATAGGACCATTGCTATTCACAATATACATAAATGACCTTGTGGATGACATCAGAAGTTCATTGAGGCTTTTCGCAGATGATGCTGTGGTGTATCAAGAGGTTGTAACAATGGAAAATTGTACTGAAATGCAAGAGGATCTGAAGCGAATTGTCGCATGGTACAGGTATCGGCAATTCTGTCTCAATGTAGACAAGTGTAATGTGCTGCTAATACACAGAAAGATAGATCCCTTATCATTTAGCTACAAAATAGCAGGTCAGCAACTGGAAGCAGTTAATTCCATAAATTATCTGGGAGTACGCATTAGGAGTGATTTAGAATGGAATGATCATATAAAGTTGATCGTCGGTAAAGAAGATGCCAGACAGATTCACTGGAAGAATCCTAAGCAGGCGCAGCTTGTAACTAAAGGCTCTGAGGCGGAGCCGCCCCAAAATATACGTTAAAGTAAATTTCGCAAGATCATATTACATAATTTAAATTACCAGGACGAATTTCGCACATTTCCCATTCCGATTAAAATAACGACGGTCAACGTTTTTGGAACTGTTTGTATTGATAGATGTTTTCCAAACAGTTAGCAATGTTTAGGCTGCGCCTTGGAACATCCGTAAGCTGTATGTAGTAGCGGTTTGGGAGTGTGGCTTCTACATAATACTGCTCTTTATGGGTGACCCGAAGGCTCAGAGCTTGCAGCCTAAGGGTGTCATACCAACCACCACACGTTTTTCACGTTCCACTATCTATGTAATAAAGGAATGTAGAGTGGCCGAAACTCCTCTATCCAATCTCTGTCCCGGCACATCTCTACTATGCTTCGATGCGCCATTAATCGACGTTTAGTATTATTGTTTTGATAATGTTTCACATAGTTGTTTTGTTTCTACCATTGGCTATTTTATCCCCATTTAGAATAAGTTTGCAAATATCCCGCCAGAGTGCACTAGACTACCGTAACATAACAGTACTGTCATCTAGCGAGAGTTTGATAGGTGATTAGAGGACAAAGTGTGCGAAATTTGTCCTGTTACTTTACTCTCCTTGCTTGTTGATGCTGACTGCTTTTGTTCGATAGCATGTGATATTAGCAAGTTTCTTTTTCAGAGTGTATGTTGCAAGATTTTAGTGAGTTTTACTTGCTTGTGAATGTATGCGACATACCGCGAGTGTGAAACCAGTGCAATATGAATTCAGTGTGCAATTTAATAGGTAAAAACTTGGAACACGGCCATAGGATGCAAGTGAAAGAACTTGGTTCACCCAGACCCAATCTAATGATCAATCAAGAACGGAAACAGTGCAAATCTAGGCAAGGATACAAACACAGTTTTAATAGAGCAATGTACGATGCAGCTGAGTGGTTGTGAAGTGAAAAATGCATTTTTCTGTTTCACCTTCTTCGTACAAATAGTACTGATAGTGCCGGGACTGAAACTGGTATCACTGACATAAAGAATTTTCACGCAAAGGTGAAAAAACATAATTCCACAAAATACATTTAA
Organism: Schistocerca nitens; assembly: GCF_023898315.1. Lineage (NCBI taxonomy): Eukaryota > Metazoa > Arthropoda > Insecta > Orthoptera > Acrididae > Schistocerca > Schistocerca nitens. Next base: position 35,410,856 of record NC_064617.1, read on the forward strand.
CTTCGAGCTTTGGAGGTAAACTACAATAAACACCTTAAATTTAGAACTTAAAACACCAAAAATATTAAAAAGCCGCAAAGTTAACATTCACCACATTATAGATCTATCCAAAACGCGTCTTTTCATATTATTTGCTGCGCAAGTGACAGAAAATGTAATAATGATGTATAAAAACACTAACCAAAGATTTTAACTCGAAGTTAGCTTCTAATGATATTTAATACCTGATTATAGAAGACACAGTACGTAAAATTATGGGTAGAGAGTGATCTGCCCACCCCTTCCCCCTGAATTCTCAGTTGTTTATGTCAGACTAATCTGTAGCGTAACCAGAGGTCTACATTGGCTCCAATTGATAAATGCCACAGTCTTCCCCAGTATAGAAACCATGAGCCGCGCCTGATCCTAAGGAAATGCAATCCGAAAACAAAGGAAGTAGGTTACAGTACACTTGTTCGCCCACTGCTTGAATACTGCTCAGCAGTGTGGGATCTGTACCAGATAGGGTTGATAGAAGAGACAGAGAAGATCCAACGGAGAGCAGCATGTTTCGTTACAGGATCATTTAGTAATCGCAAAAGCATTACGGAGATGATAGACAAACTCCAATGGAAGACTCTGCAGGAGAGACGCTCAGTAGCTCGGTACAGGCTTTTGTTAAAGTTTCGAGAACATACCTTCACCGAAGAGTCAAGCAGTATATTGCTCCCTCCCACGTATATATCACGAAGAGACCATGAGGATAAAATCGGACAGATTAGAGCCCACACAGAAGCATACCGACAATCCATCTTTCCACAAACAATACGAGACTGGAATAGAAGGGAGAACCGATAGAGGTACTCAGGGTACCCTCCGCCACACACCGTTAGGTGGCTTGCGGAGTATGGATGTAGATGTAGATGTAGATCAAAGTAAGGGGAATTTTTGTATAACAGCATTTATTTTATCTTCTAATTCTGTCTTTTTTTTGCTTCAGGCTTCTTTTAATGCTTTTTATAGAGAATTTATCAGTATTCTATTGTGATGGTCCATAGTGACATTGTTGCTACTAGTTCAAGAACATTAACTGTCAACCCCTAGTCCATAGGGGTCACAGCCGATAGGCATGTGATATCAGCCACAGGTGGATTTCTTAGTCCAGTTTCCCAAGCCTGTAATTTGGTTTCTCATTGGAGGTTCCAAAAGCTTCAGGGGGTGTCTGTTTCCAAAGCCAACATCTCCTATGTTATCAAGCCTAAACTTGATATCTCTTATGGTTCCCAGGCTGATGTCCACACCTCAATTTTACTTGATAGTAATATTTTTTGCCATTTTGTTACATTTACAAGCTACATCCTGCATTACAGTTTTTGGAAACTGAAATTGTTGGCCAGACAATGTGACAAAGAGCTGGGAGTTTGCAAATCAGCTGTTGCTCCAGAATCCAACGTATGTCTTACATTTCCAGCCAATAAAATAATGAGCAGGACCTGGCGGATGCATAAATTTTATCAATGCATCATTTTCTTCAACTGAAACTTCAGTAACATTGCCAATCCACCATTTGTTGTCACAAATACAGGCAATGTACTGACTAAGAAAAAGCTCAGATAATTTCAAGTACACAATAGTGGTATCAGACATTCTGGCAACTAGATATATTGTGTCATTAGAAATTTTACAGACACAAATTGTGTTTGAGTTAACTGGCACAAGTTGGTTATGCTCTTTAGTACCAGCTACTGTGCTGCTTTCTCACCATCTTTCCTCTTGAATCTTTCTGCCCTCTTCAATTTCGGGTTTTGTGGCAAAAATATATTTATTTCTATTTATATTTTGACAAAAAAAGTTGAAGAGATCCTGTGGGGTTAATATTTGGTTATATGAAGGTCTTTGGAGGCTTGCCGATGCAGCCAACCATTTAGCTGTGTCACCAACTCTATCACAGGGAGATTTTCCATTTTCATAATTCCAAATTTCCAAAGAAGTTCCATTCAGACTCAATATTGACGGTTGCACAGATTCACAAAGTTCTTATAAGTTTTATATTGTGCTGCTGAGCCATCACTGAAATTAGGTAACATTTGTTCGAGTCGCCAAAAGTTCAATACTCAACAGATTTATTCAACACGTGTAGTACACTATCATGATGCAGTTTATCAGAAAACATGCAACAGTTAACAACTTGCAAGGTGGCCATGTGATTGACATCATAAGTGACAAATGGATGTACTGTGCCTGTAAATTATCCCAACGGTACCTCTGGGCAGCATCTTGGACTACAAATGAGTCGTTTTTGGCAAAGTCCATCAGAACCATCAATTCTGTTTCTTTTATGTCAGTCTTCAGGACTCAAGTACGCATTTTGATGTTTTGCAACAAGGTGATGACATGTCAGCTTACAAATCATGCCTGCGAGTTTTTCAATAAAGTTCTCCACTGCTGAGACTTTAGTTTCTAGTGCTTTGCAGGCAGTGTGAATCCATGGCTTGAATTCAATTAATTGCTGTGCATCCCAGGAAATAAAGTTTAACAGCATGTTCACCAGGGCAGCTTTTATGATGATGCGGAATACAGTCCTTGGCATCCATACCAAACACTGCACTTCTATTAACATTTTGTAGTCATCCTTCATATAATATGACTTTGCAGCATGAGCTTAACATTCTAGTGTACAGTGCATGCACAAATGAAATGCATGTCTGTAACACCAACAGTTGCACCCAACTTTGGCTCAAAAGCAAAGAATTTGGAGAAACTACTTTCAGCCCCATATTTATTGCAATATACCACTTAAAGCTCTGCATGACTGCACAGCAGATCTGTTTTTGTAGTTTAATACCACCAAACTGAACAGAAACTGTCTTTTTTGCCAGGACACAACATGTTGTTTTCGTCGTCTTCATAGGAATTGTTGAATCTGTAAGTGACATCATCTGGCAATGGTTTGCCAATCTCTGTATCAAGTAATGCACTATTACCTTTTTCTGCTGTAACTTTCCATGTTCTTTTGACCCTGCATTCAGAAATGCCAAACTTGCATTTCCTTTATTGGCCATATTTTCAAGGCCATAGTCAGTAATTGAACTTCTGTTGATCTACTGGATATTTAAATTTTTTGCTTTCATTTCTTTGATAAGATCACTGTAATCATTACACAAACTGCATTCAGCAGAGTGATACATTGTACACTGTTTTCAGTTATTCTAGAGAGAGACATTATTTCTGCTATTGTATTTTGCATACATTCAATCTTTTGTTTCAAGTAGCCAGTTTTGTCTCTGCGGCTTACTCTTCAAATTATCAATGTAGAAGTGTCTAAAACACCAAAGCTTTCATCCAACCTATATGAGGCATCTGGATCAAAATCATCTGAAGATGAAGTTGATGGGGCCTCAGCCATAGAAATGTATTTCGCTTTGCACTTTATTTAAACTTTCTGACCTGGCTTTTCTTTCATTTGATCACTTTATTCAAATTTGGAGATGACTAAAGTAACTTTTAACAAACCACCTTCAACAATGGTATTCTGTTTTTCAAATGGAATGCAACATGACTTTTGGTTCATTTCATATTTTTGGCAGTGATTTCCTTGGTGATGCAAGCAGATCTGGTCATTGTACATAAGCTCAACTTCTGATCAGCAAATAATAAGTAGTTTTTCATTGTCTGATAAACTGTTAACAGAAATGAGTCCAATTTTGTTCGAATAAAATGACCCATGGTGGAATCTTGACAACAATTTATGAACAACACTGCATTTGACTATAGAATAATCATTATCAATTGGTTCAATTACATCCATTTTGATTTAAGTTAATTAAAAAATTTATTCCAATGTGAATCTGAAAATCTGTGTACTAGGTATATGTTTGGAATTTATGATGGATTCCCAAAATGCTGTTGGCCACCACCACAGAATGCACGAAATACAACAGCAGACTCCACAGAACACTTGTGGTCAAAGTAGTACTTATCTGGGAACAAACTTGGTGGCATAATGCCAAAAAAACTGCTACTGCACATTGGAAACTTCTGCAACTTATTCAAATTTGTCCACTGGAGAATATAAAATTTCACCAAAGTTAGTATGACGCATGTGGTACTCTACATATAAAATTTCAGCAAAGTCAAAGATGGTCAAGCATGGCATTTTGAAAAAAATTAAGCTACTTGACATGCAATGTCTCTAAAACAACATTCTCAGTCCACAATCTAGCTAAAAAGATCTCCCCTTGATGAGATGGCCAAGATAAGGTTGGCCTTGCTGCTGGGAGGAGTTTGATTCCTGGGGCTTGTTTTCATGAAGAGAAGACCAGTGGTGGTGCCAAAGTGCACCACCTGTCAGCAGATGGCAATGACCGAGGTATGAGAACTGCGGACATGGCAGCAATGTCACCAGCATCATTTCCCATCAGACCGGCATGACAAGGAGCCCACAAGCATCAGAGTGGCTCAGCAAGCTTCCCTGGACCCGTTGCACTAAGGAATGAACTGTGTACAGTGCACAGAGGCTCTGAAAGAATCTAAGCGTATGACAATTAAAAAGCCTGTCTTGCAAAATATGCTGGGTGGACTGATAGAGGGCAAAGAGCTACACTATAAATATTGAGCTATGTTCTAGAATCCAGTACCAAAAATGCTTGGTGGAAATTATGAAGGGACATCCACCACCATCGTCAATTTTAGAGCCCATCAGTGTACATGAAGGTACTATCGCTAAGTTCTGTGTGAAGATCAAGAAACTTACAACAATAGATCAAATGCAGAGTAGTTTCCTTAGGAAGTGAATCAAGTTATAGATGTACATAGGCTGCTGCATGAAACCAAGCTGGTGAAGGTTTTACAGCCATCATGAAAGTGGCAGGTAACATGAAGTTAAGCTGCCAGAGCAATAGCCGAAACCAAACACCGAGAGGTAACAGGAGGAGGATGCACCCCCATACTGGCGGTCAAGGGAATCATTGAAGAACAAGGTAGAGATGGGTGGCCAAGCATGGCAGGCAAATGCCCCCCCCCCACACACACACACACACACACACTCACCTGCCAGTAGAAGACAACAGTATGGCAGCAGAAGTTCAGCAGATTCTACATGGAGGCTCTCAACTGGGTGGGCTACTTTAATAGGTGACAGTGGTCAAAAGGATTCCATGATGGTGGACTACATTAAGAAAGACAGCATAAGATGGAGGGATGTGCAGATACATAAATGAAACAACCACAGTCTGGTTCTGAATTGACAATAGGTTAGTAAAAATGGAGGAAGGTGGTTCAATCCACTCCCGAGGAAGTACCACTTAGAACACGTAGGGCATTATGAAAAGGTTTACGCGTGAAGCATAGAACAGTTATCACCATCATACCTTGGCTGAAGACCTGGCATGGAACATGAAGAAATTCTGCTCATACGTAAAATCTCTAAGTGGATATAATGCTTCCATTCGGGCACTTGTTGACCAGTTTGGTTTGGCAGTAGAAGACAGCAAAAGGAAGCTGAAAGTTTTAAATGCCACATTTAAGAAATTGTTCACACAGGAGAATGTAGTAATATTTGACCAATGTATGGAATCCTGCATGGATGACAGTAATAAGCATCCCTGGCATAGAGAAACAACAGAAAGAGTTGGAGACAAATAACTCACCTGGTCCAGATGGAACCCCTCTTCGGTTTTATAAAGAGTACTCAGTGTCATTGGCCCCTTACTCAGTCTATATTTATCATGAATCTCTTGACTAATGCGAAGTGCCAAGTGATAGCAAAGAAACGCAGGTGAGTCTTGTATATAAGAAGGGTAAAGTAACAGATCCACCAAATTATAGAACAAAACCCTTAATATCATTTGCTGCAAAATTCTAGAGCATATTCTGTGTTTCAATATAATAAATTTCCTAGACACTGAAAAGTTCATATTCACAAATCAGTTTGAGTTTAGAAAGCATCGTTCATGCAGAACCGAGCTTGCCCTTTCCTCACATGATATACTACAAACGATGGATGAAGACCAACAGGCAGATTCCATATTTCTAGATTTCTGAAAAGCATTTGGCATGGACCCCGCGCAGACTTAACAAACATACGTGAATATGGAATAGGCTCCCACATATATGAATAGCTGAAAGGATTTTTAAGTACTAGAACTGAGTAAGATTTTCCCGATGGCAAGTCCTGATCAGAGACGGTGGTAACAATAGGAGAGACGCAGGGAAGAGTGATAGGACTGTTGCTATTTTCTACATACATCAATGGTCTCACAGACAGGGTTGGAAGCAACCTGTGGCTGTTTACTGATTATGCTGTGATGTACAGGATGGTGTCAAGGTAAGTGACTGTAGCTTGAGACAAGACGACGTAGACAAAATTTCTAGTTGGAGTGATGAATAGCAGCTGGCTCCCAATGTTGAAAAACTTAAGTTAATGGAGATGAGAAGGAAAAACAAGCCTGTAATGTTCGATTGCAACTTTAGTAGTGTCATGCTTGACATAGTCGCATCCCCTGAATATCTGGGCACAATGTTGTGAACCAGTATGAAATGGAAAAAGCATGTGAGGACTGTGGTAGGGAATACTAATGGTTGACTTCAGTTTATTGGGAGAATTTTAGAAAGCATAGTTCATCTGAAAAGGAGACACACTGCTAGTGTATCCTATTCTTGAGAACTGCTTGAGTGTTTGGGATCTGCACCAGGCTGGATTTAAAGGAGATGTTGCAATTCAGATTGGCACTGCTAGATTTGTTGCTGATTTCAGTCAGCATGCAAGTGTTACAGATCTGCTTTTGGAGCTCAAGTGATAATAACTGTAGGGAAGAAGCCATTCATTTTGAAGAACACTACTGTGAAAGTTTTGAAACCAGTATTTCAAGCTGACTCCAGAATGATCGTACTGCTGCCAACATACATTTTGCATCAGGACTACAAAGATAAGGTACAAGAAATCAGGTCTCACACAGAGGCACATAGCCAACTCCCCCCTCCACTCCTCACCCCACTCTATCTGCAAGTGGAACAGGAAAAGAAACAACTAGTTTTAGTACAGTGTACCATCTGCCATGGACCATACAGTGGCGTACAGGGTACGTATGTAGATGTAAAGAGATTGGATATGGCATGCAGCCAGGTAAGAAATGTGGTAGAACCATGAAAGTTTTTCATCTAGCACGAACCCCACAGATCTTATAGTTTCAGTGAATTGAAGAGCAACATGTCCATGATGTAAAGACTAAGGAAGAAACCAACTGCACTGCTAGAAATGCATACAAATGGTTTTGTGTGTGGAAAAACTAAAGCCATTGTCAATGCTCCCATGAATAAAGAAGATCAAGACATGGCTGAAGATGATACTTATGGAGGAAAGTCCATGGAAAATTGCAATAGATAGCAAAGTTGTCGATGAAAAGAGAACTGGAGAAGTCTGGCAGGAGACAGGCTATAATAGGGTTACTGGCTATAGCAAAGGGGACGACACACAGGATGGAGCCTTGATGCACGCTTTTCTTCTGGATGAAGGTGAGTGACAATGCTTAAATACACACATACCTGGAAAACTATCTTTCCAGCAGGTGTAATATGCTTTCTCAAAATCTAAAAACATGGCCACCATCTAATATTTCTTAAGAAAACTGTTTGTGACATTGGTCGACAAAGTGAAGAAATGGTCAACTGCAAAAAGGCATGTTTGAATGGGAGATTTGAGCCACGATAACCACATATCATACATTCTATCACCTTGCAAACATAGACAGTGAGGGGAAATAGAGCAGTAGTTGGAAGGAAAGAGTTTGTCCTTACCAGGCTTGGGTACAGGTAATGAGAGTGACTTCATGCCAGCATCTGGGAAACGTGCTATCTGCTCAAATGTGATTGTATGTTTGAAGGAGAAAGTGCTTGCCTGGGAGAGAAAGATGCTGCAACATCTGAATGTTAACATCGTCCAGCCCTGGAGCAGAAGATCTGGATGAAGTGAGAGCACAGTCTAGCTACCTCATAATAAATGCAGCATTCATCATTCTGAGAAGAGAAGGGTAGCACCCTAGCCTCCTTCACTCATTTCTAAGGGTGGAAGACTTTATGCTAGTGGTGGGAGTTTGGTTGATTGGTTTGAAGTTTAAAGGGACCAAACTACGTGCTCATCGGTCCCTTGTTCCATTGAACTAAGTCCAAGGGATAAAAGGGAAAACATACAAGAGACACCACAGGAGTTTGAGAGGGACAAAAAGAAAAAAACACAAAGCTGAACACACCAGGGACAACAGAAGACAAGAAAAGCACAGACATACAAGAAACAGGCATAAGAGCTTCAAACAGTAGAGCAGATGACCTGGGCTGCCTGATCACGAGGATAAAAAAGCATGAGCTAGCCACTCTGCAACACATTAAAATCTCTAACCTAAAAGGACTAGGGTAGAAAGCACATGGAGACAAAAGACAGGAAATAAAACTTAAACCAAAGAATAAAAACCAAGTTAGCCGTGGAGGCATCGTCTCCTAAAATAGAAGAAAGGGAGATTAAAATTCCGTCTTAAAGCTGCAAGATATGGACAGTCAACCAAAATGTGTACCACTGTCAAATGTGAACCGCAGCAACAACGTGGTGGGGCCTCACGCCAGAGAAGATAGCCACATGTCAGCCAAGTGTGGGCGATGTGAATGCGGCAGAGGACCACAGAGTCCCTGCAAGAAGCCCGCAGAGAAGACTTCCACTCATTTTTGCTCTAATTGATGGCGTGGAGTTTATTGGGCATAACTAAGCTGCGCCATTCGGCATCCCAAATCCCGAGGCCAGTCTGTCAGTGAGCTCATTCCCTGGGCTTCCAATATGCCCTGGGGTCCACACAGAGACTACTGACCTACCAGATTGTTTGATGGTATAAACAGACAAGAAAGAAGCTACCAGAGGTTGGCATAGGTAGCACTGATCAATGGCCTGTAAATCTGCATACCATATAGGACACACCGGGGCAGGAACGAATATGCTCACGGGCACGAGAGATGGCCACCAACTCGACAGTGAAGACACTGCAGCCATCTGGCAAGGAGTGCTGTTTGACATTGGCCGAGTGAGCATAGGCAAAGCCTGCACGACCATCAATCTGCAAGCCATCAGTATAGATCAATTCAGAACCTTGGTATTTGTCAAGGATCAATAATAAGTGACTGCAGAGTGCCTCAGGAGGAACAGAGTCCTTATGAAAACACAATAGGTCCAGTTGTAGTTTCAGATCAGGCACACAACATGGATGCATGTCTGCATGGACCCGCACAAGATGCTGGAAAGGAAAGGACTCAGGTTCAAACAGTGGGGAACAGACAAATACGGCGATCGTTATCCCTGACTGAGACTGCCATTGTGGGAGATGAACCACAGAGCTTCGGAACAAAAGACAGTAATTTGGATGCTGAGGAGAGCTATGGATGTGTGCTGCATAGTGAGTGAGCAGTTGGCGGCGCCCGATGCACAATGGAGGGACTCCAGCCTCCACTAGTAGACTGGCCACTGGACTCGTTCAAAAAGGGCCCATCGCTAGACGGACCCCGCAGTGGTGCACAGGATCGAGCACCATCAATGCTGAGGGCACTGATGAAGTGTACACTACACTCCCATAGTTGAGTCGTGATTGAACTACGGCTTTGTAGAGCTGCAGCAATGTTGAGCAATCCGCCCCCCAAGTGATGTTTCTCAAGTAGCAGAAGGCATTAAGATGCCGCCAGCACTTTCGCTTAAGCTGACGAATGAGGGGGAGCCGTGTAAGTCGGGTATCGAAACCGGTTCTAAAAAGCAATACGTTTCGACTACCCATAGTAGATGGCCATAAAGAAAAAGGGCAGGGTCAGGATGGACTCTCAGTCGCCGACAGAAGTGCAAAACGCAGGTCTTGTGGGCAGAGAAATGAAACCCATGGTCGAGAGCCAATGACAGCACTTTCTGAATGGCTCCCTGTAGTCGCCGTTCAGCAGCACTGATGGTTGGGGAACTGAAATAAAGGCAGAAATCATCAGCGTATAAGGAGGGTGACACTAACAGCCCTACAGCTGCTGCTAGGCCATTTATAGCCACTAAAAACAGTGGAACACTCAATACAGAGCCCTGTGGGACCCCATTCTCTTGGATGTGGGAGGAACTAAAGGAGCCTCCTACTTGAACACAGAAGGTACATAGGGCCAGAAAGTTTTGTATAAAAATTGGGAGCGAGCCGTGGAGGCTCCACTCATGCAGTGAGGCTAGGATGTGGTGGTGCCAGGTCGTGTCGTAGGCTCTCTGTAAATCAAAAAAGACGGCTACCAAATGCTGGCACATGGAAAATGCCGTTCGGACAGCAAACTCAAGGCACACCAAATTATCTGTCGTTGAGCGGTCTCAGTGGAAACCGCCCTGGGATCGAGCCAGAAGGCCCCGAGACTCCAGGAGCCAACACAACCACCAGCTCACCAGTTGTTCAAGTAGTTTGCAGAGAACGTTGGTGAGGTTAATGGGGCGGTAGCTGTCCAATGCTGCAGGGTTCTTCCCAGGTTTCAACACTGGGGCGATGACGCCGTCTTGCCACTGGAATGAAACTCCCTCGCTCCAGATGCGATTCAAGATATACAGAATCTGACGCTGTGAGGCCAGAGACAGATGTTTGATAAATTGGGAGTGAATTAGGTAAGGGCCTGGAGCTGTGTCAGAACAATGTGCAAGGGCACTGAGGAATTCCCATTCAGTAAAAGGAGCATTATATGGCACAGGGCGGTGTGATGTAAAAGACTAGTTCTGTTATTCTGCCCCCCCTTCCAGTGAACGAAAAGCCAGGTGATAATTTGTAGATGCAGAACTCCGAGCAAAATGCCTGGCAAAATGCTCGGCGATTTCACCAGAGTCTGTGCACACTACCCCATTTACTGAAATCCCAGGCACCCCCAGTGGTGTCGGGTAACCGTAAAGGTGGCGAATCCGACTCCTCACCTGGGAGGCAGGGGTACAAGAACCAATCGTATCTCTTCCAGCACTCTTTCTTCCATCTTTGTATTAGGTGGTGGACATGGGCATGGGGCTGCTTAAAAATAATGAGTGTCTCCAATTATAGGTGCCACTTATGTTGTTGGAGGGCCCATCTACGCTCTTTGATGGCCTCAGGAAAGTCTGGCGGCGACCAAGGTAGAGTTTTACGCAGAGAGCACCCGGAAGAAAGAGGAACTGCGTGTTCTGCAGCTGATACAATCGACACAGTGACCTCTACCACCACATGTGCTGAAGTGTCAACAGTGACAGAGGATGTGAAAGACAGCCAATCAACCCTATTAAGGGCCAATCATGGCAGACGTCCAGAAGTGTGACACTGGGGTAGTGAAAGGAAGATCGGAAAGTGGTCACTACCGTACAAGTCGTCACGAACGCTCCAGTGGACAGATGGTGAAAGTTCTTAGTTGCAAAGCAAGAGGTCAATGGCTGAATAAGTGCCACAAACCACACTGAAGTGCGTGGGATCTCCTGTATTTAAGTGGCAGAGTTCGAGCTGAGACAGAAGTTCTTGACAACTCTACCCCAGCCAGTAATCACGGTGCCACTCCACAAGGGGTTATGGGCATTGAAGTCCCCCAACAGGAGGAATGGTGCTGGGAGTTGGGAAACCAAAGCAGCCAATTCATTAAGAGGTACTTCACCATCCGGAGGAAGGTAGTCATTACAGATGGTAATATCCAAGGTTGTCCTTATCCTAACAGCAATAGCCTCTAAAGCTGTACGAAGAGGCACTGATTGATAGTAAACAGAGGTAAGGACATAAAGACATACAATAACTGATGCCCTGCTATAGTCTGTCTGATTTTTATAAAACCCTCATAGCCAAAACAGGGCATGGGTCCACATTTCTGGGAACCAGGTTTCTTGGAGGGCAATACAGAGGGCAGGTGTTGAGCTCAAAATCTGTCATAGTTAAGCCAAGTGGTGGAAAAAACAACCGCAATTCCACTGGAGGATAATGCTTTCTGTGTTCTGTGAAGGCATGAAGGGTTGGAGAATGTAGGTTACTCCCTAGAGTCAGCTGCTGCCACTAGTGAGGGGCTAACTGCTAGGAACATTTTATCGGAGGCATCAGCGAGAGCTAGATCTTTGGGGGACACTAGAAATTCCTCAGAGGCGGAACTGGTGGTCTTCGGAATAAATTTTAAATATGAAGGTCAAACCCTAGAGGGGACCATCACATAAGGGCCAAAAAATTTGAGATTCCTTTTAGTCACCTCCTATGACAGGCAGGAATACCGCAGGCCTATTCTCATCCCCAAACCCGCAGGGGGAGTGTGGAGCTTGAATAGTGTATGGGGATATGCTATTATCAGGCCAGAAATCAGATAATGGACCTCAGTCCCAGAGAGCCAACAGAGGTTGCTCCACACTATGGAACAGGTAGTGGAACTGTTAAAAGAACTAGTAAATGAAATTCAGATAGCTTTTTTGCTCTTCTGAAGAGTGCGACAACACTGTGCCTGTAACTGCTTATAACAAATGCAGTTTCCCATCATAAAATGAGCATTAAAAAGACAGAGCATGTTTCCATGGGCAAATTGCATTGCAGTATGCCTCAGCCCCCCAAGGGCCCAAGACATGGTGTGGTAAAGATGAAGCAAGAGCTATGGAACATTCTGTGAGGGTAAGGTTCATGAAGTAAATTATCTGTTCATTGCAACTGGGGAAATATTGCTCGTTGTAGGTTTTCAGGTAGGAATAAAGACTCCAGTCAGCCTTACAAAGTGTTCACTTGAGTTTACATGTAAGTGGGGTAGGAGACAGCAAATGGATATAGCATGGAAAATGGTCACTCCACTACATGTCAGAGAGAATGGACCACTTGGAATGAAGGACAAGCTGGACAGTGCAGAATGAGAGGTCCAAATGGAATAGGTGAGAGTGGAGGCTGAAAGGAATGTGGGTGCTCGTGTGTTGAAGCAGATGAGGATGGGTTTATTGAGAAGGTAAACCACTCTGACAGGTTCTGGAGAGCCCCAAAGGAGATGGTGTACAATAAAATTACTGAGCAGCAGAAAGGGTGCAAGGAAGTTGATCAAGAAGTGGGAGGAAGTCTGCTATGGTGGCACAAAATGATGAAGCGATCTAGACACTGAAAAGAGAAAATTTTAGAGCGAGGATGGATAACGCAGATGGACCAGACTACAGCCAAGTGTTTAGTGAGATGGTTTAGCTATGGACGTCATCCCACATGAGCAACATGATTTCCCCATGAATGGAATGTCAGGCTTGGGGGAAGATCAGAGTTGACCAGATGGAAATATGAGAGGTCAAAATGGTCACAAGGATAGAATTTTGTATATTGGAGGTAGAGAACAGGTGGACACTGCAATTCCAAGGGCAGTCATAATTCCTGCTTTTTGGATTTAGTGCTCTGAACATTCCATTAGAGAAGAGTCATAGTGGGGATTGGGAAGAGGGAACAAAGGAAGGCTAGTCACCTTGATGGCTGCTTTATTGCTACTGGGAGCAAAGGCTGGAAGATCCGGTTCCATGAGATCTACATAGGTGTCAGTATTCTCATTGGATCAGCCTGCAGATTTGAGGATGGAACTGGTAGGCAATGCCCACCAGCAAAATTGAGGTTGGCTGGATGAGGGTATCATGACAAAATGGAGGTTGACCGTGTGATGTTATCATGTGGCAACACAGTGAAAGGGGATCTCCAAGTTGCGGAAGGTGAGGACCATTTGTCTTTGTTCGATTTCTCAGAGACTTTGCAGTTGGCAGATAAAGACTCAGGTGTTTGTTGGCTGGAGCAACAAAAAAGTCTTCATAGGAGCATTCCTTCTGACCTCTCTGGCCTTCCAGTTGTACGTAAGGTCATTTTGCTGCTTTGGTGAAGATTTGGTGGTTTGTTGCACAGCAGGACGAGGACGAGGACGAGGACGAGGACGACGACGACGACGACGACGACGACGACGACGACGACGACGACGACGACGACGAGAAGAGCATGCTACTATAATACTGCACAATTTTACAACTGTGGTGCTGAATCTGAGTTACCAAGTCTGCATGGCCATGTCCTTCATGGAGCAAGGCGTAGCAAGAATAGCACTGTTACTCCAGTTGGTAAAACACATTGTTTTCAACTAACCAACAACTCAACTCATGAGTGATGAGGTAAGGCACTTTCCCCTTTCACCCAGCTCTCTTAAATGGCCTGCTAATTGAGGTACATGAGACATCCTCAGAATGAGACTGCATGGTCACATTTCAACAGATACAACAGGGAAAAAGGAAAACTTTGACATCTGAGTCTATGTCTTGTAAAAGTGAACAGAATAAGGCTAAGATTCATGGAATCTCCCAGATACACCTTATTTGAAAATGGATCACATACTGGAGGAGGTCAGTCCTCTGCTACAGTTAATCCATTTATTATTCAGAAACGTATTGATGCAATTACAGGCACTGTGAAATCCTGCTCTTGTTTGTGTGATGGCACTTTGATTATCGAGACCATTTGTGGTTTTCAAACCCAACAGCTGCATGCAGCTTCACTTCTAAAGGGCAATCCTATTTATGTAGAGGCGTGTCGAACACTGACTTACTCCTGTGATATTGTTCGCACTAGACTGCTCAGTGGTCTGACCGAGGGAGAAATCCAAACTTACCTGTCTGACAGGGCATCGCTGTAGTCCATCAGTTAATGAAAAAGGTGGTTGGTGGTTTTTCTCACATTTGATAGAGTAGTGCTTTTATCAAAAATCAAAAGCAGTCAATGAAGTCACTGCAGTACAAGTGTACATTCTGAACACAATGTGCTGTTACCAGTGTCAAAGTTACAAACACACCTACATGGCCTCTCAAAAAACAGCCATATGTGTTACTTGTTATGGATTCTCAAGAGAGTGATTGCCTGCTTCTTTTTCCCTGTTGTATCTATTGAAATGGTGACCATGAAGTCTCATTCTGCATTGGTAAATGACTTTGTGACCTTATTCAACAGTCAAATTCCTGTTATTGCCAATATCTTCAAGTCATGTGCCATGCACTCTGTCCAGGTCACTACCCCTTCACCTTCTCACCCCCCCTCAGTGCTATGCAAACCACACAGTGGCTACCACCACTCACATTTCCCCCTCATTTGAAATTTTAGTCTCTTACTGCCAGCTGTAGCCCCATTCCACTAGCCACGTTGGAGTAACTATTACACTTCTAGCAACATTACATGCTTCATCTGGCCAGCATACCCCCATGTCTGTTTATCTGCATTCTGTGCATTCATATTGCTTGAACTCACACTCTGGAAATGCCATTCCTACGCTCGATGCATTTTCTCACATCCTCAGTATGGTGGTATAATTAAAAGCAATGTCTGATCATTTCATTGAAGTAATACTGGAGGGGGGTGGGGTTTGCCAACTGGTGTGGGGGTGGGGGTGCCAATGGCAGGGGGGGGTGCCAACAGAGTGGTGGTGGTGACAAATGGGTGCGGGGGGGGGGGGGGGGGGGCGAAGGGACAAGTAGTGCATGGGTTAAGAGAGAAGAGCACTGTCTGGTGGAGTGTGCAGGGACCAGGCACAGTGTTGGGAGCTTGTAGCTTGTGGGGCAGGGAGGGAAGGGGTAGAAATGAGCAAGAAACGAGTGGAGCAGGGAAGTGGAAAGATGGCAGGTGCACTGGCAGAGGGCAGCACACAGAGAGGGTGGGGGATAATAGGGAGGAAATAATATGACAGAGGGGATGGAGACTGTTGGGTGGAAGGTTTGAGTACATTAGGTTGTCACATGTTGAGGCCACAAACTTTCAGGAGCTACCGATAGCCTAAGTAGAACCATCTACGACTTAACTACTCCATCTGGTGTGCAGGATTTATGGAACTCACGAAATACCCTTGACCTCAAGAAAAATGTAATACTTTCAATCCCAAAGAAAGCAGGTGCTAACAGTTGTGAATATTCCTGAACTCTCAGTTTAATAAATTATGGTTACTAAATACTGAACAAACAATTTACAAAATAATGGGAAACTTGATAGAATCAAAGACCAGAGGGTAGGCCCAAGTGACGCCTTTGCCAACAGACAGCAACACAAAGATCATCCAAAGGAATGGCAGAGCTAAGGGGACTGCAGCAGCAGACTCATTTCTCATCTGGCTGTTGTGACCAGGGTCCCACATTCAAATCACAGTGCCTCCCTCAAAAGTCAGCAAGTGTAAGGTTTCACGGACTCATTGCACTAAGGCATCGACTGTGCACAGCACAATAATGCTCTGAACAGTACTGAGAGGATTGGAGCTTATGATACAATTAAAAATCCTGTGTCACCGGATGTACTAAGTGGCCTAATAAAGGGTAAAGAGCCCTGCAGCAAAAATCGAGCAGTGCGATGGAAGCTGATCAAACATAGTCAGTGCCAATGACTGAGGCAAAGCCAACACCATGATCATTCTTAGAGCCAGCAGTCTACAAGAAGCTGCTATCGATAAGTTGCATGCAAAGATTGAGAAACTTATAGCAGTAGATTGATTCCGGACTAGGGTCCTTGGAATGTGAACGAAGTCTGAGACGAACATGGGCTGCCACATGTACCCAAGATGGTGAGGGCTACACTCCCATTGGGAAACTGCAGGTAGCAAGAAGTTAAGCTGCCGGAACAGTTGCCAGAAGTGAAGATGGCGGCGAATGAAACTTTGTTCTGTAACGATGTCTAAGTTTCCTTAAAATGTGATAGTGATGGGTGTAAAATCTGCATAAAAAAGCTAAAGAGAGGTATCCTATGCATTGAGTACAGGTTGTGGAATCACGATATATGTGTTAAAGTGAATCTAAAATATATAAAAGATAAACATGACTGGACATGCCGTCAGTGCATTGTTAGTGTCACGAAAAATGAGGTAATGTACACGATAAAATCAAAAGAAAAAATAATAAGTGTGCTCACAGATGATTTAATGACCATAAATATGAAATATGAGGAACTTCAGCAGAAATATCAAGAACTGGAAACAAAATACAAAGAGATAGATTGAGATCATCGTCTAGCACAAGACTGTCGTTAACCGTCGTTTTGCGCAAAAAATGTTGCGTGTGCCGAAAAAAACAAATAAACAGAGAGTGAGTACAGTTCTGGTGATACTGCTATCAAATAAATTCACAGCATTAGATGAAGACTGTGATAAGAAAATGAACAATGATGAACAAAAGTCAGTGACAAAACTTCCAATCGTGTGCACAGTCAAGAAAACATCTAATACCAAAAATAAACCAGTGAACATCAAACGACAAGTAGTTGTACTTGGCAATAGCCACGCCAAGAAAACTGCAGGAAAAATAAATGAATACAGTACGTTATTCACGGTAACAGATATGATGAAGCCCAGTGCACCTTTGACTGAGATAATTAAGAGCAGCAACTCATTTAATAAGCTATCTAAGAATGATGCCATCATAATCATGGATGGAAGTAATGATGTATACAGAAATGAGGGTAAACATGCAACCGAGTGTTTAAAAACTACATTGCTTGATCTGAAAGTTCCGAACATCATAGTTACTAGCTTGCCTCACAGATATGACCTGCAAGACAATTCCATCATACATATGGCCCTTGCAAAAGTAAACAGACAGTTCTACAAAATATGCAAGTCCCATCAAAATGTAACATTTTTTTATCTTCCTGATGCAAGAGATTTGTTTACGTAACATGGACTACATTATAATAACGCTGGCAAGTCATATGTTGGCAAAATGCTAGCAAAATTAATACAAACAGATGATGACGTTGCAACCAGTTTCGACCAAGGAAATGGTAAAACAGAAAAACAGTTTCAAAATCACACACATAGTCACAGCCACAGTGCCAGCTCAAATGGGAACATCACATCCAGAAGATGAGAAGGTGCCAGAACCAGCCTCAGAAGATACAGCATAGATTGAAATTATTGTCACGAAAACTGTACCTACTCATCAACCAGATGCTCACACACAGGGAAACTGATGAAAGGGGCCAATTCTGTCCAAATTTGGCCCACTACAATGAATCCAGAACAAGCAGTCACCACTCAGGTGGATGTTCCATTACTTTATAGTCAAATTAGTTTTAAAGGCCCTCTACCTAATAATATACGCAGTAGTAATTTCATTATGCACCTAAACATCAGAGGTCTGTCTGAAGGAATGATCAGGAAGCTTTATGATATATAAATTTTGCTAGAAAGTGTGAAACAATCTGCAAAAGTAATATGCCTTAATGAACATTGGCTAAAATCTGAAAATATCAGTCTCCTGAATAAAGTTACAGTTATAAGCTGGCTTCCAGCTTTTGTATGAACAATGGGTATGGAGGCTCTAGATTATTAGATCATTCCACGGTAGACTATGATATCAGACAGAATTTTAGCCACCTGAATGAAGAAGGTACATTTGAAAGTTGTTGTATAGAACTTAAAGAGTATAACATATTCATTATCAGCATATATCACACGCCTGGGTACCATATAAGCTCTGTATTTTTAGATACGTTTGATACATTGCTACATAAATTAAAAAGTGAGAAACTGTACAAGAAAGTGGTTATATGTGCTGACTTCAACATAGATTTAAGGACTGATGACAAATTTTCTTCACACTTAAAGAACCTGGTAGCCACAAATGGGCTAAGTCTAAATTTTGATCAGTATACAAGAATTATAGCAACCTCTGCAACATGTATTGACAATATTGTAAGTAGTTATAATTATAATGTAAAATAAAAGTTTCTTCTAGAGTTAGGAGTATCAGACCATAAAATGCTATTTGTATCACTACCGAAGCAAAATTCAGTCTGCACAGCAAAAAGATGCAGGAATTTCAGTCAAGAAAATGTGGAAGTATTTTGCAAAAAACTAAGCCAAACCAAGTGGACAGTCAGCAAACACACTTCCACAAGTGACAATTACAATAACTTTTTAACATTCAATGAATGCTTCCCTTTTGTAACAGTGAGGACCAGGTCCCAAAAAAATAGATCCTGGGTAACAAAAGGAATTAGAGTGTCTAGTGCTACTAAGAGGAAACTGCATAGGGAGGCGAAAGTAAATCGAAGCCCTCAATTTCTTTAAGTATGTAAGCACATACAAAAAACACATTCCTCAAAATAGTTAAACTAGCAAAACATACTGCGAATAATAACTTCATTTCAAATGCAAAAAACAAATCAAAAGGCCAATCTCACTGTTACCAATTTTCTCAAAAATATTTGAAAGAGCTGCATGTGATCAGATCGAAAATCACAACTCATCTAACAGCATTATCTTAGGCAATCAATATGGTTTCAGAAAAGGCCGCAGCACAATCCATGCAATAAATGAATTAGTCACAAAAGTCAGCAGATGTCTTGATGATAGAATGTGTGTGTCAGCCATCTTTTGTGACCTGTCCAAAGCGTTCGACACAGTAAATCACGACCTGCTTCTCCAAAAATTGGCATGCTATGGTTTTCAAGGCAAATCTCTTAGCTGGATGTCATCATACTTGGCAAACAGAAAACAAAGAGTACTTATTAACATCAACGGCAAGAAATTTCTCTCTGGCTGGAAACACACTCAATTAGGTGTTCCACAAGGTTCAATATGAGGGCCACTACTTTTTCTGTATTATATTAGTGATATGGCATGTCAGGTCCAGTCTGATGCTATCCTCTATGCAGATGACTCAACACCTGTAATCTGTTGTAAGAACGAGGTAGACCTAATTCGTCATATTGAACAAACACTTGGGGAAGTGGAGGCATGGGTCACAAACAATAACTTGACATTAAATTTTACAAAAACAAAAATTGTTCATTTCACCACAAAACAATCTGCACAGTCTATGAGGTATATGGAAAAAAAATTAGAGACTGTAGACTGTGTCAAATTCCTTGGCGTATTAGTCAATAAAAACCTGTTATGGAGTCACCATGTGGACAACATACTGGGTCGACTGAATAGCCTTGCATATATTATGAATATCTTGTATAGTATTCCCGATTTAGCTGTAAGAAAAACTGTATATAACGCATATTTTGTTTCAGTCATTAGGTTTAGTATAATTTTCTGGGGGTCTGAAAAAACAAATTTACTTAGAGCTTTTAGACTACAAAAAAGAGTCATCCGAGAAATGGTGGGAGCAAAACCAAAACAACATTATAAATCTTTATTTCTAAAACTAGATCTAATGAGCATTCCAAGCATATACATCTATGAAACTCTCACTTTCTCGAAAAGAAACCCACAACTTTTTGAGGGCAACTTCTTCTTGCATCAATATGATACTAGATACAGAATGAGCTACATGTTACCCACCCACCGTTTAAAATCATATGAAAAAACCCGATACTATATGGCCATGAAATTTGTAAATAAAATATGGAAAGATATGGATAACCCAAATGTAAAAGGTACCAAAAGAGATCTGGAAAAATATCTGAAAGATAAATGTTACTATAGTGTAGAAGATTTTGTGAATGGCAACAATGCATTATAATTGTAATTAAAATACCTCTTTGAAGATGTTACACCATATATATTATTACTTTATTGTCCATTTTTAGTATTATTATATATTTTGTAAAACTGACAACTCACCTATGTCACAATCTTTGATTGTATAAGGCATGTTATGTGATAATAAAAATTGAATTGAAAAGAATTGAATTGAGCTGCAAGATGTAACTGTAATGAAGGTCACACCCCATACTGACAGTTGAGGGATCATTGAAAAAGGTAACACAGGGTGTGTGGTGTGGCATGGCATGGCATGGCATGGCAGACAAACAGCGTGAATATCCTCTCAGGAAGACATTATGTCTGTATGACAGTGGTTGTTCACCAGCTTTTGCAAAGAGACTCTCAACTGGGCTCTTGTAAAGGTCACCATTGGCTAAGGAAGATTGTTGAATGATCATCTAAGATGGAGGGATATGCAGATAAATAAATGAAACACCCATATACTAGTTTCAAACAGATAAGGGATCAGTATAAATGGGGGAGGGTTGTCACATCCACTCCCCTGGAAATACCGCAACACGACACATAAGACACTGGGGGACCAGGTACAGCATGCAGCCAGGTAAGACATGTGAGAAGACCGAGAAAGTTTTCTAACAAGCACGAGTACAAGGAACTTCATAGTTTCAGTGAACTGAAGAGCAACAGCTCCAAGATGCAAAGATGGTGGAAGAAACTCATTGTGTCAACAGAAATTCATACAACTGGTTTTATGAGTGGAAAAGCAGAAGCCATTGTCAATGCTCCACAAGTGAAGACAATTGAGACATTGGTGAAAAAACTGACAAAGGAGATAAATCCATGGAGAACTTCAACAGATCATGAAGTTATCAAAGAAAAGGAAGTCAGAGCTGACTGGGGAGGGGAGGGGTGGTAACAGGCCACAGTGTAGGGTTAATGACTATAGCAAAGAGAATGACACTCAGGCTGGAGCCTCAAAGCACCACTTCTAAAGGACAAAGATGTCGAAAGAGGCTGAATCCACACATACCTTGTAAACCTAGTATTTTCAAAATTTCGAAAGGAAATGTGGCAGGTAGCGTAGGAAACCCTACATGTATACAGAGGGTACAAGTCCAGCAGGTGTTATAGGCTTCCTCCAAGACGGAACGAATGACCATAGCCTCTTATTTCCACAGTAAGCCATTCATGACATGGGATGAAAAAGTGACAAGATGGTCAATTGTAGAGCAGCGTGCATGAAATCTACACTAAGATGTGCTTAGTAGTTTGCGAGACTCCATGTACAATACCAACCGGTCATGAATTGTAGGTTCCATCACCTTGCAGACACAGCTAGAGAGATAAATGGGGGCAGTAGCTACAAGGACGATAATTATTCTTACCTGGCTTAGGTATGGTTATAACAATGGATTCACTCCAGTGTCTGGGAAAAATGCCATCTGGCCAAAAGTGAGTGTACATATGAATGAGATTGTGCTTTCCTGCAAAAAGAGGGGTGCTGCAACATCTGAACTTTTTTTAAATTTTTTTTATGCTTTTAGCATGCAAAACATCTATGGTCAGAAGTGTCCATTATGTGGCTGAATGAAGGGTAAAAACAGGAATTTTGAATCAGCAGCAATGTGAGTGAAATTGAAGGAGGGAAACTAAAAACTGAAGGAAATCTTAGGAAGGTAGTATTGAAAGGGGAGGTGGGAGGGGGGCGGGGGGAAGGTTCGCTGAAAATAGCTTCAAATGACTGATGTCATCCCACTAACAGTTATAAACTCAAGGACAACATTGATGAGAGCAGGCTATCTGCTAAAATGGAAGATATATCTGGTGACAGCTGTAAACAGGCACGTAATGGATTAAAATAGGGGCACTGAAGTAAAAAGGGTCTCACCATTCAGGTTTGCGAGCAGTGGGGACAGAGCAGGGGAGGATCCCCACTTTAAAAATGTCGATGTCTAAAAAGACAGTGCCCAATCTGGAGTTTGGTTAAAATTCTCTCCACCCGACAACAAGCCTGGGATGAAGAGGTTCAGCCACAGGGATGATATTTTTATTTTCCGTAATTTATTATCCTGAAGTGCAGACCAATGTGTGTCCATAGAAGAGCAACACGACATAAAACACACTGTAGATTGGTGAAGGAAGACACGCAAACAGCAGTCCAAGGAAGAGAGACAGTAGCCTTTGCCACTATGTCAGCTGCCTTGCTTCCGTGTATACCAACATGCCACAGAGGTGGCTCCAAGTGGAGCATGTGGAGGTAGTCCAGAATCTGGGGGACCTGAGGGTGCATTGGACAAAGAGCTTGGAGGCTGAGAAGAAGAGAGCTGAGTGAATCTGATCATAAAATATACTGTACCCACTGATGGCAATGGATGTATTGCACAGCCTGGAGAACAGCGTACAGTTCAGCAGCAAAAAACAAACACTGGTCGGAAAGCCAAAATCTAATAGGGGTGTCCTCAATAATATAGGCATTCCTGACTCCAAAGGGGGTCTTGGAGCTGTCAGTGTAAATAAATGTGGCATCCTCCATTTGTGTGCACAGAACAGCAAATGTCCAATGATAAAGTATAGGGAAGTACTATCCTTGGGAAGGTGACATAGGTCACAGAGAAGGCAGGTCCGGGGGTGAAGCTGAGGTGCCGTTGTAGCCCCATTTGTCAAGAAAGTTTTGGGGAATTGGAGGAAAATAAATGTAGCAGTTGAAGGAAGCAGACTCATGGAGGAGTTAGAGAGGAAGGGCTGGCTGCATACCCTAAATTCAGGCAGGCATCGAAAGAAAGGGCATGGATCGGATGAGCAGGAATAGAAGACAGATGACTAGCATAACGACTCAGAAGGACAGCTCACCAATAGTACAGTGGAGGTTCAGCAGTCTCAGTGTAAAGGCTCTCCACAGGGATAGTGTATAAAGCTTTAGACACTAAACACAATCCATTGTGGTGGACCAGATGTAGATGCCGAAGAATAGATGGCTGTGCAGAGGAGTAAACTTATCTGCCACCGTCCAATTCAGAGTGCACTAAGGGGAGATATAGAGGGAGGAGGACCACTAGATCAGTTCGCCAGGAAGTTGCACTCAGAACACGGAGGTTGTTGAGAGTTCGCAGACAATGAGCCAAAGGATATGAAATGTGGGAAGACCAGCATAGCTTTCTGTCAAACGTAAGCCCCAAGAAATTGCTAACATCCACTAATGGAAGTTCAACAGGGTCTAGATAAAGAGGAGGGGATAATACTCTGTACCACACCAAAATTTTAGCACAGGTGGTCTTACTGGGAGAAAATCTGAAGCCGGTTTCAATACTTGATGTATGGAGGCGATGAAGACATTCTTGAAGAGCCATTAGGCTGTTCTGTTGAGAGCTGTAGTAGATTGCAAAATTGTTGACAAAGAGGGAGCCCAAGACATCGAGAAGGAGACAATCCATAATATGACTATCGTTAGATGTTTCCTGAGGAAATTGTTCACAATATAAATGGAGAGAGCAACAAGATGGCCAACTGTGGAATGATGCTTTCGGAAACTGCATTCCGCAGGTGTTAATAGGAGTCAGGACTCCAACAACCAGCCTAATGGGCAATTTACTATCTGCTCCAAAACCTTACATACAGTACTTGAGAGCGAGATTGGGTGATAGATGGAGGGGAGATTAAACTTCCTGGTAGATTAGAACTGTGTGCCGGACCGAGACACAAACTCAGGACCTTTGCCTTTCGCGTGCAGGTGCTCTACCATCTGAGCTACCCAAGCACAACTCATGCCCCGTCCTCACAGTTTTACTTCTGCCAGTATCTCATCTCCTACCTTCCAAACTTTACAGAAGCTCTCCTGCGAACCTTGCAGAACTAGCACTCCTCAAAGAAAGGATATTGCAGAGACATGGCGTAGCCACAGCCTGGGGGATGTTTCCAGAATGAGATTTTCATACTGCAGTGGAGTCCGCACTGATATGAAACTTCCTGGCAGATTAAAACTTTGTGTCAGACCAAGACTCGAACTCGGGACCTTTGCCTTTCACAGGCAAGTGCTCTACCATCTGAGCTACCCAAGCATGACTCACCCCGATCCTCTGGCAGAAGTAAAGCTGTGAGGACGGGGTGTGAGTCGTGCTTGGGTAGCTTGGATGGTAGGGCACTTGCCCGCGAAAGGCAAAGGTCCCGAGTTCGAGTCTTGGTCCAGCACACAGTTTTAATCTACCAGGAAGTTTCATATCAGCGCACACTCCACTGCAGAGTGAAAACCTCATTCTGGAGGGGAGACATTTGCGCTTTCCAGCATTTGGAACAGGAATGACAATAGCCTCCCGCCACCTTCTGGGAAAGGTTCTGTCGACTCAAAGTCGATTATAAAGGCGAAGGAGGTAGCACAGAGTAGGTTATGATAGATTCAGCAACATTTTGTCGTGGATATCATCCAGTCCCAGCACAGAAGAGTGTGAGGGGCAGAGTGCATGTCAGAGTTCCTGCATGGAATGAATGGCACTGCAGCTAATGCGATTCTGAGAGGAAAAAGCAAGAGGTTGTTCTTTCACTACCTGTTTATTCAGGAGAAAGACTGATGGGTAACTAGAAGAGCTCGAAATATCACCACATTGTTGACCCAATGAGTTAGAGATTGCGACTGGTTCCACTAAGGTATCCTGCACAACTAATAGCCCAGGGGTCAGGGAAAAAAGACATGCCAGATATCAGTCACATTCAATTCCAAAGAAACAATGACAGAGTGAAGGTATTAAATGAGCTGGTAAAGAAATCCCATGTTGGCTTCTCGCTATCATGTTTGATGTGATAGCATCATGCATGTAACTGCCTATAGCAGGTACATTTGGACAGCATAGGATAATGGCGGAAAACACAAAGAGCACATCTCCACTCACATACTGCATCACAGCATACCTCATTCCACCAAGTAACTGGGAAACACAGGGCAAAGGGGCTGTATGAGGTACTGAATGTTCCGTGGCTGTAAGAATAACTTCTGTAACAAGAGGGACCTCATCGTTGATGCTACAAAATTGACGGTGGTCCAATGTTGCTAGAGAAGAGAAAAGTGTCCAATTGGCTTGGGAAAACTTCCAGTGTCTTGGGTGCACAGATGGCAGTCATGGCTGTAATTGAAGGACACATGGAAAATGATCACTCTAGTGTGTATCAGCAAGAGAGAACACCGAGCTAGCCGAACATTACCAAAGTCCAAAGAAAGTAGGTTGATTTGAAGGCAGACAAAAATGTAGGTTCCCCAGTGCTGAGGCAAACAAGATCTGCTTTGTGGAAGAGGTCACTCAATAGAGAGCCTCTCGGACAAGGACACAGAGATCCAAATAATGTGTGGTTGCTGTTGAAGTCCCAAACCAGCAAACAGGGGGGTGGGAGCTGACCAATAAAATGAAGGAGGTCGGCTCTTGCCACTGGTGTGGACTATGGAATGTATATGGTACAAAGAGAGAAGCTCAATCCAGAAAGGGAAAGACATACAGTGATAGCTTGGAAGGAACTCTGTAATGGGATTGGGTGATAAGATCAGGGGGTAGGTGATGTGTTGGCAGAAGAGCCAACACCGTGTTGCTAGAGGAGGCCGAAATGCATGCGTTTTAGCTCACGCAGACTGGCGTGAGGTCTGGAACAGTTAAAGGAGTTGAGTCTACTAAATAAAGTACGGAGCTCTTGGAATAGTTAACTTTAATCCATAATTGGAGAACATCGCTCTTGATGATACATTAATTACAATCTCAATATAAACTGGTAATGGCGCCTTGCTAGGTCGTAGCAAATGACGTAGCTGAAGGCTATGCTAACTATCGTCTCGGCAAATGAGTGCGTAGTTTGTCAGTATAGCATTGCTAGCAAAGTCGTCTGTACAACTGGGGCGAGTGCTAGGACGTCTCTCTAGACCTACCGTGTGGCGGCGCTCGGTCTGCAATCACTGACAGTGGCGACACGCGGGTCCGACGTATACTAATGGACCGCAGCCGATTTAAAGGCTACCACCTAGCAAGTGCGGTGTCTGGCGGTGACACCACAGTAGGAATTAAAGATCATGGAGAAGAAATTAAAATTTTGAGGTCTGTCAGTGGTTGATGATATTATAATTCTGTCAGAGTCAGCAAAGGAGTTGAAGATGAAGTTGAATAGGTTGGACAGTCTTGAATGGAGGGTATAAGATGAACATCGACAAAAGTGAAACAAGGTTAGTGGAATGTAGTCTAATTTAATCGGGCGATGCGCGAGAGAATTAGATTAGGAAATGAGACATTTAAAGCAGTATATGGGGTTTGGTATTTTGGCAGCAAAATAATTGCTAATGTAGAAAGTATAGAGGATACAAAATGTAGAGTGGCAATGGCAAAGAAAATGATTCTGAAGAAGAAATACTTGTTAAAATCGAATATAGCTGTAAGTGTTAGGACATATTTTCTGAAGGTATTTGTCTCAAATTGAGCTACGTATGGAAGGGAAACATGGGCAGGAAGACAAGATGTGACTAGAAGCTTTTGAAATGTGGCGCTACTGACGAATGGTGAAGATTAGACAGCTAGATTGTGCACATAATGTTGAGCTATTAAACAGAATTAAGGTAAAAAGAAATTTGTGTGCCAACTTGAGTGAAAAAAGGGATAAGTTTGCAGGACACATGAGACATCATAGGATAACCAATTTAGTAGTGGTTGGAAGGGGGGGAGGGTGCATCATAGAGGGGGAGAGCCAAGATATGAATACAGTGAGCAGATTGAGAAGGATGCAGGCAGCAGTTTGTAATGGTACTTGAATTACATAACCATTACGGCACCTCACCTCAGCCTCTCGATACCAGCAATATTCTACTGTGTTTCTGTAAAGTAGATAACATATTTCTGAGACAACAATCAGATTAGATTTCATTAATGTAGAGGTACATTGAAAAATCGATAGGTTTATGTTGCAATGATATTGTTCTTAAGTGTATTCTTTCTTTTGTCACTATGATCTCTGTCGTACTTGTAACTCAGATTTTTTTTTTTTTTTTTTTTTGTTTTGGGCGTGTAAGTGGTTACTAGAGAGAGTCAAGTCTTGGTCATCATGT
Source organism: Schistocerca nitens (assembly GCF_023898315.1). NCBI lineage: Eukaryota > Metazoa > Arthropoda > Insecta > Orthoptera > Acrididae > Schistocerca > Schistocerca nitens. Next base: position 35,438,340 of record NC_064617.1, read on the forward strand.
TGAAAAGACACAAATTGTAGTCAGTTTATAAAATGTGAACTTTAACAACGAGGAAGATGTTTTCAAGAACGTTTTGTATTGTGAGGTGATGATTTGGAATGACTTGCAACAAAAGTAATAAAAAAGAAGTGTAATTTAAATTCGGAGTGCTGATTACTTTTTTACATTACCATTGTGCTAACTTGCAAAAGTTTAATCTTGAAGAATGATTTATGAAACACATCTACAAAACTTATGAATATTGCAGAATAACACCTAGGCCTCTTTGCATCCGAGCTTGGAATCATCACCACCTAGATTTTCGATGATTGAGCCATGAGTACATAACAAGACCAGCGTGGGAAACACGAAAAGATGAGTGCCTAGTTTATCCAATATTTCATAAAATGACTTTATTAACTGTGCTCTAATGACACCTGCCACATAATATAACTTTGTTGTTGCCCAAAAATGCGATATTTAGCAGCATGAGTAACACTACAAATCATAATTAATTTTTGAACTTTGTTGTGGTAGGGTTGTTAGAATGTGGGTGCTCTTGCTGGGATAGGCAGCACCAAATATTCAAAAATTAACTATAGCTGTGTTTCATTAAAAGTACATAGTGAATCTGTTATGAAAAATATCGACAAAAACCTGACAATCAAATATTAAGGTGACACAACCATAGGACGAAAAATGGACATAAAAATAAATGGGGCGACAAAGGATTTAAAATAAACACTATGACTTCAGCTATAAGTTAAGTACAAATTCTAAAGAATTTTGTAATTTGGTATTGTCATTTTTACTGGTTCATTTTTTGTTAACAGCTAATAATTGACAAAATTAATGAAGGGGAAGAAATAGTGGGGGGGTCAAAAACTTGATAGAATAGAATTAATAATGCAACTCCTGAATAAGCAAAATGAAAATATAAATAATTTAAAATCTGAAAAGAGGGCTGAAATTGACGAAAGGTTAGGGAAGAATTTGGATAAGCAATTAAATGTAATAAATACTGAGTTAAGCGAGGACAAAAATACACTGGAAGGTAACTTAAAGGTGATAGAATCGAGGATAGACAATGTGGAGAAAAAAGTAATTGTTTTTGAAAATGAATTCGTTGCTGAAAATAGTAACAGACTCAGAGAAATTCAGGAACTTCAAAATTAAAATGAATCACTAGGTGCAAAATTAGATCGCTTGAAAGCAAACAATTTTAATGCAATCAATAGTGTTGAGATAAAGGTTGACAGTTTAGAATGAAATTTTACCAATGAAGTAGACACACTAAAAACTAAAATAAATCAAGTTTAAGAATATGTTGTTAACAAAAATTTGTACAGTCATGGACCAGTATGGTCAAACCTGTTAGTGAAAAGTTTTCATTGTGATAATTTGCACCCAGTTGATTTTTTTGCACCATTGCAAGGACAATTTTGTGCCAGGAATGTCTGATAATTCAATAATTAAATTTGTCAAAAAATTTCTTGAAGAGGAGGCCCTATCCTGGGCTAGCTGAAATTTCGATGAGTGGGAAACCTTTGCAAATGTTGAGAAAAGCTTCTTAAACAAATTTTGGTCAGAATCTGAACAGGGGAGGATTAAATCTAAATTTTTAAATTGACCTATTTTCAGAGGAGAGTGGCCACCATGAAAGCATTTTGTAAAGAGCAATTGAGAAAATTAATACATTTAGATAAACCTTTTGATGAAATGACACAAATAGATGCGCTGAAAAGAAGGCTACCTGAAAAACTGCAATGGGATTTAGTTCATGGTTCTGATGATTCTTTGGAAATTTTTTTAAAATATGTGGATAAATTGGATAGGGCATTAGAAAGAGGGAATATGCAAAATTTTAACAATGGTGAACACCAAAAGGGGGGGGGGGGGGGTATTCAAACAGGTATGGAGAGAGGAGAGAATACAGAGACAATAGATATGAACAACACAGGGGAAAGAATAGGGATCATAATTGTAATGACAGAGACAGGGATAGAAATTTTGGAAATAGAAACAGTTGGGATGACAGAAACAGGGGGGAACAAAACTGGAGATCAAACAACAGAGAAAACAGACAGGAAAACTCTTTACTGCCTCAATGAGGGTCCGCAGTTTTGGGGCGAGAAAATTTAATCACAATAGGACCTACAATAACAACTGGGAATTTACAGACAGAGGAAGAAGGAGAAATGTAACTTACAATTATAATAAAACCATTGAAAGACAAAACAAATACACACCACAAATAACAGGTACTCATGTTCAACACCAAATTAATACTTTAAATTTTGATCAGAAATTTTGGGATACAATAAGAGAAAATAATCATGTTGAAAGCAACAAGGTAACTACTTCTGAGAACAAGCCAGATGAGGATATTGCAATTGTGCCAGAATTTTATAATTGGGTAGAGAATGAAAATCTATGTAATTCTGAAGTATCTGACAAACATTACAGCTCTGATTTGAATAAGTTATTTAATGAAAATGAAAAGTTATGTGAACAGAGAGATGGAATGTAATGTGAGTGTGGATAGGATGCATGATGAGGGAAGTTTTGATTTTGATGAAAATATGGAAGCTAATGATGTTGTTGAGAGTTGTACGGAGGTAAGTAATGGTGAGATTAATGCTGTGGGTGAGTATCAGGCATTCGTCGAGATTATTTCAAGTTAAGTAGTGAAGTTATGTGATAATGAAGTTGATAATTGTGAGCATTATGATGAGGTAAGTGTGGTTAGAAATGGGGAAGAGGACACTCATGCATCTGAAGAACAGGTAAAGTTAAGTCAGTGTAACCAATCTAATGTAGCAGAGGACTGTAATGTTGTGCCAGCTAATAGTATGAAGTATTTAATCCCACATACAAGTTCTGAAGGAAAATGTGAAAAATTTTTAAAAATATTATGGAACAGTTGCAATTAAAAAACAGATAGGTAGGAGTTTTGGAACTATTTAGCTAAAATTTGTAGAAGGTTATATCCTCACTAGTGGCAAAGTGTAAAATGTAATGAATATCTGATGTATGCTCAACCTGTTGTATCCATAGATGATGTTAATGAAAGTGTCAATGTGTGTGTGAACCTATTAAAAAACTGATCAGGAAAATAATGAGGTTAATTTTAGAGAAATTGAAAATGACCTGTTACATGAACCATTAAAAGAAAAAGTAGAAGAATGTGAATTAGGGTGTCCATACATTAAAGCTACAGTAAACAATTGGGAGGGTAAATGTCTCTTTGATACAGGGAGTCCTATTTCAGCCATTTCGAAAAATTCAGATATAAAATTAAAGACAGTGTTGATTTTTTTGAGGCCCTGTGATGGGAGTAAAGATAAGAGGAGCTACAGGTAAATACAGTGAAGTCATGAAAAGTCAAGTATTTTTATCATTTGAAATAGAAGATGTAAAATTTGAGCAGGGTTGTCTTGTTATTCCAAGTTTAGAAGAGAACATATTGTTTGGCATTGACTGGGTGTTAAAGGTAAGTGCTGCATTTAGCTGGAGTGAGATAAAGTTCATTGTGTGAACCCAAAAGCAATATTACTGTGTGTACACAACTGTTTATTATACACTGTGGAGAAGGTTGCAATCATGCCAGGAAAATCATAGACTATGAAGAGAATTTCTACTGTTATGATGACAAGCCTGGGCTAAATGTTTCTGGTCAAAATTATGAAAACCTAGTTAAAAGTAAAGTAGAGGAAGCAATTAATTAGGACAGTGATCAAAAGAGACTGCAGGAAAATTGATTGTGGGAATTTCAAGAGGTTTTCATTGAAAAACCTGCAAGAGTCAGGAATTATCAATGGACTTTACACCTTAAAAATCATGAACCTTTTTTCCTCAATCGTTATAGTATTCCTTTTGCAAAAAGAAAAGAAGTAGAGAGTGAGATACAAAAAATGGAAGCATGGAGTATAATTGAAATACGTAACAGCGATTATAATAATCCTTTGGTGGTAGTTTCCAAATGTGGAGGGGGTGTTAGACTGGTACTTCATTCTAGGCACCTTAACAACTTTTTGAAAAGAGAAATGATCATCCAGAAAACTTTGATGAACTGTTACATAAATTTGAATGCGCGAAATTCATGAGCAGCTTAGACTTAACTTCAGGCTTTCATGTAATTTCCTTAGAAATAAATTCTAGAAAATACACTGCATTTTTGTATGGGGGAAAAAGTTATCATTACTGTGTTGTACCATTTGGACTAACTGTTTCTGTTGCTGAGTTTATTAGAGCATTAGATCTTGTTTTGGGGGAAGAACTACTGTCTAAACTGACTGTATATGTAGATGATATTTTGATTTCTGGGAAAACATGGGAAGAACATTCTGAATTGCTAACACAGGTGTGTACAAAATTAAGAGAAGGGGGTATGACCTTAAAGTTAGAAAAATGTAAATTTGGTGTAAGTGAATTGAAATTTTTGGGACACATTATTTCGGAAAAGGGGATTGAAGCTGACAGAGAAAAAATTGAAGCTATAGAGAATTTTCCTGTCCCTAAAAATAAAAAACAATTAAAATCTTGTTTTGGTCTTGCTGGATTTTACAGAAAGTATGTCAGTACTCAAGCTATGAATGCTTCTTGTTTATGTGATCTATTAAAGAAATATACTGTCTGGGATTGGTCATCTGATTGTCAAAAAGCATTTGATTAGATAAAGAAACAACTTTCACAGAGCAGAATTCTATATATGCCTGACATGTCTACCCTTCTGTTTAGTGACTGACAGCAGTGATACAGGATTAGGAGCACACTTATTTCAGGAAAAAGTAGTAAGAGATCATATTGAACACCATTCCATTGCATTTGCTAGTAGAGTATTACAAAAGTATTAAAAGATTTACACTGTGACTGAAAAAGAACTTTTGGCTATACATTGGACTTTCAACAAATTTAAAAATTATCTTCTTGCACACAAGGTGATTGTTTACTCTGACCACAAAGCACTAAGTTACTTACAGGAGTGTAGGCTTTATCATAGTAGAATCACCAAATGGGCATTATTCTTACAACAATTTGATTATGAAATTATTAAGGGGAAGGAAAATGTTAATGCTGATGCAATTTCTATGTCACCTCTTGGGCTAAATTTTGATAATGAAACAGGTATTGATGACAAAAATTTCCAAATTATGTATTTGAAGGGGATAAAAGAGGAAGGAGAAATTTTAAAAATTTGTAATGACATTAGGAGACACGAAAATCACTATGAAAATTGGAAATTGGTGAAAAGTTATTTGGGATTTAAGCAAAAGGTAGATGATTATTATAAGGTACACAAAGGGATTCTGCTCAGAAGATTAAGACCTGATTTGGATTACTGGAAATTATGTTGGCCTGAGCAGCACATAGACACATTAGTTAGGTAAATACATGAGAGTTTTGGACATTGTTGTTCTGCCAAATTCATACAAAAGATTCAGGAAAACATCTACTTTTATAATATTGCCAGAAGAGTCAAGAAAAAACTAGCAGCCTGTGACCGAAGCCAAAGAGTAAAGGTAAGTAATCAAACATGCAGAGGGATGATGCAAAATATTTTCCCCAACAAAAATTTAGAGCTGACAGCTTGCGACATTTATGGACCCCTCCCAAAGTCAAAAGAAGGTTACAGTTATATCTTTGAGATTGTTGACATATTCTCAAAATTCATCAAATTGTATCCATTAAGGAAAGCCACAAGTAAACAGATTACATCTAAATTAACCACTGATTATTTCAATAAGGTAGGTACTCCACAAGCAATCTTGTCAGACAATGACTCACAATTTACAGCAAAGGTATGGAAAGATTTTGTTGAAAATGTAAACATAAAACATATTTTCATTTCAGTTTATTGCCCATCCAGTAATTCAGCAGAAATGGTACATGAGGTTGTGCAGAACATATTGTAGTAAGAACCATGTAAATTGGATTGAATATTTAAATGATTTTGAAGACATAATGAACAGTTTGCAACATATATCCATTGGCTTTTCACCATTCAAAATTATGTTTAACAAACGACCTACTTGCTTTATTACAGAACACATAGATTTTCCAGTTTGTCAAATTTTGTCACCTCAGGAGAGAGAACAAATTGTAAAAGACACCATGAAAAAACAAGCAGATTACAGAAAGAAAAGACACGATGCAAAAGGCAGGTTTTCACACTTTAATATTGGTGATTTGGTTTTGGTTAAAATGGAAGAAAAATCTAAACTTACGACTTCAGAATCAAAGAAATTTTTTCGACATTTATGTAGGACCATTTGAGGTGAAAGAAAATCCTCACCCAAATGCTTACAGATTGATCTATCCAAAGTCTAGGAAATTATTTGGTTTGAGAAATGTAACTGAATTGAAACCTTATAAGTCTGATACATAGAATGAAAATTGCAAATCTCAATAACCTGGAATTCAAGGAAAATTTTTCACATTTTATAATGTTTATGAAGTTTGTTACCTATTATGTGATATGGAAACTATAAATGGTACGGAAACTTACTTATTGCTGAAAGGAAGGGCAAAATGATTTTGTTTTATGAACCATGTACACATGTAATATACATACTATTCATTGAATATATGCCTAGATGTAAGAAAATATTTTGATGGTTGCTTCTGCATTTTATTTTCTTTATGTGGTAAGACATGCGCTATTTTAATTTTAGTTTACTCATGTTAGCTATTAGACATTTCAATGAACATTTTGACATTCATATTTTGTACTTACTATTGTTTAAAAATACTCTTGAAGTATTACTAGTGTGACTTGTTGAAGTTTTGTGTGGTGAGCAGTGGAGTCATGAACAATACTCATTTTGGTAACATAATGTTTATGGATGAGCCTATTATGTATACATGCTTAAATTTTGACAATTTTCTTCATGTGCTGTTGTCATTTATGCTGAAAAAACGTTGTTGCTGTTATTATATTTTCTGAGCGTATATGTTGGAACTCACTGGAGTTCGTGCTTGGACACATTATGAAAAGACTGAAATTGGAATCTTATGGACAGGCTATGTGTGCTTATTTGCCCACTTGACAGTTGGGATGTGGGAAATTGAGAAGAACTTTCCACACTGTGGAATTATATCATTCTTTTGTGTATTATTGGTGAACCATTCCGTCTGCCTATGGAGGCAACACACAGATACCAACAATTTTCATTTTTCTTAGTTCTGTCTGTGTATATAACATGTTGAGGATTAATGTGACACCTTTTGATATTTTGGATATTATGTTGATGAAATCAAGAGGATGCTTGTTGTAAAATCCAACCTCTGCTTTTGTCATTTCGTGAAATCTAACTATATGCAAATTTTTGATATGACACATCTTATTCTTAACTGTTACAATAATATTTCTTCTGTTTTTGTAAGACTCAGTGTAGCCCTGAGCACTTTCGTTCCTTTGTACATGTCATATTGTAGGTTTTTCTGCTACAGTTAGATTGGATCTGTATTGGGGGGGGGGGGGGGGGGGTGAATATTGGGATAGACAATATATATCAGTGATGGGTTTATTAAGCTACTGTAGCAGGATTATCACAGTCGTCCGTTCTGCCATGCCTGCGTTGTATTTTATATTGGTGGGCAGCTGTTGATATTCTGCTCACAGTTATATTTTTGAGCCCTCCCCTTTTATTTCTTATCCTACTGCCTGTCACTGATACTATTCTATTTTTCTTCTTCTGCTGATGAGAGGGGGCTAGGTTGAACCCTCCAGTCATATCTATTTCTATCTTTCTTTTCCATCCACATATTTTGAGGTATCACTCCTCCCTTATTGCAGTGTCTATAATTGTACCGTGTCCTCATGCTCTTCAATACAGATCAACAAGCAATTGTTTTATTAAATGCTGTCTGGTAATACTTTTCTTTGTCACTAATTTCCATGTTAATGTAGTAAACTGTATCTGGTTAAATAACTTTGTAATTAATTGCCAAATTTATTTATACACTTGTTGTTGTTGTGGTCTTCAGTCCTGAGACTGGTTTGATGCAGCTCTCCATACTACTCTATCCTGTGCAAGCTTCTTCATCTCCCAGTACCTACTGCAACCTACATCCTTCTGAATCTGCTTAGTGTATTCATCTCTTGGTCTCCCTCTACGATTTTTACCCTCCACGCTGCCCTCCAATGCTAAATTTGTGTATTATAGTAGAGTAAAAATTCCAATTACTTCCACATAGGAATGTTTAAGGCCTATGGATAATAAAAGCTTTCTTATGACATGTCACAAACAAGATTTTTTTTAAAAGTAATGTTAGAAAATAAGAAATTTAATATGTGTTGTAATATATACAATTTTGATTGAATATGAATAATTGTTAGGTTATTATAATATTTCATACTGTTTCTTTTATGTCATTCTACTAGTGTTTGATCATTCTTGGTGACACAATATAACACTGAATATTTGTGTAGGAACTTATACTGAACTGAAAAGTAAAGCCTATGTAATAATTTCAGGTCAACTACCTGTGTAGATAAAGAACTCACCAGCTAAAAGGAACTATGTTAAGGGAATACCTATGGACCTGCTATTTGAGGAAAAACTTAACTAGGAGAACAGAAACTACAGTGGTAAAATGGACAGTGAGTTACATATAAATCATGGACTGAAAATAACAGTTGGACGCTTGTTTGAAAAATTTTAACAATTTTCTTATTATATTGCCAGGAGACATATTCTGTGCTCATCTACATAGTTGTAACTAAGATTCAAAAATTTTATGAGTTTTTCTTTGCATACAATATGTTACAGATTAACAGATTACATTTTGATATTTATGTGTACTGTTGTAAAGAAAGTGAAGGGAGGCCTTTGGTAAAATTTAGTAATTTTTGCAAGTCTGAAAAGATATGGTTAAAGCAACTTTTAATCTATTACATTTCATTTCTTTAATATTATACCATGAGGATCAATAATCTCTATGTACTGTTTCAAAGATACTATTATTTTATATAATGATTACCGTAACTTACTACCTTGTTATTTTGATGTTTGGGACACCCAATCCCATGCAGCTTGTGTGTGTGTGTGTGTGTGTGTGGGGGGGGGGGGGTTGTAATGGTACTTGAATTACATAACCATTACAGCACCTCACCTCAACCTCTCGATACCAGCAATATTCTACTGTGTTTCTGTGAAGTACTTAACATATTTCTGAGGCATCATTCAGATTTGATTCATTAATGTAGAGTTACTTTGATACATCAATAGGTTTATGTTGCAATGATATTGTTCTTATGTGTATTCTTTCTTTTGTCACTATGATCTTTGTCATACTTGTAACTCTGATTTTTTTTTTTTTTTGGGCGCGTAAGCGGTTATTAGAGAGAGTCAAGTCTTGGTCGTCATGTTGAAAAGATGCAAATTGTAGTTGGTTTATAAAATGTGAACTTTAACAGTGAGGAAGATGTTTTCAAGTATGTTTTGTATTGTGAGGTGATGTTTTGGAATGACTTGTGTGATATTGCAACAAAAGTAATAAAAAAGAAGTGTAATTTCAACTAGGAGTGCTGATTACTTTTTTACATCACCATTGTGCTAACTTGCAAAAGTTTAATCTTCAAGAATGGTTTATGAAACACATCTATAAAACTTTTGAATATCGCAGAATAACACCTAGGCATATTAGCATCCGAGCTTGGAAACATCACCACCTAGATTTTCGACGATTGAGCCATGAGTTCATAACGAGACCAGCATGGGAAACACAAAAAGATGAGTGCCTAGTTTATCCATTATTTCATGTAATGACTTTATTAACTGCGCTCTGATGACACCTGCCATATAATATAACTCTGTTGTTGCCTGAAAATTCAATATTTAGCAGCGTGAGCAACACTACAAATCATAATTAATTTTTGACCTTTGTTGTGGTAGGGTTGTTAGAAGTTGTAATTCAAATATGATGACATTTGCACTGAGTAGGGCACAACAGAGAGCTGCTTCAACACAGTCTTTGGACTGATGACTATAATGTCAATTTCTCTTCAACCTGTGTTCCATGATAGGCCTATATGAAAATAATGCTAACCGGTGGCTGCTTGCAGATATATTTATCTTCTCTATCATCATCATTACATAATGTACATTTAGGCATATAACACACCTCTCTCAGAATTCTCTGCGTCTTCTAAACATACACGCAGTTCATCTATGTTGTTCATTCTACCAAGTTCTTGATGGAACAAAATATCTTTACTTTTTTACAAACTAAACAATGTAAAATCCAGTGTGGAATGTAACAATATTATGAGAACGAAGTTGCTACCCACCATACAGCAGAGATGCTGATTCACAGATAGGCACAACAATAAGACTCTCATAATTAACAAACACACACACACACACACACACACACACACACACACACACACACACACACACACACACACGACTGCAGTCTCAGTCAACTGAAACCACATTGCTATTGTATGTGAATATGTGAGCCTACTGTTGAAAAAGACCTTGGACGAAACTCTTTTTGTTGTGAAAGTCTTTTTGTTGTGAAAGTCTTTTTGTTGTGAAAGTCTTTTTGTTGTGAAAGTCTTTTTGTTGTGAAAGTCTTTTTGTTGTGAAAGTCTTTTTGCTGTGAAAGTCTTTTTGTTGATCCTATCTGTGACTCAACATCTCCACTTTAAGGTGTGTAGCAACTTTCCTTCTCATAATATTGTTTCTACAAATTAAGATATATAGTAGTCCTCTACTGTTCTGATGTCTTTCAAGGCTGTCCATCTGTAGCCCGACTAACCTAAACTATGTGACCATTGATTCAAGTTCCTTGTGCACACTTATGTCCCTGTTACACATCCCCCAAGAAGCTCTTCTAGTCTGTCATTCACACTTGTGTTTATTTTAGACCACGGTTACTACAGTCTTAGTTGAAGTTTGCTGCTTCAACAGCAATTAAATTATTTAATGTCAATTAAATACAAATAAATCACAGAAAATAGAAGACACTGCTCTTCTTAAACAAAACAGAAACAAAGGCTATTAGGGGCATATATATCTTGGAACTGAAGCACTCTCAATATTTACTGAATAACAAACATTAGTGCTGGAGAACACTAACTTTATCAGGCTAAGAACCACAATAATACGAAACACACACTCAGGACACACAAATGCTGAGAGTGCACTCAAAGTGCAGTCAGACAGAGAACTAAGACTGCCCCCCATCGGCAAAACAGACACATCTTGTGCAAGCCAGGCAGCAGTGGCTGGGAGCAACAGAACCCATGTCAGTGTTCAGAAAGAGCTAAATTTTCTAAGGTCCCAATAATTACATCTACTGGAGACCATGTTGCACACACTGGCAAGTTCCAGGCTGAGGCAGTCTTTTGAAGTCCTTTCATCTGCTGATACTGTTTAGCCACTCGACCCTGTGCTGACAGATTTATCACATAGCTCCATCCTTTGCCACGCCTAGAGACATCGCTGGATGTATTTACCATTACACCGACTGATCCATCTTATGTCCAGTGGAATTATGAGTAACCCTATTAAATAAGTGCAGCAAGAGATACATCACAGATTTTTAGACTAACCTACAGTCAAAAATCAACACACCCAGGTCATGGTGCTGCTGAACCTCAATGGAACTAGAATGTGCTGTTGCATACCCTAATCCATTTAGGTTATTTTTGAAGCTGTGATTTAACTCATTACCTAATAGATTTGCTCCTACTATAAGCATCTCATCTTTTCCATCAGAGAATTTGAATAAGCTAAACTACCTTATTCATGAAACACTCCCAGACACAGAAGCAAAATTACAGTTTTGGTTTGAAATATTGAAGGTACTCAAAATAAAAACAGTTGTAAGACAAGGTGACAGCCTGTGTCCACTCCTTTTGAACTGCAACCTAGAGAAAATAGTAAGAGAATGAAAACAAAAACTGAAATAACATGAAGTATTCCCAGTAATACTGGAGGCTAAGGTGAAAAGTACTGAAATTCACTGTTGAGCATTTGGAAACAATTATGCCATTCCACATGAAAATCTAACAAATGCAGAAATACAAATCAATCTCTTGGGAGAAACAGCCAACAAATCATCATTAAGAGTTTCTGTAGAGAACACAAAATTTGTGACAGACATTATAAATTCCCCTGAAATGCTGCAAACAGACAATTGACAGAAAGAGGGTTAGTAAATTTCAATATTTGGGAGAAATGGTAAATGCAGAGAGCATGTGGTATAACCAGGAATGTTTGCAACAAAAGGTCTCTGCCTAAAAATTTGAAAATATAGCACTACAACACAGTAGAAAAACCAGGTGAATATTTAGTGTTGAATTAACAAATTACACAAATCTGAAGTCCTAAAAAGAAGAATCATTTGCAAAATACTCAGTGTGCTATGAAATACAGAGGTTGAATGTTAAGAAATAATGAATAACTATATCGCAACATAGAAAACTTAACTCAAATGCTATGGAAGAGGTGATTGCTATTTTTTGGACATTTATACAGAATAAACAGCAACAGGTTAACCAAATAGATTTTTAAATATATCTGTGACAAGAAGGCAACAGTAGCATGCATTCAAGAAGTTAGCATGGATTTGGAAAGATGCAACATAAAGGGAGATTCTGAAGAAGAAAGTGTTGCAAATGGAAGGATTCAAGGCAGGAGGGAGAAAAAGACAGGGTCATAATGGCCTGAGGAGAGGAAAGGATACATAGTGAGATTATGAAAGAAGAAGGAAAGAATAACAAAGGAGGAAGCACTGAAACTGGCATGTGGACATTGGAGGTCCCAAATGGGAAAAGAAAGAAGGAGAATAATGTGTGTCAGATAATTAATATACATCGACACCAAGGGCCACACACTTCCCTGGAGCACAGCTAAAGGTACTTCTACAGTGTTCTGTGAAGCTCTATGCTGCGTCCTACCTACCAATATATCCACAGTCTGATCACGTATCTTATTTCCTTCGTACATATCTTAGTGAAAAAAAACCATCAATATTTTATGATGCTGGTACACTATTAAAACATCAAGTGTTGGGAGCACAGAAGAGACACTTCTTAAGTGTGAACTATGAACCCTGTTATTGGTATTTATGCAACTGATACCAATAAGGGTAACAGTAAGCACACAATGCATGCCTTAAGTCAGCCTTTCCATTCTTTGTGCTTTTATTGTTAGTGGCATTACATGTGATCTAACACATGTTCATATGCCTACAGTCAAAAGGATAGTATGCTTTTCCACTGTTTTTAAAAATTACAATACCTTGTTCTCACCTAGTGTGGACATATTCTCTCACGTAAATAGTGAACCTATGGATGTGATGTTGACACAAAGTGCTGCTAGATTTTAATTTAAAATGGCTGAACAGGAAAAATGAGAACTGTCATGTTTATGAATAAGTGGTTTTAATGGTAAGAAATAAAAATTACTTTAAAAAGTAATTTTTCTTTGAATAGCAACCACAAAAAACTATAAATATTAGATTGATGCCTAAGTTCATAGAGTTTCTGTTTTGCATGTTGGTATTCTGGTTGCTATGGGTTTATTTATAAATTGACACTTTTTATTTGTAGTTCACTGCTGCTACTTGAGTTTTGATATTGCTGTCCTGTTATTTGGAGGTAATGTGTGCTGCTATGGACACTAGAAAATGGGGTGCCCAGTGGGGAAACCTGAACATTTCCAAGTCATTCTTTAGTTTGAGCTCAGTAGAGGGGTGATAGCAGTGGATGAATCCAGAAACATTTCTGCCATGCATGGGGTAATGCCATTGGACAAAGCATGGCTAGAAGTGTTTTCTCTTTTTAAAGTGGATGATTATGTCATTAGAGACTCTCCACATTCAGGAAGACATACAGCATGCATTAATCCACAATCATCCACACCAGTGCACTCCAAAACCAGAAAATGTGATGAACTGATCATTCCATCACTGTGTGACATTTGAATGCAATGGAGAAGGTTCAATGATAAAGTAAATCCCAGAAATCAGTGGTTTGCTGTATGTACACCATCCGCTTGCTTCTCATCAATTATCATGTGAACAGTACTGACCATTCCTATCCTGTACCATCAACAGTCACTAGAAATTTTTTCTTTATGCTAATGTAAGGAAAAGAATGAAAGGACTGCTTGAGCCCAAACAAAGCAGAAATTCCCCATACAAAGACTTGTGTGAATCCACAAAACATAATATCATTCATCTGGTGTAACAATGACCATGTGGTGTACTACAAATTGCTTCCCTGAGATGTTATCTTCACTGCTGACATTTACTGTCAACAACATACCTCTTGCAGATGCTATCCCAGAACAAAAACCAGGGAGACTGTGTGAAGTGATGCTACTCCACAATAACACCCACTGGCATTGTGCTAGATTGACAAAAAACACTATACAAGAGTTGGGGCGGGAAGGCAATCTACACCCACCTGTATCACATGATCTTGCGCCCTCAGGTTTTCACCTTTTCTGCTCTCTGTCAAATGACATTCACCAAACTTCCTTTTGGGATGAAAATACTCTTTGAACATGGTTGAATGAGTTCTTCACTACAAAACCACTTTATTTTTACAGTTTCAAATGCAGAATGATACCCCAGCATTGGCAGACTGTAGTAAACAGTGAAGCAGATTATGTTATTGATGATGACTTAAGTCTCCATCATGTGTAACCTTCACTTTATAAGACAACACTTTATAGAGAACACTACAGTCTTATGCATCAATTTAATGTGTTCTATTGGTCATGAAAGGGTTACTCTGGAAACAACCAGTAAAAGGATTATAGGAAAACTATTCTTCATTTCAAGGCATGACAAAGAGGTTTCAAATCACTGGCCATGAATGTGGTTGACTTGTTCCAGTCCCCAATAATACTGGAAATTTTCCTATTTATGAATCTGAACTATGTTGAGTGACAGTTGTATACTTAAATATATTTATTTCAAGATGATGACTGAGTACGTGTCATGACTACAGAATCAAGGGTGTATGGTCTAAACATTACTACTTATAGTTTTGTGCCAACTGGTGATGTTTGATTACGTTCATCATGAGCTATTTTTAAATATCAATGTGGTACTTCAAAATTTGTCATCTTTCTCTTTGATCAAGTGTTCCTCACAACCTACCACAGTAAACACAATTGCAATATTTGTAACCAATCTTTTGTTGTTACAATGACACTGCCAGTTATACATTATGAATTATGCACTACACAATTAACATCCAGTGTCAAGTTAATGTCTAAAATTTAGAACAACTCTTTCACTGAAATACTTTAGCATAGAACAAATTAAGGATTAATGACAAAGAAAAAGACAAAAAATAAATTACCACGTAATAAAATATTAAAATGGTACCTTTAATGTGTAATAAAGCTACTGAAGAAAGTGAAAATCTCACCTGCCAATAGCTCCTTCACATGTATCTTCTTCAGCCCCTGCAAAAAAATTAAGTATTTTTATAACTTTACATCAATTGAATTTGATTGTAAAACAAACACCTTGAAACATGGCAGTGGTATGTCATCTCACTGCACATGCTCATCTCACTGTTAACAAGTTGGTAAACTGAAATAATGATGGAGATTAGGAATCAGGTGCAGTGACAAGTAGATAGATATGAAATTTTATTAATGTGAGACTAATGAAAACTGCATAATTATCCAAGTGAAGAATCACAAAATATTTGAATTTTAATTGAGCTTAATGGTCTGAATTAACTAGAGCTGTCAGCTGCCACATACAGCCACCATCACAGAGCAGGACACAGGTGCCCATAAAATGCAAGTCAACACCATGAGAATGCAGACCTTAGCTGCTAGATGTTTGAAGGTTGGTGTAAGAATACTGCCAGTGACTGAAATACAGTATGATTTCCAGAAATGAACACCCCTTAACTATGGCCTTGTCTGAGGGATCACTGAAGGGGAAAGGAGTAACAGACCACTATAAAATTACAGATTCTCACAGTAAGGAAGTAGGAAATAATATGTCACTTATAATTCTGACTAAATCTCCATTGCATTTCAGGTTTCTGATCACACGCAGATCCATAACTGTTGAGGCACAGTGGTTTGTAGTCCCATGTGGCACACATCACAAATCATATTCCATGGAGGTTAGCAGAGTTGTGGCAGCTTATAACTGTAAATTCATATGTGAACCACATTCTTTGTATTGGCAGTGTGATGCTGAGAGGAAGCAGTAAAGGTCACACAATCACATGAATCCTAATGAAAGCACTTTTAACTTTTTGCAACTAATGTAATGACTGCATACTTACAAAACTGGAGGACACTGGCATCAACAGTACATTATTATTTCATGAGATTTGTCTATTTATGGGTGGACTAACCTTGCATCTTAGAATAATTTATCATCAGAGTTCATATGTTGGATTACAACATGCTAGTAGCTGTGCTGTGGGTAAAGTCAAGGACTTTTAACATGTTGAAGATGTGCTCACAGATAATTAAGATGCAGGGCCATGCAAACATGTTAGGTTGCTTCTTACTGATGCACACAGTTTGTTCAGGGTACATTACTGGTTAGGATTCAGATAGTTATTCCCCTCTTTGTGAACCTATGTATTTTGGTTTTATTAGCACACAGTCAGTTGGCCCCCATACTACAGTCAAGTACTACTGCAGTTCAAGTGGCTACAGTAGACTGCAATGCGACTGAAATATAGCACTGTAGGCATCCAAATAGCTATCAATGGCCTTCTTCTGTAAAAATGTCTGTCACTACTGGCATCAGTGTACCAGGTTCACTGAATTGTAGTTGTACACACAGAACAAGCCATACTGGTGTGTTTCATAGTGAATGAAGGGAATGGTGTTAATGTTCTATGCAGAAACATATGTCTAATTCACAAAGAAGATAGTGTATGTGTATTGGAGTGGACTATGTGATAGTGGTATCAATGAAATAGGCATCATAACGCAAACATACTAGGACAGCTTAATAAGTTATTTATTTTATTTATTTATTTACACGTCAAGTTACATAGGACCGAATTGAGGAGCATGTCAGTACATGAAATTATAACATGAAAGTAATAACAGATAAAAATAAAATGTATATGAACCTGAAAATTGTCAAACCATAAGTTTAAGTAAATGCAATCATCAATACAACAGGAATCAGCTTAATTTTTCAAGGAACTCCTCAACAGAATAGGACGTGTGACCCATGATGAAACTCTTCAGTTCCAATTTGAAAGTGCATGGATTACTGCTAATATTTTTGAATTCCTTTTAGAATGGGAAGAGTTACTCCAAAATATAATGCCATATGACATTAGTAAATGAAAATAAGCACAGCTGACTAATTTTCATGTTGAAAGATCACTCACTTCAGATACTGTTCAAATAGTAAAAATGGCATCGTTAAGTCTTTGAACAATATCCTGAACGTGGGCTTTCCACGACAGTTTACTGTCTTATGAACAACTAGAAATTTGAACTGTTCAGTTTCATTAACAAAATGCCCATTCTGTGAAATAAAAATGCCAGGTTTTGTTGAATTGTGTGTTAGAAACTGTAAAAGCTGAGTCTTACTGTGATTTATCATTAGATTATTTTCTACAAGTCATGAACTTAGGTCATTAATTACACTATTTGAAATTGAGCCAATATTGTACACAACATCCCTTACTACCAAGCTAGTGTCATTAGCAAATAGAAATATTTTAGAGTTACATGTAATACTCAAGGGCATATCATTTATACACTCCTGGAAATTGAAATAAGAACACCGTGAATTCATTGTCCCAGGAAGGGGAAACTTTATTGACACATTCCTGGGGTCAGATACATCACATGATCACACTGACAGAACCACAGGCACATAGACACAGGCAACAGAGCATGCACAATGTCGGCACTAGTACAGTGTATATCCACCTTTCGCAGCAATGCAGGCTGCTATTCTCCTATGGAGACGATCGTAGAGATGCTGGATGTAGTCCTGTGGAACGGCTTGCCATGCCATTTCCACCTGGCGCCTCAGTTGGACCAGCGTTCGTGCTGGACGTGCAGACCGCGTGAGACGACGCTTCATCCAGTCCCAAACATGCTCAATGGGGGACAGATCCGGAGATCTTGCTGGCCAGGGTAGTTGACTTACACCTTCTAGAGCACGTTGGGTGGCACGGGATACATGCGGACGTGCATTTTCCTGTTGGAACAGCAAGTTCCCTTGCCGGTCTAGGAATGGTAGAACGATGGGTTCGATGACGGTTTGGATGTACCGTGCACTATTCAGTGTCCCCTCGACGGTCACCAGTGGTGTACGGCCAGTGTAGGAGATCGCTCCCCACACCATGATGCCGGGTGTTGGCCCTGTGTGCCTCGGTCGTATGCAGTCCTGATTGTGGCGCTCACCTGCACGGCGCCAAACACGCATACGACCATCATTGGCACCAAGGCAGAAGCGACTCTCATCGCTGAAGACGACACGTCTCCATTCGTCCCTCCATTCACGCCTGTCGCGACACCACTGGAGGCGGGCTGCACGATGTTGGGGCGTGAGCGGAAGACGGCCTAACGGTGTGCGGGACCGTAGCCCAGCTTCATGGAGACGGTTGCGAATGGTCCTCGCCGATACCCCAGGAGCAACAGTGTCCCTAATTTGCTGGGAAGTGGCGGTGCGGTCCCCTACGACACTGCGTAGGATCCTACGGTCTTGGCGTGCATCCGTGCGTCGCTGCGGTCCGGTCCCAGGTCGACGGGCACGTGCACCTTCCGCCGACCACTGGCGACAACATCGATGTACTGTGGAGACCTCACGCCCCACGTGTTGAGCAATTCGGCGGTACGTCCACCCGGCCTCCCGCATGCCCACTATACGCCCTCGCTCAAAGTCTGTCAACTGCACATACGGTTCACGTCCACGCTGTAGCGGCATGCTACCAGTGTTAAAGACTGCGATGGAGCTCCGTATGCCACGGCAAACTGGCTGACACTGACGGCGGTGGTGCACAAATGCTGCGCAGCTAGCGCCATTCGACGGCCAACACCGCGGTTCCTGGTGTGTCCGCTGTGCCGTGCGTGTGATCATTGCTTGTACAGCACTCTCGCAGTGTCCGGAGCAAGTATGGTGGGTCTGACACACCGGTGTCAATGTGTTCTTTTTTCCATTTCCAGGAGTGTATAAATAAGGAATAGGAGTGGCCCCAACACTGATCCCTGGGGCAACCACTACTTGACTGTAGACCCAACATCACAATCATTCTCAACACTGTAAATAATGACCTTTTGCTGTCTGTTGTTAAGCAAAAGGTGAACCAATTGTGAGCTACTCCCCGTATTCCGTAATGGTCCAACTTCTGGAGCAATGTTTTGTGATTGACACAATCAATCACCCTAGTTAAATCAAAAAATATGCCTAGTGCTTGAAAACCTTTCTTTAGCCCATCCACTACCTCACAGAGAAAAGTGAATATAGAATTTTCATTTGTTAAACTACTTCTAAAGCCAAACTGTACATTTGATCACAAATCGTGTGACACTGCAGAGAGGAACAGTGAGTGTGAGGAAACAGCACCCAGGTATGGGAGTGTAAATCTTAACAGTTCCTGTAGCTCAGCCAGGTGGTGGAAAAATCCACCACAATTCCACCGGGGGATGACATTATCGTTAGACTGGGAAGGCATGAAACATTCAATGAGGCAATTTACGCCTCAGGGTCACATGCGGCCACCAACATTTTCCATGAGCAGTCTATATGCATTGTGTCTAAGGGTCTGGCAAGATCTAGGTCCTCAGCGGACACCAGAATCTCCACCTCATCCTCAGATGCAGAGCTTCTAGGTAGCGGTGCCTTGACTCTTGGGGGCCTTTTGCTTTTTTGGTTTCTCTCATTGCCCGTTAGGTTTGTCCCACTGGGAGGGCTGTACTAATTTTATTTAAGGGATGGAGGAGGACCATGAAGCTATATGACCAGCTACCTGGTGTTGCTTCAGCCACTGGCAGCTGTGAGCTGTGTCACTAGTAAGAACCTGGGATGAGAGTGACCTAAGTGACCCCTTCCTAGCGAGAGGAGTTGAAGAAGTTGTACGCTTCTCCGGCTTTGAAGTGGTGACGGACATCCCTGATGGTTGGTGAGGAGTGGGGGGGTGGGGGGTTGCTACCAATGTAGGCAGTGTAGGAGCAATATGGATGGAAGTGCCCACGCTCTCTCTCTCTCTCTCTCTCTCTCTCTCTCTCTCTCTCTCTCTCTGAGAGGTGACTGGGGTTGGCGGAGATGATGGGATGGGGATAGAAAAGTTGTAGCGGCAGTGTAAGATGATGTTATATGAACAGGATGGAGATGTTAAAACTTCCATTTAGCCTCAGTGTAGATCAGTCGGTTCAGGGTCTTGTACTCCATGATTTCTCTTTTTTTCTGTAATATCCTGCAGTCTGGCGAACAAGGGGAATGATGCTCTCCACAGTTAACACAAATGGGAGGTGGAGCACATGTAGTTTTGGCATGTGAATGACATCCACAATCTCAACACATGGTGCTGAAAGTACACTGGGAAGACATATGGCCAAACTTCCAGCATTTAAGATACCGCATTGGGGGAGGGTTGTATGGCTTGACATCACAGCAGTAGACCATCACCTTGACGTTTTCAGGTAATGAGTCAGCCACAAAGTCCAAGATGAAGACACCAGTGGCAACCTGATTATCCCTCAGACCACGATGGACATGCTGGACGACGTGAACACCTCGTCGTTCTAGGTTGGTGCGCAGTTCATCGTCAGACTACAAAAGAAGATCCTTGTGGAATATAAGACCCTGAACCATATTCAAGCTCTTATGAGGCGTGATGGAAACAGAAACATCCCCCAGCTTATCACAGGTGAGTAGTGCCCGTGACTGGGCAGAGGATGCTGTTTTGATCAAGACTGACCCAGAGCGCATTTTGGACTAGCCCTCCACCTCCCCAAGCTTGCCCTCTAGATTCTCAACAAAAAACTGAGGCTTCATGCACATGAAGGATTGCCCATCAGCTCTCAAACATACAAGTTACTGGGGAAATAAGCTTCACTGCCATCCTTAGCCTGGCGTACCTCCAATGGTGTGGACAGGAAGGAAACAATTTGGGGTCATACTTCTGTGCATTGAATTGAGCCCTGGAATGCTTAGAGACTGCTAATGGGTTGCCACCAGCAAGAGATGATGTACCACACTTCATTGCATGTCATTTGCCCTGATGCCACCCATTACAACCAAGGACCCTCCCCAAGGGTGCCACCCAGCCTCAGCAAGTGTCACCTGGCAGGATGGCCATTGCTCGAGTCCCGATGCCCCAGGGAGATAGGCACCTTGTCCTCGGCGTACTTGGGGAGTTAATGGTGCAGGCATCAGCAGAGCGATCCCTGTGTTGTCAGGGGGCTACAACCAACAGGGTACATGGTGGACCCACCACAATGGACTGGCTACCATGTTGGATATCAGGTGCAAAGAAGTCCACAGTCATCGTCTGCCCAGCAACGACACTGCATAGTGCATGGGGGAAAAATCACCCAGTGAGGTGTCCTCACCAAAAGATGGAGAATGAGTGGGACTGCAATGCAATGACAAGAAATTGGGCTAAGGATCTCAATGCACGATGGACATGATGCACCATGTGAGGCACCCTTCCCAATTTGGCTCAGTCTTCAGGAAAATTTTGAAGAATGGAGGCCAAACCCTACAGGGGACCTTCACAAAGGCCAAACCTTTTAAGACTCCTTTTAGTCACCTCTTACGACAGGTAGGAATACCTTGGTATATTCTTACCCCTGGACCCACAGAGGGTTTGCTCTTACTGAAAGGTGCAGGGGTGTAAGGCAGATTATCACTTGGTAAGGAAATTGAGTGCATGGTCTTGCTGTTGCTATGTAGCTCTGACTGGGCAAAATGACCAACTGTGTATCAGACGGCCACTAACAAAGCTGTGCTTTGTCAGGCGGTAGAGGGTGCAAGATCGAAATTACATGATGTAGTGTCCCCATTATTTCAAGGCTCCAAAAAGCTATCCCAAATAGCATAAGCTATAAATGGTTTGTTTCACAACCAGTTATCTGACAGTGTTCCTGCTACCTCCACCCTCACATTTTCCATTGTGTTCATGTAAGCAGCCAGTCCATTACATTGATGTCCATGTTGGACAGGTGCTGATGAATGAAGCAGACTTGTACACACATGAATGTTCTTCCTGTAGCACAAATTCTCCTTACAATATATCATTCACACTGAAGGCAGTATCATTCTTCAAAAATGGGGCATACTGCCTGCTATTGAGGAAGCATTACTGCTCCTCTCACAGAAATCCAACTTCTCCAGGAAACTGACAATGGGCTACTTCTTCTTGTTGTTACTACATATTTTTCATGGCATCTCTGTCCTCATGACCAATAAACTACTCTCGGGCCATGGTAAGACACCTTATCTGTGAAAAGTACATTTTCACGTGCTGCAGTCAGATGGAGCTCTATGACTACCAGAAATACCACATGTTCCTCACTGGGTTCCTGTTTTACAGTAGATCTTTGTGCATGCAGAACAGCTTTCCTCAGCCTTCAGTGAACTGTATCACCAGAACTGGGAAGCTGGTCACTCACTGCAAGTACTATGTATTTAGGGAAAAGAGTTGTTGTCTCTTACACACAAGCTCCGTGTGGTCATGCTTTTGCTCAGTCTCTTCCTGCTTGAGCCAGGAATTCTGCTGATAGTGCCTCTTTCAACACAATTCTTCCAATATCTATTTACAGTAGATAGTGGCATGCCATACCTCTTACATGAATCTCTAATCGAAAACTTTTCTTCAGTCAGAGTGTTAACTGTCTCAAACTTAATGTTCCCACTGAGTCGTTGCAACTGGCTGCTTGTGATGTCATTTCTTCTTGTTGCTCTCATGCTGCTGCCTGTGGCGGAAGTGAGTATGTTGCCATCAAAAGGAGTGACAGTGGCGACAGTCTGATCACTGTCTGGCCACAAACCCATGTGGCTCCAGCCTGTGGAGGCCATGTGGGGCAAAATGGATGCATTTTCAGGGGTTGTAGGTTTGAATCCCACCTATGACATAGCTGATGTTGTCTTTAATTTATGCTCATCTATTCATATCTGTGTTTGTGCCTATATAAAAATTTACGGACTAGTTCTTAAGAAACTTACTGGAATTTGAACAAATAATTGATAACTGTAGAGTGGAGTTGCTAAATGCCAGTGGTATGGCAGATGTGTTAGAGCTTGATGCTACAAAAGATACATGGTTGAAGGTAAAAAGTTTGTCGGGTTGACCTCCTGTTGCAGATGGAACGAAGATGGAAAGACAGAGCTTGCTAGTTTGAATTTGGTCGAAGGATGAACCATTTTAAATTGCATGTATCCAATGTTGAATTCTTAATCAAAAGGAAAAATGGAAGCAGCTACTGCTGACACATATCTAATGTATGTCAGACTGCTGTTGGTTTGTCCTGAATACCATACATTTTTTGGATCATGAGTCTGACAGTCCCAAGATTCATCCATCACTCAGGTTGATATTTAATCCACAGTTCCCAATACTCCGGCAACTTTCAAGAGATGATATTGTATACCTTCAACAATACATGTTCCTACCATTTAATAGTAGTTGTTTGTATGCAGGATACCTAGAAATTCATGAGTGTGTAAGATACATGACAGGTACGGATGGAAAAATCATTTCATCTGCATACTTCAGATGTTTGTTGAATCCCGCACAGCTTACACTGGAGGACAGGCCGTGTGGTCAAAGAAAATTTCTTTAAAAGCTTTCAACACTATTGGCATGATGTGAGAGAAATCTACAATGGATCAGCGTGCCATTTCTGATACACAAGTCGTAAACACCTTTGACAATACCTCACTTACCATGACCCATTCGCAATCAGTACCACAAGAATATCACAGTTAAGAAGACATCAATGGATTGATTTGGACCAAGGGCATGTGTAATGACATCCAATGGTGTATTTGTTTATCTATGTTTATTTGTTGTGTTTGTCACTAGTAATTAGGGCCTCACTGCTGTTCAAAGGTCTCCCATGACATCCCCACTCTTCTGTGTCCCCAACTATTGCTGCCATGATGGTCCTTCGCAAGATTGCAGCTCACCTCACCATCATCTTCTTCATCTTCCTCTTCTCATTGTTCCTTTTTGTGGCAATTAGTCTGTTGTTAATTTGCTTGTAAATAATTGCACTTGCATGCACACGATAAGCAATATGCTAGAACTCTCGTTCAAGACAAACCGTGCCTTACGATATGCAGCAAGGGCAGTTATTTCATTTCTCTCACACTTTATTCCATAATTTGCATATAAATGTTGTCTGAAAAATCAAAATATGTTTGTAGTGAATTTTTGCAAACAATTAGAAAATAGATATCTGTAGCTTTGAACTTAGCACCTTTGGGTTACCAAGCGACGATTCTATCCGTTACACCCTGAGGAATGGATGTGAGAATAGTCTCTTTGAACACATCACTCCATATGCTCATAGCAGGCAATTTTTTGGCCTTAATCTTCATTCCAAAACATACAAAATGTATACACTGAAGTGCCAAAGAAACTGGTATAGGCATGTGTATTCAAATACAGGTATACGTAAACAGACTGAATATGTCACTGTTGTCGGCAATGCCTATACAAGACAACAAAGGTCTGGCGCAGTTGTCAGATTAGTTACTGCTGCTACAATGGCTGGTTATCAAAACTTAAGTGAGTTTGAGTGTGGTGTTATAGTTGGCGCATGAGCGATAGGACACACCACCTCCAAAAGAGCAATGAAGTAGGGATTTTCCTGTATGACTATTTCCCGAGTGTACCGTGAATACCAGGAATCTGGGAAAACATCACATCTCAGGCATCACTATGGCAGGAAAAGATCCTGCAAGAACAGGACCCACAATGAGTGTTGAGAATCATTCGGTGTGACAGAAGTGCAACCCTTCTGCAAATTGCTGCAGATTTCGATGCTGGGCCATCAACAAGTGTTAGCGTGCGAATCATTCGACGAAACGTGATCGATACAGGCTTTCACAGCTGTAGGCTTATGTACCCTTGGTGACTGCACAACACAAAGCTTTATGCCTCGCCTGGGCCCGTCAACACTGGCCTTCAACTGTTTATGATTGGAAACTTGTTACCTGGATGAATGAGTGTCATTTCAAATTGTACCAAACAATGGGAAACCTATAGACCTTGCATGTCAGCAAGTGGAGGCTCTATAATCTCGTGGGGCATGTGCAGTTTTAGTGATATGGGACCCCCTGACATGTCTAGGTATGACTGACAGGTGACATGTACATAAGAAATCCTGTCTGATCACTTGCATCCATTCGTGTCCATTGTGCATTCAAACAGACTTGTGCAATTCTAGCAGGGCAATGTGACATCCCATGCATCTGGGATTACAACAGAGTGGCTCCAGGAACTCTCTTCTGAGTTTAAACACTTACACTGGCAACCAAACTCATGTGTGTTTTTGTGTGTGTTTCGATCTGATGGGTGCCCAACGGCAGGGTCATCAGCACCCTTACATTTATGAAAACAAACGAATGTGGAGATGAACTAAAAGAGTTGTACTCACATGCACTCAAAATGACCACACAATCACTCTGTATCACATGCAGTAAAACCAATTAGGAGGTAAGAGAGCTGATCAAGAAATTAAAACACAGAGAAAACACATCACAGAAGGACTAAAAGAAAAGCACAGGAACATGTGACTGGGTGACCAATCACAAAAAAACTAGGGCGAACTAGCCACCCTTTGACACATCTCCCTAAAATCCTGTTAAAAGCATTGGACAATTCACAAACTTTAAAACCGTAACCCCATTCATTTGATCATTACATAAAACTTACTGCAGTTCGGCTGGCAAATCTGCGGCAGTCCACTGGTAGGCAAATAAAATGCAGTCCAATAAAATGTGGTGCACTGTGAGATGCACAACAGAAGCCCCACACATCGGAGGGTCCTCTTGCTGGAGTGAGAATCCATGTGTCATAGGGCTGTGGCCTATGTGAAGACAAGTAAGATGGACTTCGCCCGGCCGAAATGGCTGGAATGAAGTACTCTGTGACTGAGTTGTGGGCTCGATGACACGGAGCTCATTATTGGTATCTGCCAGCCACTCATCTTCCCATTGACACATGACTTTGAGCCTCAACAGTGAAGTGATAGCATGCAGGGGGATAGCACACCGAAATACCAGATGATCACGACCTGCCTCTTCAGCTGCTCGATCCACCCTATCATTCCCTACAGTTGCAATGTACCCAGGTACCCAGCAGAAAGATGCCACCTTCCCCAGTCATCATAGTTGTAGGAGGGCATCCTGGATATTCTGGGTTAGTGTACCTGCTGGGTACAAACATTAGAGAGAGTAAAGGTCACTCAGAGAATCTGAGCAGACAAACAATCTAACACTGGGAGAATGGCTCATCTGCTCCAGTGCTCACAAGATCACGTAAAATTCTGTGTCAATGACAGTAAATTCTGGAGGCAGTCTGACCTAGAGGACACAATCCGTGACAATGACAGAGCAACCAACAGTCCCAGTCCCTTGCTTAGATCCATCCACAAAAACAATTATATGGTCATGGTACTCAGATAAAATATCAGAGAATATCACCTTAAAAATGGAAGTGGGAGTGCTATCTCTCCTGCACCACACAAGATATAAAATTACTCTCAATCTCTCCAGTAACCAAGGTGACAGATGGTTAAAACCCTGGATTTGAGGTCATACTGGCTCCAAACCAAGTGACTCCAGCACACGCTGCACGTGGATCCCAAATGGCATCGTAGCTCATGGACGGTTGGAAAAAAGGCATTCCAGAGGTGGACAATCAACAGTACGGTGTACGGGTGAAGTTGGAGCTGGAAGGAACTTACACACCTACGTACCAAGAAGAGCTGATGCAGTAAGGTAAGTGGTGGTTCCCCTGCCTCAGCGCAGAAGCTAGTTATGGGACTGGTCTGAGAAGCACCCATGACCAGCCAAATCCCCTCATGATGGGCAACGTCATTGATCCACAAGTAAGAGGCCCTCACTGAACTGTACACTGTGCAACAATTGTCCAGCCACGAACCCATGACAGCCCAATGAAACTGAAGAACACGCACCCTGTACACTCCCCGAGACCTGTGGCTAAGGCACTTGATGATGTTCGGTGTCTGCAGGGTTCTGGCTTTCAGGTCTCACAGGTGTGGTAACCGTGACCATCTGGAGTAAAAAATGAGGCCCAAAAACAGCACTGGGTCTCTAAAATGTAGGATGGAGTCCCCATATTCAAGGCAGGCAATTTATAAAGATGACAAGAATGATTAAAAAGAACACATGCACACTTACCTGCAGAAAACTGGAAACCCATCTTTGCAGCCCTCTCCTCTAACCTCTGCACTGTAAGTTGTAACTTATATGAGAATGCAGGGTTTCTTGGTGAATCTCGATTATAAAATCTTCTCAGGTTGACAGCCGAGTCAATGTGTTGTTCTCCAGCAACGTTTCAGCAAGTTCCTTACTTGCCATCATCACTTGAAGATAGCAAGTAAGAAACTCACTGAAACATTGCTGGAGAACAAGTTGTAACTTACGGCTCGCCGTTGCAACACTCGAGGAGGAACACGAAACAGCAAAACTGTCTACAAATAAGGAGTACTTTACATGACTCCTTACCATAGATGTGATACTGTTGATGGCTATGGCAGAGAGGGTAGCACTTAAAACGCTGCTCTGAGGAACACCACTCTCCGGCTGAAATCGATCAGACAGCGTGTCACCAACTCACGTCCTAAAAAACCTCTGCATCAGGAAAGACCGTATGAAGAGGTGGCCACAAAAGCCCCATTGATGCTGTTGAGTGAGAATACGGTATCTCCAAGTAGTATCACATGCCTTAGTTATATTGAAGAATATGCCAATTCAGTGATGTTTATGTAGGAAACCCCACTGAATAGCCACCTAAAGTAGAATCACCCCGACCCCGAGAGCATGTATCGGTCGAGCCCCGCAGGACACGATTGCCATTGATGTCTCCCAGGAGAATGAATAGTCACAGGAGTTGTGTGATAAGATCTGTGAGAGCCTCAGAGTCTAGTGCATTTTGCAGAGAAATACAGTGAGCTGAAAGTGATCCTTCGACACACACGAATAATAACTGCAACTACCTGCATGTCAGCCAAGGGGAGAGCAGAAGAGTGGTACATATTAGTGACAAACTCTGTGATGCCTCCCTTGGCCCTATCCCCCAAATAAGTCATTCTAGTGGTATAGCACATATCCCTTTAACACAGGGACATCTGTATCTTTAAAATGCGTTTCTTGTAAACAAAAGCACAAGTGATGTGCCTGTGCTAGGAGTTTTAGTTCTTCCACATGAGTCCTGAACCCATTCATGTTCCACTGTAATATGGAAGCCATGTCATCGGTGCAGTTTTAATTTACCCCTATCTTTGCATTGGGAAGATGAACATGAGCTTGAGGGAGTGGAGGGGCTGCCTGGATTCAAGGCATGTAACTCCATTATATTCTCCTTATCATTATACAGGAAAGAATAATGTCTGATGGCACTCTGAACAGCTTTTGACTCTAAGGTCATGAGCCTTTCCCTGGCCTCTGTCCCTTTGAGGATGAGGGGGAAAGGGGGTGTTGAGAGGCACTCTGCTTTTCTTGCACCTTCTGGATGCTCGATGCGGAACTGTTGTTGGTCTTTCCTGGTGCAACTAACTGGTTAGCTTTGTCCTTACTCTTTTTCAGTTGAACACACATGTGCAAGTACAGATGCTCATGGTGGATAGAGGCACACTAGGCGTTGTCTGTGTCGAAGCATCTGCCTCGGGAATAGGTTTCTGCACCATAGAAGAATACAAAGTGGCGAAGACAGGGGGTTTCGTGACCTTATATTCTTTTTTGGCTTTGGCATAGGAGATTTGCTCAGTCACTTTTATCTCCTGTATTTTGTGTTCTTCAGCAAAAATAGGGCAGTCTCGGCTCCAGACTGGGTGGTTCCGACAACAGCTGATGCGGTTCGCTGCAGATAGGCAGCCAATTCCAGCATCACGAGTGGCTTTTTCAAAGTTCCCACAGATTGCTTCACCTCCACAACTCACGGTTGTATGGCAGAAATGCTGGTATTTATAGCGCCACATAAGGTTTGGAGGGTAAGGCCAAACATTAAGTCAAAGGAACCCAGCCATAAGATGTTCAGGCAGTGTTGGAGAATTGAATGTGACAATGAAAGTGGCAGTCTCTTCAGTTGCTCCACAATTCCTGGCATTTGTTGCTCCACATAAATTATTCCCTTGAATGTCCATTCTTGCTTCAGTTCTGCTATGTCCACAATATCTTGGCTTGTGAAAACACCCTTATTGGAGTTTAGAGAAGTGTGCATCTCGACAACGATATCATAGTCACTCAGTTTCTGCAATTTCTTAAGAAGGTCTACCTGCTTTGACCTGTTAGTTGCAACCAACAATCAGGCATGACACAATTGTTTTATAGATTTTAATGTTCCAGCAAGGATTTCTCCACTCTTATGGAAGTAAAAGGGGGACACTTTTCCAAATGTCCCCTCCTTCCTCTTTATCACCAGAAACACATTGTTATTCATGACTCCGTGAGCCCTGTTACTGCAGTCAAAAGTATTTTTAGTATCAGGAGGATGAGCCTCTATCATTCTTTTGGATGAACGGGTGTGAATACTCCTAGGCAGTACCCCCTTCCCACTGTGAGAAGGAGGAGGAGCAGATGATTTTGAGCGTTCCATCTCAGTCCCACGAGCTGCTAGGAAAATAAGGGTCCTCTAAGACAATGCCCTGTGTGCCTCAGGAAGCCTTATACATCTGAGGTGCGGCAGGTTCCCCAGAGATTGCCTACTGAAGACTGTTCCACCTCAACAGCCACTCATCCTATCAGTACACAGTGCACTTTGATACTGAGGTTCTTTTTATAGTAGTTTTATCCTGTTCTCGTGATCTGGGTGGTCGAGCTGAGATCCCCGTTCCCTGAGACACACAACATTCTACCACCGCACCCTGTGTTGGTGTACGGAGCGAGATGTAGGAAGTACAGTACTACAGCTGCCAGACGGTAGAATGCAGGGTTTTCGACTAGCTGATAACTTGCTAATGTGCTTTAACAAACCACTGAGAATTCAGGTGGTCAGTTCTCAGACTTACATGGATTTGCATTCTCCCTCTCTGTTTGACTGATTGATTGAGGGCAAGTTATGGAAGTAAATGGCAAGGTAATCAGTCCCTCGATTCAATAGTTACTTGCATAATATACAGGGTCTTCTAAAAGTGGGTGGATCCACTGAAGTGTGGTCACATTATAAAGTGAGGAAGGTAAAAGCACACACAGTGCTAGGCCCAAATGGGTAGGCCAAATCTGGATTGGGAGAAACAGAGGGATAAAAGAGCTGTCTTTGCATGGGAGAGTGTCCATGGGTCCCAGACATAGAAAGAATGATGGCTAGGGGGTGGGGGGGATGGGGGGGGGGGGTGCAACCATAACCAGCCTGCTGCTGGTCCACAAGTAAAGCAAAACCTTGTAACTGAAAATAAAAACCACTTTCATGTAGGAAACTTAGGACCAGTTCACCCATCAGTGAATTGTCTGCTAATATTAAACACAAGGAATCTGGAAGGCTATATTTAGTATGAAGGCCCAAAAGAAGGGGACATTCCATCAATATTAAGCAATAGAAAACAATGGGTGAGTCTCTTATGACCAATGTGTAGACGGTTTAAAACAGTGGACTCCTTCTGAGAGGAGTGTAAGCAAGAGTGCCAAACTGCAGTAGTCTCCTTGATTGTGCATAGTTTATTACTGGGAGTTACAGAGCACCAGATGTCATTGGGAAGAGAGAGATTTGATATGGACCTGCATAGCTGCACCTGAAATCATAAAAGGTAAAGAGGCTACATGTCTTCATCTCCAGCCAAATCGTCAGCTAGTTCATTCCTGGGGATGCCTACATGACATGGGACCCAGTGAAAGACAACAGAGTAGGACCACAAGCAAGGGCAGGGAGAAGGCCATGGATAGCAGATACCAAAAGGTGACGAGAGCAGCATCAGTCTATAGGCTGCAAGCTGCACATTGAGTCAGACATTTTCAAACACTATGCAAGGAGGCCTAAGAAAGAAAATGGACGGCCCTGCAAATGCAAGCAACTCTGATGTGAACACACTACAGCAGTTAATGGCGTTCCATGCAGTAGGAGATGCATATCCCACACCTGCCCCCATCTATCATTTTGGAACCATCAGTATTGAAAATGGTAGGACCTGGGAAATCTTCAAGGACAGAATGTACGAGACGCCAGAATATCGTCAGGCTGACAGAGATCCTACGACCACATAATAGGTCAGTCTTAGTCTGTGGTCGAGGCAACGTCAAAGAATTGTGTCTGAATGGCAGGGTGGATGGGGGGGGGGGAGGGGGGGGCGGGGGGAGAAAATACACAGAGCACTTTCCAGTGAGTGGAGGAGTGGAGATGAAAACCCTGACGAAGGGAAGTGAGATGCATACCAAATGGCAGTCCCACCCAAGGGCAGGGTGCAGGAGGGAGACACCCCTTGTTTGCAAAGAAGATGGGATATGAGAGATGGGCAGGGAATCATCAAAAAGCTATTGCATAAGAAATCAGGAGTTGGCTCTGTCACACTTGTAGAGAGGGAATCCCCACTTCTGTGAGGTGAGTGTCTAAAGGACTAGCGCAAAATGCACCAAAAGCCAGATGCTCCGCATAATAGTGACCAGGGTTGAACAGTTTCTGAATGGAAGGAACCACTGGGCCATGGCCCTGACTACCATAATCTAGTGTGGACAAAACCAGACTATAGAAAAGAGGGAGAAGAGGAGCATGGTCTGCATCCAAAGATGTGTGGGCCAGGGGCAGAGAGCATTGAGCTACCACATGCACGGAGTCTTCAGCTGCAGAATATGGGGCAGCCACATCAGCCTTTTTATCATAAATAAGACCTGAGGAACAGGACTGTGCCACAAAATCAAGGAACTGGTTGCCTAAATGAAGTCCCGGATCTGTTTATACTGAGGGTCAGCAGTAAAAATGCGTAACCCACATTTTGTAGGGGGAAAACTGGAAGCTGTCGGGGAGAGCCCACGCAGAGGCCAGTAGGATAGCACCTCAGAGCTGACATTCAGCAGATGCTACTCCATGGGGGCTGCACCAGAAGCAAAATTCATCGACATATGACACCAGGTCAGCCAGTGGCCCAATAGTGTTTACGAACCCATTGATGGCGATGAAAAAGAGTGTGCCACTGACCACAGAATCCTGGGGGATGCCATTCTGCTGGATCTGAGGGTTGCTGAGTGAAGTTCCACCTCAGACTCTGAAGAGCTGGTGGAAGAAAAACTCTGGATAAAAACTGGATGGGAGCCACAAAAGCTCCACTCGTGGAGGGTAACTAAAATGTGATGGTTCTGAGCCACACAGTACACCTTAAGTAGGTCAAAGAAGACTGTGACAAAGTGTCATCAGTTAGTATAAGCCTGTTGGATTGCTGTTTCCAATCTGACTGATATGCGGACAAAAGGCTTCAAGATTTGAACACCCAACATAATCAGAAGCTAACCATCCTCTTCAGCAATTTTCAAAACATTTTTGTCAGGCTAATCTGGTGATAACTGACAAGAAACACTGGGTTCTTCCTGGATTTAAGGACTTGTGATAACTATGCTGTCTTGGCATTGTGAAGGGACCCTGAGTAAATGATGCCTCTCGGTAATGACCAAGTGTTGGACAATCTGGTTCTGGTTGGAATCCAAGTGTGGGGTCGTGTCATGTAAAGAGGTAAAAGCTTGCAAGAATTCCCATTCAGTGAAGGGGTCATTATAGGATTCAGCTTCATCAAGGTCGAAACAAAAGGGGGTTCCTTCAGCTCAGTGCTTCTGCCAGAGGAAGGTAGAAAGATAGGAAGAGGATGCGGATGCTGTCACAAAGTGTGTTGCAAGTTGTACTGCAAGCGCCAATGGATCTGTATACAGACCAACCTTGAGGATATGACCCTGCACAATCAATTGTTGCTAGCAGCCCAGATGGCTACAGAGCTTCAATAAAATCTGCAATGAAGTGGCACATGACCCCAGGGAGGAAACATAGCACTCCCAGCATTCCTTTTTACTCTCCTTAATAAGGTAGTGAGCCTTAGCACAGATATGCTTAAGAGTGATCAATTTGGTCTGTGAAGGATGTCATTTATATTGTTGCAGCACCCGTCGGCAGTCCCAGATAGCAACTGTCGCATCCTCGGTCCACCACGGTTCCACCTGTCAATAAGGCGGACCTGTGGATAGAGGGATAGCAGAGGCATCTTGCAAGACCACATCAATGCAACCGGAGAGAGAAGTGTCAAAGTGCACAGCAGATGTATGTAAAGGCTAAGTGGCTCTGTGGAATGCCCAACATGGGGCACTGTCTCCTGATGGCAGCAGGGGAATGACAGAATGAGTGGAAAGTGGTCACTGTCACAAAGATCACCATGTGGTGACCAATGCACAGAAGCCATGACAGCAGGGTAGGAGATCATGAACTTGATAGCAGAAAAGGTGCCACGAGTGTCAGTGAATTGGGAAGGGGACCAATCATTGATAAGAGACAAATCAAAGTCTGTAATAAGTTGGTCCATTAGAAGACACATACCCTTGAAAGTAGCACTGCTCCAAAGAGGCTGCTTTGCATTGGGGTCTCCAAGGAGGTGGTATGGGTGGCATGAGTTGCTGTATTAAGGTATGCAGGTCAACATAAGGAAGTGCCTACCTGGTGGGAGGTAGACACAGGTAATGGGACTGCAGGTGTCTTTCGTGCTCATACCACTATTTCTTCCAGTATGGTACAAAAGGGGTTTCAGTCAATAATGACATGGGTGCCAACTAAATTGCATACCCCCTCCAAACGTTATCATTGGGGCTGGCACTGTTTCAATAGAGAAGTGTCAGCAATTGAGGCAGCCAGAAACATTTGTGCTGTGTACAGGGATAATGCCACTGGGCAGAGCACGGCAACAAAATAATTTTCTCATTTTGAGGAGGATTGTTTTGACATTAGTGACACTCTATGCACACATTAGTGACTCTCCATGTTCAGGAAGACATTCTTGTTCTGATGCAGATCATTTATACACATTAATCCAAGATGATCCATGTCTGTGTACTCAATAACCGGCAAATGTGATGAATTGTGATCATTTCACCATCGTGCAACATTTCCAAGCAATGGGGATGCTTGATAATCAAGAAATGTTGGAAAGTGGTCATCAAAGAAGGGCATTTCTAAAAGAGCAAGAGAGAACACAGAATAAGAGGAGACAAGCTGTTGTATTTCCAGTAGATGACAGTAATACCTGTTGCAATTCTGACAGATTATCATATGGCGAGAGTCCAAGTTAGACATAAGGAAGCTGAGGGAAGGTCACATCACCAGGTCAATGATTATCACTGACAAGGGTGGGGTGACACCCATATATAAGATGTCAGACTCAGTTTGCTAAGGGGGTGACAGCATCGGGCAGAGAGGGGGGAGGGGCAGGAGGGGGTCTTTTACAGGACTTGGGGGTATTATTTTTCTCTTTCAGAGGTTGAGGAGAGCAGGGTACAGAGGGAGAGCAAGCTTCTGCAAGATCCAGAACTGAAAGAGAGCAGGCGACCTCAGAATATACAGATGGTGCGTCCAGAGTCCAAGTTGTGGTAGCAGGGCAGCCTTATCACGATGAGGGGCAGTGGCACTCGAATAGGTGGGTGTGGTAACAGCAGGGGAGGTGGAAATGAGAGGGGATGGGGGTGGAGTAAGGAAGTGGTAGGAGGGGGAAAGGATGTAAGAGAGATAGAATGTAGAAGAAATTGACACTGGGTTGTGTTAGGTAATATTTTTGGGAAGAATCAGTGTAAGATACACAATCTGTGGACTTGAACTCGTTGATCTTCTTTTCGTTTTTGTAAACTGGGCAATCTGGTGAGAGTAGAGGGTGGTAGTTATGACACTTCACACACACAAAGGTGGCGAAGTACATGGGCTTCCCACATGGAGTGGATGGCCAGTCGCCACACACAGGTTCTGCCATACAGCAGGAAGACATGTGCCAAAAATGTAAGTGCTGCAAGCACCTCATGGGTGGCAAGATGCACAGCTTCACATCACATAGGTAACATGTAACCTTGAGCTTCTCAGGGAGTGTATTTCCCTTAAAAGTCCTAGTAGAGGCAGTAGAATATATGTGGTCGTCTTTATGGCCCTTCTGCAAATGTCGAACTAAATGAATGCCATGTCATTCCAGGTAGCACGGAGTACCTCGTCACTTTGTAGGATAAGGTATCTATGAAAAATCACTCCCAGGACCATTTTCAGAGACTGGTAAGTGGTAATAGACACTGCTTATCAGCAGGGCGATCACCAGCACTAACGGCTGCAGAAAGGGTGGCAAAAGTAGTTTTGATGAAGATGATGCCCTACTGCATTTTACTGATGGAGTCCACTCCATGAAACTTGTCCTCGACATTCTCCACAAAAATCAGTGCATTAGCGGTGGTGAATGTGTCCCTACCTGTCCTCGTACAAATACATTGAGGGGAACGGGTTTCATCCCGAGGCCCTCTTCCCTGTGTGTAGCCAGGGAAGGGAAGGGAAGGGAAGGGTTCTGGGTCATACAAATCTGCATTCAATGATCAGTCACCACTCAAAGTGATGGCCGATGAAGAAGGGCCAGATTTCTGCAGCCCGATACGCTTTGTGCACCAATCATCTGCCTCTATACCGCCCACTCCTATCGGGGTCTCTGCCCATGGCCAGCACCCAGCCACAGCAACAGCAAACTCTCTAGCACAGCAGTCATTGCTGAGACTTCAGATGGGATGGAACAGCTCAGTTATCAGTAGTGTGTTCCCTGTGTTGTCAGGGGGCTCAGCCAGAAGGGTACATAAAAGTGCCACCATATGGACAGCCTACACGTGTTGGTGACCTAGAGGGACTGAGGTGGCTACAGCAGTATAGTAAGATGGGGCAGGGGGGATGGGGGGGGGGGGAGGAGGCAGAAAATTTAGAAGTGGAGGTCAAACCCTGAGGGGGGACCTGAAAGAATGAAAGGGAACAAGCGAGAGGTACAAAATCTTGAGCAGTACAGGGAATGAGGTGGATAACCATGTCAGCATAAATAAGAACACAGAGGAAGGAAGGGGCAATGGGGAAGAAGCCAGGATGGGGAGGGAGTTGCTCAGTGAAGGAAATGCAGCCCAGGAAGGAAGAATGGGCTGCAATACCTCAGGTCCTCACGTGCTCGTGAAAGAACTGCGATCTTCCTTGGGGGAGGGGGGTGACTCGCTCTCTCTGAACCTGCTGTCACAGAGGCTTGTGAGTTGTAACAAACAACATATTCCCATTCTTGGACCATTTTCTGCACCTGTGACATACAATGCTATGGTTTGTTCATTAACATTTCTAGCTGTGGACAATGCTTCCACTGAAAAAATGTTTGCTTTTGACACTTTCAAACTGTATGGATTCTCCATCAATGGTGAACTGCATTTAGTTCCAGATCATGTTCCAAACCAATTGTTAGATGCTCACTGTGTCAAATTTTGTGATCTGTTTTCTCCAGAACTGGATTGTGGAACATAATTTCAAGCTCGTATTACAATAATACAGTATGCCCATCCTCATTTTTTTCTGCTTCCACCTGGTACTTGTAACTTTATGTGGTTAAATAAAAGCAGAATTAGATCACATTCAATTCCCCAATGGTATTAGACCTCTTTCTTTGAGTGACTGATCAGCACCACTACGGATAGTATAAAAGCATGCTGGTAAATTACACCTCGGTGATGACTTTAAAAAAAAGCTATTAATGCACAATCATCAATACCTACCCCTTGCTGTACCCTGGCGAGCTGTTAGCAAAATTATTGGGAGCCTTATTTTTCAAAGCAGTGGTACATTTACAGCTGCTACTTCACAAGTAATCTGAACAACTTCCAGTTGTCTCTAGCCCATTGGGCCTTTTATAAATACCGGTCTGTGCCTTTTGGTGTAGCAAGCACACCAGCTAGTTTCCAATGCATTTTTCAGTAACTTATTCCATTAGTGCAAGACTGCCTCAACTATTTAAATGACATAGTAGCATCTGGTGCCTCTTCAGAGGGACATTTGCAGAAATTTCATGCTCTATTTTCTGTTTTACGGTCTGCAAGATAAAAGTGCAATCAGGACAAGGCACAGTTTTTCAACCAGCCGTTATCCCGGAATGAAGGGTCGAGTGTCGTCATACTGCAAAATCACTTTATCCTGCCTGGCGCTGTACTGCCGCCATTTGTCTTTAAATGTTCTGTTCTAACACATTAACTGTACTTGATAATGAGCACCTGTGATTATTTCACTTGGTTTTAACACCTTGTAGTCCAGGACACCAAAGTGGTCCCACCAAATGCAGAGTATGATCTTGGAGCCACGAATATTCAGTTCAGCCGTCGATGTGGAAGCAAGATCAGAATATCCCCACAATTTTTTGCATTTAGGGTTATATAGTGAAACTATTTTTCATCCAAAGTCAAAATGCAATGCAGAAATCCCTTCCGTTTTTGCCTCTGAAGCAACTGTTCACAAACACACAAACACCATTCAACATCTCTCCGTTTCAGCTCACATGGGACACAAGTTCCTTCTTTCTGAATTGTGCCCATAGCCTTGAGACATCCTGAAATGGCTTGCTGTGTCACTCTGACTAATTGTGCCAATTCTTCTCGAGTTTTATGTGAGTCTTCACTCAGAAATGCCTCCAATTCTGCATCTTTGGAAGCATTCTCTCCTCCACCACCATGCCAGACTACGATGTTAAAATTACTGGTCTTGAAGCATTGAAACCACTCACAACATGTTCTTTCACTAATTACATCCTTACCATATGTACTTGAAAACATTCAGTGAGACTCAGCCACTGTTTTCTTCATATTGAAACAAAACAGTAACACCTCCAGCAAATGACGAGAATTAGGCTCATAAACTGACATTTTCACTCGAGAACAACTTTAGGATACAGACACAAATCGACTAATGTTTGAATGAGGTTATGTTGACCAAGGTCCAAGCTAACTGCCTGATGACTGCGATCTGTTTCTTTCAACCGCTACTTACCGTTGTCACCACCTATCAGCAAACCGCGGAAACAAAGTTTTACACCATATAATTAAAAGAAAACTTGTCTTGCAAGCTATTGTGTTTGTTGTATTCAAACCCTACTAGAAACACACACACAGGACTCACCTCCAGCTGTAGCACTCTTTTGTGGTGGCAGGGCCACAAGGACGGCAGCCTTTGGCAAATTTCTGGTC
Organism: Schistocerca nitens; assembly: GCF_023898315.1. Lineage (NCBI taxonomy): Eukaryota > Metazoa > Arthropoda > Insecta > Orthoptera > Acrididae > Schistocerca > Schistocerca nitens. The sequence continues at coordinate 35,476,674 of NC_064617.1, forward strand.
GAGGTAGCATTGCGACTGCTGCATGAGCACCTTCAGTCTGACCAAACGTATCTGTGTCTACTTCTACCAGAGAACGCTTCTGTAGGACGTCTCCAACACCCATAAAAGCTTTCTGCTGTCATCTGACAGCAGAAGTAGCTGTAAAATTAGTGGTACAGTAAAAATATCGTAGCACTGAAGTCTGTCTCAGAACATAAGGAAAGGATTTGCGAGAGGGTGCAGTTTTCTAAAATTAGCTGCAGCTGATTTTGAAAAGGTGCTGACATAATTCAAACACTTAAAACAATAGTTGCTTCCTTTTTTAAATTGTTAGGTTGCAAGAGACTACTTTTTAAATCAGAAAAAAATAATGATACTGAATACTAGAAACATAAAGTAAAGCAATTTTGCTTAGAAAGGTTTTTCTTCTTTGGTCAATATCACATCCCCCATCCTCCATAGTGCAGCACAGGTTTTATTAATCATACCCATTTCTTCCCATTCCACTCACGAGTTCAGTGTACGAATAATGAATGCTTGTAATCCTCTGTGCATGCCGCCATTTCTAAATTCATTCTCCCATTTCACATATAATATGTATCTAATTAATTGAACAACATTTGTAAATCCTTACCAGATAACAGGTTCCCAGCTTTCTTATGTTAGGTGCAATTAAAATTTGGCACTTTGAATTTTCACTCACTACCCCATCATAAAGCAACTAAATAAGAAATCAGTAGTGTCCTTCCTCAATGAGGAACTTGAAACTTTCAGCACAGCGCAGGAACACACAGAAAAATTATTGCCCAAATTTAAAAGAATAGCTGATGACATGCTGGATAGATATGTACCCAGTACAACAGTTCATAATGCAAGGGAATTCCATATTATACCATCACTGTAAAGAAACTTCTAAAAAAACAGTGATTACTGGAAAGTAAGTGTAAAACAAAGTATAGGGCTATGACAAAGAGATGCCAGATGAAATGCATTCAGCCACCAAGAGAGCAATGCACGATGCTGCCAATGACTATTGTAGCACATTATTGTCAAACAATACTTCATAAAACTGCAAGAAGTTTGGGTTTTATGTAAAGGTTGTTTGTGGCATCAAAATTATTGTCAAGTCCCTAGAGAACGAGACAGGAACTGAAATTGAGAGTAGCAAGCAAAAGCTGAAATGCATAAAACTTTTCAAATATTCCTCTAAAAGAGAAAAACCCAGGAGAAGCGCCCCAATTTAATCTTTGTACAACTGAAAAGATGAATGAAACAAGTATGAGTGCAAGTGAGTGATATTGAGCAACAGCTGAAATTGTTGAAACTGAGCAAAGCTTCAGGGCCTGTTGGAATCCCTGCCACATTCTATACTGAACCTGTGGCTTAGCTAGCCCTCTTCAAACCATAATCTATCATAGATCCTGAGAGCCAAAAACCAAGCTCAGTTATTGGAAATAGTCAGTGGTCACACCTGGCTACAAGAAGAGTAATAGAAATGAGTCACGGAACTACTGTTCAATATCCTCAACACCGATATATTGTAGAATCTCTGAACATATTCTGTGTTCAAAGATAAGAAGTATCTCTAACAGGATGGCCTCCTCGACACCAACCAGTATGGGCTCCAAGAACACTGATTGTGTGAAACGCAACTTGCACTTTTCTCAGACGACATACTGAAAGCAGTGAGATAGATGTTGTATTACTAGTTTTCCAAAAGCATTTGACTCAGTAACACACCTAAGCTCACTGTCGAAAGTTCAATCGTATGGGGTATGAAGTGAAATTTGTGCCTGGATTGAGAACTTTTTGGTAGGGAGACACAATATGTTATTTCAGATGGAGAATCATTGTCACTGTCAAATGTAGAAGTAACTTTATGTGTACCCCAGGGAAATGTGTTGGTACCCTTGTTGTTCATGATGTATACTGACCTTGCAGACTGTACTTATAGTAATCTCAGATATTTTACACATGATGCAGTTGTCTATTATAAACTACTGTTTTAAAGAAGCTGCATAAATATTCTGTCAGAACTTGATAAAGTTTCAAAGTGATGCGAAGATTGAAAACTTTGTTTAAATATTCAGAAATGTAACACAGTGCACTTCACAAAATGAGAAGTGGTATCCTTTGACTGTAATACTGATGAGTCACTGCTGGAATCGGCCAATGCATACAAAGACCTGTACATAACATGTTTTGGAACACAAAATGGGACAATCATATAGGCTCAATTAAGGGTAGAATGGGTGGTAGACTTCTGTTTATTGGCAGAATACAGTGCAATCAATCTACAAAAAAAGATTGCTTACAAATGATCTGTGTGACGGGTTCTAGAATATTGTTCAAGTGTGTGGGACACATACCAAAGATGACTAACAGGGTATATTGAATGTACACAGAGAAGAGCAGCACAAATGGTCACAGGTTTTTCTGATCCTTGGGAGAGCGTCACAGAGATATTCAAGAAACTGAACTCTCTCTCTCGAAAACACACAGTCTCTCAGTGTCTCTCAGTGTGTCTCAGTGTCTCTCAGTGTCTCTCAGTGTCTCTCAGTGTCTCTCAGTGTGTCTCAGTGTGTCTCAGTGTGTCTCAGTGTGTCTCAGTGTGTCTCAGTGTGTCTCAGTGTGTCTCAGTGTGTCTCAGTGTGTCTCAGTGTGTCTCAGTGTGTGTCAGTCTGTCTCAGTCTGTCTCAGTCTGTCTCAGTGTGTCTCAGTCTGTCTCAGTCTGTCTCAGTCTGTCTCAGTCTGTCTCATCCCCCCCCCCCCCATGCCAAGCCACCCCCACTGCCGTTTTCTTCATATTGCAACTACATTTACAAATTTAGACCAAACAGGATACCCTGTCAGTCCAAGGAAATGATAATCAACACTGTAACTAAACTGATTTTATCACATAACAGAAAAATGCCATGTCCCTGTAAAATAATTTCTCTGCAGTTTTTGTATTTATGTTCAGAGGAAAAACAGAGTATGTATTTAAACATTTATTAGTGCATGCAAACCCAAGACACATTTTCACGACTGCATTGACTTCCTTAATTAAGGTTACAAAAATGGCAATTCTTCTTATGTTTTCAGTTATCTGCTTTATTATAAAAACTAAAGACAAAACCAAACAATCATATAATTCCAAGAATTAAATTTATTAAAACAAAACTGTTGAAATGTCTAGTAAATATGGCATTACCCGTGTATCGGAAAGTGTCCATTTCTGTGTGTAAAGAAAAGAGAGATGCTTTGTCAGTTGGTTAGAGAGACATCAACGATGGAAGCTAGTAGCTTATTATGCTTTGATGCTTGGCTATGCTGCACAACAAACTGTGCTTTATAAACTGTGATTGATATACAGCAGTTATGAAGAGATGGCATGACTTTCGGAAATAAACAAACAGATAACATCTTGGGTCCAGTTTAATAATTAACGACCCACTGTCCAACTTTTGAAAACAGCTGGAGAAACCAGATGCAGATTGGTGCACAAACCAAATAAGTAAGAGAATCTGAATTCTTAAATTGAACGTATTGCTCTCATCATGTAACTACAAGCACTGACACCTGAACATATGTACTGTCATCATGGTCAGAAGAGATAGCCAGCAATCTAATATTTGTGATATACAAGAGAGGTTTACACTAGGAAACTGAATCAGTTTTCTTGCTTGTGACCAGTGTCTTGAGACTATCATCCCATTAGAAACTGAAACCATCCTCAAAATAAAATAATTTCATAATTCACTACTTCCCAGAAATAGCTAACTTTCCATCATCTTATTTCAGATTTTGTTTTCCTTTTTGTTAATTCTTCTACTTGTCTAGTCTGAAATATGAAACAGATTGTGCTGGCATAAGATCAAGGGATAGATGTGAATGGATGGTACCTCAATTTTTTCTGGTGAAAATAATTCCCTTCAGTCACTAGTAGTGCCACATTTTTACATATTGTAATATTAGATGCCTATTGCCCATGTTCTGGTATTTTGGACCATCACTACTTGTCACAATACAAGCTCCACAATCATAGTTTATATCGAAATGAAAGTATTACACAACATCAAGACATGACGTGTAACCGTAGTGTACTCCAGGACAACAAATATTCAGCCATTTTAGTAAGAGGAAACTTTCTGCAGCTTCTACAGGGAACACGATAGCGGCTGCCCATATGCAGTACTGGTTGAAGCTGACCATCAAGTGGTGTTTTAGATAGAACTATCAAAGCATATCAGTACATAGTCCAACAACAGGAGATTAATGCAACATCTTGGAAATTGTAATGACCTTAAACAAACTGCAGTAATCAATACAATTCACAAACTTAAGTGCAAGAGGCTACCAACAGCTACAATTTTGGATCTCTTGTTCTACAAAATTATGTTCTGGCACATGAATGTGTACACTTTAATAAAAACTATCAGTAAATAAATAGATAAAATGAAGTACCTGTTTAATAAAAACTATCAGTAAATACATAGATAAAATGAAGTACCTGTTTACTAAACAGCAATAACACCAACAGTGAAAAGAAGAAAATGTTGTTAGTTTTCAGAACCAAGTGCTCCTGGTAGGTGGTGTCAAAGGGTTGGTGCAAATGAGCATTAGCAAAGCAACAATAGACTCTGGTGTAAGGGTGGAGTCTAGAACATGGAGTCATGGAAGAACAAAATTTTTCGAAAATGGGATGCAACAACAGTTAGCATTAGTTGATTTCATCCTCCAAAAAGCATACTATGTGTTCCATTAATACAGAGCCCTGGGTTATTTTCTGTATAAATTCTCATTCCATTCAATCAGATGAAAGAAAACCAAGTTCTTAAAGCCATCAAGTTCACATGTAGCACTGCTGCTGCCCAATTACGCAGAAAAATGATTCTGTTTCTTCTGAACTGAAGTTTCAGTTTCCTGGATACCACTGCTAAGGATAATCAACCCTTTCCCTGTGTTAAGAACACAGCAGCAGAAGAACTGCCAACTCCTTTCCATCCACAGTACTCAAATTGCTGTATTTTCTATGCTCTATTATTCACCTAGAATTCTCCCGTAGAGTCCAGTACATCCAGCACCACTTAGAAGTTTAACTGCAACTGGAGAGAAAGCTCCAAGTGACGACAGCAAGCTGCAAAAAGTTCCAGCAGGTAATTTCACAGGTAAGGACACTGTCTTTCCTGTTAACAACTTCAAGCTCTCATTTAGTAATTACTACCAACTGTGCTATCTGTGAATATTATATCTGCAATCAAAAGATTCCTGCAAAATTCATTACACAATTTAAAAAATGAATAACTACAGGGAATCTATCTTCTTAATTTCACCCCACTGATATCATTTCTTAATTAACATTAAGTTTAATGACAACTGGCACAGAGAAGCAATATAGTGTTCATAATATTTGATTAAATGAAAATTGTGACAAAGAAACCAATACATCCTGAACATATTACATCACAATACTGGTTAATAATTGTAGTTCATAGCAAATCTACTGGCAATACTGTAAATGTACTTCTTTGCCTGAGAAGAGAAGAATAGAAGAAAAGCTTAAGAAGAGAACCAGATTTCTGGAAACAGCTAATGTGGTAAGAAGAACTCTAATTTGAATGCAATAGGATTGGGAAATGCTAGTCACAGGGACTATGAATCTCTGTAATTATATGTAGCTTTCTAACTAAAGGCTGTTACGTAATAAGAAAAACTGAATATCTGGAAAGTGACTGTAATATCCATTAAATAAATGAAATTTATACTATGTACACTGGTTGAAAAAGATACAGCATAACAATACTAAGAAAGAAGACTATGGCATCAGATATGGCTACCAGTCCTAGAAGGTGGTTGAGAAAGTATCATAAGAAATGGTCAGAAAAACCACTGTTCTACTATGTAACTAAAATTGAACTACTGGTAAGTGCAATTCACTCATGACTTGTTATTGGCTGTCTTCTTCATTACTACCTGAAGACAGTCAGCTGGAATGGAGTGGCTATAGCTTTCTTCAGCAAAATATTAATAAACACACTTCCAACAGAACTTCAATATCCCTAAGCCTCATATTTATCATAATTCACTGGAACATGTATTGTTTCTTATTTTGTCAAACCAAATTAGTTGCAGTATTTCATTGTTCTATACCTGGCACTGATGCGGTCAAAGTCATAGTACTTTCCAGCTTCAATTTACTGCAGTACAAACACAATGGCCTGGACACATTCTCAATATGCAAAGATGACAATTTTGATACCCTCAGGCTTCTTGGTAGCCCTCTCCACAGTGGTTGAGCTGAATCTGAAGCTGTCCTGGGACATGTGCTGGTTTCCCAACATCATCATCTCTCACATGTTCACCATGTGACTGAATCTGTTAACACAGAAATGTGTGTTTTGACACTGACAGAAAGTCTCAAGGGATGTGCATACTAAAAACGTTCCAAAAATCAGCAGGTATTGCAATTCACCAGTGCATTATATTGTACCACACAGAGAACAATTCCAGTACCTGCTGCATGGAAAAGTCAAATTACGATTTCTGATTGTACTGGTGAATCAATTCCATTCTAATAAATATAACAGGAACACATATAACAACATGACAAAGAAATTAACTCAATTTTGGAAAATATATATAATAGAGGGAAACATTCCATGTGGGAAAAATATATCTAAAAACAAAGATGTGTGACTTACCGAACGAAAGTTCTGGCAGGTCGATAGACACACAAACAAACACAAACACACACACAAAATTCAAGCTTTCGCAACAAATTGTTGCCTCATCAGGAAATAGGGAAGGAGAGGGAAAGACGAAAGGATGTGGGTTTTAAGGGAGAGGGTAAGGAGTCATTCCAATCCCGGGAGCGGAAAGACTTACCTTAGGGGGAAAAAAGGACAGGTATACACTCGCACACACACACACACACACACACACACACACACACACACACACACATATATATATATATATATATATATATATATATATATATATATATATATATATATATATATATATATATATATATATATGAGAGTTATCTACATCATTATTTCTAAGACTTTGCTGTAAGTGGAACTCTTTTCAGTGATCACTTTTATCATAGATGCTCTGGTGTGTTTCTATAATACATTTTTAATGCAACATTTTTTAACAAACAACAAAAAGTACAATTATTATTATTATTGTTGGTTGGGTTGTTTGGGGGAAGTGACCAAACTGCGAGGTCATCGGTCTCATCGGATTAGGGAAGGACGAGGAAGGAAGTCAGCAATGCCCTTTCAAAGGAACCATCCTGGCATTTGCCTGGATTGATTCAGGGAAAACCTAAATCAGGATGGCCGGATGTGGGATTTAACCGTCGTCCTCCCGAATGCGAGTCCAGTGTGCTAACCACTGCATATTATTATTATTATTATTATTATTATTATTATTATTGTTGTTGTTGTTGTTGTTATATTTATCTGCTTCAAGAACTAATTTCAAATTTAACTCAAAAGTTTTTAAATTACTGAAATTCTACTAGGTCATCAATCCCTTTTTCCTCAAACAGACAAGTCTCTATGAATTTAGATTAGAGATAGGGTACCACTCTAAAACCAGGTGAATAAAACCCCAAGATCTACCAATGTGAAAGAAGCTGAGTAAGGAACAAAATGGAGGAAGGAAGACAGAGCAAAGGGGGCAAGCAAGGTGCCTCACATAAGGAGCAGCCGGGTGCCCCTGAAAGCAGAGTGCAAAGACAGGATACACATCCCCCAGCTCCCGTCATGTACCAGGGGTACTCAATTCTGAGACTGCCTCAGAAAGGCTATCAATGTGGACAGGGCCAGTGTGGTGTCATAAGCTGTCAAGAGCACTTCGGTTGATAAAGATGTAGCACCAAGATCGATAGAAGGTGCTCGATCGAGTGCACCTATCACAAGAGGCCAAAGACAGACTTGCAAACAATACGCCACCAAGACCCGCTGGACACCAAGTATTTAGGCCACCACCACTGACTGGAGAGCCTCACTCACCGGCTCAGTCACTAACTCACAATCCTGTTTGGTGTCTATCATTAATTCACAGAGAGGGCTTAGGGTACAATAGGATACAACGACCAGAGTATGTTCATAGTGGGAGTCATACTTTCCCAGCAGTGAGGCTAGCAAGAAATCTATTTGGGGAGCTTGTACCACAACACGTGGACTCTGTTAAATTTAAGTACTGGCTATCTGTTCCTGTAAATAAAGAACTGTGTCACTCCACGTGTGTTGCTGTGTTGTTGAAAGAGGATAACAGCCACACGTATCCAAATCCTATCCCTTGCTTCCCCAGTATGAGGCTCTACAGTGGCGAAGGTGATCATTCGGTCACAACTGAAGTTAATCAACTTGGCTAAAGATTTTGCTTGCTGCTCTCGTGTTCTAGCTTGAATGAGTGAGTGTGTTTCTCATTGCCAAATTGTTGTTATGTTCTTGCACATATTCCGGGAGGGGAGCCCCAGAACTAATTAAATTTCTCTTTTCAGAGGCTTTGTTGCTTTTTGCCATAACATATTTGTGTGAACTGTAAACTCTCCATCCCCTGCCTGCATGTCTCAGCCACAGACAACCAATGATTTTCAGTGTCAGAACTGACAAATTGCTACACTACTGATGACGGTACAACTACTGGCTGCACGAGCTGCGTCATCCGCACAACTGACCGACTGACCAGCTGAATGAGTGCTGCCAACCAGCATACCAACATCCCAGCAATTTAATGACACAGGAAAGAAATGGCTCTGAGCTGTGGTAAAATTTGCTGTTTTGAAGAGCGTGCCAAAGCGCATAGTGTAAAGCAGTTGCCTTACGTTTCTGGCTGTGGCCCTGCTGTGGTAATCGCAGCTTTGGTGTCTCCCTCTTGTGTAAAAGCGGAAAGGTTGCCTGTTCACGTGCATTTAATGGGTGCTATCAGCTCGGCAGGGGGTCAGTTGGAGCGAGGCTAGATCAGTCTCGCATCACCAGTTGCTGGTCTGTCTCTCGTTTGCATCTGTGCTGCACTTAGTGTCTGTCTGTTGTCCGGAGTGCTAGTACTTGTTAGGCCGCCAGTCTGCTCGAGTTTGCTCAGGCAATGGGCATTGGCGGTTGGATCAATTGGTTGGTTGATCGTGCACTGCGACACAAGATGACTTGTCCACCTGGAGTGTCGGCACATGTGAGGTCACCACGTGGGTCCAGTGGCCGCGCTGTATAGCGAGGGGTAGTGGCTTCGTGATTGACACGAGAACAACAGGAGTGAAACCACAACATTTTGCTGGCCGGGGTGAGCTGCGACGCTGAGAGATGGGAGATTGGCCTGCCTTCCTGCATCCATTGAAGTGGATGGCACTGGACGGTTTGGGAGAGTGTTGGGGGTGCTGCACCAGGTCTTCACCAGAAATCGCAGTTTATTAGAAGTTAAGTGACTGGAGTTATGCTGTTCATTTACTTGTTAAATTCTGTTTTCTTGGACAATCTCTCATCCCCAGCTTGCTTGTTTGTCTCTCATCCACATTTTTAGGCAGTTAGTGTCAGTGTGTCTGTCTGTCTGTCTGTCTGTCTGTCTGTCTGTCTGTCTGTCTGTCTGTCTGTCTGTCCGCCATACGTTAATAACTACCTCTGTCATGTTTGTCGGATTTGTTGTTAATGAATTTATTGCTTAAAGGCCGAATTCTTGAAATATGTTCTTATCTTGACTATCATCTTGGGGGTGGTACATGTGTAATGTAGAGCATGTTGTACATTTTATGTAAGTCTGTGTTTTATTGGTTTTATTTAAGTAGTCATTTCAGGTTATAAGGTTGCCACCCTTCCACCGTAAGTGTCCTTTAATAAAATAAAAATAAAAAAAATTGCACTTTTGGTGGCAAGTAATTTGAGTGTTGTACCATTCCCATCCCTCTTATGGGGTGCATAGTTAACGCGTTAGTGCGAGTTGTTAAAAAATTTTTAGTTTAAAGCAATCTGGTGTGTTGCAAATTTGCACCAGTGTACTCTTTCAGAGGTTGTTGTGAGCAGTCATGACTACAGCCATGTTGAAAGGGAACAGGAAAGCTTCTTAGCCCGAAGGCTTCTAATGTTAATATTGTTCTTACTGCCTCTAAATAAAATTGTAACTTGATATTTCGAGAGGTGCTTTTCTGCTTATAATTTTAATTCTGTTTTTGAAAACGCTTTTAGGAATAAAATTCACGTTTGTTGAAAGTAATTTTATTTTCCATCAGTTACTTCATGGCAACTACTTCCATGCTCACCTAGTATGATTAAATGTTCTTGATGAATCACTAGTAAATAAAGTAAATTGCTTAAGAAAAGATTTTGAAAGTTAAAAATCATGGTTCAGGCTCCAATACCTGATTCACTTCCAAGCACATTGTCAAATTCATCACATTTGAGGTACTGTAAAGTTACAGCATTTCTTTTGGACTGTGGGGTCCCCAATGTTCCAGTTAATACAAAAACTATTCCTAACCATGCCTCTTGAGAAACTTAGCTGTGACAAAGTAATCGTTGCATTAACTCAATATTATGACCAACAAGTCCAGGTAGCTGCAACTAGATATCAGTTCTTTTGCTTGCAGAAAAGCTGGAACAGACAGACCGCCCATGGTACACAGATGAATGGGCAAGCCGGGAAGCATAAATTTAAGTATAGTTGTGGCAAATTTTATAGCGATTTAACGATCTGTGATGCGATAACATTCCATGTCCCAGATAGTAGAATACAGGAACTGCTCCTGAAGTACTTATAGCAATATGATTTGGGTACCACAGCTGCCAGTAAGTTTGGCCAGGCCCCGATTTGTTGGGTCGTGTCACCCCTCATTCGCGACCACCCGAGCCACCACAACAATGAGCGTGTACACAGCAGTGGACAGCCATGTAGACATGTAAAAGAGGCCTGTGAATTTAGTGAAGTCTTGCCCTAGATGTTTTGCTTCCCATAAAAGACAGGAATGCCCATCACATAATGCAATGAGTTACACATGTTGAAAAAGAGGCAATGTCCAAGCAGTTCATTTGCAATGGCACAAAAATGCCAAATTTGCCTGCTCCCAGAAAATATAGGTTCGTGTAGTGAATGCTGTATTTTCTAAACCTACAACAGGCTCTGACAAAAGTAAGATTAATGTCACGCCCTGTCCTTGCTCTAATACTGTGCAACAGCATTCTAACAAACTGTTTGTTTCATTATAAATTGTTGGCAGTCATGTGAACTTTCAGTCAGACATGGGTCCCACAGTAACTGTGCTTTATCGTGCTATGTATGAACAGTTAGGCTCACTATACCTTCCTGACCCAGCAAGCACCTCACTGCCTACAACAGACAGGAAATTCCAGTGCTTGGATAGTATAGTTTGCCTGTCCCTTACAAATATCACACCAGGACAGTGAATTTTATTGTGTTGAAATCAAGAGACAGTGAGAACATACTCAGTTTAGATGCCTTTGATTTCTTTGGACTTAACATCCGAGACAACATACCATCAGTATCTGCTTTTGCACTGAAAGAGAGTGTTGCCAGCTTGCTTGAAGGATTTCCTGAGCTATTTTCAGGAGGAATGGGGAAAGCTAGTAACTTTGTAGCACATGATACATTGAAAGACAATACACAGCTTAAGTTTTTCCAGACCCACCCTGCTCCAACTGCTTTAAGAGGTGAAACAGTTGGTGAATTGAAAGAACTGGAGGATAATTACGTAACTGCTCCCATTCAAGCTAGTCAATGGGCAAGTCATCATGTTTTGTTGCCTAAGTCTTCTGGTCGCATTCACATTTGTGGTGACTATGTCTACAATCAAACCACAGACAGTGTTTGACGCTTGTCTGTTACTTCACCCTGAGGAAGTTGTGAACTTGCTTGGTCCAGGACGTTACTTTTCTAAGCTAGATTAGTTTAATGTCTACTCCCAGATTCCATTGGATGAAGAATTACAGAAAGTGTTTGTTGTAAATACACACTTAGGACTGTTCAAATTTTTGCATTTGGCCTTCAGCGGTGCTTTTGTAACCACTATTTTTCAATGTTACTTATAACAGCCCACTGCAAAAGTGCCTTTTTATTTGAACTACCTTGATGATATTGTCATCTCAGGTCAAACACCAGAGGAGCACATCACCAATTTGTGTACTCTTTTTTTAGAGTTGGCAGAAGCAGGACTCAAGTGTCATCTCGAAAAGCGTGACTTTTTTGAAACTGAGCTACGGTACTTAGGTTGTGTGATAAAAAATTTGGGTATGCACCCCCTCCAATCTCATTTGCTTGCAATCTGTGACCTATCTGTCCCTCACAATGTGCCTGAACCACAGTCAGTACTAGACAAGAGACATACTACATTCGGTTCATACCAAATGCCACACAAATCGTGGCTTCATTGCATTGCTTGCATCACAAATATGAACCTTTTGTTTGCCCTAAAAACAGTCAAGACAGATTTTGGAAATTCAAAAATGCCTTGCTTAGTGACAGATGTTTAGTGCATTCTGACACTGCAAAGCCAGTAGTTTTACAAGTCGATGCTTGTTCCTAAGGAATCAATGCTGTGATTTCACACAGAATTGGTGCACAAGACAGACCCATTGCTTCTGCCTCAAAGTTGTTCACTCAATTTCAGTGCAATTATTCTCAAATAGAAAACGAGGCTCTCACTATTGTTTATGGTGTGACCAAACTACATAACTACTACAGCTAGAAAAGCACAGAGAGACAAAAGACGAACAAGTGTTACAGAACACATGAGGATGGGTCTAAGGGCAGTAACAGAGTCAGAGCAAGTAAGTCAGAACTGTGCCAGATCTCCACGCCCAGATAGCTGTTGCTGCTTGGTCTCAGCAGAAGAGAAGACAGAGTTTACTGCCAAACCCTAAATGGGCTGGTAAGCTCAAGTAACCCTTCTTAAAGAGAGTGGTAGAAGCTCACTTCACAAATAGAACATAAGGCTAAATCAGACACTGGGGAATTGGCTCCTAACACCAGGGTTAGTGAGTCAGGGAGACTATGGGTCTGCCATAGGGCGGCTAGGTTGGGACAGTTTAGAGAAATGTGGACCTCTGTCACATGGATGCCATAACAACAAAGGGATGGGTCCTCACTATGGAGGGTGTAACGATCAGTCAGACAAGTATGGCCAATATGGAGCCAGCAAAGGAAGAGGCCTTGTGACAGGCCTGCATGGAGGACCCCCACAGATTCATAGTTTGCCTTATCATCCGTAGTTAGTTTGCTTAAGTCAGATGTAATGTTGATGGTCTAATACACATCAGAGGTATGTTTCTGGAAAACCCATCTCAAGAGTCAGTTTACCAGAAGCCTCTTTTGTCAGGCTTCCAACAAGGTCCCGACATGGCCCATGATCCAGACGAATGACACCGAGCTTCCATATTATTTCAGGGCGTACAGGGAATCGTGGACAGCAATAACTGAGAGATGGTGAAGGTAGCACTGGTGAGTGTGTAAGCCATTCAGGAAGTGCAGAAACGGATATGCTCGAGAGCACGAGAGGCAGAGACCAACCCCACAGTGAAAATACTACAGCTGTGTGGCAAGGACAGCAGTTCAGCACCTCCTGCACCAGCATAAGCAAATTGTACATGACCAGCAGCCATCGAGCCATCAGCGTAGACAACTTATGAGCCCTGGGATGCACTGAAGATGGAGAAAATTTTACAGCTGAGGGCATCAGGATGAACTGAGTCTTTGCACATTGTGATAGGTGTGGCTGAATGATGGAGTGTGGAGGCATATGGGAGAGGGTCCAGAGGAGAAGTGGAAGAGGAAATAACTAAAGTTCAGAGAGGACAAACTGGATGCAGATTGCAATCGTAAACCCCGATCTGGGCTGCCGTTGCGGGAGATAGATTACTGTGTTTGGAAAGAGGTGGTTGCAGTTCAGTTGCTTATGGGCACTACCAATGTGGGTAGTGTAATCGGCAAGCTGCTGTCAGTGTCTGATCCACAATGGATGAACCCCAGGGTCTACAAATATGTTGTTGACAGGGCACATTTGACAAAGCTCCTGTTGCATGTCAAACTCCACAGTGGTTTACCGAATCCACTATGCACAATGCTGACAGTGATGTCGAACTGTGTGCCAGACTCCCATAATTGAGGTGGGATTGTATCTGGGCTTTGTAAAGTAGCAGAAGGGTACTGCATTCTGTGACCCAGCTGGTGTTACTTTGGCAACAAAGGATATTGAGGTGCAGCCAGCAATTTTGGTTAAGTTGGTAAAGATGGAGAAACAATGTCAGCCAAGAATCAAAGACCAGTCCTAAAAAGCAACAACTCTCATTCACATTACATAGCTGGTCGTGTGTGAATGGTATGACATTCACAAAAGTGCATGATCCGAGTCTCAGTGATGGAAAATCGTAAGCCACAGGTGAAGACTAGTGCCTGCACCTTTTGTATGGCATTGACAGTCAACGATCAGCAACATCCGGACTGGAGGAGGAACAGTAGAGGCAAAAGTCATCGGCATACAAGGACAGTGATACTGAGCACCTCACAGCTGCTGATAGATCATGGATGACTACTAGAAGGAGACAGAGACTCAGTATACAGCCCTGCATAATTCCATTCTCTTGGATATGGGGAATACTGTGGGAAGCACCAACTCAGACCCAAAACATAAGGTAAGACAGGAAGTTCTGGATGAAAATTGGGAGTGGATCCTGTAGACTCTACTCATTTAAGGTACCAAGCATGTGGTGTTGCCATGTGGTGTCATAGGCATTTGCAGACTGAAGAAGACAGCTGTAAGATGTTGACATTGGGCCAAAGCTGTTAAGCTGTTCAGATGACTGACTCCAGGTAAATCAGATCATCAGTACTGGAATGGCCTCGGCAAAAACCACCCTGGAAAAAGAGCTGAAAGATCGCAAAACTCAATGAACTGACACAGCTGCCAGCTCATCATATGTTCGAGCAACTTACAAAGACCATCAGTGAGACTTATCAGGCGATAACTGTCAATCTGTAGAGGCCACTTACACAGTTTCTGTACTGGGACAATGATGCTCTCTCGCCATTTCAATGGCTCTGGATGTGATTAACAGTGGCGAGGATATGTGTTTGATCATTTGGTACGTGCCTGATCATCTGGCTGTGGATGTGATCCAGTCCTGATGCTGTATCAGGGCAGTGGTCGATCACACTGACAAATTACTGTTCTGAATGGAGCATTATATGGCTCCAGGTGGCATGTAGTAAAATATATTAGCTTGTGCACCAACCACTGTTTTAGGACATAATAGGCAGGTTGGTAATTCTCAGACTCTGACCCTCAAGAACAGTTCAGAGCAGTATGTTCAGTGATGGCACCTTTGTCAATGTAGACAGTGCCATTCAAGGTAATACCAGGTATACCTGCAGGTGTCTAGTATCCAGAAGTCTGATCTCAGCCCAAACCTGCAAAGGAGAGGTACATGGTCCGACCGTAGAAATGTAGCATTCTCACTTTCATCTTTTCATCAGGTGGAGGATCCAGGCACGGAGACACTTAGAGGAAATGCGGTGCTCCATCGACAGGTGCCACCTGTGGCATTGGAGTGTACCCACCTATAATCTCTAACTGCTTCTGTGATTTCTCAGGACTAACAAGTTACTGTATTCCTTTGCGGCAGGCCCAAGGAACAGTGGATCACTAAATCAGTTGCTGAAAGAATGACTGTTGTCACACAATAGACTCCCTCACCAATATCTCCGTGCACTAGGGAGCCGAGGTAGACAGCAGAAGTGAAACATCCCAGCCAGTACTGTTGAGAGCCCACCTGTGCAGGCATCCAGGTGAGTGACACTAAGCAAGGGACAGGAAGATTGGAAAGTGGTCACCACCACACAGGTCATTGTCGACCCTCCGGTGGATGGATGGGAGAGGGCAAAAGATGCAAATGGAAAGGTCTATGGTTGAGTAGGTTTGTGTGCCACACTGAAGTGTGTTGGGCTACCACAACTTGAGAGCAATGGTCAAGTTGTGAAAGTAAATTTCAGAAGTCTTTACCATGGCCAGTTACCATGGTCCCACCTCACAATGAATTGAGGGCATTGGAATCACCCAAGACCAATAAAGGTGGGGCAGCTGAGATTCTAATGCAAACAATGTGTTCTGAAACACTTCACCGCTGGAAGGGAGGTAAACTTTGCAGATGGCAATAATCTGAAATGCCTTTAACCAAAAAGCAACAACCTCAAAAGAGATATTAAGAGATACAAGTTCATTATACAGAGTCTAGTACATCATTGCAGGTTCAGCCTCAAATCCCACCATAGGAGGCATTGTTTTAATAATATCCCCAGTGTCTGAAAAGGGCTGGGGTCTGCATTACTGGAAACATGTGCTTTTTGGCCAAAGTGGAATCACAATCAGTGTGTGTACAGACCAAATATTGCAGGGGGTATTGCTCTGCTTGCTCCTAGCGCTGTGTTCCTCCCAAGGTGTAACCAGCGAAGGGAAAATTTTAGGGTTGCACCTCTCTGCGTTGAAAGAAGACTGTTCTTTCATAGAGACTGTTGGAGCCCTATGACACCAGTGGGAGATAACCTCACCCACTTAATTTGTGGCTCATCTGCCATGATGCCACCAACACTGAACAGGGCTTATCCCCATTGGTGTCAACCAGACTCAGCCATGGCTACATGGTCAGTAATCCCTGCTTGGAGTCCTGTAGCCCAATTGTGGTGTCCACATACTCCTTCGAAAGTATAAGGGGCTTTCAGCTCAGACACAGACAGTGCGACCCCCACTGGGTCAAGAGGACACCACCATGCAAGTTCTCAATTACCCCCCCCCCATTCCCCCCCCCCCCAACCCCCACACTCACCCCCCACCCACCACATGGGATGGCTACAGTGCTGGGTTTTAGGTGTATTACTGAATGAAAGGGAAGGATGCACAGATGGAATGCAGATAGGTAGAGCACAGTATGCATTGGGTGAGTCTTCCTGCACAATCCGGAATTCTGGAGATTTTAAAAACTGGTGGTGGGTGAAACCCATGAATGGGGCCATATGTTTATTTGACGATATTGTGTAGCATACACTAGAAGTTGTAATTTAAAGATAAATCACGAATGAGGTCCAAGCAGGCTCAGCAATGAGAAAACAATTCAATGCAGTGGTAGAGGGAGAAGAAGATAGTGGAAGTAAAATCAAACAACACAGAAATGAAGTAATGCTGCAAAGGTTACACCCCATGGAAAGCGAGGACACACTCAAAAAAAGAATTGCAAGCCCCTGGGATGATACTTAATATGTGCATGAATTCTGTTAATGGTTTCCAACTAGCATTTTCTTCAAAGAATGAAGCAGACATCAGTTCAACATAAATTTCATATCCTGCTGCCAACATGGTAAAATGGCATGTGATGCCCATAAATGGGTTTTTGATCCACAATATAATCTGACATTTAATTTGCTGTTCGTTTGAGAAAAACTAATTCAATGATTCACACAAATATTGCAAGTGCTGAATAACTTCTTCAGTACATATTGGAAAACGGAGCATGTCTGGTGGAGCATACAGGGACTAGAGGGAAGCATGAAGACTGCCAGGTGCAGTGCCAAAGAGACTACAGGGCAGGGTGGGGGGATGGGGAGTGGAAAATGAGAGAAGCAGGGAATGGGAAACATGAGTGGGTGTAATGACATAAGATGACACACAGTGAGGGTAAAAGATTACAAACTGGGAGGAGGCGTTAGGACAATGGGGGTGGAAACTGTGGGTGGGTGGGAGGGGGGGGGGTTATGAGGGAGGGTGTAGGGACAGTAAATAACCTACTCTTCCCATGGGTTCCTCCCAACAGTTTCCACACCCTCTTCTACCACATGCTGCGTACTCACGCCTCCTCACCTTCATCGTGTGCCAACACAATCCTCTGCCTTTTCCCTTCCTTGCTTCTCTTCCCACCCACCTCACCTCCCTTGCCCACAGCCAGTCTATGCTGCGCCTGCCAGTCTTCATGCCTCCATCTAGTCCCTGTACTCTCCACCATACAGTGCTGTTATTTTCCATAATTGTATCATATTACAACTTCGCCTTCCCTGCCCTCCCCCAACTGCTGCTTTCATTCAGCATGACAGCTGGATTCTGGCTTCAACTGCCAGAGATGGCTGTTATGAGTGGTGGTGTCTACCTCTAGCTATTTATGAAGGTTAGTAACTAATTTCCCCACAATTTTTGCTCAATTGGTAAGAGTTAGAATTCAGTTTCATTATTAGTCAACATTCCATATACATGTATTTTTTATACATAGCTTTTCATCATGTTTTAAGGCCCTGTACCAGTATTCTGTAAGAGCATGAATTTCCAGATTATAAAAGCTATTGTTCTTTGCTTGTAGCATTCATCACCAGCAAAAATCTATGACAGAAAGGTCTCTCCATTGGCCTCAAACTGCTCCAACAATTCAGATGAAATGGCTTCTCTTTTAATTTTGTCACCTCTTCTGAACATTTATGGTACATATCTTGAGCACAGCTTTGAGTATCCAAGGGTCTCAATCTTCCAGTGCCCACCATTTGCTGTAGAGCCGACTGTCACATAGTAATGAAACAACCTGCACGAGTGTCATGAGCATGGCTGTGACAGAACATCCTCAATGTGTGATTACAGGGCTCAGTTTCTCTGCTTCCTGATGCTTTGGGAGTGCATACCAGTCACCCATGAGTACTATCACCTGGCTCATTACTATGCAACATACAGTAACATTTAGAGATGATGGTATACTTTCTTTCACCATGACCAAGGATACAGCAACAGAATATTCTAAATATGCCATTTTCTACAATTCTGCCATATGTCTGAATTCTTCTAAACTGAAAACAGGTGCTGAAGAAATATAAAATTTTAAGACATGAGTGACAATGGTGGCAGTAGAGGAGAGGAGGAGATGGGGTGGTGGTGGTGGGAGGGAGAGGATGGGGGAACAAGGGGGTGGGGGAAAGAGAGAAGAGAAGTGAAGAGGAGAGAGAGGGAGAGAGAGGGAGAGAGAGAGAGAGAGAGAGAGAGAGAGATAGAGAGAGATGGTCATCGGGGGGGGGGGGGGATTGTTTTATTTACTTAATTACCCTCATAGAACTGTGGTAGAAGTACATGCCTCACTAATGTTGTGCTGACACCTTAGTCCATCAATTAGAGGTATATTAGAGCAGCCCCCACATGCTAGCCACAGTAGTTCCATCACTGATAACATGAAACAAAGTTTGGAATTTTCAGTGCAGCCTCACCTGGCTGCCTACTCTTCCACTACCTCCTGGTGGATGAGATCCTCCAGAAGGCAAAAAATCTTTCTTGTGCTCTCATTTCTCCAGAAGCACCCCTGTCTTGTTAACAATGGATATCAAGCACCATTATTGAGGTACCTATTTCACACTTCACACTGTGTTATTTACGTAGGTATGAAGAGTGGTAGAAATTAATAAGAACTTTAAGGTGAATATGCAATATATCCTTTCATGATGCACCAGAGTTTTCTTTTAAACTAGTGCAGTAGCTCTGAAAGGAATGTAACCAATACTATTGAGAATGATTGGCTAAATATAATGATATTATTTGTAGCTATCTACATGCCATTCTTTTTCTACCCAGAGCTGTAAATCTTTCATCGATCAATTCATATTGTTGAGATTATCTGTGTAACAAACATATGATCCACAGCTGTAATTTCTTCTCTGTGAAAATTTATGGTAGTGCATCATTTCTGACCCCGTACAGAAAACCAAGTTTTGAAGAGGTCACTCTCCACATAGCACCTCCAAGTGAGAAAGGCACTGATCGGTCCAAAATGAAAACCTTACAAACCATGACAAGATTTGATGATCTCGACACAGAGATAACAACACAATTGCTGTTTGTACAAAGACTGTTGTACAGAATATCCAGCATACTGATGTGCAACTTGGACTGCTTCCACACAATGAGAAGATTTCTGAAGAGCTATGTAAAGAGTGTCCCAACATACAGATGTACAACCTGGATATTACTGAGGCACAAGAAAGCTTGCCTAAAAGCTGTGAAACTGCTGTTATATGGAAAAATACAAGAACTTGCTGCACGGAGAAAAAAAAAAAAAGGGGATGGTTCTACAATGCATAGGAAAGAAAGAACTACTGAAAGTTCCCAACACAACGTAAAGCTCACTGGACAATTAATTAGACATGATACTTGTTTATTAAACATTTGCAAATACAGAGAGGAAAATATGGAGAGGACTGAAACAATCCTACCTAAAATTATGATCTGTGAGAGGAGTGCTGAAGGAAGGAATCTCTGGCTGCAAATTAGAAGGCAACAGAAAAGGTAAGCAAGGAAGAAGAAGATGAAGAAGAAGAAGAAGAAGAAGAAGAAGAAGAAGAAGAAGAAGCACATTTTACCATTGAATTAAATGTTTTAAGGAAGCTAGTGTTGTGAGGTTCTAAGCTCAGTTGAGTAAAATATATTACTATGAAATTGTAACACTATTAACTGTATCAAAGGGGAAACTCATTCAACAAAATAACAAAATTACAAGGAGACAGAACAGTCATCAGTAATTACCTACAGTTGACAAAAGTACAAGGAGACAGAACAGTTGACTCTAATTACCTACAGTTGACATTCAGATACCGCCGAAGTGTTAAAAGTGAAAAAACTATTCCTACCTTTAGGATTTATTAATTACATTCACAGGAAGAGAGAAGGGTAGGTTGGGGAAGTTTAGAAAGGGAGGACAAGAGTTGCTCACCTGTTGTGAGGATATAGGTGGACAGATATGAATGGGGAGGTGACACACAGAGGTGGTCAAAGGCTGCAGTAGAAGAAGTGTTTTGTCCAATCCTTAGTGCAATTTTTTATAAGTATTAGATTTTCGTGTCTCAACAAGATATGACCCCAAATGTGGTGTCAAAAATGAGGTGAGATATGTTTGGCACAAACTAATGGGTATTCCTTTGGTTTCCATAAACAGACAAAATCCAATTCACACAGTTTTTTCTGTAAATAATACTGCTGTCTGGACTTCAGAATATAAAATAAGGATGAAGGATGATAAAAATAAATAAATGTTAAATATATTTTCACATGGGGTTCTTTGACAATATTGTCGAAGAAATATACCAAGTAGATAAATGTGTCCGCACAAATAAAAATTTTAATGTGATGACCACATGACAGCTGACACGGTAATCTACAGAGCTCCATACTTACGTGGTCTGTTTCTGCACAATGCAGGAGGTACTGAACTGAGCCAATTGCTGCTGTACTCCAGGAAACCAGTTAATAAATTTATGATCAACAATCATCCCTTCAATCTGGCACAGTTAAGGTGAAGTCAGCAACTCATATTCCTGTGTGAACCTGTTATTCTGTATGACTGTACACACCATGTCTTGTTGGGCTGTTCCATGTAGACATCTGCAAAAACCAAGTGGTCGCAACTTTTAATTCAGTGTTACAGTTAATGAAGAGAGGTAAAATTGCCACAGCACATGCTGACAACCCACCATCAGTACACATCGTTTTGCACTCCTAACACGAACAATTAGTTGAAGCAATAAAGATACTTTGATACGAAAAAAGTGAGCCAAGTAGTAAAAATATTTATATTACAAGCAAACAGCTCAAAATGGTTTTACACCACACCTGCAACAGTGAATTACAGTAAATCACCATGCAGAGTAGCCTGCATAGTGGTGGTAAAAGTGAATCCCCTGTCTTAGTGCAGTTCCACAGAACGGACTGTGTCTCCAACCGTGAAAAGCTTGTGCACACCATTCAGCCTGTCAACATGCCTTAGAACATCACTTCAAGCTCAGAAGAGATGCAGATAGTCCTTTATGGCAAGAAGAGTTGTCAGCATGGGAAACAGGAAAACAAATTGGTGTACAGCACAGCTACAGCATTGGAACATTCGACTACCTTCTTGACACAAAACAGTAATGGTCTGCCACTTAGTAGTTGCCCCACAATTAACAGACCAACTGGTAACCATTGATTACAAATAGAAGCTCTCAAATACATTGACAAGAATGTGAAAAACAGTTGTTACATCTGCAATGACGCAGGCAGTATGCAACACAATGTCTTGGCAACAATACTGCATCTAGAAGTCTACAGGTTGAGCCAAATAAAACTGGCCTGGGATTTACTTACAGTAGGAGAGCCACAGGATTGACCTGATGGTAATAAAATGCTGTGCTCAAATTGTCAAACAGTTTATCAATTAAAGCAGCTCTGCCTGAGGAACAGCAGCTACTATGTATTTGGCATTCTGTTTTAGATATTTGAGTACACCTCACCCATTAATTTTTTTACAGGGAAAAAGATCAGGTGACACTGATGGCCAGGAGTTCGCACTGTCTCTACCAGTCATCGACTAGAGTGCACGAGGTGTCCGGAGAGACAGTGTGTGCTGATGGAAAATCCTGGTAATACATCAATTTAGTCACTCATTTTGTGAGAGTTGATCTACATATGGATTAAAAGTTTTGTAGACATACCTGTTACCATTTACAGTGCTATTAAAGAATTGTGTTACAATGCAATCAGATATTGTGCCTGATCTTCAGATTACACAATGGCTCTTCAAAGAACTTGTTGTCATATTCTGATGCACAATGGCAAACATGCTCCGTATTCATTCATATACTCAGCCAAATTGACTCAGGATTCCTCTGAAGAAACAAAAAACTGAAGATTCAAAAGCCCCAGTTCCATTTCACTTCAGGTGTGTGTGTGTGTGTGTGTGTGTGTGTGTGTGTGTGTGTGTGTGTGTGCGCGCGCGCCCACTCAGTGGGTACTTTCACTCAGTAAAACTGAACCGTGTGGAGATAAACTGTAAAACTGTTGCATGCTCTTGCACTTGCAATGACCGTATAGTCACTGTATCTTGCATGCTCTAAAGCAGCTTGAAAATAAGGTAAGTAGTTATATACAAAATTAAAAAATAGGTAACACAAAATACAGAAGAGCTGACAGAAACTCACAAGGGAATGTGACTGGCTGACCACTTACAAAAAACTTTAGTGTGTCAGTCACCCTGTTAACACTTTAAAGCCAACTCCATAAAATTCTGGAAAAAAAAAAGTTTGACAATTAACAAAACTTTTAATCTTAAGTCACATTCATTACGACATTACTTAAACAGATGGCAGATCTGTCTACAAATCAGCTGCAGCCCACTGGTAGGAAAAGAAGACTCATTCCAATAAAATATTGTGCATGGTGATCTGCGCACCATGACCAGCACATCTCTCACAGCTATACCTGCCCACAATATGCAGACGCCCTGCTACCCAGGCGAGTCATCCTCTTTCCCAGCAGTTTTTGTTGAGACTGGAATCCCGGATATTCTAGATTACCTTATCTGCTATGTACAAATGGTGTAGAGAGTTTGGAGCACTGAGAGAATCAGAACAGACAAGAAATTTGGCACTGGAAGAACTTCTCAATTGCTCCAGAGAGAGTAAGATCACACGTTTAATTTCGCATTGAAAACAGTAAAATCTTAAGTTAGTCAGATCCGGGTAAATGACCAAATTAACAAGTCCCCCTGCTTGGATCCACTCCCAGAGACAGCTACCTACTTGTGGTCCTCATGTAAAACATCAGAAAATGCCATATTAAAAGCAGAAATGGGAGTCTCTCCTGTAATGCACTAAATCTCAAATAGCATTGCGTGTCAACAGTATCCAAGGTGGCAGATGGTTAGAGCCCAGGATTTTGCATTGTACATGCTGCAGACTGAGTGACTCCAGAATGTGCTGCATGCAGATCCATAAAAGCACTGTGGTGACGGACGGTTGGAGAAAGGCATTCTGGAAATGGGTGAGCAACAGTACAGTATACAGAGGTAGTCAGCAATGCTAGGAACTTATGTGCTAGTTGCACACTTGGTGGTGAGTGGTGGTTCCCTGGCCTCAGCACAGAGGTCAGGTACAACATCTGTGCCAAGCCAAATCCCCTAACGGTGGACAGTGTCGGTGTTCTTCGTAGGAGGAGACCTAGACAATCTGTACCCAGAGCACACTCAGTCTGGCCATGATTGTGTGAAAGTAAAATAAATCTTGAAGAGATGTATCCTGTCCACTCTCTGAGACTTTGGCTGAGGCACTCGGTGAAGTTCAGTACCTCGAGGGTTCTAGCTTGGAGACCTCTAAGGTGTGGCAACCATGACAATTTGGAGTCGAAAATGAGGCCCTCAAAAATCAGTGAGCCTCTAGAAAATAGAATGGTATCCCTAACATGCAGGTCAAGTAAATTCAGAATACAACACACACACACACACACACACACACACACACACACACACACACACACACACACACACACACACAGAGAGAGAGAGAGAGAGAGAGAGAGAGAGAGAGAGAGAGAGAGAGCGCTGCATAAAACCAGAAGCTCTTCTTTTCAGCACATTCCTCTACCCTCTGCAATTTTAAGATGTTGCAACTTATGGCAATAGCTTAATGTATAGTGTGATATGGCCACTGGACAGAGTCTACAAAGGCTGGAGAGCAGAACAGAGGTGAACGGCTGAGAATGACCCAGTAGCAATACAGAAATGAGTGGGAGTACCAGGGTTTATGATGCAAGGCTCTCAGGATGTCACAAGGCCCTCCAAAGGCTGACCCCGAGGGCAAGTAGAGGTCAAGTCCCACAAGATGTGACAAAGATAGAAGTCTCCTGAGAGGAGAGATCTGTGAGAGTCTCTGGATCAGACAGAGGCAAATACAGAAAGCAAACTGTGATCCTCCGACACATATCAATTTTGACTACAGCTGCCTGCAAGTCAGCAGCCAGAGGGAGGGTAAAGAGAGGTGTGCATTATTTACAAACACAACAATGACTCCCTCGGCCCTTTCCCCAGTCAGGTCATCCTCGCTATAGACTGTATAGCGCATACAACGGGGATACTGGAAACTTTAAAATTAAGTTTTTGTAAACACATCCACACTGGAAATTCCTCTACTAGTTCTTCAATGTGTGTCATGAACCCATTAACGTTCCACTGGAGAATGGGAGCCATTTATCATGGAGGCTGCACTTTCACCATGTCTTTCCACCCCAGAGGGGAGCCTACTGTCTGAGGAGGCTCCACTTTGTAGTGAGATGGTCGCCCCAGTCCGATATCGAGTTGTGTTAACTCTGATGAATAATCATGAGATATGTCGGAGAGGATGAGTTTGACACTCTCGGACAGCTGACTTCCTGGCTGAAGCTTTTCCTCAGGTTTTTTGCCCTGAGTGGGCACTGGAACCACAATCGTGACTGTGGGACTAGCAGCACTGGATGGTGGACCATGTTCAATCTGTGTAGGGGCAGGTAGCTCCACAACAGTGGCATCCTCAGCCTCAGGGGAGGGGTGGGCTTTGAAAGAACTGCAGCAGAACTAGTGCAATACCAGATGCAGGTACTAGTGCTGACACTAGGCACCACTGTTTGTGTAGCACACTTCACTTCATAGGAGATGAACAACTGAATCCTTCATGGACAGCAGTCCCATCTTTGCCACAAGCGGCATTTCCCTTACATCAAAGGGTAGTATGCCCAAATTTCTGGCATTTGAAACAGTGCATTTGGTAGGGGACATAAGCCTGCATGCTGAGATGAAGGAAACCTGCCTCGATATGCCCGGGAAGTTTCATGCTACTGAATGTCAGGGTAAAGGAGTCAGATTTGTACGATCAACATCTACCCTCTTCAGAGCATTTTGCACATCGACAATACCTTCTGGAGACTACTCATGTTCCAATTTCTCCTCGGGAATCTCAACTAGATTCCTGCATGTCACAACACCTTTACTATAATTCGAGGTGCTGTGCAGTTCAGTGGTTATTGCATACTACCTAAGGCATTTAGCTCTTTGCAGGTTAGTGGCTTGCTAGGAGTTTGAAGTTTCAACCAGTATTGTAGCATTGCACAAGTGGTTTACTAACTGTAAGGAGAAACAGGTTCCCTTGAAACAGTTTTGTATCCAGAAGGCTGAAAACTTCTTAAACCTACCCTCCTTCCTTTTCACTGCTAAGGACACACTCCGGTGAGCAGCAAGCATTCTGTTACTAGATACTGTACTGTCAGAATGAACTCCTTAGTCAGGAGCACTGGCTACGTGACCCCTCTTGTGAGATTGGGTGTTTGTACCTTCCAGCGGTCCACCCTTTCCACTGGGGAGGAGGAAATGAAAACTTCAGAAAATCCATTTCTGTCCCACGAGGTGCAAGGAAAATAAGGGTGAACTCAGACAGAACCTTGAATGCCTAAGTAGGCCTTATACAGGTGAAGTGCAGCAGGTTCCCCAGAGGTGGCCTGTGAATGACTGTTCCACATTGACAGCCGTGCATCTCGTCATCTTGTCAGTGCACAGTGCAGATCACTTAAAAATTAAAGAGTATTTTTACACTTTTCAGTAATGTATTTACATTAGCCCAAACTTAATTATCTTAACAGATATTAATAATTTGAAGTTTAACTTGATCCAGATTTTTAGTGCCAGTTATAGACAAATTGCTGTGAATTCCATGATTCATTGACATACTTTTATCATCCGATTTTTCTGATTCAATTGACGCCAATGTTAATGGGCAAGAGACGCAAATTAAAAATTACAGAATTTTCAGTAACAAAATTTAAATATTCAAGGTGGATCCCATAATCGTGAACCCATGATTCACAATGCATAGGCTTAAATTAGAACTGCACATTTTAATAGATGATGCTTGTGAGAAATAAAATATTGGTACAAAAAAATATGACAACAGTATCAATAGCCAATAAAAGATTAATTTGTAATAATGTTCGCATTTCATCATTGCTCAAACAGGGTGAACCCCTGCAATCATTCTTATGTTCGACATCTCAATAGCTCAGTGTGATCTGAACTTGCAGCAATAAGCAATAAGGGACTATGAACATGGCAGTGGGAAGCCCTCTTTGGGACTGTTTGAAAGATCACACACAAAATCCTTGCAGGATAATGTTGCTGACAACTAATATTTTGTATTAATGTAATGCAGTGCTAGAAGTGCTATTATTGTTCAATATTTATTACAACTGAAGAGAAGTAAATTTTTGGCAAATTGTGGGACTTGATCACAGACGAAAGGAAATAGAAATAATCTTATATACACATTCTTCATCATTATCATTATATACAGAGAGAGAGAACAGAAATTTGATGGAGATCCATAGTATTTTGAATGTTTCAAAGCCAGAAGCCACATCAAGCATGTGTCCAACTGTGCAGCATTTCTTTGAAGACCGATTATGATCAATCACGTTCCTTATTAGCTATTGTGGATACATTGCTTACTGTCTGCATGTTAATAATTATGAGTGATGCTATTTCTACAATTCACTCTTAATTTCTACCTTGACCAACTAATTGTAGAGTTCGACAATATTATAAAAGGAGTGTTGCTACTCACTGCAAAAGTGCATGGTGGGAGAAGCAAAGTGTGTGATGTGTGTAAGGGGGGGCTGGGGGTGGGAGGGATAGCAGGGTAGTGGTGGGGGATATTAAAGTGTTGCTCGTGGGAACATTCAGGTACCAGGTGGGGAGATGATAGGGCAGCTAGGTGGTGTCAGGAGATTATACAGCGCATAACTGATGGGCGGTGGGGTACGGGGGGGGGGGGGGGGGGGGGGAAGAGTGGCGGCAGCACAAAAGGGTAGAAGTATAAAGACTATGGGTGTGTTAGTGGAATAGAGTGCTGTGTAGTGCTGGAATTGGAACAGGGGAGTGAATAGAAGTGTAAAGAACAATGACTGTGGATGAAGCCAGGAGTTTTACAGGAACATAGGATGTATTGTAGGGAGAGTTCCAACTGATGCTGTTCAAAAAGGCTAGTGGTGGTCAGAGGGATCCAGGTGGCACAGGCAGTGAAGTATTGCAGCCATTAAAATGAAGAACATGGTTTTGGACAGCATACTCAGCAACTGGTTGGCCTAGATAATTTCTGGTCACAGTTTTTTGGGTGCCACTTGTATGAACAGACAACTTGTTGTCTGGTCCACATAGAATGCAGGTAGTGGCTGCTATTTACCTTGTAGATCACATGACTGGTTTCACATGTAGCCCTGCCTTTGATGGGATAAGTGATGCTTGTGACCAGATTGGAGTAGGTCATGGTGGGAGGATGTATAGGACATGCCTTGCATCTAGGTCTATTAGTGATGAGAGCCTTGAGGTAAGGGTTTGGGAGCAGGGGTTTTGTAGGGATGGACAAGGATATCATGTAGGTTCAGTGGGTGCCACAACACCACTGTGGAAGGCATGGGAAGGACAGTGGGTAGAACATTCCTCATTTCAGGACATAATGAGAAATAGTCGAAACCCAGGCAGAGAATGTGATTCAGTTGTTCCTGTTGTGGGTGGCACTGCATCATGCTTTTCTGTGGGCAGACCATTTGACATTGAGAGGTGGTTGATGACTGGAGATATAAGGCATGGGATATCTGTTTTTGTACAAGGTTTGGAGGGTAATTATAGCCTGTGAAGGCATCAGTGAAATCCTGAGTGAATTTTAAGAGGGGTTGCTCATCACTATAGATGCAATGGCCATGGATGGCTAGGATTCCCGGTATGTCTTCTTGGTATGGAATGGAAGACAGCTGTCAAAGTGTTCTAGAAACATAAATGGTGACCGAGAAATTTTTATAAATTAGACTGAGGCACTGCTGAGTATCTTACATGATGAGAAAACATCAATAATTATGTATAGGGACTTTAATGTGAATATGTTTGTTGTGTCACCACCAGACACCACATTTGCTAGGTGGTAGCCTTTAAATCAGCCATGGTCCGTTAGTATACGTCGGACCCGCGTGTCGCCACTATCAGTGATTGCAGACCGAGCGCCGCCACACGGCAGGTCTAGAGAGATTTCCTAGCACTCGCCCCAGTTGTACAACCGACTTTGCTAGCGATGGTTTACTGACAAAATACGTTCTCATTTGCTGAGACGATAGTTAGCATAGCCTTCAGCTACGTCATTTGCTACGACCTAGCAAGGCGCCATGTTCAGTTACTATTGATATTGTAAATAATGTACAGACAAGAGCTACGTTCAACTTTAATGGATTACAGTTAAGTATTCCACCAGTTACCTCCTTTTTTCTGAAGTCTAAATTCCTTGTCCTGTTCCAGACCTCACGCCAGCCTGCGTGAGCTAAAACGCGTGCCTTTCGGCTTCCTTTAAAATTCATAGGTTGGCTCTCCTGCCAATCCACAACAATGTTAATAGAGCATCCAATTAAAATTCAGTTCTGCAATATTCTACATAATTTAAAATTGTATTCAAACATAAGTAGACAAACTAGGCAATCAGACACTTCAGAAAGTCTCATAGACAATATATTGTCAAATAAATAAACCCCAGTTACAGAAGTAATTAATGTTGACCTAGTCTTCACAGACCACAGTGCACTCATTACAGTTCTCAAATTGCCAAAAAATACATAAATAGTGCATCGTATGTATAAAAGAATTATCCCCCCTGAAAACTGCAACCAGTTTGCTATCACACTAACTAAGACTGGGTGGAATTAATGACATGAACAAACACAAATGCTGCAGAGAATGTTTTCTCTTTTCATGTGTTTTTAAATGTGCTTTCCAAAAAAATTAATCAAAACCTACTCATCTAGGCATAGACACACAAATTCATTATCACACCTCGTATAAAAAAATTCTTCCAAGGCAATGAAAAGACTCAACTCTGAAATGAAAACTTGTACTGATCCCAATTTTAAAAAAATGTCTAGGTAACTACAAAAATGTTTACACAAAGGTAATTAATTTAATAAAACTACTGAATAATGATAGGATAGTAAGGGTGTCAAAAAATAAATCAACAACTACATGAGAAACTGTTAAAATATAACCAGAAAAAACACTGCAAGGAACAGGGCGTTGTACTTAAATGTCGTGATAACATTAAAATGAAGAAGGAAGCCTTGCCCAGTAACATTATGAACTGCTTTGCACACCTGAGAAACTAAGCAAGAACTTTACCGAGCAAGAAAAAATAATAGCACCAAAAGAAGTCAACAGTATGAGAATAAGTCCCACAAGTCAATATGAAATGGTGGAAGTAATTAATTTTCTGAGACCAAAAATGTCTGCATGAATGGATGATGTGCTAGTGTCACTAATAAAAAAAATTTGGAACCTCTCGCACACCTTGCCAATTTATCATTCAGTGAAGGTGTGTTCCCATAGAGGAAGAAAATTTCTAAAGTTTAGATTCCTATTCAAAAATGAAGATTCATGCAAAGTAGAAAACTACACACCTATATTCCTCCTTTAACCTTTTTCAAAAATTTTTGGAAAACTGATGAAAATTATTCATAAAATACCTTGACACCTTCAATCCTCTGGATTGAAACCAGCATGGCTTTTGTAAATGTTATAGCACAGGAGCAGGTATACAAGCCTGTACTCAGGAGAATCTAGGAATTTAAGCAATAACAAAAGTATGGTAGGTATCAACCTAGTTCTTTCCGAGACCTTTGATACTGTAAGCCATCAAATTTTCCTTGATGAACCGGAGGCAGTAGGCATCAGAGGTATTGTGAGGAAATTGTTTGAATCCTATCTCCCAAATAGAGTTCAGGTTGTGAAACTCATTTCATCTCAAACAGGTAAATAATAAAATGGGTATCAACTGCTAAGAGGGTGGAAACTGGTGTTCCACAGGGTAGTGTTTATGGCCCACTATTATTTTTTATCTACATAAATGACATTAAAAGCTCCAACAGTTGATCCAAAATTATATTGTTTGTAGATGATACAACCATAATTACAGTGATGGCAGAAGATCTCTATATACTACAGCTGAAAAAACTCTGAAATGTGCTGCAGTGTTTTCATGCTAATAAGTTAACACTGGAGGTAAATAAAAAAAATTACTAGCAGTACAGAAAAGCAAATGAGAAGGATATCCTCCACTTAGTACTGAGTGACCATGAAATAGAGGAACTATGGCCTACAAAATTACTGGGCATGCACATTGTCCGTGACCAACTGGAAAGACCATGTCATATACATATCTAAAAAACATAATTCTGCATGTTTTGCACTCACAATAACTTCTAGAGTTTGTAGCACACAATATTCAAGATTAGTGTACTTTGCTTCTTTCCATTCTTAGGGAATAATATTCTGGGGTGTAACAAACTCTAATGTGGCAGACGTTTTCAAATTACAGAAAAGAGCCATTAGAATTTTTATATAAAGATCTCCACAAACACAGTGTAAACCCTTATTCATGAAGTTAATAATACTTACAATACCATCTTTGTATTTATTCAAAAGTGTCCTGTATACAAGAGCACACTTCAGTAGTTTACGTATGGATTCAGATTTCAAGAATTGCAATACACATATTATCAAGGACCTGCATGCAGAAAGGGTTGCAGGAAAACGAACTCAAAAACATATGAGCCATTAGGGAACAGAGCTGTGTAATGCCAATTTGCATCTATGAGAAAATTTAAGTCAGAAATAAAAACATTACCTGCTAAATAAATGTTTCTACAGCATAGATGAATATTTTGAATCCCTGAATGACTATGAAACAATTGTATTTTGTTATTGTTATTCCATCATGCTGTTCTCATTATAAATTTTATATTTTGTTTGTATACTCTTGTGTTTCTTAGAGTGTACTGCATGTATGCCAAAATTATCAGAGAGCATGTATAATACCAATGCTTTAGTTAATTGTGAAATTTTTTAAACACATTGTAAAGTCTTAACTTTATATTTGTTATCTTAATCTGTAGAATTCTGCTGTGCAGTACATCACAAGATTGATGCAAAGGATGCTAAAAAACTGAACTTTAGTGAACTGAACTATTCTGTAAGAGAATTTCTATTATTGTAATGTGTAAAAGGTGGTGGTTAGGAATTACTAATATATATCTGTATGTCTTTTTAAGAACATTAAAAAGAACTTGGAAATGTTCAGAAAATAACCATATGTTATTATTACTAACTTGTGATGTGAATGTAAAATGACTCATTCCATATCACAACATTAAGATCTGTCATGCACAATGCTCCTTGGAACATGTTACTAACTAATTTTATACCAGCTCACTGTTTAAGATTGAGTACTTGTCTTTTATTTCTTTGATTGCTGCAGCAATACACTAATTGCAATACATAAATCAGAAAAACGTGAAGCAGTTTTCAAGAGTTTCAGTGTTATATATGGAAAAAATGAAACAGTCTGAAGCACATATTATTTTTTGTGTGTTTCATTTACCAGTGAGAAAATGCTCCTATCTAAGCACAAAAAGGGTGAGTATGTTCCTCTTTAAATAACCAACTGAAAATTTTGGTTCCAGCTGCCTCATCTACCTTCCTCAGTAACTTTCTAAAACTTTCCCAAAACATTTGGTACACAAACATATTCTGAGACTTCTTAATGTGCAACTCATCTCTCACTTCCACAAGTTCTCATAACTGTAACTCTCTTAGAGTCACAGTCACGACTTACCGAGGTGGTCATGCGTAAACAGTGAAATTCATGCTGCAAACAAGAGTTTCAGTGAAATATGTACTCACTTCGTAAATGCAGACATTATTGACATAAACAGTTTGGAGCAAAGGCTCCATACAGTTCACTGTCTTCATTTGTATACATCAGGAAGGTAGGTGCTTATGGATAACATTTTTACTCATATTTCATGGTGCAATGAAGTACCCAGGCAAAGTGGAAATCGATCACAAGTAACAAAGCGTTCTTTTCATGCAGCAAACAATATAACCATCAATCAGTGTCAAATCATGAAATGGTTTAAAAGCAATAGGCCAGAAAGTAACATTCAAGCTGGGAAACAAAATCAAATTACGAAATGGTTCAAGCCAAAACTAAATGAAGCACAAATTTTGCAATCTCCAAAAGTACTGGAAGAAAAAAAAAAGTTTCTGTACGTGTGTCTTCCAGAACAAGGAAAGATCCAGAGGGGAACAGTGTTTTTTTTTTTTTTTTTTTTTTTTTTTTTGTGGCTGGCACCAGGGAAAACATTTCAGCACCATCCAGATCCGGTGCCATCAAGAATGTAACTATGGATGTAAGTACACAATATCAAAGTGACAAAGAAATGTACAAGCCAAGTGAACAAGCTGATGGGTTGCTACAGAATAATCCAGACCTACCCTTTTGTGAGGAAGGCTCATTATTGAATATTAGGGCTTTAAAAAATAAAATTGATGGTCTTAGTAGAAACTATATAATGCATTGTAATATAAATGGTTTATGTGCTGAATACTCATGTGACAGAAGCTCTAAGTTATATGAGCTACAAGTTTTTTTATATGAATTTCTAAATTTAAAGTAATTTGCTTAAATGATCACTGCCTTAGTAGTGATACCACAAAAATTTAAAATAAAATTGGAAACTTCAAGGTAGCTACCAGCCTTTGTAGGATAAATAAGTCACGAGGAGTTTCATGCATACTCATTCCTTCTGATTTAGATTACCATGTAAGATGTGACTTCAATTGTTTTAATGAAGAGAGTATTTTTGACGGTTGCGGTGTTGAGTTAAAGGACTTAAATGTTGTTATAATATCAATTTATAAAATCCCAGGGAAGGTGACAACTGAGCATTTCCTATGTAAATTTCAGAGTTTGTTAGAATACCTCAGTAAAGAAAAGAGGAAAAAAAAGTATAGTTGCTGCTGATTTCAACATCAATGTGTTGAATAAAACATGTGAGGTATCAAAATTCACAGACTTAATTAAAAATATATGGCTTCAAAATAAATTATTCTTAGTCTACAAGAGAAAATGCTCAGTCAACTACATGCATTGACAATATTTTAACAAATTACGTATTTGAAGATGGATATAAATTTTGTCTAGATCTTGGAATTTCTGATCATTCAACATTATTCATTGAGCTACCCACAGCAGGTAGAGAAGTCCCATGTAAAGAGCAAATTTTGAAGCATTTCTAAGGGATTTTCTAAGTGTTTTCACTGAAATGTTTCCACAAAAAACTTATTTTAATAAAATGACAAAATTAAAATGGATCACTAAAGGTATAAAAATCTCCAGTGCTAAGAAAAGGCAGCTACATAAGGAACTAAGACATAATAAAAAAATTGATTTATTGAATATGTTAAACAATACAAAAGTACATTTAAGAAAGTTGTCAAAGCAGCAAAGCGAATGACAAATAATAAAGTAATCTTAATGTTGTGAATTGGCAGGAGCCAATTCACGGGGTTTGGAGGAAGCCGAAAGGCACACGTTTAAGCTCACGCAGGCTGGCGTGAGGTCTGGAACAGGTAAAGTAATTATACTATCAAGAAAAGTACATAGCTGCTGGAATACTTAACTTTAATCCATAATTGGTGAACACCGGTCTGACGGTACATGCATCACAAGATAAATAGCAATTGATAATGTTGCCTTGCTAGGTCGTAGCAAATGACGTAGCTGAAGGCTATGCTAACTATCGTCTCGGCAAATGAGAGCGTAATTTGTCAGTGAACCATTGCTAGCAAAGTTGGCTGTACAACTGGGGAGAGTGCTAGGAAGTCTCTCTAGACCTGCCGTGTGGCGGCGCTCGGTCTGCAATCACTGACAGTGGCGACACGCGGGTCCGATGTATACTATCGGACCGCGGCCGATATAAAGGCTACCACCTAGCAAGTGTGGTGTCTGGCGGTGACACCACACTTAAAACATGAGAATAAATCAAAGGCAGTGTGGTCAGTTGTAAAACACGAATTAGGTATCAAAGCCTCTACACATGGAATTATTACAATTAAGCTTGAAGATGAGATCATTGTAAATCCGGCTCAAATTTCAGAATGCTTCAATGAGTTCTTCATTAATGTAGTGAAACCAGAGGTTAATGTTGCAGATTATGAGAACAATGTATGTCCCTTTGGACTAAGTCATAATTCTGGATGCCTCACAAAATTCAAAACAGTTTCAACAATAGATGTAGAAAAAATTATATCAAAATTAAAAAACAAAAATTCTGCAGGTTGGGATGGAATACCAGCAAAAGTCCTTAAATTTGTGTGTAAAATAATAGGATACCCACTATCTATAATAATAAACCAATCCTTTGAACAAGGAAGCTTCCCAGAGGTGCTGAAGTATGCAGAAGTAAACCCGTTGCTCCAAAAAGTGTCAATAGAGGATATGGGGAGTTATCATCCCATCCCCCACCTTCCAGTCCTATCAAAAATCTTTGAAAATGCTGCTGCTATGCACATTCGAAATTTTATGGAGAAATATGATATTATTATGGAAAACTAATTAGGTTTCCATTGTGGCAAAAGTGCTATTGATGCAATTAACAAGTTTATCAACAAGATCAGCACATCATTAGATAACCATAATTAAGTTGCAGGAATCTTTTGTGATCTCACAAAAGCCTTTGACTCTGTAAATCATGCACTGCTCATCTATAAGCTTGACAAGTATGGGATCAAGGGTAATGTTCTAAATTGGCTTACTTCATACTTATCAAATAGGAAACAAAGAGTGATTGTCTCATCAAATGCAGCAAATTACTATTCAAATGGGAAACAGTAGCCCAAGGTGTCACTAAAGGCTCAACTCTAGGACCTATTTCGTTTTTGTTCTATGTTAATGATTTACTGAACAATATAAATGCTCCATCGATTTTATTTGCAGATGACACATCTGTATTAATTTAAAACCAAGGGCCAGAAAACATCCCTCTCTACATAATAAACACAATGAACAAACTAGAAACATGGTTCCAGCTGAATGGATTAAGACTGAACATCCCCAAAACCCACATGGTCCAATTCAGAACAAAACAGTCAAAGCCACAAGAAATTAAAATAACCCATAAAAATCAGGATATAGAAGAAGTGGATTCTGTGAAGTTTTTAGGGTTAAACCTAGATAAAAATTTAAATTGGAATAAACATGTTGACTACCTGTTAAACAAATTATGTAGCT
This sequence comes from Schistocerca nitens, assembly GCF_023898315.1. Taxonomy (NCBI): domain Eukaryota; kingdom Metazoa; phylum Arthropoda; class Insecta; order Orthoptera; family Acrididae; genus Schistocerca; species Schistocerca nitens. The sequence continues at coordinate 35,512,587 of NC_064617.1, forward strand.
ATGCATTTGCTATGCAAACATTAGCTGGTGCCACAGACATGAATTCAAGGAAAATTGCATACCACAGCTACTTTCAATCAGTTGTAAGGTATGGTATTATTTTTTGGGAAAATTCAAGCAATATATTGTGCATACTAAAGTTACAGAAAAGAATAATAAGGAAGATGTGTACTGGCCATCCAAGGACATCATGCCACCCACTATTTGAAAAACAACAGTTACTAACAGTTCCCTCCTTATACATCTATGATATTATCATCTTTCTACACAGCAATTTAGAGTTATTCGAGAAAAACTGTTTCAAACACACACATAACACATGAAAAAAGACTATTTTATGCTTCCCACTCATCACTTAAACCTATATGCACAGTCTCCTCAGTATATGGCAATGAAAATTCATGACAAGCTAAAAGGAAAGAATGCTCTGAGTATGAACCTAGAGACACTGAAAACAAAGCTATATGATATACTTGTCAAATGCTGCTACTACCCTGTGGAAGAGTTCATGAAGGATGAACTGAACATTTGAGCAGGATAAATTTACATATAGTCTAGTGCGTAAATGTAGCTGTCCTTCACAAAAGAGACGAAAGAAAAATAAAAGTTTACATTAATGTTAAAATTCTTTGTACCAATTAGGCCTAAGTTGTGTTATCCATTTTTTTGTGTGTCTCCTGTACACTAATCGTATGATTAGAAATTGTATGTTATGAGATGAATAAAACACTATCACTATGCTCCAAGTTGCTCATGCCCATCCACTCCCACTTGCCCATTCTCTCACTCATTCAACCCAACTCACTGTCCATTATCTCTGTGTGTCTCTCTACATGTCAATGTCTCCTGTCTTACAATCACAGTCTCCTTATCTCTGTGCTATTACTACTGTTTTCTCTTGCTGTCACTGTATCCCTCTTGCTCTCTCTCACTGCTGCTACACTTCTGGAAATGTAAAAAAGAACACATTGACACCGATGTGTCAGACCCACCATACTTGCTCCGGACACTGCGAGAGGGCTGTACAAGCAATGATCACACGCACGGCACAGTGGACACACCAGGAACCGCGGTGTTGGACGTCGAATGGCGCTAGCTGCGCAGCATTTGTGCACCGCCGCCGTCAGTGTCAGCCAGTTTGCCGTGGCATACGGAGCTCCATCGCAGTCTTTAACACTGGTAGCATGCCGCGACAGCGTGGACGTGAACCGTATGTGCAGTTGACGGACTTTGGGCGAGGGCGTATAGTGGGCATGCGGGAGGCCGGGTGGATGTACCACCGAATTGCTCAACACGTGGGGCGTGAGGTCTCCACAGTACAACGATGTTGTCGCCAGTGGTCGGCGGAAGGTGCACGTGCCCGTCGACCTGGGACCGGACCGCAGCGACGCACGGATGCACGCCAAGACCGTAGGATGCTACGCAGTGCCGTAGGGGACCGCACCGCCACTTCCCAGCAAATTAGGGACACTGTTGCTCCTGGGGTATCGGCGAGGACCATTCGCAACCGTCTCCATGAAGCTGGGCTACGGTCCCGCACACCGTTAGGCCGTCTTCCGCTCACGCCCCAACATCGTGCAGCCCGCCTCCAGTGGTGTCGCGACAGGCGTGAATGGAGGGACGAATGGAGACGTGTCGTCTTCAGCGATGAGAGTCGCTTCTGCCTTGGTGCCAATGATGGTCGTATGCGTGTTTGGCGCCGTGCAGGTGAGTGCCACAATCAGGACTGCATACGACCGAGGCACACAGGGCCAACACCCGGCATCATGGTGTGGGGAGCGATCTCCTACACTGGCCGTACACCACTGGTGATCGTCGAGGGGACACTGAATAGTGCACGGTACATCCAAACCGTCATCGAACCCATCGTTCTACCATTCCTAGACCGGCAAGGGAACTTGCTGTTCCAACAGGACAATGCACGTCCGCATGTATCCCGTGCCACCCAACGTGCTCTACAAGGTGTAAGTCAACTACCCTGGCCAGCAAGATCTCCGGATCTGTCCCCCAATGAGCATGTTTGGGACTGGATGAAGCGTCGTCTCACGCGGTCTGCACGTCCAGCACGAACGCTGGTCCAACTGAGGCGCCAGGTGGAAATGGCATGGCAAGCCGTTCCACAGGACTACATCCAGCATCTCTACGATCATCTCCATGGGAGAATAGCAGCCTGCATTGCTGCGAAAGGTGGATATACACTGTACTAGTGCCGACATTGTGCATGCTCTGTTGCCTGTGTCTATGTGCCTGTGGTTCTGTCAGTGTGATCATGTGATGTATCTGACCCCAGGAATGTGTCAATAAAGTTTCCCCTTCCTGGGACAATGAATTCACGGTGTTCTTATTTCAATTTCCAGGAGTGTATTTCTTTCATTCCTTCCCACTGCTGCTGTATCTTTTCTCTATCACTGTCTCATTTTCCTTCAGTGCCATTGTTGTAAACTCTGTGTTGCATTATCTCTGGCTCTTGCCTTCTTCCACTTTCTCATTCTCTTTATTCCTCTCCAACTAGTATTGTCTGCTTCACTCTTTTCCTTGCAGTTTCATCACTGTCAACTATACTCCACTGTCATTGTGTCCCTCTATTTGTCTTATACTGTCCATGTCTATTATGCTCTTTTCATACCACAACCACTGTCTACTATCTCCCAGAACTTATTACTTTTCCATCTCTTTCCCTCTGCCACTGTCTGCCTCCATCTCACCAAAAAAACACGAATATTTAGAATACCAAAATTTTTGTGAAATTTTTTGAAGGCGCTGAGAAACACAGAAAAAGGTAACTAGTACCCCACCTTCCTCTCAGAGTCCCTTATGCAAGAGCACAATTGCTTTCTCTAGTGCTCTAGTAGCAGCATTTTTCTGCTTGTTATCCTCTTTTCCCTGGTACAGCAGGGCATGTGATTAATGAAAAGAACTTTATAGGGCAGAAAAATTTTAGTTATTTACTTGTGTGAAACTGAATAACTCAAATAGTGGAGATGCTGACTTGCAGATAGACAAGCAGGAGACTGTCAAACAAGTTAGCTTTCAGCCAACAAGGGTGTGTGTTTCCAATGAAGGTCTTTTGGCTGAAAGCTTACTGCTTTGACAATCTCTTTGTTATGCCTATCTGCAGCTCGGCATCTCCGCTGCATGGTGAGTAGTAAGCTATCTTTTCCATGATATTGTTCTTACTCCATCCTGGATTTTCCATTGTTTGAAATAACTCAAAAGTAATTTTACACCATTAATTTTACTGGAATTTACCTACAGATAAATTCTGAATGTGCTTCAGTACTACAACACATGGTTCCCAGAATCCTTCCAATGATAACTGAGAAACTATGCAGCATATTTCCTGATGCTATGTCACTTTATAAATTACATTTTCAATTCACGCTTGATATTATGTGCCTATTTAACATGCTCAAGTAGGGTATCTTTGAAATTCTGTATCCCAGAAACTGATCAAGATGTAAAGAAAATGTGTGTAGCTATTTGACATCATTATCTTAGGAATACATTGTAAACATTACAGCCAACTGATGTGTGTAACCACTTTGGAATCTGCTGCTCAATTCTAGTACCCAAAAATGAAGTTTCTGGGATGTTTCTACATAAGGGATAATGATTTTTGAACACGGTAAGATGGCACTTCTAGATAAACTCTTCAATAATATATAGTTAAAATTTGAACAGTCTGCTGCAGTTAGTTATTTAGATATCCACTGCTGACAGAAAAAATGCATTTTTCAATTTTTTTCAGGAACCTTCCACAAGCTAAATTGTGGCACCCTAAACTATTTAAGGTGCACCATAGACAGCCCCAAATCTATGGTATCTCCAAACCAAGCATATGAGATAAGATACAAAAATTTAAAAAAATTAGTTTTGAAGAATATGGTCGTTTTGTAGTGCACATATTTCTGAAGAGTTTGAAATAAAACATATATTTGAGGAAATGGAAGACATGTTATTCAGTCCTGTGTGTGTCAAAGTGCAGTGCCACATCTCTTCACAAAGCAGTCTTCTATCACACATCATTGTATTTTGCTTTGTGGAAATCAAACATGTGTATATAATGGAAGCCCTAATATTCAGGTCAGTGTAAATAAAATGTCATGTGGTGCTGCTCCTGCTTCCAGTTGGCTGGTGTGACATCCTACCCTCCCTTAAAGGAAGACTCGCAATTAATCCTGGGTGGGATTATTTGTGACTGGGAGAATAAGAATTCCTCAGAAAATTTGCACTCTTTATTGCTTATTGGCTAACAACTTTCTCTTTTGTGTGACATAAAATTAAATATAGAAAATATAAAACCAGTAAAGACTTGAGACAAACAAAGATGGTACACATTTCTGCAATCCTCATGTCCCAGTATTTACTCTCTCTCTAATCTTTCTACAGCTTTATACAGCATGCTTTTCCTTTCAGCAAAAGGATCTATTGCCTCAAAGTTTTTGAAATGTTTCGCTACACAAAAAATCAAAATAATGTTGTCTAATACTGAAAAAGGTGTTACTATGAATAGTATCCAACACTGTTGTGGTTTCTCATTTTGATTACATCTATTTTGTCACTGTATGCTACATAAAATGAAATAGGCCTGTCTAATATTGCAGCAATTGTTGCACACACCAAATGAGTGAGACTATCTTGGCGCAAATTGCCATTTTATGTATCTCTTTTACATAAATAACATGATGTTGTTGTTGTGTTCTTCAGTCTTGAGACTGGTTTGATACAGCTCCCCATGCTACTCTATCCTGTGCAAGCTGCTTCATCTCCCAGTACATATGGCAGCCTACATCCTTCTGAATCTGCTTAGTGTATTCATCTCTTGGTCTCCCTCTACAAGTTTTACCTTACACACTGCCCTTCAATACACAATTGGTGATCCCTTGGTGCCTCAGAACATGTCCTACCACCCGATCCCTTCTTCTAGTCAAGTTGTGCCACAAACGCCTCTTCTCCCCAATTCTATTCAATACCTCCTCATTAGTTATGTAATCTACCCATCTAATCTTCAGCATTCTTCTTTAGCACCACATTTCGAAAGCTTCTATTCTCTTCTTGTCTGAACTATTTATTGTCCACGTTTCACTTCCACACATGGCTACACTACGTACAAATACTTTCAGAAACGACTTCCTGACACTTAAATCTATACTCAATATTAGCAAATTTCTCTTCTTCAGAAACACTTCCCTTGTCATTGCCAGTCTACATTTTATATCCTCTCTACTTTGACCATCATCATTAACTTTGCTCCCAAATAGCAAAACTCCTTTCCTACTTTAAGTGTCTCATTTCCTAATCTAATTATTGGTGTGTCACGTTATTTATACTTTACCGTATAAATAACATGTCAGACCTTAATTCACAAAACACCAATATCAAACACCTATCAGACTCACTATAAGCAAAAAGTTTTATGTTAGAAAATAGTTTCACAATTCATTCATATGCTCCAGTTTCTCATGCACGAGATTGATAAGTAGAAGTATGAAATTTTTATATAAATGTGGAATTTTCATATTCTTCTATATTATTTGTGTGATGTTCCTGCTTCTTCTCCTTCCTCATTCCAATAACGTCATCACTAATCCGTTAACTATTCCTGCCATTGTCAAAAGTTATTCTCCTGTTAAATTCATTAATTCTGCCAGAATCACAGCTTCAGTTATCCTGCCTTTATCATCTGGTGTGGCATTATTATGTGTTCATGTGACCAGTTTTCCGTACTGTTTCTAGAACAAAACTTAAGCTTCTGCTAACCAGGGACTGCACAACTCACTCTTAGTAGTGTAGAGATCTGACAAAAATTTTCTGCTAAAATTTCATTTTCTTGGATACACTGAGAAGATAATACTGTATATACTCGAATAATCCACGCATTCTTTTTCCTGAATTTTAGGACGAAAAACTGGGGTGCACAGATTATTCGAGACATTGTTGGGACTGCTCCACCTCCAACAACACATATCATTATACTATTGCATTGTTGCGGCCTCAGCCTGTGACACATCAGTAGCACGTTAGGAGTGAAGTATTAACTTCTTCAAACTTGTTAATTTTGGGTACAAGTTCTCGTTATTGCTCGTACACTGCTAAAGAAAAAGTGAAAATTATTGAAGAAGCCAAGAATACGGGAAACCGTGCAGCAGGAAGAAAGTAAGACATGAGTGAGAGTTGTATTCACAACTGGTGAAAAAATAAAACAGCTTCAAGAAACTAATAGTAATTGCCAGGTATTTTGTGGCCAAAAAGCAAAGCATCAGGACCTCGAGAAAAGACTCTGCAATTATGTAGATCAGAAGTGACAATACGGATGTGCAGTGATGAGTGAAATGTACCAACTTAAAGCATTGTCTTTAACCAAATAACTAGGCATTACCACTTTCAGAGCAGGCCAGGGCTGGCTATCAACATTTTACAACCAATATGGTTTAGGATTCCGGAGGAAAACTACTATTACTCAGTGGCTTCCAGGCGATTACGAGATAAAAATAGTGAATTTTCATCGTTATGTGATAAATCTAGACCGTAAACAGTCCTATATATTATCGCAAGTTGGTAATGCGGATCAAACGCCAGTCTAATTCGAAAAGCCACTCGACAACACAGTGAACAGGAAAGGAGAATCCAGCATCATGATATGAACTGGCGGCAGTGAGAAACAAAGATGTACAGTGATGTTGTGTGTAACTGGCGATGGACGAAAGCTACCACTTTACGTGATATTTAACAGGAAAACTATTCCGAAAATATCAGTAAAAGGCATACTGGTATAAGTGAGAGTGAATCTGAAATGGTGGATCAACAATGAACTTATAATTGACTGGGTGACACTTGTTTGGCAATGTCATCCTGGTGCATTACTGAATTTACACAACATGTTTGTCCTGGACAGCTTCCGCGGACATAGAACTAAGGAAGTGCGAGATAAATTACAAAAAGGGAAAACTTACTTGGTCATTATTCCAGGAGACCTAACATCCATCCTACAATCACTAGATGTGTGTATAAATTGGCCATTCAAAGCTGCACTTAAACGGTGATATAGGCAATGGATGGCTGATGAAAACCGTAAGTTCACTCCTAGTGGAAAAATCAAACGGCCGGATTTGTCCCAGATTTGTGAATGGGTGAAAAGTGCATGGACTCCATTCCGCAACTACTGGTGGAAAAATCCTTCGAAAATGTGGAATCACAAATTCACTGGATGGAACAGAGGATGACACTCTATGGGAAGATGGTGAAGATGACAATGTTTCTCCCGCTAGTGATGATGAAAGTGATGAATAGAGTGGTAAGAGAGGAAACATACCGGTATTTACTAAAATATTTTATTGCACATACCGTATTAACAAATTCTTAAACAAGATAATTCACATTTTTTCTTTTTGCTATTGTATGTATGTGTAGAGTCCCGGCTGGCAGTGATAATGTTCCCTGGCCACCCGCCCGTCTAATGGGCCAGCTGGCCAGCTGCACACTGCTGGCCTCCCCCCCACCGGCTGGGCAGCTGCATGCCGCTGAATCGGTTGCATTTTAACGATGTATTAACCTGTACAGCAGCGTTGCTTCAAACCAATAGTTATTATACCTACTTTTGAACACATCATAACTTTGGAACAATTTTTTTTTTTTGGCAAATAAACAAATTAAAGCAATAAATAACTTTTTTTTTTTTTTTTTTTTTGCCTCTTCCTCAAAATTGGGGTGCGCAGATTATTCGAGGGTACAGATTATTTGAGTATATATGGTATGTAATCTTTCCTACCTGTTAGTCATTTGCTTCAACTCTGGTAATCTGATCCTATGGATTCTGCTAATAATTATAACAATGCTGATATCCACTCACCCTGTCAGCCTTGTGAAACAAGGTTTTTTACCTTCAAGAATATGAATATGATGGACCCTGAAATTGCTGCCTGCGGCAGATACCTCAGTTTACCTGCCCCCCCACCCCCCCACCCTCCCACCCACACTTCCCATAGATGCAGCTCTGACTATAGACAACGTATAATGCAAAAAGAACCCACCCTTGTGATTCATCATTCCAGTGCACTATGTTGAAAGTAAATTGTTTACACTCGGATTTTATGTTATGAGCACTTTCACAACTTTGTGACTTCTGAGTGCTGAAATAAGCATTCTTCCTCTGTACAGGTAATGATGCAGACCATCAATTGCCACAATCAGCACCTCACCATGTGAATATATCTAAGGAAATTTCAAAGAACTGTGAAAATGGAAAAAGAAGACCACAGTCAATAAAGAATGTGAAGATGACAGCTCAGACTTGACAGCTGAAAAAATACATATATGGATTATATGTGTGGATGGATATGTGTGTGTGTGCGCGAGTGTATACCCGTCCTTTTTTCCCCCAAGGTAAGTCTTTCCGCTCCCGGGATTGGAATGACTCCTTACCCTCTCCCCTAAAACCCACATCATTTCGTCTTTCCCTCTCCTTCCCTCTTTCCTGATGAGGCAACAGTTTGTTGCGAAAGCTTGAATTTTGTGTGTGTGTTTGTGTTTGTTTGTGTGTCTATCGACCTGCCAGCACTTTCGATCGGTAAGTCACATCATCTTTGTTTTTAGATATATTTTTCCCACGTGGAATGTTTCCCTCTATTATATTGATATCTGTAATTATTGATACATGTTCATTTACCCGAAAGTTCCTAAATGCAATGTAACATATACCGTACAGTTGAAAGGAAGTCACGCTTGATCAAGGTCCATGTCACTTTCCATTTTTGACCAGACATAATGTCTGAGAAGAGAAAGAATAATAATAATAATAATAATAATAATAATAATAATAGGGCTAACCCCCCTTTTAGTGTGATTACTTGGTTCAGGACAGAACTAAACAAGCCTCGGACAAGTGCCGTCATGGTTGGGGACGACGCTTGAACCCTATGCCCGCCCACAATGGTAACGACACTGCTAGCCAACTGGAAAATGACTTAAATCCAAATAGAGGTGTTTTGCAGGATATGCTTCCTGCAACCACCCTAGAAGGAAAACAAAGACAGAGGATGAGATGGTCAGATGAAGTTAATCGACACCTCATGTTCTGTTATTACCAAGCAACAAACCTAGGAACCAACACAACTGGATACAGATCACAAGTACACACAACATTTATTACCAGATACCCAGAATTAAAATTTTTAACAGAACAACGACTAGCTGATCAGATCCGTGTAATAATCAAAAATAACAGGATACCCCAGTCAGAATTAGAAAACATCAAACAACAAGTACAACAAATACTAGAACAAAATAATGTGCAATCAGAAGAAGAAGAAGAAAATACAGTAATGGACTCAAACATCCCAGAGCAAACAAACAAAGAACACCACACATCAATTAAACAATCAGAGGAAAACGACATCTCAAGACAGCCACCAGAACAAGCACAAATAGAACACGAAGTGACACACATGTTAGATATAGAAGAGAAATTTCAGCTGACACATATAGAATAGAAAAACACAAATACAGACATTAGACCATTCTTGCATAGACCACCAAATAACCCACAAGTCGAAACAACAATAACAACTATCAACACAATCATACACAACAAAATAAATGAAAATACAACAATGGAAGAGTTACAACTACTGGTTTATGTAGGAGCACTCACTACACTAAATATACACACTAGGCAGAGATCAGAACCAACCAACACACAGAAGAAACCCACAAAACCAGCATGGCAACACAGGCTACAGATCAGAATAGAAAAACTGAGAAAAGACATCGGACAGCTAACACAATTTATAAGAAATGAAATATCAGACAAAAAACGAAAAAGGTTAGGTAAAATCTCACAACAAGAAGCAATAGAGCAATTAGATGAAAAGAAGCAGAAGTTACAAGCATTGGCCAAACGACTTAGAAGATACAAAAAAAGTGAAAAAAGAAGGAAACAAAACCAAACATTCAACACAAACCAAAAGAAATTTTACCAGACAATAGATAACACACACATTAAAATAGGCAATCCACCAAACATAACAGACATGGAACACTTCTGGAGCAACATATGGTCAAACCCGGTACAACATAACAGGCATGCACGGTGGATACAAGCAGAAACAGACTCATACAATATGATACCACAAATGCCTGAAGTGATAATTTTGCAACATGAAGTCACCCGAGCAATTAATTCTACGCACAATTGGAAAGCCCCTGGAAATGATAAAATAGCAAATTTCTGGCTAAAGAAGTTCACCTCAACACATTCACATTTAACTAAATTATTTAACAGTTACATTGCAGACCCATACACATTCCCTGATACACTTACACATGGAATAACCTATCTGAAACCTAAAGATCAAGCAGACACAGCAAACCCAGCTAAATATCGCCCCATAACATGCCTACCAACAATCTACAAAATATTAACTTCAGTCATTACACAGAAATTAATGACACATACAACACAGAACAAAATTATAAATGAAGAACAAAAAGGCTGTTGCAAAGGAGCACGAGGATGTAAAGAGCAACTGATAATAGATGCAGACGTGACATATCAAGCTAAAACTAAACAAAGGTCACTACACTACGCATACATTGATTACCAAAAAGCTTTTGATAGTGTACCCCACTCATGGTTACTACAAATATTGGAAATATACAAAGTAGATCGTAAATTGATACAGTTCCTAAACATAGTTATGAAAAACTGGAAAACCACACTTAATATCCAAACAAACTCTAATAATATCACATCACAGCCAATACAGATTTAGCGTGGAATATACCAAGGAGACTCATTAAGTCCTTTCTGGTTCTGCCTTGCTCTGAACCCACTATCCAACATGCTAAATAATACAAATTATGGATACAATATTACTGGAACATACCCACACAAAATCACATATTTGCTATACATGGATGATCTAAAACTACTGGCAGCAACAAATCAACAACTCAACCAATTACTAAAGATAACAGAAGTATTCAGCAATGATATAAGTATGGGTTTTGGAACAGACAAATGTAAGAAAAATAGCATAGTCAAGGGAAAACACACTAAACAAGAAGATTACATATTGGATAACCACAGCGACTGCATAGAAGCGATGGAAAAAACAGATGCCTATAAATATCTAGGATACAGACAAAAAATAGGAATATATAATACAAATATTAAAGAAGAACTAAAAGAAAAATATAGACAAAGACTAACAAAAATACTAAAAACAGAATTGACAGCAAGAAACAAGACAAAAGCTATAAATACTTATGCCATACCAATATTGACCTACTCATTTGGAGTAGTGAAATGGAGTAACACAGATCTAGAAGCACTCAATACACTTACACCATCACAATGCCACAAATATAGAATACATCACATACATTCAGCAACAGAAAGATTCACATTAAGCAGAAAGGAAGGAGGAAGGGGATTTATCGACATAAAAAACCTACATTATGGACAGGTAGACAATTTAAGAAAATTCTTTCTAGAATGAGCAGAAACTAGCAAAATACACAAGGCAATCACTCATATAAATACATCGGCTACACCACTGCAATTTCATAACCACTTCTACAACCCTTTAGATCACATAACATCAACAGATACGAAGAAAGTAAATTGGAAAAAGAAAACACTTCATGGCAAGCACCCGTATCATCTAACACAGCCACACATCGATCAAGACGCATCCAACACATGGCTAAGAAAAGGCAATATATACAGTGAGACAGAAGGATTCATGATTGCAATACAGGATCAAACAATAAACACCAGGTATTACAGCAAGCATATTATTAAAGATCCCAATACCACAACAGATAAATGCAGACTTTGTAAACAACAAATAGAAACAGTAGATCACATCACAAGCGGATGTACAATACTAGCAAATACAGAATACCCCAGAAGACATGACAATGTCGCAAAAATAATACATCAACAGCTTGCCTTACAACATAAACTTATAAAACAACATGTACCTACATACAAGTATGCACCACAAAATGTACTGGAGAATGATGAATACAAATTATACTGGAACAGAACCATTATAACAGATAAAACAACGCCACATAACAAACCTGACATCATACTCACCAATAAAAAGAAGAAATTAACACAACTAATCGAAATATCCATACCCAATACAACAAATATACAAAAGAAAACAGGAGAAAAAATTGAAAAATACATCCAACTGGCTGAGGAAGTCAAAGACATGTGGCATCAGGATAAAGTTGACATCATACCAATTATACTATCAACTAAAGGAGTCATACCACACAATATCCACCAATACATCAATGCAATACAGCTGCATCCTAACATATATATACAATTACAGAAATCTGTAATTATTGATACATGTTCAATTACCCGAAAGTTCCAAAATGCCATATAACATGTACCGTACAGCAAAAAGGAAGTGACGCTTGATAAAGGTCCGCGTCACTCCATTCTTAACCAGACTTAACGTCTGAGAAAGTAAAGATGATAATAATAATAATAATAATAATGGTTTTGTTTACAGCACTACAGCAGCACTTATGTGGTTACTTCTGTGTTGTGCTGTCAGTTAATTCATTTATTTGTTTCAAAATGAGTAATGAAGATATTTCTGGACTACAGCAGCTACTTACAACTGGGAGAAGACATTTTCTTAAGATATTTACCATTTCTTACGCTTATGTCTCTCTTTTATCAAAGTGACAAAGTGCAGCATGTGTTTGTGGTCGGTGGAATATGTGAGGAATTGGTAACCTGTTAATTGAGAAAAAGTGATGATTGATAACTTATATAATCAACATCGGAGTCCTACAAAATTGTGGTAACAGTTTAGATATTTTGAAAATAATTGTCAGAAACAAAATCAGATCACTTAGATTTTCACACCTAAGAGAATTTTATTTTACCGTTGAGAGGGTAATTACCCATAGGTTGGGAACCAACAATCTAGAGTGTGCATAAACTGCTACAAAGCTCAGTGGCATTGTCTCTGACTGCCTATTTTCTCTCACCATTTTGATCATTAGTGAGTTGTAATTCTGTATCAGCATATAGTAATAAATACATTTGATTACATAGCATGATCATGTGTCATTATATTCATCAATCACAGCACCTCATTCCCACAACTGAATCTAACAAAAATATGTTTAAGATACAGGCAGCATAACAGTGCCTCACATACTTAGGTATTATCAATATTGAACATCAATGTAAGTATGTAAAATCTTACTTGATGCCATTATTAATACTTTTACAAAAAGAAAAGTTTGTAAAATTAAGTTTTAGGCTATGTTTTTGTTCATATAGCTTCTTTGTTTCAGCAAATGTCTCAATATTGCACTTTTCTAATATTTTATTTAGAAAAGTTAATGAAATTACATGTTACAAAACAGTCTCTCTTAACAATTTCTTTGATATTGTGTACGTATACCTTTGTTTGTTTCCTTGTCATTGAACCATCTACCATATTGAAAGTTGATACTCTTTATTTTTAGTAATTAAATGTATTTAATGTGTCAAGTATAAACTTGAGTGTTATTTATTTTCCCTGTGATCACATGCTAATGTTGAGAAAACATGATATTTTAAAATTAGACATGACTTTGCACTTAACATTAAATAGTATGTTTTTTTAAAGAATACTGGTTGGTAAAGCTGATTTTTAATTTAGGTCTAGGCTTTTATGGTTTAATTTACATCTGTATCTGTACAATGTATGAATCGGTAAAGCTGATTTTTAATTTAGGCACCTGCCTCCATGGTTCAATTTACATCTGTATAATGTATGATTTAGTTTACATCTGTATAGTGTAAGATTTAATTTATATCCTCTCCATTCTCCTCTTCACTAATGAGAGGACTTATATATATATAGCAACAACTGCTTTTGTTGATGTTTTATCCAATACATAATTGCAGCAGTAATGCAAGGTGAGAAGAGTGATGGCAGTGGTGTAAGAATCACAGTAAGCTTTGGAGAGAGCCTGTCTGGGTGGACACTCAGGTGTGTGACCCCGTGGCAGGGTGAAGGAGGTCAGAAAACAGTTGGTTACATTAGTCTTAACGGTCTCTTCAGTGGATGGACGGGAGAAGGAAGTGAAAACATCAAAGGTTGATTAAGGCCCACATGCCACAATGAATTGAGTGGGAACACCAGCAATCAAGAGGCAATGATTGAGCTCTGCAGGAAAGTTTTCAACAGCTTTACCATAGACAGTGATCATAGTTCCACCTCACAAAGATAAAGTCCAGATTATATGTGCAAACAACACCTAACATTTTTTTATAGTCAGTGCAATAGTTAAAATAGCTCTGATAGTTGCAGATGGAATTGACCCACATTGCCAAGAAAAATGTCTCCTGGAGGGCAGCGAAAAAAACAGGGGAGATACATAAGAGAGTTTGTAGTTCAGCCAGGTGGCAGAAAAGTGCTGCACTTCCACTGGAGGATTATGCTATCAGCGTTCCATGGAGGCATGAAGGACCCAAGGAGACAGGTCATGTCACAGGGCTGCCTGCTGCCTCTGGTTGTGAGGATATGTCATCAATACACATTCGTTTTCAATCATGGTTTGTAGAGGTGTCCAGAAACACATGCACCATCATGGACACTATGAATATGCAGGGTCTGGCTCCGTGGTAGCCACCTGGATCTCCACTATTTATTGTCGTTGTCCTCGTCCTCCTAATCCTACTCATCTTCCTCATGCTCCTCATCCTCGGATGGCTTTGCCTTCTTCGAGGGCTTGTATGCCCCAGTATGCCCCAGTTTATGGGACAGAGGAGGAACACAAAATCCTACAACCTGCAACATGTGGCTCTTTCAACCACTGACTGGCTTGTGGTTGCAGGTCAGGAGAGTCCTGGGAAGGGAGCATCCCAAGAGATCCCTCCCTTATAAGGAATGCTGGAGGAGAGTGTTGTTTCTCCAGCCAAGGGTTGGAGACTGATGTTCACAGTGGGTAGGAAGTCAACACTCCCAAACTTTGTGTGGGGCAGCAGTAGGAGGAGGACCTTGAGCCACATTACGAGTGGTTGCAGTCAAGTGGCCCCAAGGGCCCAATGTAGAAAACACAGAGAGTGACAGTATGTGTACAACAGAGGATGAAGTTGTAGCCATAGCCTACAAGCAGATCACAGTCTTACATGTAGGATGTATAGCACCATATTTCTTCTCGGCATCTTGTCAGTTTGCAAGTCAGTCTAGGAACTCATATTCTGGAATTTTCTTTTCCCACTGGACAAGTGCACAGTCCAGTGAACAGAGGGAATTATGCTCCTCATAACTGAAACAGCCACAGTGATGAGCACAAAGAGTGCTCATGTCTAACTGACATCCACAAACAGTATAAATGGAACTGCCACTGCAATACAAAAACATTTGTTCAAATTGCAAACATTTGTAGCACCTCATGGGAGGAGGAACATACACCTTGTCACTGCAGTGACACACCATCAACTCTAGTTTCTCAGGCAACAAATCGACTTCAAAAGCCAAGATGAAGTCTCCAGTATCCACTGTGTTGTCTTACATCCTCCACTGGTCAAGATGGACAATGGACAAATTGGATATGATGTCATTCCAAATTAGTGTTTAACTCATCATCATTCTGTAAAAGGAGATCCAGTTACAAAATGATACCCTACAATGTGTTCAAACTTTTACAGGGGCTCTTAGTTCAGGAATGTCACCCAGCACGTCACAGGTGAGCAGCATCTCTCACTCAGCAGGGAAGGATGTTTTAAGTAGAATGGAACCATTTTTTAATTTTTTGAAATCTCCACCACTTTCCCAAACCTGTTCTCGAGTTGTTCAACAAAGAAAAATGGGTTTATACCAAAGAAAGTTTCCTCCATCCCTCCTAGAACAAATAAAGTATTGAGGAAATATTTATTGCCTAGTCTATGTGCTTTATGTTCCTCTCACAGCATAGAAACTGCTGGAGCTCTGTGGTCTCCAGTGGAGAAAGTTTAATTCGCTTCGTGTGTGAATCTCCTGCCATGGTACCACCCACACAAAATGGAGGCTCGCTCCATGAGCACCACCCAGCCATAGCAAGTTACCTGGCCAGTTAACAGTTGTCCAGGGTGCCTGTGGTCCAGCCACATTCACCTTGGGAGGCGTGTGGCGTTTACACACACACACACACACACACACACACACACACACACACACACACACACACACACACACACACACACACACACACCCCTTTCCAGCTACAACCCAGGAACTTCTCCTGTCTATGCATCCTAAATGGCACTTTGTTGCTTACAGAGGCTTGTTCACCTCCGTCATTCCTTTGTCTTCAATGTATCCACTGTGAACACACACAACAGTTAGTGTACAATATTCATTTCGTGAGCAGGTAGACATGATTATCTTCATATATGTCTATGGGAATGGTAATGGACATGAGGCTACACAGCTCTCCGACACAACATTTACAAACTGAAGAAGGAAATCATTCAACCTTTGAAGTTGTGTACTGTCTTTTGCTGAAAGAAAGTCCTTAGCACCACAGACAATCGATTGAGGAAGACTGTGTGTTGCTCATATGCCTGATCAGGAAGAGCACATTGTATGGACAGTCAGCGAAGTGACAGGTATCTGTGCAAGACAAGTGCCTCTGGCACATGTTACATCATGATTCACTTTGTAGGAAGTACCAGAAAGTAGTTATATGTGGTGACTTCAATATTAATTTTGTACATGATTGTGCAAGGAAAAGGATGTTGGTAGATCTCCTAAATTCATATGATCTGATGCAAACTGTGTTTTTTCCAACTAGGGTGCAGGGGAATAGTAGCACAGTCGTAGACAATATTCTTATTCATTCTTCATTACTAGATGGGCATTATTTTAGTAAAAGGGTCAATGGCCTTTCAGACCATGATGCACAAATTTTAACATTAAAAGGTTTTTGTACTCAAACCAATGTCGTATTTAAATACAAACTACATAGGAAAGTTAATACAACAGCAATAGAGAGTTTTTCAAAACTTGTCAAGGAACAACAGTGGCAAGATGTTTATAGTGCTGATAATATAGATGATAAATACAATGCTTTCCATAACACATTTCTCATGCTCTTTCCATTAGAACATTCTAAACGGGGTACTAGCGGTAATGGACAGCCCGGTTGGCTGACTAGTGGGATAAGGATATCATGTAGAACAAAGCGGGAATTATATCAGAATGTTAGAAGTAGTCACAATCAAGCTATGGTGGCCCATTACAAACAGTTTTGGAAGGTGCTTAAAAATATTAGCAAGGCAAAAAGTATGTGGTTTGCAAATAGAATAGCTAATTCACAGGAAAAAATTAAAGCCATATGGTCAGTTGTGAGGGAAGTGTCTGGTCAGCAGCACAAGGTTGATGATATTAAGTCAGTTCGCAGTAATAATATTTGTGTTACTGATAAATCAGATATATGTACAGTATTTAAGAACCATTTTCTGAGCATTGCTGGTGAATTAAATAAAAATTTAGTTTCTACAGGAAATCATATAAATTTCTTAGCAAATGCCTTTCCGAGATTGACATCTGAAATACTCCTCTGTGATACAGACAAGAGGGAGATTGAGTCAATAATTAAATCACTGAAGACTAAGGACTCTCATGGTTATGATGGAGTGTCTAGTAAAATATTAAAGTACTGTGCTGCACATGTTAGCCCTGTATTTAGCCATATTTGTAATTTTTCCTTTAGGAATGGTCAGTTTCCTAAGCGATTAAAGTACTCAGTAGTAAAGCCGCTTTATAAAAAGGGAGAAAGGGATAATGTAGATAATTTTAGACCTATTTCTATGCCATCAGTGTTTGCAAAAGTTATCGAAGAGACAGTGTATGTAAGGTTAATTGATCATTTTATATCACACGATTTGCCATCAAATGTACAGTTTGGCTTTATAAGTCGTTTGACAACTGAAAATGCTATATTCACTTTTCTCTGTGAGGTACTGGATGGGCTAAACAAAAAGTTTCGAATGCTTGGCGTATTTTTTGATTTAACAAAGGCATTTGACTGTGTTGATCTCACAATATTGCTCCAGAAGTTTGATCATTATGGAATAAGGGGAGTAGCTCACAATTGGTTCACCTCTTACTTTATCAACAGGCAGCAAAAGGTCATTATTCACAATGTTGATAACGGCTGTGATGTGGGATCTGAGTGGGGTACTGTCAAGTGGGGGGTGCCCCAGGGATCAGTGTTGGGGCCGCTCCTGTTCCTTATTTACATAAATGATATGCCCTCTAGTATTATGGGTAACTCTAAAATATTTCTGTTGGCTGATGACACTACCTTGGTAGTAAAGGATGTTGTGGACAACATTGACTCGGTTTCAAGTAGTGCAGTACATGACCTCAGTTCATGGCTAGTAGAAAATAAACTAACATTAAATTACAGTAAGACTCAGTTTTTACAGTTTGTATCACACAATTCAACAAAACCCGACGTTTTAATCTCACAGAACGGGCATATGATTAGTGAAACTGAACAGTTCAAATTCCTAGGTGTTCAGATAGATAGTAAGCTGTCGTGGAAAGCCCACATTCAGGATCTTGTTCAAAGACTTAATACTGCCATTTTCACTATTCGAACGGTATCGAAACTGAGTGATACTTCGACATGTAAATTAGTCTACTTTGCATATTTTCATTCACTTATGTCACATGGTATTATGTTTTGGGGTAACTCTTCCCATTCTAGGAGGACATTTTTGGCTTAGAAACGGGCAGTTCGGGCAATAAGTGGTGTGAGTTCACGAACCTCTTGTCTACCTCTGTTCACGAGTCTGGGTATTTGGACATTGGCCTCTCAATATGTATATTCCTTATTGTCATTTCTTGTTACCAATATTAGTTTATTTCCAAGAATAAGCAGCTTTCACTCTGTTAATACTCGGCAGAAATCAAACCTCCATTTGGATCGGACTTCCTTAACTCTTGTGCAAAAAGGTGTGTAGTATACTGCTGCATCCAATTTCAATAAGCTGCCACTCGAATTCAAAAATCTTAGCAGTAATCCACGCACTTTCAAATTGAAACTGAAGAGTTTCCTCATGGGTCTCTACTTTTACTCTGTCGAGGAGTTCCTCAGAAAATTAAGCTGATTCTCATTGTAATGCTGATAGCGTTTGCTTAAACTTATGGACTGATTTTGTTTCAGGTTCATGAACATTTAATTTTATCTGTTATTACTTTTATGTTGTAAGCTCATGTACTGACACGTTCCATGACCTTTGAGATTTTCTCCTCAATTTGGTCGTATGGAGCTTGACATGTAAATAAATAAATAAATAAATAAATAAGTAAATAAATAAGTAAATAAATCACCAAATTCATCAAGGAGGATACCTCAAGAGCAACTTGGGTATTTGTACCATCTTCAATGTGTGCAGAGCCTTACATCTGCTAAATGTCTATCATGGTAGAACATTTTTGAATGGTTTGTTATACCAACTGCTAATCTGTTGTTTGTCTCTTCAGTTTTGTTTACAGAGGAGGCAATGTTTGAAAGAGCTAAAATAAATTTCCACAACCAACATACATAGGTACGCTACAGTAAAGGCTAGACATCAATATCAGTTTAATGCGTGGGCTGGTATCTTAGGGCTGGTAGGATCGTATGTTTTCCCAGTACAGCTTACAGTTGCTGCCTACTTTATGACAGGCCCCGGCTAGTAAGAAACATGTGACTTATGTCTGATGGAGCACCATTACATTCCAGTCTCAGTGATCTGATTGTATTGAATGGATGTACAGGTGGAGGAGGATCAGTTCCATGGCCTGCACGTTCTTCAAACTGCAATCTTTTGCAATATTATCTCTGGGGATAGCTTAAAAACTGCTTCATCCAGCTGATCACAATGCACAAATGATACATCAATGTGACACAGAAGCCCACAAAACATTCAAAACAATTTGAAATTGTGCAACAGTTCACTATTTGACGAGTACATTTATGCTCAGGAAGAAGCAGATGACATTTTAAGCATTTATTATCAGTCTCTATTTTCCTAAGCCCTGATCAGCTAAATTGTAAAATTTTGTTAATAATTCAAAAATAACTGTTTTTAGAAATGTGTATTCATAATCTTTTTTTATTTCTTTTTCCATAATAAACCTTTCTCCAAAGTTTTTGAAAGTAGCTGTGCAAATAAGTTAAAGACATCAATACAAATATATTTTGTTGCAGATACAGTACAGAATAATTTTTACTAAGTATGTAGGTGAACTGAATATATTGAAGTACTATATTAGAATAGTGTAGTTTTTCATGTGGTGTTATGGTGTTTGGTAGTTGTACCAAGTTTCTGAGGTCATCAATACCATTTCTTTTCTTTGTAGGGTTTCTATATTGCATTATTTTCTGAGGGATGTTTATTATTCTTATGTTAGTTTATCTCCATCCAAAACCCTCAGTCCCTTGTGGCAGACCCATACATTAAATTGTTGGGTATTAGGGGCTGAAATGATTTTCAAGTGGACAATGTTTGTTTTTTAATGCCATAACAGTGAGGGTGTGATGTACTTATCACAATTTTTTAATTTGTTTTCTCTTCCTTTGTGAAGTTTATGTTTCTGTATTCCTTACATTAATGTGTTAAGTAGGTATCATATGTCCTGTCAGAACTAGGTACATGCTTAGGAACTAATTATGTGATAAAGAGGGTGTCCTATATGTAGGATGTCTGTCGTGTATCATAATTACATTTGTGGGACTCACTTGTAGGGAAATTGATGACATTTCAAAGTTAGTAGCAGTTAACACTACATCAAACAAATGTTTCAGCAATCACGTAGTATTGTCAGTCATGAATCCTTTTACATGCAAACCACATTAGACTTTACACATCTTTTGGTTTTTGCATGGGAAAGGTTGGAGTGAGACTGTTTCTCTTGGACCATCACACAGTGATCTCTTCTGTGAATTCTGGAGTCTTGATGCTCTGTCTTTGATGGCTTCCTTTTACACATGCATATTTGGGCATTTGTTTCCAGGGAGGAAGTTACAATATGGCATCAAAATTCAAGATGCTCCAGTTCCTCATTATCTATGCACTTGTCACGCATTTTGTTCAGCTGTGTGAGTGCAATGCGCTATCGAAGTGAAGTATGATTTTTTCCCCTGACAAATGTTCTGTACAGGCTTATGTTATGATCAGAACAATTAACTCCTCCAACATTTTCATAGCAAAGATGAATCATTTGAAGTTGTTTGATCATTATGTTTTCTTTTCACTCTTCAAAAATCTTTTTCACTCTGTGTAGTCGTATGACTGGTGTGGAGGTGGAAAAATTGTGACCACACTATTGCCATTTCATCTGGTAACTACTATATTGCTTGGCTTGTGACTCTTGAAATAAATTGTTTCCTGAGCTGATTTCTTCATGTTCTTCTTGTTCAGTAGGGGGCATCTGAGATCAGCATCCATCTTATTGTCCATGTATCTTGGTTTCCTGTATCAATACTTGCTCCTAAGCCTAATTGTTTGTAGTTCTGCAGTAAGGTGGTATTTTAATTTGGGCAAGGATACACATTTTTAAAGTATCAAGACCTTGCAGCTTCAGTCCAAGTTTTGTATCCACACTATATTTGTTTTTCTACAATGAACTGCTTGCACCAATTTTTACTGAAATATGGCACCATTCTTTTATCAGTGCTATGATTTCCTTCATGGAGGGGATTGATTGTTTTGGAATCATGTGCCAAGAAAGTGAAATAACTGCCTCATGTCAGTCAGCCTGTTTGGCTTATTTAGATCACCACTGTCACATAAGTAGTAAGTCTAATTTAGTTACTATGAACTTGAATCTGCAATGGGAAAAATGTTGCAGCAACATGTTCCACCTCAATTCTTCAATATAACTGCTAACTGAAATTACTTCAATAAATTACCTAATTTCAACTGTAGTCACATCACTGAACCTATTAAGCTTGAAACATATTGGTATGTGACTGTAACAGTCATTATTAAAAATGACCAAATCATTTGAGAAGGTCTTCAATTGTTGGGAACATAATATTGTTGAGACCAATGTTTATTAAACTCTGTCAAGTTACCTTTCTCCCAGTAGCACCAATTTCATTCTGTCTCCTTTCCCTTGCACTTACCATTTCTCCTCTTGCTCCATTCATTCCCAGTGTGTTCACATTCGATAACAAGTTGTTGTCCTTTAACACATTCAATTACTCTATCTGCTTCACCAGTTCTCAATAGTTTTCCTGGAAAATTATTTAAATCTGCAATATTTTCATCACCTAAATTCTCACCAGTAACACCATTTCAAGGATTAGTGGGACAGAGTGCTGTTAGTGAAATTTGCCTGCTGGTGTTCATAGTGTCATCACTCTATACATCATTTCCAAGGATTCTCTGAGACTGATCCAAATTGAAACACATATGTAAGAAAAATTATAGTACATTAACATTTACTATAAATGAACTCCCTTTTTTGTGACTGGCGCACTATATGTAATAGGGCAATATATAACACTGAACACTGCGTATCACTGTTGGCAACATACTATTTTAACACAACATAATAAATTGTTTTGTTTTCAGTTTGCGGATATAAAACTAACAGTTTCAAACAAGTAAAGTGTAAATTACACAAAAGTGTTTGTATAGAATGAGGTACCATTCTGCCTGTTCCGAAGCATGGGAACATTAACACACCTTTCCAGTCACAATCACATGTCAGTACTGCCAGATCCTGATAGCCGACTCTGAATCAGACTTCCAACAAAGGCTCACAGTAGTTACAAGCCACTGATAACATTAGATTATGACACACACACACACACACACACACACACACACACACACACACACACACACACACACAAGGAAAATAATAAAATATGATTTATGATGCCAGTAAACTCCACTGCAACAAAGCTACATGTAAAACATCACTATGAAATAGACGAACACAAAAAACTAGATCCAAAGGGAATGACAAACTTACCTAAGATAACAGATGTCCATGCTCTACAAGTTATCATCGGATGCCACAGTCACGCCACAGGCAAGATCTAGTGGGTATGGTGGCAAAGCTGCAGGGTCAGCCGTATCAGGTGCGGTCGGCCAGGCCACTCGAGCGCAAAAAACTACTGGGGTCATATTAACCCAAGTCAGAACTACAAAACACAGATACAGAGAGGAGTTAAACAACTATATGTCAGCCCACAATGGACAGAATAAGAGAGAGCTAGAAATGGACGTGTAAAAAAGGCTAAAAAAAACACCATACAGAAATGTAGGTCATAAACTAAAAATTAAATGGCCTTTGACTTATTACTTTGGCAGATAAAATGTAAAAGGCAGTTGCAGCCTGCAAACAAAGATGGCTAAAAAGGCATTAACAATATGCTGCAGAGTTACAATAATCTCATCCCCACAGGTGAGATGGTGAGAAACCACCATCCATGATGCTGGGAGAGGCTTCATAAGCCGACAATGTTACAATGTTCCCGTGAAGCAAGCACCGTTGGTGACGGAAAAGGGACACCACTGCCTGACAAACGACAACAAAGAGCATCGGAGGGAACATAGTAACCAGTGGGCTGATGTATGAGCACTGCAGCTACCACTAACGGGTGCAGTTGGCTGGGCGCAAGGCATTTCACTCGCAAGGAACTGCACTCGCAAGGCACAGTGCTCACGAGGTACTGCACTCCCGAGGCAGTGCAGTTGGCCAGAACCATCAGGTGTGGTTGTGAGGGAGTGTACTTGGCCAGACACAAGAGATGCAGTGGAGATGCTGTGCAGATGGCCAGGACAATCAGGGTGGGTCGTGAGGCTGTGCTGTCGAAAGGCCTTCAGGTGGGGTTGTGGGGCAGTGTGGTCAGCCCAGACAATGGGGGTACGGTCAAAGGCAGTGCATCGGCGATGCCCTTCAGGTGTGGTCGTGAGGCAGTGGAGTCTGCCAGTCCCTTCAGGTGTGGTCATGAGGCAGTACGATCAGCCAGGGCCATCACGTGCTGTGTTGAGGTGTGGTGGGCAGCCAGGCCCATCTGGTAGGGTCATGAGGCAGTTGAGTCAGCCAGGCCCATCAGGTGAGGTTGTGAGGTGATGCAGTTGACCAGCCCCATCAGGTGGGGTCGTGAGGTAGTGCACTCAGGCTAGGCCCATGTGGTGGAGCATAGTGAGGTGGTGCAGTCGGCACAGCCCATCATGTGGTGTCTGAGCTGGTTCAGTCGGCACGGCCCATCAGATGGAGTCTAAGGCGTTGAAGCCAACATGGCCCATCAAGTGAGAACGTGAAGCAGTGGGGTTGTGAAGCGGTGCACTCTGCCAAGCCCATAAAGTGACGTTGTGAGGGGGGCATTTGGTGAGGCCCATCAGGTAAGGACATGACGATGCACAATTGGCCAGGTCCATCACGTGGGGTCGTGACGAGGCGCAGTCGGTCAGGCCCATTAGGTGGGGTCGTGAGGTGGCGCGGTCGGCCAGGCCCATTAGGTGGGGTCGTGAGGTGGCACGGTGGGCCAGGCAAATCAGGTAGGGACAAGAGGCAGCATGGTCGGCAAGGCACATCTGGAGGGGTTGTGATGCAGTGCGACCAGCCAGCCCCCTCAATTGGCGTCATGTGGCAGTGAGGCAGTGCAGTGAAACAGGCATATCAGTTGAGGTCATGAGGTGGTGCGGCACTGCAGTCAGCCAGGCCCATCAGGTGTGCCCGTCATGTGGTCTGGCAGTGTGGACGGCTGGGCCAATCATGTGGGGTCATAAGGTGAAGAGTTAGCATGGCATATCAGGTGTGGACAGGAGTCAGAGCAGTCAGCATGGCCCAACAGGTATGGTTGCGGGGCAGTGTGGTCTGCAGGCACACCGGTTGCGACGTGAGGCACAGTGGTCAGCCAGGCCCATCAGGTAGGGTTGTGCGACTGAGTGGTCGGCCAGGCAAATCCTGTGCAGTACTGAGTCAGAGCAGTGGGCCAGGCAAGTCCAGTGGGGAAACTATGCATAGCAGTTAGCCAGGCAAAGTAAATGTGGCCACTAGGCAGAGAGTTTGGCAAAGACCATCAGTAGGGGGTCGTGAGGAGATGCATTTGGCCAGGCCCACGTAGTGGGGGCATGGGGCAGGGCGGTCAGCACAGCCCATTAGGTAGGGTGGTAAGGTGGTGCAGCAGTGCAGTCAGGAGATCCATCAAGAGTGGTCGTGAGGACGTGACGCAGTGCGCTTGGCCAGACCCATCAGGTGGGGCAGTGAAGTGGTGCAGCAGTGTGGATCAGATCTGTCTGTGAGGCCAATTAGTTGCGGTCGTGGGGCAGAGCTATCAGCCAGGCCAATCAGTTGCAGTCGTGGGGAAGTGAGGTCGGCCAGGACAATCAGTTGTGGTCGTGGGGAAGTGACGTCGGCCAGGACAATCAGTTGTGGTTGTGGGGAAGTGATGTCGGCCAGGCCAATCAGTTGCAGTCGTGGGGCAGCGACTTCGGCCAAGCCTAATAGGTTCGGTCGTTGGGCAGTGACTGTGGCTAGGCCCATCAGGTGCAGCTATGGTTCAGCAACATCGGCCAGGCCCATCAGGTGCAGCCATGGGTCAGTGACATCGGCCGGACAAATCAGGTGCAGCCGTGCGTCAGTGACGTCGGCCGGACGAATCAGGTGTGGTCCTGGGGCAGTGCTGTCAGCCAGGCCACTCAGGTGCTGTCAGGGAACAGTGCTGTTGCCCAGGCCCATGAGGTGCTGTCAGGGGTTCAGTGATGTACCCAGTGACATCAGGTGCTTTCGTTTGGCAGTGCTGTCGGCCAGGCCAATCAGTTACGGTCGTGGGGCAGTGCAGTCGGCCAAGCCCATCCGCTGTGTTCGTGGGGCAGTGCCGTCAGCCAGGCCCATCAGGTTTGTTCTAGTGAAGTGCCATAGGCCAGGCCCATCAGTTGCTGTATTGTGGCAGTTTGTCGGCCAGGCCCATGGGATGCAGTTGTGAGGCAGTTCTGCTGGCCAGGCCCATCTGCTGCGGTTGTGGAGTAGTGCCTACGGCCAGGCCCATCAGTTGCGGTAGTGGGGCAATGACGTTGGCAAGGCCAATCAGTTGCGGTAGTGGGGCAATGACGTTGGCAAGGCCAATCAGTTGCGGTAGTGGGGCAATGACGTTGGCAAGGCCAATCAGTTGCGGTAGTGGGGCAATGACGTTGGCAAGGCCAATCAGTTGCGGTAGTGGGGCAATGACGTTGGCAAGGCCAATCAGTTGCGGTAGTGGGGCAATGACGTTGGCAAGGCCAATCAGTTGCGGTAGTGGGGCAATGACGTTGGCAAGGCCAATCAGTTGCGGTAGTGGGGCAATGACGTTGGCAAGGCCAATCAGTTGCGGTAGTGGGGCAATGACGTTGGCAAGGCCAATCAGTTGCGGTAGTGGGGCAATGACGTTGGCAAGGCCAATCAGTTGCGGTAGTGGGGCAATGACGTTGGCAAGGCCAATCAGTTGCGGTTGTGGAGCAGAGCCCTCAGGCTGGCCAATGAGTTGCACTGGTGGGGCAGAGCCAGTGGCCAGGATAATCAGTTGTTGTCATAGGGCAGTGCCTTCCAACAGGTCTATCAGTTGCTGACATGGGGCAGTGACCTCAGGCAGGCCAATGAGGTGTGGACGTGTGGCAGTGCCGTCGCCAAGTCCCATGACATGTGGTCGTGGGGCAGTGCTGTCGGTCAGGCCCATCAGCTGCGATCGTGGGACAGTGCCGCCAGCCAGGCACACCTGGTGCAGTCGTGGGGCAGTGCCGCCGGCCAGGCCCACCTGGTGCAGTCGTGGGGCAGTGCCGCCGGCCAGGCCCACCTGGTGCAGTCGTGGGGCAGTGCCGCCGGCCAGGCCCACCTGGTGCAGTCGTGGGGCAGTGGGGCAGCGAGGAACTGCGGTCGGCCAGGCCAATCAGGTGCGGCAGCGAGGAACTGCGGTCGGCCAGGCCAATCAGGTGCGGCAGCGAGGAACTGCGGTCGGCCAGGCCAATCAGGTGCAGGGGCGAGGCATTGCAGTCAACCAGGCAAATCAGGAACGGATGAGAGGCAATGTGGTAGGTGAGGCACATCAGTTGCCGTGGCGAGGAAATACGGTCGTCAAGGAACATCAGGTGCGGCAGCGAGGCACTGCGGTCGCCAAGGCACTGTGGTCGGCAAGGCACATCACGTGAGACGGTGAGAACGACCGTCTGGGCCATGCCATGAGGTGCGGCGGCGAGGTTCTGCAGTCGGCCAGGCCCATGAGGTGCGGCGGCGATATACTGCTGTCAGCCAGGACCATCGGGTGCAGTTGCGAGGCAATGTGGTGCGTCAGGCATATCAGGTGCTGTGGTGAGGCAATGTGATCAGCCTTGCCCATCAGTTGCGGCGGCAAGCTACTGTGGTTGGCCAAGCTCATCAGTTGCAGCGGTGAGCTACTGTTTTCGGCCACGCCAATCATGTGCGGTTGTGGTGCACTCTGGTCGGGCCAGGCGCATCAGGTGCGGTTGGGCCAGACCCATCTGATGTGGTCGGGCCAGGCCCATCGGGTGCGGCGGAAAGGCACTGCAGTCGGGCCTGGCCCATCAGGTGCGGCGTTGAGGTACTGCGGTCGAGACAGGCCCATCAGGTCTGGCGGCGAGGCACTACAGTCGCGCCAGAAGTATCAGGAGTGGCGGCGAGGGTCTACGGTCGGGTCAGGCCCACCAGGTGCGGCGGCGAGGCACCACGGTCGGGCCAGGCACATCAGGTGTGGCGGCGAGGCACTGCGGTCGGGCCAGGACTATCAGGTGTGGCAGCAAGGCACTAAGGTCGGGCCAGGCCCGTCAGGTGTGGCGGCGAGCCACTACTGTCCTACTGTCGGGTCAGGCCCAACAGGTGCGCTGGTGAGGCACTGCGGTCTGGCCAGGGCCATCAGATGCGGCGGCGGCGACGCAATGCGGTCAGTCCTGACCCCTCAGTTGTGCCGGCGAGGCACTGTGGTCAGGCCAGGCCCATCAGGTGTGGCGGCGAGGCACTACGGTCGGGCCAGGCACATAAGGTGCGGCAACAAGGCACTGTGGGTGGGCCAGGCCCATCAGGTGCGGCGGCGAGGCACTGCAGGTGGGCCAGTCCC
The DNA here is from genome assembly GCF_023898315.1 of Schistocerca nitens. Lineage (NCBI taxonomy): Eukaryota > Metazoa > Arthropoda > Insecta > Orthoptera > Acrididae > Schistocerca > Schistocerca nitens. The sequence continues at coordinate 35,540,664 of NC_064617.1, forward strand.
ATCAGGTGCGGTGGCGAGGCACTACGGTTGGGCCAGGCGCATAAGGTACGGCAGTGAAGCACTGTGGGTGGGCCAGTCCCATCAGATGCAGCAGCGAGGCACTGCGGTTGAGCCAGGCCTAACAGGTGCGGCAGCGAGGCACTGCAGTTGAGCCAGGCCAAACAGGTGCAGCGGCAAGGCACTCCGGTCAGGCCAGGACCATCAGCTGCGGCGGCAAGGCACTGCGGTCGGGCCAGGACTATCAGGTGCGGCGGCAAGGCACTGCAGTCGGGCCAGGACCATCAGGTGGGGCGGCGATTCACTACGGTCAGGCCAGGCCCATCAGGTGTGGTGGTGTGGCACAACTGTCGTACTGTCGGGCCAGGCCCAACAGCTGCGGCGGCGAGGCATGGTGGTAAGGTCAGGCCCATCACGTGCGGCAGGGAGGCATTGTGGTCGGCCTTGCCAATCAGGAGCGGAGGCGAGGCAGTGCGGTGGGGCCAGGACCATTAGCTGCGGCCGCGAGGCACTGCGGTTGGCCAGGTCCATGAGGTGCGACGGCGAGGCAGTGCTGTCGGCCAGGCCCATGGGGTGCGGCGTCGAGGCAGTTCGGTCGGCCAGGCCCACGGGGTGTGGCGGTGAGGTGGTGAGGCCCATCAGGTGTGGCAGCAAGGCACTGTAGTTGGACCAGGCGCATCAGGTGCGGGGGCGAGATACTGCAGTCGGCCAGGCCTATCAGGTGCGGCGGCGAGGCACTGCAGTTGGTGACGCCCAACAGGTGCACTGCCAAGGCACTGTTATCAGCCAGGCCCAACAGGTATGCCCGCGAGGCACTGCTTTATGCCAGGCCCAACAGGTGAGCCGTCGAGGCACTGCGGTCGGCCAGGCGCATGGGGTGCGACTGCGAGTCACTGCGATCTGCCAGGCCCATGGGGTGCATCGGAGAGTCACTGCAGTCGGCCAGGCCCATGGGTTGCAGCAGCAAGGCACGGCAGTCAGCCAGGCCCATGAGGTGCGGCGGCGAGGCACTGCGGATGGGCAGGCGCATGAGGGGCGGCGGCTAGACACTGTGGTGGCTAGGCTCTGCGGTCGGCCAGGATCATAAGGTGCGGCGGCTAGGCTCTGCGGTCGGCCAGGATCATAAGGTGCGGCAGCTAGGCACTGCGGTTGGCCAGGCGCTTGAGGGGCAGCAGCTAGACACTGCAGTCGGCCAGCACCATGAGGTGCGGCGGTGTGGCACTGTGGTCGGCCAGCCCCGTGACGTGCGGCGGCGAGGCACTGCGGTCGGCCAGGCGCATGAGGTGCGGCGGCGAGGCACTGCGGTCGGCCAGGCACATGAGGTGCGGCGGCGAGGCACTGCAGTCGGCCGGGCCCATAAGGTACGGCGGCGAGGCACTGCGGTCGGTTGGTTGGTTGGTTTGGGAAAGTAGACCAGATAGCGAGGTCATTGGTCTCATCGGACTATGGAAGGAAGTCGGCCAAGCCCTTTAAATGGAATCATTCCGGCATTTGCCTGGAGTGATTTAGGGAAATCACGGAAACCTAAATCAGGATGGCAGGACGCGTGATTGAACCATCGTCCTCCCGAATGCTAGTTCAGTGTCTAACCACTGTGCCACCTCGCTCTGTCACTGCGGTCGGTCCAGCCCATCAAATGTGGTGGCAAGAAACTGAGGTCGGTCCAGTCCCATCAGGTGCGGCGGCGAGACACTGCGGTCGGGCAAGGCCCATCAGGTGCGGTCGGGACAAGCCCATCTGATGCGGTCTGGCCATTCCCATCAGGTGCGGTCAGGCCATGCCCATCAGGTGCGGTCAGGCCATGCCCATCAGGTGCGGTCAGGCCATGCCCATCAGGTGCGGTCGTGAGGCAGTGCAGTCCGCAAGGCCCATCTGGTGCGGTCGTGATGCAGTGCAGTCCAGAAGGCCAATGTGGTGTGGCCGTCAGGCAGGTGTCGTCATGAGGCAGCTCTGTCGGCCAGACCTATTAGGTGAGGTTGTGAGGCAGTGTGTTCATCGAGGCCCATCAGGTACAGTCTTGATGCGGTGCTGATATCCAGGACAATCTAGAGCTGTTGTGAGGTCGTGCTGTCGGCCCAGTCCATCACGCACCGTAGACCAGGCCCATCAGGTGTGGTTGTGTGGCAGAGATGTCTCCCATCATGTGCAGTCGTCATACAGAGCTCTCTTCCTTTCCCATCACAAGAGTTCGTGAGGTTAAGCAATTGGTCAGGCCCATCACAGGCGGTTTTGAGGTGGTTTGTTCAGCCCAACACATCCATCATCATAGTTTAACACTACAGATGGCCATGCCCTTTAGCAATCGGCCATTGCCATTAATTCAGGTCTGGAAGCAGAGCAGTCGGCAAGGGCCTACACGCTCAGTCATGATGCGGCAGGGTCCGCCACGTCTATCAGGTGTTGTTCTGAGGCAGTTTGTTTGGCTAGGCCCATCATCTAGTTCCATGAGGTGGGAATGTGAGGAAGTGCTTTCTGGCAGTCAGCCAGAACCACATGTTGGCCTCGTGAAGCACAGTAGCCAGTCATTCCCTTCAGTAGCGGCCGTAAATCAGTGTGGTCAGCTATTCCCATTTGGCATGAGTGTGAAGCAGTGCGATGAGCCGGTCACTTCAGGTACAGTCTTGAGGCAGAGTTTTGGCCAGGCTCAATAGCTCGGTAGGGACATAGAGCAGTCAGCCAGGGAAATGAAAGTTGGTCTCGAAACAAAAGGGCCGGCCATGCATATGAGGTGTGGTCGTGAATCTGTGAGGTAGGCCAGGCTCATCGCCAACAGTCCGGACGCAATGCGGGCCTCAGGTAGTGTGGTCACCTAGGCCCTTCAGGAGCGGTTGTGAGGTAGTCTGGTCACCTAGGCCCTTCAGCAGCGGTTGTGAGGTAGTCTGGTCACCTAGGCCCTTCAGGAGCGGTCGTGAGGGAGCGTGGTCACCTAGGCCCTTCAGGAGTGGTTGTGAGACAATGGGGTCACCTATGCCATTAAGGTGGTGTCGTATGCCAGTGTGGTCACCTAACCCATTAAGGTGGTGTCGTAAGCCAGTGTGGTCACCTAAGCCATTAAGGTGGGGTCGTGAGCCAGTGTGCGTACCTAGACCCGAAGAGTAGGATCACGAGCCAGTGTCGTAACCTAGGCTGTTTAGGTGCGGTCATGAGCCAGTGTGGTCAACCAGGCCCTTAAGGTGCGGTCGTGAGCCAGTGTGGTCATTTAGGCCCTTAAGTTGCGGTCGGCCAGTCTCAGGGGGCGGGGCGCGGCGGCGAGTCACTGCGTTCACCCAGGCACATCAGGTACGGGGGCGAGGCACTGCAGTCGAACCAGGCCCTTCAGATGCAGTGGCGAAGCACTGCTGTCGGCCAGGCCCATCAGGTGCAGCGGCGAGGCACTGCGGTCGGCAAGGCACTGCGGTCGGCAAGGCACATCACATGACACGGCGAGAACGACCGTCTGGGCCATGCCATGATGTGCGGCGGCGAGGTTCTGCAGTCGGCCAGGCCCATGAGGTGCGGCAGCGAGGCACTGCTGTCAGCCAGGACCATCAGGTGTGGCTGTGAGGCAATGTGGTGCGTCAGGCATATCAGGTGCTGTGGTGAGGCAATGCGGTCACAGCCTGCCCATCAGTTGCGGCTGCAAGCTACTGCGGTTGGCCAAGCCCATCGGTTGCGGCGGTGAGCTACTGTGGTTGCCCACGCCAATCATGTGCGGTGGTGGTGCACTCTGGTCGGGCTAGACCAATCAGGTGCTGTCGTGCCAGGCGCATCAGGTGCGGTAGGGCCAGGGCCATCTGATGTGGTCGGGCCAGGCCAATTGGGTGCGGTCGGGCCAGGCCCATCGGGTGCGGTCGGGCCAGGCCCATCGGGTGCGGTCGGGCCAGGCCCATCGGGTGCGGTCGGGCCAGGCCCATCGGGTGCGGTCGGGCCAGGCCCATCGGGTGCGGTCGGGCCAGGCCCATCGGGTGCGGTCGGGCCAGGCCCATCGGGTGCGGTCGGGCCAGGCCCATCGGGTGCGGCAGCAAGGCTCTACGGTCGGGCCAGGTCCATCAGGTGTGGCGGCGAGCCACTACTGTCCTATTGTCGGGCCAGGTCCAACAGGTGCGGCGTCGAAACACTGCGGGTGGTCCACTCCAATCAGATGCGGCGCCGAGACACTGCGGGAGGGCCAGGCTATTCAGTTGCGGCGGCTAGGCACTGCGGTCGACCAGGAAAATCAGGTGCAGCGGCTAGGTACTGCGGTCAGCCTGGCCAATCAGGTGTGGCGGCGAGGCGCTGCTGTCGGAACGGGCCTATGGAGCGTGGCGGCGAGGCACTGTGGTCGGCCAGACCCAAGAGGTGCGGTGGCGATGCAGTGTGGTCGGACAGGCCCATGGGCCGTGGTGGCGAGGCAGTTCGGTCGGTCAGGCGCACAGGGCGGGGTGGCGATTCACTGCCATCGTGTCAGGCCACATGGCATGTCGGTGATGCACTGCGGTGGAGCCAGGCCCATCAGGTGAGGCAGGACGGCACTGCAGTCGGACCAGGCGCATCAGGTGCGGCAGCGAGTTACTGCAGTCGGCCAGGCCTATCAGGTGCAGCGGCGTGGCACTGCGGTTGGAGACGCCAAACAAGTGCGCCGGCGAGGCACTGCAGTCAGCCAGGCCCAAAAGGTGCACCCGCGAGGCACTGCTTTAGGCTAGGCCCAACAGATGCGGCGGCGAGTCACTGCGGTCGGCCAGCCCCATGCAGTGTGGCGGCGAGTCACTGCGGTCGGCCAGCCCCATGCAGTGCGGCGGCGAGTCACTGCAGTGGGCCAGCTACATGAGGTGCGGCCGCACGGCACAGCAGTCGGAGAGGTGCATCAGGTGCAGCAGCAAGGCACTGCAGCCGGAAAGCCCAATCATGTGCGGAGACGAGGCACTGAGGTCGGGCACTGCGGTCAGCCAGGCCAATTTGGTTCGGGGGGGAGGCAATGCAGTCGGGCGAGGACCATCTGGTGCGGTAGCGACGCACTGAGTTCGGGCAAGGCCCATCAGGTGCAGCGGCGACACACCGTGGTCCGGTCCGCCCCATAAGGTTAGGCGGCGAGGCACTGCGGTCGGGCCAGGCACATCAGGTGCTAGGGCAAGGCACTGCGGTCTGCCAGGCCAATTAGGTGCGGTGGCAAGACACTGCCGTCGGGCCAAGCCAATCAGGTGTGGCGGCGAAGCACTGCAGACGGCCAGGACAATCAGGTGCAGCGGTGAAGCCCTTCGGATGGCCTGGACAATCAGGTGTGGCGGTGAAGCACTTCGGTCGGTCAGGCACGTCAGGCAAGTGTATGAGGTAATGTGGTATTTGAGGCACATCAGTTGCGGTGGGGAGGCAATGCGGTCAGCCTGGCACATCAGTTGCGGTGTCAAGGCAATGCAGTCTGCCAGGCACATCAATTGAAGCGAAGAGGCAATGTGGTTGACAAGGCATATCAGGGGCGATGCCGAGGCACTGTGTTTGGGCCAGTACCATCAGGTGGAATCAGGGCAGGAGCATCTGGTGGAGTCGGACCAGGCCCATTACTTGCGGTGGCGAGGCACAGCGGTCTGGCCAGGTTCATGCGGTGAGGTGGCGAGGCACTGAGGTGGGTCAGGCCCATCCGGTGCAGCGGTGAGACGCTGCGGTCCAGCCAGGTCCATCATGTGTGGTGGCGAGACACAGCGGTTGGGACACGCCAATCAGGTGCGGGGGCGTGGCACTGCGGTCGGGCCAGAACCATCAGGTACATCAGTGAAACACTGTGGTCGGGCCAGGCCAATCAGGTGTGGCGACGAGGCACTAGTTTTGGGCCAGGCCAATCAGGTGTGGAGACGAGGCACTAGTTTTGGGCCAGGCCCATCATGTGTGGCGGCGAGGCACCACGGTCGGGCCAGGCCCATCCGGTGTGGCGGCGAGACACTTTGGTCGGGCCAGAAACATCAGGAGTCGCGGCGAGGCACTGCGGCCGGGCCAGGCCCATCAGGTGTCGCAGCTAGGCACTGCGGTCTGGCCAGTTCAATCAGGTGTGGCGGCGAGGCACTGCTGTCGGGCCAGGACCATCAGGTGCGGCGGGGAGGCACTGCGGCCGGGCCGGTCCCAACAGGTGCGGCGGGGAGGCACTGTGGTCGGGCCAGTCACAACAGGTGCGGCGGCGAGGCACTGCGGTCGAGCCAGGACCAATAGTTGCACCGGCGAGGCACTGCAGTGCAGCCCACCAGGGCAATCAGGTGCGTTCGAGAAGCAGTGGAGTCCACCAGTGCAATCTGGTGCGTTCGAGAGGCAGTGCTGACGGCCAGGCACATCACTTGTGGTCGTGAGGCAGTGCTGTCGACAAGGCACATCAGGTGCGGTCGTGAGGCAGTGCTGTCGGCAAGGCCCATCAGGTGCGGCCTTGAGGCAGTGCAGTCGGCAAGGCCCAACAGGTGCGGTCGTGAAGCAGTGCTGTCGGCCAGGCCCACCAGGTGCGGTCGTGAGGCGGTGCTATGGGCCAGGCCGACCAGGTGCGGTCGTGAGGCAGTGTTATGGGCTAGGCCCACCAGGTGCGGTCGTGAGGCAGTGCTGTCGGTCAGGCCCACCAGGTGCGGTCGTGAGGCAGTGCTGTCGGCAAGGCCCACCAGGTGCGGCCGTGAGGCAGTGCTGTCGGCAAGGCCCACCAGGTGCGGTCGTGAGGCAGTGCTGTCGGTCAGGCCCACCAGGTGCGGTCGTGAGGCAGTGCTGTCGGCAAGGCCCACCAGGTGCGGCCGTGAGGCAGTGCTTTCGGCAAGGCCCACCAGGTGCGGCCGTGAGGCAGTGCTGTCGGCAAGGCCCATTAGGTGCGGCCGTGAGGCAGTGCTGTCGGCAAGGCCCATCAGGTGCGGTCGTGAGGCAGTGCCGTCGGCCAGGCCAGCCAGGTGCGGTCGTGAGGCAGTGCCGTCGGCCAGGCCCACCAGGTGCGGTCGTGAGGCAGTGCTGTCGGCCAGGCCCACCAGGTGCGGTCGTGAGGCAGTGCTGTCGGCCAGGCCCACCAGGTGCGGTCGTGAGGCGGTGCTGCCAGCCAGGCCCACCAGGTGCGGTCGTGAGGCAGTACTGTCGGCCAAGCCCAACTGGTGCGGTCGTGAGGCAGTGCTGTCGGCCAGGCCCAACAGGTGCGGTCGTGAGGCAGTGCTGTCGGACAGGCCCAACAGGTGCGGTCGTGAGGCAGTGCTGTCGGCCAGGCCCAACAGGTGCGGTCGTGAGGCAGTGCTGTCGGCCAGGCCCAACAGGTGCGGTCGTGAGGCAGTGTTGTCGGCCAGGCCCACCAGGTGCGGTCGTGAGGCAGTGCTCTTGGCCAGGCCCACCAGGTGCGGTCGTGAGGCAGTGCAGTCCGCCAGGCTCACCAGGTGCAGTCGTTAGGCAGTGCAGTCCGCCGGACCATTCAGGTGCCATCGTGAGGCAGTGCAGTCTGCCGGACCCTTCTGGTGCGATCGTGAGGCAGTGCAGTCCACCAGGCAAATCAGGTGCTGTCTTGAGGCAGTGCAGTCTGCAGGCCCATGAGGTGCGGCCGTCATGCAGGGGGATTGGCCATTTCCATCAGGTGCAGTCGGCAGTGCCCATCAGGTGCATTCGAGAGGCAGTGTGGTCTTCCATGCCCATGAGGTGGAGTCACAAATAAGTGCGGTGGCCAAGCACATCAGGAGTGGTCGTGAGGCAGTGCTGTCGGCCAGGCCCATCAGGTGCAGTCGTGAGGCAGGGTTGTCGGCCAGGCCCATCAGGTGCAGTCGTGAGGCAGGGTTGTCGGCCAGGCCCATCAGGTGCGGTCCTGAGGCAGGGCTGTCGGCCAGGCTCATCAGGTGCGGTCCTGAGGCAGGCCTGTCTGCCAGGCCCATCAGGTTCGTTCTTGAGGCAGGGCTGTCGGCCAGGCCCAACAGGTGCGGTTGTGAAGCAGTACTGGCGGCCAGGCCCAACAGGTGCGGTCGTGAGGCAGTGCTGTCAGCCAGGCCCATCAGTTGCGGTCGTGAGCCAGTGCTGTCAGCCAGGCCCATCAGTTGCGGTCGTGAGCCAGTGCTGTCAGCCAGGCCCATCAGTTGAGGTCGTGAGCCAGTGCTGTTGGCCAGGCCCATCAGTTGCGGTCGTGAGGCAGTGCTGTCGGCCAGGCCCATCAGTTGGGGTCGTGAGGCATTGCTGTCGGCCAGGTCCATCAGTTGCGGTCGTGAGGCAGTGCTGTCGGCCAGGCAAATCAGGAGCTGTCTTGAGGCAGTGAGGTCTGCCAGGCCCATGAGGTGCGCTGTCAGGCAGTGGGATCGGCCATTTCCATCAGGTGCAGTCGGCAGTGCCCATCAGGTGCATTCGTGAGGCAGTGTGGTCTTCCATGCCCATGAGGTGGAGTCATAAATAAGTGTGGTGGCCAAGCACATCAGGAGTGGTCGTGAGGCAGTGCTGTCGGCCAGGCCTATCAAGTGCGGTCATGAGGCAGTGCTGTCGGCCAGGCCCATCAGGTGCGGTTGTGAAGCAGTACTGGCGGCCAGGCCCATCAGGTGCGGTCGTGAGGCTGTACTGTCAGTCAGGCACACCAGGTGCGGTCTTGAAGCAGTGCTGATGGTCAGGCCATAGGTGCGGTCGTGAGGCAGTGCAGTCCACCAGGCCATTAGGTGCAGTCTCGTATCAGTGCAGTCCGCCAGGCCCATCGGGTGCGGTCGTGAACAGTCAGTCTACCAGGCCCATCAGGTGCAGTCGTAAGGCACTGCTGTCGGGCCACGCACATCAGGGTCGGCAGGGAGGCACTGCGGTTGGGCCAGTCCAAAGAGGGGTGGCGACGGGCACTGCGATCGAGCCAGGACCAACAGTTGCATCGGCGAGGAACTGCAGTGCAGCCCACCAGGCTAATCAGGTGCAGTCGAGAGGCAGTGCAGTTCACCAGGGAAATCAGGTGCGTTCGAGACGCAGTGCAGTCCACCAGGGCAATCTGGAGCATTCGAGAGGCAGTGCAGTCCGCCAGGCCTATCAGGAGCGGTTGTGAGGCAGTACTGTCAGCCAGGCCCATCAGTAGCGGTCGTCCTGCATTACTGGCGACCAGGCCCATCTGCTGCGGACGTGAGGCGGTGCTGCCGACCAGGCCCATCTGGTGCGGTCGTGAGGCAGTCCCGTCGGCCAGGCCCATCAGGTGCGGTCGTGAGGCAGTGCTCTCGGCCAGGCCCATGAGGTGCGGTCATGAGGCAGTGCTGTCGGCCAGGCCCATCAGGTGCGGTCGTCAGGCAGTGCTGTCGGCCAGGCCCATCAGGTGCGGTCGTGAGGCAGTGCTCTCGGCCAGGCCCATCAGGTGCGGTCGTGAGGCAGTGCTGTCGGCCAGGCCCATCAGGTGCGATCGTGAGGCAGTGCTGTCGGCCAGGCCAATCAGGTGCGGTCGTGAGGCAGCGCTGTCGGCCAGGCCCACCAGGTGCGGTCGTGAGGCAGCGCTGTCGGCCAGGTCCACCAGGTGCGGTCGTGGGGCAGTGCTGTCGGCCAGGCCCATCAAGTGCGGTCCTGAGGCAGGGCTGTCGGCCAGGCCCATCAGGTGCGGTCCTGAGGCAGGGCTGTCGGCCAGGCCCATCAGGTGCGGTCCTGAGGCAGGGCTGTCGGCCAGGCTCATCAGGTGCGGTCCTGAGGCAGGCCTGTCGGCCAGGCCCATCAAGTTCGTTCTTGAGGCAGGGCTGTCGGCCAGGCCCAACAGGTGCGGTTGTGAAGCAGTACTGGCGGCCAGGCCCATCAGGTGCGGTTGTGAAGCAGTACTGGCGGCCAGGCCCATCAGGTGCGGTTGTGAGGCTGTACTGTCGGCCAGGCCCAACAGGTGCGGTCGTGAGGCAGTGCTGTCGGCCAGGCCCATCAGTTGCGGTCGTGAGCCAGTGCTGTCGGCCAGGCCCATCAGTTGAGGTCGTGAGCCAGTGCTGTTGGAGAGGCCCATCAGTTGCGGTCGTGAGGCAGTGCTGTCGGCCAGGCCCATCAGTTGGGGTCGTGAGGCATTGCTGTCGGCCTGGTCCATCAGTTGCGGTCGTGAGGCAGTGCTGTCGGCCAGGCAAATCAGGAGCTGTCTTGAGGCAGTGAGGTCTGCCAGGCCCATGAGGTGCGCTGTCAGGCAGTGGGATCGGCCATTTCCATCAGGTGCAGTCGGCAGTGCCCATCAGGTGCATTCGTGAGGCACTGTGGTCTTCCATGCCCATGAGGTGGAGTCATAAATAAGTGTGGTGGCCAAGCACATCAGGAGTGGTCGTGAGGCAGTGCTGTCGGCCAGGCCTATCAAGTGCGGTCATGAGGCAGTGCTGTCGGCCAGGCCCATCAGGTGCGGTTGTGAAGCAGTACTGGCGGCCAGGCCCATCAGGTGCGGTCGTGAGGCTGTACTGTCAGTCAGGCACACCAGGTGCGGTCTTGAAGCAGTGCTGATGGTCAGGCCATAGGTGCGGTCGTGAGGCAGTGCAGTCCACCAGGCCATTAGGTTCAGTCTCGTATCAGTGCAGTCCGCCAGGCCCATCGGGTGCGGTCGTGAACAGTCAGTCTACCAGGCCCATCAGGTGCAGTCGTAAGGCACTGCTGTCGGGCCACGCACATCAGGGTCGGCAGGGAGGCACTGCGGTTGGGCCAGTCCAAAGAGGGGTGGCGACGAGGCACTGCGATCGAGCCAGGACAAACAGTTGCATCGGCGAGGAACTGCAGTGCAGCCCACCAGGCTAATCAGGTGCAGTCGAGAGGCAGTGCAGTTCACCAGGGAAATCAGGTGCGTTCAAGAGGCAGTGCAGTCCACCAGGGCAATCTGGAGCATTCGAGAGGCAGTGCAGTCCGCCAGGCCTATCAGGAGCGGTTGTGAGGCAGTGCTGTCAGCCAGGCCCATCAGTAGCGGTCGTCTGGCATTACTGGCGACCAGGCCCATCTGCTGCGGACGTGAGGCGATGCTGGCGACCAGGCCCATCTGGTGCGGTCGTGAGGCAGTCCTGTCGGCCAGGCCCATCAGGTGCGTTTGTGAGGCAGTGCTCTCGGCCAGGCCCATGAGGTGCGGTCGTGAGGCAGCGCTGTCGGCCAGGCCCATCAGGTGCGGTCGTGAGGCAGCGCTGTCGGCCAGGCCCATCAGGTGCGGTCGTGAGGCAGTGCTGTCGGCCAGGCCCATCAGGTGCGGTCGTGAGGCAGTGCTGTCGGCCAGGCCCATCAGGTGCGGTCGTGAGGCAGTGCTGTCGGCCAGGCCAATCAGGTGCGGTTGTGAGGCAGCGCTGTCGGCCAGGCCCATCAGGTGCGGTCGTGAGGCAGCGCTGTCGGCCAGGCCCATCAGGTGCGTTCGTGAGGCAGCGCTGTCGGCCAGGCCCATCAGGTGCGTTCGTGAGGCAGCGCTGTCGGCCAGGACCATCAGGTGCGGTCGTGAGGCAGCGCTGTCGGCCAGGCCCACCAGGTGCGGTCGTGAGGCAGCGCTGTCGGCCAGGCCCACCAGGTGCGGTCGTGAGGCAGCGCTGTCGGCCAGGCCCACCAGGTGCGGTCGTGAGGCAGCGCTGTCGGCCAGGTCCACCAGGTGCGGTCGTGGGGCAGTGCTGTCGGCCAGGCCCACCAGGTGCGGTCGTGCAGCAGTGCTGTCGGCCAGGCCCACCAGGTGCGGTCGTGAGGCAGTGCTGTCGGCCAGGCCCTTCAGGTCCGGTCGTGAGGCAGTGCTGTCGGCCAGGCCCATCAGGTCCGGTCGTGAGGCAGTGCTGTCGGCCAGGCCCATCAGGTGCGGTCGTGAGGCAGTGCTGTCGGCCAGGCCCATCAGGTGCGGTCGTGAGGCAGTGCTGTCGGCCAGGCCCATCAGGTGCGGTCGTGAGGCAGTGCTGTCGGCCAGGCCCATCAGGTGCGGTCGTGAGGCAGTGCTGTCGGCCAGGCCCATCAGGTGCGGTCGTGAGGAAGTACTGTCGGCCAGGCCCATCAGGTGCGGTCGTGAGGCAGTGCTGTCGGCCAGGCCCATCAGGTGCGGTCGTGAGGCAGTGCTGTCGGCCAGGCCCATCAGGTGCGGTCGTGAGGCAGTGCTGTCGGCCAGGCCCATCAGGTGCGGTCGTGAGGCAGAGCTGTCTGCCAGACCCATCAGTTGCGGTCGTGAGGCAGTGCTGTCGGCCAGGCCAATCACTTGCAGTGGTGAGGGAGTGCAGTCCGCCAGGACCTTCAGGTGAGGTCGTGAGGGAGTGCAGTCCGCCAGGCCCTTCAGGTGAGGTCGTGAGGCAGTGCAGTCCGCCAGGCCCTTCAGGTGCGGTCGTGAGGCAGTGCAGTCCGCCAGGCCCTTCAGGTGCGGTCGTGAGGCAGTGCAGTCCGCCAGGCCCTTCAGGTGCGGTCGTGAGGCAGTGCAGTCCGCCAGGCCCTTCAGGTGCGGTCGTGAGGCAGTGCAGTCCGCCAGGCCCTTCAGGTGCGGTCGTGAGGCAGTGCAGTCCGCCAGGCCCTTCAGGTGCGGTCGTGATGCAGTGCAGTCCGCCAGGCCCTTCAGGTGCGTTCGTGACGCAGTGCATTCAGCCAGGCCCTTCAGGTGCGGTCGTAACGCAGTGCAGTCCGCCAGGCCCTTCAGGTGCGGTCGTGACGCAGTGCAGCCGCCAGGCCCTTCAGGTGCGGTCGTGAGGCAGTGCAGTCCGCCAGGCCCTTCAGGTGCGGTCGTGGGCATTGCAGTCCGCCAGGCCCTTCAGGTGCGGTCGTGAGGCATTGCAGTCCGCCAGGCCCTTCAGGTGCGGTCGTGAGGCATTGCAGTCCGCCAGGCCCTTCAGGTGCGGTCGTGAGGCATTGCAGTCCGCCAGGCCCTTCAGGTGCGGTCGTGAGGCATTGCAGTGCGCCAGGCCCTTCAGGTGCGGTCGTGAGGCATTGCAGTGCGCCAGGCCCTTCAGGTGCGGTCGTGATGCAGTGCAGTCCGCCAGGCCCTTCAGGTGCGGTCGTGATGCAGTGCAGTCCGCCAGGCCCTTCAGGTGCGGTCGTGAGGCAGTGCAGTCCGGCAGGCCCTTCAGGTGCGGTCGTGAGGCAGTGCAGTCCGCCAGGCCCTTCAGAAGCGGTCGTGAGGCAGTGCAGTCCGCCAGGCCCTTCAGGTGCGGTCGTGAGGCAGTGCAGTCCTCCAGGCCCTTCAGGTTTGGTCGTGGGGCAGTGCAGTCCACCCGGGCATTAGGTGCGGTCGTTGTGCAGTTTAGTCTGCCAGGCAAATCAAGTTAGGTCGTGAGGCAGATCAGTCCGCCGTGCCCATCACGTGCGGTCGTGAGGCAGTGCTGTCGGCCAGGCCCATCAGGTGCGGTCGTGAGGCAGTGCTGTCGGCCAGGCCCATCAGGTGCGGTAGTGAGGCAGTGCTGTCGGCCAGGCCCATCAGGTGCAATCGTGAGGCAGTGCTGGCGGCCTGGCCCAACAGGTGCAGTCTTGAAGCAGTGCTGATGGCCAGGCTAAAGGTGCGTTCGTGCGGCAGTGCAGTCCGCCGGGACCATCATGTGTGGTCGTGAGGCAGTAGGATCTGCCATTCCCATCAGGTGCAGTCGGCAGGGCCCATCAGGTGCATTCGTGAGGCAGTGTGGTCGTCCATGCCCATGAGGTGAGGTCATAATGAAGTGCGGTGGACAAGCACATCAGGAGCGGTCGTGGGGCTGTCCTGTCGGCCAGGCTAATCAGGTGCGGTCGTGAGGCAGTGCTGTCAGCCAGGCCCATAAGGTGCAGTCGTGAAGCAGGGCTGTCAGCCAGGCCCATCAGGTGCAGTCGTGAGGTAGGGCTGTCGGCCAGGCCCATCAGGTGTGGTCGTGAAGCGGGGCTGTCGACCAGGCTCATCAGGAGCGGTCGTGAGGCAGTGCTGTCCGCTAGGCCCATCCGGTGGGTCGTACGGCAGTGTGTCAGCCAGGCCCATATGGTTATGTTGTGAGGCCATGCTGTCAGCCCAGTCCATCAGGTTCCGTAGACCCTTCAGGTGCAATAGACCAGGCACATCAGGTGTGGTTGTGTGGACGAGTTGTCACCCATCAGGTGCAGTCGTCATACAGAGTGGCCTTCTTTTCCCATCATATGCGTTCGTGAGGCTATGCGACCGGTCAGGCCCAGTCATTGCGGTCGGCCAGGCCCACAGGGCAAGGCGGCGAGGCAGTGCGGTCGGCCAGGCCCACAGGGCCAGGCGGCGAGGCAGTGCGGTCGGCCAGGACCACAGGGCGAGGCGGCGAGGCAGTGCGGTCGGCCAGGCCCACAGGGCGAGGCGGCGAGGCAGTGCGGTCGGCCAGGCCCACAGGGCGAGGCGGCACGGCAGTGCGGTCGGCCAGGCCCACAGGGTGAGGCGGCGCGGCAGTGCGGTCGGCCAGGCCCACAGGGCGAGGCGGCGAGGCAGTGCGGTCGGCCAGGCCCACAGGGCGAGGCGGCGAGGCAGTGCGGTCGGCCAGGCCCACAGGGACAGGCGGCGAGGCAGTGCGGTCGGCCAGGCCCACAGGGCGAGGCGGCGAGGCAGTGCGGTCGGCCAGGCCCACAGGGCCAGGCGGCGAGGCAGTGCGGTCGGCCAGGCCCACAGGGCGAGGCGGCGAGGCAGTGCGGTCGGCCAGGCCCACAGGGCGAGGCGGCGAGGCAGTGCGGTCGGCCAGGCCCACAGGGCGAGGCGGCGAGGCAGTGCGGTCGGCCAGGCCCACAGGGTGAAGCGGCGAGGCAGTGCGGTCAGCCAGGCCCACAGGGCGAGGCGGCGAGGCAGTGCGGTCGGCCAGGACCACCAGGTGCGGTCGTGAGGCAGTACTGTCGGCCAGGCCCAACAGGTGTGGTCGTGAGGCAGTGCTGTCGGCCAGGCCCAACAGGTGCAGTCGTGAGGCAGTGCTGTCGAGCAGGCCCAACAGGTGCGGTCGTGAGGCAGTGCAGTCCGCCAGGCACACCAGGTGCAGTCGGTAGGCAGTGCAGTCTGCCGGACACTTCAGGTGCCATCGTGAGGCAGTGCAGTCTGCCGGACCCTTCTGGTGCGATCGTGAGGCAGTGCAGTCCACCAGGCAAATCAGGTGCTGTCTTGAGGCAGTGCAGTCTGCCAGGCCCATGAGGTGCGGCCGTCATGCTGGGGGATTGGCCATTTCCATCAGGTGCAGTCGGCAGTGCCCATCAGGTGCATTCGAGAGGCAGTGTGGTCTTCCATGCCCATGAGGTGGAGTCACAAATAAGTGCTGTGGCCAAGCACATCAGGAGTGGTCGTGAGGCAGTGCTGTCGGCCAGGCCCATCAGGTGCGGTCGTGAGTCAGGGCTGTCGGCCAGGACCATCAGGTGCGGTCGTGAGGCAGGGCTGTCGGCCAGGCCCATCAGGTGCAGTCGTGAGGCAGGGTTGTCGGCCAGGCCCATCAAGTGCGGTCCTGAGGCAGGGCTGTCGGCCAGGCCCATCAAGTGCGGTCCTGAGGCAGGGCTGTCGGCCAGGCCCATCAGGTGCGGTCCTGAGGCAGGGCTGTCGGCCAGGCTCATCAGGTGCGGTCCTGAGGCAGGCCTGTCGGCCAGGCCCATCAAGTTCGTTCTTGAGGCAGGGCTGTCGGCCGGGCCCAACAGGTGCGGTTGTGAAGCAGTACTGGCGGCCAGGCCCATCAGGTGCGGTTGTGAGGCTGTAGTGTCGGCCAGGCCCAACAGGTGCGGTCGTGAGGCAGTGCTGTCGGCCAGGCCCATCAGTTGCGGTCATGAGCCAGTGCTGTCGGCCAGGCCCATCAGTTGAGGTCGTGAGCCAGTGCTGTTGGAGAGGCCCATCAGTTGCGGTCGTGAGGCAGTGCTGTCGGCCAGGCCCATCAGTTGTGGTCGTGAGGCATTGCTGTCGGCCAGGTCCATCAGTTGCGGTCGTGAGGCAGTGCTGTTGGCCAGGCAAATCAGGTGCTGTCTTGAGGCAGTGCAGTCTGCCAGGCCCATGAGGTGCGCTGTCAGGCAGTGGGATCGGCCATTTCCATCAGGTGCAGTTGGCAGTGCCCATCAGGTGCATTCGTGAGGCACTGTGGTCTTCCATGCCCATGAGGTGGAGTCATAAATAAGTGTGGTGGCCAAGCACATCAGGAGTGGTCGTGAGGCAGTGCTGTCGGCCAGGCCCATCAAGTGCGGTCGTGAGGCAGGGCTGTCGGCCAGGCCCATCAGGTGCGGTTGTGAAGCAGTACTGGCGGCCAGGCCCATCAGGTGCAGTCGTGAGGCTGTACTGTCAGTCAGGCACACCAGGTGCGGTCTTTAAGCAGTGCTGATGGTCAGGCCATAGGTGCGGTCGTGAGGCAGTGCAGTCCACCAGGCCATTAGGTGCAGTCTATTATCAGTGCAGTCCGCCAGGCCCATCGGGTGCGGTCGTGAAGCAGTCAGTCTACCAGGCCCATCAGGTGCAGTCGTAAGGCACTGCTGTCGGGCCACGCACATCTGGGTCGGCAGGGAGGCACTGCGGTTGGGCCTTCCAATGAGGGGTGGCGACGAGGCACTGCGATCGAGCCAGGAACAACAGTTGCATCTGCGAGGAACTGCAGTGCAGCCCACCAGGCTAATCAGGTGCAGTCGAGAGGCAGTGCACTTCACCAGGGAAATCAGGTGCGTTCGAGACGCAGTGCCATCCACCAGGGCAATCTGGAGCATTCGAGAAGCAGTGCAGTCCGCCAGGCCTATCAGGAGCGGTTGTGAGGCAGTGCTGTCAGCCAGGCCCATCAGTAGCGGTCGTGTGGCATTACTGGCGACCAGGCCCATCTGGTGCAGACGTGAGGCGGTGCTGGCGACCAGGCCCATCTGGTGCAGACGTGAGGCGGTGCTGGCGACCAGGCCCATCTAGTGCGGTCGTGCGGCAGTCCTGTCGGCCAGGCCCATGAGGTGCGGTCGTGAGGGAGTGTTGTCGGCCAGGCCCATCAGGTGCGGTCGTGAGGCAGTGCTGTCGGCCAGGCCCATCAGGTGCGGTCGTGAGGCAGCGCTGTCGGCCAGGCCCATCACGTGCGGTCGTGAGGCAGCGCTGTCGGCCAGGCCCATCACGTGCGGTCGTGAGGCAGCGCTGTCGGCCAAGCCCATCAAGTACGGTCGTGAGGCAGTGCTGTCGGCCAGGCCCATCAGGTGCGGTCGTGAGGCAGTGCTGTCGGCCAGGCCCATCAGGTGCGGTCGTGAGGCAGTGCTGTCGGCCAGGCCCATCAGGTGTGGTCGTGAGGCAGTGCTGTCGGCCAGGCCCATCAGGTGCGGTCGTGAGGCAGTGCTGTCGGCCAGGCCCATCAGGTGCGGTCGTTAGGCAGTGCTGTCGGCCAGGCCCATCAGGTGCGGTCGTGAGGCAGTGCTGTCGGCCAGGCCCATCAGGTGCGGTCCTGAGGCAGTGCTGTCGGCCAGGCCCATCAGGTGCGGTCGTGAGGCAGTGCTGTCGGCCAGGCCCATCAGGTGCGGTCGTGAGGCAGTGCTGTCGGCCAGGGCCATCAGGTGCGGTCGTGAGGCAATGCTGTCGGCCAGGCCCATCAGGTGCGGTCGTGAGGCAGTGCTGTCGGCCAGGCCCATCAGGTGCGGTCGTGAGGCAGTGCTGTCGGCCAGGCCAATCAGTTGCAGTGGTGAGGGAGTGCAGTCCGCCAGGCCCTTCAGGTGAGGTCGTGAGGCAGTGCAGGCCGCCAGGCCCTTCAGGTGAGGTCGTGAGGCAGTGCAGTCCGCCAGGCACTTCAGGTGCGGTCGTGAGGCAGTGCAGACCGACAGGCCCTTCAGGTGCGGTCGTGAGGCAGTGCAGTCCGCCAGGCCCTTCAGGTGCGGTCGGGACGCAGTGCCTTCCGCCAGGCCCTTCAGGTGCGGTCGTGACGCAGTGCAGTCTGCCAGGCCCTTCAGGTGTGGTCGTGACGCAGTGCAGTCACCAGGCCCTTCAGGTGCGGTCATGAGGCAGTGCAGTCCGCCAGGCCCTTCAGGTGCGGTCGTGAGGCAGTGCAGTCCGCCAGGCCCTTCAGGTGCGGTCGTGAGGCAGTGCAGTCCGCCAGGCCCTTCAGGTGCGGTCGTGAGGCAGTGCAGTCCGACAGGCCCTTCAGGTGCGGTCGTGAGGCAGTGCAGTCTGCCATGCCCTTCAGGTGCAGTCGTGAGTCAGTGCCGTCCGCCAGGCCCTTTAGATGCGGTCGTGAGGCATTGTAGTCCGCCAGGCCCTTCAGGTGCGGTCGTGAGGCAGTGCAGTCCGCCAGGCCCTTCAGGTTCGGTCGTGGGGCAGTGCAGTCCACCTGGCCATTAGGTGCGGTCGTTGTGCAGTTTAGTCTGCCAGGCAAATCAAGCTAGGTCGTGAGGCAGATCAGTCCGCCGTGCCCATCACGTGCGGTCGTGAGGCAGTGCTGTCGGCCAGGCCCATCAGGTGCGGTCGTGAGGCAGTGCTGTCGGCCAGGCCCATCAGGTGCGGTCGTGAGGCAGTGCTGTCGGCCAGGCCCATCAGGTGCGATCGTGAGGCAGTGCTGGCGGCCTGGCCCAACAGGTGCAGTCTTGAAGCAGTGCTGATGGACAGGCTAAAGGTGCGTTCGTGTGGCAGTGCAGTCCACCAGGCCATTAGGTGCAGTCGTGAGGCAGTGCAGTCTGCCCGGCCCATCGGGTGCGGTCGTGAGGCAGTCTGCCCGGCCCATCGGGTGCGGTCGTGAGGCAGTGCAGTCCGGTAGGCCCATCAGGTGCGGTAGTGAGGCAGTGCAGTCCACCAGTCCCATCAGGTGCGGTCGTGAGGCAGATCAGTCCGCCAAGCCGATCAGGAACTGCCGTGAGGCAGTGCAGTTCGCCAGGCCCATCAGTTGCGGTCGTGAGGCAGTGCAGTCTGTCAGGACCATCATGTGTGGTCGTGAGGCAGTAGGAATTGCCATTCCCATCAGGTGCAGTCGGCAGGGCCCATCAGGTGCATTCGTGAGGCAGTGTGGTCGTCCATGCCCATGAGGTGAGGTCATAATGAAGTGCGGTGGACAAGCACATCAGGAGCGGTCGTGAGGCTGTCCTGTCGGCCAGGCCAATCAGGTGCGGTCGTGAGGCAGTGCTGTCAGCCAGGCCCATAAGGTGCAGTCGTGAAGCACGGCTGTCAGCCAGGCCCATCAGGTGCAGTCGTGAGGTAGGGCTGTCGGCCAGGCCCATCAGTTGTGGTCGTGTGGCGGGGCTGTCGACCAGGCTCATCAGGAGCGGTCGTGAGGCAGTGCTGTCCGCTAGGCCCATCCGGTGGGTCGTACGGCAGTGTGTCAGCCAGGCCCATATGGTTATGTTGTGAGGCCATGCTGTCAGCCCAGTCCATCAGGTTCCGTAGACTTGTCCCTTCAGGTGCAATAGACCAGGCACATCAGGTGTTGTTGTGTGGACGAGTTGTCACCCATCAGGTGCAGTCGTCATACAGAGTGGTCTTCTTTTCCCATCATATGCGTTCGTGAGGCTAAGCGACCGGTCAGTCCCAGTCATTGCGGTCGGCCAGGACCACAGGGCCAGGCGGCGAGGCAGTGCGGTCGGCCAGGCCCACAGGGCGAGGCGGCGAGGCGGCGAGGCAGTGCGGTCGGCCAGGCCCACAGGGCGAGGCGGTGAGGCAGTGCGGTCGGCCAGGCCCACAGGGTGAGGCGGCGAGGCAGTGCGGTCGGCCAGGCCCACAGGGCGAGGCGGCGCGGCAGTGCGGTCGGCCAGGACCACAGGGCGAGGCGGCGAGGCAGTGCGGTCGGCCAGGCCCACAGGGTGAGGCGGCGAGGCAGTGCGGTCGGCCAGGCCCACAGGGCCAGGCGGCGAGGCAGTGCGGTCGGCCAGGCCCACAGGGACAGGCGGCGAGGCAGTGCGGTCGGCCAGGACCACAGGGCGAGGCGGCGAGGCAGTGCGGTCGGCCAGGCCCACAGGGTGAGGCGGCGAGGCAGTGCGGTCGGCCAGGCCCACAGGGCGAGGCGGCGAGGCAGTGCGGTCGGCCAGGCCCACAGGGCCAGGCGGCGAGGCAGTGCGGTCGGCCAGGACCACAGGGCGAGGCGGCGAGGCAGTGCGGTCGGCCAGGCCCACAGGGCGAGGCGGTGAGGCAGTGCGGTCGGCCAGGCCCACAGGGTGAGGCGGCGAGGCAGTGCGGTCGGCCAGGCCCACAGGGCGAGGCGGCGAGGCAGTGCGGTCGGCCAGGACCACAGGGCGAGGCAGCGCGGCAGTGCGGTCGGCCAGGACCACAGGGCGAGGCGGCGAGGCAGTGCGGTCGGCCAGGCCCACAGGGTGAGGCGGCGAGGCAGTGCGGTCGGCCAGGCCCACAGGGCCAGGCGGCGAGGCAGTGCGGTCGGCCAGGCCCACAGGGACAGGCGGCGAGGCAGTGCGGTCGGCCAGGACCACAGGGCGAGGCGGCGAGGCAGTGCGGTCGGCCAGGCCCACAGGGTGAGGCGGCGAGGCAGTGCGGTCGGCCAGGCCCACAGGGCGAGGCGGCGAGGCAGTGCGGTCGGCCAGGCCCACAGGGCCAGGCGGCGAGGCAGTGCGGTCGGCCAGGACCACAGGGCGAGGCGGCGAGGCAGTGCGGTCGGCCAGGCCCACAGGGCGAGGCGGTGAGGCAGTGCGGTCGGCCAGGCCCACAGGGTGAGGCGGCGAGGCAGTGCGGTCGGCCAGGCCCACAGGGCGAGGCGGCGAGGCAGTGCGGTCGGCCAGGACCACAGGGCGAGGCGGCGAGGCAGTGCGGTCGGCCAGGCCCACAGGGCCAGGCGGCGAGGCAGTGCGGTCGGCCAGGCCCACAGGGTGAGGCGGCGAGGCAGTGCGGTCGGCCAGGCCCACAGGGTGAGGCGGCGAGGCAGTGCGGTCGGCCAGGACCACAGGGCGAGGCGGCGAGGCAGTGCGGTCGGCCAGGCCCACAGGGCGAGGCGGCGAGGCAGTGCGGTCGGCCAGGCCCACAGGGTGAGGCGGCGAGGCAGTGCGGTCGGCCAGGCCCACAGGGCCAGGCGGCGAGGCAGTGCGGTCGGCCAGGCCCACAGGGTGAGGCGGCGAGGCAGTGCGGTCGGCCAGGCCCACAGGGTGAGGCGGCGAGGCAGTGCGGTCGGCCAGGCCCACAGGGCCAGGCGGCGAGGCAGTGCGGTCGGCCAGGACCACAGGGCGAGGCGGCGAGGCAGTGCGGTCGGCCAGGCCCACAGGGCGAGGCGGCGAGGCAGTGCGGTCGGCCAGGCCCACAGGGTGAGGCGGCGAGGCAGTGCGGTCGGCCAGGCCCACAGGGTGAGGCGGCGAGGCAGTGCGGTCGGCCAGGCCCACAGGGCCAGGCGGCGAGGCAGTGCGGTCGGCCAGGCCCACAGGGTGAGGCGGCGAGGCAGTGCGGTCGGCCAGGCCCACAGGGCGAGGCGGCGAGGCAGTGCGGTCGGCCAGGCCCACAGGGCGAGGCGGCGAGGCAGTGCGGTCGGCCAGGCCCACAGGGCCAGGCGGCGAGGCAGTGCGGTCGGCCAGGACCACAGGGCGAGGCGGCGAGGCAGTGCGGTCGGCCAGGACCACAGGGCGAGGCGGCGAGGCAGTGCGGTCGGCCAGGCCCACAGGGCCAGGCGGCGAGGCAGTGCGGTCGGCCAGGCCCACAGGGTGAGGCGGCGAGGCAGTGCGGTCGGCCAGGCCCACAGGGCGAGGCGGCGAGGCAGTGCGGTCGGCCAGGCCCACAGGGTGAGGCGGCGAGGCAGTGCGGTCGGCCAGGCCCACAGGGTGAGGCGGCGAGGCAGTGCGGTCGGCCAGGCCCACAGGGCGAGGCGGCGAGGCAGTGCGGTCGGCCAGGCCCACAGGGCCAGGCGGCGAGGCAGTGCGGTCGGCCAGGACCACAGGGTGAGGCGGCGAGGCAGTGCGGTCGGCCAGGACCACAGGGCGAGGCTGCGAGGCAGTGCGGTCGGCCAGGACCACAGGGCGAGGCGGCGAGGCAATGCGGTCGGCCAGGCCCACAGGGCGAGGCGGTGAGGCAGTGCGGTCGGCCAGGCCCACAGGGTGAGGCGGCGAGGCAGTGCGGTCGGCCAGGCCCACAGGGCGAGGCGGCGAGGCAGTGCGGTCGGCCAGGACCACAGGGCAAGGCGGCGAGGCAGTGCGGTCGGCCAGGCCCACAGGGCCAGGCGGCGAGGCAGTGCGGTCGGCCAGGCCCACAGGGTGAGGCGGCGAGGCAGTGCGGTCGGCCAGGCCCACAGGGCCAGGCGGCGAGGCAGTGCGGTCGGCCAGGCCCACAGGGTGAGGCGGCGAGGCAGTGCGGTCGGCCAGGCCCACAGGGTGAGGCGGCGATGCAGTGCGGTCGGCCAGGCCCACAGGGCCAGGCGGCGAGGCAGTTCGGTCGGCCAGGACCACAGGGCGAGGCGGCAAGGCAGTGCGGTCGGCCAGGCCCACAGGGCGAGGCGGCGAGGCAGTGCGGTCGGCCAGGCCCACAGGGCGAGGCGGCGAGGCAGTGCGGTCGGCCAGGCCCACAGGGCGAGGCGGCGAGGCAGTGCGGTCGGCCAGGCCCACAGGGCGAGGCGGCGAGGCAGTGCGGTCGGCCAGGCCCACAGGGCGAGACGGCGAGGCAGTGCGGTCGGCCAGGACCACAGGGCGAGGCGGCGAGGCAGTGCGGTCGGCCAGGCCCACAGGGCCAGGCGGCGAGGCAGTGCGGTCGGCCAGGCCCACAGGGTGAGGCGGCGAGGCAGTGCGGTCGGCCAGGCCCACAGTGTGAGGCGGCGAGGCAGTGCGGTCGGCCAGGCCCACAGGGTGAGGCGGCGAGGCAGTGCGGTCGGCCAGGCCCACAGGGTGAGGCGGCGAGGCAGTGCGGTCGGCCAGGCCCAAAGGGCCAGGCGGCGAGGCAGTGCGGTCGGCCAGGCCCACAGGGCCAGGCGGCGAGGCAGTGCGGTCGGCCAGGCCCACAGGGCGAGGCGGCGAGGCAGTGCGGTCGGCCAGGCCCACAGGGTGAGGCGGCGAGGCAGTGCGGTCGGCCAGGCCCACAGGGTGAGGCGGCGAGGCAGTGCGGTCGGCCAGGCCCACAGGGTGAGGCGGCGAGGCAGTGCGGTCGGCCAGGCCCACAGGGCCAGGCGGCGAGGCAGTGCGGTCGGCCAGGACCACAGGGCGAGGCGGCGAGGCAGTGCGGTCGGCCAGGCCCACAGGGCGAGGCGGTGAGGCAGTGCGGTCGGCCAGGCCCACAGGGTGAGGCGGCGAGGCAGTGCGGTCGGCCAGGCCCACAGGGCGAGGCGGCGAGGCAGTGCGGTCGGCCAGGCCCACAGGGCGAGGCGGTGAGGCAGTGCGGTCGGCCAGGCCCACAGGGTGAGGCGGCGAGGCAGTGCGGTCGGCCAGGCCCACAGGGCGAGGCGGCGAGGCAGTGCGGTCGGCCAGGCCCACAGGGCGAGGCGGCGAGGCAGTGCGGTCGGCCAGGCCCACAGGGTGCGGCGGTCAAGCAGTGCAGTCGGCCAGGCGCATGAGGCGAAGCGGCGAGGCAGTGTGGTTGGCCAGGCCCATCAGGTGCAGTGGCGAGGCACTGCGGTCTGCCAGGCCCATCAGTTGCGGCGAACAGTCAGCCAGGTACATCAGCTGCGGCAGTGAGGGTGTGCAGTTGGTTAGGCCCATCAGATGCAGAGGTATGATGGAACAGGCAGGCAGTGAACTTTGCCCACCAGTTGTGCAGACAGTTGGAGCAGATGGTACGTCAGATGCAGTGGCAGGATTTTTAATGGCACCTGTAAAAGGTATTTAAATACTGATGCCTTTAATGATGTCACTGAAGATGTACACTTGTGATGTGAGACTCCTGTCAGAGAAACTACAGAAAAATAAGTAGTTTAAAGAATAATAATATCCTCGCTAGAGCACTGAAGTACAGTAGATGATAATTGTCATGTTTATGATAAGATAGATGTGATAATAACGGTATTTTTTGTGTATGTAGTGTGATACTTACTAGTGTAAATGTAGTGAGGAGTATGGATCACTAGAGTAAGATGAATTTGTAGTAAGAAAATTAATAATATGGATTAGGAGAAGTGTAACATGAAGTGGTGGTGTTTAGAAAACCATCTTTGTAGTTATTTCTTTTGCAGATGCACTGCTTCAGTCAACAAGGTTGTATGGAAAGAATTTGATGAAGTGTCTGACAAACAACTACATAGAAGCAACTATGTTGTTTGTTGACATATAACACCTACGTAACTTGAATAATATATATTATTTATGGTAGTGTAAATAAATGATAGAACGAAATTATAACTCACTGAACAGGTAATAAAACTTATATTGCTGCTTGCACATACTGTTTTCAAAAGTAATGTAATGGTTAAATTATTTATGCAGTTAAGACACAAGTACCCAATCTCAAAAAGCAATTAATTGCTGATCACTTCCAACAAACGAATATAATGTTTAATATTCCAACAAGAAGAACAACAAGAATGTGTTTCTTAGTAACACAGTAAAGTTCAGGAATAGCTCCCATTACCATATTCCTTCAATGATGAGAATTAATTTGGACCTGGCCATTGGTGGGGAGGCTTGCGTGCTTCAGCGATACAGCTAGCCGTACCGTAGACGCAACCACAACGGAGGGGTATCTGTTGAGAGGCCAGACAAACGCATGGTTTCTGAAGAGGAGCAGCAGCCTTTTCTGTAGTTGCAGGGGCAACAGTCCAAGATTGACTGATCTGGCCTTGTAACACTAACCAAAACAGCATTGCCGTGCTGGTACTGCGAACGGTTGAAAGCAAGGGGAAACTACAGCCGTAATTTTTCCCAAGGGCATGCAGCTTTACTGTATGATTAAATGATGATGGCGTCCTCTTGGGTAAAATATTCTGAGGGTGAAATAGTCCCCTATTTGCATCTCCGGGCGGGGACTACTCAAGAGGATGTTGTTGTCAGGAGAAAGAAAACTGGTGTTCTACAGATTGGAACGTGGAATGTCAGATCCCTTAATCGGGCAGGTAGGTTAGAAAATTTCAAAAGGGAAATGGATAGGTTAAAGTTAGATATAGTGGGAATTAGTGAAGTTCGGTGGCAGGAGGAACAAGAATTCTGGTCAGGTGACTACAGCTTTATAAACACAAAATCAAATAGGGGTAATGCAGGTGTAGGTTTAATAATGAATAGGAAAATAGGAATGCGGGTAAGCTACTACAAACAGCATAGTGAACGCATTATTGTGGCCAAGATAGATACGAAGCCCACACCTACTACAGTAGTACAAGTTTATATGCCAACTAGCTCTGCAGATGACGAAGAAATTGAAGAAATGTATGATGAAATAAAAGAAATTATTCAGATGGTGAAGGGTGACGAAAATTTAATAGTCATGGGCGACTGGAGTTCGGTAATAGGAAAAGGGAGAGAAGGAAACATAGTAGGTGAATATGGATTGGGGCTAAGAAATGAAAGAGGAAGCCGCCTGGTAGAATTTTGCACAGAGCACAACTTAATCATAGCTAACACTTGGTTCAAGAATCACAAAAGAAGGTTGTATACATGGAAGAGGCCTGGAGACATGTTTCAGATAGATTATATAATGGTAAGACAGAGATTTAGGAACCAGGTTTTAAATTGTAAGACATTTCCAGGGGCAGATGTGGACTCTGACCACAATCTATTGGTTATGAGCTGTAGATTAAAACTGAAGAAACTGCAAATAGGTGGGAACTTAAGGAGATGGGACCTGGATAAACTGAAAGACCCAGAGGTTGTAGAGAGTTTCAGGGAGAGCATAAGGGAACAATTGACAGAAATGGGGGAAAGAAATACAGTAGAAGAAGAATGGGTAGCTTTGAGGGATTAAGTAGTGAAGGCAGCAGAGGATCAAGTAGGTAAAAAGACGAGGTCTAGTAGAAATCCTTGGGTAACAGAAGAAATATTGAATTTAATAGATGAAAGGAGAAAATATAAAAAATGCAGTAAATGAAGCAGGCAAAAAGGAATAGAAATGTCTCAAAAATGAGATCGACAGGATGTGCAAAATGGCTCAGCAGGGATGGCTAGAGTACAAATGTAAGGATATAGAGACTTATCTCATTAGGGGCAAGATAGATACTGCCTACAGGAAAATTAAAGACACCTTTGGAGATAAGAGAACCACTTGTATGAATATCAAGAGCTCAGATGGAAACCCAGTTCTAAGCAAAGAGGGGAAAGCAGAAAGATGGAAGGAGTATATAGAGGGTCTATACAAGGGCAATGTACTTGAGGACATTATTATGGAAATGGAAGAGGATGTAGATGAAGATGAAATGGGAGATACGATACTGCGTAAAGAGTTTGACAGAGCACTGAAAGACCTGAGTTGAAACAAGTCCCCGGAGTAGACAACATACGATTGGAACTAGTGACGGTCTTGGGAGAGCCTGTCCTGACAAAACTCTACCATCTGGTGAGCAAGATGTATGAAACAGGCAAAATACCCTCAGACTTCAAGAAGAATATAATAATTCCAGTCCCAAATAAAGCAGGTGCTGACATATGTGAAAATTACCAAACAATCAGTTTAATAAGTCACAGCTGCTAAATACTAACGTGAATTCTTTACAGATGAATGGAAAAACTAGTAGCAGCCAACATTGGAGAAGATCTGTTTGAATTCCGTAGAAATGTTGGAACATGTGAGGCAATACTGACCCTACGACATATCTTAGAAGCTAGATTAAGGAAAGGCAAACCTACGTTTCTAGCATTTGTAGACTTAGAGAAAGCTTTTGACAATGTTGACTGGAATACTCTCTTTCAAATTCTGAAGGTGGCAGGGGTAAAATACTGGGAGTGAAAGGCTATTTACAATTTGTACAGAAACCAGATGGCAGTTAAAAGAGTCGAGGGACATGAAAGGGAAGTAGTGGTTGGGAAGGGAGTGGGACAGGGTTGTAGTCTCTCCCGATGTTATTCAATCTGTATATTGAGCAAGCAGTGAAGGAAACAAAATAAAAATTCGGAGTAGGTATTAAAATCCATGGAGAAGAAATAAAAACTTTGAGGTTTGCTGATTACATTGTAATTCTGTCAGAGACAGCAAAGGACTTGGAAGAGCAGTTGAATGGCATGGATAGTGTCTTGAAAGGAGGATATAAGATGAACAACAACAAAAGCAAAATGAGGATAATGGAATGTAGTCGAATTAAGTCAAGTGATGCTGAGGGAATTAGATTAGGAAATGAGACAAAGTAGTTTTGCTATTTGGGGAGCAAAATAACTGATGATGGTCGAAGTAGAGATGATATAAAATGTAGACTGGCAATGGGAAGCAAAGCGTTTCTGAAGAAGAGAAATTTGTTAACATCGAGTATAGATTTAAGTGTCAGGAAGACATTTCTTAAAGTATATGTATGGAGTGTAGCCATGTATGGAAGTGAAACATGGATGATAAATAGTTTGGACAAGAAGAGAATAGAAGCTTTTGAAATGTGGTACTGCAGAAGAATGCTGAAGATTAGATGGGTAGATGACATAACTAATGAGGAGGTATTGAACAGAATTCGGGAGAAGAGGTGTTTGTGGCACAACTTGACTAGAAGAATGGATCAGGTGGTAGGACATGTTCTGAGGCACCAAGGGGTCACCAATTGTGTATTGGAGGGCAGCGTCGAGGGTAAAAATTCTAGAGGGAGACCAAGAGATGAATACACTAAGCAGATTCAGAAGGATGTAGGTTGCAGTAGGTACTGGGAGATGAAGAAGCTTGCACAGGATAGAGTAGCATGGAGAGCTGCATCAAACCAGTCTCAGGACTGAAGACCACAACAACAACAACAACAACAACAACAACATTATTCCAAATATTCAGTGCTTCTGAATAATCCCCAATCCTGCTGTCATTATGAACACAGTTTAGATTTAAATTTAAGGAAGAGTTCAGGTAGAGAATTTTCATCATTGCAAAACACTGATATAAGATGAGCTGAAGATACTGTACTAGAGATTTCGCAGTTGTAGTGCAGTATTTAGGCGATTCCCACTGAAAACTTTATTTTCTGTTCTAATTAAACCAAAATTATGGAACTTGTACACAGATAATTAATTCACAGTTTACATGTACAAAATAGTTACATAAACCTTTTTACTTTGCTAACTATGCATTTATTACATAAACCAAATCATTGCCTGAATATATAACCCCTCAATTTCCACAAATTTCAACCTAGTTATTTTACAAACAAATACATAGTTACACAAAATATCTTTATGTCAGTTTCAAAATATGTCTTTCCTAAAAAATAATCTTCAGACTGCCATCATCTGTAACACTTGCAACATCTATCTATTGAGTCTCCAGTCATTTTGTCAGTATATGTTATTATATAGTAACATTGGTACCTAGAGAGTACACAATTTAGATGCTGATGCAAGTTTGTGTTCTAACAGATCAATTTAGGCTAAAAGGACATAAAATCCCATCCACTACGATTTTTGGCACAACTGAATATTCCAGCGTCATTTTTCTGGCCAACAAAATGTCTTATGATGTATCTGTTTTAACATAAACAGTGTTTACCTACTTACAATTGGTGGATGTGTTTTGAGAATCAGTGCAACATTAAATATTTATGGGAACTGTAATAATGAACAGTGTTCAACTTCCTGTTTCTATAGAAAGTAAATTATGAGGTGACTTATGTTAAGTGTTGTCACTGAAACTGTCACTGGATGGGTGGTCCAGCCTGGTTCTTTTCATCTACAAATGCACTGAAGTGACAAATAAACTGATACACCTGCCTAATACCATTTAGGGCCCCACGCAAGCATGCAGAAATACCACAACACAACATGGCATGGACTCAATGTCTGAAGTAGTGCTGGAGGGAACTGACACCATGGATCCTGCAGTGCTGTCCATAAATTTATAAAAGGATGAGGGTTTTGAGACACTTGTGAACAGCATGTAGCAAGGCATCCCAGATATGCTCTATAATGTTCATGTCTGAGGAGTTTGGCAGCCAGCGGAAGTGTTTAAACTCAAGAGAGCATCATGTTGTCCAGCTGGAATTGCCCAATTCCATAAAAACACACAATGTACATGAGTGGACGCAGGTAATCAGACAGGATGCTTACGTATGTATCACCTGTCAGACCATATTTGGACATATCAGGGGTCCCAAATCACTACAACATCACCCACCACACACCATTAAAGAGTGCCCACCAGCTTGAAGAGTCCCCTTGTGACATGCATGGTCAATAGATTCATGGGGTTATATGCATACCCGTACATGTCCATCTGTTTCATGCTTGATACAATTTGAACTGAGACTTGTCTGACCAGGCATGATGTCTCCAGTCATCAACAGTCCAATGTCAGTGTTGACAACCCCAGGCATTGTGTAAGGCTTTGTGCTGCGCAGTCATCAAGGGTACACGAGTGGGCCTTTGGCTCCAAAAGCCCATACTGATGATGTTTTGTTGAATGGTTCACACACTGACAGCATTGAAATCTGCAGCAATTTGTGGAAGGGGCACATTTCTATCATGTTGAAATGTTCTCTTCAGACGTCATTAGTTCTGTTCTTGCATAATCTTTTTCCAGCCACAGAAAAGTCGGAGAACTGATGTTTTACCAGATTCTTAATATTCACAGTACACTCAGAAATGGCTGTATGGGAAAATCTCACTTCATTGCTACCTTGGAGATGCTGTGTCCCATCACTTGTGCACCAACTATAACACCACTTTCAGACTCACTCAAATCTTGATAATGTGCCATTGTAGTAGCAGTAACTGATCTAGAAACTGTGCCAGACACTTCTTGTCTTACATAGGCATTGCCAACTGCAGCACCATAATCTCCTGTTTATGTATCTCCGTATTTGAATACACATTCCTAAACCAATTTCTTTGGCATTTCAGTGTAGAAGTGTTAGGTGACTAGTCATCATCCAAACTGTCAATTTAAAGTTAATGAAAGTGTGGCCAACTGAAACTAAAAGACAATTGTGTTGCACCTGTTATTGTGTAACATTCAGAATTGTAAAGATTTCAGTAAAACGTTTTGGGGGCGCGAGAATTTCTTAAAATTGCTTTACTGATATTCTACCTGCCTCCATCGACATTAGAACTGAAAACAAACCAGACCTTCCTTTCACTACGCTAGCTGACAACCCAGGCAAACAGCCATCTATTATTACCCCAGACATGAATAAGCCGGCAATTTCGCAATAAAAATGGCAAAATGATCTGCAGTTTCTGTTGCATAGAGCTTTCTGGGCTCAAAAACATGAATTTTCTTCCTTTATGTCACCGCTTATGTGACAATCATTCGGGATGTTTATCGAAATAACAAAATACTGTTAGTAGAGGGTAAATTTAGTAGGATAATTCTGCACCACCTCAGGAAATAAACGGCTACATAGCTGCCAAACATATTCTACACTGTTTCGAATTCTCCACTAGACTCACCACAGCCGGAAAACGTTCATTAGCCTAAGTGTTTCTTAAGCTAGATAGCAATGGGAATGTTCGTACTTCTAAAACGCGGTGGCGTTAATACGGGAATGTGAATTACCACGTGTATAGGCAAATGGATTCTATTTGCATTCCTGTAAACGTGATCTGGATCGAAAGCGTAGCTACGATTAATATGCTGCTGTATCGACTGCAACTAGAACATTTCGAATAAAGAGTAGAGGGATGTTATTTATGCGGCCCTCATCTTCAATAGCTGTCGTAGCTGTTTCGTTGTTAGGATTTCGTCACCTAAACCGGAAAAAACGGAACCCTACAAGTCTCAGTTGCTTGACCGTCTATCGGTCTACTCAACCTTTAAAACCCGTTTACCTCCAGAACAGGTGGACATAATAAGCGGAAATGTATCTCACTTCTTGCGGTAACCGGTCCCTTGCTAGTGTAAAAAAGTGAGCTTCTATGTCAACGCAATCTAAAGATACGTCCGTTTATGTAAAGAAAATTTACGCGAAAGGTCAAAAAATGGCTTATGTCATCAGCCCCTAGACCTACTTAAACCTAGCTAGCCTAAGGAGATCACAGACATCTATGCCTGAGGTAGGATTCCAACCTGCGACTGAAGTAGCCGTGCGGTTCGTGACTGAAGCGCCTGGAACCGCTCGGCCACAGCACCCAGCGGAACCCTATTCACCTCATGTATAATGATAATATATACTGTCTAGTGAGGATAAACTGTATTCGCCAGCAACTCAGATCGTTTGATCACGGAACTTTTACGAAGCTACATTCAAACTTTGTTCGAAGTCGTCTGCAATATCCATTTATAAACACCCCAGGAACGTCGTATGCGATATCCACTTCTGAAGACGCTGGCAGATACTGCAGTACCATAACAAGTAGGTAAGAACTTATTGTTATTGGTCCATGCATCATACTTTATTTCAATATCAATTTAACGCGCCTAGGCGTTCGTATATGACTGAAACTAATGAAAAAAAATTAAATAAACAGCAAACAACTTCGATGTTCAAATCAAATGAAAGTCACATGTCGCAATTACAACATAATTTCGTTGTTACATCTACATGACTACATCAACAAGATTTCTTTGCAATCCAGACTTACATGCCAGGCAGAAGGTTCGGACTATTTCTTTACCGTCCCACCCATTAACAGTGTGCGGGAAAAAGGACCACTTAAATCTTTTCTTGAGAGCCTTGAATTACATTTTTACTATGGTTTCTTCCTGTGTAAATTCCCGAGGAAATAATGTTTTGGCATTCAGAACAGATGTTGGTGATTGAAATTTCGTGAAAAGATCTCGCAGCAACGTAAAACGCTTTTGTTTTCATGAATGTTACCCCAACTCGATTATCAAATCTAGGACCATCTCTCCCCTATTTCGTGACATTACAAATCGTGCTACCATTCCTTGGACGTTTTTGCATGCACAGTCAATCATGTCTGTCAAGGACATTATAGCAGTGGACGGACAAACGTAGTGTAGGCAGTGTTTTCAGTTGGCCTGTTGAGTATTCTTAGTGTGCGGCCAATAAAATGCAGTCATTCGTATGCCTTCCCCACAAAAGTATGTTGTCGATCGTTCCAGTTTGAGTTTTACTGGGTACTGAGATGAACTGACAGTGCTTCGACCTGTGTTTTGTCATGTAACCGAAAGTTAACTATTGTTATTGGACGCAGCTTTCGTGTTTAATGTATTCCTCATTCAACAGAGTACACTCCTCCTACACCACATATAACTGTTTCAAAGTATTAAATTGTTACTGATGTTACCAAGTTGCAGTGGTCATCTAAACTTGTCGTTTTGAAACAAAGGAAAATATTACAGCGAAATGTAGCAACTAAGAAGCGGAGTATCCAAATACCCAAACACTTCCGGTTTAAGTAGTTGCAGTAGGTCTACTACACAGTAACGTAAATTAGGAGCAAAGTCCATTAGTAGATCGTTATCAGGAAAATCAGCCCTCATAATGCAAAGTGTCACAACAAGAAAGAAAGTTTCCAAACATGTCAATGAGTAGTCGAGGAAAGTGGACGCATTCTGTCTACTGAATCCCAACGCACGCCACTTACGAGGGGACACGCCAAGTGTCATACCCCAATCTTGCTGAAACTTCGCTCAGTGAAAGAGGGGTCAAAATAAGCGACCACGTGTCTCGGCTTATCTGCTTACACTCTACCACTTCTGAGAATACGACGGTCAAAGTTTACAATGCGCTGTTGCTATAGTGTAGATACCTCTTAGCGGGTAAGGATTCAAATGAAGCGGTGGCTCTGCGGCTACCATAGCGACTTCGGAACTTTGCGCTGTGAGTTCGAAACCCGGTTTTTCCTTTTTCCTCCCCCCCCCCCCCCCCCCCCCCCCCCACCACCACTCTCTGAATTATCTACAAATGTTTATTCCAATTTATGTTGAAACACTGTTGTCATTATTCGTCAGTTAATTTACTGTGTAAAGAAATAAGATAAAAAGGGAACATATAGTACGTATTGGGCGATCACTCTGCTGTAGAAATAATTCAGAAACAAAGATCGCTTAAATACTGTTTACTGGATAACCGGTTTCAAAACACTGAAGGTGCCATCATCGGATCTGAATGTAGATTAACATTTATAAACCATTTGGATAGAACGATACATGAGGCAGACCAGATGATTTTAGATCAGCTTGTCTCATTCGTTTATTATTTTTTTAATTCATTAATTACGCATAAAATTAATTGGCGAATAATGACAACATTATTTCAACATAAATTAGAAAAAAACATTAGTAGATAATTCTGATAGAGAGGCAGGAAAAAATAATAATTAAAAAAACCAATATGGTCTCGAATACGGGAATCAAAGTTAAGAAGGAACGACGGTAGCCACTTTTTTTTTTTTTTTTTTTTTCATTTTGTTCCTCGTTGATCGTTGTGTTAGGTCGTTGCGGACGTCGCAAGACATCCTGTTCAAGTTCGTTTGTTGATCCTTCCACTCAGTTTTTTATTACATAGGCCAAACGGCTCTGTGACCGAACACGCTGAGCTACCGTGCCGGCATCTACACTATAGCAAGAGTGCATTGATAACTTTGACCGTCGTTTTCTCGGAAACGGTCGAGTGTCTGCAGATAAGTCGAAACACATGTTTGCTTATTCTGTCCTCTCCTTCACTGAGCAAAGTTTACAGACAATCCGCCTATGACACCTGGCGATTTCCCCTCGTTAGTCGAGTCGCTTCTTATGCCTGGCGAGAATTCTGTATGCCTCAGAGTAAACTGCGCCACTTGGAAACACGGCGAGCGAGGATAAACACGTTTTACTTCTTATAAGGCAACCTTCTACAGCTAAAATTCACGAAGTGTTCTTCAGGTTACCTCATATATTTCAGAAATGTTTCTTGCTTTAGGCCTGCCACATATGCAAAACGTAAACATTTCATTTCATGTAATATTTATCAGGATAAGACATGCAAGAGTGGACCAGTCGCTTCTGAGAAAAATTACAGATTCTAAGTTGCTCCACTATGTAATGACACGGGTACGGGCTTGCGACCTCTCGTTTATGCCATCGATTTCCATGTTACACATACTTGGCCACTGCGTTGTGGCTGCCGTCGTGGAGGAGGCAGTCTGTTTCCTACTAGCGCTGTTTCCGCAGCAGATATTAACCGCGACGAATCATTCAGTCAACGCTAAATGGCCCATGTGGCTGAGGAAGACAAGGGCACTATAATAGCACTCCATGCAGAGGGATCTTCAAATGGTTATATAGCAAGAACTATGGGTCTTCCCAAGTCGACGGTAGCCAGGTGGTTCAAATGGCTCTGAGCACTATTGGACTCAACGTCTGTGGTCATAAGACCCCTAGAACTTAGAACTACTTAAACCTAACTAACCTAAGGACATCACACACATCCATGCCCGAGACAGGATTCGAACCTGCAACCGTAGCAGTCGCACGGTTCCTGACTGAGCGCCTAGAACCGCTAGACCACCGAGGCCGGCCTAGCCAGGTGGATCAGGCGAAAGGAAGAGAGTGGTAACATGAATGGGAGGCCTCATGGCCGTCGCCGCTAAACAGCAGCAGCTCAGGATCAGCAAATACGCCGTTTCAGTGAGAACCACCCATTTGTCAACGCATGACAAATTCAGTAGACTTTGGGTCTCAATGTTAGCAGTAAGACCGTCACTCATCGTCTAAGGGAAGGTGGACTGAGAGCAAGAAGCGCTGCTGTGAAAGAGACATTGACTGTTTCCCACAGAGAAGCTCGCCTTGCTTTTGCTGCTGAAAATGTCGACAAACCTCTCCAGTTTTGGTGGCGAGTGATTTTCACGGACGAAAAAGTTTTCTCTACAGCATCAACTGGAAAAGTACTTGTTTACCGGCCTAAAGGTGCTAGGTATAATTGAAAATATATTACAGTTGCCGAAGGAGTTGCAGGGAGTCGGTAACGGCATGGGCATAGATATCGGCCGAAGGGTGTGGGCTCCTGTGGGAAGTGGAAGGAAGATTCGATGCGCGCAATTACATATCAGTTCTGGAGAACGTGATGTTGCCTTCTGTGACAGCAAGATTTGGCGATGATCAGATCATGTTCCAACAAGATCGTTCGCCTATTCATATGGCACGTTTGGTTAAGAGGTGGTTCGACGACCATAGTAATATTACTGTAATGGAATGGCCACCTAAAGGAGCTGACATGAATCCCATTGAGAATAATTGGGCAGAAATGGTCAGAGTAATACAAGAAAAGGGGCAGTCATCGTCGACTCGCCGACAGCTTTCCGATGTGATTCATGACCCTTGGAATGAGTTACTTGAATCTCCTAGTTATGTGGCTCGAGTTGTGGGCTCAATGCCCAATAGACTTCGAGCTGTTGTGGAAGCCGAAAGAGGCTATACGCGATACTAAGCAGCATCAGCGGAGGTGTTTTTTTTTTTTTTTTTTTTCAGCCCTTCACCAATCAGCTGCAACAGCTGTTTCAAGTTTTTTCTTTATTTACAGACGTATATTTTATATAATTTCAAGGAAACGCAGTAAGTGGAATGTGGACAAACAAATTACTTCACAGCAAGATATGTAATATTTAATTTGACAAGAGAAGAAATACACACCTTACATATTCATGCAGTCTCTAAAAAATACATGAGACACGCGTATATGCAAGAAGGGTACAAAACAATTCAGCACAAATGAAAAATATTGAGGAGAAGCTCGCCGATGAAGGCGTAATTGGAGAACAAAGGTTGGGCTAGAAGGAGAGGTAAGGAGGCCCGAAAGAGCAGAGAAAAATCAAATACCCAATAGACTTTCAGTCGTCGTCGCAGCAGAGGACGGTTGGAATATGTGATTCGGAGCAACAGTAGAAGAATAGTTTTATTTACTGATTTTTGAGGCTTTATTTTGTGACGGCTAAACAGTGCTGCATCATGAGACCCACTATTTGTCCACATGTGGCTAAACGTCAGAGGTGTAAAAAATTGAGAGGTGCTGAAGTTCTCTGGAAGAGTAACGTGTTATAGACAAGAAGGTGATTTTTAGTTCATTTCATTTTAACCATTCACACTATGCTTTGACATTCTAATCTTTGATTTCATTTTATTATCATGTATCTTTTCTTCAGTGAAAGTCAATGGTAGTAAGTTTCAAGATATGAAGAATAACTGGAAGTTTTTAATTTGTGGACTAGCGTATTTAACAGTTAATATTTTCAACAAATCTGTAGTTATAGGACATATTAAGAAGCAAGTCAAAAATGGCATTGTGGAAAGATCAGGTTGGTCTCTAACGACGGTCAAATAACAAATACGAAAACTATGGGTAACAACTATTGTTGATGGTGAGGAGCCATAATCGATATGCCACTATTCTGTAACTGTTTTTCTGAAGTTAATCGTCAATCCTAGGGCTGAA
The DNA here is from genome assembly GCF_023898315.1 of Schistocerca nitens. NCBI lineage: Eukaryota > Metazoa > Arthropoda > Insecta > Orthoptera > Acrididae > Schistocerca > Schistocerca nitens. The sequence goes on from NC_064617.1 coordinate 35,576,678, forward strand.
ACCGATACTCTGTTTTACGTAAAGAATATAACCTCCAAAATTTATTTAACAGTGCAGAATATTAAATCATAGTTTATAGATCAGGAACCTAATCCAACTGCCTTTAATTTTATTCTCACGGATGACATTGAGACGGTAAATAACAAGAGAAATAACAAAACTCTCAGAATCAATATAAAGAATTCAAGTGTCCAGTGGATTCAAAAGTTTGCTATAATAGCGAATAATTGCTTTTACTGACTCCTTCATGCTTACATTTTCTGTCAGACAATTTTTCCACAAATTGTCAAATTGGAAGTCCGTGAGCCAGTTACATAAATTACGATGACAACAAACGTTTTTCAAGTAAACTGATCACAGGAGGCATCCAACACATTTATTGTGTGTTACATGCACAGTATGTAAACTGGCAACGCCACCAACACACAATACCCCTAATAAGGGAACATTCCCATCGCAACCCCCTCAGATTTAGTTATAAGTTGGCACAGTGGATAGGCCTTGAAAAACTGAACACAGATCAATCGAGAAAACAGGAAGAAGTTGTGTGGAACTATGAAAAAATTAGCAAAATATACAAACTGAGTAGTCCATGCGCAAGATGCAACAAGGACAGAGGGAGCTCAGGAGCGCCGTGATCCCGTGGTTAGCGTGAGCAGTTGCGGAACGAGAGGTCCTTGGTTCAAGTCTTCCCTCGAGTGAAAAGTTGAATTTTTTCTTTTCAGACAATTATTATCTCTCCGTCCGTCCGTCCGATGCGAGGTAACTGCGCCGTAGTATGATGACGCTACACCGAAACAAACATCGAAACACATGACATCAGTCGGCTACAGTGCACGGAAGAGAGAGTATTCCTGCTAACGAAGCTCCCTGGCTGGCAGTTGATTGTTCGCTACTTTGGAAAAGAGTGCATTAAATACGTGAGATGCATTCCGTGGGCAATATGAATCCAGCAAATAGAGCTCACGACTCAATAACAATGTCAATGAATATTTTCCGAACTGTAAGGCATCGGAAAGTTCCTTAAGGGATCGAACGATTGTCTAACATTTGTATCATTATCTCCTACATTTGTTGATAAACAGTACGTGTGGTGATGATTGTCTGAAAATAAAAATTGATACGACTCACTCGAGGGAAGACTTGAACCAAGGACCTTTCACTCCTCAGCTGCTCACGCTAACCACGTGACCACCGCGATCCCGAATTCACACTCTCCCTCCGCATGGACTACTCAGTTTGTGTATTTTTTTTTTTTTTTCCGTAGTTCCACACAACTTCTTCCTGTTTTCTCGGTTGACCTGTGTTCAGTTTTTCAAGGCCTATCCACTGCGCCAACTAATAATTCAATCTGAGGAGAGTGTGATGGGGAGGTTCCCTTGTTAGCTATGAAACAACTGTAGCAAAACGGAGCATCCTCGTCTTCAATACGAATCATGAAGCAAATATAATTTAAAGGACGCCCGCCACAGAGACTAAGTCCGAGTCTATTCACTTAACGTAGCCAATAGAACTGACCGGCCATCTGCACAATCTGGCATCACTGTAAGATGCGGAAGTGTTAGGAGGAAGTGTTGTCTACTTCCGAGATGTTCTCGGATTGTGTGAGCCCGTGGTCTAGTGCTAGCCGGCACGGTAGCTCAGCATGTTTGGTCAGAGAGCCGGTTGGCCTCTTTAATAAAAAAAAAACTGAGTGGAAGGATCAACCACCGAACTTGAGCAGGATGTCTTGCGACGTCCGCAACGACCAAACACAACGATCAATAATGAACACAAAAAAAAGTGGTAATCGTCATGCATTCTAAGCTTATGGTCGCCTGTTCGAGACCAACTACTTTTTTTTACCACATTTCGGTCTAAAGTTATGAGTCTGATTGAGCATCGAAGATAATTCGCTTAACAATCTATCCACCAGCAATAACAAGTATTCCAGAAACAACTCCGCAGGACAGCTCGTGGCTGCGCCGCGATCATAACAGTTTACGCTCGAGGGTTTCCTCGCGCTGCAGCGGCTACCGGCCACCGGCCAGACGCCACCCGCCGTCTGAAATCCGGCGCCGCCCATGTGAACGCGGCGCCAAGCTGTCAGTGTATGTATCAACTATCATTTTCGAATTTGAAGTTCTAGTTATCATCTTGCAGCTAAGCATTCGATTTTGCATACTTGAAAATCATGAACTACAGTTAAGCATTGTAAAATTGAGTTGCAAGTGGAAAAAGGTGTAACACCTGAAACACAACGTTTACTTTTAATATAACAGAGGAGTGAATGCAGAGGAGGCAGCTAGAAAGATTTGAACTGTGTTTGGAGCGAGTGCTTTTGGGAAAAATACGTCAGAAAAAGATATTCGTGTTTCATCAAAGATCATTCTGGCATGAATGATTTTCCACATTAAGGAAGTCCCGACTACTGATATATGTGATCGATTACCATTTAACCATCATGCGACATTTGCATTCAACAGTCAAAGTTGAGAAGTCTGGTGTGGGAGTACTGCATGCTCTAATTCGAAACAACAAAAATCAACGGAGTGACTATTATTGAACGTCATCAGGTCACTCATCGAGCATTCCTATGCAGTACTGTTACTGGTGACATGTTATGATGCCTTTATCGTTAACTTCCTAAGAAGAAATGAAAGGCTGAGCCCCACCAAAAGACGTAAACTCGAGGAAAGAGTAGTGTGAACATGATATTTTACATCTGATAAATCCAAAAGTGTGTTTTGGGCTACGAATGCTGCCCCCAGGGCGTGTGCAACACAGCTGGAATTTGTTGTCAACAACTGAGACACATTTCGGTCGCAGTGTAAGAAAATCGAGCAACAATACTACATCACCTGTGCTACTGCATGATACCCCACTATGTTGATTTGAGAAACAAAACTGTCCAGGAGATTGATAGGAAAGTCGTCTCTCAGGCACTTGTTTTGATAGGGAAGTCCTCTCTCAAGCACTTGTCCCTCTCGCCATATATTTGTAAAATTTTACCTTTCCCACTCTTGATCGCTCAACCGTCAAGGGAATTCATTTCTAGGCGAAAATACTCTTAAAACTACTCTGGTTTAATGACATCGTTAGAACCAGTAGGTTTCTACAGGCGTAGAATTTGTAAACAACTTCAGCATTGTCAGATTGTTTTCGATATTGTGAAAGAAAATTCTGCTGCTGATTAATTTCTCTTTGATAATTACTGTTGCGTTTAGTAAACTAATGGAAAATGCAATTAAAATATTCACTGTACTAATGCAAATTAAATTCAGCTTACTAGAGAAACATCACGACGGCAGTCTATCTTAATAAAGCATTAAGTGTCTGTGAGACGATTGAGCCTATTTTAACACGAATTAGTAGGATATTACAGACTTCTGACTTCGAAAAGATCTGTATTCATTTCATTTCCTGTACCATTCGTAAGTATTATGAAAATGTGACATTTTATAGATAAAATTATGTATTCACAACAACAAAAAATATGTCGGCAGAAAACAAAAGTGGCATTATGAATTTGGCAGTACCGTAAGGTTTTCGCTCTGACACTAAGAGTTACTGAAAGTAGCAAGACGAATTTTGCTCGAGCGTTGTCTTACAATTCCCTTATTGAGTTTTTATCAGCCTGCTTGTAGCTGTGCTACAAAAGAATTAAAAATCTGGCTTTCAGCGAGTCTCGAAAGGTGAATGAAACCAGCTTGCACCTATTAGCTAAGCATGTTACCTGGGAACTGGTTTTCTCCTAAAGTGTGAAGACATACTTTTGTGGTTGAATTGTTGGTAAATGTCAGTCAGACGTGTGCCGTTGGTCTAAGCGTTTCGGTGTGTTGAATTTGTACCAAAGATTTTTCTACAGGTTTTTTCTGTCCCAAATAGAGAGTTGAAGTCTCCCATTACTATATTCACGTCATTCTGGTGAATTTTGATCATAGTATTTTGGAGAGTGTTCCAGAATTTTTCCCCATTTTCGGAGTTTTTCTTATTTTCTATGTTGGTGGGGACTCGTGCATTAATGAGTGCATATTTTTTACTGGTGTTCTGAATGTGCATAGTCATAAGTCGCTTGTTGATGGGCCGGCCGCCGTGACCGAGCGGTTCTAGGCGCTTCAGTCCGGAACCGCGCGACTGCTATGGTCGAAGGTTCAAATCCAGCCTCTGGCATGGATGTGTGTGATGTCCTTAGGTTAGTTAGGTTTAAGTAGTTCTAAGTTCTAGGGGACTGATGACTTCCGCTGTGCTCAGAGCCATTTGAACCTTTTGATTGTTGATGGGTGTGATTTCTTTGACAGAGTTGATGGTAGATCTGTGTTCGAGAAATGCAATGACGAAGATTGGTATGCCTTTCGCTACCTTTTGTTGTATTTTGCTCTTGAAGATGCAATGGTTTCCCTAATGCAAGGTTTCATTGTCAGTTAGTCGTGGTTCTTGAGGAGCAAGGATGAGAATTTTTTATCGGTCGATTTCCTTTGTGAGATTATTTTGTTTTCGTGTTTGGATCAATGTGTCGATGTTTACTTTTAAATACATGTCTTTGCTTGTATGGAAATTTACCAGAGATCTTTGATATTCTCTGCCGTGCTAACCCGGACTCCACAGAATCCGAAAATCCAACTGCCACCTGTCGACAGCCGGGTTCTGTACCGCCTGGGGTAAAGTTGACTTTGCTTCCATAGTTCATGTTTGCTTGTGTTTCACTGGTTTGGCTTCGGTGATAGCAGGACCGGACAGGACCAGAGGGTGTTGAACCTTTGAAAGTAAATATTTACAGCCAAGCTCATTGAGCTAACAGACGGTGACCAGAGTAGCGGTGATTTTCACTCAGACGAGTCTTTATTTTGGGTTCAACGGATTTAGTAGCCGTTCAGGATTGTGTTAGCATTTGGTTCACCCCTAGTATTTGATTTCCTCGGTACCATCCATATGGGGGAGGGTTTCCACTATCCAGCACACGCGATTATTATTATTATTTGTTTACTTTCTCAGACGTTAAGTCTGGTTAAAAATGGAAAGTGACGCGGACCTTGATCAAGCGTCAATTCCTTTTAACTGTATGGTATATGTTATATTGCATTTAGGAACATTCGGGTAATTGAACATGTATCAATAATTACGGATTTCTGTAATTGTATATATAAGTTTGGATGTAGCTGTATTGCATTGATGTACTGGTGGATATTGTGTGGTATGACTCCTGTAATTGATAGTATATTTGGTATAATGTCAACTTTATCCTGATGCCACATGTCCTTGACTTCCTCAGACAGTTGGATGTATTTTTCAATTTTTTCTCCGGTTTTCTTTTGTATATTTGTTGTATTGGGTACGGATATTTCGATTAGTTGTGTTAATTTCTTCTTTTTATTGGTGAGTATGATGTCAGGTTTGTTATGTGGTGTTGTTTTATCTGTTATAATGGTTCTGTTCCAGTATAATTCGTATTCATCATTCTCCAGTTTATTTTGTGGTGCATACTTGTATGTGGGAACGTGTTGTTTTATAAGTTTATGTTGTAAGGCAAGCTGTTGATGTATTATTTTTGCTACATTGTCATGTCTTCTGGGGTATTCTGTATTTGCTAGTATTGTACATCCACTTGTGATGTGATCTACTGTTTCTATTTGTTGTTTGCGAAGTCTGCAATTATCTGTTGTGGTATTGGGATCTTTAATAATATGCTTGCTGTAATATCTGGTGTTTATTGTTTGATCCTGTATTGCAATCATGAATCCTTCTGTCTCTTTGTATATATTGCCTTTTCTTAGCCATGTGTTGGATGCGTCTTGATCGATGTGTGGCTGTGTTAGATGAGACGGGTGCTTCCCATGTAGTGTTTCCTTTTTCCAATTTACTATCTTCGTATCTGTTGATTTTATGTGATCTAAAGTGTTGTAGAAGTGGTTATGAAATTGCAAAGGTGTAGCCGATGCATTTATATGAGTGAATCTTTCTGTTGCTGAATGTATGTGATGTATTCTATATTTGTGGCATTGTGATCGTGTAAGTGTATTGAGTGCTTCTAGGTCTGTGTTACTCCATTTCACTACTCCAAATGAGTAGGTCAATATTGGTATGGCATAAGTATTTATAGCTTTTATCTTGTTTCTTGCTGTCAATTCTGTTTTCAGTATTTTTGTTAGTCTTTGTCTATATTTTTCTTTTAGTTCTTCTTTAATATTTGTATTATCTATTCCTATTTTTTGTCTGTATCCTAGATATTTATAGGCATCTGTCTTTTCCATCGCTTCTATGCAGTCGCTGTGGTTATCAAGTATGTAATATTCTTGTTTAGTGTGTTTTCCCTTGACTGTGCTATTTTTCTTACATTTGTCTGTTCCAAAAGCCATATTTATATCATTGCTGACTACTTCTGTTATCTTTAGTAATTGGTTGAGTTGTTGATTGGTTGCTGCCAGTAGTTTTAGATCATCCATGTATAGCAAATGTGTGATTTTGTGTGGGTATGTTCCAGTAATATTGTATCCATAATTTGTATTATTTAGCATGTTGAATAGTGGGTTCAGAGCAAGGCAGAACCAGAAAGGACTTTATGAGTCTCCTTGGTATATTCCACGCGTAATCTGTATTGGCTGTGATGTGATATTATTTGAATTTGTTTGGATATTAAGTGTGGTTTTCCAGTTTTTCATAACTATGTTTAGGAACTGTATCAATTTAGGATCTACTTTGTATATTTCCAATATCTGTAGTAACCTTGAGTGGGGTACACTATCAAAAGCTTTTTGGTAATCAATGTATGCGTAGTGTAGTGACCTTTGTTTAGTTTTAGCTTGATATGTCACCTCTGTATCTATTATCAGTTGCTCTTTACATCCTCGTGCTCCTTTGCAACAGCCTTTTTGTTCTTCATTTATAATTTTGTTCTGTGTTGTATGTGTCATTAATTTCTGTGTAATGACTGAAGTTAATATTTTGTAGATTGTTGGTAGGCATGTTATGGGGTGATATTTAGCTGGGTTTGCTGTGTCTGCTTGATCTTTAGGTTTCAGATAGGTTATTCCATGTGTAAGTGTATCGGGGAATGTGTATGGGTCTGCAATGTAACTGTTAAATAATTTAGTTAAATGTGAATGTGTTGAGGTGAACTTCATTAGCCAGAAATTTGCTATTTTATCATTTCCAGGGGCTTTCCAATTGTGCGTAGAATTAATTGCTCGGGTGACTCCACGTTGCAAAATTATCACTTCAGGCATTTGTGGTATCATCTTGTATGAGTCTGTTTCTGCTTGTATCCACCGTGCATGACTGTTATGTTGTACCGGGTTTGACCATATGTTGCTCCAGAAGTGTTCCATGTCTGTTATGTTTGGTGGATTGTCTATTTTAATGTGTGTGTTTTCTATTGTCTGGTAAAATTTCTTTTGGTTTGTCTTGAATGTTTGGTTTTGTTTCCTTCTATTTTCACTTTTTTTGGATCTTCTAAGTCGTTTGGCCAATGATTGTAACTTCTGCTTCTTTTCATCTAATTGCTCTATTGCTTCTTGTTGTGAGATTTTACCTAACCTTTTTCGTTTTTTGTCTGATACTTCATTTCTTATAAATTGTGTTAGCTGTCCGATGGCTTTTCTCAGTTTTTCTATTCTGATCTGTAGCCTGTGTTGCCATGCTGGTTTTGTGGGTTTCTTCTGTGTGTTGGTTGGTTCTGATCTCTGCCTAGTGTGTATATTTAGTGTAGTGAGTGCTCCTGCATAAACCAGTAGTTGTAACTCTTCCATTGTTGTATTTTCATTTATTTTGTTGTGTATGATTGTGTTGATAGTTGTTATTGTTGTTTCGACTTGTGGGTTATTTGGTGGTCTATGCAAGAATGGTCTAATGTCTGTATTTGTGTCTTTGTATTCTATATATGTCAGCTGAAATTTTTCTTCTATATCTAACATGTGTGTCACTTCGTGTTCTATTTGTGCTTGTTCTGGTGGCTGTCTTGAGATGTCGTTTTCCTCTGATTGTTTAATTGATGTGTGTTGTTCTTTGTTTGTTTGCTCTGGGATGTTTGAGTCCATTACTGTATTTTCTTCTTCTTCTGATTGCATATTATTTTGTTCTAGTATTTGTTGTACTTGTTGTTTGATGTTTTCTAATTCTGACTGGGGTATCCTGTTATTTTTGATTATTACATGGATCTGATCAGCTAGTCGCCGTTCTGTTAAAAATTTTAATTTGGGGTATCTGGTAATAAATGTTGTATATACTTGTGATCTGTATCCAGTTGTGTTGGTTCCTAGGTTTGTTGCTTGGTAATAACAGAACATGAGGTGTCGATTAACTTCATCTGACCATCTCATCCTCTGTCTTTGTTTTCCTTCTAGGGTGGTTGCAGGAAGCATATCCTGCAAAACACCTCTATTTGGATTTAAATCATTTTCCAGTTGGCTAGCAGTGTCGTTACCATTGTGGGCAGGCATAGGGTTCAAGCGTCGTCCCCGACCATGACGGCACTTGTCCGAGGCTTGTTTAGTTCTGCCTGAACCAAGTAATCACACTAAAAGGGAGGTTAGCCCTATTAGTGGTTTGTTCTTTTCGTCGCCTTTTACGACTGGCAGAACAAACCGGAGGCCTATTCTTTTCCCGGGCCTTGTTATTATTATTATTATTATTATTAATATTATTATTAATATTGTCATTATGTCATCAGCAAATCCTATATGGTGTATCCTCCCACCACTGAAATAGATGTGCATTATTCGATTCAGTATTTCCATCACATAAATGTGGGTTATAATTATGTAACATTGCTGCTAGTAGACAAAATGGTTCAAATGGCTCTGAGCACTATGGGACTCAACTGTGCTAGTAGACATATTTCTCACTTTTTCTAAGACAGTTGCCTCCCGTTACTCCATCATAGGAATTTATGTGTGCAGCATTGTTGCAATACAGACGTTCAAATTATCCGATTTCTGTAATTTCGTTTCGATACCAGATAGTTCTAATCGGATTCAGCCAGGCAGTCATAATATTAATATCCGACAATGACTCTCATCATGTGATAGACTGGGTAAACCACATTCTTAATCGCACTGTTGAATATAGATCACTTATCTATGACAGGGCCTGAATTCTTAAACACTGTGGAAAATAATAATCCAATGTGTTTATTACAAATATGTTATTTAAATATAAATACATGAACTAACGAGATAATAGTTTATTTACAGGAGCAGAGCCCCATCCATCATAGCAGAGCAGTGCGGGATTGGTTTCAGGGCCAAGAGAGGATAAAGCTGTTGCTGTTTGTTCCACGATCACCAAACATCAACCAGATAGAGAATATGTGGGCAGAGGTAACAAGGCCATTGCCACGTGGATCTACAAAAGCAAGCGACCTTTGGACAAATATAGAAAACATATGTTGGGAAGTAAACCATCACGCTACACTGTCGACGACTTAATGAAATCAATTCCCCTACGCCTTCGAGAAATCTTACGTAATGATCGTGGGTGGGTTGGTTACTAAAAGTATAAAAAATGTTCAAATGTGTGTGAAATCTTATGGGACTCAACTGCTAAGGTCATCAGTACCTAAGCTTAGACACTATTTAACCTAAATTATCCTAAGGACAAACACACACACTCATGCCCGAGGGAGGACTCGAACCTCCACCGGGATCAGCCACGCAGCCATTGACTGCAGCGTTTGAGACCGCTCGGCTAATGCCGCACGGCTTTTAAAAGTATACTCGTCCACAAAACCCATGTGGTCAATTATCTGATATTCGATCAAGTTTTGCTTTGTCGCAGCTCTTTAGCACACAAGTCCATTTACTTTCAGGCTCCTCCTTACAATTCTTGCAATGCAAGGTAATTGAAAAAACTCATCCACTCGACGCCAACTGAGGAACTGACTGGTGCATGTGTTGTTCAACAGACAGTAGTTGTACCCTCACTGGAATCAATGACTGTGTGTGTGTATGTGTGTGTGGTGTGTGTGTGTGTGTGTGTGTGTGTGTGTGTGTGTTTGTTCGTGTTCATGCACAATCTGAATCAATACTATTAGCATTAGAGAGACAACCAACAATAAATAATGCATCAAATATGACATGTAAAGTACTTTAATGCGACAGGAAGTTACAAACTAAATTTTCACCCAACCCACGTCCTGCATATTACGTTAAGTAAGATGTATTAACTCCATAGTATCGTTAGCAGAGACAGTGCACTCTTGTCGAGGCTCGCGACAAGCGGAGCGATCAGCAGTGTCCAATGCATCCGCGATTTGTTTAAGTTAGTTGAGTGTGGACACTGTAGCAGACGCTTCACCATAAACAGAAAGAAATCACCTGGCTCTGACCGCAGTGAGCGGATATCACTGCCTGCATGTTCTTATACTAACCAACGTGAGACTCTACTGACAGATGCCATGGAACAATTGCTACGGGTATCATGTCATTAGTCATCAGAATATTAACCAGTGATGTAATGTACATTCTATTTTAATCCTAAGAAAATAGGAACCTTCTCACAAAGGAATGTGAGGTGATATCAAAATTTATCCAACATACAAAAATTAATTGCAGGGCTTTCATGTATGCAGTAGCATATTATGTCTTGGAATCGTTTATTTCATTTCCTCTTCTCATATTAGCGCCCTTGTTTTAGTATGAAGTGGGAAAATATACACGAAAAACTTAAGTTCCTGAGAAGCATGTAAGTCATTTCCTCTTCTCATATCATAACTTTTGTTTTAGTATGAGGTAAAAAAATAAACAGTTTAGGGTTCTGAAACATAATATGACTCCAGATTCTTATCGTAGGCGCTATCGGAAACGCAAGAAGCAGGGAGTTGTCCATTCTTTTGTCCAAAAGTCTGTTTCCTTTCATGCATTACTCACGCTAGGAGATTCTTATTTAAGGACTTGTTCTTCAGCAGAACAAGCCTTATGTTAAGGTGCCAATTACGGTATGGAAAAAATGCAACAAAGGTGAAGCGCCTGGAGCACATGTCTGTATTCAGCAATGACCGCCAGCTGCCACAACACTTCACAGAATGCTTGCGGCAGGCAACACAACTGTGCATGCACTTCAGACTTCATTCAGTAAGACGTCAGGAGATGGATGGAAACGTCAAATTGTCGTTTCTTTCCAAGTTGTATTCAATCCAGAATGAAGTGTTATTAAGGTAGTTGAACGTTCTAGCAATTACACTTCTATAATTCCCATATGAGTATTCCGATAGCCAAAAGACCCCGTTAGTGCGAATCCATCTGGAATTGCATTAACATCAAACTGCAAGAACTTGAGACAATACGTGGACTCTTCTCTTCGCTAGGTGACCTATTACTGATATTTAGGATTTTCTCCGTCCTAGGCATAATGGAAATGGAACTTCAGAGGCGCTTTCCACTATTCTTGACAAACATGAGAAACTTGTAATCACTGCGAGTTACAACTGCGTGATGATGATGGTTCAGGTTGTCAGTAGTTGTGGTGGTGTTATGCTGTCAAACTGCTTACAGCAACGTTAATGGTGGTGTACATAATTTAGCGCTGACAACCTACTTAAGTAAAGATAGTGTTTTGGCATCGTTGCTTGTCTTTATTTGTCTTCAGCTTGAGTAATCCGATTTAACGAACATAGTACTACATTCGCGGGCTGCTAATGATACAGTATGACTACAGTGATCATCGTGTGGGTGTCACATTAATTCTACAATGAATTGCTTAAAAAATATTACCCTCAGCTATGCTGCTGGAATGACTCATTACACAGGTACTCTATGTTGCACTTGGTTAAGTGATCAGTTCGCTGCTATCCTGCTTCTACTGTTTGTAAATACTTGTATACTTCAAAAATGGTTCAAATGGCTCTGAGCGCTATGGGACTTAACGTCTGAGGTGGTCAGTCCGCTAGAACTTAGAACTACTTAAACCTAACTAACCTATGGACATCAGACACCTCCATGTCCGAGACTGGAGTCGAACCTGAGACCGTAGCTCTCGCACGGTTCTAGACTGTAGCGGCTAGAACAGTTCGGCCACCATGGCCGGCATACTTGTATACTGACCATTCGTTATTTGACTAAATATGAACTACAATCTAATTCGCATGTATATGGCATGGGTTAGCTCCGGCACGAAGGTGTGACTAAGGATTCGATGCCGTTGGAGTCCCATTATTTTGATGGCAAGACAAATGTTCGCAAATCACCTCTATTGCCTCAAAAAACAATTGCATCTTAAATATCGAAGGACCAACGTCCACACTGTCACAACGCGTTGAAATACAGCAACGACGGCAGATGAAAATTTGTGACCGATTGAGCTTCGAACCTAGACCTGCTGCTTACTAGACAGACGTGCTGACCACTGCACTATTACTTTTTTAAAAAGTTTGAGAAGACTTTCAGCACCAGGTAGGCGGAGGCAAAGAGGGCTGGGGTCGAAAATCTGAGGCCTGGCCACAATGCCTCCACCATACCTGTCACTGAGCAGCTGCATTATTCACATATATTCCATGTTTGCTCTCATATATTCCTTTAAATTGTTAAACAAAATTGAAGTAGTAATTAAGGCAAAATAAATTACAGATTGTCCCCTCCAATGTTCCTTGTGGAACATAACTTATAACAGTGAACAGGGTGACGGAAATATAAATAACAAACGTTCATTCAGAAATAGATTCACAATTTAAGTTATTATGCACTGGATGCATATGAGGTCTGTAAGGAAGCCATATATTTTTCAACAAATGGAAGAAGTTTCGCAGTCGTAGGGGTTTTGCCAAATTAGAAAAGTTCTGATTTTAGAAGCAACGTAAAAGAATATTCCAGGAATAAAAAAAGTGAAAGAATAGTATTCTGCTTCTAATCAATAAAACTGTTCACCTCTTTATAGCCTGCATAAAGCAATAGATAAAAAAAATTTAAACCATTCCTTATATTTGTTATTCTTCTTCAGCTTAAAATGTTCTTCTGCAATATAAAACATGTATTCTTCTATGTTCTAAGTTTTGTTTATTACGACGTAAAACACAAACTGTCCCAGAAGCCACGAATAACCGTTATTCTTTGCGGACGGGTAACATTTCCAGTCAGTTTGTAAAGCTTCAGTTATTGGTATATGACTTTCTGCAGTTCTGTTGATAGTGCTAATTTCTTCCTAGTCCAGTTCCAAATTCTGATTCTATTTTCACATAAGAAGGTGAGCATTACAGTTTCTACAAGCCCACATTTGTCGCAGTATGAAGATGGTCTCAATTTGATTTTTCATAATCGTTCCGCTGTGGATATGGTTTCGTTTACAACGTCGCACCAAACGGCACTCTAGTCGGTATAATTTTATTGTTGATATTTTTCCAGAAGTTCCTACAGTTTTTTATAGGTTAATTCACCGGAATTGGTTTGTGTAGACGATCTCTGGTAATATAATCATAGACGGTTCTAGTGCAGGTTTGTGCTGGTGGAAGTCTTATACAGCTCCAATCGCCATAGTACTTTCGGATGTAATTTCAGCCGGCGTGCTACATTAACAGGAGCATTCCTATCACCAGGATCTAACGAGAGGAACAGAAGTTTCGTGATGCTTGTCTTAGTGGTATGTATTAGATTAAAGGCACGTCTTTAATTCCAAGTCCTCTGTTTTGCCTCTGCAAAGTCGCCTTGTGGAAGAATACTTTGAAGATATTTTGTTTCCACACATACCGAGAGGCTACAGCTAATATTTTATGTGCAGTGACCTGCAGTATCGGTAAGACTGCTGAGAAATGATAAATTTTGCTAAGTATGTATGTATTTATAAACTGAACTTTCTGCAGTCAGTCTAACGATCGCATGTCATGGTCCTTCAACACGGTTCCGATGACATTAAGTTACCGCTCCCAATTGTTCGTGGGCGTGCGCTTGGGGTTCGCCCTTAACCACAATCTGAGATGGAGACTCACTTCAGTTACATCTAACCAGTGCCCACTTATTGCACTATTGTAGGATCCGAGACATCCGCTCACTGCGATCAGAGCCAAGGTGATTTCTTTCTGTTTATGGTGAAGCGTCTGCTGCAGTGTCCACACTCAACTAACATAAACAAATCGCGGCGGCATTGGGCACTGCTGATCGCTGCGCTTAATGCGAGCCTCGACAACAAGAGCGCACTGTCTCTGCTAACAATACTATGGAGTTAATACATCTTACTTAACGTAATATGCAGGACGTGGGTTGGGTGAAAATTTAGTTTGTAACTTCCCATCGCATTAAAATGAGGAGCCTGAAAGTAAATGGACTTGTATGCTAAAGAGCTGCGACATAGCAAAGCTTGATCGAATATCAGATAATTGGCCACATGGGTTTTGTGGACGAGTATACTTTTAGTAGCCGCGCGGGATTAGCCGAGCGGTCTTAAACGCTGCAGTCATGGGCTGCGTGGCTGATCCCGGCGGAGGTTCGAGTCCTTCCTCGGGCATGAGTGTGTGTGTTTGTCCTTAGGATAATTTAGGTTAAATAGTGTCTAAGCTTAAGTACTGATGACCTTAGCAGTTGAGTCCCATAAGATTTCACACACATTTGAACATTTTTTATACTTTTAGTAACCAACCCACCCACGATCATTACGTAAGATTTCTCGAAGGCGTAGGGGAATTGATTTCATTAAGTCGTTGACAGTGTAGCGTGATGGTTTACTTCCCAACATATGTTTTCTATGTTTGTCCAAAGGTCGCTTGCTTTTGTAGATCCACGTGGCAATGGCCTTGTTACCTCTGCCCACATAGTCTCTATCTGGTTGATGTTTGGTGATCGTGGAACAAACGGCAACAGCTTTATCCTCTCTTGGCCCTGAAACCAATCTCACACTGCTCTGCTATGATGGATGGGGCTCTGCTCCTGTAAATAAACTATTATCTCATTAGTTCATGCATTTATATTTAAATAACGTATTTGTAATAAGCACATTGGATTATTATTTTCCACAGTGTTTAAGAATTCAGGCCCTGTCATAGATAAGTGATCTATATTCAACAGTGTGATTAAGAATGTGGTTTACCCAGTCTATCACATGATGAGAGTCGTTGTCTGATATCCACATTATGACTGCCTGGCTAAATCCAATTAGAACTATCTGGTATCGCAACGAAATTACAGAAATCGGATAATTTGAACGTCTGTATTGCAACAATGCTGCGCACATAAATTCCTATGATGGGGTAACAGGTAGCAACTGTCTAAGAAAAAGTGAGAACTATGTCTACTAGCAGCAATGTAACGTAATTATAACCCACATTTATGTGATGGAAATACTGAATTGAACAATACACATCTATTTCAGTGGTGGGAGGATACACCATATAGGATTTGCTGATGACATAATGACAATAATAATAATAATAATATTAATAATAATAATAATAATAATCGCGTGTGGTGGATAGTGGAAACCCTCCCCCATATGGATGGTACCGAGGAAATCAAATACTAGGGGTGAACCAAATGCTAACACAATCCTGAACGGCTACTAAATCCGTTGAACCCAAAATAAAGACACGTCTGAGTGAAAATCACCGCCACTCTGGTCACCGTCTGTTAGCTCAATGAGCTTGGCTGTAAATATTTGCTTTCAAAGGCTTCAACACCCTCTGGTCCTGACCTGTCCTGCTATCACCCAAGCCAAACCAGTGAAACACAAGCAAACATGAACTATGGAAGCAAAGTCAACTTTACCCCAGGTCTCCATGAAAAATGGCGTCGCGTGTCGAAGTGTGTATAAATAGTCCCATGGTAAATGGCTACATATCGAGTATAAATTGTATAAAGTGCAATAACTACATCGCGAAAGGTATCAAGTTATGTGCAGTGTTGCAAAAATGGATTCATACAAAGTGTTTCGTGGGAACGGAAGAATGGGACGCGAAATGTGACTGTGGCATGGAATGCTGCGATCTACTAACAGTAGCTTTGTCAAGATACGATAACTGCATAGGAGAAAGTGTTACTACATCACTTCAGCAAGACCTTGTGCTTGCAAATCATTACGTAAATAAGTTAGAGGATCTGATAAAGCAGTGGACTTATGACGGTTTAAAAAACGAGTGTAATGAAAACATACCGGCAATTTTCGTTTCAAACAAAACTTCTGCTAGTAGTAAACGAAATCTTTTAGGCGGTTTAACATCGTCAGTAAATAGAGTGCAAAGAAAAACGGGTAATAAAGACACGACAGGACGAAATGTGAACTCAAAAAATAAGACATATGAAAGTGAATCTAGATCATCTGTGTGTTCTAACAAGAGAAATGTTTCTCCAAAGTGTACTATAAAAACGACAGAACAAGGGCACCTGGAGAACAACAAATATCAAGTCTGTGTATTAGGTGATAGTCATGCAAAGGGTGTGGCACAAATAAATGATCTGCAGTCGCAATTCAGAGTAACAGCCATTGTCAAACCTGGTGCTCCCCTTCATGAAATAGTAAATAATTGTGAAAACTTAGTTAAGACTGGAACATGCTGTGTGCTAATAGGTGGAGAAAATGACATATACAAAAATGAAAGTCAACTAGCGACAAGGGCACTTCAAACAACACTAAAAAAAGCTGTCAGATCTAAATTTAAAGGTTCTCGTTGTAAGTGTGCCACATAGACATGATCTAATCGAGGAATCATGTGTAAACAAAGAAATAAAGTCAACAAATAATAAATTCAGGAAGATCTGCTGTGCTTTTAAGTGTGCAACTTTTGTGGATGCAAACAGCTCAGTGAGAAATCATTTCACGTGGCATGGACAGCACAGGAACTATTATGGAAAAAAAGATGATGGGTGAAAAGATACTAGAAGAAATAAGCCGCATAACAGTAGAAAAGTTCCCTAAAATCCCACTCCAAATGAGGGCAGAAGCAGAAGAAATGAAAACCTTAACAAGAGCAACATTTGCTGAAGCACTAAAAACATCATCATCTGCTATTATAAATATTAAAATGTTATCAGCTGCCACAGCTAGTATAAACAATCAATCAGCATCATTCACTTCAAGTAGGAAAAGCAACAGAAACAAGAAACCTGTGGTACAACAGGATTTTTGGTATCCAGCCATAATGAAAACTCCAAGATAACAGTGTTAAACGAAATGATAAATACCTCCAGTGCTCACTCCCCTGTTCTAAAGATTATGACTCTAAATGTGCAGTGCCTCAAGAACAAATATTGTGAACTTGAAATAGCAGTAAGTAACACCCAACCTGATGTCGTGTGTATTACTGAACATTGGTGTAAGGACCAAGAAATTAGTAGTATTCATATTAATCCATTTAAACTGGCAAATAATTATAGTAGGAAAATTGCAAAAGGTGGTGGAGTCGGTATTTACCTTAGACAAGAGTTAGAATTTAAAAAGAGATGTGAAGCAGAGAACTTAAGTATTGAAAAGTTTTTGAAGCAGGTGCCGTCCAGCTATATGGCCTGATGAAAAAAGTCATAGTCATAACAGTGTATAGGTCACCATGTGGAAACATAGAAGTCTTTTTTGATAAATTAGAATTGTTGCTAAATACTATTTACAAAAAAGAAACTGTGATTATTCTTTGTGGTGATTTCAATATTAATCTTTTAGTTGAAATTCAACAAAAAAGGCAATTTTTATTAAAGAGTTTCAACATGTCACCACACATAAACAATTCAACTAGACTAACAAACACCTCCAATAGCCTCATAGATAACATTTTCTCAAATATGTCAGAAACTGACAGAGGTAACAAACATAGATTTAGGATTGTCTGACCACAATGCTCTCACCATTGAAATCCCTTTAAGGTCAAAGGAAGATAAAGGTGTAAATAATATTTACAAAAGAAACTTCTCTGTGGACAGCTGTCATCAGTTCGTAAGTATCTTAGAAAATGAAAACTGGTTAGATGTTATGAAACAGTCAAGTACAGATGAGGCATATAGTGTATTTGCATCGATTTATATGATGAACTTTGAGATGTGTTTTCCAAAGGAACTGACCAAAATCAAGTCTACTGGATACGTAAAGTCAAGTTCTTGGATGACTCTTGGAATTAAGAAATCATGTGAAAACATGAAAAAACTGAATTCAGAGTTGAGGGAGTGTACAAATATTGATTTTATAGAATATGTAAAGAGGTATAGGAAAATATACCGCAAAGTAATTGCAGATGCAAAGTTATTAAGTAATAATATGGAAATAAAACAGTCCAGAAATAAAACTAAAATAGTATGGGAAATTGTGAGAAAAGAAACTGGGGTACCTACCAAAGACAAGGAAATTATTCTAAAAGATGAGGAGAATAAAATGGTAGATAAATATGCCATGCCTAATTATATAAATAATTACTTTTTAAATGTACCCCAGACATTAAGCAGGAATCTTGGGGAGCAGATTAAGATTGAAGCACCCAAGGCAGCCAGCAGTATGATGGCAGTTCCAACAAACGAAAAGGAAGTTTTAAAAGTGATTAAAAGTCTGAAGTCCAAGATGTCAGCTGGAGTAGACGAGGTGCCAATAATATTAGTAAAGAAAACAGCTAATCAGATAGCGAAACCATTGGCACACATAGCAAACTTGTCAATGGCTGAGGACATGTTTCCACAAAAACTGAAAATTTCTAAAGTCATTCCCCTGTTAAAAAAGGGTGATAAACTTAAAATAGAAAACTACAGACCTGTCTCACTCCTCACAACTTTCTCTAAAGTTTTAGAAATACTAATGAAATATAGAATATAACAGAGGGAAACATTCCACGTGGAAAAAATATATCTAAAAAGAAAGAAAGTGATGAGACTTACCAAACAAAAGCGCTGGCAGGTCGATAGACACACAAACAAACACAAACATACACACAAAATTCTAGCTTTCGCAACAAACGGTTGCTTCGTCAGGAAAGAGGGAAGGAGAGGGAAAGATGAAAGGAAGTGGGTTTTAAGGGAGAGGGTAAGGAGTCATTCCAATCCCGGGAGTGGAAAGACTTACCTTAGGGGGAAAAAAGGACGGGTATACACTCGCGCACACACACACACACATATCCATCCGCATATACACAGACACAAGCAGACATTTGTAAAAAACTCTTTGCCTTTACAAATGTCTGCTTGTGTCTGTGTATATGCGGATGGATATGTGTGTGTGTGCGCGAGTGTATACCCGTCCTTTTTTCCCCCTAAGGTAAGTCTTTCCGCTCCCGGGATTGGAATGACTCCTTACCCTCTCCCTTAAAACCCACTTCCTTTCATCTTTCCCTCTCCTTCCCTCTTTCCTGACGAAGCAACCGTTTGTTGCGAAAGCTAGAATTTTGTGTGTATGTTTGTGTTTGTTTGTGTGTCTATCGACCTGCCAGCGCTTTTGTTTGGTAAGTCTCATCACTTTCTTTCTTTTTAATGAAATATAGAGTCACACATTATCTTAATATGCACGACCTGATAAACGGTAATCAGCATGGATTTCAAGCTGGGAGAAGTACCGAAACAGCTGTACTAGAATACACAAAAGAAATAATCACTAAATTGGAAGAGGGAAACAGTGTAGTTGGGATAAATCCAGATTTGTCAAAAGCCTTTCACACTGTTGACCACAGCATACTTTTGAAAAAGCTTGAAGCTATAGGTATCAGAGGACCGGTAAAAAAGTGGTTTGAGTCTTATCTGGAAAAGAGGATGCAGGTGGTTGAAATTACAGCAGTAAATATTAATCAAAAAATTAAACTAAGATCAGATCCGAGGGAGGTCACAGTAGGAGTACCCCAAGGAAGTGTATTAGGTCCATTGCTGTTCCTCATTTACATTAATGATATTCAGGTGTCAGAGAGAAAAGCTAGAATCGTGTTATTTGCTGATGATACTAGTTTAATAGTTAGTGATACGAAGCAGTCATTACACAGTACTGTGAACCATGTCCTACAAGATATACAAAGATGGTTTAGTGCTAACAAGCTAACACTGAATGCAAAAAAAACTAATTATGTGCAATATGGAAAAATAAGTGAACAGGACGACCTAAATCCCACCATGGAGGGCAAACAATTTGAAAGAGTACAGTGTGCAAAATTCCTGGGTATGCACATTGATGAGAAAATTAATTGGAAGGACCATGTGGTGAACTTAGCACTAAAACTAAATTCAGCATGTTTTGTGCTTAGAATAATTTCAAGAGTTTGTAGTAATGACTGTACCAGATAAGTATATTTTGGCTATTTTCAGTCCATTGCATCCTATGGGATAGTATTCTGGGGAAAAACATATGGTTGTCTAAATGAGACTTTCAAATTACAAAAACGTGCTATTCGGATAATGACCCACAGCCCACCTCAAACACATTGTACGCCCCTTTTTAAAGCATTGAAAATTTTAACAATTCCATCATTATACATTCTGAAATATCTGTTGGTGATCAAAAGAAATCAGGACAAAATGAAAACCAATACAGACTTCCATAATTACGATACACGGCAATGTAAAGATCTCCACATACAAGCTGTAACAAGGACCCGAAGCCAGAAACATGTATGTAATCAAGGCATCAAACTTTTTAATGCACTACCAAAACATATCAAAGAGCTGGAAAATGAGGATAAATTTAAAACTGTTCTAAAGAACCACATGCTTGACAAATGCTATTACAGCATAAGCGAATATCTCTGCGCAACTGTATAAAATATATGTTTAAGTTAATGTGACAAATGAAATTACATCAGTGCATAATAAATTATGTTATAAAAACACTTATTAGTTGTATATTGTATTAAACATAAGATAGATTAATATGAATTCAGCACAGATACAGATTTTGTAAAGATATTATATAGTTGTTAAAATGTACCCTGACAAATCCTATATCACAAATGTGATCATTGGGATGATGATAAATAAATAAAGAAACCCGGCTGTCGACAGGCGGCAGTTGGATTTTCCGATTCTGGGGAGTCCGGGTTAGCACGGCAGAGAATATCAAAGATCTCTGGTAAATTTCCATACAAGCAAAAAACATGCATTTAAAAGTAAACATTGATACATTGATCCAAACACGAAAACAAAATAATCTCACAAAGGAAATCGACCGATAAAAAATTCTCATCCTTGCTCCTCAAGAACCACGACTAACTAACAATGAGACCTTGCATTAGGGAAACCATTGCATCTTCAAGAGCAAAATACAACAAAAGGTAGCGAAAGGCGTACCAATCTTCGTCATTGCATTTCTCGAACACAGATCTATCATCAACTCTGTCAAAGAAATCACACCCATCAACAATCAAAAGGTTCAAATGGCTCTGAGCACTATGGGACTTAACAGTGGAAGTCATCAGTCCCCTAGAACTTAGAACTACTTAAACCTAACTAACCTAAGGACATCACACACATCCATGCCAGAGGCTGGATTCGAACCTTCGACCATAGCAGTCGCGCGGTTCCGGACTGAAGCGCCTAGAACCGCTCGGTCACCGCGGCCGGCCCATCAACAAGCGACTTATGACTATGCACATTCAGAACACCAGTAAAAAATATGCACTCATCAATGCACGAGTCCCCACCAACATCGAAAATAAGAAAAACACCGAAAATGGGGAAAAATTCTGGAACAAACTCCAAAATACTATGAGCAAAATTCACCAGGATGACGTGAATATAGTAATGGGAGACTTCAACTCTCTATTTGGGACAGAAAAAACCTGTAGAAAAATCTTTGGTACAAATTCAACACACTGAAATGCTTAGACCAACGGCACACGTCTGACTGACATTTACCAACAATTCAACCACAAAAGGATGTCTTCACACTTTAGGAGAAAACCAGATCCCAGGTAACATGCTTAGCTAATAGGTGCAAGCTGCTTTCATTCGCCTTTCGAGACTCGCTGAAAGCCAGATTTTTAATTCTTTTGTAGCACAGCTACAAGCAGGCTGATAAAAACTCAATAAGGGAATTGTAAGACAACGCTCGAGCAAAATTCATCTTGCTACTTTCAGTAACTCTTAGTGTCAGAGCGAAAATCTTACGGTACTGCCAAATTCGTAATGCCACTTTTGTTTTCTGCCGACATATTTTTTGTTGTTGTGAATACATAATTTTATCTATAAAATGTCACATTTTCATAATACTTACGAATGGTACAGGAAATGAAATGAATACAGATCTTTTCGAAGTCAGAAGTCTGTAATATCCTACTAATTCGTGTTAAAATAGGCTCAATCATCTCACAGACACTTAATGCTTTATTAAGATAGACTGCCGTCGTGATGTTTCTCTAGTAAGCTGAATTTAATTTGCATTAGTACAGTGAATATTTTAATTGCATTTTCCATTAGTTTACTAAACGCAACAGTAATTATCAAAGAGAAATTAATCAGCAGCAGAATTTTCTTTCACGATATCTAAAACGATCTGACAATGCTAAAGTTGTTTACAAATTCTACGCCTGTAGAAACCTACTGGTTCTAACGATGTCATTAAACCAGAGTAGTTTTAAGAGTATTTTCGCCTAGAAATGAATTCCCTTGACGGTTGAGCGATCAAGAGCGGGAAAGGTAAAATTTTACAAATATATGGCGAGAGGGACAAGTGCTTGAGAGAGGACTTCCCTATTAGATCAGATTAGATTAGATTAATACTAGTTCCATGGATCATGAATACGATATTTCGTAATGATGTGGAACGAGTTGAATTTTCCAATACATGACATAATTAGGTTAATTTAACAACATACTTAAGTTAATTTAACAACTTTATTTTTTTCTGTTTTTTGTTTTTCTTTATTTTTTATTTTTATTTTTATTTCATTTTTTTAATATTTGTTTTCTTAATTTATATCTAAAAATTCCTCTATGGAGTAGAAGGAGTTGTCATTCAGAAATTCTTTTAATTTCTTCCTAAATACTTGTTGTTTATCTGTCAGACTTTTGATACTATTTGGTAAGTGACCAAACACTTTAGTGCCAGTATAATTCACCCCTTTCTGTGTCAAAGTTAGATTTAATCTTGAATAGTGAAGATCATCCTTTCTCCTAGTATTGTAGTTATGCACACTGCTATTACTTTTGAATTGGGTTTGGTTGTTAATAACAAATTTCATAAGAGAGTATATATACTGAGAAGCTACTGTGAATATCCCTAGATCCTTAAATAAATTTCTGCAGGATGATCTTGGGTGGACTCCAGCTATTATTCTGATTACACGCTTTTGTGCAATAAATACTTTATTCCTCAGTGATGAATTACCCCAAAATATGATGCCATATGAAAGCAATGAGTGAAAATAGGCGTAGTAAGCTAATTTACTAAGACGTTTATCACCAAAATTTGCAATGACCCTTATTGCATAAGTAGCTGAACTCAAACGTTTCAGCAGATCATCAATGTATTTCTTCCAATTTAATCTCTCATCAATGGACACACCTAAAAATTTGGAATATTCTACCTTAGCTATATGCTTCTGATTAAGGTCTATATTTATTAATGGTGTCATACCATTCACTGTACGGAACTGTATGTACTGTGTCGTATCAAAATTCAGTGAGAGTCCGTTTACAAGGAACCATTTAGTAATTTTCTGAAAGACAGTATTGACAATTTCATCAGTTAATTCTTGTTTGTCAGGTGTGATTACTATACTTGTATCATCAGCAACGAGAACTAACTTTGCCTCTTCATGAATATAGAATGGCAAGTCATTAATATATAATAAGAACAACAAAGGACCCAAGACTGACCCTTGTGGAACCCCATTCTTGATAGTTCCCCAGTTTGAGGAATGTGCTGATCTTTGCATGTTATGAGAACTACTTATTTCAACTTTCTGCACTCTTCCAGTTAGGTACGAATTAAACCATTTGTGTACTGTCCCACTCATGCCACAATACTTGAGCTTGTCTAGCAGAATTTCATGATTTACACAATCAAAAGCCTTTGAGAGATCACAAAAAATCCCAATGGGTGGTGCTCGGTTATTCAGATCATTCAAAATTTGACTGGTGAAAGCATATATGGCATTTTCTGTTGAAAAACCTTTCTGGAAACCAAACTGACATTTTGTTAGTACTTCATTTTTACAGATATGTGAAGCTACTCTTGAATACATTACTTTCTTAAAAATTTTGGATAAAGCTGTTAGAAGGGAGATTGGATGGTAATTGTTGACATCAGATCTATCCCCTTTTTTTATGCAAAGGTATAACAATAGCATATTTCAGTCTATCAGGGAAAATGCCCTGTTCCAGAGAGCTATTACACAGGTGGCTGAGAATCTTACTTATCTGTTGAGAACAAGCTTTTAGTATTTTGCTGGAAATGCCATCAATTCCATATGAGTTTTTGCTTTTAAGCAAGTTTATTATTTTCCTAATTTCAGAGGGAGAAGTGGGTGAGATTTCAATTGTATCAAATTGCATAGGTATGGCCTCTTCCATTAACAGCCTAGCATCTTCTGATGAACACCTGGATCATACTATATCCACAACATTTAGAAAATGATTATTAAAAATATTTTCAACTTCTGACTTTTTGTTCGTAAAGTTTTCATTCAATTTGATGGTAATACTGTCTTCCTCTGCTCTTGGTTGACCTGTTTCTCTTTTAATAATATTCCAAATTGTTTTAATTTTATTATCAGAGTTGCTGATTTCAGACATGATACACATACTCCTGGATTTTTTAATAACTTTTCTTAATATAACACAGTAGTTTTTATAATGTTTGATAGTTTCCGGGTTACTACTCTTTCTTGCTGTCAGATACATTTCCCTTTTCCGGTTACAAGATATTTTTATACCCTCCGTAAGCCATAGTTTGTTACAAGGTTTCTTACAAGTATATTTAACTATTTTCTTGGGGAAGCAGTTTTCAAATGCATTTACAAAAATGTCATGAAATAAATTATATTTTAAATTGGCATCAGGTTCACGGTACACCTCATCCCAGTCTAACTGCTGTAGGCTTTCCCTGAAATTTGCAGTTGTTAAATCGTTGACTGAACGTACTACTTTGGAGGACTGTTTAGTATTGCTGAATGGAGCTATGTCATATATTGTAACTAGCTGTGCACCATGATCAGAAAGACCATTCTCAACAGGCTGAGCATTTATCTGGTTAAACTTATCTTGGTCTATAAAGAAGTTATCTATCAGTGAGCTGCTATCCTTTACCAACCGAGTAGGAAAATCAATAACGGGTGTCAAATTGAAAGAACCGAGTAATACTTCAAGGTCATTTTTCCTACTACCCTCTTTCAGAGAATCTACATTGAAGTCCCCACAAATAATAATTTGCTTCCACCTGTCTGACAGATAGCACAACAAGGAGTCCAAATTTTTCAGAAATAGATGAAAATTTCCTGATGGGGACCTATATACAGTTACAATTATAAATGTGCCTTTATTTAATTTAAGCTCACAGGCACATGCTTCTATATGTTTCTCTACACAAAACTTTTTTGTTTCTAAACTTTGTGCACAATGATAACTTTTGACATATATGGCAACTCCTCCTTTCTCCATATTTTCTCTCATTACCTGTGCAGAGAGCTTATATCCACTTACATTTACCTTATCCATATCAGTAACAATGTGATGCTCAGACAGGCATAGTATATCTATTTCATTCTCAGCTTCTAAATCTTCTAAACAAACCAGAAGCTCATCTACTTTATACTTTAAACTCCCAATATTTTGATGAAATATACTTACATTATTTTTAATTATACTTTTATGAGAACCTTTCCTTATTCTAAGATTTGCAGTACTCTCCTGTCTGAGTTTCTCATTGTGCTTAGGCCTAGTTCCTATACCAGTGGTCACACGGTGTTCAGAGAGGCAGATTATGTCAACTGGGTTGGGTGACTTTAATTCATCAATGCAATTACCTAGGACTGAGATACAACTTGGTGGAGATAAAATTTCTGGTGATTGGTGAAAATTTATAATTGATAGCTGTGATTGGTGATCCAATGTGCTAGAATTGTGCTGTTTAATTTCTTTCCTAAACTGAAGATTTGTTTCAATCCTGACCTCTCGTAGAACTTGACATCTTTCTGTCTTACCTATCCTAAAAAAGGTGCTGCTCCAACACCTGTAACCACTGGTATTTTACCACTCATGGCAGTGCCTCCCCCCCTTAAATTTCATGCTATTACCCCAGCCAGTTTCCCCTTCCCTTTCCTGTTGAGATGTAGGCCGTGCCTGGTATAGTCCCACCTACTGAGATAATCAACAGGAACCACACCAATATGAGCCCCCACACCCGACCCAAGCAGCCGTTCCAACTCCAAATTAATTCTCCCAACAGAAGAGTTCAAATGAGGCCGGTCATGGCATCTCAGGACAGATACAAATTCAACATTGGTGTGTCTCGATGCTGACGCAATCTTTACCAGGTCACACTCTATACTGTACCCAGGATCTCTGTCGATGCTGTTCCCTGGCCCTCCCACAATAACCACGGTGTCTTCCCTGGTAAATCCTTTACAGAGTGAACCTAAATCCTCTGTCACCTGATCCAGACTAGCACTTAGTTTGAAAAAAATTGTGACCTGGTATTCTGGTCCTAATTCCTCCTGCAGAAGTTGGCCTACACCTCTGGCATGAGAACTGCCTAACAACAAAACTTTCTTCCTTTTCGATGACTTTCCTACATTCTTTTTCAATTTCTTATTGAAAGTCTGTTGTGTCCTGTCTACACCTACCTCTGCTTGAGGCTCATCAGTTTCTAACTGAAGCAACAGGTCAAACTTATTTTTGACATTCACCACAAAACTGTCAGACTTAGTTCTAGGCCTGTTCCTTCTGCTACCTGTTGCCACTTCCCACCTCTCTTTGCCCTTCTCCCTCCTTAACCAGTCCAGATCTTCCCTAGCCTGATCTAGCTCAGCCTGAAGGGCAGCAATTTTCCCCTCCTGTTCCACTATCTTCCTATCTCTGCTGCAAATCCTACATAACCACTGATGAGCCTGATCCACTTTCCCAACACCCACGCCACTGCAGCCCCCCCCCCCCCCCCCCAGTGAAAAAAACTACTACATCCGTCACACCAAACCCCAGAAGCAAAATTCTACGGCAAGTCAGGCACTTCTCACTCATGGCAAAAATAATAGTTTAGCTAGAATAAATCAATTAAATTACCGAAAATCAAAAAAGACGTTACAAGAATTAAGCCTATTCACAAATGTATATAAGCAAGTTTCTGATTTAAAATTCCGCTGTTTTTCTGAGATCTGTATTAAAACAATGAAGGTATACGCTATTTATTATATATTTCACTCGATGGAATGAAAAAAAAGGACAATTAAACGAGATACTTTAACTCTGATTCTCCAAAAACGTTACGAGAATTAGGCCCATAAACAAATGTATATAGGCAAGTTTCTGATATAAAGTTACGCTGTTTTTCTGAAATCTGTATTAAAACAATGAAGTTATATGCTATTTACGGTAGTTTACTTATTAGTTACCGAGAAACTAGTTAAATTACCGTGAAACAAGGAAACAAGTGCCTGAGAGACGACTTTCCTATCAATCTCCTGGATAGTTTTGTTTCTCAAATCAACAGAGTGGGTTATCATGCAGTAGCACAGGTGATGTAGTATTGTTGCTCGATTTTCTTACACTGCAACCGAAAGGTGTCTCAGTTGTTGACAACAAATTCCAGCTGTGTTGCACACGCCCTGGGGGCAGCATTCGTAGCCCAAAACACACTTTTGGATTTATCAGATGTAAAATATCATGTTCACACTACTCTTTCCACGAGTTTACGTCTTTTGGTGGGGCTCAGCCTTTCATTTCTTCTTAGGAAGTTAACGATACAGGCATCGTAACACGTCACCAGTAACATTACTGCATAGGAATGCTTGATGAGTGACCTGATGACGTTCAATAATAGTCATTCTGTTGATTTTTGTTGTTTCGAATTAGAGCATGCAGTACTCCTACACCAGACTTCTCAACTTTGCCTGTTGAATGCTAATGTCGCATGACGGTTAAATGGTAATCGACCACATATATTAGTAGTCGAGACTTCCTTAATGTGGAAAATCATTCATGCCAGAACGATCTTTGATGAAACATGAATATCTTTTTCTGGCGTATTTTTCCCAAAAGCACTCGCTCCAAACACAGTTCAAATCTTTCTAGCTGCCTCCTCTGCATTTACTCCTCTGTTATACCAAAAGTAAACATTGTGTTTCAGGTGTTACACCTTTTTCCACTTGTGACTCAATTTTACAATGCTTAACTGTAGTTCATGATTTTCAAGTATGCAAAATCGAATGCTTAACTGCAAGATGATAACTAGAACTACAAATTCGAAAATGACAATTGATACATACACTGACAGCGTGTTGCCGCGTTCACATGGGCGGCGCCGGATTTCAGGTGGCGGGTGGCGTCCGTCCGGTGGCCGGTAGCCGCTGCTGCACGAGGAAATGCTCGAGCGTATGCTGTTATGATCGCGGCGCAGCCACGAGCTGTCCTGCGGAGTTGTTTCTGGAATACTTGTTATTGCTGGTCGGTAGAATGTTAAGCGAACTATCTTCGATGCTCAATCAGACTCATAACTTTAGACCAAAATGTGGTAAAAAAAAGTAGTTTGTCTCGAACAGGCGACCATAAGCTTAGAATGCATGACGATTACCACTTTTTTTTGTGTTCATCATTGATGGTTGTGTTTGGTCGTTGCGGACGTCGCAAGACATCCTGTTCAAGTTTGGTGGTTGATCCTTCCACTCAGTTTTTTTATTACAGGGGCCAACTGGCTCTCTGACCGAACACGCTGAGCTACCGTGCCGGCTAGCGTTAGACCACGTGCTCACGCAATCCGAGAACATCTCGGAAGTAGACAACACCTCCTCCTAACACTTCCGCATCTTACAGTGTTGCCAGATTGTGCAGATGGCCGGTCAGTTTTATTGCCCACGTTAAGGGAACAGACTCAAACTTAGTCTCTCTGGCGCCCGGGCGGCGGTCAATTTTTATGTCTAAAACTCTACGCCAATGTGTTTCAATCACATATCTGTGTGGCGCTAAAGTGTGGTTATGGATAATATGTATGCTGAGATTGCGAATGTAACATCATAAGTAAAGAGAGGGAAATGAATTAGGCGTCCTTCGTCTTCTGTAACATCAATTATATTTTAGTAATTCTATCTTAAATGAACTGCGCAGAAAATCATTCACCAGAAGTAAATAACTTGTTAGCAACGTCAGATGATATTAACAACTTGCCGGCGTGGGTTAACCGTGCTTTCAACGGCGTCATATCGTGGATCGCATGGCTGCTTGCGCTCTCAGTTCGAATCCTTCCCCGGGCATGGATGTGTATTAGGTTATGTTGGTTTAAGTAGTTCTAGGTCTAGGGGTTGATGACATAAGCAGTTTGGTCGCATAGGTCTTGAAGCCATTTTTGACCTTTCATGTAAATTTTCTTGACATAAACGGCCGTATCTGTAGATTGCGTTGACATAGGAGCTCACTTTTTTATACCACCAAGGGACCGGTTACCGTAAGAAGTGAGATACATTTCCGCTTATTATGTCCACCCGTTCTGGAGGTAAACGGGTTTTAAAGGTTGAGTAGACCGATAGACGGTCAAGCAACTGAGACTTGTAGGGTTCCGTTTTTACCGGTTTAGGTGACGAAATCCTAACAACGAAACAGCTACGACAGCTATTGAAGATGAGGGCCGCATAAATAACACCCCCTACTCTTTATTCGAAATGTTCTAGTTGCAGTCGATACAGCAGCACATTAATCGTAGCTACGCTTTCGATCCAGATCACGTTTACAGGAATGCAAATAGAATCCATTTGCCTATACACGTGGTAATTCACATCCCAGTATTAACGCCACCGCGTTTTAGAAGTGCGAACATTCCCATCGCTATCTAGCTTAAGAAACACTTAGGCTAATGAACGTTTTCCGGCTGTGGTGAGTCTAGTGGAGAATTCGAAACAGTGTAGAATATGTTTGGCAGCTATGTAGCCGTTTATTTCCTGAGGTGGTGCAGAATTATCCTACTAAATTTACCCTCTAATAACAGTATTTTGTTATTTCGATAAACATCCCGAATGATTGTCACATAAGCGGTGACATAAAGGAAGAAAATTCATGTTTTTGAGCCCAGAAAGCTCTATGCAACAGAAACTGCAGATCATTTTGCCATTTTCATTGCGAAATTGCCAGCTTATTCATGTCTCGGGTAATAATAGATGGCTGTTTGCCTGGGTTGTCAGCTAGCGTAGTGAAAGGAAGGTCTGGTTTGTTTTCGGTTCTAATGTCGGTGGAGGCAGGTAGAATATCAGTAAAGCAATTTTAAGAAATTCTCGCGTCCCCAATACGTTTTACCACTACCTTTATTCTGTACTGGCGCCCTGTGTATGTCAATATGACACTCTTTTAGAAATTCATACATGTTACTGCCTACTTTTTCCGCTTGTATCAATAATGGAACTGACTTAAGTGTGGCACTGAATGATTTTTAACTGAATTTCGTTATGAATCTTCACGCATTGCTAAATTTGCACACTTTCATGGTAGGTCAGCAACGGTAATCCAGTATGACTGGTCTGAACGTTGATACAGACCATTTTGCGGCCGAATGCGGATAATATTTTGCTAATTCGTAACGATCCAGGGTTCTTTGTCTTACTAAAACAGTTATATTATCTCGGTAAATGGAAATTCATTTTTATTGGTACAGTTCATACCAATTAGCGTTTCTTCTTTCAGTTCCGTCTTATATTTACGTGTTCTATTTAACACACTAATCAGCATTAATATAGTCTTACAAATTATTGAAAACAGCCTAAAAAAGTTCAGATAGTTTGTCAATTTCACTCCTGTGCATAGTATGTTGGTAGCACTTCGTCACCTTGCCTGTTATGCTGTGTAGCAGACTTTAAAGCCGTGCAGATCAGCATAACGAAAAGGCGAGCGGTCTCGCTCGGTTTGTCCACAACTGTACATGCCGTCAATGAATTTTATATGATACCGGTATGGAATCCAAAGTAAATAACATGTTACAAAGGCAGAAACAAACAATTGTCTCCCTGAAACACTATACAGTAGAGGATATTATCAAATATTTAACAGCACTAATGAAATCTTAACATCTAGAACTGAAGCATAATTTAGTAAGAGGGAAGGAAGAAAAAATAAAGTGTAAACACCAGAACATGACTTGAGTTACAGACATAAATACTGGTGACTGAAAGCAAATTGCTAGAAAAGTGAGTTAAGAGAAGAAAGTTACATGTAAATTATTCTCAAAGTCCAATTGTGTCAAAGTTAATTGCAAATAGTAAAAATGTGCAGTCATTACTAATGCCTGATCTTATACATGTTCTGTGATGTGCACACCACATGTATGCCCTCCATGTGATCCACACACATTCACAGTGAGTGCAGGCTGTCAGTGTGAGTGGAGCAGTGCAAAGGGGATAATGGTATTCACAGTGGAGTAGTGAGTGTTTGTTATGGAAAGTTATGGGACAAGAAAGTCGTGGAAACAATGTGTATCACACCAATCATGCGGAAAAATACTCTGCCTGGACCTGCACACACATCCCTACCTAACTGCGAGTTGTTCATGCGTTACAACCAGCAGATGCGTCTCGGCACCTCCAGTTTTGTGAATGGCTGTTCACTGAGATAATAATTAACGACTTGGACATGGATCTGTTCTTTACTTCTGATTAAGCCCGGTTTCACCCGAGTGGTTATGTCAACTCACAGTGTCATACATTCTGGACAGTGGAGAATCTGTGTAACTTCAATGAAACACTATTGCATGATAAGAAGGTTGTCCGATCTTCTTTCATCAGACACTGACAATTGTGCACTGCACTGTGAACATTTTTAAACCATTTGCGGCAGCATTAATAGAGGAGGAAAAGACCTACAGTTACTTCCAACAGGAGTGAGCAACTGCTCACACAGCTGGTTGAACCTTGGATCACATCTGCACAGTCTTCATGCCTGACCGAGTTGTTAGCAGAGGTCAGTCTGGTCATGGCCCTAGCTGGCTACTCAGTTCATCTGATCTGTGAGTGTGTCATTATTTTGTGTGAGGAGACCACAAGTGTAAGGTGTACCATAACAACCTTCATAGTCTACAGAAACTGTAGCATAACATTTGGATGAAATTCCAGAAGTCCAGCTGTGGCGCCATGGGATGATTGGTGGTCACTTTCAGCATCTGCTGTAGTCCAGTTGGTACAGTATTTCCTTTTCTCCAGTGTGTGTGTTTGTATGCTGGAACTCTGTTCTCCAGGCCACTTTTATTTTCCCCATCCTTTGTATGAAAATAGTAATTTCTTAAACTTGTGTTTATGCTTAGTAAGAAATAATTAGCTTTTTGAATCGTTTTCAGACTTCAGAGTATTACTTTCCCTTGTGCTTTAAATATTATTGGTGATAAAAAACCATTTGCATTATGCCCTTATGAGCCCCTACAAGCAGGCAATATCAAAAATGTGCACATTTGTTAAAGATGCTTGTAAAATAATGGAAAACTGAAGATGGAATGTAACAATGTAATGAAAAGGACAAATGCTACTCACTCTATAGCAGAAATTGGACTAAGTATCTCCACTGTATGGTGAGTAGCAACTACCCTTATCATTATATTGTTACTTATATATTCATTCTCAAATTACACAAATGATGTTTAAGAAGCCTGAAAAACACATATTTAAAAGAAATAACAGTGGTGTCCAGTTTATTTAATGATAACCTTAACCTTTCCATCCTGCTTCCCTTTCCCCTAATGCTGATGATGATGATGTAGTAGCAATGTTCCCCCTTAGGTCATTCTAGGTTTAATTAAAATGAAAGATAATAATGTAGTGTGCAGTGGCATGAACCACAATTAGAGCAGAAACTCACAGTGCCGTTGCACCGTAAGACTCGTGTGGAACAATTGAGCCAACGAGATGCTGCTGGAAACTAGTTTTTCTCACTGCAATATTCATCACTCAATCTCATAACGCAAAGTTAGAGTTGTTATTGTTACTTATGTGAAGTATAGCATTCCCAGAGTCAAAAAATTAAATTTCCTGTCCCACCCTGTCATCTTACATGAGAATATGTAGCACAAGACATCAAAATGAAAGGGAATTCCAAGAGAATTTAACGAAATGACTCAGGACCATGTGCGGAAGTAAGTACACTATCACAGCATTGCCAAATCCTTGCAATGATGTTGCAAATTCTTAGCTGGGCTAGGAACAGCTACTTAGCCAAATGTTTGCGACGCTCATCTTATACAGATGGTCTGAGGTGACATGCAAATTCATTCGGTTTTATACACTGTGTCACCTCCTGATACTTTGTAACATCACATATTCGACAGTCACATGCAATGATACCAAATAGTGATAGGAAACCTCTTATGATTGAACAGATAACAACTCAATAGCAACAATAAAAAACTAACAATTAATTAAGTTTATTGCATTACAAAAGTTTTAAACTAAAAATAAAAGTAGCCTGATGACCAGTTGGTGCAATTCAAAGGTTTTCTTGGCATTTTGTTACTGAATTCTGTTCTGGTTATTTCCAGAGGAAAAAAGAAAATAAACTGAAGTGATATACATTGGCAGTACTTTGCAATCTGAACCGGCAACTGCTCTTGTCTTAGATGATGAGATGGGCATGGTGCCATGGAGCAGACATGACACTGTTTCATTCAGCTCTCTGCCATTGCTCTGGTGGTAGTTAATGCAGACAGTTCACGACATGAAGCACCAAACCAGTGGAAATGTAAGCCAATAATTACCTTCCTAGCATCAAAAAATGAAATTAATGATCTCTATCTCACATAGATGTGATGACTATTCACATTTCTTCATCAGTACAAAAGGAGAATGTTAAGAGAATTTAGCACAATCACTCAGTACTGATCCCAAAAGTGAGTTAATGACCGTGAAGTGCCGAACATCGTCAGCAACATTTTTTTTATAAGTCATTCATTTTGTTTATATTTCATTTATATGACAACAGTAAATGTTAAAATCACTTTTCTCCCCTCAGTGTTACTGACATGTTTTATTTCATCAAAATATGCTAAGTCAGTTACCATTGGTTTTAAATCAGTGCAACACCAAGCAACATATGGTTGCCCCAGGCTGAACAGAAATGAAGAAAACACTGGATTAGGGTCACATGGTTGTGGAGATACCCAAGATGTGAACATAAAATTCTGGAGCAATTGTTTTCCACCTAAATTTATGGACAGCTCACAATGTCCTCTTGGCTATTCACAGCCTGCTTCAGCCAGCCCTGACTGGAGCTGTGCAATCAGATGCCAAGATGCCAATCTGGGGGACAGCTTCAAATTGACAGTAGGGTATACCAGAGAAAACTACACACGAGTTGCAAATTTATCCTGTTTGACTTGTGGTTTAAGCTTGTTATAAGAAAACTAAAAATGTATGTAAAACTACCTTGTCCAAAATGAGACACAGTGTTCTACTAAACACAGTCAACACCTGAACAGGAGAGGGTAAGATACGTAGCCTGATCTCCTTACAGAAAATGGAGCATGAGATACCATCACACCACTCAACATCTCTGTGTTTACTGGTGTCATAGAGGTACCTGTGTTAGTTTAGAATTATGATACAGGCACCATGTTTTGAAAGAACTCGAAATAACTGATCAGACCCACAAAATGTGCAAGTATCCACAGGAAAGTAAGGCTAGCTTATTTCATCAGAATATTAGAGGATAGAGTAACAAGACAATACAGCTTCTTTACCTCTTTGGAAATTTAGAGACCTCTAAAAATAATGATGTCCAGCATGTATCTCAGTACCTCCCCAACACAGGGTTGGATAAATTAAATACTTTACGATTACATTCTAGCATCTTATTCAAGTAAAACTAAAGTGGGAAAAGAATTAGTTGTTATGTACATGAACACAGAACATACAATTAGAAACACTGAGACATGTTGATTTTGTGATCATCAGCACACATGAGTGCATGCTAGTGAAGCAACACTGAGAATTATCTTGTAGAAAAGTTCTTGAAGAATGACTGCTGCACAACATCTGTCATTTGGATCCTTCCCACCAACACCAGCTTTTCTGTACTGTGCAGGTGGGAGACATCTATTAACACATGAACTTAATGATATCTCAGTGTTATGCATTTCTGAGCACTGGCTTAACCCAGAATTAATCCAGAATACGAAAATAAACAAATTTGTTTTGGCTGCTTACTACTGCAGAAAAAACAGCAAGCAGGGTGGGGTAGCAATTTACACAAAGGATAATGTAGATTTTATTACACTACCTGACTTAACTAGGGCAAATGTCAAAAAGGATTATGAAATTGCAGCTATAAAAATTACTCAGTTCAACCTGGTTATTGCTACAGTTTACCGATCACCGTCTGGGAATTTTGAACTTTTCTTAAGCAAAATGGAGTCATTGCTAAATAAAGTAAATAAAATGGATTGTGAATTGATAATCTGTGGTGACTTCAATATTGACTTCCTCACGAATAGTGGAAATAGGGAGACCATTTTGAACCTTGCAACGTCCTACAATTTAAAGGCTGAAGTAAAAGCAGCTACCCGAGTATCAGAAACTTGTCAAACAGCTCTTGATCAGTTTCTAGTAAAGAAGAGTTTACACAACACCTCACTAAAAATTTTCAATGCAGGTTTTAGTGATCATCTTGCTCAAATATTAAGCATAAAAGTACAAGGCAGTATTATTAACAACATGTCTTTTAGAACAGCATATCGAAGCTATAATCAGCATAATGTGAACTACTTCAACAACTTATTACAGAAAGAAAAATGGCTAGGAGTGTACAAAATGAACGATATAAATGAAAAATTCAACACTTTCATTGATACATTAACCCACTTCTTTGAACTTGCATTCCCACTGAAAACATAAACCATACGGGGAAACTCTGGAACAAACAGCTGGATCACAAAGGGAATAAGGGTTTCTTCCAGAAGAAAAGACTACTTCATGAAATATGTAACTCAAAAAATTCCTCACCTGTAGTACGCGCATACTATAAAAAATGCTCCAAAATATTAAGAAAAGTAATAAAAGCAGCAAAAATAATGCATAATGATGAAATCATTTATAATTCAGCTAATAAATCAAAGGCTATGTGGAGTGGTATAAAAAAAGAAAGTGGAGAATACAGACAACCTTGGAAAAATATAACACTATCACATAAAAATAAAAAAGTAACAAACCCCTTAGAAGTAGCCAACACATTAAACAACTTTTTCACAGGTGTTGCTGAAAATATGTTACAATCAAACTTTAAGAGCATCCAGGCAAATGAATATAAAATAAGTGCATGTAGAGGATCAATGTACATCAGTTCTGTTTCACAAGATGAAGTAGCTAAAGCAATAAAAGGACTAAAAAATTCCAAATCGGCAGGTATTGATGGTATACCTGCAACGATGTTAAAGAAGAGCGCATCAAACCTAATTGAAGTACTCACACATTTATGCGACTGCTCACTTGAGGCAGGCACTTACCCTGATGTGTTAAAAACATCAAAAGTTATTCCTGTATATAAAAAAGGGGATAAAGACAATGTAAATAACTACAGACCCATCACAATTTCCTCCTGCATCTCTAAAGTACTGGAAAAAGTTATGTATGAGAAACTTATGAAATTTATAAATAAAAACAGCATCCTATGTAATGAACAACATGGATTCAGAAATGAGAGGTCAACGACAACTGCTGTCTATGAGTGCATCAATTCCATCCTAAACCTGATGGACAAAAAACGGGAAACAATAGGAGTCTTTATTGACTTGTCAAAAGCTTTTGACATGGTGGACCATAAAATTCTGCTATCAAAGCTAGAAAGATATGGTATTCGAGGTCTGTCCAACAAGTGGATCAGGTCCTTCCTGACAAATCGTATGCAGGCAGTGTGCATCAAGCACACAAATATTGAACTAAAAACTGTATCTAATCACTTATCTGACTATAAACAAATAAAATGTGGTGTACCCCAAGGATCCGTATTGGGACCCCTTCTGTTTCTTCTGTACATAAATGATCTAAGCTTAAATATTGATGCACACAAATCAATCATATTTGCAGATGACACCACGATTCTACTAAAAGGAGACGACGACGAACAGTTACAGCAGACAGTAAACACGGTCACGAAACAACTTAGCAGCTGGGCACAGAGTAATCAGCTTGTAATAAACAGTAAGAAAACTGTTGCTCTAAAATTCCACAATGTTCCTAACAAGGACATGTTTATCCCATCAGTCTCTATCAATGACGAACCAGTTGGTAACAGTACTGAAACCAAATTCTTAGGACTTTGGCTGCAGAGTAACATCAGATGGAATAAGCATATTGAATATTTCAATGCAGAACTGAGCAAAACATGTTATCTTCTTTGTTCATTAAAATCATACTGTAGTGAGAAAACAGTATTGAATGCATATCATGCGTACTTTCATTCTCGTCTTAGATATGGGGTCACCTTCTGGGGAAACTCTAAAATAGCTAATAGCACTTTCAAACTACAAAAAATGGCCATTAGAATCTTGTTTGGGTGCAAGCCTAGAGACTCTTGTAAACCCCTGTTTTGAAATCTGGTATTCCCCCATTACCGTGTGTATACATTATGGAAACCCTTCTGTTCCTTAAATTAAATGTAATAGGCAAGGACCAGAGACTACAAAAAAACTGTGACATACATGAGCACTTTACCAGACAAAACAGACACTTACATATGACTCAAATCAGCACAGCACTGTGCCAAAAAGGTACTTTTCACATGGGAGTTAAGCTTTATAACAAACTTCCTGAAAACATAAAAGCTATCACTGAGGTCAATACATTTGGAAAATCTCTAAAGTCATATTTACAGCATCACTGCTTTTACTCCATTGAAGAATATGTAAATTTATGAAATGTGTTATATAAATACTTACGTGTAAAGTGTATTATTGTAAGCTTTCTGGCCTCAACCTTTGTTAATCATTGTCCTTTACCCAACTATCCCCTTCCCTGTCCCATTCCACCACTACACAGCTTCCTACTCCACCAATGCACCCATAGTCTATTTACTTCTCTGCTTTTCAGAATTGCACCCCCACCTGTCACCTCCCCCCCCCCCCCCCCAACTGCCATCCGTCTAACCTGCCAACTCCACCTACCTACCCTAACCTCTGTCCACCTTGTTCCTGTATACGCCCACACACAGCACTTTACCATCTCCCACTCCGAACCTGCTGTCCCTCCCCCTCCCAGCCTCCTTGTTGCTCCCACCATCCGGATCATTTATCCCATCGGGCAGCATTACTCACAGTATGGCCTCAGTAGCCAGAGACAGTGGTCATTTTCAAAGTATCTTTTCTAAAGGATTATGGTAGGAAAAATATTCTGGGAATCTTATTTGGATTCAACAATTCATTTAATCTGTTAATTGCTCAACAGTTTCATTTTCTATAGATCTTTTGCATGATAAATCACTAAAATGTGGAGCTTGTCATATTACAGTCACGTCAAAATTTAATTTTTAAATATAGATACATGGAGAACATTCTGAAGACTTTTATAATGTGCAGATCTGTGTATTAACTCCTGTCCACCACCTTCTGTACATTACAATAACAGAAAATATTTGTGGAATAGAAGGAATTGCCAAGGAGAAGCTTTTTCACTTTGCTTTCAAATTTGATTCTGCTGTCTGTAAGACATTTTATATCACTGAGTAACAAATGTAATTGTTTTGCTGCAGCATTGTGCACCACTTTCACTGCTAAGGACAACCTATGTGTGGAGTAATGGGTGTTACTTTCTTCCATATCATATTGTACTTATGTACATCAATGTTCATTTTGAACAGCAGTGGATTATACACAATGAACTCCACAAGGAAAGAAATATACAATGAAGCAGTAATTGGAATGGCCAACTCTTTATAAAGATGTCTCAGAAGATGATCACGTATGAGCATCATATATTATTCTTACAACACATTTTGATTTCTCCCCAGTTAGAAGAATCTCCCCTGCTTATATGGATTGGATAGTGATGTACAGATTTCTGCACTTTTTGGTCAGCTGTGACATCCCATTCTGCTATGACATTCAGTTTGATAAAGCCTCAGTTTTTCTAGGAGAATATTGTGATTTAAACAATTAAATGCATTACATGGACTGCATGAAACACCAGCCTCTGCTATTTTGTTACTTAATGCTTGTAAAATTTGGCGGCTGGAGACCTATATAACAATCTCAGAAGAGCAACTCTCCTGAAATTACAACTGTTATTTACTGAGGAAATTGTGGTGTCACTGTCAGACACCACACTTGCTAGGTGGTAGCTTAAATCGGCCGCGGTCCATTAGTACTTGTCGGACCCACGTGTCGCCACTGTCAGGATTGCAAACCGAGCGCCACCACAAGGCAGGTCTCGAGAGACTGACTAGAACTTGGCCCCAGTTGTACGACGACGTTGCTAGCGACTATACGGACAAAGCCTTTTCTCTCATTTGCCGAGAGACAGTTAGAACAGCCTTCAGCTAAGTCCATGGCTACGACCTAGCAAGGCGCCATTAGCCTTAGATAGCTTTTATCTAAAGAGTCTCACTTGTATCGCCACAATCTCCAGATGTCTCATCAAGAACGATGAATACAAAGGATGGATTAAAAGATAAGTATTCAAGGAGCTACGTACTTTTCTTTATAACATTCATTACGTATCCTGTTTCAGATCTCTCTCCAACCTTCGTGAGTTAGCGCGTGCATCTTGGCCGCCTCTTTCAATTAGTGTGCGTAGTGTTGGCAAGTCTGCCGACACTACAGAAATGACTGTTACATATCAGACACTTCATTTTAATGAAAACCTATCTGGAAGAAGACCTAAAGCTTTTACTACAAACTCACTTCCTCATCTCAGAGTTTCAAGTGTTCACAAATGATGGTAATGATAAACATACTCCCATTGGGATACTAAAGTTTGATTACTCAGTGACCCCCTCATGCTGTTTTGGACAAAAGTTAAATTTCGGTGTGCAGGTCTTTAGAAGGGGAGCTGGCTACTCATATTGAGCCTCCTGCATACAAGTGTCAAAACTATGGAGATTTCTTTAATGCATTGCTTTCACTCTACAAGTCACAAGCAGAGCAATTTTGTGTCAAACAACAGCATCGTGCTCAAAAATTTCCAACTAGCTGACTTTCACAGTCATCCCAGCTTCTTCAAACACACGGTTTCAGAAGTATCAGTTTTTGGATAATCCATGTAATCCTGCAGAACTCATAAGCACATTTTCAACAAATTTACTTGTACAATTGAGGCATATTATTCTATAGAGACATTGTAAGCACAATATTTATGTATTTCAGAGGTTTTTACAACTAGACTAGGACAACTATAATTCCTGATCTTGGTTCTTCAGTCTATGGATGAAATTACCAGAGGTCCAGCCTCAGCAATACACGCAAAATAAATGGCAACCTAAGGGTAAATTTCATAAATAAGCAATATTCAGGGATCCTTGGAACCCACAAATGCATTACAATTGTGTGAGCAGGTTCATTAGAAACAGTCACAACCAGAAAAGTTTTATGGAGTTTAGATCCACAAATTTAGGACATAGTCCTAGTGGGTGATCCTCACAACAACAATGACAACACAGATGGTAACTGATGCAACAGATAGGGTGAAGAGTGCAGATTTGTGAGCCTTCATTCCGAAAAGCCTACAAAATGCCACCCACATGAATTAGTGAGGGGAAAATGTGGAACTAATAAAATGGTTGTTTATATCATAAACAGATGTGTGTAATTGAGTACACATCTTGGGACTATGTCAATCATTTTAATTAGGGCTTATGGAACACCAAATACTGAGACAAGGCTGATGAAGGCAATGAATAGAAGATATTCCAAAACTCAGAGAGAATATCTAGATTGAGGGACACAGGAATACCAGCATTCACTGGGAAGATGGTACAGTGAGTGATTTATTTCAACAGTTCTCCAACATATGGGTCACCCAATAAATGTAGTAGTTTGGGTTTATTTATGGTTCCATGTACTAGCTATTAAGAAGAAAATAAGACTGTAATGCAAGTGGTATTTGTCTGCAAACACACCTGTTACTGGAGAGATAAAAATGCAAAGTGATGTCAGCTCACATTTTTGCATCCTTAAGTTTTATACCTGTGAGCTCTATGTAAGTATTGTTGATTAATCATAAGCACAAGAAATGCTAGAATAATAAACTAACTTGTGGTAACCATATGCAATGTCTCTGATCTCTGATGTTTCAAATGTCAAAAACACTGCAGGCTATATTCCATCATCCATATATTAATTCAGCAAGTAATATTTGGGTCTTCCAGCAGAAAAAGGGAATGAGAAGTGCTTAATGTAAACTGGATACCAATATACCTTGTGGAGGCCATTCCTCTCGATTACCAGCAAAATGATGTCTGAAGC
Organism: Schistocerca nitens; assembly: GCF_023898315.1. Classification (NCBI taxonomy): domain Eukaryota; kingdom Metazoa; phylum Arthropoda; class Insecta; order Orthoptera; family Acrididae; genus Schistocerca; species Schistocerca nitens. The sequence continues at coordinate 35,618,072 of NC_064617.1, forward strand.
AGAATTTGCTGCTTATCATTGGGACAGACTATGCAAAAAAATCAAACTAAAGTTTCCCATTGTTCTTCACACTGCTATTGCCCTTTACATCAGATCAACAACATTTATAAGGATTAAATATTTCAGTCAAGAAGCTAAGTTGGAAGCCACAGGGAAATATGTGAGGAGAAGGCGGAAGCTCTGGATCTCATCTGCACCTGGTAAATCCCAACAGCGTCTGGAGCACGCTACACTAACAGTGGTCTTCACTGCATTAGACCACTGACTTATTTTCCCTGAGCTGTAGCACTTCAGACATGACACTTTTATTTGGTTTGTCGAGTCACAAAGTAAAATTAATGGTTCATATGCCACAGTATCTGTGACACAGAGCATTTTTCATGTAATCACAGTGCCACACCATGAACAGTCCTTGTTGTGCCATCAGGTGCTCAAGCCAAGGGGAAGCATTTCCACCAGATAGATCATGTGTGTGTTGTATTCACCTCTCTGGTGAATGCTGGTGTACACACACCATACTAGTCTGAAACTAGCTCAAGTCCTCACACAGAAGAAACTGCTGTACCATAACCATGAGCTGGAGCCAGCAAGTCACAGGCAGAAGCCACTGCAAACCCATCTGCTGACAGAGCCAGGGAAAATCCACAGTGTAATCCAAATGAAAACAGCATGTCAGCAGAAAAGCAATGAGTTAATAACTAATGACTTCTCCCAGATACTATAGTAGAGTGTCTTAAATACGAGGGATATCTATCAGTTACAGACCCTACTTAAAGTGTCCCCACAGTCGTTGTCAAATGTGTGGTGTCTGGGAAAACTGCATGCTTAGTACACTAGACAAGACACTCAAACAATTCTTATTAATGGGTTTTGTTACAAAATGAAAAGATACAATACTTAATTTTGCAACTACACAGATGAGTCACATGCAAAGGGTCAAAGGGTGACATACAATATAAGCAATCTTCATCAGTATAGACAATCCTAAGTCTGTGCTACATAGTATGAGCGAAATTATTGGAATTGACACTCCTATCCGAGGCACTAGTCTCTAAGCTGCTACATGACTGGCCCACCACTAATTGATTGCTGTACTAACATCCTCTTCACATAGGTATTGCAGCCGTCACATCGTCGTCCCGAAGAGGGGTCGGTCAGCATGAGATCGGCTGATGTCTTCCCGCAGCTGTATCGTCTCTACCATTGCCGACTGGCATGCTGGTGCTTGACCTTACACCGTAACACTTAATATGAAAACTGAGGGCATGTTCTGAAGGAGAGCTTTACAGCCAAACCTGTGGTTTGCACAGCAGGGGCATTTTCCTTGGCATTTTTCAAGGCTTCAGAAATTGTGAAGTTAATCCAACATGTATGAAGTATGGTGGGCATTGTTTAACTGTGAAGCCTCTCCAGGTGCTCCAGCCAAGTACATGGAGTGCAAAGAAAACAACCCTGCCGAGTACTGAAAATGTAGCTACTTTCTGGAACAAATGGGCAATTCCTAGAGCAGATAAAAGAAGACAACAGCTGCTGTATACGTTACCGACCCTCCCTTAGAACTCACCTAGAGGGTCCACTCTGCAGGACTGAACATGTCACATTTCAAAAGTTAATTTTGAATGTTAGTTGTATAGAGCCACCTGATCGATCTCTTGTACAGACTCAATGCCAATGACGACAAAATTGCCGTGGTGGGCAAATCGTCAGAAAGTGAGTTCAAGATAGTACCAATTTTTTAAAATCTGCAGTAGGAAAGGAATGTTTTGACACTTGTTCATGAGTGGTATCAGATGTGTGGCAATTCACTGCAAGTAAGCAAAATTTAAATGTGGTACTCAGACATCTGATGTGGTACTAAGCAAAATTAATAATATCCAGTTTAAACATTTCTGCAGCTGCAAAGATCTATAATGCTAGGAATTCATTGGAGTATGCACACTTCAAGTAACTCAAATTTCAGAACTAGGTATGCAAGATGTGTGAACAGAATGTCTTTGGAGTTGGTGGGTCAACAGCTGTCATACTTGACAGCATTTTTTTTGCACATCCATAATGAAAATATGGGAGAAGTGTGCGTTATGTAGCTATATAACTACATTCGTATGTGATCTCACTTTTGTATCCAGGAGTTCTATATCAACGTAAACGGCCCCAACAAACTTACTGTATGGAACTCTGTTCATACTTGTTACAGTTTATTTGGGAAAAGAAGTTGCTAACATAATTTAACTTCAAATACTTTAGTGCATGCCACACTTTATTTATTGAATTCAAGCATAAAAGAAGTATATAATCTGAGAATGATAACAAAAATGTATTTGTTGGAATAATTATCTTAAGAATTATTGTACTCAATTACATACCATGTTTCAACGATGGAACAGTAATCAGAAATGAAGTTTTTGGGAAGATAGAAATAATATTTTAAGAGAAAATTGCTGTTAAAACTAACAAATTAAGCTCAAACACAGAGAAGAGTGGATAAAAGAAGAAAAGAAAATCATTGATCATGGAATGAAGAGGACTAAGGTGTAGGACTATCCTGATGTCAGGTAAGTAAATCAGACATATGGTTGTATTTTTTTTTCCCAATTTCTAGCAAGCTAAGATTTTCACAGCTTTAGGTACCATTCTGTCAGAAACTACTTGCAATAGGGAGTCAATATTATACACCAAGTTTTAGTTGTAACAAATGATCAGTGTAACTTTCCCTAGATTTGAAAATTTAAGTATTATTTAACATTTTTATATGTCATTCATTTTGTTTATATTTTGTTTATATGACAACAGTAAATGTTAAAATCACTTTTCTCCCCTCAGTGTTACTGGCATGTTTTATTTCAACAAAAAATGCTAAGTCAGTTACCATTGGTTTTAAATCTGTGCAACACCAAGCAATGTATGGTTGCCCCAGGCTGAAGAGAAATGAAGAAAACACTAGATTTTTATATATTTTCAAAATGGCCGTTCATAATACTATTTTCATCTCATAGTATAGGGGCAAATGGTTGTGTAGATACCCAAGATGTGAACATAAAATGCTGGAGCAATTGTTTTCCACCTAAAATATTACCATATTACTACTGTCAGAATGACCTAGTGAAGTGTTTTAAAGCTATTTAATAGCTTCCGGATGTGACAAAAATTTCAGTTTCATTATTTTGCGAGGTTATTGACTTAATTTAAAAATGTAAAGTACCGTCATGGTCTACTCACTAAGAGGAACAATCTTATTTTAAAGGTCTTTCACAATACAAACAAATAAGTGTACCAGTTAGGAACAGTGTTTTGGTCTCAAGGCAGTGTTACTGACGGCATTCAAATACGTGCTATGACCAATTTAATTCTTATAACATGTTCAGTTTGCCTGCCAAACCAGGATATTAGGCTAAAGCTACAGCATCTTAATGAACGAAGTAAGGAACACACACTGGCAACCATCATACTATACTGTCACCAACTGGTGCAAATGTAATGACATAAAATGCCTGGTTGTCGTATGTAATGTTAAAGACCAAGCCAAAAACAATAATTATAGTCATTATGCTGACCACCTGGTGGAAGTATGGCGAGTAGGCACCCAATAATTACAAGGAATGACAAATCCTCAAGTACAGAACTTATATTAAAGAGTAAGCAAAAACACTACCCAATTAATGGAAACACTTAAAAAACAGATACAAATAAATGTGAAAAACACAATCCTATAAAATGACAATGGAACTGGTGCTTTGCTTACAATTTAATTTAACATGTATAACAACAAGAATAGAACAAATTATCACCCTACAGCAGACTGTGCACCGATTCAAAACTTCCTGGCAGATTAGAACAGTGTGCCGGACTGAGACTGAAACTCGGGACTTTTACCTTTTGCACGGCCAGGTGCTCTACAACTGAGCTACCCAAGCATGACTCAGACCCTTCCTCACAGCTTTTTTTGTATAACAGCTAAATGGTGTTGCATAGTAATTATGTAAAAGATGTCAGGAATAGTAATTATGATCTCTCAAAATCATCTTATGTCACAAATAATGTAGTTACAAAAGATGCATTGCCACTGAAATGTCTTGTCACTGAACTTGTGCAAGAATTAACAATAACTAAACTGAATCAAACAATGGAAAATCCAGGACAGAATGTAACAACATTACGAGAAGGAAAGTTGTCACTCACCATATACTAGAGACACTGAGTTGCAGATAGGCACAACAAAATGAGTGTCACAAATAACACCTTAGGCCCATAAGGCCTTAATCAGAAATGGATAAAATACCACACGCACACACGCCGACGCACGCACACGCACACTTTCCCCAACTGAAGGACTGCAGATGTAGATTTGCATGGACTTCACGTCATCTCTCTGCTGACAGACAAAGAATGACCTTCTAAAGTGACAGTCACCATTCTTCCAGCAGTAGTCAACAAACAACAAATGACAAGGACAACTGCAGATGTGTGTGAGGTCTGTGATGACTGACAACTCAGAATGTGGAGTGTGCTGAAGAGGGATTGTTTAGCGACCGAGTACAGGGGTTTCTCCGATACTTCCAGCAATGCTCCACTACAGCACTGTGCCCTCACTTCTCCTTTGGTGTTCTCTTGACATGTGGAACCCAGAAAATTACTTTCTTCAAATATAATCTGTGGTGTCACCGCCAGACACCACCCTTGCTAGGTGGTAGCCTTTAAATTGGCCGCGGTCCGGTAGTATATGTCGGACCCGCGTGTCGCCACTGTCAGTGATTGCAGACTGAGTGCTGCCACATGGCAGGTCAAGAGAGACTTCCTAGCACTCTCCCCAGTTGTACAGCCAACTTTGCTAGCGATGGTTCACTGTCAAATTACGCTCTCATTTGCCGAGACGATAGTTGTCATAGCCTTCAGCTACGTCATTTGCTACGACCTAGCAAGGCGCCATTATTATTTGCTATTTGCGATGCATGTACCGTCAGACAGATGTTTACCAATTATGGATTAAAGTTAAGTATTCCAGAAGCTACGTACTTTATTTGCTAGTATCCATTACTTGTCCTGTTCCAGACCTCACGCCAGCCTGCGTGAGCTTAACGCGTGCCTTTCGGCTTCCTCCAAACCCCGTGGATTGGCTCCTGCCAATTCACAACATAATCTCCAGCCCAGTGGTTTTTGTCACTGGAATTCTGAAACAGTAACCTCCACAGTATTGCTTGCAATTTTTCACAAGCCAGTGAGGTCACTTCATTACTATGCTTTTCTCCAGGGTTCCCTCTGTAGTAATGGCAGCAACATGGGTTTACTGTTTCCAATATTCCCCATTACTTCTTTTGTCAATGACACTTAAAAAAGCAGCAGCATTTAACATTTGATTCTGCTTACATCTTTCTAGTAACGATGTTTATTTACACACAGAGAGATGTCTCTTACTGAGGGTCGCATTTTGTTCTAAAACTGGAGGAATTCTGAGTGAGTGTGCTATCACACAAACACTGCTGTCCACCCGTTTTGAATGCTAGGTATTATTTTTCATTTAACTAAGGCATTTGATTCTGTGAATCACAAAATAGTGCTCCAGAAGTAGTAGTGATTCGAGAATATCTGCATAAATCCTAGATCCACTCGACCTTCTACCATCTTGAACACACAATATTTTAGATATGAGTGCAAGAGAGGGGAATCCTACCTACTGCGTGTCACATGTTTGTGTGAGCAGGTTGGAAATGAGTTGGAAGCAGAATGTAGATGCGGCAGAGTAACTGCACTAACAAGTACTTGTCGGTCGATCCATGGAAGTTTAGTGGAAGTGGACAGAAGAAACATTGAGTGTTTATGCTACTCTGTTCTAATTAACCATTAAAAATTTTGTCTTAGCCTTGGTGAAGGGAAGACATGTATTCCGTTTCATGCTGAGAATGGACATGGTTCTTAAGCCAGCTTTCTCTCATATGTAACTTATTTTGTTTCCAATGCTTGGAGACATGAGAGGCTTAAAAAACAGTATTTATTTATGTGAAGTGTGCAATTTGTAATATGCCTGAAATTAAAATATACATCATTAATTGAAGCAAATGAAACTTGGCATGTCTACTTACTTCTATAAGTAGAAAGTGTCTTAACAAATTCCTGTACCTAGCAACATACTTCGGAGAAGAAGTGAAAGAGAGTTTGCAGCAGCAGGTTAACCAGCAAGGAGGGTTGAGCGAGTGCCTCAAGTAAGTCATCTCAGAAAAGAAGTGGAAGTTTGCATACATACTTCAACACTTGAAGTCGTCCAAGCCATTAGAGGGTTTGACCATAATGGAATACGGGGAGTAGCTCACAATTATTATTTTAATAACAGACAGAAAAAGGTCATTATTCATAGTGTTTTGAGAATTGCTGTGACGTAGGGTCTGAGTGGGGCATGGTCGAATTGGGGGGGGGGGGGTGTTCCCCCAGCTAGCAGTGTTCCTTATTTGTACAAATGAAATGCCTGCTAGTGTTACAGTTAATTCTAAAATATTTCTGATTGCTGGTGACACTAGCTTGGCAGTAAAGGATGTTGTGTACAACATTGGCACTATTTCAAACAGTACAGTTCATGACCCAAGTTCATGGCTTATAGAAAATGGACTAATGCTGGGCCACTGACAACCCACATTTGGGATCTTGTCCAAAGAATTAATGCTGCCATTTTTACAATTCAAGATGTATGTGAAGTAAGTGATAGCTCAACTGAGAAAGTAGTCTACTTGGCTTATTTTTGGTCACTTATAACATATGGTATTATATTTTGGGGTATCTCCCCATTCTCAGAGGTTATTTTTGGCTCAGAAACAGGTAGTGCAGGTATAAGTGTTGTAAAACAGTATCAGCTTATTCCCAAGACTGAAATCCAATCTGTATTTGGATTGCACTTGCTTGACTCTAGTGCAGAAAAGTGTGCAATATACTACTGCATCCACTTTTGGTAAGCTACCAAAAGAATTTTAAGATCTTAGCAGTAATCCATGCACTTTCAAATCAAAACTGTGAAGTTTCCTCACAAGGCACTCCCATGCTGTCAAGCAGTTCCTTGAAAAATTATGCTGATTCCTGTATTATCTTGTTGACTGTGTTTACATGAACTTATTGCTCGTCTTTTTTGAGGCTATAAACATATTATTTTATCCATTATTGATTTCAAATATTGTAATTTCATGTACTGAAACATTCCACGACCTTTGAGATTTGCTCCTCAATTTGGTCCTATGGTATTAGACATGTAAAATAAAATAAATAATATAAAACAAATCTGAATGTTTTGTGATGACCTGCAGGACTTTCCTTTCTTTGGCATTCCACCTGATGAAAGAAAGTTGAGATAACTGCAGAAACTTAAACCCTGTGTTGTTGTATGCACCCAAACTGACAGAGGTTCCTTTCCCACTACTAAGCCAATGTCCTTTGAAGATAACACCAAAAATTAATTTAGAGAATTATTCTATCTTGATTAAAACAGCAACTCTTACCCTGTTCCAAGCATTACTCGTAAGCTTTGACACCTAAATGTGATCATAACACTCAATAAAAGCCAGTGTTTGGCACAACGTTTACCTTTTTGTGCAGTTCAATTCATTATCTGTCTAGACTGTTGGGTCTCAATGAAAAATTAAAGGAATGAGGAATCCACTTAACATATCTTGCATGTCATGACAACAAATGAGATTGACACTGGAACATTCATCCTTGCTTTGGAGAGTGATTAGCTTACTGACAACATCAAAAGCATTGTCTGCCACTGTTACATGGTGTCTTACTTCTCACTCTCTATGCAAGCCTTTGAACACCAACACTTCACTTCAAGCATGTGTGATCCTGTTGTACAAACAACCCAGTTTGTTGAGACTGCTCAGTCACTTCACGAAAACGCGTTTTCCATCATCATTCTATGTCAATTGCGGAGACTATCTCCTTCCACTCCCTGAAGTGTAGTACCCTCATTCAGGAATGTAAAATCCAAGAAATTTAGGTGTCCTCTTCCCTTTCATCTTCTTAAACATTCAGAAAGTAGTACTGTTTATATCCTATATCAGTAGTATCAACCCGTGTCGCTACTTTAGCCAGGTCATTGGCAGTACCTTAATTATTACCATATTTGGGGCCATTCTCTCCACATCTGGCTGGAGAAGCAGCATTCTCCATTGGCCTCTACTAGCTACATTTACTCAAATCTGTGCCCAGGAATCTATATAACAAATGTGATATTATGAGCAGCAGGTCATATTCATATATTGATCACGTTACAAAAGGTTTAACTGAGTGATGTGTGCACGCTTGGATTTCCTGAGGTAGAACTGAGCCACCCTGTTGTTCCACACTGCCAGCATAGTGAGGTATGGACAACAAACATGTATCACTTAAACACTACAACCACTTCCAAACAAGCTGCAGAAAATCTAAATTCAACAATAAAGTTGCAATAAAGAAAGTATTCCTGTAAAATTAGCACCACATTTGTGCCATATTTATCAACTAACTTCTTAGTGTAAGTGTTGTAACTGTTAATAAAAACACTAATCAAAGGCTACAGACACTAGAAATGTGTACACATCTGGTACATAATACGTTAGTGCTGGAGATCAGCTACAGTATTTCACATACATACATACATACATACAAACAGACTTTTTATTATAAATAGAAATATACATTACTATTATTGCAGACTGCTCAAACAATTAATTCTCCACAGTAACACAAAGTATTTACTGGCTGCATTATTGCTATAGTGTTATTTTAATTGTTTATGTTGATTTACTAAGAAATTCATGCACTAATATTTATAAGAACAATAACAGAACAACATAGTTCAAAACCAGCACAGGTATATATATATATATATATATATATATATATATGGTCCTTTCACTAGATATCATTGTTTCAGTTTGTGCAGAATATGAAATGTAACTTTGTGTTAGTATCTTCAGAATATGCTAGTGAAAAGAAATGATGTGCAATTACTACTGTTCAAATATGTTTCTTGTGCATATGTAAAATATTTGAAAACCTGTACACAATGTTCATCAGGCTTGTGGAAACTGTTGACTAAGAATGTCAGTCACCTGAGATGGTAGAGAAGGAAGCAGGCACAGCACACACTGTGGTCTATCTGTCACCATTCTTGGTCGGGTAAGATGCTACGAGCTCGAGCAGCCTACACATCACATTTGTATGTAAGTGTCAGTGTGAGGTGGAGCTACATTGGACATAGTCATTTCAGTCCATTAGTTTGCAACTTGATAATTAGTATTCACTGCAAGTTCATGTAGACTTTGCATACAGGACATAGTTGTTGGTGAATTGCCATTTAGATAGACTTCAGAAAACTATTAAATATGGGAATTTGTTCAGTTAACATTAAGATGCACTGCACTATCACACTCGCACATGTTAAACTCTACCCATATATGCTCTGCTTACTTTGGCTGCACTACTATTTCAAATCACATTTGTTTGACTCTGAAAAATATTAGCCTCTGTATGGCTGCTATTGATAGCAGAACCAGGCCCGTAAACTGGTAGCAAGCTGTGAAATCAATCTGTGGTCATGTGCATGCCCTCTGGTAGTTGGACAGCAACAATTTAGTATCATTGGAATAATTTAACTTTATAATTTTTTTACCATAAACCAAATGGGTAAGTTGCACTGCAATTCCACTCCACCCAGTGGATGAAGGACATGAGCTGACAGACCTCGGACCTCCAGTCCCTCTCCAGGACGTAGTGCCACATGTCACTTTGGTAAAGTGATGGGTTGCATGAGCATTTTCTCAACTGACATGTGATGATTGCCACTATAAAATGTTTGTTTTTGTAATGAATTAGACAAATTTCTATAACCTACTTTTTGAATATATGTTTTATTTAAGCACATGTATTAGCATATGAGATGAACACAGCATATCTGCAAGCTGGGAGAGCAATAAGCATTCTACTGTGTTCACAGTGCCTGCCAGTCAGATGGCTTATTCTGTATCCTCAGTACCTGCCTCTCAAATATGCTGCAAGCTACACATGAAGACTGGTCACCACAATGTCTACGAGGTCACAGGCAAAATAGAAAATGGGTTGTATCCTCTCTCTCAATAGGGTTCTGTTAAATAAGACAGAATGCTTTTGGACTTAGTCTTATGATTATCAGCATGATGCTCTCAAAGACGGCACATTTTTGTATCTCACAGTCATTGACACAAAGGTACAATACTTTCCAGCAGTAACTGCAGAACGAGATGAACAAAGTACTAAGGGAATGAGTTTGGTGAGTGTGCTGAAATATTAAGATGAGGTAGACTGAATAATAGAAAGATTTTCCTCCCGATCAGACTTTACTTTGTGAGTCAATATCATGGTAATAAAAAATCAGCAGGGCATTGCAAATTCCTACAACTGTTTGAGATAAGGCCTTATAAGTGGCCCAGCATTCTGAGATGGTTGAAGACAGACAGCAGCAATACCAGGAGAATGCTAGTCCTGTGACACCAGGGATACCAGTCCCCTCCCACCATCAGACTCTGGACCCAAGTACATCAATATTTTTCCACCCCAAACAAAGAAGATGGAACAAAAACTCTGAGCTTGATGCTGAAGAAAAAAGGTTCTAGCCCTTCAAGACATCAGTAGAGAAAGCTAGAACAACAAAAAAATGGTTCAAATGGCTCTGAGCACTATGGGACTTAACATCTGTGGTCATCAGTCCCCTAGAACTTAGAACTACTTAAACCTAACTAACCTAAGGACGTCACACACATCCATGCCCGAGGCAGGATTCGAACCTGCGACCATAGCGGTCACACGGTTCCAGACTGTAGCGCCTTTAACCGCGTGGCCACACCGGTCGGCGCTAGAACAACAGTAAGACGTGCTAGTGACAGTTCTGATCCAACATAAAAAATTACAAGATCTCAAACAAGCTTACCGATGACTTGGATCATTTTCAGAAGCAAAATATTCATAATACAATTCAAGAGATCAGGAAAAATTTGCAGGAACAAGACTGTTTGTTTTTACAGAAATCTCACTCTCTTGGTCTGTAAGCATCAGGTGTTCCGGAATGCCATTAATGATACGCATCCTCATACTTTTCTTTAATAGTCAGACTGCTCACTGGCTCCCCAAGGGCACACCGATCACAAGCTCGAGGTTGCCGCACATGTATCGGAAAGTGAAACTGGCAGCTACATGTATCCGTCCTCTTGCTTATGAGCATTACATCTGTGGAGATTCTTGTCAAGACTTGCTTTCTGCCTTCTGGTAACAAGCAATGCAAGTTCATGTCAAACACAACACCAGGATTAGAAATTTCAAACCATCTCATTGTTTAAGTGCTGCCCATTTCTTTGGATATACAATTAAACAAAGATCACACTTCCTGAAAACACATATAGTCCTGCAGAGCTAATTATCATACATATGACAAAGTTATCTGTAGGGATAAGGCATATTAGACTGTCAAGTCATTGCAAGGATGAGGATTAAACATTCCAAAGTCCCATATAGAAGATAGAGCTTCACAATCTCGACTAGCAACTGACAAATCACAAGTAAGAACCAAAGCTGCCAGAGGTCTGCCCTCGGTCAAACACACCAAATAACAGGAAATGGAAGAGAGAATGTCAAAACTGGGTATCATTCAGAGACAAGGGCCTGGAGCTCACAAAGTCATTATAACAATTACGGGAGTAGGTTTGTGCCACAAAGAGGCATGAAGATGGTGGAGGTTATGTTTGAGAACCCAGAAAATAATCCTAGAGAAGACAGTCCCTCACAGCAGTAACAACACAAGTAGTAGTCGATGCAACAGAGCAGAGCAGAGCAGAGCGGAGCAGAGCAGAGCAGAGCAGAGCAGAGAGCAGAGAGCAGAGAGCAGAACCCAATTTCTATTTTATGAGGACATACAGGAAACACTTTTCGAACACACACATTCTCTTTCGTTCACTCTGTGATTATTTTTATCAATAAAGTCCTTCTGTCTCACATGAAGTAGTGTTGTGGTCATCAGTGATGTCACATTCAGTGGGTGTAACAATGAAGGAACTTCACCAAGCCATGACAGATAATGAAAGTTGAGGAAACCACTGTGGAGAAAGAAGTTTCGAGGTCGGATTATGTTTACCTATACTATACGTCAGCAGGTAATATTGCGACTGTGTGTCCTGTCACGTGCATAATTTAATGGTTATACCAAGGCAGTAATGAATCTCAGTGGTGCAGAAGGAGAGACACATGTGAGGTTTCATGTATCTATACCACCCACCAGGCATTATAAAGTTTGCAATGGAATTTTAAGTATGTCAGACAACAACTGCAGTTTTGCAGAATCCGCTGGACCCGACGGCCCACGTTCACTGAACCACACCTCCAGCATGTCTGGCCTCCCTCTGCTGCCACAATATACATCAGCCAGTGGCAACGACATGACCCACTTGCACTCTGAGCCTCCTTGCTACGCGATACTACGTAGACGCCATCTAGTCGTGGCTACAGCACCGTCGTTGACGCTACTTCTCACTGCATTATTTGTAACAAGCCACTTGGAGAAATGCAAGTTAAGTAAATCTTCTGCTTGTTTTCTTGTTTGTTAATCATTTCTGTACCTGTCCAGATTTCCTATGACAACAATTGCTGCACCACTTTGTAGTCCACCGCTTCTTACAGAGAGTAACTGGTAGCTCTATAGTGTTAAGGTTTGAAAACTGGGTTTCGAGAAAAGACATTTGAACTCATCACCCAAGATTTTTCATGCACGTACTGAGCTAAGATCCTTTGATGGAGCTACACGTGAGGTCAGGGTGTCGTGTTCTGATCGTTAAAAATCTTCTTACGTCTCAAAAACAGTGTGGGACAAAGTGTGTAATATGTAAGGTTCTTCAGATACGGACAGACTTTAATTGTAAATAGTTCGCAAATTCAACTGTATGGTGAAGGAGACAGAGAAAGAAATGGTTCTGAGAAGATGTGACAGTGTTTTGTGCCCATTTTAACCAAACTGTCCTATAACTCGTGTACAACACATGAGAGACAGTCAAATTAAATTGGAATAACTTAATCTCCATTGGATAGTGAAATATTTATTATTGCTAATGATTGCCAATATGTAATGATATATCTAAAGACAAAGATGATGTGACTTACCAAACGAAAGTGCTGTCAGGTCGATACACACACAAACAAGCACAAACATACACACGAAATTCTAACTTTCGCAACCAACAGTTGCTTCATCAGGAAAGAGGGAAGGAGAGGGAAAGATGAAAGGATGTGGGTTTTAAGGGAGAGGGTAAGGAGTCATTCCAATCCCGGGAGCGGAAAGACTTACCTTGGAGGAAAAAAGGACAGGTATACACTCGCGCACACACACACATATCCATCCGCACATACACAGACACAAGCAGACATAAATACCTCCAGGAAATACTTCTTAGCACTTAAATTTATGTTTGAATTTAACAAGTATGTCTTCTTCGGCAATGCTTTTCTTGCCATTGCCAATCTTCATTTTTTAACCTGTCTCCTTCCAACATCATTTATTTTACTCCCCAAATACAGATGTGCAGACTGAGAAGGGAGTGAGTCAGGTTTGTCACCTGTCCCCTGCATTAGTCAACCATTGCTTCCCTTTTATGCCCTTCAGCTGACATTCAGTTTTTATGTGAACTGTATTCAGAAACAATCAATAACTTTCTTCAAGTCTACAAATGCTATAAACATCTGTTCGCCTTTCCTTCATGTATCTTCTAAACTTAGCCATAAGGTCAGTATTGGCTGAAGTTCCTACATTTTTTAGAACCTGAACTTATCTTCCTCACTTTTCTATCCTTCAGCAAGTAAGTTTGTAGTGCTTCGAGAATTTCAGCATTAATTCTAGAACCACTAGGCCTTCCACAGTCTTGAACACACAATATTTTAGATGTGAGTTAGAGAAAGGAACCCTATCTACTGCGTGTCACCTGTCTGTGTGTGAAGGTCAGAAGTTTAACGTGAGAAGACTGTAGATCCGGTGGTCGAACAGCACCGTCAAGTGCTCGTCAATCATGCCACCTAAGCTGTAATGAAAGAGCACGGCAGAACCATGGAACTTTTGTGTTATTCTGTGCTGTTTTATAACTGTGACTATTGTTAGTGACAAAAAAACATTTGAGCTGAAAAAAAATTTTGAGTAACTTTTAACTTTAACTTGCTAGAGGCAAGACAGGTCTATGATTTCTGTATAATAGAGTCGTGGTTAGCAAGCCAACATTGTTGTAAATGTAATGGCATTTCTAACATTTGGACATTCAAGGAGACTTACTTAACAGTATTTATTCATGTGGACAGTGAGACTTTTAAAAAGTCTGAAGTTTAAATATACGATGTTAAGTGAAGCAAAAGAAACTGTGTATGTCTACTTATTTCTATTAGCAGCAAGAGTCAAGAAATTCCTGTTCCCAGCAATATATTGCAGAGAAGAAGAGAAATGGAGTTTGCAGCAGCAGGCTAACCAGCTGGGAAAGTCAGCTGACCATCTCAAATAAGTCGTATCGTTACAGAAATAGAAGTTTTCACACATACTTCACCACTTCGTCATCCAAAACGTCAGAAGTTGAGCCAATCTTCAACAACCATAACTTATTAAATTGGAAATTCAGTAATATTCATGTATGTCAGCAGCTGCTTTCTTTGGAATTATTATGTTGTTCTTGAATTCTGAAGGTATTCCATCTGTCTCATACATCTTACACACTAGAATATCAGTAGCTCTGCTAGAATTTCTTCTATTCCAGGAGGCTTGTTTCTACTAAAATCTTTTAGTGTTGTGTTCAATTCTTCTCCCATCATCTTGACTCCTATCTCTTCCTCTCCCCATTCTATAATATAGCCTTCAAATTCATTTCTCTTATATAGCCTCACCACATATCACACTTATATTTCTGTTTTCCCATCCTTCCTTAGTATCAGTTTGCCATCCGAGCTCCTGACATTCATACAGCTCTCCTCTTCTCTCCAAAGGATTCTTAATTTCCCTACATGCAGAACCCATCTTCCCCATAGTTTCTAAAGACTTGCATTTGTCCTCTACCCATTCCAAGTCATTTTGCACTTCCTATGAATGTCATTTTTTAGATTTTTATTCCCCTTTGTTTGCTTCATTTACGACGTTTTTATACTTTCTCCTTTCATCAGTTAAACTGAACATCTCCAGTTATATACAATCATTTCTAAAAGGCCGTGTCTGCTTACCTTTTTCATCCTCTGCTGACTTTACTATTTCATCTCTGAAAGCACCCATTTGTCTCCTTCTGTATTATGGTTTCAGTCAACCATAGCCTATTGCTTCTTTTGAAGCTCTCAGGTATCTCTGCTCACCTCAACTTGCCCATGGTCCATCTCCTTAATTTCCTACCTTTTTGCAAGTTACTCAGTTTCAGTCTACAGTCCATAACCAATGAATTATGGCCACAGTCCACATCTGTCCCAGGATAAATGTTACAGTTCATATGAATGCCACTATTCTGATTCAATTTTCTGAAATTACTTCCTCCTCATGATGAAATCCACAGACTTTAAAGAGTTGTTAACAAATAGTTTTTGTTCATGAACAAAAAATTTTGGTTTTTGCTGAAAGTTAAAAATCTCAAATGGGGTGAATCACAGAATTTTTTTAAAAAAAATCTGTTGCATAGCAGAAAAGCCAAATTATTACTCCCACAAGTCTAGAAACAGACATAAATTTTCAAAATCAAAAATTCTCTTCCCTTTAGGTGTATAAACATAACTTTAAAAAAAAGAAAGAAAGAAAGAAAGAAAAAACAATCAAAAAAATTCCGATTGCACTCAGTAACGCTAAATCTGTGATGATGTAGAATCACAGGCAATCACTGTTATAAATTTGCAAAAGTAAGGTCTGTGCTTTTAGATATCATGGGGGCAAACTAGACTAAATTGTCTGAATGAAAGAACAATTACTACTCTCCCCTGTAGGAAGTTTTATCGATGCGAGCATTGTAGTAGTACCATTCCGAGCAGTAAATCATCATGTAATAAAGGATGGTTATAATTTATATTTCAATACTTCAGAGCAACCTCATAAAAACGACTGTAGGGTAATCAAACTTTGTGGAAACACTTGCAAGGACATGCAGAAGAGAAATAATGACACCACTGAAAGAAACACGTTTTAATTTCAACTCAAGACTGTAACATCTGTTCCTTACATACCATGTGTATCTTTCAGGTTACAAATTTTGCTCAGTGTGATGACCATTTGAATTCACAGCAGCCTGAAATCAGAGCAGAGATATCAATTCACAATTGTTTGCAGCACTTTTCAGCTAGTGGACTGTGGAAAATTTGGCTGTTGTGACACAGCTCATGGAATCCTTGTAAATCACATACTCTGTCCAGAATCCTCAGTCAAGGCAACAGTAATTTAGCAATTTATGGCACAATTGGCCTTTGGCCATACCCAAGCAATTCCAAAATTGTCAGTTAGTTCAATGTTCCAAATCACACTTTTCAATACTGATGCAGAAAGAGGACCTTCCAATATTCCTTTAATGCATCAATACTCTTAATGAGCAGCAGCATTACTGATGTTGTGTCAGTGTAACAGCTTTGTGAGTAAAGCCTCACTCACCTTGCCCATTCCTCACATCAACCACCTGTGACTGTAATGTACAACGATGCATTTATTTCAACCCTAACCACCATACTGGTATCACTGTCTAATGGAAAGTTATGACACCAACACTTCTAACAATTCAAATCCTGCATTGCACAGTCTGAACATTAATCCTACAAAATTGGATGCTTGTATGGTAAATAGTTTTTCCAGCTAAACTCATTGAAGTGGCCAAATTGAATTATAACCATCCCGTTCATATACATTTGAGTCCTCCATTGTTACCATCACATCGGCTCTTACCCAGGTGAAGAACACCACAGCAATGCTCAACAGTTCACTTACAGCACATATGGGAGCCAAAGGAACAACATTTGTTTCTATACTACCATGTTAAACAGTTATAATTTTGCTTATCTGCATTAATTCCACATATCAGTATAGTTTTTGAGTGGTGAGTATACATGCAAAATACCACTGATATGTGGTTCATCCTATGCAGCGAAGTGAAAAGCCATGGGAAAATTGGTAGAGTTTAAAACAGTTCAAGTGTTACTGAGATTGGAATGTAAGGTATGCTGTATTATGGTCTCTGTGGAAAAGTTACGAAGATGACAGAGGGAGAGTGTTTGCATGACAAGGACGGTTCTAACGAGTGTTCAGGTACGCGAGGTATAACTGTTACTGGGCAATGCAAAAGCAGCCAAATACCAGAGGAAAGTTTTGTCACCACACCCACACATTCAGAATGTGGGCGCATCAGGTTTACTCAGTATTTCCCCCAAACGTACAAACAGTAAGTCACTAATGGCAAGGAAAGCCAAAGGGTTGACAAGGATGGAATTATGAGATAGTGGGATGCTAATTAATGGTATGACTTTTGACATGGGAGGCATGATACTCCATCACCCAGCTACTGTCACAGGAGCATCTGATGTAAATTTGATAACCTACATCAATTTGGCCAAAAAATCTGCTAGTGCGTTGTCAACCCAGAAACTTACCATCCTAAATTAGACTCTAGAAATAGACCTACATCCCTTAGACGATATTTGTAGCATCACAAAAGTGACTGATCACAGCCGAACAAGTGCATCAACACTTCTAACAATACTGTTAAAGTGAGTGCCATTAACACCATTAATGTAAGTGTCACAACAATCTTAAAATTTTGTATGTGATTGGAGTAGGAACCACAGAATGAAATCATGTTGTAGAACCAGTAAACTGCCAATCAATTGCAAATGTAGTTTCAACGTTTGTAAAAGTGCCTTCTGCAGAAGAAAATACTCACAACCTAAACAATTTAACAGACAAAACATTTACCTATCACACATAATCATATCTCATTACAAACACAAAAACTTATTCAGACTTACTGGGTTAAACATTGTGGCAAAGGTACATTAAAATATAGCTGAAGGCGCCAGTAAAAAATAAAATTTTGCTTCCATAATAAATTAAAACAATCACAAAAATGGTCTTTCTCATTTTGTACTTTCTAACCAATGCACACAGCTAGTGCACTACCATAACATATGTGATGCTTGCACTAAGGAAAGCTTCTGGCAAGAGAGGGGACTATTAGTACATGCGACGAGGGTGCGCAATAGTGAATGAAACTTATCGTGCTAAACATGTTTCACATGTTAAAATTAAAATTATTACATTAAAAATCATATCACATTTAGCTGTGTGCATATTCAACATTTTAAAAAATGGCACCAAATATTAAGTTACTATCTAAATAGTTCATTGTGGTAAAAACAAAAACCATGAAGTTGTGAATAGTGCAAATAGATGCAATAGCAAAAAGAACCAGGACAGGACATGACAGGGAGAGGCAGAGGCAGAGGCAGAGGCAGAGGCAGAGGCAGAGGCAGAGGCAGAGGGAGAGGCAGAGGCAGAGGGAGAACACAACAAGAGGGAAGGAACTTGGGGGAGAGGGACAGAGAGATGCAGGAAAGTGGTGGTAGGGTAAGGGGGGGGGGGGGGGAGGTAAAACGTGTGTAACTCTCAAAGGCAACACACCTGAGAAACTCTGAAAATCAACTCTCTAGAAATATGTGTCACATGATAACACTTGCATTAACAAATGACAAAAAGACATATCCTATAGTCATATGGAAGATTCAGTCATTTCTCTATTACCTTAACAAAATTATGGGTCTGAAAATATCTATAAAATTTCTATTTTTGAGTTGCAACTGTTCTGGTATTTAATGCCAATTTTAATTTTTTGTAGCAAGGTAAGGAAGATAAAGTTTCATTCACTACTGTGCACTCATCTTGTGCATACTACTAGTGCCCTCTTTTGCCAGAAGCTTTCCTTAGTGCAAATATTGTGTATGTGATGCCAGTGCACTAACTGTACATTGGCAAGAAAATATAAAATGATAACAACCATGTTGTGCATGTTTTGATTTATTATGGAGGTGAAATTTTACATTTGACTGACCCTTTTCAGTTATATTTTAATGTACCCCTGCCACAACATAAAATCCAATAATTCTAACTTTTTTCAATTCATAATGAGATTCCCCCCCCCCCCTCACTCTCTCTCTCTCTCTCTCTCTCTCTCTCTCTAATGAAGAGATTTTTATCAATATTGAGACTGTGGTAAAGGGGTTTTAACAAACCTTCCAACTGGTAACTCCTTGGTTGTTTACTATTTCTACAACAAATAGTCACAACTTCTAGTGCTGTATTACTTCAGCTCATATTTTTAGCAGCCTACCCTAAGGAAAGACCTGCAGGTACATAAGACAACTGCTGACTGATTTACCAGAGGAAGTAAGGAATTAGTTGAATTGGATTACCTGTTGATCAAGGAGATGTCAGTGAGATAGTGAATTCTAGAATGCTTTTAAGTGGTACATGAAAAACAATTTTACTACTGTACAAGTAATGGTTTAGAAGAGAAATGTTTCTGGAAAATAAGTATAAAATGCAGATTTATGGTATGATGACAGAGTCTCACACATTGTCATGCTGACTGGATGGCCCTTTCTTCATTTCCTGCTATTGCACTGTATGGGCATTTCTGTTTTGATCTGTACTGCAGCCCAAGGTCTATGTAACTGTAACATCTCCCAACTTGTTGAAGTACTGGCTGTGATAAGTAGGCAGTAATTTAAGAATCACCAATAGCTTTCACATGTGCTACACAGATTGATCTGGATGGAGCAGCCCCACAGGGATGTCATAGGGGTCATATATCGCTAACCCAAAGAAAATTTTAGCAAAAATATTTATATTTTTAGATATTATCATCTTTCAATTTTCTGAGTTATATTTCTCAGTCTTTAAACATCTTAGGAGGCAGCCATACTTGTTAATGCTGCACCTGGTGTTCTTCAAAGTACCAAATGAGAAATACTAAAACAGGTGACAACAGTCTGAGGAAGTTCTCTATTTTGAGTGGATATTACTTCTTTCCACTGTGATGCTACAGCATGAAAATGACTTCATTTCTGTGACTTAATCCTTGTAGATTATGAGGGTGAAATTATGCAGTGAATATCACACTGATATATAGCCATTGCTGGAAAATGTTGGGAATGAGGTTGAGTTACTATCCTCGTCATTCGTAGGAAAGCTACAGATGAGGTGCAGTGGATCTGCAAAAAGGGTGACCGTACAATGACTTGCAGCATTCATAAAAGCTCTTTATTTGTAGGCAGCTAAAAGGGCCTTGTAAGCATGATATAATTAATGTATCTCTGAGTAAAAAGCTGTAGGAACTTTATCACGTGTGAACTGCATGTAACAGAGAAGACTGCAGTGGAACAGAAGAGCTTTTGCAGAGAAGCATGTATAGAAACATGTCTGAAACAAAGTGAAACACCTGATGACCACATTGTCACTATTAAAATCCACAAAGCAACATTTGGCAGAAGAAAATTTGGCACAGAAAATAAAGTAAAAGAAACATGGATAATCATAGAAGTAGAAAGAGGAAACCACAAGTGGCTTTTCTTTTTTATTTTTATTTTCAGTTTTTCCAAGTCATAAAAAGAAGGTGCCATTGAGAGTTACAAGATGATGTATCCCTCTGGGAACTACAGTGATTTGTGTGCATTTCAGTTCATTTAAGTTTTTTTGACTCAGTCACATGTTAAAATTGTTGATCATTCAAAGTGGCATTGAAGTACCCCAAAAACAGATCCACGTACAAATAGTATTTGAGGCATCCGATTGGCCATAAGATGATCACTTCACAGAACTAGTCAGTACACAAAAATGTTTGTTACTATGCTGTACAGATCTGCATTCCTTTTATTTAAAAAGCATTATCAGCATCCTGTATAATAAATTACATTTTGTTAATAAAGAGAAATGAAACATGTAGCATAAAAACAAAGTGACATATTTAGTTGCATAAACAGACCAAATCTGCAGGAATATAATAATGGTGAAACTGTTGTAAATCATTTATTACATGTTAGTGTGGTGAAACAGACTTTTCACAGAATAACACACTTACATACAGTGGTACTTGCTATGCTAACGGATGGCATCTTACACACAATATTTCTCTTTCCCACCAACAAAACTAAAAAATCATTGTTTGTGGCTATAAAAAGCAGCTACACTATCATCTCATGTTTCCATGAATCACTTGCAGCTGGTGTTACCAATATACAGTTTAAGGGAAGAGAATGGATGTTACAGTAAAATGTTACCAAGAAACTTAAGCAAATCCACATTTGCAGCTGAAGGTGAAGTATTTGTAGGTTGAATGCTATGTCACTTGATGTTCATCTGGCTAACAAAGGTAAAACGAATGAATTTATTTGGAGAAATTTAAGGATTCACATTTGTGAGGATACATTTCATATTACATTCAAAATGACCTGTTGGAGTTACCAAAGAAAATTTTTATCAGAAACTTCCATACTTTATGTATACAATCACAGACCATACAGAGTCCTGAAAACAAGTAATACCAATAATAAATAGAAGACTGGAAGTTTCTGTTGTCATACTTCATTTGAGCCCATTCACCATACACTGTAGCTTTGCATCATGTCAGTTGTTTTGGTTTTATTCATTCTACATGTGACTCTGATGTGTCATGTATTTTACCTACATTCTATAAATTTCATATTAAAATTAAAAATAGTTAATGTATACATCCAGCTGACTACTTTGGTACTTCCATAATCTCTAAACAAAATGTAACTTTGACTGTAAACACATTTTTCTGATGTGAACAAACTTATCAGTCATATACGGTACATAGGAGAAGCTTATGGCATAGTGAATAACTGCTTGGATTGGGTCCAAACTGTGTTGAACTTGTTGGATGAAAGAATGGTTGTAGTCAGATTACTAAGCTCGTTAATGGACAGTTTTAGTGATGTGAGCATTGAAGTGGAAATGACACAAACAGCAGCTCATAAAGCAATACATGGAAATTAAGTCCTGCATCCCTAAAGCTTCAACAGTTCCTAGCCAGACTACAAAAACCATGATAAGGCTCAACAGCAGAGTTACAGCACATAGGAGAGCTGAAGAAAGAACGTTTGCCACTATTGTACCACATGTGGAAAATTGTAATCTCGCCCTACCTGTGTTAGCTACACGTGTTGCTCTGACACCTAGGAGCAAGTGTAGATGCACACTACCAATGCTCCATGACACATCATATGCAGTTAAGTGAACAGTTATAGAAAAATTGGTCCAAGTGAAGGCACAGGATGTGTTACAAGCACTGGAAGAATTATGATGATGACACGGATACAGTTTTATGGTTGGCCTGTCAAGGATGGTGCAGAATAGTGCACAGGCATGTAAAGTACAGCTGTTCCTCGGTCAGACAGAAGCAGCCAGATGTGCACCACACACTTATTTCAGAAAGTAGGCATACACTGAGTTTACCAGAATTTCCTCTGGAGGTACTAATAGTAAACTGTTACAAGCAAGGAAATCAAAGGGCATGACAAGGATGGAAATAAGAACCAGTGGAATGCCAACAGTATGACCCACAACACAGAGGGCACAACATACTGTCTCGCAGCTACCATCATGGGTACCACTTACATATATCAGACACAACCTACATTGCATTGGCTAGAAACACAACTAGATGTGTTGCCAACACAGAATCTAACTTTTCTAAGAAAGACCCCAAAACCAATTAGGTGAAGTCAAAGCATCACACAAACAACTTATCATGGCAAAACAAATGTGTCAACATGTGCAACAACATTGCAAGAGCAAACAGCATAACATATTGACTAATTTTCACAACTTCTAGTTCTGTATTAGTTCTGCTTGCATTCTGTGCAGCCTGTGTCTACTGTAAGCAAACACGTTTACCCTCTCCTGAAATGCTGATACATCAACACCTACACACTTTACTAATTCTTATATCTACTGAGAAATCGGGTGGACTTAGAATAACTGATTACCTGTTAAATGAACTGCTATTGTCATTCTAGACAGCCTTTAAGTAGTCCATGAAAATTTTTTTTACTTTTGCAAAGGTAATGGATTAGACGATAATTTTTTCTATAACTATAAGTGGTTCGTGGTGTGGTTTCCTGTTGTCATGTCCTAGTTCATGAACCATGGGCAATGTATGAGTGGCCAAGTAAGTGGTCGTGACAGTCAGGATACCAGTTACTTTGGAATAAGGCTGGGCATCTCGGTCATATTCTGAGTCGTTGTCACCTTTGTGCTCAGACGGCAAAGACTACCAAATCCACCAGTTAGTCCTCCAACTGTTAGGGGTAGAACACAATGGGACCTGGGGCAAGTAAGGCTAACAACCTGCTTCCCTGGTACTTTAAATATGTTGCTGGCAACAATCAGAGCAAAATGCATTTGACCTTTGGAGGTGACAGAGTCCTACCTCTAACTGACAAACCAGGGACTCCTAAGATATGACTTGTCAAACAAATGGTAATGAGATGGGGAGCTATTAATATCAATGGGGGCTATTGTGGGAAGAAGGTAGAGCTGGCAGAGGCTGCAAGTAAGATGGGGCTGGACGTTTTAGCTGTTAGTGACATTCGGGTAAGGGGTGAGAAAGAAGAGGAAGTGGGAGAATACAAGGTCTACCTATCAGGAGTCAAAGGAGGAATAGCACAATGGGGTGTAGTGCTTTACATCAGGAAAGAAATTGAACCCAGAATAGTTGCAATAAGGTATGTAAACAAATGACTGATGTGGATAGATTTGACAGTGTCTAGCAAGAAAATTAGGATCATGTCAAAATATTTGCATTTTGAAGGGACAGATCAAGATAAGATGGATAGTTTTTATTACACACTTGGTGACGTAGTTGTTAGAGTAAAGGACAAGGATAGTGTTCTGCTCATGGGTGATTTTAATGCCAGGATTGGAAATCGAACAGAAGGCTATGAAAAGGTTATGGGTAAATTTGGAGAGGATATGGAGGCCAACAGGAACAGGAAACAACTCTTGGATTTCTGTGCCAGTATGGTCTTAGTAATCACAAACTCCTTTTTAAAACATAAGAACATTCACCTTTATACTTGGGAAGGTAGGGGAACCAGATCTGTCATTGACTATATAATAACAACAGATCAGGAAATCTGAAAGGCTGTGAGGGACACACTTGTATTCAGGTGATTCTTTGAGGACACTGATTACTATTTAATCTGCAGTAAAATTGGTATTGTGAGGTCGATATGTAGGAGGATAAGAGTGGAGAAACTGCAGGATTTGGAAATCAGGCAGAAGTACATAACAGTGATCTCAGAAAGGTACCAGTTAGTTGGATGTAGTCAATTACAGTCATTGGAAAAGGAATGGACAAGGTACAGGGACACAGCACTAGAAGTGGCTAAAGAATGTCTTGGAACAGTAGTGTGTAAAGCTAGAATGAAGCAAACAGCTTGGTGGAATGGCACAGTCAAGGTAGCCTGTAAAAGGAAAAAGAAGGCGTATCAAAAATGGCTACATACTAGAACTCAGGTAGACAGAGAAAGTTATGTTGAAGAAAGAAACAAAGCCAAAGAGATAATTGCAGCATCCAAGAAGAAATATTGGGAAGACTTTGGAATCAAGTTGGAGACTTAGGGTCAAACCGCTGGAAAACCATTCGGGGGTGTAATTAGCAGTCTTCGAAAGGGAGGTAAGAAGGAAATGACAAGTATTTTTGAGAGGTCATGAAAACTGCTGGTGAATCCCTTTGAAGCCTTGGGCAGATGGAGGGAATATTTTGAAGAGTTGCTCAATGTAGGTGAAAATACGATCAGTAATGTTTCAGATTTCAGTGTACAATGGGGTAGGAATGATGATAGAAATAGGATCACATTTGAGGAAGTGGAGAAAATGGTTAGTAGACTGCAGTGTAATACAGCGGCTGGGGTGGATGAAATTAAGTCGGAACTCATCAAATACAGTGGAATGTCAGGTCTTAAATGGCTACACAGGATAATTGAAATGGCGTGGGAGTCAGGACAAGTTCCATCAGACTGGACGAAAGCAGTAATCACACCAATCTTTAAACATGGAAACAGAAAAGATTGTAACAACTACAGAGGTATCTCTTTAATCAGCATTGTGGGAAAAATCTTCTCAGGTAATGTTGAAAGGAAAGTGTGAGTATTAGTTGAGGACAAATTGGATAAAATCCATGTGGGTTTAGGCCTCTTAGAGGTTGTCAGTACCAGATCTTTTGCTTATGGCAGATAATAGAGAAGTGTTACGAGTGGAACAGGGAATTGTATCTATACTTTATAGATCTAGAAAAGGCATATTACCGGGTTCCTAGGAGGAAGTTATTGTCTGTTCTATGAGATTATGGAATAGGGGGCAAACTTTTGCAAGCAATTAAAGGTTTTAACATAGTCAGGCCGCAGTTAGAGTTGATGGTAAATTGAGTTCATGGTTCAGAGCAGTTTCAGGGGTAAGACAAGGCTGCAACCTGTCTCCACTGTTGTTCATATTATTTATGGATCATATGTTGAAAACAATAGACTGGCTGGGTGAGACTAAGATATGTGAACACAAAATAAACAGTCTCGCATATGCGGATGACTTAGTTGTGATGGCAGATTCGATTGAAAGATTGCAAAGTGATATTTCAGAGCTAGATCAGAAATGTAAGGACTATGGTATGGAGATTAGCATCTCCAAAAGTACTTAGGATGCATATTCTAACAGGATGGCAACATAATGAAAGAACTGGAAGCGAGGTGTAGCAAAGCTATTGCAGTGAGCGCTCAGCTACGATCTACTCTCTTCTGCAAGAAGGAAGTCAGTACCAAGACGAAGTTATCTCTGCACCGTGCAATCTTTTGACTAACTTTGTTGTATGGGAGCGAAAGCTGGGTGGATTCAGGTTACCTTATCAATAAGGTTGGGGTTACGGATATGAAAGTAGCTAGGATTATTGCAGGTACTAGTAGATGGGAACAATGGCAGGAGGGTGTCCACAATGAGGAAATCAAAGAAAAACTGGGAATGAACTCTATAGATGCAGCAGTCAGGGTGAACAGGCTTAGATGGCGGGGTCATGTTACACAATTTGGAGAAGCAAGGTTATCCAAGAGACTCATAGGTTCAGCAGTAGAGGGTAGGAGGAGTCGGGGTAGACCAAGGGGAAGGTACCTGGAATAGGTTAAGAATGATTTTGAAGTAATAGGCTTAACATCAGAAGATGCACCAATGTTACCACTGAATAGGGAATCATGGAGGAATTTTATAAGGGAGACTGTGCTCCAGACTGAATGCTGAAAGGCATAATCAGTCTTAAGTGGTGGTGATGATGATGATTATGATGATGATGAAATATGTATAAAATATTAAATTTTGGTACTGGTGACAGACTAACAAATTATCATTTTCAGTGAATGGCCTTTTCTTCCATTTTCTGTGGCTGCAGAATGCTGCAATTTCTATTTGAACCCGTACTGTAGCCTGAGGTAACTAACATCTCCCGATCTGCTAATTATTGGCTGAAGGACATAGGTAGTAATTTAAGCTCGCACAATACCCTTCTCATGTGTTGCATAGATTGCTCTGAATGGAGCAGATCCAAATAGGGATTATGGGAGTCATGTACCACAAACCAAAGAGAAGTTTTAGTAAAGGAGTTCATATTTTAGAACATTATCTTTCAATTTTCTCCGTCTCTGAACACCTTAGGAGGCAACTACACTTGTTAATAATGCAATTTGTGTTTCAGTAAATACCCAATAAGATATACAAAACAGATTACATTAGCCTGAGAAAGCACTCTATTTTGAGCAGAACAACAGACTTCCTTCAATTACGAGCCAACTACGGTATGTGAACAACTTCATCTGTGATCTTGTCTTTACTGATTACATGAGTGATGAAGTGAAGTTGTTTATGTCACACGATTTATAACTAGTGCTAGAAAATTTGGGAAATAAGATTGGATTATGTCTCCAATTGCTCATAAGACAGGTGCAGATGAGATGCAGTGGAGCTCCACAAATTATGACCATTGAAGGAGTTGCACAACTCATAAAAGCTTCTTTTTTTTTTTTTTTCCAGAAACCAAGTTGAGTCTTGTAAAAGGAATTGCAGATAACATATCTGAGGTAAAAAGGTGTAGCAAATTTATCACAGCTTGACTGCGTGTAACCTAGGAAACAGCAGTAGAGCAAAAAAAGTGTTTACTGTTAAGTGTATAAAAATGTGTTTGATACAAATTGAAGAACACTATATTGTTTTGTTTTGTTTTAGGGCACAAAATCAACTAAGGTCCTATGTACCTGTATCAGAACTGTAGAACATGAAGACAAAGAAAGGAGTTAAAAACAACTACACTTTAATTCCAATCAATGGAAGGGAAGACAGCTAAGGAACAGGGACACGGAGTAAGGTCTATAAAATACACCTTAGAGAAATGGAGATCTTGAATTAAAAATTAAAGGGCTTTTGCCATACTGCTACAATGAATAAAAAGTAAAACACAGTCGACAGCCAGTACATCATTCACTGAAATGGCCGGTAACTCAGACAGCAAACATGAACGAAAATGTAAGTAGTTAAAAAAGGGCATTCGGCCTGGAAATGGTGGACCATCAGAGGTTGTGCCCTATGAATACAAAGTGATGGGGCAGCACCTCTTAATCAATGGTGATGGCTAAAAAAGCAGCCTAGCTAAAATGATCTCACAGTGAGAGGGCCAAGACGTGGTCAGCCGAGGAGCTGGGAGAGGCTTAATAAACACGAAACATGTTCCCATGAAGGGAGGACCAGTGGTGATACCAAAGTGACACCACCTGCTGACAGATGGCAACACAGAGGTCATCAGAGGGATTGGCGGAACTAGTGGGCCGAGGCAAAGACTGCAGCCTCGGCACAGCATCGGTGGTCTCGTTTCCTGTCAGACCGACGTGACTGGGAACCCACATAAACATCAAAGGGGCTCTGTGAAGAGTGAACAGGTGACAGATTTCCTGGAACTGTAGCACTAAGGGATGGATGGTGTGCAGCACACAGAGGCTTTGAAGGTCATTGAGAGAGTCTGGGCAGATGATACTGTTGAAAAGCCTGTGACTCTGAATGTACTACATGGTCTGATACAGGGTGAAAAGCTCTTCTGTAAATACTGAGCAGTGTTCCACAAGCTGACACTGAGAAAAGTCAGTGCCAATGACAAAGGCACACCCGACACCGGAGTCAGTCTGAGAGCCGTCAGTGTACACAACAGTACTATTGTGAAGTTCCGTGAAGTCATGAAACTGAAGGAGTAAGAGTAAGACTGCAGTAGTGTCCTTAAGAAGTGACTGAAAGCTGAGGTGAATGTGGACTGCCTTACGAAGCAGAGGTGGTGAAGGGTTTACACCCACTGGGAAAGTTTCAGGTAAAATGAAGTTCAACCCCCAGAGAACAGGACAAAAGCAGTCTCCAGGAGGTAACAGAAGATGGACACACCCCATACTGGTGATCAAATGAGTCACTGAAGGAGGAGGCATAAGATGGGTGGC
Organism: Schistocerca nitens; assembly: GCF_023898315.1. Taxonomy (NCBI): domain Eukaryota; kingdom Metazoa; phylum Arthropoda; class Insecta; order Orthoptera; family Acrididae; genus Schistocerca; species Schistocerca nitens. The sequence continues at coordinate 35,646,617 of NC_064617.1, forward strand.
CACATGTACAGACAAACAGCATGCTCATCAGCTAAGGTGAAAGTCATGGCAGTAGGACAGCAGTAGTTAGTCAGTATCTCCATACAGACTCAACTGGGGTAGTTTAAAAGGCGCCAGTGGTCAAATGGATGCCACAATGGTGGACAGTACTGAGATGGTGTAAGAGGGACAGATGCGGAGATTCATAAATGAAACACCCACTGTCTAGTCTTCGATCTGCCCCCCAGGAAGTACCACTGACGACATGTGGGACACTGAGGGACCACATATAGCAGGCTGCCAGGTGAGACAAGAGGGAGGACCGAGAAAGTTTCCTATCGAGCCTGAGCCTCAGGAATTTAGTAGTTTCAATGAACAGAAGAGCAACAGGCCCAAGATGTAAAGACAGTGGAAGAAACCAATTGCACCACCAGAAAGTCGTACAAACGATTTTGTTGGTGGACAAACGAAAGCCATTGTCAATGTTCCCCTAGTAAAGATAATCACGACATCACATCACTGAAGATTCCACTCAATGAGATGGATCAGTGGAGAACTGTAACAGACTACAAAATCGTCAACGAGAATGAAGCCAGAGATACCTGGCAGCAGACTGGCCATTATAGGGTTAATGGCAATAGCAAGGAGAACAACACTGAGGAAGGAACCCTGAGGCACACTATTTCCAAGAATAAAGGTGTCTGACAAGTCACACTTACCTTGTAAACTCTGTCTTTTAATCATTCCTGAAGGAAACAGTGCACGTGGCCACAGAAGCCACACATGTAGGGAGCACAGAAGATACCAGTCCTCCAGCAGGTGTCTTACACTTTCTCCAAATCACAAAACGCAGCCAGGGTATGGGATTTCCACAGAAAACCATTTGTGACATTGATGGACAAAGTGACAAGATGGTCAACTATAGAATGGTGCACTCTAAATCCACATGTTGCAACGATCGGTAAATTGTGAGACTCGAGCCACCATACCATCTAGGTATGAATCATATGTTACATCACCTCATAAACACAGCTGTTGAGGGAAATGGAGCAATAAGCATAAGGAAGGTGTTTGTCCTTACTTTGTGTATGTATTGGTGGCTTCACACCAGTGTCTGGGAAATGTGCAAGCTCCCCAGATGTGGTTTAATGTATGAAGCAGAAAGTGCTTGCCCATCTGAGAAAGCTGCTGCAACATCTGAATGTGAACACTGTCTGGCCTGGAAGGATCACAAAGTGAGAGCACGATGTAGGTCCCTCATAGCAAAAGTGGCATTGTACCACTCATGATTCTGAAAAGAGGAGGGTATCATCCATGCCTCCTCCACTTGATTTTGATGGGGGATGGCAGGGTGATAATGGGTGGAGCTTGAAATCTCTGCAAAATGGTGCCCAAGGTATTGGAGATAACAATAGGGTCCACGACGACATCATCTGCTCCTGTGAGGCCACAAATTGGGGAATGGGTATTGGTCCCAGAGAGCCATCAGAGGTTTCCCCTTACAATGGAAGAAGGTGCAGAACTGGAGAAGACCATGTGAATGAAATCTAGCTAGCTTTTTTGCTATCCCAAAGGACATGGCAACACTGCGCATGCAAATTATAATGAACACAGTTTGACATCACAGGATGATGGTTAAAAATCCAGAGGGCACATCTCCATGCGTGAATTGCATCCTGGAATGCCTTAGTCCACAATGGGTATGCAACATGGCATGGTAAAGAGGAAGTGTGAGGAATGGAACATTCTGAAGCAGTAAAGTTAATGTTTGTGAGATATTCTGCCTGCTCACCGCAACTGGGAGAATGTTCATCGAAAGTCGCCATGGAGGAGAAAGCCTCCAGTTGGGCTTAGAAAGCTGTCATTTGGGTGTGCTTGTAGGTGAGGTAGGAGTCAGAAGTCAGATAGCACATGGGAAATGGTCATTCGAGTATGCATCAGAGAGAATAGACCATTCTAGGCAATGGGCAAACTGGTCAGCGCAGAGGGATAGGTTGAAATGGGAATAGGTGTGTGTGTGGAGTTTGAAATGAACATAGGTGTTTCTGTGTTAAAGCAGGGGAGATTAAGTTAATTGAGAAGGTAAGCTAAGAGGGCAACTCTCTGACAGGACCTGGGAGAACTTCAAAGTGGATAATGTGTATTAGAGTCACCGAGCAGCAGAAATGTGTGATAGAGCTCCCCAATAAGCTGGAGGAAGTCTTTCCCTGGTGCCATCGAGTGGTGGAGGGATGTAAATATGTAAACGGAACAAAGGAAAAAGGTCAAATGAGAAAGGATAGTGTTAACTGCAACAACGTTAAGGTGGGTAGTCCCACATGAGCAGCAGGGTGCAGCTGGGAGGGTCTTTGATTCATTATCCTCATTCAGTTGATATTTAGAAGATTTTGATTGTGAAGAAGATGATTGGTCATCCCCACGAATGCCAGTGTCTCCCGTGGTGTACACTTCACTAGGGGGCACATCAGTCTTAGGTGAATTATTGCACTTCACGTCAGAGCACCTGAACACCTGAGAGAGGGGCCAATTGGGAATTTGGGAAGGTAGCAGCTCAGACAATCACCCCTCCCTGGGTCTGGCCTGTAACAGGGTGTACGTGCAAACCCTACCTGTCAACCCAAGGCTGGGAGCTGCTATGCATCAGACATGTGGGCTGCCCTTCAGGAGTGCACACAAAGGAAGAAGAGAAAAGAGGAACCTCAAACACTGAAGTGGTGGAAGCACAGGAGAAGGCGAATGAAGAAAGGAAAAAAGGAACAAAAAACAGTGGAGAGAATGCTCCAAAATTGTCCACTGAAAATGCAGAGCACATTTCCAGAAACATCCCAGACATGTCCCCCAATGGAGGGGAAAAAAAATATCAAGAGGAGAGACATGCAGCATGGAAGGGGAACTATGCTGCAAAGACTACAGGCTCACGTTAGCCAAGCACGAACCAGCCAAAGAGCAGCGAGCCACTTGGTGACAGTTTTGTTGAAATTGGTGAAGCGAGCCTTGGGAAAAGCAAATTTGGCAGAGGAAATGATGTAAAAGGAAAATGGGTATTTACAGTACAACTGGAACCAAGAAGTGTATTTTTAACATTCTTCTGAGGTGTATGAAGCAAGTGCTGCTAAGAGTTATGAAAGAACACATCCTTCCAGCAACTACTGTGTTTTCTGGCCATTTCAGTTCATTTAAATTTTTGTGATTTACAGTCGTACATTTATATTGTTAGTGATATGTGTACAAGCATCACAGAAGACAGAATAAAAATCCAGAGATGTTTATACATTTCATTAAATGTATTGTAACTGTGATCAAGCTGAGACATAATCCCTTGTTTTGAAAACGGTGGTGTCATGTTTATTTTTAAATAGTCTGGCATTCCTTAGTCACTACTGTATCATTTTTTTCTTGAAGATATGATCCACCATCACAACTAAATGAAAGGCTGTTTATTTTTATGCAATATGCACTTTCTTCCTTTTGTTTACTAAGTATTATCAGTTGCCTGTACAATACACTACATTTCATTACTAAACAGAAAATAAAAACTGTCTTATTTACTTGCATAGTCAGACCATATCTGCAGGAGTGTATTATTTGTAAAAGTGTGTGTTAAACCAATTATGTGTTCGTGCAGTGAAACTGAATTTTTCCAGAACACAGGTACACACAATGAATACTGTTACGAAAATACTATGTCAAAACATAATATTTATTTCTGCAATCATTTCAACTAAAGCATTGTTGTTATTAGCCATACAGATCATCTGCTCCACCACCTTGCTTTTCACAATCAATTGCAGCAGGAGATACTGACATATAGCTCGAGGTAGCAGCACAGATGACAGTCTGAAGCCTCACCCAAAAACTTAAGCAAACACCACATTTGCCTTACATGTAGCTCAAGATAAATATCAAGTGCCATAGCACACAACCTACAAAAAATTCACCTGGCCAACAAGAATAAAAGAATGTACCTATTTTGAGAAACTGAAATATATTCTCACAAATGTGCATCCTCAAATGAATTTCTAAATGACCAAGGAGACGTACTAAACAAAGTTTTCCAAGAAGCTTCTGTAATTCACTTAAAAAAATACAGACCAAATATAGTCCTGAAGAAACATAACACAACTAGTAAATAAAAAATTACATACCTCTGATGCTATATTTAATGTGAGCCGATCCAACATAATTGTAGCTTTGCATTATGTCACTTAGCTCTGCCTCTGTCCATTATAAAATTCATATACTTATTTTCCCCACAATTTATACATTTAATATTAAAATAAAATATTTAATGCATACACAGAACTGACTTCAGCTATATCTTCAGAACCTGTACACAAAATGTAACTGACTGTGAACATAATTTTCCAATGTTAACAAACATATCAGTTGGCAACAGAGTGAAGAAAATGTGTTGTTACTCCCATTTTCCACAGTTAAAAGTGATGCATAACATACAGAATAGTTGTTGTTTTTAACACTGTGCTAACTGAAGATTAATGTGTGTTCCATCAAATTAAAATGGTCGAAAGTCAAACACCGATTGGTATAAATAAAAATACATATTAAGCAGCTGGTAGTTATAATTCTTAAAGTAATTTCATCAGTTTATGAGTGCATTACCTTCCATGATTTCAATGCTAGACCCATAATTTTAGAGACAGAAGAACCGGCTGGAAAAGATGTTTGCCAGAAGACTAAATTCAGTAAACCAATATTTGTAGGCAATCAAGTGAAGACAAATTATCACATATAACACAGGCACATCAATACACCAACACATAAATACGCACTATGAGCACTGTCAGACAACATCTCCCAATATTCCTAACAACATCACCACTTAGCATAATTTTTCCTCAAAACCTAAGACGCCACAGAAAACTTCATCCGTTACATACGATAAGCCTATAACTGAAAAAGCACATAAAGTAAATGTTCTAGAGAAACAAAATACCTAAATCACAAACACTATAAGTACCACAATGATCATCAGTGCTCGTATTAAAGAAGTAAGAAAAGGTGCAGCTCTAATCCCTAGAAACATTTTGGCGATCACTGAACAAAAAAACACATATCGATACACAGTACAAAACAACTCTCAATCCGACTCTGATTCCATTGCTTTTTCAAAGACCAGGCAACAGGAGGACTCCAAGCAACAAATTCCAAAGTGTCAATCCTAGAAACTCAGCAGACCTTTGGCAGAACTTTAAAAGAATCACTAGTCAAAACCAGAAAGATGGCCCACAAGGAGTCATGAAGGGGATGAAGAAGGCAATTGTTTTTCCAAAAGTTACTAAAGTGGTACACTCACACACATAATGTGAAAATTTTGACAAAGTTAAAGAAGGGACTGCACAAGCACAGACTAGTGAACTTCTTTACAAACACAATCTACAGCCTACTATGATAATCAAACTAACTACATAACAGATATCATCTCAGCAGAATGGGGAATAACACAGGGTAACTGGTCTGGATGGAGCCACACCTCAACACAACTCACAATTCTGCACTCGGGTTAGTAATAAATCCCTTACAAACAAAAGAACAAACCAGTAAAAATTATTCTTAAATCACAGAATCCAAAGAAGCTGTCAAATCCAATAGATGATATGTTTATAATCATATTGAGAAATAAATAGTTACCTGAAACTTATACCCCACAAGCAGAAGCCCCATAAGGTTCAATAATTTTAACTTCAGTCATGTATGGCAGACATGACTGAACACGCACAGTTTAATGAAGAGTTAGATGTCTCTCTTTCAAATTATAAAGGTGGCAGGGGTAAAATACAGGGAGCGAAAGGCTATTTACAATTTGTACAGAAACCAGATAGCAATTATAAGAGTTGAGGGGCACGAAAGGGAAGCAGTGATTGAGAAGGGATTGAGACAGGGTTGTAACCTCTCCCTGATGTTATTCCATCTGTATATTGAGCAAGCAGTAAAGGAAACAAAAGAAAAGTTCAGAGTAGGTATTAAAATCTATGGTGAAGAAATAAAAACTTTGAGGTTCACCGATGACATTGTAATTCTGTCAGAGACAGCAAAGGACTTGGGAGAGTAGTTGAACGGAATGGGCAGTGTCTTGAAAGGAGGGTATAAGATGAACATCAACAAAAGCAAATTGAGGGTAATGGAATGAAGTCGAATTAAGTCAGGTGATGCTGAGGGAATTAGATTAGGAAATGAGACATAAAGTAGTAAAGGAGTTTTGCTATTTGGGGAGCAAAATAACTGATGATGGTCGAAGTAGATAGGATGTCAAATGTAGACTGACAATGGCAATGAAAGTGTTTCTGAAGAAGAGAAATTTGTTAACATCGAGTATTGATTTAAGTGTCAGGAAGTCGTTTCTGAAAGTATTTGTATGGAGTGTAGCCATGTACGGAAATGAAACGTGGAAGATAAATAGTATGGGCAAGAAGAGAATAGAAGCTTTTGAAATGTGGTGCTACAGAAGAATGCTCAAGATTAGATGGGTAGATCACATAACTAATGAGGAGGTATTGAATAGAATTGGGGAGAAGAAGAGTTTGTGGCACAACTTGAGGAGAAGAAGAAGGGACCCTTTGGTAGGACATGTTCTGAGGCATCAGGGGATCACAAATTTAGCATTGGAGGGCAGTGTGGAGGGTAAAAATTATAGAGGGAGATCAAGAGATGCATACATTAAGCAGATTCAGAAGGGTGAAGGTTGCAGTAAGTACTGGGAGATGATGAAGCTTGGACAGGATAGAGTGGTGTGGAGGGCTGCATCAAACCAGTCCAGGACTAAAGACCACAACAACAACAACAACAAGAACAACAAGAACAAGAACAACAACAACAGATGTCTATGGCCTCCTTCTGTTCTGCTGCTACCAATGAAATTGTATCTACCAAGACAAATAGATACATTAAAATACTAGAAGTGTAGATGACAAAAGGTGAATAAGGGTAAAATTGGCTTACTCACAGTAAAGGGAGACAAAGGCAAGTTGTCGTAACTTGCAGTTTTCAGTCACTGCTGCTGCTGCTGCTGCGTCTTAGCTGACAACTCCAACAACTACATGACCACAGTATACGCTACTGAACATGCCACAGCCAGGAAAGTTACACACAGTTCGTGAGTACACATCAATGTCTCACATCTCAGCATTTCTTCACACTAACTACTACTTTCTTCACTTCGTTTTAGTTTTCTACATTTTTCATTTTCTGACCTGCCTATTTTCCACTGTCCCCATCCTTGTCCCATCTCTGTTATTGTTATATACAATGCACTCAGTTTTTTGCTCTTATTAACTCATGTGCAATGTTTTAGCACTAACCTCTTTCTTGCCGATTACTCTGTGTTCCACCTCAAAGTTCTCAGGTTTTGAATCTCGTCCAGTACAGTCCCAAACAATCAGTCTTCCCTTCTCATCCTGACTGGTAAGTCTTCCCTAACCCAAGGTTCTAGGTGACTTTTCCAAACTCAATCCCTTTTTCTAAACTTCTCCAGTTCCTTTCCCTTCATCCCTCTTCCTTCTCTTTCAACCCTTCTTTGAGGACGGAACCAGTGGCTCCAAAAGTGTGTGTACGTGTGTGACCCCACCTGCCCCGCTGAGTAGATTTTTTATCTATCTAACAGCAACATAAACTGTCAGACTATTCAAACTGTGTTTCAGGCTGCCATACATGCTGTGGTAGGAGGCGTACTTACGATTGTGACAATAGAGACGGGTGACGCAGCAAGTGTTATTTCCTGAGGCCTGTTTGAAAAATAGTGTCACCTGATTAACCTGCCTAATTTATGGCAGGATTTTAGTAGCTATAGCATAGCACACAATCTCAGATAAATGGCAGCCCTGTTTTCTGCTGGTGATAGGGAAAGTAGCAATTATAGGCATGTTGCTCATAATAAAGGCATTAATCATGGACTGCCTAATAGATGTTCTTTTGTCTTGTGAGAAGAAGGCTATAATAGATGCCTACATGGAGGAAATTTTATATTATGTTCACAAATGTAAAGCACAGTCTCATCTCATTGGGATGAAAATTGCCAGGTGATCAAATCACAGTTCGTCGACATAGAAAATAACAAATCTTGACACCAGCATACCGAAATACTCACTTAACTGAATACTGAACAGAAAATTAAATTGAAGTTGTGAGAATCTCAGTGTTTAACTAAAATTCAGAGAAAAGGTTTAGTTAATATTTCAGGGAAATGAGCTGAGATATTTGAAGAAAAAGCTAGTGTTATATGAATATTTTAGCACATGTACCATTCTGTCTACCTTTCTGCCTATTCCTTGTTTGAAACGGACAGCTGTAGTGAAAGAGGTACACATGATGATATACTGGGAAGCAATTGGGCCATAAAACAGCCTAATCTCTAACCTCTTGTTAGCTGCAGCTAAGGCTGGGGAAGTATTAGGCTGGTATTGCCCATGAGGGAAATTAATGAAATGGTAATCCTGTGTGAATCTGACCAGAAAATTTTAAATCAACAAATCCAGTGGATCCAAGGGATCAGGTACTTCATTTCAATTAATTTGAGTGTGTCATACTCACAGATACTTATAGAAAGACCATGCTTTTATCTTTACAGGTCATACCTACCAGTTTAGAATGATGTCATTTACTCTCAATGTGAGTGGTGGTTTGATTATAGCACCAATGTATTATTTATTGGGCCTGGAATTACTAAAAAGAATTACTTTATTTGTGGATGATTTGTTGACTGCCACACTAACTTGGGAAAATCATTAGGAAATGGTAGAGAAAGTTTTATATCAATTTCAGCAACATGATGTTACAGGCAATTTCAAAAAATGAAATTTAGTGATGAGAAAATGAATTTCTTGGAGCACATTATTATGCCTCAAAGTGTCCTAACTGACTACAAAAATACAACCATTTCATTACTTTCCAGTATCCCAGACAAAGAGTCAATTAAAAGTACCTTTAGATTTATCCAACTTCTAGTGTAACTTCAATCCAGACCAATTATTAAACGCAGAACTATTACTGAACTTTCTACACAAACAAATATCATAGATTTGGTCAGAAGTATGCCAATCTGCTTTCAGTAAAATCAAAAATGCACTAGCTAATTCACAATAATTGTACCATCTGGATATGTACCAGGTTGGGAGCTTGTCTCTTCCAAATCAGAGGCATTTACAGTACATGAACTGTCTGTGCCATACTCTTTGCTAGTGAGCCTACACGGCCACTGAGTTAGAAGTTCTCACAATTATATGCACTTTTGGGAAATTCCATCACTGTTTTGTTGGTAATCACACCAAAGTATGCTGTGATAACCAGCCTTTAAGCTTCCTTCTCAATTGAAAATTACTGCATGCAACACTCGTTCAGTTCCACAATACGGTTTTGAAATAGTTTACGTAAAGGAAGAGAATGATGTAGTAACTTGGGATCTGAGGGATAAAGTACTAAATATAAAGTCTTACTGATGCAAGATAACATTTCTCATCTGCATTAAATATCTTTAGTTACGTGTCTCATCTCCGTGACAGAGATCCCAGGTGGAGAGAAATCTGAATACAATTTACCCTTAACCCACCTGAGGCACTAGTTACATACTGTGTGCTTCACAATAATGTATTACATTATTGCTGTCACATGAGGTACGATAACTGGTAAAAGCTAAGCTTGTGCACCCATAGCGCACTGGGGATCCTGGAGTGGCTAAATGTGCTGAGAAAATCAATGACTATTGCTATTTTCCTTTCCTCCAAAGCAGCATGTAATGGATTATCCAGAAATGCCTAGTCTGTCAAAATGTTGAACCTTTGAACCATGGTTCCAAAGGTGAGCTACACCTAATCATTACCAAGAAATCCCTGCAAATACTTGCCATTCACTTAAGGTGGTACCCCTTCCTGGTGCTGTGCACGTGTTAAACACATTGTTGGAATATGAGAGCTATCTTCCAAATATGTCAACTTACATATCTTGAAAAGTGCCACTAGTGCAGTGACAATATGACAGGCGATTAAAAATTACACTCCACATGTTGGGAATCGAGAAGTAATCATTTCTGATAATGGACAAAACTTTACTAGTGTAAAATGTAAAAACTTCCTGCATGTTTATGATATTGAACAGATCCTAAAATCAAGTTACCATCCTGAAAGTAAACCAGAAGAAAGAGAGCTTTGAGAGTTGGACAGATTAATGAGAACTTCTGCTTTAAACAACAAATTTTGGCCAAATTACTTCGCATTATTTTAAGGATATTTTAATAATCTACTTCATACCTCTATAGTATGTTCTCTTCCTCTGCTCGTCTTATCCTCTTCACCCTCTGCTCAATGTATGTGGCACTATCCTCACCTGCACAAAGAACATTATGTATACGAACAGATGTATGTAGAATAGCTAAAATGTGGACAGAAACAGATGAGAACATTTCTGAAAGAAATTTATTGGGAGAAATGACTTTTACTTGGGTAGCTCAGTCAACAGAGCATATGCAAGCTAAAGGCAAAGGTTCACAGTGCAAGTTGGAGAGCTCCACTTAGTTGTAATATGCCAGCAATTTTCATATCACAGCACACGCTACTGGAGAGTGAAATATTCACTATGGGGACATTTATCATAGCTTCCTAAGCCACAGGTATTGAACACTTACCACAAGTCAACAAAAATTTGAATCTGAGGCGTAATTTTTGTAAAACCTATGTCATAACTCTGAATATCAGTCAGAGTTGTTTACAATTAACAAAGATATGTAAATTAGTACAATGTTACTACCTAGCCAGTGTTTCAAGCACCGGATCTGTGGACGGCCACGTTTGCTCGTTCTGATGCCAGCAGCTTGCAGTGTCGCCTCGTCCCAAAGACTGCTGGCATTTGCTATAAGACAAAGGCACATTCTGTGTAAATGTTCTTTTTAGTGGTGTACTGTTACTTAGTTATGAGTTTATTTATGATAAAAATAAAAAATGCAAATTAATTCAGATGTATAACAAACAATTCTGAAAAATAAAAGTAGTGCACCTGTAACACAGCTGATGTGTAAAAAAACCAAATAGGTAACTGAAATGTGATTCAAATGTAATTACATTTTAAATAATAAAACCTTAAAAGTACACTTGAGACAAAGAACATGTTATGTGACACTATTTGCTAGTATTCACTGTTTTAATTTTAGAAAGTTGCCTGTATTAATAATTACTAGGACTTTCTGTTCTAGTGTGTGCTTGTGTTTGGTAATGGGGTGGTGAAGGGGAGGAGGATGGTGTGAAGGTGGGGGGCTGGAAAGGCAACTGTCAGATTTCAGTCACAACAGACATGCCTACTGAACTTTAAACTGTCATCCCTCCTTAGTTGCTCAAGAAGAGACCAAAAGCACCAGCTTCAAATATTTTCTGATTAAGCAGCCCACAATCAAACAAAACTAAAGAGAGAAAAAAAATGCTGAGTAGTCCACTATGCCTCACTAATGAACATATCAGTGAATAAACCATGTAAAATGTGCCCTGCAGGAATTCCACCCCAGAAGAGTGTCTTGTCAATATACAGAAAAGTGTAAAGAGTCATCAGAACAAAAGATAGATCAAGATACCAAATGGGGAACAAATAATTATAACATAGAACTAGAAGAGACTTTTCCCAACGTGAAACACATGTGATAAAGAGGCAGAGGGGATGCAGGGCGGTTGAAGGATGTCATGGAGTGGGAATTTCATGGAAGTGGAGGAAACCAAGAAGAGATTTAGGTGACAAATCTCATGCTGTAGAGAAAGTTGTTTTACAGTTGTGGTTCTTAGATGTTGTACACATTGAAATCAAACAATAGATGCACCAGACACTCATTCTAATGTGAAGTTTAGTGGTCATTATGCACCCACAGAAATCTAAACATTGGTTGTAAGCCAGCTGGAGTGAGATACGGGGTACCAGATCTATTTGAAGGACACAAACTGACATTGGGTCTGGGGGACGAATTGAAGAGTTGAGTAAAAAAAGTTATTCCTCATATCCAGACATTAATAGACAGGACGAGCCTACCTTCAGAAAGTATCAGACTCAGCAGCGAAATTCCTATCTCGAATAATTTTCCTTGACAAGTAGTTCATTCCTCAGGTGTCTTCCATACAAAATGACCTCATTTCATGGTCCATTTGATTCTCTCCTTGTGTAGATTATAAAATTATTTATGGTTCAGGGGTATAGCAGATACATAAAGTATGCATACATAACAAAGCTGGGTCTGCAGAGCTAGTTACGTGGAATTGGAACAGACAAGAAAGCGTGGTCTGTTCCCCACAGTCTACATTAATAAACCTTCTTTAAAATATGTATTACATAAGGAATCATGATTCAAGTCAAAAGTATGACATCCATGTAAGCTTATAATCAAACTCTCAGCCCAGTAATATCATGGATTCTAAAAATTTAGAAAAGTCAACATTAAGTCCAAGACATCAGACAAACTGCATGAAACAAAAAAATAAAATAAAAACAGCTCCATTTGCAAAGTGAAGGTAGGTGAAAGTAACAAGATAGATTAACTCTTTAGAAAACAAGGATTGGTGACATTCATGTGAATGTTCCATTTTCTGTATCAGACTAATTAAACACTAGGTTAATTATACAGAAATGAGGAAAAGGTGTGTATACTTTTAACTCACATAAGCATATACTGCAAAATGTAGGCCAGACTTACAGCAGCTTCAGAATATGATACAAGTACTATGTGTGGAGTACTTGAGTGAATCTAGTTTAAGGTGCTCATCTCTAAGGCCTTCACCACAATAATGGAGGCATGCAGAATATTTTACAGAGCTACAGGTGGGTGGGAGGGAGAGGTCCAATTTTAAATGGATATATTTACTAACAAAGAAACATGACTCACTACTTAGAGAACAGGACAAATGGACATACTGTAGTGAAGAACAATGAGTAGGCCTTCAGTTTTAATGCACAAAAATTAGCCACATACAGAGTGTCACATACAAACACACAAATGGAGCATTTGAACTCTACAAAACACATGGAGTGGAAGATTCTATACATCCATCTTCTCACAGATGGTTGTGGGCCTTGGCTTTTCAGTATGGACTGTCCAATCTGTACAATTGAACAACCAGCAGGTGATGTTTCAAGTGATCACTGTATTACAAATCTACAGGTGCCAGTCATTGAATATTGGCCTTTGTTCTGACTGGATCAGACGTGGGAATCTTCCAACACATTGAAAAACAGTATTCTCTGTAAAATAACAATTTGGCAATTTAGATGGCTAACAAGTGTTCAATTTGACACTCTGTACCTGGAGAAAAATGTTACTTGAAAATTGTACAGATGCCACACTGCAGATACAAGTGTTGAAAAGCACAGAAGGGGAACAGTGTTTGGGAGGAGAGAGAGAGCCACAATGCTATTCAGTCTGTACAATGAACAATAAGTTTGAAAAAGAAGATGAAAGGAAAACATTGAGGTTTTTGAATGAATTTTAATTCCGTGAGAGATGGAAAATCACTTGGGAGAGCAGTTAAATAAATCACTTTAAAGAGATTGTAAGATGAACAACAAAAGCAAAACAAATGTATTGGAAAGTAGTCTACTTAAATCAAGTGATTCTGAGTGAATTAGATCATGGAATTAGACACATGAAGCAAGACATTATTGTATAACAGGATGCCATAAAAATAATATGTGGTATTCTCCCTAGGTTTAAACTGACTAAGGGGTTAGGTATTTTATCTAAAGATTTACAGTACAAGTTTTCTCTTATCAAATTTATTGTACATGATCCAGAAGAGTTCGTCAGTCTTCTGACTGGTTTGTTGTGGCCCATCCTGAACTACTCTACTATCCCAACTACTTCACCTCACAGTGTAACACACTCAATTATTTTCAGGACTACTCTAATCTCTCCCTTCTCCTGAAGTAGTTTTCTCTGTAGCTCCCCCAGGTATGATGAAAGATACTCTTTGCTCTCTTATCACGTGGCCTGTCATTTTGTCCCTTCTTGTCATTGTTTCCGTGGTTAAACTCTTCATTTCTTATAATTTTGGCCACTGATTTTCAACATTCCTATGTAGAACCACATCTCTAACACTTTGATTCTGTCCTTTTCTGGTTTTCCCACAATACTTAATTGACATCTACACAATTGTGTGGTCCTTCTAAATTTACAATGCTCCCCCACCCCGAACCCCCACGCCCCCCAGTCTTTTATGACTTATGAAGAAATGTTAACTGTGCCTCCAGCATTATTTGATTGCACGTCTCCCAGTACTTTGTTTAACTCTTAATCTTCATTGGATAACCAATGCCTTCTAACTCCTCTTCTATAGTGTCATCAGACAAATTGTACCCCACATAGATGCCTTAATGTACACTTTCCACCTATCAGCTCAATATTCTGAGTTCAACAGTGGAACTTCTTTTGCACTCTTAATGTTTGTTCCTTTGGTTTAATTTCACCAAAGGTTGTTTTGACTTTTTTATATGCTCAGTAGCCCTACCAATGACTATTTCACTTTTGTTTTCTTCACATTTTTTCTGCAGTCATTTCACTTTGGCTTTTCTGCTTTCCTATTTATTTTACACTTAAATGACTTATAATGATTTATTTCTATCTCTTACTGCACATTTTTGTATTTCCTTACTTAACAAATCAATTTCAGTGTTTCCTCTGTAACACAATGTTTCTTTACAGTCACCTTGTGCATACTTACATTGGCTTGTTCAATTTCTGTGATTATCATTTTCAGATAAATCCATTCCTCTTCAACTGACCTGCCTATTGCAGTATTCATTACCACAGTATTTACTGCTTCAGAGAACTTCAAACACACACATAATTCTTCCAAGTACCTCACTTCCTTCACCACCAATGGTTCTGGACAATTCTCATAAGCTTCAGTCTATTCTTCAGCATTACTAACATCATTACTAAATTGTGATATGACTCTATATCTGCTCCCGGGTACACCTTGCAATCCAATATCAGATTTTGCAAAAGGTCTCAAAATGATGTAATCCAGCTAGAATCTTCTCACGACTCTAGGAATTTTTGAAATATACCTCCTCCTCTATTAATTTTCTAATAGTATATTCATAATTAATAATAAACTTGTAGAACAATTGAATCTGTGTTTTTTACTTTGTCACTCACACTGCCAAGTTCATACTGTTCTACAATTCTGTCTTCTTTTACATCGCCTTCTACAGCATTCAAATAACTCACGGGTATTAGATTTCCATCTTCCTTTCATAAACATTTTGTCATGTACTTTCACTCTCTTTATCAGATTGTGACATTAGCAGATATATCTGAACCAATAGTGGTTTTTCCCCTGTCAATTCTGATGATCATAATCTTATTACTGAACTGCCCACTGTATTTACCCGCACAGATCCACACCCAAAATCCGGGTAAGCAGTTGTAATGTGCATCACACAAGTCAGCAGATACAGCTAGAAGTTCAACAACAGCCAGAGGCTGACACTCATGGATGCTCACAGAGCCTCTCATCTGTGCCCTCTACTGGCCAGCTGACAGCTTTTGGAGACAGGACTGGCCAGCTCTAACTCAGTCACATTTGCCTTGATGTGTGTGTTACCTCACTGTTATTGTGCACCTCTCCATTGCCAGTGTGTCTATTACAACAAGCTGTGTCTAGGCTTAATAAAGTTCATTGTGTCTGTCACAACATAGTGTTCTCTTGTGGGGTTAGAACATACACAGTGACTCATTCCATTTTAGCCAAGGAATCTTTGGGATTATCTGACTGCCTCTGCTTCTTGGCTTTAGATTTCTGCCATGAATTATTACAACTTATGCCATGAAAATGGACACCGAAACTATTTGACAACATATTAGTTGGAAAGATATGTGCTATGACTACAAGGAATGACAGCATCTGAACAGAAGTTTTGCATAATGGCTTACCACACAGAACAGTCCTCGCTTCTCTCTTGTTTGTTATTGTTGTTGTGGTCTTCAGTCCTGAGACTGGTTTGATGCAGCTCTCCATGCTACTCTATCCTGTGCAAGCTTCTTCATCTCCCAATACCTACTGCAGCCTACATCCTTCTCAATCTGCTTAGTCTATTCATCTCTTGGTTTCCCTCTACGAATTTTACCCTCCACGCTGCCCTCCAATACCAAATTGGTGATCCCTTGATGTCTCAGAACATGTCCTAACAAGTGATCCCTTCTTCTAGTCAAGTTGTGCCACAAGCTCCTCTTCTCCCCAATTCTATTCAATACCTCCTCATTAGTTATGTGATCTACCCATCTAATCTTCAGCATTCTTCTGTAGCACCACATTTTGAAAGCTCCTATTCTCTTCTTGTCCAAACTAGTTATTGTCCATGTTTCACTTCCATACATGGCTACACTCCATACAAATACTTTCAGAAATGACTTCCTGACATTTAAATCTATACTCTATGTTAACAAATTTTTCTTATTCAGAAACACTTTCCTTGCCATTGCCAGTCTACATTGTATATCCTCTCTACTTCAACCATCATCAGTTATTTTGCTCCCCAAATAGCAAAACTCCTTTACTACTTTAAGTGTCTCATTTCCTAATCTAATTCCCTCAGCATCACCCAACTTAATTCGACTTCATTCCATTATCCTCGTTTTGCTTTTGTTGATGTTCATCTTATAACCCCCTTTCAAGACACTGTCCATTCCGTTCAACTGCTCTTCCAAGTCCTTTGCTGTCTCTGACAGAATTACAATGTCATCGGTGAACCTCAAAGTTTTTATTTCTTCACCATGGATTTTAATACCTACTCCGAACTTTTCTTTTGTTTCCTTTACTGCTTGCTCAATATACAGATTGAATAACATCGGGGACAGGCTACAACCATGTCTTACTCCCTTCCCAACCACTGCTTCCCTTTCATGTCCCTTGACTCTTGTAACTGCCATCTGCTTTCCGTACGAATTGTAAATAGCCTTTTGCTCCCTGTATTTTACCCCTGCCACCTTCAGAATTTGAAAGAGAGTATTCCAATCAACATTGTCAAAAGCTTTCTCTAAGTCTACAAATGCTAGAAACGTAGGTTTGCCTTTCCTTAATCTTTCTTCTAAGATAAGTCGTAGGGTCAGTATTGCCTCATGTGTTCCAACATTTCTACGGAATCAAAACTGGTCTTCCCCAAGGTCGGCTTCTATCAGTTTTTCATTCGTCTGTAAAGAATTCACGTTAGTATTTTGCAGCTGTGACTTATTAAACTGATAGTTCGGTAATTCTCACATCTGTCAACACCTGCTTTCTTTGGGATTGGAATCATTATGTTCTTCTTGAAGTCTGAGGGTATTTTGCCTGTCTCATACAACTTTCTCACCAGACGGTAGAGTTTTGTCAGGACTGGCTCTCCCAAGGCTTTTTTTTTATGTTTATGTTTTTTGGGGCCAAACTGCTACGGTCATTAGCGCCCAGTCTGTGACTTAGGAAAACGTAGAAATGTTAACGAAACTCAAAAAATTGGAGAAACTAAAAATTGAAGGGAACCTTATAAAACCACTATAGAAGGGGGTTGGTTGTCCCCAAAAAGAGCTTCAAATGACTGACGTTATCTCACTGGCACTAATAAACTCGAGAACGCGATCGGCTGAGTGCGTGTCATCTGCTAAAATGGTAGGTATATCAGGCGACAGCTGTAGATGGATGCGTAACGGAGTAAAATAGGGGCACTCAAGTAAAAGGTGTCTTACTGTCCACAGCTGAGAGCAGTGGGGACAGAGCGGGAGAGGATCACCACTTAAAAGATGTCCTTGGCTAAAAGGACTGTGCCCTATCCGGAGTCTAGTTAAAAGTACCTCCTCTCGACGACGTGTTCGGGAGGAAGAGGTCCAAGCACAGCGAAGAACTTTCATGTCCCGCAATTTATTATTGGGAAGTGTCGACCAATGTGCATGCTATAAAAGAGTAACACGACGACATAAAACACTCCGTAGATCGGCGAAGGGAAGTGTGCGAATAGCTAGCTGAAGAAGAGAGACTGCAGCCTTGGCCGCTATATCGGCTGCCTCATTTCCACAGATACCAACATGTCCTGGGATCCAGAGGAATGCCACAGAGACGCCCCCCAAGTGGAGCAAGTGGAGGCAGGCCTGAATCCGGTGGACCAGAGGGTGGACAGGGTAAAGAGCTTGGAGACTGAGGAGAGAGCTGAGAGAATCTGAACAGATAACATACTGTATCCGCAGATGGCGACGGATGTATTGGACAGCTTGGAGAACAGTGTAAAGCTCTGCAGTATAAACCGAACACTGGTCGGGAAGCCGAAATCGATTTGGGGTGTCACCAACAAGACAGGCACTCCCTACACCTAACGATGTTTTCGAGCCATCAGTGTAAATAAATGTGGCTTCTTTCATTTGCGCACATAGAGCAGCAAATGCCCAACGATAAACAAGTGAAGGGGTACCATCATTGGGAAATCGACAAAGATCACGGAGCAGGCGGGTCCGGGGACGGAGCCAAGGCGGTGCTGTACCCCAAGTTGTCAAGAAGGCTTCAGGAAAGTGGAAGGAAAGAGAATGGAGCAGTTGACGGAAGCAGACTCCCGGTTGTAGTAGGGAGGAAGGGCGGCCTGCATACCCTAAATCCAAGGGGGTGTCGAAAAAAATGTCATGGGGCGGATTAGCAGGCATGGAAGACAGATGGCTAGCATAACGACTCAGAAGGACTGCTCGCCGACTGGACAGCGGAGGTTCAGCAGTCACAGCACAAAGGCTTTCCACAGGGCTGGTGTAAAAAGCTCCAGACACTAAACGTAATCCACAGTGGTGGATAGAGTTGACACACCGAAGAATAGATGGCCAAGCAGAGGAGTAAACTATGCTCCCATAGTCCAATTTCGAGCGCACTAAGGCGCGATAGAAGCGGAGATGTACCACTCTGTCCGCTCCCTAAGAGGTACCATTCAGGACACTGAGGGTGTTGAGGGATCGCAGACAGCGAGCCGAAAGATAGGAAACATGGGAGGACCAGCATAGTTTCCTGTCGAACATAACACCCAAGAATTTAGCGACGTCCAAAAACGGAAGGTTGACAGGTCCTAGATGTAAGGAAGGTGGAAGAAACTACGTACAATGCCAAAATTAACGCAAACGGTCTTACTGGGAGAAAATCTAAAACCTGTTGCAATGCTCCAAGAGTGGAGGCAATCGGGACATCATTGAAGACGTCGTTCAAGAAGGCTGGTCCGTTGAGAGCTGTAGTAGATCGTAAAATCGTCCACAATGAGGGAGCCAGAGACATCGGGAAGGAGACAGTCCATAATTGGATTTATGGCAATGGCAAACAGTACAACACTTAGCACGGAGCCCTGGGGTACCCCATTTTCTTGGGAGGAAGTACGCACTCTAAATGGGCACTCTGCCATAAATTCGCGATGAAAAAGGGGCAGCCGACCTCAAAAGCCCCAAGAGAACAGTGTGCGGAGGATGCCTGTCCTCCAACAGGTATCGTATGCTCTCTCCAGATCAGAAAATATTGCTACTGTTTGGCGTTTCTGGAGAAAATTGTTCATGATATAAGTGGAGAGAGCAACAAGATGGTCAACTGCAGAACGATGCCTTCGGAAACCGCATTGGGCAGGTGTTAAAAGACTGTGGGACTCCAGCCACCAAGCTAAACGGCAATTCACCATATGCTCCAAAGCCTTACATACACTACTCGTGAGAGAAATGGGGCGATAGCTAGACGGGAGATGTTTGTCCTTTCCAGGTTTCGGAACAGGAACGACCATAGCTTCCCACCATCGTCTGGGAAAAGTACTGTTGGTCCAAATTCGATCATAAAGGTGAAGGAGGTAACGCAGACTATGGTATGATAAATGCAGCAACATTTGGATGTGGATATCATTCGCTCCTGGGGCGTAGGAACGAGAAGAAGAGAGTACGTGTTGGGGTTCCCGCATGGAGAAAACATTATTATAGCTTTCGCAATTTTGAGAGGAGAAAGCAATAGGTTGCACTTCTGCTGCACGTTTCTTCGGGAGAAACGCTGGCGGGTAATTTGAAGAGCTCGAAATCTCAGCAAAGTGTTGACCCAATGAGTTAGAAATTGCAACGGGGTCCACATATATCATGCGCGACAGTGAGCCCAGAGACCGGGGAGAAACTAGGCACGCCATATAACCATCGAATCCGACTCCTAACTTCCGAGGAGGGAGTGAAGGTGTTAAATGAGCTAGTAAAGAAGTTCCAGCTGGCCTTCTTGCTATCGCGGATGACACGACGGCTTCGCACACGGAACTGCTTACAGCGGATACAGTTGGCCAAAGTAGGATGTTGGTGGAAAATGCGAAGAGCGCGTCGCCGCTCACGTATTGCGTCACGGCATGCCTCGTTCCACCAAGGAACTGGGGGGTGCTGGGGCAATTCGGAGGTGCATGGTATTGAACATTCCGCAGCTGTAAGAAGAACGTTGGTAATATGGGTGACCTCATCGTCGACGCTAGGAAAGTGATGGCCATCGAATGTCGCTAGAGACGAAAAAAGTGTCCAATCGGCTTGTGCAAACTTGCAGCAACACGGGCGCATATATGGCAGTTGAGGCTGTAGTCTAAGGACACATGGAAAGTGGCCACTCGAGTGTGTATCAACAAGGGCGAACCATTCGAAGTGCTGAGCTAGCGGATCAGTACCGACCGAAAGGTCCAAATGAGAGAAATTTGTCGTGGAGGCAGACAAAAATGTAGGGTCCCCAGTGTTGAGGCAAACAAGATCCGCTTGGTGGAAGATGTCTATCAATAGTGAGCCACGCGGACAAGGATGTGGAGGTCCCCAATTCGGGTGGTGGGCATTGAAGTCCCCAACCAGCAAATAGGGGGGTGGAAGCTGACCAAGAAGATGAAGGAGATCAGCTCGTGCCATTGGTGTGGACGATGGAATTTATACAGTACAAAGAGAGAAGGTGTATCCAGAAAGAGAAAGATGGACAGCGACAGCTTGGAATGAAGTGTTTAAGGTGACTGGGTAATAATGGGAAGTATCATGGAGAAGAAACATGAATCCTCCATGTGCTGGAGTGCCTTCAACAGAGGGGAGATAAAATCGGACTGACTGAAAATGGGGGAGAACAAAGTGGTCATGGGGATGCAGCTTTGTTTCCTGAAGACAGAAGATGACCGGCGAGTAGGATCATAAGAGGATCGACAATTCATCCCAATTCGCTCGAATGCCGCTGATTTTCTAGTGGATAAAGGACGTAGGGTGAACAGAAAATGGAGGAATGTGACCAAGTTTGCTGTCAACTCAACGACTGCTCACAGCTTGCAACCGACAGCGTGGAACGGCATTCAGCCGTAGGCTGAAGATCCTGATCCATAGGTTGTTCAGGAGCAGCACCTGCCACCAGCGATCGGCCGGTTGATCGGCCGCCAGTAGTGCGCCTTGGCGACACAGAACATGGCCGAGTGTGGTTACCGCCACGTGGTGTTGTAGATGAGACACACCTTGGCAGAGAAGGAGAGGAAATGTGTTTCTTATTAGCCTTCTTGGAAACATGGTGTTTAGATGGAGGAGGAACTGATGGTTGTGAAGTTGGGGTACGTAAAAATCTTCACGAGTATGCTCTTTTTTGGAAGTCCGGGTGTCTGAATTTTGGGCTCAAGATTTAGCAGAACCCGATGAAGGGTGAACCTTAGAGTGAGCAGGCGAAAGTGGGGAGGTTGAACGGGCAATCTTTGCGCTGGCCCATCTGCCGACCGTGGCACTAAAGGTGAGATCACAAGTCTGCATAGCCACCTCCTTTGTTGGCCGAGGAGAGGCTAGGTCAGTGCAGTATTTTCCTGTCTGAGGCACAGTAGGCTTTCGACTGGTGAATAATTTTCGAGCAGCAAAGGTCGACAATTTTTCCTTCACTCTGATTTCCTGAATGAGCTTTTCGTCTTTAAAAATGGGGCAATCTCTAGAGGAAGCAGCGTCGTCACCCATACAGTTGATGCAACAAGGGGATGGAGGTGGACAAGCACCATCATGGGCATCCTTGCCACACGTAACACATTTGGCCGGACTGGAACAGGACTGGCTGATGTGATTGAACCACTGACACCGATAGCAACGGGTAGGGTTTGGGATGTAAGGGCAAGCGGAAGTTATCTCATAGCCCGCTTTGATTTTTTAAAGGGAGTTGAACTTTGTCAAATGTCAAGAAGACAGTATGGGTCGGAATGATGTTCGTGTCAACACTTTTCATGACTATGAACAGCCGTTATGCCCTGGTCAGACTGGTAGTGTTGAATTTCCTCGGCGGACAATCCATCGAGGGAGCGTGTATTAACGACCCCACGTGAGGAATTTAAAGTGCGGTGTGCTTCCACCCGGACAGGGAAGGTGTGTAGCAGTGAAGTACGCAGCAATTTTTGTGCCTGGAGGGCACTGACTGTTTCTAACAACAGGGTGCCATTCCGTAATCTGGAACAAGACTTTACAGGACCTGCAATTGCGTCGACACCTTTCTGAATAATGAAAGGGTTGACCGTGGAGAAGTCGTGACCTTCGTCAGACCGAGAAACAACACGGAACTGTGGCAACGATGGAAGAACTGTCTGTGGCTGAGACTCAGTCAACTTACGCTTGTGAGCAGACATAGTAGATGATGAGGAAACCATTGCGAAAGTATCCCCCATGATTACTGGCGTCTCCAATGGCGTGCTCCTTCCTTCTCCCAAGGCTGTCAGTAGTTCTAATGGAATAATGTCTACTCTGGGGGCCTTGTTTCGACTTAGGTCTTTCAGTGCTCTGTCAAACTCTTCACGCAGTATCATATCTCCCATTTCATCTTCATCTACATCCTCTTCCATTTCCATAATATTGTCTTCTACTACATCGCCCTTGTATAGACCCTCTATACACTCCTTCCACCTTTCTGCTTTCCCTTCTTTACTTAGAACTGGGTTCCATCTGAGCTCTTGATATTCATGCAAGTGGTTCTCCTTTCTCCAAAGGTCTCTTTACTTTTCCTGTAGGCAGTATCTATTTTACCCCTAGTGAGATAAGTCTCTACATCCTTATATTTGTCCTCTAGCCATCCCTGCTTAGCCATTTTGCACTTCCTGTCGATCTGATTTTTGAGACGTTTATATGCCTTTTTGCCTGCTTCATTTACTGCATTTTTATATTTTCTCCTTTCATCAATTAAATTAAATATATATTCTGTTACCCAAGGGTTTCTACTAGCCCTCATCTTTTTACCTATTTGGTCCTCTGCTGCCTTCACTATTTCAACCCTCAAAACTACCCATTCTTCTTCTATTGTATTTCTTTCCCCCATTCCTGTCAATTGTTGCCTTATGCTCTGATATTTCTCCAATACAGCCCACATATTTTGGCTATGCAGATGACTGGTCAACATCTTCTGATCTAGCCATATTCAGCCAATACTTCCAAAAAAGTAGGCTACAAACTAATGTAAGCAAAACTTAAGTTGCACGTTTTCACCTGTCAAACAGATTGGCACACAGAGCCCTTGATGCCTATTTTGAGAGAGAGAGAGTATCATAACATGCACCCAAAATACCTTGGGACAGACACTTTCTTTTAAGTACCACTTAACACCAACACCTGGAAAGCTCAAAAGCACATACAATATTCTGCACAAGCTCTGTGGTCTAGTCGGGCAGTGTAAGCAAACACTCTTCAGTCAATAGCACAGTACATCTACTGTGTGCCCATTTAGTGGAACAGTACATATGTGAAAAAGATATATGTACATCTTAACTGATCCGCATCCACTGTCGGTACGTCTGTACAATATATTTCCACACATTGGTTACCTATCTCAGGTCACATTCCACATCATTACATAAGGTGAAAAAGTGCTCTACTACACACTTATCAGAATTCTCATCATGGCTGGGTTTCTTCCTGAAAATGAATTCAATGCCACCGATAAACAGAAATGCAGTCAGCAATAAAAGTGTTCTCTGCCATGCCTGAAACTGACTTGCACCCACGAGAAAATCCACAGACTTGTCAAGCCTTGAGAAATTTGTGGGTTTGAATGGTGCACAGAATATGTGTGAACACGCTCCACAAGTGAGGCAAATTTTCATTACCATCTTGGGACTGTGGTGTGCGATCGCAGATAGTAGCTCATGTGTTATAAACATGTCCCACAAGCGCCTACAAGGGTCGTTTTGAAGAATTTCTGACAGTGATGATTAATATGATGAACTACATAACAGAGCTACAGGTGTGAGTAATTTGTAAAGCATAAATAAAGCAGTAATATGTCAAAATGGTTCAAATGGCTCTGAGCACTATGGGTCTCAACTGCTGTGGTTATAAGTCCCCTAGAACTTAGAACTACTTAAACCTAACTAACCTAAGGACAGCACACAACACCCAGCCATCACGAGGCAGAGAAAATCCCTGACCCCGCCGGGAATCGAACCCGGGAACCCAGGCGTGGGAAGCGAGAACGCTACCGCATGACCACGAGATGTGGGCTAGTAATATGTCATCTTGTGTCAAATCTTTTCATTGAAAAAGTAACCATCTGAAATTACACCTACTGCCATTTGTGTCATATTACATTTGAGAGCTGTGTTGAAATGTAGTAGTTTGTATATGTATCATTTGATTGAAAATCTGTTAACATATGCCTTAAATAAATTGGTTATTCCACCTTTTTCTCATAGTTAGTTCCCTTAGGTAGATTGAAATGAGGGACTAATCCAGAATGTTTTGCCAATGGTGAGTTCATTGTGAACTGTAAATAAAATAGCTTCACCAAAAACAACAAATGAAATTAAGTACCTTCATTCTTTGTCCACTCTGAACAGTACTGCCTCCAACTTCGAGGTACACCCTTATAAAACCTCCTTTTTATCTCATCAGGCACTCCTGAAATTATAAATAAAGATGTATCAATAACTATAATCGACACTCGGATCTTATCTAAAATGTAAAAAGAATTTCTGCTTTACAGCACACAGAGACAAAAATGAACAAAAGGTGACAAATGCTTTAGATACAGAGTTCGCTTCATTTAACAAAAAAAATGTGAGGCGTTGCAGAGAATATTACACACGAAATTACGTCAACCAGATCTCCGTGCAAGGAAAGCACTGCAGGACTTTCTAATCAGCTGATCCAACATTTATGAACATTTGTTAATAGCAGTACAGGTGCAAGTAATCTCTAAAACGTAAATAAAGCAGTAATAAGTCATCTCGTGTCAAATCTTTTCATTTAAAAAGTTACCCTCTGAAATAACTCCTCACCAGAAACAACAAAACAATAGTGACACATGCCAAACAAGGAATGAAAATGAATCCTCGACATCACTGACACTGGAGGGCAGCAATGAACCCAGATTTTATATAGTAATAATAATAATAATAATAATAATAATCCACATTACAAGAAAAAGATTTTTTAATATTTACTTTTTGACCACATTTTGTTTCCTTATTGGTTTGAATAAAGATCCCTTCTTTGTTACACTTGCTAGCATCTATACTTAATTGTAAATTTAAACTTGGTCTCCAGTCAGTGTTGTTTTGACCAGGAGAAGATAAAATTCAGGGGATGTCTCAGAAGAAGATTTTGGATGATTACATACATCCCACAAAAAGTTATGAAATTGTACATTCCTATTACACTGATTACTATGTGCCAAGTAATCCTAAAGCACCATGACGTAGTTGTGACTGGTTCTCCAAGAGGGAGAGGGAGGATGAGGGAGGGTGGGAGAGAGAGAGATAGTGAGAGAGAGAGAGAGAGAGAGAGAGAGAGAGAGAGAGAGAGAGAGAGAGAGAAAATGAGATTTATTTGATGAAGAGCAGAGAAGAAGGAAGAGGATGAAACATGGCACCGATTCATGGCCTACTACTCACAGGGCCACCAAGCTTCAAGTCCTCATCTGACAGATGGATCACTATCAACAATGTAGTCAGTCCTCACGTTGTAACACACAGAGAAGAGGTGGGACATTGATTGATCAGGATACTTGTGCCACCACTCCTATTCTCCATGGTAGCCGAATACTAGCAGTGAACATTTCATACGCCACCAGTATTCAAGATGGCTTGCCTCTGAACAGAGCAGCACAACACAGCACAGGTGTATTCAGTGATGAAAGGAGGTTGACTAGCTGTCACGTAAACAAAAAATTCCCACGTCTGATGAGTACCTAAGGAAAATTGCCCCTCTATAACACCTGCTTTTCTGACTTACACAACCCGAGGCAAATAAAATCAACCACCACAAAGGAATTATCTGAATGGGATAGAAATCTGGATTTTGTGTACATATACAGATAAACAAATTATTACAATTTTAGAAAAATTGGAAGGTTTATCCCAGAAAAAAAGAGCTTCACAAACTGAGCAAATCAGTAATGCATTGGTCCAACTCTGGCCCTTATGGGAACAGTTTTCAGCTTGTTATTTGCTCTTAGAGATGGTGAATATCCTCCTGAATGATACAATGCCAAATCTGGCCAAGTGGTGTGTTTGGTCATCAAAATCCCAAGACAGTTTGAGTGCTGTGTTCATAATGCTCCAAACACACACTAGTCAGAAGAGATCCAGTGATGCTGCTGATAGAGGTAACATTAGTCGAGCATGAATACGAGCAGTTGAAACTCTCGCCATGTATGAGCAGACATTATCACGATGACATGTGAGCCCAAAATGGCTTTCAGTGAATGGCGACAAAATGAGTCACAGAATGTTGTCGTGTACCTCCATACGGTAAGGATGCTGTGGATGACAACCTGAGGAATATTGCTACAAATAGAAATATCACATATCACTACTGGTTGTCAGGCTAAATGGCTAGTGACAGTAAGGTTGATATGTCACTGCTGCCTGTACCACTTCCTGACATGCCTTCTGCCTGGAATCTCACTGACTTTAATAGAATTGTCTTCAGTGATGAGTCCTGCTTTGAAGTGAGCCCCTATGACCACAGTATACTAACACATACACCATCTGCAAACACAGTGAGTCTTGTTTGTGCTTCAACATGGACTGCTTCTGTTGTTTTGAGAAGACATGCCAAGAATGAATGCCTTTCTGTAAGTCTTAATTGTCACTCTTAAGCTCTTATAATATATATCTTCAGGTAAATGGATCGCTCCAAATCATAGAAAAAACAGCCACAATCTAAGTGGGACCATGATTAATCACTACAAAAGTGTAGCATTTAGGACCTGTCTGTCTCACATGGCCTACCATTGAGGAACTTATTGCACAATCTTCATTTGAAGTCACGTATGTTTCTAACCAATCTTAACTGCTTTCAGCTAAAGTATTATTTAGAACCATGACATACTCGCCTTTTATTTTAGGGAATTCGAAAAACAATGCTTCTGCACATTCCTTAGGTCCCACAACATACACCAGCAAGCGACATTCTGTAGATACCAGTTTCGAGGACATGCTAAAAACTTAAAAGTCAAAAACAAATTCCATCACACTCAAACCACTCCCCATACGGGCACAATTTTTCTGAAGAAAATTGTTTGAAAGGTATCATTTTAGGAAAGGATATCGACAGCCATGAGATTCCAGAATGAAAGTTCTGCAAGGTTCGCAGGAGAGCTTCTGTAAAGTTTGGAAGGTAGGAGTCAAGGTACTGGCAGAAGTAATGCTGTGAGTACCGGGCATGAGTTGTGCTTCGGTAGCTCAGATGGTAGAACACTTGCCCACGAAAGGCAAAGGTCCCGAGTTCGAGTCTCGGTCGGGCACACAGTTTTAATCTGCTAGGAAGTTTCAGCCATGAGATTCTGTATAATACTCATAAAAACTTATTTCTGACATTTTTTTCAACTTTCTCTCTCTGAGTAACACAAAGTTTTCTCTAAAAAGACTTGTCAGACATTGTGTGAGTAGTGTAATGTAATGGACTACTGAAACTACCTATACCACCGGCTGGCAAGGAATGCGGTGCCATCAATCAACTTGAAGGAGCAAGTGAACTTTAACTACGTAAACATAAAGTGAAATATTATTATTTTGTTACAAAACTGTTAATATGATGACAATAATGAGTATGTTGCCACAGAACTATATTATAAACACTTTTCATTTTTCATACTATGTTTTTCATATATGTATACGTGAAGTGTGTAAAATATCGATATACAACCAAGGTTGGCAATACTGCACAGTTTGTAATCTCTGAACAGGAGCCAGTTGTTGTGGGGTGTAGAGACAGTGGGGAGTTGGTGTTGAGATGTCTTGTAATATGCATGCTTTGTGAAGATCAAGGATAGAGGGAGTGAAATGATGTACTGGAAAAGTTGTTGCATTGAAAATTATTGAATATCATCATGATCAGCAATTATAAAATAGAAGTTGGAAGTTTAACAATGCATCAGTTCTTATGCAGCAAAATACACACCCTGGGCCTCAAATTGATTTAACAAACAGTGGATGGCGAGATTCATCACTGGACGACGAGCGTGCAACAATAACCAATTAAGGTAAGAAACTTATATTACTCTAAATTCAAATTGTGATGATACCTATCTTTCTCCATGTCTTCAATCCTGTATGTACTCTGTTGTTAGAGTGAACAGTATGACGGGGTCTGGTGGTCGATTGACACACCAGGGTGGCCACACATGTTTAAAATGATAATTTGCAGCTTAATATACTACTACTGATAATAATTAATATTTGTCCCCTGGAGAAAGAGGTGCATTACAGTATGCACAGCACATTTGGACAATTTTTGTGTTGCCAGCTCTAGTTGTGTAAGATTGTTAACAGTATAGTGGTACCTGTTAAACACACAATGGTAGTACGCAAGTGTATCAGAAACACATATCAGATGGAACGTCACCTTTTGTGGTACAGGTAACACAAAGACAGGCAGACAGACCGACTGTCAAATGACAATACAAACTTGATAATTTTGCCAAATTGTGATTATCATGCAAACTGGTCATGTTGAGCCTTGGGGCTGAGATTTAGAAACACTGCTACCTGGACTGAGAATCCTTTAAAGACAGCTCTATCGAGGCTCAGCACTGCTCACATACTCACTAAAAACTGTAGGTCATTGCAGATTGTATTTCGCCGAGGGCACAGAACAGTGTGAGGCAACTTGGGCAACATTTTTAAATCTCCAAACATACCCAGCTCTTGTCCCACCTGTACTTCATTGCAGTATGTTCAGTTAGATTGTGATAAGCTGGACCTTAAACAAAACAGCTTCTACTACTTCTCATTTGGTGGCAATAAATTGCCGAATTTTAAGTATCTGAAGGTACATTAGTGGGAGAGGGAGAAGTGTTACACAATATCACACAGGATACTATTTAATAACTGATGTTTTCCCAACAATGCTCCTTTTTACAGGTGGAGAAAAATTGTGTCACAAAATTTTAACCCTGGATAGCTATGTCAGTAGGAACCAAAATTACTAACATAGTGTAGGTTGACAACACACCATTTTTAAACTACGTAAACTTGGTGCCACGCACACCAATTGGCCATGGGATTGACTTGTTGCTGTTCGTCAGTTGACAGGCAGTGCTACGGCCGTCGGTTCACATAGACAAACGTCCCTCGCGCTGTCACTGCCCCAACGCAACATGAACATGTGTCGAATAGGTCTCAATGTTTGTCTCCATCTCACATAAGGGGCATTCACATGTAACCTTTGTTTTGGAGCACACACATCATCTACAATATGTTCATACAGTGAGCGTGGTAGTACAGTATTTGTTTGAAGGATGATGAGACACGGAGTTTGATCATGGACTAGCTGATGGTAATGCACATGTAGCTTGATGGTTGTATGAGGAATGGTACCCAGCAATATGTCACCCACACTCCCAAACGTTTACAGCAATTCACCATTGAATTGGCGAATCACGCTCATTAGCAGGATATCGTGGTGATGCTGGAAGACCTCAAACGTGATGGGACACTGCATCTGAAGAGACTGTTCTCAACCACTTTGAGGAAGCACCTACAACACATACCCCTCCCCCCCACCCCTTTTCCTATGTAGTATATATCACTGACAAGACTATTACAAAAATATGATAAAATAAACTAGTTCTGAAATTAAGGTGTGGAAGTATTAGTACTGGTAATGCACGCATATTACTATCCTAGCTTTCAGAACTGTTATGTCTTTCCTCAGTGATGGGCTTGCACAGGTTGGGAAGGTTGGAAATGTGGGTTAATGAAATGAGGATAACCTTTTGTGAGAATGAGGAGACAAAAAGATGAAGAGGATAGGAAAAGGAAGGGGAATGTTGTCAGAGAGAGTACATCACAGGTAGTACATTAGTAACCAATGTGCCTGATCCACTATAGTGACAACGACAGGGCGAGAAGAAATAATGGATATGTGGGAGAGACGGAGTAGTGCACTTACAAATGAGGAGAAAAAGAGTGAGAGAGGGTGAGGAGAGAGACGAACAAAGGCAAAAAAAAAATGAAAGCAATAAAGAAAATAATGAGACATAATAAAGAAAATAATGAGACATGATAAAGAAAATAATGAGACATGATAAAGAAAATAATGAGACATGATAAAGAAAATAATGAGACATGATAAAGAAAATAATGAGACATAATAAAGAAAATAATGAGGCTTAATTAAAAAATGTGTAAAACACAATTAAAAGATGGTAATGATGATGATGGCATGAATATGTTAACAGAGGTTAAATCTCTCAAGATATCGGTATGAAGGGGTGTGTTGGAGGATGAGTTGCCACCTCCGGAGGCCAGGGAAACTTACCAGGTAGGAGGATCTCAGTGCCTGCAACAACACATTGTCCTACTAGGTACTGGTTTTTATGGACTCCAGAGAGGAGAATTCTTCCTCTCTCTCTCACACACACACACACACACACACACACACACACACACACACACACACACACACACACACACACACACACACCTTTGCTTCCCAACAACCTTATGAACTTAGCTTCCATTAACACCTCCCCTTTTATCACAATAATAATTATTATTATTATTATTCGTTACAGTCAACTTTGGACTACGCTAAGCATCAGTCATTTCTTGTGCTTTTTCTTGCGTTCTTCCCAGTACTTCTTCATTTTTTCTGAGTGGGCTTCTTTACGTTCTTGCGACCAGGTTGTTCCCGTCTTCTTTGATTGCGTTCGGTCTTTGAATCCCTGTATTTTGTTGATGGCATTCCTATATTCCATTCTGTTGTAAACTGTCTCTGATATAATGTTCATTTCTGCAATGTCTTCTTTTACTTCTTTCAGCCAGTTAATTTGTGTCTTTCTGCTTTCCATGTATTCCAGGATTTTCTTTGCCGTTCTTTCTGGTGCCATTCTTTTGACATGCCCATAGAAACTCAGTCTTCTCTTTTTAAAGGATGTTGTCAGTTTTTCAATTTTCTCGTATAACTCTTTATTGGATCGCAATTTATAATCTTGTCCATCCTTTTTAGGTCCTAAGATCTTTCTCAGTATTTTTCTCTCTTTTATTTCCAATTTCTCCAACAGACGTTTTCTGTTCAGTGGGATGCATTCAATCGCATACAAACTTTCTGGTTTTATTACCGCATTGTAGTGCCTGAGCTTGGCATTGATGGAGATCGACTTTTTATTGTATACATTTCGGCATAGCTGGTATGCCGTTTCCATCTTTATTGCTCTTTCCTGTAGTGAAACATTTGGTAACCCTGTCGGTGTAATCCATTCCCCTAGATACTTAAATTTATGGACTCTCTTAATTATTCCATACTTAGTTTGCAATGTCTGTGTTGGGTCTGTTTTGTCCTGTATCATCAGTTCTGTCTTTTCATACGATATTTGTAGACCTGTCTTCTCAGCGATCTCATGCAGCATTTCTATCTGAATCTTTGCTGTTTCGATGTCATCTGCCAATATTGCCATGTCATCAGCAAATGCCAGACATTCAATTTTTGTTTTATTTCTTCCTAACGTTATCCCATTTTTCACTCCAGCTTCTGCCATCTTCTTTCTCCATTCCCTGACCACTTTTTCAAGGACAATGTTAAACAACAGTGGGGAGAGTCCATCCCCTTGTCTAACACCTGTTCCAATTACAAACGGTTGTGACAATCTACCCAAAAACTATTATCACAATAATAATAATAATAATAATAATAATAATAATAATAATAATAATAATAACCCCCGTGGAGGCCCGGGGAAAGAATAGGCCTCCGGTATGTTCTGACAGTCGTAAAAGGCGACGAAAAGAACAAACCACTAATAGGGCTAACCCCCCTTTTAGTGTGATTACTTGGTCCAGGACAGAACTAAAGAAGCCTCAGACAAGCGCCGTCATGGTCGGGGACGACGCTTGAACCCTATGCCTGCCCACAATGGTATCGACACTGCTAGCCAACTGGAAAATGATTTAAATCCAAATAGAGGTGTTTTGCAGGATATGCTTCCTGCAACCACCCTAGAAGGAAAACAAAGACAGAGGATGAGATGGTCAGATGAAGTTAATCGACACCTCATGTTCTGTTATTACCAAGCAACAAACCTAGGAACCAACACAACTGGATACAGATCACAAGTACACGCAACATATATTACCAGATACCCAGAATTAAAATTTTTAACAGAACAACGACTAGCTGATCAGATCCGTGTAATAATAAAAAATAACAGGATACCCAAGTCAGAATTAGAAAACATCAAACAACAAGTACAACAAATACTAGAACAAAACAATGTGCAATCAGAAGAAGAAGAAAATACAGTAATGGACTCAAACATCCCAGAGCAAACAAACAAAGAACAACACACGTCAATTAAACAATCAGAGGAAAACGACATCTTAAGACAGCTACCAGAAAAAGCACAAATAGAACACGAAGTGACACACATGTTAGATATAGAAGAGAAATTTCAGCTGACATATATAGAATACAAAGACACAAATAAAGACATTAGACCATTCTTGCATAGACCACCAAATAAACCACAAGTCGAAACAACAATAACAACTATCAACACAATCAAACACAACAAAATAAATGAAAATACAACTATGGAAGAGTTACAACTACTGGTTTATATAGGAGCACTCACTACACTAAATATACACACTAGGCAGAGATCAGAACCAACCAACACACAGAAGAAACCCACAAAACCAGCATGGCAACACAGGCTACAGATCAGAATAGAAAAACTGAGAAAAGACATCGGACAGCTAACACAATTTATAAGAAATGAAATATCAGACAAAAAACGAAAAAGGTTAGGTAAAATCTCACAACAAGAAGCAATAGAGCAAATAAATGAAAAGAAGCAGAAGTTACAAGCATTGGCCAAACGACTTAGAAGATACAAACAAAATGAAAATAGAAGGAAACAAAAGCAAACATTCAACACAAACCAAAAGAAATTTTACCAGACAATAGATAACACACACATTACAATAGAAAATCCACCAAACATAACAGACATGGAACACTTCTGGAGCAACATATGGTCAAACCCGGTACAACATAACAGACATGCATGGTGGATACAAGCAGAAACAGACACATACAAGATGATACCACAAATGCCTGAAGTGATAATTTTGCAACATGAAGTCACATGAGCAATTAATTCTACGCACAATTGGAAATCCCCTGGAAAAGATAAAATAGCAAATGTCTGGCTAAAGTAGTTCACCTCAACACATTCACATCTAACTAAATTATTTAACATTTACCAAACAAAAGCGCTGGCAGGTCGATAGACACACAAACAAACACAAACATACACACAAAATTCAAGCTTTCGCAACAAACTGTTGCTCATCAGGAAAGAGGGAAGGAGAGGGAAAGACGAAAGGATGTGGGTTTTAAGGGAGAGGGTAAGGAGTCATTCCAATCCCGGGAGCAGAAAGACTTACCTTAGGGGGAAAAAAGGACGGGTTACACTCGCGCACACACACACATATCCATCCACACATATACAGACACAAGCAGACATATTTCAAAATATGTCTGCTTGTGTGTGTGTGAGTGTGTGAGTGTGTGAGTGTGTGAGTGTGTGAGTGTGTGAGTGTGTGAGTGTGTGAGTGTGTGAGTGTGTGAGTGTGTGAGTGTGTGTGTGTGAGAGTGTGTGTGTGTGTGTGTGTGTGTGTGTGTGTGTGTGTGTGTGTGTGTGTGAGTGTGAGTGTGAGTGTGTGTGTGTGTGTGAGTGTGTGTGTGTGTGTGTGTGTGTGTGTGTGTGTGTGTGTGAGTGTGTGTGAGTGTGTGTGAGTGTGTGTGAGTGTGTGAGTGCGCGCGCGAGTTTAACCCGTTCTTTTTTCCCCCTAAGGTAAGTCTTTCCACTCCCGGGATTGGAATGACTCCTTACCCTCTCCCTTATAACCCACATCCTTTCGTCTTTCCCTCTTCTTCCCTCTTTCCTGATGAGGCAACAGTTTGTTGCAAAAGCTTGAATTTTGTGTGTATGTTTGTGTTTGTTTGTGAGTCTATCGACCTGCCAGTGCTTTTGTTTGGCGAGTCACATCATCTTTGTTTTTAGATATATTTTTCCCATGTGGAATGTTTCCCTCTATTATATTAAATAATTTAACAGTTACATTGCAGACCCATACACAGTCCCTGATACACTTACACAAGGAATAACTTATCTGAAACCTAAAGATCAAGCAGACACAACAAACCCAGCAAAATATCACACCATAACATGCCTACCAACAATATACAATATATTAACTTCAGTCATTACACAAAAATTAATGACACATACAACACAGAACAAAATTATAAATGAAGAACAAAAAGGCTGTTGCAAAGGAGCACGAGGATGTAAAGAGCAACTGATAATAGATGTAGAGGTGACATATCAAGCTAAAACTAAACTAAGGTCACTACACTACGCATACATTGATTACCAAAAAGCTTTGGATAGTGTACCCCACTCATGGTTACTACAGATATTGGAAATATACAAAGTAGATCCTAAATTGATACAGTTCCTAAACATAGTTATGAAAAACTGGAAAACCACGCTTAATATCCAAACAAATTCAAATAATATCACATCACAGCCAATACAGATTAAGTGTGGAATATACCAAGGAGACTCATTAAGTCCTTTCTGGTTCTGCCTTGCTCTGAACCCACTATCCAACATGCTAAATAGTACAAATTATGGATATAATGTTACTGGAACATACCCACACGAAATCACACATTTGCTATACATGGATGATCTAAAGCTACTGGCACCAACAAATCAACAACTCAACCAATTACTAAAGATAACAGAAGTATTCAGGAATGATATAAATATGTCTTTTGGAACAGACAAATGTAAGAAAAACAGCATAGTCAAGGGAAAACACACTAAGCAAGAAGATTACATATTGGATAACCACAGCAACTGCATAGAAGCAATGGAAGAAACAGATGCCTATAAATATCTAGGATACAGGCAAAAAAAAGGAATAGATAATACAGAAGTTAAAGAAGAACTAAAAGAAAAATATAGACAAAGACTAACAAAAATACTGGAAACAGAATTGACAACAAGAAACAATACAAAAGCTATAAATACTTATGCTATACCAATATTGACCTACTCATTTGGAGTAGTGAAATGGAGTAACACAGACCTAGAAGCACTCAATACACTTACACGATCACAATGCCACTAATATAGAATACATCACATACATTCAGCAACATTAAGATTCACATTAAGCAGAGAGGAAGGAGGAAGGGGATTTATCATCATAAAAAACCTATATTATGGACAGGTACAAAATTTAAGAAAATTATTTCTAGAACGAGCAGAAACTAGCAAAATACACAAAGCAATCACTTGTATAAATGCGTTGGTTGCACCACTGCAATTTCATAACCACTTCTACAACCCTTTAGATCACATAACATCAACAGATATGAAGAAAGTAAATTGGAAAAAGAAAACACTACATGCCAAGGACCCGTATCATCTAACACAGCCACACATCGATCAAGACGCATCCTACACATGGCTAAGAAAGGCAATATATACAATGAGACAGAAGGATTCATGATTGCAATACAGGATCAAACAATAAACATCAGATATTACAGCAAGCATATTATTAAAGATACAAATACCACAACAGATAATTGCAGACTTCACAAACTACAAATAGAAACATTAGATCACATCACAAGTGGATGTACAATACTAGCAAATACAGAATAACCCAGAAGGGATGACAATGTAGCAAGAATAATACATCAACAACTTGCCATACAACATAAACTTATAAAACAACATGTTCCCACATACAAGTATGCACCACAAAATGTACTGGAGAATGACGAATACAAATTATACTGGAACAGAACCATTAAAACAGATAAAACAACACCACATAACAAACCTGACATCGTACCCACCAATAAAAAGAAGAAATTAACACAACTAATCGAAATATCCATACCCAATACAACAAATATACAGAAGAAAACAGTAGAAAAAATTGAAAAATACATCCAACTGGCTGAGGAAGTCAAGGACATGTGGCATCAGGATAAAGTTGACATTATATCAATTATACTATCAACTAAAAGAGTCATACCACACAGTATCCACCAGTACATCAATACAATACAGCTACATCCAAACATATACATACAACTACAGAAATATGTAATTATTGATACATATTCAATTACCCGAAAGTTCCTAAATGCCATGTAACATATAAAGTTAAAAGGAAGTCACGCTTGATCAAGGTCCGTGTCACTTTACATTTTTAACAAGACATAACGTCTGAGAAAAGAAAGAAGTAATAATAGTAATAATTATCATACCTATTGCATCTCATTATTTCCTTCACTGTTCTAACCTTCTTATTTTCAGCCTACCCTCCCTTTTTCTATCTAATGTTTCTCCCCCTCCCCCTCCATTTCTTATTTGTATTATTCATTTTTCTTCTTCCTCTAAATCTGTTTTCTTTTTTAAGCAGTGGAGCTCAATTCTCTAAGTACAGAGAGAAGGTTCCTAATCAAGAAATTAAGATAGTGATACTTTTAGGGGTGAATCGATCTATCCAGAGGATAAGATAATGGAAAACAAAGGCATTGTATTTTCTACCTACCATGAAGATGACATATTGAGTTGTAGCCCAGCACAATGAAGAGTGTTACTCACTTTGGGTTTGGCCAAAGCATTCTTCAGAAAAGAAAACACACATCCTCACAAACATGCACACATCTTCCACACATCACCACTGTCTCAAGAAGCTCCAGCAACAGTCACATTGATTGAAAATAGCAATCCAGAATGGGGCACAAAAAGGGTTGATCTAGAGAATACAGGTGTGGCAAGGGAACAGCACTGTGACAGTGCAGGCAGGTTCTACTTGGCAGCAGGACAATGCTGCCAGGCACAGTATCTGGAAGCTGTGGGGGAGCAAGTGCAAAAGGATTGGGAAGAAAAGGGGAATAGGGAAGGAGAGGAGCAGAGAGGGGAAGAAAGACCGGTGGGTACAGAACAACAGGTTGTAGTAGACTGAGGAAAAGATAATTCTGAGAGTGGTGCAAGTGCTTAGAGGATAACTACCATCTGTACAGTTCAGGAAAGCTGGTGGTGGAAGGAATGATCCAGATGGCCCAGGTTATAAAGCAGGCACATAATGAAACATATTATATTCTGCTGCATGTTGTTCCACATGGTGGGCCACATACCTGTTGGCCACAGTTCGTCAGTGACCATTCATCCCGGTTGACAGCTGATTGATAGTCCTTCCAATATAAAAAGTTATGCCATGAATACAGTAGTGCTGGTACCTGACAAACTTGTTTTCACATGTGGTATGCCCTCTGATAGGTTGGAATAATCCTGTGACGGGACTGGGACTGGAAGCACTGTTTTGGTGGATGGGACAAGTTTAGCACCTAGGTCTCCCATAGAGATGATATCCCCGTGGAGAGGTGAAGGGTTTTGAGTATCAAAGAGATGAACTAGGATTATGTGAAGGATGTGCAGGCATGGAACACTACTTGAAGAGGGATGGGAAGAATCTCTGTTAGGATATCCCTTGTTTCAGGGCACAATGATAGGGAATCAAAGCCCTATCAAAGGGCTACCTACATCTATCATCATGCCACAAAATGAGGTACTTCCTACCCAATATCCTTCCTACCCATCCTAAAATGGTGTTCCATAGCCCATCCCACCTCTGCAACATCTTAGTCTATGACTATGACTCTCCCCCCATCCCAAATCCTTGCCACAGGGGTCATAGCCCTGTGAAAGACCTGGGTGCCAAATTTGCCTTATCCAATCACCAAGCACTTCCAATTACAGTCCTGATAAAGGCTTATGCTGCCCCCCCCCTCCCCCCCACTACTCATCGGTGGGCAGCCACAAGTTGAAATAGCCTCATTAAATACCAGCTCTGATGCAATCATTGCACAGATTTTTATATTGGTAAGATTACCAACCAGTTGTCAACCAAGATGAATGGCCACTGACAGACCATTTGAGAGAGCTACGTGGGTCATCCCATGGAACAATATGCAGCTAAATGTAACATGCTTAGGTCTATAAATAGAGAGGTGCTGCCTTCACCAACTACCATAATTGAACCTTATAGAAAGATCTCCCACAAAACCAACATAAATTCTACTGATGTATGAATATTATCAGCAGCACCAATGTTAATACCCAGAGACTTACGGATGACAAGGGAATGGAAACTGGGGTAAAAAAGCAAAGTGAAACAAAATTTCAGGACCCATTGGATTCCTCACAGTGGAAGGAAGCACAGGTCAAATCTGCCTTGAGAAGGGTAGCAGAAGTGACCAACAAACTTATATCCAGTCTATTAAAATCCATTTGTTCTAGAATTCTGGACTCAAACTTGATGACATATCTCAAAGAGCATATTCTCTTCCACATCAAACAGCATCCATATAATGACTCTGTGAAAATCAGTTTCTCCTTCTTTCACATGATATCCCAAAAGCCAGGGACCATGGCAATCCTGTGGATGCAGTATATCTAGAGTTATGAAAAGCATTTGACTCTCTACCCCATTAATGTTTATCTACAGAGCTGTGACTGTATGGGATATCAAACAAAACTTGTTTCTGCATTGATTATTTCTAGGTAGGAAAGGAGGAAGAAAGCTGCAAAAATATCCAGACATATCCTGATAAGATTTTAAAATGGAGCAATGACTGGTAATTTATACTGGATGTTCAGGAATGTAAAATTATGCATTGCACAAAATAAAGCCTGGTATACTATGACTACAACAGCCATTGCAGAAAACTGGAATCAGTTAACTCACACAAATACCTGAGTGTAGCAGTTAGTTGGGTTATCAAATGGAATGCACACTGAGCTTAATCACAGATAAGAAAGGTGACAGATGCCACTTCACTGGGAGTATACTTGGAATCAGTTTGCAAAGGAGACTGTTCAATCAATTTGTCCATACCACGTTTGAATACTGGTCATGTGTGGCACCATATCAGGATTGACATACAATACGGAATACATATGAAGAACAAAAGCAGGAATTTCTGCAAGTTAGTCTGACTCACAGGAGAGTGTCGCACATATGTTGGAAAACCTAAATTGGTATGCTTTGAGATAGATATCACTGACCCTGTAAAAGTCTTCTTATGAAGGTTTCATGTACAGAAGTAAGTGAACAATATGGGCATATTCTTCGTCTCACTATGTATCACACCAGCAGGGATTGTTGGGACAAGATTAGTTAATTAAAGCACAGAGCCATTTAAGTAGGCATTCTTCCTGCATGTCACACATGACTTGAATGGGTAGGAAACTCAATATGTTACAATACTAATTATCCTCTGCTACCCATCTCACAGCAATTTGAAGGTCATGCAAAATTGCAAATAAAAGTTTCTGTTTCAGTTGCATTTTTCATTTTAGGAGAGACTCCTCAGTGAACATGTCATATTCAATGCCAATTTCACTTGTTTTGTATTAAAATGTCTGAATGAAAAATACATTTGCTGTTGTTTTATCTTCATCTGTATAAGGAATGAGTATGGGAAAACTGGTAGAAGCAAACCTCATGGATGACCAGTCTGGATTCTGGAGAAATGTAGGAACACATGAGGCAAAACTTATCCTGAGACTTATCTTGTTGTTGTTGTTGTTGTTGTTGTTGTCGTCATTTTCTTCTTCTTCTTCTTCTTCTTCTTCTTCTTCTTCAGTCCAGAGACTAGTTTGATGCAGCTCTCCATGCTATCCTATCCTGGGCAAGCTTCTTCATCTCCAAGTACCTACTGCAACCTACATCCTTCTGTATCTACTTAGTGTACTCATAGACATAGAATATAGGTAAATGAAAGGGAAACCTATGGTTATAGCATTTGTAGTTTTAGAGAAAGCTTTTGAAAATATTAGTGGGAATAGTCTCTCTAAAATTCTGAAGGTATCATGGGCAAAATACAGGGAGCTAAGAGCTATAGCCATAGTGTATAACAGAGAAACAGAGGTTGAGAAGGGAGTGAGACAGGTTTGTATTCTATCCCTCAAGTATTCAATTTGTACATTGAACAAGAAGTAAAGACAATGAAAGAAAAATTTTAAGTATGAATTGAAGTTCATGGAGAATAAATGAAATCTTTGAGGTTTGCCAATGACATTGTAATTCAGTCAGAGAGAGGTAAAAGCACTTGGAAGAGCACCTGAATGGAATAGACAGTGTGTTGAAAGGAAGTTGGAAGTTGAACATCAATAAAAGCAAAACAAGGAGAATCCAATGTTTTTAAATTAAACCAGGTGATGCTGAGAGAATTAGATTAGGACATTACCCATTTAAAGCAGTAGATGAGTGTTGCTATTTGGGCAGCAAAATAACTGATGATGGCCAAAGTAGAGAGGACATAAAATGTGGATTTGCCATGACAAGAAAAGCATTTCTGAAGAAGAGAAATTTGTTAACATAGAATATAGATTTAAGTGTTAGGAAGTCTTTTCTGAAAGTAACTGTCAGGGGTGTAACCAGTTTTGGAAGAGGAACATCGACAATAAATGGTGGCATTTGTGGTACAACTTGACCAAAAGAAGAGAGAGATTTATAGGGCACATTTCGAGACATCAAGGGATCACCAATTTAGTAATGCTTGGTGGGCGTGGGGAAGGGAGGGGGGGGGGGGGCAGAGGGGGAGGGTTAAAATCTTAGAGGAAGGCCAAGTGACAAATACAGAAGTAAGCAGATTCAGGAGGATGTAGGTTGCAGAATTTATTCAGAGATGAAGAGCCTCACACAGGATAGAGTAGCACAGAGAGCTGTGTCAAACCAGTCTTTGGACTAAAGACCACAACAACAAGATGATCATCATGAGGCACTGATGTACTTTTGAGGGATAATGAGCTACAAAAGAATGTACAGTACTGTGTTAGATAGAAGAAGTTTCATCATGATAGTATTTTGAGTTGAGTGGGGACAAATTATTATTGGTGTTCGATAGGATTGAACTACAGAACCACTCTTTTCTTGTTCCATATAACTGGTTTTCCACTTTACACTAGACTACTATTTTAGTATGATGCAAGCAATCATAATCCAAGATTCAACAACAGGTGCAATAAATGAAATGTTACAAGGTCTCATTAACTGATTCTTGGTAAACAGTGTATCATGTAACTTATGAAAGGTACAGTTCATTCAGTTCTGTACAAGGTAAGGTACATTGTTTCAATGAAGAATACAGTATGTCAGGCAAGAGAATCTGCAAAACTGGCTGTTCAAAATTCCTGAGTGCACTCATTGTAACGTCCACTGGAAATCACATGATGTTGTTGTTCTCAAACCCCTGGCTGCAGCGACTTAGCTCTCCACATCATTTCAGGTTTTGGTGATGAAAACATTATAAAATTAGCTTACTTCACATACTTCCATTAACTGATGTTGAGTGAAATAATTCTCTGGGGCAATGCCACACAGTACACAATGTATTCCACAGAAATTTGCAGTAAGAATATAGTCTGGTGTAACTTCCTCTATAGGTGAGATCGCTAATGCACACCTGTGGACTGGAGCTCAACTCTGAGGTATGCTGGTTTGAATCCTGATGGTGGAGAAAATTTTCACTGTTAGTGTCTGGCCAGCAAGGACAGAAGAGTTGGCGGCATAGATGTTTTGAACACCCATATTTGTGCTCAATTCCTGCATTAAGTTCCAGACACTGCCACCACAACCACTATGCAACACTAACATGACACTGTACTGTATGTGATTCCATTACACTCCCCTACACACTATAAATCCAATATTGACACAGATCCCACATACCAAAAAAGATAGATGCCAGAATGCATGGAGGAAAAACACCCTTAGAGACAGGCGACTGAATCCACTCTATGGGATATCTCAGCCAACAATGAAATATAACATTCTCATTTACATCTCACAGCAATCCCTGAAATTTGTTTAGGCATTGCTTAAAAAATTTGACTGACTAACAAAAGCCTCACCACACATTTTTTCTTATGAAGTCTGTTGTGTGGAGTTAGATACAATTTTTAGAAGAGTAGGCACCTTTCATGAATGGTTCACTACAAACAACAATGTCCTCCACCAACTACAATTTAACTTTAGTCCACCACAGAAAGAAAAATAGTATGCATCCATAAAAGTATTATATCACCTCTTTTACGAATTAAAGATACGAGGAAAAAATGAATGTTTTGAAACAAATTGAAATAATTTCTACTCAAATACTTCTATTCCATAGATCAAATTCTGAATTAATAGTACCTGTAGGTGGTCAGTAGGGATACATTTATGACATTTTATTAAGAATTACAAAAATTTCCAGGATGTAGCCATGATTCCAAAATGAAAATTTATCCAGTTTCAAATCTGCTGACAAATACTACGTCATGGCAAGCTCTGACAAAGTGATCCACATAACACATAAGAAAATGTAATCAAACTGAGCTTGGCATCACTTTCTCCTCACAACACACAGGTCCTCTCAGTCTGTGATCTGAGTGAGTTACCTCATTTTTACAACCTTTCCTAGCCAATATCTCCACCCTTAAGGAAGAAGAAACACACAGTTCTAAACCCTATGATTTTTTTAAAATGTGGTATCATTAGAAGTACTAATACTGCATTATACTGCTAGAAAAGAACACAGTGGATAAGCTAACTACAGAGATCAAACTTGAATGTATCAGTCACAGTAGATATATCAATCAAGAATTGCTGGGGAGCTGTATCTGAGCCATCTTACATCAGCACAGAAGAGGAGTCATGAATTTTTAATCACAAACTTGAAAAAATAAAATTTTGTAACAATTTTTTGATTGTTTGTACGCAAATCTCTGCATTCCTGATAAATTGCAGAAGTGTGTGTCATTTTCTGCACTGAAGGGAGACTGTGTTCCTACAATC
Organism: Schistocerca nitens; assembly: GCF_023898315.1. Lineage (NCBI taxonomy): Eukaryota > Metazoa > Arthropoda > Insecta > Orthoptera > Acrididae > Schistocerca > Schistocerca nitens. Next base: position 35,689,925 of record NC_064617.1, read on the forward strand.
TAAAATGAAGTGGAAGTGTACAGTAACAGTGCATCATAACATGCAACAGTTAAATGCCTGCGACACTTTCTGTGTCACCAAACAAAAAAACAATTGAGCTGGGCAACCACAGCCATGACAAACCATGTTCAGAAATGAAACCACATCAGCTGCAAAATCCTTTTATTCTTGGGTACTACCAATTTTGCAACACTTACAGCTACATCTTCAGGTGCAAATCTGTATGTAAGCAGAATAACAATCCTATAGAAAATAAATAAACCCAAAGATAAGATCTAACTGTAATGAAGCATGTACTCAGGGTGGAGCCAATTCACAATTTAAGTAAATATTACAGGAAGACCTGGCACTCATTGTCAGTCCCACTAAATAAATTATCCCCAAAAATGTGTATGTCCTTAAAGTAATAAAACATGGTGGGGAACACTTACATAAAAGCAGTGAAGAAAGATTAAGAGATGTAAGAAGCACTCACTAGAAACTTTTGACTGCTATAATATCAGTATGTCAAGGAATGTATGCCATGTATGGGGTCCCATTAAAACCTAGAATACAGCATGATACTACAATAAGCAGGTGTATTCCATGATCTGAAGGTTTAGCCAGCAACCCAGATGACTTTCACACACTATGATAATTAGAATGATGGAAAGGGAGAATACTAATTTCTATGCAGCAACAACAAGTAAACTAAATCACACCCAGGAACAGGCCTATTTGCTGCAAATGTGAAAGCTAAACTGTACCCAAAAATGAGGATAATATCCTACATATGTACAACATACTTTCATGTTTTAGTTTACTTATTGTCATTCCAGTTTGCTGTCCAACCAGCACTACACATTAGATTATTCTCTCTGTCTACCATGACTGTCAAAGGTTCTTTAGCCCATAGACTGCCACCCAGATAGCATTCACCTCTACACACTGACGTTCAGCGAGTGCCTGTTCCATCTCCCCCTTATCCATTAGGACATTACATAAATTCATCCTTTGTTTCTTAACCCTTCTTCATAGGGTTTATTACTTTTAAGGCACACATTTTTGTGGATAATTATTTCAGTGGACTAACAATGTAAGTTGGGTCATGGCTTGATTCCAGTGATTACACGTTTTGATTCCAGTGACTACATCTTTCACTGCATCTTCATCATAGCTTTGGGATTATGGATTTTCTACATGATTTATTGTCCACTTGTATACAGATTTGAACCTGAAACGCAGCTGTAACTGCTTTGAAATTTGTAGTGACTAATAATTTTACAGCTGAAGCAGTATTATTTCTCAACATGCTAAAACAATCCAAAGATGAAGAATGATGAGGACCACAAAGTGGGTAACCCTGTGTTCAGCAATTGAGGTGATAGTGGAAAAAGTGGAAATCACTAACAGGTCAGTTTTCAACATGTTGCATGATGTTTTGAGAATATGACAACAATTGACATCTACAAGATTTCACACCTACTCACACCCACTTAAGAAACCCACTGAAGTGATGCAGCAGCGGATATATTGTAGCTGTGTTTGGCTAACACAGATGGCTTCTTTAACCATTTAATCACAGTGAATGTGTCTGGACATATTTACATACATATGCATACACAACACCACGAAAGTAGGCAAAGATCTAAATATCATTAGATAATTTGTTGCTGTGTGTTCTTTGGAACCGCCTGCAGTGCTAACAGACTACAATGATAAGGGGAAAATCTCCACAGGAACATCCGGCAAACTCTCCAGGTGAGGTAATTAGAAGAGGCTGTCAAGGTGAAGTGTCACAAGATGCTGGGTGACGGCATATTTTTGCTCCACAACAACATTCCAGTTTATTCTGTACAGGATGGACATGCTGCTTCTTTGGCCTGTGTAATCTTGCCACACTCATATTCTCCATCCAGTGATATTTTCCTCTGACCAAGAATCCACTGGATAGCAGCCATTTTCCAAATGAAATTTAATCAATTTTTAAGGGGTAACATTTTCAGAACAATCAAAATGCAGGCTTCTACAAATGAGGTATCTGTCACATCAACTGTAATTGGAAAAAGTACATTGTATTAACTCTTGTGTCTACACCAAACATTATACTTTGTTCTGTAACCAGATTACCAGGATAACAATGAATTTATTGTACTGATATGGTACGGTAGGAACAACCAGCCCCGTGTGTAGACAAAATTGTTACAACAATGCTGCACAACATTATGAACTATTATACTGTAAATGTTGCTATACTGAACATTATCTCTGGATTCTTGCAGATAAGATACAAGGATTCTTTGAATCAGAATATAGTAGATTAAGCTATGAAGCAAAAACAATTATATTAGAAAGTAACTGTCTACTGTTGATGCAGAAGAGAATGAAACTGCAGATGTCAGTGGAGAAGATTGTACAGACAAATGGATTTGAAGTAAGGAAGGTGCTGCTGCTTCTAGTGATAATGAAGTTGAGTGAGACACAAACACTAGTAGTAGCAATGACAGTGACAGGGTTGACAAGAGCCGTGAAGCTACTTTGTCATCCGCAGACATTCTATGTGGTAAAGATAGAAATGAATGTCACAATGAAGCTTCTGGGGTAAGAAAATTGCCAAAACATAAAATTTTGTGGGAAACGACTGATCCGACACCTGCAACAAAAGTTCTTTTCATAAAAGAAACCTTCAAGTTTGTATTTACAGACAAACTGTTTCATATAATGGTATGTGAAAACAACAGGAAGGTGAAGCTGATATTGCTAAATTATAATCAATTGTGAAGGGATCGTGAAAATCTGGAAGTAATTTACAACTAAAGAATTTTACAATTGTCTTGGTATACTGATTACGGCTGGATTAATGTTCTCCAACAGTGACCACACAAAGGAAATGTGGAAAGCAAATTTATAAGATCTATTAGTGTGAACATGAGGGCTACACTTTTGGAAAGTGATAAAGCTCCTGCAATATTTGAAATATCCGATATACTTAATTCAGATCTTTGAAGATGCTACATTCCTACCAATTGCCTCACTGTTGATGACATAGTTTTTTCCTTAGAAAGGAAAGACAAGATATACTGAACATACACCCTCAAATCTAGGCAAATATGGCTCAAAGGCTCGATGGGTTTGTGATTTGCAAAATTCTTACCCAATAACTGGCCAACTTTGTACACTTAATGAAGCATTGATTTCTGTATCTCTTTCACAGCCAGATGTTATACATTATTAAAGAAGCACAAAATGGGGCATTGACAATATGGAGAAGTTGTGTTCATTGCAGTGTGAACAAGAGAACACAGAGATGGCCCCTAGCATTTCTTACATTAATATCCATATTATTTGCTTATCAGAATACATTATTTACACAGGAAACAGTCCTCAAACAAAAAATGTGACTCATAGACCCAGACTCTTTCTACTGGTCCAGAGAAAACATTTGACAATGCCTTCCATTATCTCTCAATCATCAAATTGTAATTTCTTGATAAAATTTTCCATGAAATCAGATACTGAGTGCACAGGAGGTGGACTTCTTGAGTGAGTGGGGACTCAGCCAAAATTATATGCTTCTTGACATCTGATAAATAAGAGGATAACCAGATAAAAGTCTCAAGAAATGTAGGAATCCAATATGTAGTGAGCATTGCATTATAACAACACTGTGTGCGCTCTGTGATTAAATAAGAATTCCAAGTTTACCTTTCCAGTGTAACAAACAGCAAGCTTTAGTAGCTATATAATACACATATCAAAAAATGTTTTGCATCACCTTGGTTCCAAGAGTTCCGGAACCTGTACAGAAAATTGGAATAGAGACCAATTTTGCTGATGAAAACCACACATTGCATGTCGTACCACCATATAGCGAGACTTTCGGAGGTGGTGGTCCCGATCGCTGCACACACCAGTACCTCTAATACCCAGTAGCACATCCTCTTGCATTGATGCATGCCTGTATTCATCATGACATACTATCCATAGGTCCATCAAGGCACTGTTGGTCCATATTGTCCCATTCCTCAACAGCAGATCGGTGTAGATTGCTCAGAGCGGTTGGTGGGTCATGTCATCCATAGACAGTCCTTTTCAATGTATCCCAGGCAAGTCTGATAGGGTTAATGTCTGGAGAACATGCTGGCCACTCTCGTTGAGCAATATGTCATTATCCCGAAGGACATCATTCACAAGATGTCCATGATGGGGGCGCCAATTGTTTTCCACAAAGACAAAGGTCTTGTCGATACGCTGCCGATATGATTGCACTATTGGTTGGAGGATGGCATTCTCATATTGTACAGCCATTACAGCGCCTTCCATCACCACCAGTGGGGTATGTTGGCCCCACATAATGCCACCCCAAAACAGCAGGTAACTCCACTTGCTGCACTCCATGGAGAGCGTGTCTAAGTTGTTCAGCCTGACCTGGTTACCTCCAAGCGTGTCTCCAAAAATTGTCTGGTTGAAGGCATATATGACACTCATTGGTGAAGAGAATGTCATGCCAATCCTGAGCGGTCCATTAGGTATGTTGTTGGGCCCATCTGTACCGCACTGCACGGTGTCGTGGTTGCAAGGATGGACCTCTCCATGGACATTGGGAGTGAAGTTGTGCATCATGCAGCCTATTGTGCACAGTTTGAGTCTTAACATGACGTCCTGTGGCTGCACAAAAAGCATTATTCAACATGGTGGCATTGCTGTCAGGGTTCCTCCAACCCATAATGCATAGGTAGTGGTTATCCACTGCACTGGTAGCCCTCGGGTGGCATGAGTGATGCATGTCGTCAACAGTTCCTGTCTCTCTGTATTTCCTCCATGTCTGAACAACATCGCTTTGGTTCACTCCAAGATGCCTCGACACTTCCCTTGTTGGGAGACCTTCCTGGCACAAAGTAACAATGTGGATGCAATCAAACTGCGGTATTGATGGTCTAGGCATGGTTGAACTACAGACAACACAAGCCATGTACCTCCTTCCTGGTGGAATGACTGGAACTGGTTGGTTGTGGGACCTCTACATGTAATAGGCACTGCTCATGCACAGTTGTATACATCTTTAGGTGGGTTTAGTGACATCTCTGAACAGTCAACGGGACTTTTTCTGTGATACAATATCCACAGTCAATGCCTGTCTTGAGGAGATCTGGGAACAAGGGTGACACAAAACATTTTGATGTGTGTAATATGTAACTAACTATGTTACAGTTAGTAAGCAATTGCTGCATTTTGAACACATTTATGACAAGAAGTGCTGTACTGTTATTTGGTCTCCTCATAAGTAATGAAACTACTAATATGTTACATAAAATAAAGCATTTCATTTGCAAACTTTACATCTGTTCAAATGGAATTATGCTGTTACTCGTGTAACCCAAATGGTATTAGAGAGTGCACTATATTCCTTTCCATCATAAATTCTCTTCTTTGAATGTATTTAAATTTTGCTTTTATTATGAATTTTGTGCGCATGTCAATGAGGAATAACTTAAGGTTTGTGTATACTGGCTTTAATGCACTTGACAAATTGGCACTTATAGTTACAAAGGTTGCCAAGGTTACACAGATAGCCCACTTTAGACACAAGGGTTTATATATACATAAATGACTAACACCGTGAAGTTACATGGTTTTTTAAGGAATAATCAGAAGTTCACAACTACTCATCATATAATGCTTTCTTACAAATGGCATATTCTACAAGTTGGTGTCCCTGTTTTGTGATACAATTTACATGCTCTGACGTCAACTATTTCTTATTCTTTCATCACAACAGGTGCTGGCATCTAGATTGACAGCAAAAATTTACTGGTTTCATTTCTCAACAGCTTACTGAGCCAACTTTTTTGGTCATTGTGCACAGCTGTCTTGCACAGTTCATCTTCTGGATTTGAAACTGTGTGTCCTTCATAGCTTACAAAATTTCTGTCTGGAAAAACTTGTTGTGTGAACAGTGTTGTGCTGTCTTTTCATTTGTGTTCCTCCATTTTTAGGACAAAGCCAATCAAAGTACCCTCATTAAAAATTGTTTTACAGTATACAATAAAAAAAATTACTTATTCTACTTGTAACGTTTACAGTTTAACTTCCGGTGTTTTCTATAAACAGCATATCACACCTGGCGAGTCATCTTTTCAGTTTGCAGTATGAGGATTATTCTTAATTACACTTTAGACCCTAACCTTGATTATAAAAATGGAAACAGAATTTGTTGGCCTGTTACCTCAGTATTTTAGCCTGCAGCTATTTCAGTGGCTGTCCGCACCACCACTTCACTCCTCAAATGTGAGACAGTGTGGGCTTGCTCGAGAAATAGACCAGCTGTGGTAACATTATTCTTGTCAACAGTATAACTGAGAATTAGCAACATTATATAGTGTTTGGTAACACTATTCCATGTACTTCCTGGAATAGCACAGAATTATCCCGCTAAATTCATTTGATTTTTCTTGTCACTTTGAGTAAATATTCTCAACAATTTTGAGTTAAGGTGCTACTAAATTTATGCTTGTGAGTCCAGGAGAGTTATTTGAAACAAAACTTAGTACTAATATCATCTTTAACGTTGCATATCCCTCTTGACCTGCACTAGGTTTACCAGAGCGGGCATATGCAGCAGTGTCTCACTAGCTGGAGTTAACGCACTCACTCTGTGAAAAGAATGCTGTTTCAGCAGTCTGTTTCTGACTCAATGGAGATTTAGTATACTTTTTCTGTGGCTTCAAATAATTCATCAACTTGGTTTCTGTATGCATCTACATCTGTTATCTGAGTTCCATACTTCTACGATAATCTCAAAATGCTACTCGAGTATCAAAACAACTGGATGTAGATTGAGACCATTTCCAGGTCAGAAGTGCATAAGAATTCTCACCTCTGGTCCAGCTCGACAGCTTGACTGATCACAAGAAAGAGTGCTTCAGAATGCAGTTGTATATGAAGAACTAGTTTGGTGGTGGTTTTGGTAGGAGGTAGTGCAGGGAGTGTACGATGAAGAGACGGACATGTCAGGGGCATGTAGGATAGACAGAGAGGTGGGAAGGAGATGCAGACAGAGCTGGGGCAGAGGAGACAGATGAAAAGGTGGAGGTGGTGGACAGAGGGAGCATGGAGGAGACAGATGTACAGAAGTGTGCGTGTAAGGCGGTCAGTGATGTGGGAGGAAGGGGTAGATAGAGACGGGAGGGAGTGATGTGTGCAATGTATGTGTCAAATGCTTATATGATCAGAGCCACAGGGAAAATGTTGGATTATGTACAAATTTTACTTTTTCCCACTGCTTTGCCTACATATGCCTTTGACATATGTTGTATGCGTCTCATCCTCCCTCCCCTCTCTTTCCATTTCATCCTTCCCCCATCTCTCTGTGCAGGAGACATGGAGTTCTTATTTATTCCAATTGGTAATGGTAAATGAAATAATGTGAACTGTCTTTTCAATGCCACATCAAGGAATTGTCACTCTCCTTTGAGACTGCAGTGTAGAAATTCCCAGCTATTAACAAAAAGAATTATGCTAATAGAGGCATGCATTTGTAGGTACAACATCTGTTGTGAGTCGCCGATCTTTCAAAGTGCCGCCACGCAATTAAGTGCAGCCTCTACATGCGGCGCTGTCTGCCTGCCATGCAGCAGCAGCGCCACCTAAGCAGCCAGCCAGCCAGCGGCCGCTAGACTCAGACTCAATTATGTTTCGACTGTTGAAGTGTACACACGTCTTACTCTGTTTACTTGATCTGTGACTTTCATGTTTTGCATCTTCGTTGAAATATATTTGTTCAACTTGAAGTTAGAACAATTGGCGATGAGGATGGGATTTTTCGTTTCCATTGTTGACCCACATGTTTTGTTGGCTACTTTAGTGCAACTATTGCAAGGTCTCATAGAACAGCAAACGCTTCTCACAAATGCGATTCGTGATTTCATTGGGGCATCAAATGCGGGGCGTCTCTCGTCGTTGTCTCGACCTCCTTTTCCTCCTTACGACAAGACAGCGGAAGACTGGTCAGACTATGAAAAACATCTTCGACAGCACTTCTTGGCAATTCATGTCGCAGATGAACAAACATGTAAGTCGCTGTTCCTTTCATGGATTTCACCTCAAATGTATCGGTTGTTGTCGCAATTTGCTCCTTTAAAAGATCCTGGGTCTTTGTCCTTTGCTGAAATATGTTCACTTCTGTCTGTCTATTTTCAAAAGCAAACACATGTGGTAGCCTATCATGTTGCCTTTTATCATTGTCAAAAACAATTGAATCAATCCTAGTGCACTTTGGCTGCTGAACTTCATGGCATCAGCAGAAAGTGTCAATTTGTTACTGAACACAAACAATCTTATGCCGATTCCATGGTACAGGATGCTATTATCCGATCGGTGCCTGACAAAGAAGTTAGGCAACGTGCCCTTCAGTTGGCAAATCTGACTCTAAATGAAGTCCTATCCATTGCTCAGTCTTTTGAAATTTCTCGCGCCGCTGGAGTGCAAATAGAGGCATGGGGCGATGTCGGGGAAATACAACCTCTGTGCAATGTTGAGGAAGCGTGTGGCATGTCCCCGCCGGCCGAAGTGGCCGCAGTATGCTCCCAAGCGCAGCCTCGGCCTAACCATAAACAAACCTCTAAGAAACTGCAGCAAAACCCACGGCAACTTCCTTCATGTCCACAACGTTTGGCCGTGTGTCACAAATGTAAAAAAAGAAGAAAAAAAAAAAAGGTCATGTGTCATCAGTTTGCAAATCCGGCCGCATACATGATGTTCATGAACATGACACTGATTCTGATTCTGTGTTGTCTGTCAATTGTACTTCTTCCCTTTCAGGAAAGTTATTCCTCACTGTCCAAATACTTGGTCGAGATGTTTGCATGCAGGTGGATACTGGTTCCGCTGCCACTATCATCAATTCTCAGGTGTATCTTCAGTTGAGTTCTCCAATCCTGTCACCTGTCACTAGGAAATTACAGACTAACAATAAACAGAAGATTTCACTCTTGGCACAATTTGATGCTGAGGTATCTTACAAATCTGTCATTTGCTCTGTTCCCATATTTGTGGTTGACCATAGTAATGCAGAGCATCTTTTTGGTTTTGATGCCTTTTGCATTTTTGGGTTCTCCATAGATGACTGTCAATATCGTCTCTGATGTTATTCCTTATGCTCAATTGGATTCCTTGTCGACGACATTTTCGTCCCTTTTTTTCTCCTGGGTTAGGCCATGCAAACGACTTTGAAGCTCATACCATGCTCAAATCCACTGCTTGGCCTAAGTTTTTTTGGGCTTGGCCCATTCCTGTGGCCCTTCGTGATCAGGTCAAATGGGAGCTGGATCATCTCACTGCTTCAGGGGTCTTGCTTGCTGTCACTTCCAGTGAGTGGTCCTCTCTTATCGTTGTCGTTGTTGTTGTTGTTGCTAAGCCAAATGATGATAGTCGTCTCTGTGGCGATTTCAAAGCCACTGTAAATGCTCAATGCCTTATCGACACTTACCCTATGCATCGACCTGAAGAATTGTTCACTAAACTTGCTGGAGGCCCGTGTTTCTCTAAACTTGACCTGTCAGAAGCTTATCATCAACTTCCTCTCGATGCTGTTTCCTGGCAGTTTCTGGTCCTTAACACGCCTTTCGGCCTCTGTTAATACCAACGATTGCCATTCGGGGTTACCAGCACCCCTGCTCTCTTTCAGCGATTCTTGGAACAATTATTGCTCACTGTCCCTGCATGTATAAACTACCAGGACAACATTGTTGTCACTGATTCCACCACTGACTAACATCTTCAAAATCTCCGCTCACCTTATGTCTTACAGACTACCGGTCGTAAGTGTAATCTTCAGAAATCAAAATTTTTTCAGGCATCTATCACGTACTTGGGGTTTCAACTCTCTCAGGATGGTATTTGTCCACTTCAGCAAACTGTTGCTGTAATCGATGCCCTTCTTCACCCTACATCTGTTGAGGAACTGCAGGCCTTCTTGGGGAAAATAGCATACTATCACAAGTTTTTACCATCTGCTGCTTCGGTGGCTTAGCAGTTGCATTGCCTGTTGCATAAAAACGTGCCTTTTCACTGGTCCGCGTCATGCAATGCGGCTTTCCGGAAATTGAAGACTATGCTGAATCAGGCCCCGTGCCTGGCTACTTATTGACCTGGCCAACATCTTATTCTTGCCACGGACACCTCTCAATATGGGGTCAGTGCAGTCCTTGCACACCGTTTTTCTGACAGCTCTGAACAACCCATTGCTTATGCCTCCAAAATGCTAATGGATGCCAAACAAAACTGTTCTCAAATTGAAAAAGAAGCTTTGGCCATTTATTATGCTCTTCATAAGTTTGCTGTTTTTCTCTATGTATCCAAATTTCATCTTGCTGCGGATCATAAACCACTTGTTTCCTTGTTTCATCCATCAACATCAATTCCCGACAAGGCTGCGCACTGGCTCCAGTGTAGGGCTCCTTACTTGTCTCGTTTCAATTATGAGATTCATTTCTGGACAACGGCTCAACATGCGAATACTGATGCACTGTCTCGCCTTCCCATGGGTCCTGATCTGGCATTTGATAGGGACGAACTTTTGTGTTTCCACCTGGATGTTGACGAGCAGGGGGCTGTGGACAGGTTCCCCATCACCAGGGACCATCTGGCGGCTGCTACGAGTTCTGACCCTACCTTCTCCCGGGTTTTACGCTGTATTCAGAAGGATTGGCCAGGTCGTCCATCTGCTAAGACTTCTGATCTGTTGTGGAACTACTATGCTTTGCGTTACCGCCTCACGGCTAGCGATGGTGTTATCCTCCTATCCACCGAAAATGCTTCAACGTGTGTTGTGGTACCTGCGTCTTTGCGTGCTTCGGTCTTGCGCCTCCTTCACCAAGGGCACTGGGGTGTCTCAAACAAAATCTCTGGCACACCGTCATGTGTAATGGACTGGCATTGACTCTGAAATCGCACACATGGTCGCTGCCTGCGGCCCTTGTGTGTCACAGGCTGCCGCTCCAAAGTCATCTTTGTCACCGTGGCCTACGCCTGAGAAGCCCTGGGAGCGTATTCATGCTGACTTCGCAGGACCTTTTTTAGGTACTTATTGGCTTCTCATTACTGACACCTACTCTAACTTTCCTTTCATTATCCGTTGCACGTCGCCTACCACCGTGGCAACCACCAATGCTCTAGCTTGCATTTTCTCTTTGGAAGGCCTTCCCTCTACTCTTGTTACTGATAATCGTCCGCTATTTGCCTCTTCCGATTTTGTGGATTTTTGTGCCCGTCACGGCGCCATGCATGTCACAGCCCCTCCATTCCATCCACAGTCAAACAGTGAGGCTGAACAACTGGTCCGTACATTTAAGGCTCAGATGAGGAAACTGCTGACTTCTTCTGCTGCTGATGATGTGCTTCTCCAATTTCTGGCTTCTTACCGTTTCACCCTCATGCACGAACACAGCCCAGCTGAGCTCTTCAAAGGCCAACAGTCCCACACACTACTTCATCTTCTACGGCCTTCCACCTCACAGCCGCGGGTGCCTTCACTTGGCCGGTTCACCACTGACGACCTTGTATGGGTATGGGGATATGAGAGGCAGCAAAAATGAAGTCCTGGCTGCACTTTACGACACCGTGGCCAACGCCTGTATCTAATCCAGATTGACACGGATGTTGCAGTGAGTCATTTGGACCAGCTTTGGCCTCGTGTGCCGGCAACACCTGTTCCGGATGCCGCTACACCATCTGCGGCTCTGTCTGACGCTCGGGATACTGGAATCTCTCATTACTCACAACACAGTCCTCTCACCATCATATCAGTGCAAGCACACAAACTGACTCCACCAGGAGACATGCCCATGCAGGAACCAGATGATCATCATCTGTCGAAGCAACTCTACTCGCCTCCTTCTCCTACGGATGCGGACACATCGCCCGTGTCTCCTGTTATAACAACCGGACTTGCTGCAATGGGCAGATTGGTGCACGGGGCCCCAGAAGATTCAACCCCCACGTCTCCTGCATCTCGACCCGTTACCATCGGGGACACAACCGTCCATTCGGGAAGCTGCCTCCTCGAGGCTTTACGGCCAGTCAAACAACACATATGGATGTTAGCAATCTACAAACCACCTCCATCAAGACCTGTGCAAAATCTTCAAAGGGGGGACAAGTGTTGTGACTCGCCGATCTTTCAAAGTGCTGCCACACAGTTATGTGCATCCTCTACATGTGGCGTTGTCTGCCAACCATGCAGCAGCAGCGCCATCTAAGTGGCCAGCCAGCCAGTTGCTGCTAGACTCTAACTCAGTTATGATTTGATTGTTAAAGTGTACACATGTCTTACTTTGTTTACTTGATCTGTAACTTTCATGTATTGCGTCTTCCTTGAAATATATTTGTTCAACTTGAAGTTATAACATCATCCATATTCTATTTGTGAGATATGAAGAAAGTGTTGGAGGGTGTGTGGGGTCACCTCAACATGTGCCTACCCCATACAATTAAGTGACAGATATTTGTCCTTTCGTCAATGGCAATGCCTCAGTGTTGCTGGAACTATGTTGACCACCAGTGGCTTGTGTATGTTGTTTGAAGTACAGTGACACGTACAATGTGCACAGATGTGAGGAATGAGAGAAATTTAAAATGCTGTGTTGGAACCAATAAGGGAAAGTTATCTGTATGCCCTTACCTTAGGCATACGTCTTATCATCTCTCTCTCTCTCTCTCTCTCTCTCTCTCTCTCTCTCTCTCTCTCTCTCTCTCTCTCTCACACACACACACACACACACACACACACACACGTAATCACAGGCATTCTACAGCTGACGACAGTGCATCCTATTATATTTTCAGCTCTCAGTTCAACTAAGCTATCTTTCTCCCTTCTGTTGAGGTGCAGGCTGTGACTTTTCTACCCCTATTTGCTAGTAGCAGCAAGTAGTACAGCTGAAATTTGAGCCCCAGCCGAATCAGCAGCAACTCAATCAGTTCCCTGTTAATTTCCTGGACGTTTTTTCATCTAGAATCAATTGCGCCATGATAATATCTGCAGAACTCTCATTTTGTTTCTGATTTTGCTACACCTAGCTTAGCCACATGGCTGCAGATTATACATTCTCTCCCCTTGGCCAAGATGTTTTCTACCAGCCCCCAACTATCTATCCCAGGCAACTTCATTCACATCCCTAGTTAATGCCTCAATATCCTCTGTTTCCTGAATGATGCTAGCACTAGGTTTGTAGTCTGGGTACCCAACCACAGTTTTTTTTTTTTTTTTTTTTTTCTCCAGCGGGACCACTCTCACAGTTGCTACCAAGTAACAATATCTAGCTTTTTCTACTCACCTCATTTCTGACAATCCTCACAATAAGAATTTAATAACATGCTGCACCCTACTTACTTCTAGAGCTGAATAACATCTATCCACTTGAGCAGGTGACAGGCTGTATTCATTCTTTAGCTCAACAGTAATGGAAGTATCCAAACTAATCCCTCTCTTCTTTCTTCATTCTGTTTTTCCCCTAACAGCTCTAATTCAATCTGAGCTTAAATGGCATAAATATTTGTCTTTTGATCTGTGCTCTTCATGCCTTTTACACATAACCTATGTAGCCCTGGGCAAGTCCCACTAACAATCTTCTCCTGCCCCACTGCAGTTGCTCCAGTATCCAAAAGAGTTGTGTTGTCTGCAGATTGAGGTTTCAAGCTACAGTTGGTACCATGCAACAGCATCACAAGCTAAAGACAGCAACTGGCAGATGAAAACACAAGTGAGAGTTGTCAGTGATACACATCTTGCTATGATATACAGTATCAGAACTTGAGAAAAAGCTCTTTCATTTGATGACAGTGTATGACATGGGAGGTCAAAGAAATCTGTCAGAGGCAAGGCAATTACACATACTGAGAAACATATTTAATACCCAATGTAGTGATTCCATTAAGAGTGAATAAATAACACACAGGACACATGGATCACCTGAAAGAGTTCTTGTCATTACAGAATGATGTAGCCACATTTGGTAGTCAGGATAAGATTATCAGAATTAAGCAATGGAAAATCCAGGAAGTCACATAACAACATTATCAAAAGCAAAGTTGCTACACATCATATAGCTGAGATGCTGAGACCCAGATATGCACAAAAAAAGACATTACTGCAGCCTCTGACAGCCAAAGTAAAACTGCAAGCTGCAGGAGCAGTGCATTATGGGAGGGGCAACTGGGTGGATGTAAGGATGAGACATGGTGGAAAGGGGAGGGTGGGGGAGTGTAGCAGAAAAGGAAAGAAGTAAAAAGAATGGGTGCATTGGTGGAATGAGGGCTGTGTAGTGCTAGAACAGAAACACAGAAACAGGGAAGGGACTAGATGGGTGAGAAAAATGACCAATGAAAGTTGACACTAATGGGAATGTGGGGAATGCAGTTCAGAAAAGCTAGTGTTGGTGGGAAGGATCCATATGGCACAGGCTGTGAAGCTGTCATTGGAGTGAAGGATGTGTTGGGCAGGGTGCTAAGCAACAGTTTAGTCAATGTGTTCTTGGCCACAATTTTTCGGTGGCCATTCAAACAGAGAGACAGATTGTTGGTTTTCCTGCCTACATAGAATGCAGCACAGTGGTTGCAATTTAGCTTGTATACCACATGACTGGTTTCACAGGTAGCGCTGCCTTTGATGGGGTAGGTGATGTTTGTGACCGGGCTGGAGTAGGTGGTGGTGGTAGTGGTGGTGGTGGTGGTGGTGGTGGTGGTGGTGGGAGGATGTGTGGGATAGGTCTCGCATCTAGGTCTGTTACAGGGGTATGAGTCATAAGGTAAGGGGTTGGGAGCAGGGGTTGTGTAGAGATGGACGAGAGTATCGTGTAGGTTAGGTGGACAGCAGAATACCACTGTGGGAGAGGTGGGAAGGACATTTCTCATTTCAGGGCATGATGAAACGTAGTCAAAACCCTGCTGGAGAATATAATTCAGTTCTTCCAGTACTGGATGGAGTACCAAGGGGAATGCTGCTCTGCACCCAGACAGTGAAACTTTGATGGGTTGTGGGAGATTGGAAAGACAAGATGCAGGAGATTTGTGAGGCCTTTGGAAAGGACTGATATTTCTGTGGGGCTAAGGCATCTGGAGGGAAGGTTCATTACTGTGTTTTGGGTCAGTTTAGCTACTGGATTCAGTGTGGTTGTGGGAGTGAGTTTTGGAGAGTGTGGTAAATGTAGAAGCTCTACAAGACAGGGTTTGTCAACGTGGAGGAGGTTGTTGTAGACAGAGTGGATAGTGGTGCTCCAAGGGGGGAACAGAAAGTAAGCAGTTTGGAGAGTTTTCTGAGGTGGTGTTGTGCATTTTGCTCTGGTTCCTTGAGGCATATTACACAGAACCTACCGTTCTACATAAGGGGCCCAACCATTTCTTCCACTGCCTCCACAGTTCCTGTCCCTTTATCACATGGTTCCCTGCTTCTCGCCACTGATTACAAGTCTCTTTATACTATCCCTAATGCCCATGGCCTTAACACAATTGAACATTATCTTTCCCAATGCCTGATGGACTCCAAACCTCCTTCCTAGCCGCCATGACCATCACTCACAATTACTTCTCCTTTGAAGGTATTACCTACAAAAAAATCCGGGCTATGACTATGGGCACCCACATGGCACTATCCTATGACAACCTTTCCATTGAACATCTTGAGGAATCCTTGCTGAACAACCAGAATCATTAAATCCTCACCTGGTTCAGATTCATTGACAACATCTTTGCAATCTGGATTGAGGGTGAAGACGCCCTATCCACATTCCTCCAGAACCTCAACAGCTTCTCTCCCATTTGCTTCACCTAGTCCTACTCAATGAAACAAACCATCTTCCTAGATATTGAACATCACCTCAAAGATGGCTATATCAGTATCTCTGTACATATCAAACCTACTAACCACATGAAATACCTCGAATTCGACAGATGCCATCCCACCCCCTCCACACCAGTCCCTTCCATACAGCTTAGGCTACCATGCTTGTGGCACATGCAGTGTCGATGGTCCCTCTTGAAATATACTGAGGGTCTCACTGAGACCATCACAGACATTAATTAACCTCCCACACATGCACAAAACCACATCTCCCATGTCTCACCTTTCTGGTCTCACACAACTCCCCATTGTCTCAGTGTCTGGCCAGAGAGGAGAATTCCCCTCATAACTCAGCACCACCCAGGACTGGAGCAACTGAATTACATTCTCTGGCAGGTTTTAGACTACCTCTCATAGTGCGCTGAAATGAAATATGTCCTACCCACTATCCTTGCTACCCGTCCAACATTGGTATTCCACTGCCCATTGAATCTACACAATATCCTTATCCATTCCTACTTAATCCCTGCTCCCAATCCCTTACCTCATGGCTCCTATCCCTGTAATAGACCTAGATGCAATGAGTTTCCCATATTTCCTCTCACAACCACTTTGATTCTTCCCAGCAACACCAGATTTTCTGAATTGGGTGGGTGAGAACTCTCCCTGCAATACATACTACTTTCCCATAACCCTCCTGGTGTCCACCTTAGTTAGTCATTTTTCTCAGCCATACAGCCCCTTTCCTGTTTCTGTTCCAGTGCTACACAGTCCTCATTCCACCAAAGCACCAATTCTTTTTACTTCTTTCCTTTTCTGCTAGCACCCCCTCCCCCCACCTTCCCCATGCTCCACCTGCCCAACATCTAATCTCCTCCAAATGCAGCTAGCTGCCCTACCCTCTCTTCACCTCATCCTCGCATGCTCACCAGCAGCACTTCTGTCCCCGACACATACTCTGCTATCCCTCCCCCTCCCCCCCCCCCCCCCGCCCCAGCCTCCTGCTTATGCCCACCCACTTGCCCCTCCCATCATGCACCACTGCTGCTGCACGACTTTCCTTTTCATAATGTTGTTTCATAATATTTTTAAGGATTACTTTAATCCAAATAGTGGAGTATCATTCAGATCTGCAACTAACTGAGGTCCATTCATCCCCACGATTATGGGGGTCAGTGTTAATAGCATGATATATTAATTTAATGGAATGAAGGAGTATGTTTGAAACCACAGGGATACTTGCCAAGAGAGCTGTAGAATCTTGACACAAGAACCATTGCACTTAACATGGGTGTCTTTGGGTGTACTCATGTACAACATACCTTGTAACAGCACTGAGGAAGAGAGACAAAGTCTTAAAATCTATTTATACTATTGAACCAAAATGTGCAAAAAATTAAGAAATCAGGGACCAGTGAATTTCCTTGGAGGGACACATATCCATGGAATCCTAGACGAAGATGATGTATCTTAATTTAAAGCCAAGATTGAGGTATTTGAAGAGGAACAAAATCAGTTAGCAGCAGAAAACTGCTCCTATAGAGGACAAAAAGTCAAATAAGCCCCTGTTTAACAGACAGATTAAAAACTTGGATATCAGCAGGCTCATTCACCTTTTTCACCATATTTAAAAAATTTGGCATGTGAACATATTGATGTCATTCCAACATGCATCTCTCCTCTCACTCCCACAAGATCCCCTAACTGTAATTGCTTACACTCACCCTCTCACTGTCATTGTCTCCCTCTGGCTCTCTTACTGCTACTGTTTTATTCCTTCCTTCCCTCTGCTGCTGTATTCTCACTGTCATTAACTCTCTTCATTACTGTCATTTTCTAAACTGTCATTATCACTAGCTCTCACTCATACTAATTTATTGTCCTCATTATTCCTCTCTCACTGGCACTGTCTCTTCCACTCTTTTTCTAGAAATATTCTGTCACTGTCAAATGTGTTCCACTGTCACTTTGTCCCTCTACTTCTCTCATACTATCATTGTCTCCTTTGCTCTTTTTATAAGACAACCACTGTAGACCATATTTAACACATAAAGAACCCACCTGTGTGTTCCAGCTGGAGTATGTGTGTAATATTCAAAAATTGATCCTGTACTATAGGATAGTTGCAGTAAGAGGATCATTCTATTGGATAAAAAATGGTCCCCAGTCCAAGGGCTATCCAAAACACTTTACCCTTGCCTTTCTGTCACCAAGAGACCACAAAGTATGACCCCCAGAAAAAATCCCATTATTATGAATTTTGGAACATATTAGTAGGACACACTGTCATAGGTGTTCCAGTTGAGGTTAACCAGGCAACATATAATGACAGCAAGAGCCAAATTAACACATGTCAATTATACAGCTATCTTTATAGAAAGAAGTGAACAGATTGTTAGGCAGGGACTGAAAAGGCTCACTCAGCATATAATACAATTCAAAAACCAGCACTGATCAAATCCTGCCAACAGCTGTTATACTGATTACCACTGAAGTGTAGTTGATTCAGGTGACACCCATTTAAGCACTCCAGAAAACGAAAATGACCTCCTAATTACAGCGACTGTAAAAGCTCAAAAGGTTATTTTAGAACCGCATTGAATTAATCACGTTCCAGTAGCTAAATACATCAACGTGATAAAGGATGACATTTGGGACAAAGCATTTCTAATAGAAATTGCAGGGGACAATGGTTACCTGTTGCCAATAAAAATTGATCTTTACATATTAACTGGTTGCAATGTTCTAAACTATGTATTAAATATTCCTGTGGTAGACAAGGGTGTGTTTCATTTACACAAAATTTTATCACTCTCTATTGAAGCAGGTGCTAAGAAACAGCAATTTGTTATACTTATATAGCAGAAGAAAAGTAAATGGTGTTAATACATGGTGGTGAAGAACAATACACAAAATTTAGCATGCATCCTTACATGATCTACATCTACTTCTGCATCTACATGAATACTCAGCAAATCACATTTAATCCTTTAACTGCTCTAGACATGTTAATGTGCGTGCCTTTGTATGTGTCCCTGTGTGCTCTGAATGTGTTTATGCACCTCCAGTCCTTCTACCTTCTACATTCAGAGTACCAGGTAGAAGGACTGGTGACGCGTAAACACATTCAGAGCACACAGCTACAGGTACAAAAGAGTGCATGTTAACATGTCCAGAGCAGTTAAATGGTTAAGTGCCTATCAGAGTGTTCATAGAGTCACCTTCACAATTGTCTATCATTCCAATCCCATATAGCGCGCGGAAAAAATTAACACCTATATCTCTCCGTGCAAGCCTTGGTTTTTCTTATTTTACCGCAGTGATCATTTCTCCCTATGTCGGACAGCATCAACAAAATATTTTCACATTTGGAAGAGAAAGTTGGTGATTGAAATTTCGTGTGAAGATTCCACTGCAATAAAAAACCTCTTCGTTTTAGTGATGTCCACCCCAAATCCTGTATCATTTCAGTGGATCTCTCTCTCTCTCCTCTATTTTGCAACAATACAAAAATGTGCTGCCTTTCTTTGAACTTTCACTCTGTACTCCATTAATCCTATCTGGTAAGGACCCCACATCACACAGCAGTATTATAAAACTGGACGGACAAGTGTAGTGTAGCCAGTCTCTTTAGTAGATCTGTTACCCCTGTCCTGACAATAAAACAGTGTCTTCAGTTACCCTTCCCCACAACATTTTCTACATTTTCCTTCCAATTTAAGTTGTTTGTAATTGTATTTCCTATATATTTAGTCGAATTTACGGTATTAAGATTTGACTGATTTATCATGTAACCAGAATTAAATGGATTCCTTTTGGAACTTACGTGGGTGACCTATCACTTTTCATTACTTAGGGTCAACTGCCAATTTTTGCACCACACAGATATCTTTTCTAAATTATTTTGCAATTTGTTTTAATTTTCTGATGGCTTTACTAGTTGATAAATGGCAGTGTCATCTGCAAACAACCTAAGAGAGCTACTCAGATTATCTCCCAAATCATTTATATAGATAAGCAACAGCAAAAAGCGTAACACACTATCTCGGGCAATGCCAGAAATTACTTCTGTTTTACTCGATGTATTTCTGTCAACTACTATGAACTGTGACCTCTCTGACAAAAAATCATGAATCCAGTCATGCAACTGAGACAATATTCTATAAGCATGCAATTTCACTACAAACCACTTGTGTGGTACAATGTCAAAAGCCTTTCAGAAATCCAGAAATACAAAATCAATTTGAAATATTTTGTCAATAGCACTCAACACTTCATGTGAATAAAGAGCTAGTTGTGTTTTGCAAGAATGCTCTATTCATACACAGGCAGCACGGATTTAGAAAACATCACTTTCTTCAAGGTAGTGCATAATGTTCAAACGCAATATATTTTCCAAAATCCTGTTGCATATAATATGGGCCTGTAATTTAGTGGATTGCTCCTACTGCCTTGCTTGAATATTTGTGTGATCTGTTCAACTTTTCAGTGTTTGGATATGGTTCTTCTGTCAAGTGAACAGTTGTAGGATTGTTAAGTATGGAGCTATTGTATCAGCATAAACTGAATGCAACCTAACTGATAAACTGCTGAACAAAAGCAAGTCTTCTGGTCAAGATTGTATAAGTTTCTTCACTACTCTGAGGATACCTGTTTCTGTGTTACTCATGTTGGCACCTGTTCTTGATTCAAATTCTGGAATATTTACTTGGTCTTCTTTGGTGAAGGAATTTTGGAAAGGTGTGTTTAGTAACTTTGGTCTGGCAGCACTGTTTTTGATAGTATATTCATTGCTATAGTGGAGACCGCAATCATTTAAAAATGATCAGAGTCATCATATGCAAGCAGATTTTTGTTCTTTTTTCCACATGTGGCCATGAGATATCTGAAGTAAGAACATCATAGCCTGTTACAGAGAGACCTAAAGATTGCACTCAAAATATACTCTAATAAATGAAAGTGTTTAGACACTGATACAGAGTGATGAGTTGTTGATTGTGGCACTAAAGATTGAAGGACTTACCTTGTTTTGAAGTGATAACAAACCCATTGACATTCTTATTTGGCTTGCAGGCAAACAATCTTCTTTGCAAACATAAAGGATATGGTGGTCAAACAGTGCTAGTGTCAGAGTGGATTATTCAAAGCAATATAACAGATACAGTGTCAGAGCTGAAAATGGATATAGAGTATTGTCTTATCGACCAAGTTCAGCAATTAGATGATTTAACTATCACAGGGCATCAGCTTTATGAGCTAGAAAATAAAATCTTGTATTAGTAAATGAATATTCTAGTGTATCAGTAAATGACTGCTTTTAACATCCTTTCACAAAGCTGTATCCCCTTTTGGAGTTTTATAGGTTCAAGTGTAGTGATTGTAAGTGCATTTGTCATTATCTGTCAACACTGAAAATGTGTCAAGATTCTTTTTATTTCCTGTTTAGAGCTGTGGGTCATGAATGCTGTGAAGAGGTGCAATAGTGAATCACTATCCTGTAAGAGAAATGGTGAGATGTAAATCTGCTGAAAATACTTCAGAGAGAATAATGTAGTAGTGTTTGAAAGAATACTCATCAGATATGAAATAAGAAGTGGTGGTGATGTAACATCTGAAGTAAACTGTGTCCCAAGGCTATATTTGGAGGATATATAGAGAATATAACCTCTAATGTTAATGTTAAGAACAGACAAGAGACAAAAAGATGGGAGTATATTAATAATATAAACAACATAAGCCTGTGCATATAACTGTATACTATACACATATCTTGTGTTATTCTTGATAAAAAATTGATGAATTGATCTTTTAAAAGTATATATTTAAGAAGATTACATGTAAATGTAGGTGTAGGTTTAATGTCAGGTGTGCCCCATGGAAGTGTGCTGGGACCCTTTCTGTTCATGTTATATATTAACAACCTATCGGAGGAGTTGCTAGTCCTCATGAGCCACTCTGCAGGTGGCGAATAGGGGGACGCTCACCAGGTATTGTGGATATCAGGGAAATTAAATACCAGGGGCACACCAAAACTAGCACCAAGAGCACGATGTTTCCATACATCAGTGGCAGTACCCAACAGCTGCTGTTCTACATGTTAGTGGTGGCTGATTAATATCCTCAGTGGTTGACAACCATATTTGCTACACAAAGCTTGCTCCACTCAAGGTTGATAGCCTCTGACAGTCAAATATGAAATGGTCTTCTAGATAAAAGTTTCCACTCTCCAATGCAGTAAGGAAGGAGTAGGCAACATCAAATTTAGTGGACAGCCAACTAGGAGACTCAAATGAATCTGAGCATTTCATGTCACCTAGCTCTCATCAAGTCCACAATGCCAAAATACAACAAACACATTAATTGCATTGCAACACATTAACACACTAATGAAAACTGGGAAGCTCAAAAACATCACAAATGAACTGGCAGACAAAACATCATAATAGAATGATTCCAAGAAATGAGAAATATAACAAAAGATTGATTTGAACCTCATGGGTACAGAATTTCCAATGAAAGAAAAGGACAGTTATGGAACAGTGTTCACAATCCAAAACAGGGTTTACAGAAAATATGAAAATGATACATTCAACAACTGATTTCAAAGCTGTTTCTCAATGAATTGCAATTTAAAGTGTGAAAAACATAAACATCAATGAGACAAACATTCCAAAAAGAACTATGGTAGAAATAGAAAAATTCTGGGGTGTTTATGATCAGGAAATGAATCAAGTCAGTAAAATCAACATAAAGATCTTAATAGGGGATTTTAATGCCCAACTGGGAAAGCAAAAGTAGTTGAGAGATATCAGAAAATGAGTTCCACATACAGGAACTAAAGAAACTGACAAAGACACAAATTTGCAGAATACATGGGCTCATCTCTAAATCTACACATTTTAAAAGAAAGGTGCCAGCTGGACCATGTCTGCATTGTTAAATTCTTTCATAAATAAATTTGAAATGAAAGTACTGAGAGGAACAGACAAAGGTTTGGATCATTATTTGGTCAAAAAGCCAAATTCATCCCATTAAGGAAAAAAGGATAGAGAGCAGTAGGAGATAAAGGAAAGTACTACCCAAATAAATTAATCAAAAATGAGAGCTATAGAAAAACACACAAAATGCAATAGTAATGGATAATATTGAGTAACTAATACCAATTTAAAAAACATGCTGAAGACTCGGACACAAAAACCAACATAAGAATCATGCATGGTGGACTATGGAATGGGTTGAACATCAAGCTTGGATGAAGTTTCAAACTCATAAAATAGAAGAAAATGCAGCTGACCTCAAGACACGAGCAAAAACACGAGAAAAAAATTCTCTCAGATTATCAGAAAAATAAAGTGGTAGTATCAAAAGGATCTATTGAGTTACTGTGAACAAAACTACTACAAAACCAAATCCAGAGTGCATTTCGAAGCCTTTGGTAAAGAATTGCATAATTACAACCCTCGACAATAATTCTGAGAAATAAAGATTGAAGAATAGCTTGCAATAACAAGGAAATCGTAGAAATCATGGCAAGAGCATTTGGAAAGCTCTTTAACTGCGATGAACCTGAAAAGCTATTAACAATATGTAAAGGCACACCTGTAGAAACAAGACCAGCAATGTAAAACCGAGAACAGTACAAGAAACAGAAACTGCACTTAAAGAAGTGAGCAACTACAAAGCATGTAATGAAAATCAAATTTTCATGGAAATATGCTGGTAAAACAACTTTGACGTCTTTACATATTACTATTCAAAAATTCTGACAAGAATGGACCACAGCTGTAATTAACTCACTTCATATCATAAGAGACAAAAGTAATCCAGAAAACTATAGATGAATCCCAATGTTTGACTGTACCTAAAAGATTTCTCCAGGATTTAACACAATAGAGTCACAGAACAACTAGATAACGAACTAGGGCAATACCAAGGAGGCTTCAGACCTTGGAGAAGCTGTGCCAAACAAATAATTACCCTGAAATTAATCATGTCTTATTACTGAAAATGAAACAAGCCTGTCTCAATTATGTTTGTAGATGTTAAGAAAGTATATGATTCTATCCATAGACCTTCAATGCTAAAATTTTTGAAATATTTCAGACCTCACACAAAATTAAACTGATAGAAATCACCCTAATAAATACAGATTCGAAAATTAAGTTCAGAGGGGAAGTTTCTGGATCATTTTTGGTAAAAACTGGTTTAAAGCAGGGAGACGCCTTGTCTCCACTCCTTTTTAACTGTGCCCTCAAATACTTAATGAGGGAACAGTTTGCAGACAACTCAAAGAACATTAGTGTTGGAACACAAAAAGATGGCAAATTTCAATGGTCTAAGATTTGCTGACAACTTCTCTGCTCACCAACAACATTAAAGAAACTAAACAAGAAATAAACTTATTAGAAGAAATAGGCCAGAGTATTGGCCTTAAAATATATTTCGAAAAAGTAGAAATAATGCGAACCAGAACCATCACTGGCAAACAAAATTAGAATTGGAGAACGTAACATAAAAAAAAGTTGAAAAGGTCTATATTGGGAGAAATAATAACACACAACATGAATGAGAAACCATCATGACACAGAAGAATAAACAAATTGATTGAAACACACCATGTTATCAAGAACACACGTAACAAAAAAATGCCTCTCAGTACCCACAGAACTGAAACACTACAAGAAAGTCACACAGCCCCAAGTGATATATGCTACAGAAACTATATTAAAAACGACCGACACAGTAGCAGTCAACAGATTACTCAAAGTAGTTAGATGTATATTCAGAACATGTATAAATAAAAAACACTAAAACAAGGGAGTCTTGAGAATAGCTTCAAATGAAACAGTTTATAAATAAATAGAACAAGTGACAAGAACAATGAAAAAGTAACAGATCTCTTTCCTAGGACATCTGATGAGGACAACAAAAAGTAGAATAAGCAGGAGAGTAATTGAGAAGTTATGGAATAGCAAGTGCAGCATTAGATGGATTGCAGAAATCAAGGAGAGAATGATGAAATTACAGATTACAATGCAGGATCTAAAGGCCTACACAGACATGCTCAAGATACTTTTCAGGACAAACATATAACACTACAAATAAAAATTAACAAACAGAGAATGGAAGGGTGATTTCAGAAAAGGAGAATAGGCCATAGATCTGAAAGAATGAAAAGGTACTGGGCCAACAAAAAAAGCAGAAGTACCTAATCATAATATTGACTGAAATGGTCCAATGTAGGCCATAAAACAAAACCAATAGATGATCGTGCAGACAACATGAATGGTAAAAATCAGCCTTCTTGCAGATGATGCAGTTATCTATCATGAAATACTATCAAAGTAGCTGCATAAATATTCAGTCTGATCTTGATAAGATTTCAACATGGTGCAGAGATTGTAACTTGTTCTAAATGCCCAGAAATTTAAAATTTTGCACTTCACAAAAAGAAAAAAGTGTAGTATCCTATGACCATAATATCAATAGGCCACTGTTGGAATCAGCAAACTCATACAAATACCTGGGTGTAATGCTTTGTAGTGATATGAAATGGAATGGAATGATGACATAGGTTCAGTTGTGAGGAAAGCAGATGGTGGACTCTGCTTATATACTATATACTGGGGAAGTGAAAACAGTCTCTTAAGGAGACTGCTTACAAATCAACCAATTCTAGAATATTGCTGAAGGGTATGGGGTCCACACCAGATACGACTAACAAGCAATATTTAATGTATAAAGAGAAGGGCAGCACGAATGGTCACAGGTTTGTTTAATGTGTGACAGAGTGTCACAAAGATACTAAAGGAACTGAAGCAGATGACTCTAAGATAGACCTAAACTATTTTGAGACAGTCTATTAATGAAGTTTCAAGAACTGGCTTTAAAGGATTACTCTAGAAATATACTAAAACCCTTATGTATCACTCACATAGGGATCATGTGGATATTATAATAATTACTGCATGCACTGAGGCATTTCAACCATCATTTTTTGCACATTCCATTCCTGAATGGAACAGGAAGAAACCCTAATAACTGGTACAATAGGAAGTACCCACTGCCATGCACCTCACAGTGGTTTTCGGAATACAGATGTAGAAGCAGGATTATTTTTTATGTTCAAAATAGAAGATTGCTTTTTATGTATTTTTGTGTATTGCATGACTATGGTTAACTGAAAGGGATGAATTCATTATGCATAGTGGTAAATTTATGATAATGCAACATTTATGGTTAACTGCAAGAGATGAATTAAATACACAGACAGGTTAATGGCCATGTTGAAGGGTTTATGGAGAAGTTAAAGGAAAAATTTAATTATGTAAAGGAAAAATTTAATTATGTAAAGGAAAAATTTAATTATGTAAAGGAAATAAATGTATGTATGTGTGTGTGGAAGAAAACTGTAAATGAAGAACATAAACTCAAGAGAAACATAACATCACCCAAAACTGACAGAAAAACTTCTTGCAGCCTGAGGACAGAGTACAAAATTTTCCCTCAAGGGGGAAGTATTGTAAATAACTCACATTAGGTTTCTTGAGTAGTATCAAAGAATAATAATAATAATAATAATAATAATACACTATGTGAACATGCAGAAGTGAAACTTTATGTACAGCCAGGATGCTGAGGAGTCATTCTTTAACTGGGGATAGTGTGTCTACATGGCAAGAAACAGATGCTGAGATCTGAAGAGCCCAAGCAGTACGGGTAGCATATGATTCGCGGGTGTTGCTCATTTGGGAGCTTGTATAAATCGTGCAACAGACCTCATGAGGGATTCCAATGACAGCTTGCTCCAGATGCTGAATCTGCCATGCTAGCACTTAGCTGCACAGGGTAGACACAGGACTGTCCAACATATGAGGCATTAAAGTAATGGAAATATTTGCTTTTATTAAAGAATATTTATTTGTTGATCAACAACAAATTTGTCCCCTTCAAAGTAATCCCCCTCACATGTAATACATTTGTGCAAGCACTTTTTCCCATCTTGGAAGCACTTATGTAACTCACTTTCTGTTATGGTGTTCAGCAATTATGTTTTTATCTCATAGTGGCAACACAACATTCTTTCATGGTTCTCTGTACCCTCAGGAATAGGAAGATGTCACAGGCAGCCACATCTGGACAATATGATGGCTGAGGCACTATAACAGTTTTGTCTTTTGCCCAAAAATCACAGACAAGCAATGACATGCAAGTGGCAACATTATCACGATGCTATTTTCACAGGTAGTTTTGCCGCAATTCTCGTTATTTTCTTCAGATTGCTCTACAAAAATGGTGCTTAACTGCCAGGTAGTGCCTTACTGATCATATGACCATAAGGCAGGAAATCATCATCAACTATCCCATTTTGATCTAAAAAAACAATGAGGAGAATCTTCACATGAGCTCAAACTTTTAGAATTCTTTCAGTCTTGGTTCTTCAGACAGTTTCCATGGGAACAATTTGTCCTCTGTTTCAATTTCATACCCATATACCCATATTTTGTAACATGTTACACCCTCCTTTGAAACTGGTGGATAATTGTTGACTTCATTCAGCAGTTCCTGAACAATGTCTATGCAATGTCTTTTTTAGCCAAAATTCCACAATGTTGGAAAAAATTTTGCTGCTCCAGGTTTCATGCCTAACATATCAAAAAATATGCTTGCCGTGAACCAAAGGATATGCCATGGTCATCAGCAGCCTCTCAAATTCTCCACAATCATTTTTTTTTCTTCACTTCATCCACAATAGCTACTGTAATTATTGTGCTAGGGCATCCACAGTGGTCATTGTCTTCATTACCTGCAGTAGAGGAGTTGCCTGCAAAAGGCATGTGTCGAGTTCAAGTCTTGGTCTGGCACACAGTTTTAATATGCCTGGAAGCTTCATATCAGCACACACACTACTGCAGAGTGAAAATCTCATTCTGGAAAGTTGTAAATTCTTTCCTCACTCATAGTACATTAACCAAAACCCACAGACAACATTTTCAATGCGGTGCTGCACTTAATTCCATTTTTAAGCAAATTTTAATGGAAATTCCTTGATTCATCTTTCTATAAAGTAAAAATTTGTCAAGTACTGAAAAAGATGTATAACCATTTCAATTGTTAACAAGAAACTAAATATTCAAAACAACTAGGACTAGAAACATACATATGTAAGAGATACAAAAATTGAAAATACGATACGTAACACCCGTGAAATTAAAAAATTCCCATTACTTTTTTATCACCCCTTGTACATAGTCAGTATGTTGCTGCCTCATGGGATTAATCCCAATTTCTTATCCTACACTTTTGTCTCATCTCAGGTATTGGTCAGAGTTTCCTCATCATTTTTGAACACATTTCCTAGCCTGGAAGCTTCCCCCCCCCCCCCCCCTATAATTTCACACTACGAAATGGATGAGCCCGACACACAACTGCAACTTAAAATCAGTCAGCTCTGATCCTGACCCGCTTGCAAGATGCTACTGCTGTGAAGGTGTATTTATTACAGAACATGCAAATACCTGGTTATCATTCTGCTTATTCAGCTTTCCAAATTTCTCACCTGTAATTTTTTTAATTCATCAGAAGTCATTATATGATTGAGGATGCCAATTAACTGCAGGGGCAAAAAAAAGAAGAAGAAGAAGAAGAAGAAGAAGAAGAAGAAGAAGAAGAAAGAAAGAAAGAAAGAAAAACTTAAATGCCAGAAAAAAGGAAGGTCCAAATGTAGGAATTTCTAAAAAACACAGCTGACCAATGATATATTTAACCTTTGAAATACTTACGATTATCATCATCCCGCAACTCGCCGAGCAGATGGCAAGTGTTGCCATCGGAGAGCCTGACGTAACTGCTGCTCTGGCCCTGGCCAACTCTAGCCTTCACGGCTGCAGTCACGTATCTCATTACACTGCCTTGGAAGTACCTAATGAACATAAAAAATGAATTAGATCTGTGTATTACTTTAAACTGCATGCAATAAAAAAATGATTTAAGAAAATTTCACTAAAACTTAGTAGTTACAAAACTTGGTTTGAGGACTGTAGCACTTTCAAATCTCTTGCTTTAGGGTTCACAAACAGTAGAAACAATTAACTCAGACCTATGGGGTAAGTAGGACCCCAAGGCCCATACAATGTTTTGAGTACTTTTCATTGGGTTTTCTTCTGAATGAAGAAGGACATTCACTTCAAAGCCAGGAGTGAGGCATGTCCATGTAGCACTCATTACCCTCATACTTGTAAATGTACCAGTTCCTTGCAGCCATTGGTGTAGTCAAATGAAAAGTGGTATGTGATGTCATAATTGTGACAGGTACTGACAATGATGTGCTCTTCTCAGTTTGTTCGAGTGTACTGTGTCGTGAGAGATTTGAAAGTTGTTCAGCCTTAAAACTTATTTTGCATCCAAATGTTACACCTTCATATATGGGTTCATGATCAAAATTTTATCTGCAAAGTCCCCTCCACAACTCCTAGGGGCACACTACAGGTATTGTGGAACAGCCCTGCATAATATGTGGTTAATGTTGTAAAAATAAACAAGCTAACAGTAAAACATTAGTACAACTCTGTTTTAGATTTCTAGATTTTTCATTTTCCCAGCATTTAAGTTATTTTCCGTTGGTGCCATCATAATCCCTATTCTCTCCCTTTCCATTTCACTAAAATTTTTGCACTTTTCAACCACCACCACAACATACGACATCAATTTTCAGACTGACTTACACGGAAACTAATTTGTGTTCTTGCTCATTTTCAACCTGCAGGGTAATCCATAGGAAAACTATACAATTTGTTTCAGATTCTAAGTCACTTTGGGTTCATTTTGCATTCTTAGGAGTGCTTTCAAAATGCTTCCACACTACTTCATCAGCCAAATGCTGGGGCGAGTGTAATACCTCAAATGTAGTTTACCTAGTAACAAATGATGTTTTCTGGCCAGGGTTTCAGTCCAGTGACTGATTTTAGAATCATACAAATGAACCTACAGTAGAATATGCCATAAGATGCTTCAGCCACTTTTCACCGGTTTTGTGGTTTTGAAAACTGGGTGCAGCTTTTGTGAATATTGAGAGTGCCACATATTTAAATAACGTATAATACTTTATAGCTGTTCAAACAAATTTCGGGCTTGCAGCTGGTCGTCGTTCAGTACTTCGCACGATATTTCAACTGGGCACCTGCCAGTGATCTTCAGGTGAGCTGTCGCAGACTGGCGAAAACGTCCTCCGTTCCGCAATATATAGCGTACTGTAAGTATTCTGTGCATGCGTCGAAAACTTGATAGTTGAACCACACTGCCCACCGGCAGCACCCTTGCTGGTGGAATAGCGGAACTCAGTCATCCTCTGTGTTGCTGTTTGCCATGGCCATTGATGCACTCTGTCGTCTTCAATTTGAGCAAATCTTGGAGATGATGGGATTCCATGCACTGTCCAGCTGGTAGCCGCTGTCATGGTTTAACAGATTTTCCGGCAGTCGTATTGCTACGGATTCTTTAATAATGGAGTCCCAGAAAGACGTTGATGTGGACAAAATCATTGTTTTCTCATACTCCATTGAATGTCCAGTAGAAATATAATGTTCAGCAATAGCAGACTTGCTTGGATGCAAAAGGCGGGTGTAACATTGATGTTCAGTGCAGCATTCTTTCACGGTGCGTGTAGTTTGACCTATGTAAGCCATACCACATTGGCATAGTATCTTGTAAATTCCAGCCTTTTGTAGTAACAGGTTGTCCTTAACTTATCCCACAAGGTCCGCAATCTTAGATGGTGGACCTGAAATTTTCGGAGGATTCTTGCTATTTTAAACGAAGTGTTGCCAACGAAAGGAAGAAAAGCTAAAGATTGTTCCGGCATGTTCTCCTCTTTATTCACTTCCTGCTTCTTAGTTTTAACTGTTAGTGCCCTGTTAATCTGCTGGATGGAATACCCATTTTCGCTGAATACTGTCTTTAGATGGGCGAGTTCTTGAGGTAAGCTATCTAGATCTGAGACAGTATGAGCTCTATGAACAAGTGTTTTAAGCAAACTCATGGTCTGCAATGGGTGATGGAAACTCGATGCTTGCAGGTACAAATCAGTATGAGTGGTTTTCCGGTAAACTGAATGCCCTAAAGAACCATCATTCTTCCTTCGAACCAGGACATCCAAGAAAGGCAAACAACCATCTTTCTCTATTTCCATGGTGAACAGGATGTTGCTATGAATGGAGTTGAGGTGATGTAGAAACTCCACTAATTTATCTTCTCCATGAGGCCACACTATGAAAGTGTCATCCACATACCGCCAAAAAACTGTTGGCTTCAGGGCAGCTGATTCAAGCGCTCTCTCTTCAAAATCCTCCATAAAAAGGTTGGCCACCAAAGGAGACAGGGGCCTACCCATGGCGACACTGTCAGTCTGTTCAAAATATTCTTGATGAAACATAAAATAAGTTGAGGAAAGTGCGTGCCTGAACAAAGCAGTGATATCAACAGGAAACATGTTACCAATCAGTGTCAAAGAATCTGCAGGAGGAACTTTTGTAAAAAGTGAGATCACATCAAAACTTACTAGAAGGTCTACACTGAAAAGACGAAGAGACCCCAGTCTATTGATAAAATCAGCTGAGTTTCGTATGTGATGTGAGCACTTGCCTACGAAAGGTCTCAGTAAGGAAGCGAGATGTTTAGCTAAATCATATGTAGGAGTTCCAAAGTTGCTCACTATTGGACGCAGAGGAAGACCCTCTTTATGAATCTTAGGAAGGCCATACAGTCTTGGAGGTACACAACCATGTGGTATTAACCTCTCGATGGTCTCTTGCGGTAAGGAGGAGGAATTTCATAGTGCTGAAGTTTTTTGTTGCACACATCCTGTAGGATAGTAATCAATCCTCCTATAGGTAGAGTCACTTAGCAGATCATACATCTTATCTTTATACACACCACGAGGTAACAAAACAGTTGCATTACCTTTGTCAGCTTTCAATACCACCACGTCAGGGTCCTCTCTCAGATTTCGTAATGCAGCCCTTTCTGCAGAGGTTAAATTACTGCGTTGAGTAGGAGCCTTCAACAGAGCACGGCAAGTTTTTTTGGTGGTATGTGGATGACACTTTCATAGTGTGGCCTCATGGAGAAGATAAATTAATGGAGTTTCTACATCACCTCAACTCCATTCATAGCAACATCCTGTTCACCATGGAAATAGAGAAAGATGGTTGTTTGCCTTTCTTGGATGTCCTGGTTCAAAGGAAGAATGATGGTTTTCTAGGGCATTCAGTTTACCGGAAACCCACTCATACTGATTTGTACCTGCAAGCATCGAGTTGCCATCACCCATTGCAAACCATGAGTTTGCTTAAAACACTTGTTCATAGGGCTCATACTGTCTCAGATCTAGATAGCTTACCTCAAGAACTCGCCCATCTAAAGACAGTATTCAGCAAAAATGGGTATTACATCTGGCAGATTAACAGGGCACTAACAGTTAAAACTAAGAAGCAGGAAGTGAATAAAGAGGAGAACATGCCAGAACAATCTTTAGCTTTTCTTCCTTTCGTTGGCAACACTTCGTTTAAAATAGCAAGAATCCTCCGAAAATTTCAGGTCCACCATCTAAGATTGCGGACCTTGTGGGATAAGTTAAGGACAACCTGTTACTACAAAAGGCTGGAATTTACAAGATACTATGCCAATGTGGTATGGCTTACATAGGTCAAACTACACGCACCGTGAAAGAATGCTGCACTGAACATCAATGTTACACCCGCCTTTTGCATCCAAGCAAGTCTGCTATTGCTGAACATTATATTTCTACTGGACATTCAATGGAGTATGAGAAAACAATGATTTTGTCCACATCAACGTCTTTCTGGGACTCCATTATTAAAGAATCCGTAGCAATACGACTGCCGGAAAATCTGTTAAACCATGACAGCGGCTACCAGCTGGACAGTGCATGGAATCCCATCATCTCCAAGATTTGCTCAAATTGAAGACGACAGAGTGCGTCAACGGCCGTGGCAAACAGCAACGCAGAGGACGACTGAGTTCCGCTATTCCACCAGCGAGGGCGCTGCCGGCGGGCAGTGTGGTTCAACTATCAAGTTTTTGACGCATGCGCAGAATAGTTACAGTACGCTATATATTGTGAAATGGAGGACGTTTTCGACAGTCTGCGATGGCTCACCTGAAGATGACTGGCAGGTGCCCAGTTGAAATATCGTGCGAAGTATTGAACAACGACCGGCTGCAAGCCCGAAATTTGTTTGAACAGTCAATTCGCCAAGAAAACTTTAAAATACTTTTTAGCTATTTGGAAGAAAATGTTCATTCTGCAGTTACAGACACCTATGGCAAGTAAAATTAATAAATTTTTAAAATATATTACATGAGACGTTGACCTATCTGTTCACACATCATCAGTTATGCACCTTCTACCTCAAAACAGGTGGTGGTCTTGTACTATGCTGAAATTTGCAGACAAATTGAGTTTATTTAATGTCTAAATAATTATTTATGTTAGCTGCCAATAAATTCTATTTCAAAATATTTTTAGCTTTTAACTGATTTTTGAATGTACTACTCTCTGAAGTGTCATCACTTACTTATTACTTGTGTGTAGCAGATTAACAATGTAACATAGGCTATTAAATACAGTATTAAGAAGATTTTCCCTATGAAAATGCTTCTAAATTTGAATAGGATATTTGTTCCTAAGTAAATGACTACATGATTCATTGGAACCGTTTTTCACATTTGGAGCTGTCTTACTCCTCTGGAGTAATTTTTGTAATTTTACAATAAGGTTGCAATACACAAAGCAAATGCAAATAGACTTAGACCATTCCAAAAGTGTACAACTCTACTCTAAACGGGTGGTCATGGGAGGGGGGGGGGGGGGGGCTGGAGGGGAAGAAACGGCATTTAAACTTGTTTTTCCTCTGAAAGGGAAGTCCTGTAACCTGTAAACTAATATGCAACAAACATTTGATTAGTTTCTAATAATTGCACAAGATTATGATTTATTTTATTCTACAGTCATTGTTTGGTTTTTCATAACGTTAATGGAACTATTTGTCTTTTCAGCTGCATCTTTATGTCATCTGAAATTCATATGCAATTTTGCAGAATTGTGAAACTTTTTGAAACTCTAGAATGGATGTCCTATGATCGTGCTATGATAACTGTCATTCATAATATATGGATGAAAAAGCACACACAACTTACACAGCACAAATTTATCCTTTTCACAATAAACAATGCATTGATATCACAACAGCCAGACAAATCCGAATGTGTGGGGTGTGGGCGTGAGCGTGAGTGTGCCTGCGAGAAATCAGATGCAGGTATCACTAGTGGAGTGTAACTGGGCATTCTGGCCTTGACGGCTTTCACATCTGGCCAGGCCTCTGCTTTTGGCCTGATCTACTTTCATGTGCAGGCAATTGGGTTCCACTGTCATAAGAAGTATTATGCAATCTAATAGCCTAAGTGCCCAAGGGCATATGATGTTGCAAACTATTTCTAAGCTCTGGTGCCTGAAGTTTCCTCACTGGAGCTCCGGCATGAATGTGCAGTTATGATAATTATTGTGTAATTTACTTGAAATTTTGCAGCATTCTGTACATGTTATCCAATTAATTAATTAATACAAAACAGTATGGTGTCACAAGTAATAATACCTTAATTGAATCTGTCATGTGTAAATGAAAATTATTCTTGCATCCATTTCACAGAATGACTGATCACTGGATAATACTGGGAAAAAGAATATGATTATAAATGGTCCCTTTCTACTTAATAATACATGCTCAGTCATATTATGGCTGTCAGACTGTACAAAAATAAATCTCCTAAAGACATGCTCAACTCACTGAGATGGGCTTTGTTTTGAAATGAAATATATATTCTGCAAACACTTTTCCAACTCTATATACCAGCTACTATAAGAAACAGCAACAGGAACTGAAGGAGTGACAACTGAAGGATATAGTGATGACGCAGCAGTACCACTAATTGATGACGTTTTGTTTTGTTTTGTTTTGTTTTGTTTGGTGGTGCAAAAAACAACCAAAGTCATATGCATCCATGTCAAAGCTCAAGGACACAAAAACAAAGAGAGGAGTTAAAAAATGACTGCACATCAATCCCAATTCACATAAGAGAAGACAGTTAAAAACACACATATGAAGGAAGGTCAATAAAATACACCACAGACAGAGAAATGGAGGTCCAGAACTAAAAATTAAATGGCATATTGCTAAGACAGATATAAAAAGAGATGTAGCCAACAGCCCACTAACCGTTTGCTAAAATGGCTGTTAAACCTGATGGCAAACATAAATGAGATTGCAAGTGGTTAAAAAAAGGGCATTCCATTAGAAAAAGGCAGACCACCAAATGCTGGACACAATGTGCTCAAAGTGATGGGGAAGCACCACTTGACAATGGCGATGGCTAAAAAGACAGTGCTCAATACTCAACCAAGTTAAAATGATTTCCTCATGGTGAGAGGGCTGAGACGGAGTCGTCTGAACCCCTGGGAGAAGATTAATAACACACAGCTTGTTCCCATGAAGGGAAGGCCAGTGGTGATGCCAAAGTGGCACTACCTGCTGAGAGATGGCAACACAGAGATCTTTGGAGGGTATGTAAGAACTAGCAGGCTGAGAAACAACAATTGCTGCCTTAGCAGCAGTGTCAGTGGCCTAGTTTCCTATCAGACTGGTATGACCAGGAACCCACATAAACATCACAGTGGCTCCATCAAGGGTGAGCCAGTGACAACTTTTCTGGGCACGTTGCACTAAGGGATGGATGGTGTGCAGCACACAGAGGATTTGATGGTCATTGAGAGAGTCTGAGAAGATGATGCAGTTGAAAAACCTGTGACTGTTGATGTGATGCACAGCCCAATACAGGGCAAACAGCTATGCTGAAAATACTGAGCAATGTTCCAGAAGCCAATACCAAAAAACGACAGCACTGATGGCAAAGGGACACCCGACACCACAGTCAGTCTGAGAGCCACCAGTGTACACGAAGGTACTATCACAAAATCCATCCATAGTTTGTGAAACTGAAGACAATAGTGTTAGGCTGGAGTACTGTCATTAAGTGAATGCAGGCCCAAGGTGAATATGGGCCACCACACGAAGTCGAGGTGGTGAAGGGTTCACAACCACTGGGAAAGTTGCTTGTAGTGGGAAGCTAATCGGCCAGAACAAGAGGCGAAAGCAAACTTCAGGAGATAACAGAGAAGAGGGACACACCCCATAATGGTGATCAAAGGTGACACCAAAGAATGAGGCACACAATAGTTGGCCATGAATGGCAGACAAATGGCATGCATATGTGCTGAGGAGAAAGTCACGGCATTAGGACAGCAAGAGATCACCACCCTCTGCGTACAAACTCTCAACTGGGCTACTGTAAAAGGCACCAGTACCAAATGGATGCCACAGTGGTGGATAGTATTGAGATGGCATAAGAGGGATGGATGTGAAGATGCATAAACGAAACACCCATAATACAGATTCAAACAGACAGGGGATTGGTAGAAATGGAGGAGATTGATCCAATCTGCACCCTAGGAAGTAACATAGAAGACACATAGGGCATTGAGGGACCACACACAGTGGGCTGCAGTTAAGACATGTGGAAAGACCAAGAGAGTTTCCTATCGAGCATTAACCCCAGGAATTTCGTAGTTGCAATGAACGGAAGAGCAACAGGCCCAAGGTGTAATGATGGTGGAAGAAACCAACTGAGCCATCAGAAATTCATACCGACGGTTTTGTCAGTGGAAAAACGGAAGCCACTGTCAATGCACCATAAGCAAAGATGACCGAGATATCGCTGAAGATGCTGCTCAATGACAAATCCATGATAACTGTGATAAATGGCAAAATCGTCAATAAAAAGGGAGCCAGAGATGCTCGGTGGGAGTCAGGCCACTATAGGGTTAATGGTGATAGCAAAGAGGAGAACACTCAGGACAGAATGCTGAGGTACACCGTTTTCCTTGATAAAGGTGTCAAACAAGGCAGAACCTACATGTATCTTGACAACTCGATCTTTTAAAAATCCCTGATATAAATGGGGCAGGTGGCCATAAACACCACGTGTAGAGTGTACGGAGGATATCAGTCCTCTAGCAGCTGTTGTAGAATTTCTCCAAAGTGTAGAACATGGCTACAGTCTGGGATTTTCACAGGAAGCCTTTCACAACATGGACGAACAAAGTTGCGAGATGGTCAACTGCAGAACGACATGCTGGAAATCCTAAATGTGCAGTGGTTAGGAAATTGCGAGACTTGAACCACCATGACAGGGAGGCACAAGTCGTGTGTCTCATCACTTTGCAGACACAACTTGTGAGAGAAATGGGGCAGTAGCTAGAAGGAAGGTGTTTGTTCTTACAAGACTTAATTATGGGTATGACAGCGGATTCTGATCAGTTTCTGGGGATTGTGCCCTCCGCCCAGATGCAATTGTACATATTAAGCAGAAAGTGCTTGACTGCAAGAGAAAGGTTCTGAAACATCTGAATGTGAACAGCATCTGGCCAAGAGGTGGAGGATAGGGGCAAATTGAAAGCAGGATCTAGCTCCCTGATAGTAAAGGTGGTATAGGAGCACTCACGATTCCACAAGAGAAAGATATTACTCGCACCTATTCTGCTTGTTTCCAATGGAGGAAAGCAGGATGACAGTGGAAGGAGCTCGAAATTTCCACAAAATGATGGCCTAAGGTGTTGGACAGAGCAATAGGGTCTATGACGACATCATCTGCTACTGTCAGGAAGGAATTTGGGTAATGGATCTCGGTATCAGAGAGCTGTCTGATGTTGGCCTATATGACAGAAGAGGGAGTGGAACTGTTAAAAGAACTAGTGAAACAAATTTAGCTAGGTTTTTTGCTGTCCCGAAGAATGGGACAACACTGTGCATGCATATGTTTATAATGAATGCATTTTGCCATCTTGGGATGATGGTTAAAATGTGGAGAGCACAGCTCTGCATGAAAATTGTATCATAGCACACCTCAATCCATGAAGGGACAGGATATGGAGTAGTATAAATGAAATGTGGGAAATGGAATGTTCTGCAGTGGTAAGGATAACATTTGTAAGAAATTCCACTTGGTCATCACAGATGGTTAAAATGTGGAGAGCACAGCTCTGCATGAAAATTGTATCATAGCACACCTCAATCCATGAAGGGACAGGATATGGAGTAGTATAAATGAAATGTGGGAAATGGAATGTTCTGCAGTGGTAAGGATAACATTTGTAAGAAATTCCACTTGGTCATCACAACTGGGGAAATTTTGTTTGTCCAATGTCACCAGGAAGCAGTAAAGCCTCCTATCAGCCTCAGTAAGCTGCCATTTGGGTGTGCATGAAGGTGGGGTAGGAGTCAGCTAATGGGCTACACATGGGAAATGGTCACTTGACTATAAATTAGAGAGAACAGGCCACTCGAGACAATGGGCAAGCTGGTTGTTGCAGGAGAAGAGGTCCAAATGGGAATAGGTGGCTGTGGAGGCTGAAAGGAATGTGGGTGCTCCTGCGCTAAGGCAGAAGGGGTTAAGTTGATTAAGAAAGTCAGCCAAGAGGGCACTTCTCGGGCAGGTTCCGAGAGACCCCCAAGGTAATAGTGCGTATTAAAGTCACTGAGCAGCAGAAAGGGTTGAGGTATCTGCCCAGTAAGCTGCAGGATGTCTGCCTGGTGACATCAAGTGACAAAAGCATGTAAATGGCACAAAGGGAAAAGGTCAATTGAGGAAGGAAAAGTCTAACTGCAACAGCTTGAAGGCGGGTAGTCAGGGAGGTGGGTTGACTACGAATATCATCTCATACGAACATCACGACTCTCCCTTGAGATGGAATGCCAACCTGGGGGGTCATCAAAGTGAACCGGAAATAAATGTGGGAGCTTAAAGATATCGTGAGGATGCAATTTTCTTTCCTGAAGGCAGATGTTAAGTGTATGCTCCATTTCTAAGAGCAATCATAAATCCCCTTTGTTAGACTGAAGACCACGAACATTCCACTGGAGGAGAGTCATGACATGGAAAAAATAAATGGGGTGCAACCTCGGTGGCTGCTGAGCCCAAGCCTTCAAAGCCTCACTGTTACAGGGCACAGAGGCAGGAGGATCCTGTTCCACGAGGTTCTACAGAAGCATTGGCATTTTTGTGCTGTCTTCCTGCAGAGTCCAGGGCAGACTAGCAGTTGGTGTTGTGCACTGATGACATGGAGATTGGTCAGGTGAGGGTGTCACATGATGACACCATCAAAGGAGAAAACCATTTTGCCTCTGACTTCTTCTAGCCTTTTCAGTTAGCAGATGAAGACCCATGTCGGTTGGCTGCAGAGTCATAGGAAGTCTTTGCAGGACTATTCCTTCTTTCTTTTCTGACCTGCCAGTTGAGTAGCTGGTGACTGCTCCCCGTGAGGAGAGTGTTTGGTGGCGTGTTGCACAGCCGGAGGGGGAAAGGAACCATCATGGAGCAACTGAACAGAACAATAAAAAGCTATGTGGATTGTATAAATGGACTCTTATACCTCCTCAGATATTTCTATGGTTGAACAACACAATACATCATATGGTGCATGTGAAATCATTTTATACTCATGATAATGAGCTTCCAAGTACAGTATATAGTCGCACTAAAATGGTTGATCCACACAGAGATTTAATGTCAGTGATTTCATCTGGATGTCCAAATGAAACAATATTTGCCAAAGTTGTCAACTGAGGTATTTAGAAACTATAAATTACAGTGAACAAACCCACAGGCTTCTGTTAAGAAATGAATGGGGTGATGAAATAGTGAGGATGTTTCTACATGGAGAAAATACAGAATATAAACAAATCAGATGTGTTTCTCATTGAGCATGTTGTTATAGGAGTACGAAATAGAATAATAAACAACAGATGCTAGGAGGTTGTGGAGCAGGGAGACTGTTGGGAGGTGGGGCTCTTTCCATCATTTCATTTTGTGAAGTTAACGGGACACGAATAACATGATTAGGTGGGTTCAAGTTAATTATTGATGTTTCACTGGACACCCAGTTCCACAATGACTGTTTTAAAATCATTCAAAGAAAGTTTCCACACAACCTCCCAAAGCGGACTAGGTATAGTAAAGGTATAATAAATCTGAGAGTTGACCGAGGTCATGGAATTCACAGCACGACATATGTTAAGAAAAATGTAAATAATATTTATTACTTAGACTCTTTTGATGATCTTTAAACTCCTTAAGAATTACTTCACCATTTTGTTGACAGTCAAGTGTTTTATAATTTTCAATGACTCAGAACATCTTGTGGACATCTATGCATTATGTTCCTCATAATGCATGCAAAGAAAAATTACGTGTACAACACTATGTAGTTGTACTGTGCATGTACACATCAATTCAACTTCCACCACAGTAGAATGTCTTCCACATCGACATTAAAGGGAGTACCATCAAGCCTAAATGTGAACTATTTTCCTCCATTAGAACTGAGCAAAGAAGCGTTCAGTATTTTACTGACAGCTTTTGAGGCACATAACTGTATTACCTTAGAATACAGGTTAAGTAACAGCAAACCCACATTTCCAGCATTTGTAGAGTTGGAGAAAGCTTTTGACAATGTTGGTTGGACTACTCTCATTCAAATTCTGAAGGTGGTAGGGGTAAAATATAGGGAGCAGAAGGATGTTAACAACTTGTAAAGAAGAGTTGAGGGGCATGAAAGGGAAGCAGTGGTTGAGAAAGGAGTGACACAGGGTTGTATCCTATCACCAATGTTATTTAATCTCTATATTGAGCAAGCAGTAAAGGAAACAAAACAAACATCTAGAATAGGAATTAAAATCCATCAAGAAGAAACAAAAACTTTGAGGTTTGCCAGTGACATTATAATTCTGTCAGAGACAGTAAAGGACTTTCAAGAACAGCTGAACGGAATGGGCAGTGTCTTGAAAGAATGATATAAGATGAATATTAACAAAAACAATGTGAGGATAATGGGAAGTAGTCGAATTAAATCAGGTGATGCCGAGAGAATTAGGTCAGGAAATGAGACACTTAAAGCAGTAGATGAGTTTTGCTTTTTGCGGAGAAAAATAACTGATGACTGTTGAAGTAGGGAGAATATAAAATGTAGATTGGCAATGGCAAGAAAAGTGTTTCTTCAGAAGGGAAATTTGTTAACATCAAGTACAGATTTTAAGTGTCAGCTAGCCTTTTCTGAAAGTATTTGTATGAAGTGTAGCCATGTACAGATGTGAAACATGGATGATAACTGTTTTAGGCAAGAAGAGAATAGAAGCTCTCAAAATGTGGTGCTACAGAAGAATGCTGAAGATTAGATGGGTAGATCTCGCAACTAATGAGGAGGTACTGAATAGAATTGGGAAGAAGAGAAATTTGTGGCACAACTTGACTAGAAAAAGGGTTCGAATGGTAAGACACATTTTGAGGAGTCAAGAGATCACCAATTTAGTATTGAGGGAAGTGTGGAGGGTAAAAATCATAGAGGGAGACCAACACATGGATACACTAAGCAGATTCTGAAGGATGTAAGTTGCAGCCGTTACTTTGAGATGAAGAAGCTTCCATGGGATAGAGTAGCATGGAGAGCTGCAGCAAACCAGTCTCTGGACTAATAAAAAAAAAAAAAAAACATCTACAACTAAAACAACAACCATATTCCAGCTGTCACATCACCAACTGTAAACTAAATTTAACAAGGGATGATATTATTCTGATTTCATGTGGTACATAAGATACTGATGATATAAGCACATACTTAAAACAGAAAACAAAAGTTTTCCGATTATGTGCTAACATCAATTACTTTAAAGCTGAGATATGAACATTATGCGTAGTACCAACTTTACAAATGATGGTTTGATAGAAGTTTTTTTCAAAGTGAAAACATCTAGCTGTGAGTGCTGAAAAGGTGTACGAGTCTGATCTGCCTATAGATATATAACTGCCTAACACACTTCACATTGAATGCAATGTAGCAAGAAATATGTATTTAAATGAAAAGTTGTTCTTTGCAGTAGATCTTGAGTACAAATTATTAGAAATTCCATTTGGTGTTATAAAGCAACAAATGGAAATTTTGCAAGATTGTGTATATTTTGCCATGAAACAGCACTAACTGGTGACAACAGAGTAGAAGCAATTGACAAGATGCAGAATGTAATCCACTGCAACATGCATAACATTAGACAAAAATGTTCTTCATTTTTTCCAACTTGACGGTTTTGTACACACATTTTGACAACTGGTTAATGTATTCAGTAAGGGGTGTGACCACCTCTGACACCAACAGAGGCCTGAAAATGATGGGAGATGCTGTGAATGATGTCATCATCATCACGTTGAGACAATAACACCCAGAGCTGCTCACAAGTCTTTGAGAATGGTTGGTGGATGCTGACAAGATGCAACTCATCTCAATAATGCATCTCACACATGTGCTATGGGAATCAAATCAGAAAAGCAAGCAGGCCATGCCATCCATACAATACCTTCTAATTTTAAAAAAAATCAACTACCTGTGCCGTACAAGGTCGAGCATTATCATCCTACAACACAAAATCTGGGCCCACAGCACCTAACAACAACCACAAACAAGATCCCAACATGACCTCACGGTACCTGACATAACTAATATGTTGCCAGTTCACCCATACAATTTCATGAAGAGGTGTTTGAGGGGTCAGCATAATCCCTGCCCACACCATTATGGATCCTCCTCAATATCTGCCTCTTTCCACAATGTTTGGATCCTTAAATCATGTTCCACATGCCCTCCAGATGCGAATCCATTGAAAAATCCATCTCCAGACCAAATTGGGACTCATCTGTGAAAAGAGGATTGGCCCACAGTTAGACAGTCCACGTGGCATGTTGATGGTTCCATTCTCGATGTACCCTTGTGTGATGACATGCCAGAGGTAAACAGACAGCAGGTCTCCAACAATAAAGGTCACTTTGCTGGAGCCTTCTGTACACCATTTGCCTCGATACAACACATGAAGGTGATGCTGCAAGGTTAGACGCCAGTTGCAGTGCAGTACTAAAATGGTACTGTCATGCCCTTGCAACCAAATAGTGGTCCACTCTTTCTGATGTCACACACAGTCAGCCTTGTCCTCGCCTCCAGGATACAGTTTTGGTCTCTATAAACTATCGCATCATTCGAGAGACAACAGAACGATTCACAGTAAGCCACTGGGCCACATCAGGTTGCAACACTCTTATTTCCACTCTTCCTATGGCCCTCTACAGCATAGTGTCTGTAGGCATCTGCTCTGTGCCATAATGCACCATCCATGACTGTGTACATGGTGATTGTGGATGTTGCACAGCTCTGCAAACAGTACCCCACTTGATAGCTGCCCTGACATCACTGACAGTGTGGTTGTCCATTGATTGGAATGCCATCTTCTGTGCAGAACATGATCCAAATGAGTTTGTGTGATTATATCATGAGGAAATAGATGCTTATTGCTTTAATTTTGGACACCAGTGTATCTACCTGTAACCATTCAAACATTGGATAAACTTGAGCTGAACGCCACTGACTAAGACAGCCAAATTAACAAGTTAACTTCCATGGACAAGAAATAAATATATGATTACATCTAAGAAAGATAATGGGGGGTACAATATAAAGGTGGTATACAAATCCAACAGAGCAACAATAAAAAGAACACACTCTTTGTGTTTGCACAAGCAAACTATGACTACCTTAAATAATTTAGTCACAAACTGTGCAATGATATCATTTGCTATAACACTGTCTGTAGAATATAATGAATGAGTTACATGGTATGAATATGTTTCACACAAAACTTGTATACTAACAATGTTTAATAATTCTGATGAGATCAGAATAACAGTCCAGGATCAAGATATTATTCCTCCAAACAGCAGTTATTTATACATTCAAGGGAAACCTATACAGATGAATGTAACTGAGACAAACATGTCAGATCTAATGCGTAATGCTTCTGTATTATTGTTATTATTATTATTATTATTATTATTATTATTATTATTTCTTTACCACCTCAGACGTTAAGTCTGGTTAAAAATGGAAAGTGACGCGGACCTTGATCAAGCGTCACTTCCTTTTAACTGTACGGTATGTGTTATATTGCATTTAGGAACTTTCGGGTAATTGAACATGTATCAATAATTACGGATTTCTGTAATTGTATATATATGTTTGGATGTAGCTGTATTGCATTGATGTATTGGTGGATATTGTGTGGTATGACTCCTGTAGTTGATAGTATAATTGGTATGATGTCAACTTTATCCTGATGCCACATGTCTTTGACTTCCTCAGCCAGTTGGATGTATTTTTCAATTTTTTCTCCTGTTTTCTTTTGTATATTTGTTGTATTGGGTATGGATATTTCGATTAGTTGTGTTAATTTCTTCTTTTTATTGGTGAGTATGATGTCAGGTTTGTTATGTGGCGTTGTTTTATCTGTTGTTATTGTTCTGTTCCAGTATAATTTGTATTCATCATTCTCCAGTACATTTTGTGGTGCATACTTGTATGTAGGTACGTGTTGTTTTATAAGTTTATGTTGTAAGGCAAGCTGTTGATGTATTATTTTTGCTACATTGTCATGTCTTCTGGGG
Organism: Schistocerca nitens; assembly: GCF_023898315.1. NCBI lineage: Eukaryota > Metazoa > Arthropoda > Insecta > Orthoptera > Acrididae > Schistocerca > Schistocerca nitens. Next base: position 35,734,404 of record NC_064617.1, read on the forward strand.
TATTCTGTATTTGCTAGTATTGTACATCCGCTTGTGATGTGATCTACTGTTTCTATTTGTTGTTTACAAAGTCTGCATTTATCTGTTGTGGTATTGGGATCTTTAATAATATGCTTGCTGTAATACCTGGTGTTTATTGTTTGATCCTGTATTGCAATCATGAATCCTTCTGTCTCACTGTATATATAGCCTTTTCTTAGCCATGTGTTGGATGCGTCTTGATCGATGTGTGGCTGTGTTAGATGATACGGGTGCTTGCCATGAAGTGTTTTCTTTTTCCAATTTACTTTCTTCGTATCTGTTGATGTTATGTGATCTAAAGGGTTGTAGAAGTGGTTATGAAATTGCAGTGGTGTAGCCGATGTATTTATATGAGTGATTGCCTTGTGTATTTTGCTAGTTTCTGCTCATTCTAGAAAGAATTTTCTTAAATTGTCTACCTGTCCATAATGTAGGTTTTTTATGTCGATAAATCCCCTTCCTCCTTCCTTTCTGCTTAATGTGAATCTTTCTGTTGCTGAATGTATGTGATGTATTCTATATTTGTGGCATTGTGATCGTGTAAGTGTATTGAGTGCTTCTAGGTCTGTGTTACTCCATTTCACTACTCCAAATGAGTAGGTCAATATTGGTATAGCATAGGTATTTATAGCTTTTGTCTTGTTTCTTGCTGTCAATTCTGTTTTCAGTATTTTTGTTAGTCTTTGTCTATATTTTTCTTTTAGTTCTTCTTTAATATTTGTATTATCTATTCCTATTTTTTGTCTGTATCCTAGATATTTGTAGGCATCTGTTCTTTCCATCGTTTCTATGCAGTCGCTGTGGTTATCCAATATGTAATCTTCCTGTTTGGTGTGTTTTCCCTTGACTATGCTTTTCTTCTTACATTTGTCTGTTCCAAAAGACATATTTATATCATTGCTGAATACTTCTGTTATCTTTAGCAATTGGCTGAGTTGCTGATTTGTTGCTGCCAGTAGTTTTAGATCGTCCATGTATAGTAAATGTGTGATTTTTTGTTGGTATGTTCCAGTAATATTATATCCATAATTTGTATTATTTAGCATGTTGGATAGTGGGTTCAGAGCAAGGCAGAACCAGAAAGGACTTAATGAGTCTCCTTGGTATATTCCACGCTTAATCTGTATTGGCTGTGATGTAGTATTATTTGAATTTGTTTGGATATTAAGTGTGGTTTTCCAATTTTTCATTACTATGTTTAGGAACTGTATCAGTTTAGGATCTACTTTGTATACTTCCAATATTTGTAGTAACCATGAGTGGGGTACACTATAAAAAGCTTTTTGGCAATCAATGTATGCCTAGTGTAATGACCTTTGTTTAGTTTTAGCTTGATACATCACCTCTGCATCTATTATCAGTTGCTCTTTACATCCTCATGCTCCTTTGCAACAGCCTTTTTGTTCTTCACTTATAATTTTATTCTGTGTTGTGTCATTAATTTCTGTGTAATGACTGAAGTTAATATTGTGTATATTGTTGGTAGGCATGTTATGGGGCAATATTTTGCTGGGTTTGCTGTGTCTGCTTGATCTTTAGGTTTCAGATAAGTTATTCCATGTGTAAGTGTATCAGCGAATGTGTATGGGTCTGCAATGTAACTGTTAAATAATTTAGTTAGATGTGAATGTGTTGAGGTGAACTTCTTTAGCCAGAAATTCGCTATTTTATCTTTTCCAGGGGCTTTCCAATTGTGAGTAGAATTAATTGCTCATGTGACTTCATGTTGCAAAATTATCACTTCATGCATTTGTGGTATCATCTTGTATGTGTATGTTTCTGCTTGTATCCACCGTGCATGTCTGTTATGTTGCACCGGGTATGACCATATGTTGCTCCAGAAGTGTTCCTTGTCTGTTATGTTTGGTGGATTGTCTATTTTAATGTGTGTGTTATCTATTGTCTGGTAAAATTTCTTTTGGTTTGTCTTGAATGTTTGGTTTTGTTTCCTTCTATTTTCACTTTTTTTGTATCTCCTAAGTCGTTTGGCCAATGCTTGTAATTTCTGCTTCTTTTCATCTAATTGTTCTATCACTTCTTGTTTTGAGATTTTACCTAACTCTTTTCGTGTTTTGTCTGATATTTCATTTCTTATAAATTGTGTTAGCTATCCGATGTGTTTTCTCAGTTTTTCTATTCTGATCTGTAGCCTGTGTTGCCATGCTGGTTTTGTGGGTTTCTTCTGTGTGTTGGTTGGTTATGATCTCTGCCTAATGTGTATATTTAGTGTAGTGAGTGCTCCTACATAAACCAGTAGTTGTAACTCATCCATAGTTGTATTTTCATTTATTTTGTTGTGTATGATTGTGTTGATAGTTGTTATTGTTGTTTCAACTTGTGGGTTATTTGGTGGTCTATGCAAGAATGGTCTAATGTCTGTATTTGTGTCTTTGTATTCTATATATGTCAGCTGAAATTTTTCTTCTATATCTAACATGTGCGTCACTTCATGTTCTATTTCTGCTTGTTCTGGCTGTCTTAAGATTTCGTTTTCCTCTGATTGTTTAATTGATGTGTGGTGTTCTTTGTTTGTTTGCTCTGGGATGTTTGAGTCCATTACTGTATTTTCTTCTTCTTCTGATTGTACATTATTTTGTTCCAGTATTTGTTGTACTTGTTGTTTGATGTTTTCTAATTCTGACTGTGCTATCCTGTTATTTTTTATTATTACACGAATCTGATCAGCTAGTTGGTGTTCTGTTAAAAATTTTAATTCTGGGTGTCTGGTAATAAATTTTTTGTATACTTGTGATCTGTATCCAGTTGTGTTGGTTCCTAAGCTTCTTGCTTGGTAATAACACAACATGAGGTGTCAGTTAACTTCATTATTATTATTATTATTATTATTATTATTATTATTATTATTATTATTATTATTTTAAGAAATGAGGTATGAACTAAATGGGGTCAAGATAGACAATTTTTTTCAAGTGAGTGTGACAACTCTCGAGATCTATGGTTCAGCATCCATCTCCAACTTTACTGTGCTGCAAACACTGGATTAGTTACAGCCAAAATGCAGTACAGATCTATGCCTGAATTTAAACCAATATGTATTTGCATATTGCTGAATATTTTGATGGGATACATCAAAGATCAGCTAAAACTACTTCTTGACAGGAAACAAGAGATTTTCACAGAAAATGCTCGAGACAGTAAATTTTACATCCAAGGCTCTGATGAACAATTAAGCTTGTATTTACAAACTAATATAGTTGGTATAACCCATTTGTGTAAATTATCAAGAACTGGTGAAATTATTAAACATTGTCAATAGATATGTTGCCCTACCCTTAAGCTTTATTTCAAGGGACTTTAAGTATCTATCACTAACGCCATCTTTGAGACATTCATCAACTTCAGAAACTGTGCTACAACTTTAATCACCTTGATATATCATAGACTCCAGACAAGCCATGAATTGAATCCTGCAACTAATTCTAGTGAATTTGACCACTGCAAGTTAACAAATGCAAAGGTGTTTTTGAACAATGCTTTGTATCCTATCCTTAAAAACAATTATAAGCAAAATATTTACAGTCAATTATACAACATGTATGCAAGATTTCCTATTTCATATTATGGAGGTGATAAAGATGATGGATGTATGTCAAAGATTGAAGAGTTTAAGAATGCAGCTCAATGAATCTCTGAATTAGAGTCCTACTGATGTGATGACTTTATTTGTAGCCACTGGACACTTTTCTCTGAAAACATCAGTGTAAGTTTTAATCCTGCATGAATTTTTATCCAATTATTGCCTGCTAAATGTGTTGGCACAAACGATGGTGGAAAAAGAAAATGTTCTACCACATTTCATGATGAACTCCACAGAATTGGTGTTAGACGTACAAGAATTTCACAATGAAAAGATGAAGTGTTTCTTTCATGGTGCTTGGAGAGGAAAGATGTATCATTGTGACATACAATATAGTTGTAACAGATAAACCATTTAGTGTAATCTATTGTACTCTACAATATGTATTGGAGTGACTATTTCCCATGTACTACCCATTTGCTATCTTCTACCCCACCTGCATGTAAATCCAATTGGCAGATTTCTCAGCCCAAATGGAGGCTTTTCGCCTCCATGTCGACCTTCAATGAACAACATTTTCCCAGCTGTGATGACCAGGTAGAGTACCTCACAAACGTTATCCTTACTTATATATGACGGTAGTATCTGTTCCCTAAAGAACAGTTACCGTGGATGACCATATGCAGTTTTGCTAGAAATGAAATGATAATTAAATGGACACCCTAGCTGCAAACAGGCGTTGATGTACTTCATTGGGCACACATTTTCAACATGTCCCCAATGAAGTACATCAACGCCCGTTTGCAGCTAGGGTGTCCATTTAATTATCATTTCAGTTATCCTTACCGCCGCAGAACATTCCATCACTTGCACTTCATCTTTACCATGCCATGTCCGATGTACTTGATGCATGCTGTGACATGATTCACACATGGAGACAGGGTCTCCACATTTTTAGCCACATTCCTACAATGGCAAATTGTATTTGTTATAAACAGTTGCATGCACAGTGTTTTAGATTTCTCTAGCTGGATTTCATTTTCTGGTTACTTTAACAGTTCCACTACCTCTTCCATTATATGGAGGCAGCCTCTGTTGGCTCACTGGGACCAATGCCAATTTCTCAATTGCCAGCCTGACCATAGCAAATGATGTTATTGTAAACCTTATTGGTATCTCCATTGCATTGGGCTGTTAGATTTCGAGCTCCAACCACTATCACCCTGCCATACTCCCTCAGAAAGTAGTGGGAGGTGGCTCGGGCGATATCCTTCTCCTGTCAGAATCCTGGAAGCTACAGTGCCACCTTTACTATGAAGGAGCTAGACTATGCCCTCCTTTTATACAGGTCTTCCACCCCAGGGCAAGATGATATTCATATTCAGATGTTGCAGCACCTTCGTCTTGTTGACACACACTTTATCCTTCATCCGTAGAATCGCATTTGGATGGATGGAGCATTTTTCCAGTCAGTGTCCTACCCATACCTAAGCATGGTTATGACAAACACCTTCCTTCTAGCTACCACGCAATTTCCCTCACCAGCAGTGTTCGCAAGGTGATGGAATGTATGATTCACGGCCAGCTGGTATGGTGGCTCCAATCTTGCAATCTACTAACCACTGCACAAAGTCAATTTAGAGTGTGCTCTGCAGTTCACTACTCAACACTTTGTCGATCCATGTCACATATGGTTTTCTTTCAAAACACCAGAGTGTGGCCATGTTTCTTGATTTGGAGAAAGTCTAAGACACCTGCTGGTAGACTGTTACTCCCATACTCTATACAGTTGGGAAATTAAGGCTGCATACCCTTCTTCCTTCAGCAACTTTTAAAAGACTGTTTTCAAGGTATGTGTGGGTTTGGCCTTGTCAGGCACCTTTATCCAGGAGACGGGGGTGCCTCAAAGATCTGACCTGTGCCTCATACTCTTTGCTACAGCCATAAACCCTATTATGGCATGTTTCCCACCAGGCATCTCTGGCTCCTTTTTTGTCAATGACTTTGCAGTCTATTGCAGTCTCCACAGGCTTGTTACCTTGAGCAACATCTTCAACAATATCTCTACCATCTTTACTCGTGAAGCACTGACACTGGCTTTAGCTTTTCCACTGACAAAACCATTTGCATCAATTTCTGATCATTACAACTCAGGCCTGTTGCTCTTCCTTTCACTGAAACTATGAAATTCATGAGGCTCATGCTTGATAGAAAACTTCTTGGTCCTATCAAATGTCTTACGTTCCCAGTCCCTCAGTGTCCTACATGTCTTCAAAAGTAATTCTTGGGGAGTGGATCAGACAACTGTTCTCCATTTATAGAGATCCCTTGTCTGTTCAAAACTAGACTGCGGGTGCTTCATTGTTTCCCCCTGCACATGTGTCCAGCTTACACTGTCTTAATACAATCCACCATTGCGGATCATGTTTGACCACTGTCACTTTTCACATTAGCACAGTTGAGAGTCTCTATGCAGAATATGCTGAACTACCACTGTCCTACCAGCATGATGATATCCTCAGCAGATACGAATACCGTTTGTCTGCCATGCCCCACCACCCATCCTATGCTCTTTTTTGGTGACTCCCTTTACCACCTGTATGGATCATGCCCTTCCTCTCTGGTACCTCCGGGAGTTCACTTTTGGGTCTCAGGGAACCACAGAAATGGCATCCATCTAAAAGAGGGCGGGTAAAACACAGTAGTGTAGTTGTGGAAACAATTGGTATTGTAGCCGTAAACTGTTGTAGTTGTGTTGGGAAAGAACCTTAGCCCCAAGCCCTAATACAAAGCACTGAAGCTCAAATAATTATAGGTACAGAAAGCTGGCTAAAGCCAGAAATAAGTTCAGCTGAAATTTTTTCAAACAATCTAACAATCTTCAGAAAGAATAGATTAAATACAATTGGTGGAGGAGTATTTATTGTCGTCAGAAGCAGTTTTCCTTATATTGAAATTGAAGCAGTTAGTTCCTGTGAAATAGTATGGGTAGAGGTTATACATAACAACTGGACTAAACTATTAATTCTATCATTTTACAGGCCCCCTGATTCAGAAGATCTAGTTGCTGAACAATTAAAAACAAAATGAATTTAATTTCAAAGAGGTATCCCACTCATACAATTATAGTTGGTGGCGACTTTAATCTATCCTCAATATGCTGGAAGAATTATATGTTTAAAGCTGGTGGCAGGCATAAATCATCTGAAATTGTGCTGAATGCTTTCTCAGAAAATTATTTTTGACTATTAGTTCATGAGCCCGATCGAAGCGTAAATGGCTGCGAAAGCATACTTAATCTCTTAGCAACAAATAATCCTGGACAAATGGGGAGTACCATGATGAATACAGGGATTAGAGAAAAAAAATGCTAAAAATGCTCCTAATGCCTTTTTAAGAGAGTCTCCACTACTCCTGATCTGATCACGTAAGTATAGAAAAGATGTGGAATGATTTCAAAGACATAGTATCAACTGAAATTGATAGATATATACCACATATATTAATAAGTGAGAGTACTGACACCCATGGTACACAAAATAGGTCAGATTGCTGTTGCAGAAGTAGCAAAAAAAGCATCCCAAATTTAAAAGTACATAAAATCCCCATAACTGGCAAAGTTTTGCAGAAGTTCAAAATTCAGTAACATGCTTTTAATAATTTCCACAACCAAATTCTGTCTCGAAATCTGGAAGAAAACTCGTAGATTCTGGTCTTACATAAAGCACACCAGTGGCAAGATGCAATCAATAACTTCACTGCGCAACAACAATGGTGAAGTCACTGATGACAGAGCCACTAAAGCAGAATTATTAAACACAGTTATCCAAAATTCCTACACCAAAGAAGACATAGTAAATATTCCTGAATTCCAATCAAGAACAACTTCCAAGATGAGAAACGTAAAAGTAGATACCCTTGGTGTAACACAGCAGCTTAAATCTCATAATAAAGGCAAGGCCTACAGTCCACATTGTGTATCAGTCAGGTTCTTTCAGAGTATGCTGATACAATGGGTCCATATTTAGCAACTGTACAAAATCACTCACTCACAGAAAGATCTGTACCTAAAGACGGGAAAATTGCTCAAGTGGCACCAATACCCAAAATGGGAAGTAGGAGTAATCTGCTGAATTACAGGCCCGTATCACTAACGTCTATTTGCAGTAGGGTTTTGGAACATATACTGTATTTGAACATTGTGAAGTACCTCAAGGAAAACTATTTATTGACACAGTCAGCACAGATTCATAAAATATCATTCATGTGAAACACAATTAGCTCTTTATACTCAAAGTAAATGAGCGCTATTGACAAGGGATGTCAAATTGATTCCATATTTTTGATTTCCAGAAGGCTTGCAACACCATTCCTCACAAGCATCCACTAACCAAACTGTGTGCCTATGGAATATCATCTCAGTTGTGCGACTGGATTCATGATTTTCTGTCAGAAAGGTCACAGTTCGTAGTAACAGACAGAAACTCACTGAATAAGACAGAAGTAATATCCGCTGTTCCCCATGGAAGTGTTATAGGTACTCTATTGTTCCTGATATATATTAACGATATAGGAAGCAATATTAGTAGCTGTCTTATATTGTTTGCAGATGATGCTGTCATTTACTATCTTGTAAAGTCATCAAATGACCAAAGCAAACTGCAAAATGATTTAGATAAGATATCTGTATGGTGTGAAATGGCAATTGACCCTAAATAAACAAAAGTGTGAAGTTATTCACACAGGTACTAAAACAACTCCACTAAATATCGATCATGCATGAAGTCACACAAATCTGAAGGTTGCAAATTCAAAGAAATACTTAGGGATAACAATTACAAATAACTTAAATTGGAACAATCACATACATAATGTTGTGTGTAGAGCAAATCTAAGACTGTGATTCATTGGCAGAAGACTTAGAAGGTGCAAAAGGTCTACTAAAGAGACTGCTTACACCACACTTTTGCACCCTATTCTGGAGTATTACTGTGTGGTGTGGGATTCGTATCAGATGGGACTGACGGAAGACATCAAAAAAGTTCAAAGAAGGGCAGCTCATCTTGTGTTATCGCGAAATAGGGGAGATAGTGTCACAGACGATACATGAATTGGAGTGGGAAACAAAGGTGTTTCTCGTTGTGACGGGATTTTCTCATGAAATTTCAATCACCAGTTTTTTCTTCCGATTGCGCAAACATTCTGTTGGCACCCACCTGCATAGGGAGAAATGATCAAAAAGATAAAATAAGGGAAATCAAGGCTCACACAGATAAATTTTTCCCCATGTGCCGCTCGAGAGTGGAACGGTAGAGAGACAACCTGAAGGTGGTTCATTGACCCCTATGCCAGGCACTTTGTGAATAGTAATCATGTATATGTAGATGTAATGCTCTGGCAGCTTTATTTCATGCTATCTGCCATGTTACCAGTGGGCATGAACCCGTCACCACCCTGGCTTCATGTGGCAGCTTGTGTTGCTTCCCAGGGAAACTACTCTGGATTCAATCTATCGCTGTAAGGTCCTTAACCTTTGCACACAACTTAGTGACACCTCTGTCACATATGCTGGTGACTCCAAGACTGACCATGACATCTAGAGTCCCTTTGCCATTGGCACTGACTACTTTCAGTGTTGGCTTCTGGAATACTGCTCAGTATTTACAGTAGATCTCTCTGCGCTCTATCAAGCTACCAAGTACATGCAGAGAAACTGGCTTTTTAATTCTTTCATATGCTGTGATTCTCTCAGTGCCCTTCTGAGCCTCTGTGTGATGTACACAGGCCAACCCATAGTGCAACGAGTCCTAGAAAGCTTCCACTTGCTCACTGTTGAGGTAATCACTGTGCTGTTTGTGTGGGTTCCCAGTCATGTTGGTCTGATGTGAATCGATGCTGCTGAAGCTGCTCCCAAGGCTGCAGTCCTCCTACCTCAGCCTTAAAGCTCTTCCATTCCTTTGGATGATGTCAGTGTCACAGTGGCATCAACACTGGGCTTATCATCACGGGAACAAGCTCTGGGGAGTTAAACCTCTCCCAACAGTTTGGCAGACCTGCTCCTGGCCCTCTCATTGCAACATGATCATTTTAGCTGGGTTGCATTTTGGGCACTGCCTTTTCAGCCATCACCATTTACTAAGTGGTGATCCCACAAAACTCTGTGCTCAGTCTCATCAACCTTTGACGGTTTGCCGTTTTCTGATGGAATGCCTTTTTTTAACCGCTAATGTTCCAGCATGTGTGTGCCGTCTGTGTTACCAGCCATTTTAGCAAACAAACCGTGGCCTGTCGACTGCATTTTACTTTTTATCTGTCATCACACAATGGCGAAGGACAGTTAATCTTCGGTTTGAGACCTCTGTTGCCTCTACGGCATATTTTGTGGACCTTTATTCTACGTGAACTCCTCATCTTTAGCTCTTCCCTCTCATCGATCAGGCTTAGCGTGTTTCATTCGTAATTTCTTTTTGTTCTTAATGTTCTAAGGTTACAACAGGGGTGCTTAGTAACTCAGCTGTTATTAAGCCCTAAAACAAAACCAAAAAATTTCACAGAATCGACGGAGCCTTTGGCACAGATATTCTACTCAGCTCAAAACTGAAAGACCCCGATCAAATCTGCCAACAATGCTGCTAATTGTGAGGTCTGCTTGCACACCAAAAGCGAGGCCAGAAGTCTTCCCCACCTCTGGCAGTCACTGATACAAACCGAACTACAACTCGAAGGCTACAGCACCCCAACTGTGCTCGATAACTGCAGTAAAGGCCGCCTCCATATCACTGACAAGAGTCATCCTACAGATGTACTAAGTGCACGTTCAATTTCTTTCCAGCCCCTACCACTATCTGACTGCTCAAACCCTGCTGGAAGAGTTTGTTTGTTTTGTTTTAGGGCGGAGAAAAACGACTGAGGTCATACACGCCCAAGTCAAAGCTATAGATCTCAGACACAGAGACAAGAGAAAGGACTGTGTGTCTGTATCAGTGGAAAGAATAGGAGACATCTAAACAAGACACATGGGAAAAGGGCTAAAAATCACCAAAAATTAAATGGCCTTCACCGTATTGCTTTGGCGGATAAAAAGTAAAATGCGGGCTATAGCCCGCATGTCATTTGCTAAAACAGCTGATAAATCAGATGGCAAACACAAGATGGAACTTAAATTGCTAAAAAAGGCATTCCAGCAGTTAGTGGCAGACAGTTAAAATCTGGGCGCAATGTGTACAAAGTGGTGGGGCAGCGCTATTGAGCAAATGACAATGGCTAAAAAAGGCAGTGCCCAACATGCAGCCGAGTTAAAATAATCTCCTCCAGGGAGTAGGGCCCAAGGAGGTTGTCCAAGGCACCGGGAGGGTCTTAAGAAGCCGAAGCTTATTCTCATGGAGGGAGGACCATTGGCAATGCCAAAGGGACACCACCTCCTGACAGACGGCAATGCAGAGATCATCAGAGGGAATAGAGGTACTCACAGGATGAGGTACGAGGTCTGGAGCCTAGGCAGCAGCGTCAGCAGCCTCATTTCCTGGCAGACCGACATGACCAGGTACCCACAGAAACATGACATTGGCTCCACTAATGGTGAGCAAATGTTGGTTTTCTGGGACCCGCTGCACTAAGGGATGAGCAGTGTACAGTGCACAGAGACTTTGGAGGCACTAAGTGAGTCTGAGCAGAGGACACAATTGGGAAGGCTGTGTCACCAGATGTACTCCATGGCCTGATATTAGGTGAAAAACTTGGCTATAAATACTGCGGAGTGGGCCGGAAGCCAACATCAAAAGACAAGGGTGCCAATGACAATTGCACACCCAACCCCACAGTCAGTCTGAGAGACATCAGTGTATACAAAGTTACTATTGCTAAGTTCCGTGCAAAGGTTGTGAACATGGAGGTAATAGACCAACGCTGGAGTAGTGTCCTTAAGAAGCGAATGAAGGCCAAGGTTAACATGGGCGGCTTCACGAAGGAAGGTGGTGAAGGGTTTACACCCACAGGGAAAGTTGCAGGTGGCATGAAGTTATGTCACTGGAGCAAGTGGCGAAAGCAGATGTCAGGAAATAACAGGGAAGAGGAATGAGCCCCATACTGATGGTCTAAGGAATGACCAAAGATGGAGGCATAGGAAGGGTGGCCACACATGGCAGATGAACAGCATGCATACCTGCTGAGGAGAAAGTCACGGCAGTAGGACGGTGGAAGTTCAGCAGCTTCAGCATAAAGACTCTCAGCCGAGCGAGTGTAAAAGGCACCCATGGCCAAACGGATGCCACAACGGTGGATAGTGTTGAGACAGAGTAAAAGGGATGGGCGTGCAGATGTATAAACAAAGCACCCGTGGTTGCATTTTGCACAGACAAGGGACCGGTACAAATGGAGGTGGGTGGTTCAATCGGCAGTCCAAGAAGTGCTATTGAGGACACAGAGTACATTGAGGGACTGTGTACAGCGGGCTGCCAGGTAAGATACGTGGGAGGACCAAGAGATTTTCCTACTTCGCAAAGTAAGGAACCGGAAAAAGAATTGTCGGGTACGGCCTTTCTGCCATACATTCCCAGAGTGACGGACAGAATCGGCCGTATATTGCGCAAACATGGCGTAAAGACGATTTTCAAACCGACAAGGAAGATCAAAGAGTGTCTTAGATCGGCGAAGGAGAAAAGAGACCCACTTGCAATGTCGGGAATATACCGCATACCATGCACATGCGGAAAAGTTTATGTCGGAATGACTGGACGATCCATTAACACCAGGATCAAAGAGCATAAGCGACATTGCAGGTTGGGGCAGGTGGAGAAATCGGCCGTGGCAGAGCACGCACTGAATGAGACCGACCATGTAATAAAATTCGCCGACACGGAAGTTCTGGCAGTAGAGAAGCACTATCACAGGCGCTTGTTCAGAGAAGCCGTAGAAATACAAAAACACGCGAACAGTTTGAACAAGAAAGAGGAAAGCCTTAAGGTCAACGGATCCTGGCTTCCCGTACTGCAGCGAACGACTGTCACAGGTAGCAAGAGGAGAACCGCACCGGAAATGACCGCGGAGAAGCCATCGGACGTTGGCGCGCCAGGTACATATAGCCTGCGCCCGCGAGCTCGGCTCCAGTTCACCACCGGCAATGGAGGGTGAAGCTTTGACAATGCCAGCCACTCGTGCTGGCGAAACGTCAGAAAAATCATTAGATGAACGTCGGCCGAAGAACCCGAGACAGAAGCCAATAGGCAGTTTGTCAACAAGTGGCCACGAAAGCCTCAACAATTTTGTGTAAAATTCCTAGTGCCATTCAAATCCACACTGGAGGGTGCTTGATGTAATGACAGATGAAATGGGTGAAATCTATGCCAGTGCGATATGCGTAGAACACTTCTCCACATTCCAAGGCGATACATCATGACAAAACAGTAGTATCATTATGCGCCTATGCTGTAACGCCCTCTTCATGTACCTTGCCAGTTGCAATTTTCTGCTTTGTCCTCTGTATGGTGTTCCATTTATCGAGATTCAAGTAGTTTCTTGCAAATATGTGCAAGAAGCTGGAGTGTAGGATGCTCACGATCAGGATACATCTCTCCATATTGCTTCACTTCCCAAACAGAATTTCTTCTACTTTCACCATACACTAGAAGCATATCTAACATTTCGTCATTGGTGTACATGTCTACTCCAAGAAACTTTGACAGAAATGTGATGTGACATTACCCCAGCAGGCTATCTACACTTACAGTGAAAATGTGCTTAATTCATTAGACAAAAAATTGCAGGCAACTGGTATATTTTGTGATCTGTCAAAGGCATTTGACTGTGTAAATCACGATATCCTTTTAAGTAAACTAGAATATTATAGTATAACAGGAAATGCTGCAAAATGGTTCAAATCTTATATCTCTGGCAGGAAACAAAGGGTGTTATTAGGAAAGAGACATGTATCAAGCTATCAGGCCTCATCCAACTGGGAACTAATTACATGTGGGGTCCCACAAGGTTCCATTTTTGGGCCCTTACTTTTTCTTGTGTATATCAATGACCTTTCAACAGTAACATTACCAGATGCCAAATTTGTTTTGTTTGCCGATGATACAAACATTGCAATAAATAGCAAGTCAAATGTAGTCTTAGAAAGATCAGCCAATAAAATATTTGTGGACATTAATCACTGGTTCCTAGCCAATTCTTTGTCACTAAACTTTGAAAAAACACACTACATGCAGTTCAGAACTTGTAAGGGGTGTCCCAAGAGTATATGTCTAACATACGATGACAAGAAGATAGAAGAAGTGGACAGTGTTAAATTCTTGGGATTACAGCTTGATAATAAATTCAACTGGGAGGAGCACACCACAGAACTGCTGAAGCGTCTTAACAAATCTCTGTTTGCAATGCGAATTTTGTCAGACATAGGGGATATAAAAATGAAAAAGCTGGCATACTATGCTTACTTTCATTCCATAATGTCATATGGGATTATTTTTTGGGGTAATTCATCAAGCCAAGCTAAAGTTTTGCAGGCACAAAAACGTGCAGTGAGAGTTATATGTGGTGTGAACTCAAGAACATCCTGCAGAAGCCTGTTTAGGGAACTAGGGATACTAACTACTGCTTCCCAATATATTTATTCCTTAATGAAATTTGTCATTAAAAATATATCACTTTTTCAAACCAACAGCTCAATTCATGGAATCAATACTAGAAATAAGAATAATCTTCACAAGGATTTAAAGTCACTTAGTCTTGCACAAAAAGGTGTGCATTATTCATTAACACACATTTTCAATAACTTGCCAGCAGCCATAAAAAGCTTAAAAACCAATGAAATTCAGTTTAAGAGAAGCCTAAAGGATTTATTGGTGGCCAACTCCTTCTACTCCATTGATGAATTTCTTAGTAAAACCAACTGATTTGTAAATAAGTACAACATAACTTCTGCACCATTTCAGTGCAGTAATTGTTCATTGTAAATAAGAATTACAGTAGTTGTATTACCTTATAAATAAATAAAAAACTTTTTTATTTTAAATTCAGTGCATTAGTATTTGTAAAATGACTCTTAGTGTTCATTAAAAAATGACGATCATTCCACTTGGGACCTGTGGAATGGTACATTAGCTTATTTGTTTTAGTTGTAAATATTTGTCATGTATTGTTGTTTTTCTGACATGTTCCACATCCTGGAGGACCTCCTCACTACGGATCAATTGGAATGAAAGTAAATCTAATCTAAAATCTAATCTAATCTCTCCAGCTACCTTGTGCGTCACCTTACGGCATTATCGAGGAGCAGGAAAACAATGCCTTCCCTGTTAAGTTCCTCAGTGGTCAACAGGAAAGGTCCAAGGATGAATACAACATAGGAATACATCTGTGTCTCAAAAACTATTTGCCTAAATATTATGATGTACAAATATATTGAACCATCTTTTTAAGACCATCATGTTACGCTAAAATTTAGCATAGGGTTCCATTTAAAATAACCAAAGATGGCCTCATATCTCTGTAATAAAAAATAGCACAAACATGAAATGTGATGAATTGAAGTAGCTCCTGTCCCTGCAATTCACTGCCCAAATGGCATCTTCGTATCTATTGCAGCTGGGGAGATACAAGGGGTGTTATGACTTACCTGCCTCAGCCTGTATAATGAAGTTATTTTCTGTTTATTAAATGAGTATTATCTTCTGTTGTTAAGTGAGCATTAATGCATATCTATTCTGATGTTGTACACTTCACACTTTACTTCACAGACCTTTGAGACTATTGAGGAGACCTCTGTTTGCACCTTCGAAAGCATGTATTGCCACCTCTTACCTTTCAGGCATGCTCCTGATAAACGAGGTAATGTAATGTTGATGAATCGTATCCCTTTCTTCCAGAAGGGTACTCTGTAGGTCCTGTAGGGTCTCTGGTTAGTGCTGATGGGCTCCTTCCCCCAACCAGTCACAAACGCGCTCAACAGGATTCAAGTCAGGGCTTCGAGCAGGCTAACCCGTAGCAAGAATACCTGCTCATCCAAGAATTCTTTCACAATTCTCCAAACATGTGGGCATGCACTGTCATAAATTAGTGTAAAATCATCACCAATAAATGGAGCAAAAGGAACAACATGCTCTAGAAGGACTTCCTCCACATACTGATGTACAGTAAGCCTTCCATGCTCCACAAAGACCAAATCCATCCTTGCAACTATTTGACTTCTGTCCACACCATCACAGAGCCATCCTGAAAAGGCAGCCTGAATGAGAATGTTCTAGGGCATACGTTTATCCTACCTTCTTGAGACCTCCTCTCTTCCATCTGGTGATCAGAAGCCAAATCTCGATTTATCGGTAAACACCACTCGATCACTTTGTTATACTGTCCAGTCGAGAAGTTCCCTTGCGAAACATAATTGAGCTGTGCAATCTCTGGACCTGTAGGCAGGTCTTTTAGACCTAATATTGGCTTCTTCCAGTCTTCTTCAAATGGTTCTCTGACTAACTTTGACCCTTGAATCTGGTGAAGTCTATTTCATGCTTCAATAGGGGTGGTGTGATGGTTGCAGAGAACTTGAAGTTGTTAGAAATGGTCATCTCTCTCTCTCTCTCTGATGTTGCTCTTCTCGGGCCTATACCTAGTCTCCTTGCAAAGCCCCCTGTTTCCCTGTACCTTCATATAGTTCCAGAAATCATGGAAAGTGTAGTCCTCAAAACTTCTGTAACATAATGGATGCTGCAGCAATCTTCCACCGAAGCAACAGCTTTTACAGCTTCTTCAGGACTTAATGTCATGTTTACTCCACAAAGCTGACTATGGCATTCAAAGAAAGGTCCTACAAACAAGTGATTGAAAGGGGAAGAATTAAGAGTACAACAATAAGCACTACAAGAGCGGGAAAAAATTATTCGCTCACATTCAGTAATGTGTTTTCCATGTTGTGCAGGATACAACAATTGAGGTTAGTGCAATAAACAATAAAAATTTCATTGAGTGTTCACAGAGCATTTCCAATAATGTACTCTGTCTAAAAAAATTGGTTGAAGTGCTTCACTTAGATTAAATATATTATTACACAATAATTACTAATTTACTAAGTGTTGCGTTTTTCATGCTGACAGCATATTATACTTGGTACCACACTGAAGACAGCGTCTGCAGTACTGTTGCTGGGCCATCACACAGACTCACATATGGAACGCATCGTAATAGGCACCCTGGTATAGAGAAACAACTGAATGGGTTGAAAACCAGTAACTCGGCAGGACTGGAGGGAAGCTCTATTCTGTTTTACAATAAGTACTCTATGGTACTGATCCCTTACTTAGCTTGCATTTATTGCAAATCTCTTGCCAAACACAAACTCCCAATTAACCGAAAAAAATACACTGTTGACTTTTGCATGTAAGAAAGGCAGAAGAATAGACCTGCAAAGTTAAAAGTCAGTATCCTCAACATCGCTTTGATACAGAATTCTTTAACATATTCTAAGGTAGAATATAACAAATTTATGAGAACAATGGAATGGAATATCCAGGATGCAATAATGACAATATCATGTAAAAGCCACTATGTAACGGAGATGCTGAGTCACAGACAGGCTCAAAAAAAGACTTTTGATGTTCCTAGCTATGCTATCTGGTACATAGTAACTATCCTTATCGTAATATTGACATAAATTTCTTTGAGATGGAAGAGATTCTGTCCATTAATGAGCACGGTTCTACAAAGCTTCACTCATGTGAAATTAAGCTCCCTCTTTTTTCACATGATGTCATTTGAACTGTGGATGAAGCGTAACAGGAAGATTCCATATTCCTAGATTTCTGTCAAGTATTTGACGTGATGTTCCACTGCAAACTGTTAACACAGGAAGGGACATATGGAGAATGTTTCCAGATATGCAGGTGGCACAAAGACTTCTTAAATAATAGAGCCCTGAAAACTGTCCTGGAAGATGAGTGTTTGCCAGAGACGACTGTATAGTCATGAGCAGCACAAGAAGTATGATAGGGCCATTATTATTTTCTATATACATACATTACCTATTTGACATGGTGAACACCAATCTGAGGCTGTTCACTGATTATGTTGTGGGGTATGGGGAAGTCTCATCGGGTGTAGGAGAATCCAAGATGCACTGGACAAAATATCTAGTTGGTTTGATAAATGGCAGAATCGAGCAGTGACAGCGGAGAGCCACAGGGTTAACGGAGTCCTTACAGCCAAGCAAAAGGTCCAAGTGAAGCTTTGGTCTACAGCTACACCATGGAGGTGTACGTGAATGGACCTCGAGGAGAGGTGGTGAAGGGAAGGACTCCAGTTCAGACAGAAGAGATCGCATGTGAAGTGCAGTCATTAGCACTGACCTCAGCTGCCTATGCGTGAGGTGAACCACTATGGTTGGGAAATGAAGACTAATTAGGATGTTCAGGAAAGCTATGTATGTGTGCAACATAACTGGTGAGCAGTAGTGCACGTCTGATCTTCAATGAAGGGACTTGCCACCAGATTCATCCTAAAAGCTCCTGTCTCTAGTCTAACTCTGCAATGGTGCAATGGGTCAAGCAAACACAACGCTGAGGGCACTGCTGAACCATAAATCACACTCCCATAGTCAAGGCAGGACTGAACAAGGGCTCTGTAGAGCTGAAACAGCATGGGTGATCTGCACCCCAGCTGGTGGTGCTCAGGCAGCAGAGGGCATTGGGGTGCTGCCAACACTTCCATTTAAGCTGACGAAGATGAGGAAGCCAAGTCAAACGAGTGTCAAAAACCAGACCTAAGAATCATTATGTCTCCTCTAAAGTGAGTGGACCATCATTAAGGTAAAATGCTGGTTCCGGATGAATGATACGACAGCAACAGAAATGCAAGATACATGTCCTCATGGTGGAAAACTGGAAGCCATGGGCTACAGCTCATGACTGCGCCTTGTGGATGGCTCCCTGTAGGTGATGCTCACCAACACCAGTACCGGTGCAGCAGTATGAAATGCAGAAGTCGTCTGTATACAGAGAGGGTGAGACGGATGTCCCCACATCTGCTGCTAGACAGTTAATGGCCACTAAAAAGAGAGAGAGACTCAATACAGAGTCCTGTGGGACCCCTTTCTCCTTGATATGGGGAGACTGTGGCAGGCACCAACTTGGACTTGGAAAGTAAGGAACGACAGGAAGTTTTGGATAAAAATTGGGAGCGGGCCCCAGATACCCCACTCATACAATGTGGCAATGATACGATGTCGCCAGGTCATGTCATATGCTTTATGTAAGTCAAAAAAGACAGCAACCAGGTGTTGGCACCTGGACAAGGCTGTTTGGATGGCAGACTCAAGGGGCACAAGTTTGTCAGTGATAGATCGACCCTGGCGGAAGCTGCCCTGGCATGGAGCCAGTAGGCCGCTTGACTCCAGGACCCAACCCAAGTGCCGACACACCGTATGTTACAGCAGCTTATGAAGAACATGATGAAATTGATGGGCCAGTAGCTATCCACATGAACTGAGTTTTTACTGGCTTTGAGCACCAAAATTATGGTGCTCTCCTGCCATTGCAATGGAAAGAGCCATAGTACCAGATGCAGTTGAAGATGATGAGGATATGTCACCTGTAGTCAGATGAGAGATGTTTAATCATCTGGCTTTGGATTCAGTCAGGCCCAGGAGCTGTGTTGGAGCAATGTTCAAGGGCACTGAGGAGCTCCCACGCTGTAAATGGGGTGTTATAGGATTCACTGTGGTGTGTAGTGAATGAGAGGACTTTCCCTTCCAGCCTCCGTTTGAAAGTGCAAAAGGCTGGGGGTAATTCTGTGTTGCAGATGCTAGAGAAAAGTGCTCAACATAGTGCTTGGCAATTGTGTTTGCATCGGTAGACAACATGACACTTATGGTAACACCGGGAACGCCTGTTGTGGTCTGGTACCCGAAAAGGAGTTTGAGTTTTGCCCAGACTTGGGAAGGTGACACATGGCACCCTATGGTCAAGACTTATCTCTCGCAACGATCCTGTTTCCGTCTTTTGATAAAGAGTTGATCAATCAGTGCAGCTAATACAATCACAGATACTGTGGCATCTGGAGGAAGATATAAATTGCAGACAGTTATTTTCTGTGTCATCCTTATTCTAACAGCCACAGCTTCAAGAGGGGTTTAAGGGGTGCAGTTTCACTACAGACTGAGTTTAGGACATAAACGTGAACCCCACCTGACACTATTATAGTCACTATGGTTCCTGTAATACCACTTATAGCTGCAGAGGGCATCAGTCCACATTGCCAGAAACCAGGTTTCCTGGAGAGCAATGCAGATCGCAGCTTAACAGCTGCCATAGCTCAGCCAGGTGGTGGAAAAAACCGCCACTATTCCACTGGAGGATTACGTTATTGTGAGACTGGGAAGGCATGGAACATTCGTTGAGGCAGTTTACATCTCAGGGTCAGCTGCTGTCAACGACTTATTGCCTGAGCAGTCTATACCCATTGTGTCTGAAGGTGTGGCAATATCTAGGTCCTCAGGGGACACCAGAATCTCCACCGCATCTTCAGACACAGAGCTACAGAGCTTGTAGGTAGCAGTGGTGTTTTGTTTTTTTTTTTTTTTTTTTTTTTTTTTTTTTTTTTTTTGTGGTTTTAGGGCGCACAACTTCAACGGTCATTAGCGCCCAGACTACGTGAGGAATGCAAAGCGAGTCACAAGTTTAAAACAGCAACGAAACGGAAAACACGATAAAAGACAGACTAACAGGCATAGGATTAAAAAAGGAAAACAGCAGAATCAAATGTCCTTTGAGAGGGTTGTCAAATTGATAAAATGAAGAACGCGAGCAGCTGCTCGTGGGTCATCCACTAAAATGGCTTCTACAGTACATGGCAGGCCAAGATTAAGACGCAGGGTGTTAAAATATGGACAAACCGTTAAAATGTGGCGGACCGTCAGCAATTGCCCACATGGGCAGAACGGCGCCAGCGCCGGCGCAGCCGTCAGCAGATGGCGATGGCTGAACCGGCAGTGGCCAATTCGTAACTGAGCCAAAATGACCTCCTCCTGCCGAGAAGGGCATGAGGAGGACGTCCAAGCCACGGGAAGAGGTTTCAGGGCCCTAAGTTTGTTGTCTGTAAGTGCAGCCCAATCGGCATGCCACTGCGATAAAATGCGCCGACAAATTACCCTGCTACAATCTGACGAAGGGACACAACAAGAAGCTGTCCGAGGCTGGAGGACCGCAGCCTTGGCCGCGGCATCTGCAGCTTCGTTCCCAGGGATACCGACATGGCCAGGAACCCACATAAAGCTAACCGGAGAACCGACGTCCACCACCTGCTGAAGAGAGCGTTGGATCCGGTGCACGAAAGGGTGAACCGGGTACGGATCACTGAGGCTCTGGTTAGCGCTCAGGGAATCGGAGCAGATGACATATGCAGAATGTCGGTGGCGGCAGATGTAAAGGACAGCCTGGTAGAGGGCAAAGAGCTCAGCTGTGAAGACCGAACAAAGGCCATGGAGCCGGTATTTGAAACTTTGTGCCCCGACAATGAAAGAACACCCGACCCCGTCAGTGGTCTTAGAGCCATCTGTATAAATGAAGGTCATATTAATGAACTTCGAACGAAGTTCGATAAAACGGGAGTGGTAGGCTGAACCAGGGGTAACCTCCTTCGGGAGCGAGCAGAGGTCGAGGTGGACGCGAACCTGAGCCTGGAGCCAAGGTGGCGTGTGGCTCTCGCCCACTCGAAAGGTTGCAGGGAGTGAAAAATTAAGGTGTTGAAGGAGGCGACGAAAGCGAACTCCAGGGGGTAGCAAAGCAGAGACATACAACCCGTATTGACTGTCGAGAGAGTCATCAAAAAAGGAACGATAAGACAGGTGGTCGGGCATTGCCAGCAGCCGACAGGCATACCGACAAAGCAGTATATCGCGCCGGTAGGTGAGTGGCAACTCACCAGCGTCAGCATGAAGACTCTCGACGGGACTAGTATAAAACGCTCCGATCGCAAGTCGTAAACCCCGATGTTGTATGGAGTTGAGGCGGCGTAAGATGGATGGCCGTGCAGAGGAGTGTACGAAGCTCCCATAATCCAGCTTGGAGCAGACGATCGACCGATATAGGCGAAGTAGGACGGTTCGATCCGCTCCCCACGACATACCACTGAGAACACGGAGGACATTTAGAGAACGGGTACAACGGGCAGCCAAATATGACACATGTGGAGACCAACTAAGTTTCCTGTCAAATGTAAGACCTAAAAATTTTGTCGTCCCCACGAATGGGAGAGCAACAGGACCGAGTCCTAAGGACGGTGGGAGAAACTCTTTGTAGCGCCAGAAGTTAATACAGACCGTCTTCTCGGCAGAAAAACGGAAGCCATTGGCGACACTCCAGGAGTAAAGACGGTCAAGAGAACGCTGAAGACAGCGCTCCAGGAAACACGTACGCTGCGCGCTGCAACAGATGGTAAAATCGTCCACGAAAAGGGAGCCTGATACATCAGCTGGGAGGCAATCCATTATTGGATTGATCGCTATGGCGAAGAGAGCGACGCTCAAAACTGAGCCCTGTGGCACCCCATTCTCCTGGCGAAAGGTGTCTGACAGGACAGAACCCACACGTACCCGGAACTGTCGATCCATTAAAAAGGAACGAATAAAAAGAGGGAGGCGACCGCGAAGGCCCCATGTATGCATGGTGCGGAGAATGCCTGCCCTCCAACAGGTGTCGTAAGCCTTCTCCAAATCAAAGAACACAGCCACATCGGGCGCTTCCGCAAGAAGTTATTCATAATGAAGGTCGACAAGGTAACCAGATGGTCAACAGCAGAACGGCGCCTACGAAATCCACATTGTACATTGGTAAGTAGGCGTCGAGACTCGAGCAGCCAAACCAATCGAGAGTTAACCATTCGCTCCATCACTTTACAGACACAGCTGGTAAGCGAGATGGGTCGATAACTGGAAGGCAAGTGCTTGTCCTTCCCCGGCTTAGGAATCGGGACAACAATAGACTCGCGCCAGCATGCGGGAACATGTCCCTCAATCCAGATGCGATTGTAAGTACGAAGAAGAAAACCTTTACCCGCAGGAGAAAGGTTCTTCAGCATCTGAATATGAATAGAATCAGGCCCTGGAGTGGAGGACCGTGATCGGCCAAGTGCGTTTTCGAGTTCCCGCATGGTGAATGGGGCATTATAACTTTCACAATTCGAGGAGCGGAAGTTAGGTGGCCTAGCCTCCTCTGCCTGTTTGCGGGGGAGGAAGGCAGGATGGTAATGAGCGGAGCTCGAAACCTTTGCGAAAAAGCGGCCGAAGGCATTGGAGACAGCCTCAGGGGCCACAAGGACGTCATTCGCGACCGTCAAGCCAGAAACTGGTGAGTGGACCGTAGTGCCAGATAGCCGGCGCAGGCTACCCCAGACAACAGAAGAAGGAGTAAAACTGTTGAAGGTGCTCGTGAAAGCAGCCCAGCTGGCTTTCTTGCTTTCTTTAATAATACGACGACACTGTGCACGTAATCGTTTATAATTGATACAATTCGCCACTGTCGGGTGGCGGTGAAAGGTGCGTAAAGCACGTCGACGAGCACGTAAAGCGTCTCTACATGTTGCGGTCCACCAGGGGACCGGTACGCGACGTGGAGAAGAAGTAAGGTGAGGGATGGAATATTCAGCAGCAGTGAGAATGACTTCCATGAGGTGTGCGACCTGACTATCGCAGCTTGTGAATGTTTGATCCTGAAAGGTCGCCCTGGAAGAGAAGAGCCCCCAGTCTGCTTTGGAGATGTTCCAACAAGATGAGCAGAGAGAGGGGGTATGCTGCAAGAGATGGATAACACACGGGAAGTGGTCACTCGAATATGTATCAGAAAGTGCATACCACTCGAACCGGCGTGCAAATTGGGGAGTACATATAGAGAGATCTAAATGGGAATAGGTGTGAGATGTGTCCGAAAGAAAAGTAGGGGCGCCAGTATTGAGGCAGACAAGATTGAGCTGGTTGAAAAGGTCTGCTAACAGGGAGCCCCTCGGGCAGGATGCTGGAGAAACCCAAAGGGGATGGTGGGCATTGAAGTCTCCAGTTAACAAAAATGGTGCAGATAGCTGAGCAATAAGTTGCATCATGTCTGCCCTGGTAACGGCAGACGACGATGGAGTGTAAACGGTACAAATGGAAAATGTAAAAGTGGGGAGAGTAATGCGGATGGCAACTGCCTGCAGGCCAGTGTGCAACGTGATGGGATCGTAGTAAATATCATCCCGGACCAGCAACATAACCCCTCCATGAGCTGGGATACCTACCACAGGGGGTAGGTCAAAACGCACAGAGGTGTAGTGTGCCAAGGCAATTTGATAGCATGGGCGCAGCTTCGTTTCCTGGAGGGCTACGACGAGCGGACGGTGCAAGCAGAGCTGCAACTTCAAGTCCTCTCGGTTGGAGCGAATGCTGCGAATATTCCAGTGAATAAGTGCCATCATAACAAAAAAAAAGAAGATGAAAGAAGGGGTCACCTCAAAGGCCGCTGAGGGCCTGGCTTCGAGCGAGCACTGCCGCCGCTATCAGTAGGCGGACAGTCATCGTCCATTGGGTCTATAGGTTCATCGGCCATCTTGGGAAGATGGCCGGGAGGGGGAGCTTCCTCCGCCGGTGAACGGCCAGATGTTCGGCTACTAGCGGTGCGGCCAGGCGAAACGGAGGACGGCCTGGGGCGGCAACCGCTGGGTGGCGCAGGAGAAGAAATGCGTCGTGGCGGAGAAGGAGAACTGTGCTTCCTATGTGCCTTCTTGGAAGGTCGTTTGGTGGAAGTACCAGTCGAAGGCTGGGAGGTCGAGGTACGGAGGAAGTCTGCACGGGACGGTTCCTTCTTGAAGGCCCGTGCATCTGACGTCTGGGTCTTCGTCTTAGCAGAAGCTGATGAAGGGGCTGGTGTCTGTGGGGTGATGGGAGGAAGAGGAGACGTCGACCGCGCGATCTTAGCACTGGCCGAACGGACGACCGTGGTGCTGAAGGTCAGATCGCATGTCTGGGTTGCCACCTCCCTGGTAGTCCGAGGAGAGGCGAGGACAGTACTGTATTTCCCCGCTGGGAGCAGCATAGGCTTCTTACTAGCCAATAGCTTGCGAGCAGCCGAGGTGGACACTTTCTCTTTGACCCGAACTTCTTGGATACAGCGTTCTTCCTTATAGACAGGACAGTCGCGGGAGGATGCGGCATGGTCACCCTGACAGTTCACACAACGAGGAGACGGAGGTGGACAGTCACCCTCATGGGCATCCCTGCCACAAGTGACACATTTAGCTGCATTGGAACAAGACTGTCGAGTGTGATTGAAACGCTGACACTGGTAACAGCGCGTAGGTATCGGGACATAGGGGCAAACAGAAATAACCTCGTAGCCCGTCTTGATGCGCGATGGCAGCTTAACACTATCGAAGGTCAAGAAAAGTGTCCCGGTCGGTACAAGGTCATTGTTGACCTTTTTCATGACCCTATGGACAGCCGTCACGCCCTGCTCAGCGAGGAAAGATTGAATCTCCTCGTCAGTCAAGCCGTCGAGGGATCTAGTATAGACCACACCACGAGACGAATTCAAAGTTCGGTGAGCCTCCACCCGGACAGGGAATGTGTACAGGAGTGTGGCCCGAAGCAGTTTTTGTGCCTGAAAGGCTCTCTCAGTTTCGAGTAATAAGGTACCGTTACACAACCTGGTACAAGATTTGACAGATCCGGCTGTGGCATCTACGCCCTTCTGGATAACGAAAGGGTTGACAGAGGAAAAATCCTTTCCGTCCTCAGATCGAGAAACGAAGAGGAACTGTGGGGCAGGCGGTAGTACTTTTGTCACTGGTAGCTGGTCAAGTTTCCGTTTTTGGGCAGAAGTCGAGAGAGATGGAGTGAAATCCATTGCGGAGGAATTCCCCATGATTGCCAGCGTCTCCGATGGCGCGCTCCTTCCTTGTGGGGACCCTCTCAGAGGGCACTCCCGCCTTAGGTGAATGTTTACACCTCAGGTCACACCTCCCGAGAAACAGACGGAGGGACCAATCGGCATGGTCAGAAGGTATCAGCTCAGGCAATCACCCCTCCCTGGGCCTGGCCTTTACCAGGGGGTACGTGCGTGCCTTACATGTCTACCCAGGGCGGGGAATTACGCGTTACCCCGTCACCGGCTACGCGTGCGAACACATGGGTCGGCCTTCAGGCGCGCACAGGGAGGAAGGAAGAAGAGGAAAAAGAAAAGAGAGAGGGAGAGAGAGGACAGGCTGTCTCAAACGCCGAGGCGGAGACCAGAGAAGGCAAGGAGAAGAAGGCAATGAGAAGGCAAGGAGAAGAAGGCAATGAGAAGGCAAGGAGTAGAAGGCAATGAGAACGCAAGGAGAAGAGGACAAGGGAAAGAGTAAGGAAGACAGTGAGGTGGAGAAGAGCAAAGAAAGGAACCAACCAAAGGAAGGAGGAAACGAGAAGTGAAAAAGCAAAATGACCGCAAATAGAGGTCGTGGAACCGTCCGTCTCCGGACGCAGGCACTAACTACCCCCTTGAGGGGGAGGGACTCCTTTTAGTCGCCTCTTACGACAGGCAGGAATACCTCGGGCCTATTCTAATCCCCGGACCCGCAGGGGGAAGCAGTGGTGTGGATGCCACCTCAATTTCCTTGGTCTTTGGGGTTTACTTTTTGGATTTCTCTCACTGCTCCTTGGATTTCCCTGGCTAGGACGACTTCACTGACTCAGTCTCCGGGACTGAGGATGAGTGTGAAGACCTACAACAAGCTGATTTTGGGCTCTTCAGCCCCTGGCAGGTGCCATCTTCCCCACTAGCAGAAACAGGGGAAGGGAGTGACCAAAGGGACTCCTTCCTAGTGAGAGAAGACGAAGAAGACTTACGCTTCTCTGGCTCAGAAGTGGGGATGAACGTCCCCAATGGCTTGGGGGTGTTGCTCCCGAAGTAGGTGGTGCAGGAGCAACAGGGAGGAAAATCCTCCCCACCATCAATGGGGCAGGTGTAGTGTTCTGAGATGACTGGGGTTGGTGGAGCTGATGGGCCAGAACTGCTGTGGTGGCAGCATATGATGATGTCGCACGTACAGGATGCTGGTGTTCAAATTTTCTCTTAACCTCAGTGCAGATCAGTCAGTCCAGGGTCTTCTACTCCACGATTTTCCTTTCTTTCTGGAGAATCCTGCAGTTTGGAGAGCAAGGTGTATGGTGCTGTCCACAGTTGACACAGATGGGGGGCGGTGCACATGGAGTATTGGGATGTTATGGGCATCCGAAATTTCGGCAAGTGATGCTGGAAGTGCATTAGGAAGATATATGACCGAACTACCAGCACTTGAAGGACTGTATCGGGCGGGGATATAGGGATTTACATCACAGCAGTAGACCATCACCTTGAACTTCTCGGGCAATGTATCACCCTTGCAGGCCAAAATGAAGGCACCAGTGGCAACCTGATTATCACTCGGAACCCAGTGGACATGCTGGACAGAATGTACACCCCGCAGCTCTAAATTGGCGCACAGCTCATTGTCAGACTGCAAAAGAAGGTCCCTGGGAAATATGATACCCTGGACAATATTTAAGCTCCTATGGGGTGTGATGGTTACAGAAACATCCCTCAGCTTGTCACAAGTGAGTAACGTCCATGACTGTGCAGAGGATGCTGTTCTATCAAGACTGATCCAGATCTCCTTTTGGACAAGCCCTCCACCTCCCCAAACTTTTCCTCTAAATGCTCAATAACAAACTGAGGCTTCATCACCATGAAAGATTCCCTATCAGCTCTCGAACATACGAGGGACCGTGGTGAATAAGATCTGCTGCCATCCTTAGCCTGACATTCCTCCAAAGGTGTGGCCAGGGAGCGGAACGATTTGGGGCCATACTTCCATGCATTGAAGTGAGCTAGTGAATGCTTAGAGACAGCTGGTGTTTCACCTCCAGCAAGCATCATCACATATCATCTACCCTGATGCCACCCATTCTGACCAGGGGCCCTCCTCACAGGTGGCATCCAGCCGCAGAAAAGGCCACCTGGCAGGATGGTCATTGTCGGGAGTCCTGATTCCCCAGGAGGATGGGCATCTACCCCTTATCATACGTGTGGAGTTAAAGGTGCAGGCATTAGCAGAGCGGTCCCAGTGTGATCTGGGGGCTACAACCAACAGGGTACATCGAGGCCCAACCACAATGGACTGGCTACCATGTGGGATATCAGGTGCAAAGAACTCCACAATCATCTTTAATGCAAGAAGTGACACTGCATAGCGCATGATGGAAAATGTACCCAGGAAGGTGTCCTCGCCCAAGAAATGGAGAACGAACGGGACTGAAATGCGACGAGAAAGTCAGCTGAAGATCTTAATGCACGATGTACATGATGCACCATGCAAGGAGCCTTTCCCCAATTCGGTCGCTCTTCAGGAAAATTTTGGAGAATGCAGGTCAAACCATACAGGGGACCATCACAAAGGCTGAAACATGTGAGACTCCTTTTTGTCGCCTCTTACGACAGTCAGGAATACCTCAGGCCTATTCTAACCTCAAACCCACAGAGGGCAACACTGGCGTTTATTACTAGTGAAGCAACATGCGG
This sequence comes from Schistocerca nitens, assembly GCF_023898315.1. Classification (NCBI taxonomy): domain Eukaryota; kingdom Metazoa; phylum Arthropoda; class Insecta; order Orthoptera; family Acrididae; genus Schistocerca; species Schistocerca nitens. The sequence continues at coordinate 35,762,514 of NC_064617.1, forward strand.
CACATTCTTTTTTATCATTGACTTCCAGTTATGCCATGCCATTGGGCAAATAACACTTATCAACCATATATAAGTTAACCTGAAGATGGTACAGTCAAACCTAGTCCTCCTTGAAAGACAGGTTGACAGCATATCTGTTATTACTTAGTCGTTTAACCTGTAACAATATTCCTGATACCAAGTTTTAGTAAAGTCAACCAATTAGAAATAGTGTGCAATATTTCTGGATTGGTAAACAATGTTGCTAACTGATTCACCAGTCATATTCCTGATATTACCAATAGCTGCAAGTCATGTGCCTGGCACTCTGTTGGTGTCACTTCGCCATCACCTCCTTCTCTTCTCTCACACTGCAAGCCACACCACACAGAGCCTATGTTCACTCTCACTTCCCCTCATGTTGAACTTGGGTCTGTTACTGCCAGCTGTATCCCCATTCTGCTAGCCATGTTGGGGTCACCAACACACTTTCAGCAACATGAAATGCAGTATCTCCCCAGCCTACACACACATCACAGCTTTCTTGTCAGCTGATGTTCTGTTTATCTGCCACATGTGCATTCATGTTGCACCAAGCCATGCTCTGGACATGCTATTCCTATGCTTGATGCATTCTTTCTTCTCCTTCATATGGTGGTATAGTTAAAAGTAATGTCTTTGACCACTTCATTGAAATAATACTGACTTGATGTTTTCCACATACTATGTTTGCCAGTGTATTGCAAGTGCACCTGTGTCATACTGGGCCAGATCACGAGTGTAGTCTCCAAATATTTTGCAGGACTACTGGTACATTTTTCCTTTGCCCCTATGGTCAATTTTTATACAATACCTTTCAACCAATGGAAACCCCAGTTTGAATATCAAGGGAAAAAAAGGTATCAAGGGAAAAAAAAGGGTATCAAGGGAAAAAAAAGGGTATCAAGGGAAAAAAAGGGTATCAAGGGAAAAAAAAGGGTATCAAGGGGAAAAAAAGGGTATCAAGGGGAAAAAAAGGGTATCAAGGGGAAAAAAAGGGTATCAAGGGGAAAAAAAGGGTATCAAGGGAAAAAAAAGGGTATCAAGGGGAAAAAAAGGATATCAAGGGGAAAAAAAGGGTATCAAGGGAAAAAAAAGGGTATCAAGGGAAAAAAAGGGTATCAAGGGAAAAAAAAGGGTATCAAGGGAAAAAAAAGGGTATCAAGGGAAAAAAAAGGGTATCAAGGGGAAAAAAAGGGTATCAAGGGGAAAAAAAGGGTATCAGGGGAAAAAAAGGGTATCAGGGGGAAAAAAGGGTATCAGGGGGAAAAAAGGGTATCAAGAGGGAAAAAAAGGGTATCAGGGGAAAAAAAGGGTATCAGGGGAAAAAAAGGGTATCAGGGGAAAAAAAATGTATCAGGGAAAAGAAAGGGTATCAGGGGAAAAAAAAGGTATCAGGGGAAAAAAAAGGGTATCAGGGGAAAAAAAAGGGTATCAGGGGAAAAAAAAGGGTATCAGGGGAAAAAAAGGGTATCAGGGGAAAAAAAGGGTATCAGGGGAAAAAAAGGGTATCAGGGGAAAAAAAAGGGTATCAGGGGGGAAAAAAGGGTATCAGGGGGGAAAAAAGGGTATCAGGGGGGAAAAAAGGGTATCAGGGGGGAAAAAAGGGTATCAAGGGGGAACAAAGGGTATCAAGGGGGAACAAAGGGTATCAAGGGGGAACAAAGGGTATCAAGGGGGAAAAAAATGGTATCAAGGGGAAAAAAAGGGTATCAAGGGGGAAAAAAAGGGTATTAAGTGAAAAAAAAGGGTATCAAGTGAAAAAAAAGGGTATCAAGTGAAAAAAAGGATAGCAAGGAAAAAAAAGGATAGCAAGGAAAAAAAAAGGATAGCAAGGAAAAAAAACGGATAGCAAGGAAAAAAAAGGATAGCAAGGAAAAAAAAGGATAGCAAGGAAAAAAAAGGATAGCAAGGAAAAAAAGGATAGCAAGGAAAAAAAAGGATAGCAAGGAAAAAAAGGGATAGCAAGGAAAAAAGGGATAGCAAGGAAAAAAGGGATAGCAAGGAAAAAAGGGATAGCAAGGAAAAAAGGGATAGCAAGGAAAAAAGGGATAGCAAGGAAAAAAGGGATAGCAAGGAAAAAAGGGATAGCAAGGAAAAAAGGGATAGCAAGGAAAAAAGGGATAGCAAGGAAAAAAGGGATAGCAAGGAAAAAAGGGATAGCAAGGAAAAAAGGGATGGCAAGGAAAAAAGGGATAGCAAGGAAAAAACGGATAGCAAGGAAAAAACGGATAGCAAGGAAAAAACGGATAGCAAGGAAAAAACGGATAGCAAGGAAAAAACGGATAGCAAGGAAAAAAAAGATAGCAAGGAAAAAAAGGATAGCAAGGAAAAAGAGGATAGCAAGGAAAAAGAGGATAGCAAGGAAAAAGAGGATAGCAAGGAAAAAGAGGATAGCAAGGAAAAAGAGGATAGCAAGGAAAAAGAGGATAGCAAGGAAAAAGAGGATAGCAAGGAAAAAAAGGATAGCAAGGAAAAAACAGGACAGCAAGGAAAAAAAAAGGACAGCAAGGAAAAAAAAGGATAGCAAGGAAAAAAAGGATAGCAAGGAAAAAAAGGATAGCAAGGAAAAAAAGGATAGCAAGGAAAAAAAGGATAGCAAGGAAAAAAAGGATAGCAAGGAAAAAAAGGATAGCAAGGAAAAAAAGGATAGCAAGGAAAAAAAGGATAGCTAGGAAAAAAAGGATAGCAAGGAAAAAAAGGATAGGAAGGAAAGGATAGGAAGGAAAGGATAGCAAGGAAAAGGTAAGTTGCTACTTACCATAAAGATGACACATTACATTGCAGATGGGTACAACAAAAACACACTTACACAGCTTAAGCCTTTGTCAGAGAAAGAAAATATACACATTCATCCACACAAGTGAGTACAACTCGCACTCTCGTGTACTCACACTCGCGCACACACACACTCACACTCACACACGAAAAGAACTCACGGGTGACTGGGTGGTGGTAAGGAGGAGGCTGGGGTGGTGAGGGGGACCTTTATTAGTTGCTGCTCTCAGCCATCCAGCCCCTCCCCTGCTCCCATTCCAGCACTACACACCTCTCTCTATTTTTCTCGCCTCTTCCACTATGAGCCCAGCAATCTGCCTAACCTGCAGAATTTCACTGCCCGCCATCCCTACCATACATCCATCCGCCTCCCTGCTCCAGCCTCCTCTTTAGCCTCAACCACTCAAACACTCCCATCATACACTGGTGCTGTTTCTCACAGTGTGTTTGCAGTTGCCTGAGAGTGCAGTTAATTGTGAGGGTGTTTTTGTTGTGCCTATCTGCGACTCAGCATCTCTGTTATATGGTGAGTGGCAACTTTCCTTCTCATAATAAAGTCAAACATTTGTCTTCCCTATTTCAACCCTCGCATTTCTTCCATTTCATATTGCTTTCCAACATTATGCTCAGATATTGAAATGGTGTGACTGTGACAAGCAAGACACTACTAATGCTATATCCAAACATTAGAGGTTTGTTTTCCCTAGTCATCTGCAGTAACTTACATTTTTCGAATCAGCTGCCACTCATCACACCAACTAGAAATTATGTTCAAGTCATCTTGCATCATCCTAGAGTCACCCATCTTTGATGCCTCGTAGCCTGTCCGCAATGTTATTCAACCTATACATTGAGCAAGCAGTTAAGGACACCCCATAGTTATTTGGAGTAGGAATTCAATTCAGGAGAAGAAATAAAAACATTGAGGTCTGTCAGTGGTTAATAATGATATAATTCTGTCAGAGACAGAAAAGGACTGAAAGTGAAGTTGAATGGGATGGACAGTCTTGTAAGGAGGGTGAAAGATGAAAATCAACAAAAGTGAAACAAGGTTAATAGAAAGTACTCTAATTTTATCACGCAATGCTGAGGGATAAGGGATTAGATTACGAAATGAGACACTTACAGTAAGTAGTAGGTGAGTTTTGCTACTTGGGCAGCAAAATGATGTCAGAAGTACTGAGGATATAATATGTATACTGGCAAAGGCAAAAAAAGTGTTTATGAAGAAGAGGTATTTGTTAGCACTGAATTTAGAGTTAAGCATTAGGAAGTCTCTAATGTGGGTATTTGTCTTGAGTGTAGTAATGTATGGCGGAAACATGGACAAGAACAGAGTAGAAGCTTTTGAAATGTGGTGCTACTGAAGAATGGTGGAGATTCAGATGGGTAGGTTGTGAACGTAATGAGGAGGTACTGAACAGAATTGGCAGAAGAAGAAATTTTTGTTACAACTTGAGTAAAATAAGAGAGAGGTTGGTAGAGCACATTATGAGGCATCAAGGGAACACTAGTTTAGGAGCAGAGGGCGGCAGCGGCGGCAGCGGCGGCAGCGGCGGCAGCGGCGGCAGCGGCGGCGGCAGCGGCGGCAGCGGCGGCAGCGGCGGCAGCGGCGGCAGCGGCGGCAGCGGCGGCAGCGGCGGCAGCGGCGGCAGCGGCGGCAGCGGCGGCAGCGGCGGCAGCGGCGGCAGCGGCGGCAGCGGCGGCAGCGGCGGCAGCGGCGGCAGCGGCGGCAGCGGCGGCAGCGGCGGCAGCGGCGGCAGCGGCGGCAGCGGCGGCAGCGGCGGCAGCGGCGGCAGCGGCGGCAGCGGCGGCAGCGGCGGCAGCGGCGGCAGCGGCGGCAGCGGCGGCAGCGGCGGCAGCGGCGGCAGCGGCGGCAGCGGCGGCAGCAGCGGTGGTGGTGTAACTGTGTATGTCCTTTGACTCTACAGAGAACTATTTTTGTGTGCTTGTCTGTCTCTGTTACACATCCTCCAAGAAGCTCTTCTAGTGCATCATTCACAATCCATCTTAACTGTACACCATGGTTAGTATAGCCTTATTGTAGGTTTGCTGTTTCAACATAAATGGATTTATTTAACATCAGTTAAGTACAAATAAGTCACAGAAAATAACAGATCACTGCTCTTCTGAAACCAAACAATAACAAGATTTCGTAGAGGCAGATACGTCTTGGAAGTAGAAGCACTCTCAAAATTTACCAATAACTCTAACATTAGTGCTGGAGAACACTAACTTTCTCAGGCTACGAATCCTCTAATAAGGAACACACATTCCATGCACACAAAGCTGAGAGTGCACTCACAGTAGGCACTACATGCAGTTGAACAGAGGATGAGGACTGCCCCACATTAGGAAAACAGATATTTTCACATGCAAGCCAAACAGCAATGGCTGGGGAAAACAGAGTCCAAATCAGTGTTCATGAATAGCTAAATTTTCTAAGCTCACCATAAATATGTCCTCCCGACACTACGTAACACTCTTCAGCAAGTACATATAAGAGGAGCTGAGGTTGACTTTTGCAGTCCTTTTATCTGCTGTTGGTTTTTAGCCACTTCACCTGGTGCTGACATATTTATCACTACATGCCATCCTCTGCTGTGCCTATCGACCTCACTGGGTGTGTTTATAATCACTCTTATTGATCCATCTTACTTCCAGTGGAATTATAAGAAACCTCATTTAATAATTGAAGCAAGAGGTGCATCACAGATATTAGTCTAACCTACAAAGGCAACACAACAGGTCATTGTGCTGCTAAATCCCAATGAAACACAGACTAGTGTGAGCTGTTGCATACTACAATCCATTCACGTCATTTTTAAAGCTGTGATTAATTTGTTAGCTAAAACACACTGTTCCTCCTCCTTTAAGCACCTGAACATTCCACTAGAGAAATTGCACAAGGCATGTTATTCTCTGAAACCTGGCTAAGTGTGACACTTTATTTCATGACAATTACATATATGGGACTCCACACCTTTTTTTTCTCTACTGTGTGTCTTGCAAGTCTTCAGTGGTTGTTATCGAGCAGCGATTTATGACTAACATTGATGATATTCCAATGAGTCTGCTGCATCCCATTTTAACAAAGTTCATAGCCACTTATTCCAGGCAATAAGCCAAACTGTTTGTTAACCTGAATTTCTGATGTGATTTCTATATTTTTTTCATTTTCCTTTTTACTTCTTACTCTTTCCCAGTTCCCATTATGTTTTCTTTTGTCAACCTTCCAATTCTAGCTACATGATTACTAACTTTGCATGATGTACACTAAAACTTGTCCTCTACTCTCTCCTGCCTAACCCACAGCTGTGAGAGAGCATCATCGAGCACTTTATACCTACTTGTGACCAAACTCACAAATTGATCCATAATCATTGCACACCTTATTGAAAAGGTGCCTATATTATACCAATAGCTACATTTAGCAAAGAACATTAATTTTAGAGTAACAGAAAAAACACACAAACTGCCATACAGGTAATATTACAACATTGAAAAGTCAAGCACTAAATAGCATTTAGAAATGCCGTGCGAACACCATTACGTGCATGAGGGCATGTTTTCATAGCTAGGAATATAAACACAAATACCAGTAAGAATATACAATCTGCTAACGATCTTCAAACTGAGGAATGTGGTGCTGTGCTTAACATACTGGACACTCAGTTGAGATGACAGCAGTTTTCTGTCTGCCTGGCTATCCACACATAAGTGTTCTCTAACTTCCGCTAAATCACTCGAGGCAAGTACAAGACTGACTTTCTTGCCCATCCTCTCTCAGTCCAAGATAGAGTTCCATTTCAAATGACCCCACTGGTGACAGGATATTCAACCCTAGTCTTCTTTCATTCCTTTCTCCCTCCCTTACTTCTTATCTTAACTGAATATCCACCTCTGACAATATGCCACTACTTACAGCAAACACTCACATGTCAGTCTTTCACACTTAAGGACTTTTTGGGGTTAAGATGCCTAGATGGTTAAATGAAGGGACTAAATCTTTGAACAATACCTGTCCAGTCTTTATATAACAATACCACCCTAGAAAAGTCCAAAACTCATGTCTCACTAAACTAAATAAACTAAGTTTAATAATGGAAGCAGCCAAACCACTATGGAAACTACAGCAGCAAAATACAGAAGAAACCAGAGGCCTTTTGAGCTCTACAGAAATTGTGTACCAGTGGTGGATTAAAAAAAACTGCCCATATGTGGCATGTCATTCACTAAGTACAGAAATTCATGTCAAATTTGAAATAAAATGTCACTGACAAGGTGTGAATCGTACCTCAAGTCTCTTTCAGTTAGGATATTTTTACAACCACTGTTAACATGCTGTGCTACAGAGTTATGAATGGTACAGCAGTCCAAGGAGATATTACAGAGGGTATACCCCTTTTAATGACTTTGCTTCAGAGAAAACTGTTTTTACTTCTCTTTATCTTCAATCAAATTTTTAAAACTGTGTACTAATTACTAGAAATACTTGTAGTAATTAGTATAAACACTCAAATCTGTTTTGAAATTTGTCTCAATCTTTCACATCCAATTATAAACAGGCACCTGACAATATTTCACTAAATACATGTAACACAACTCATTTATAAAAGGATCACTGCTAGTTGACTTGAATCATTGATTTACATGAAAAACACACTATACAGAAGTGCTCAACCTATTGTTTTTATTTTTATCTAAGACTGATGACCTCAAACAATAGTTGACAATGGTATCCAATGCCACTTAAGTCTTGTGTAGGCTTAGCTACAATTTTAAAATATGTTTGATTTACGAATGCATTAAGGGATGTGTATCCTTGATAATTAATATACCGTATTCAATTACAATTTTGTTGTAAACCACAAAATAGACTATTTTTTGGGAGTGTGTAACTTTATCCACACCATTCATATGTATAGATTTTTGTGTTGTTCCAAACTTTAAAATTTTTAATATTTTGAATCACATATTTCATCACCTCCTTTACGATAATTGTGTACGGACTGCAAGATGACTGTTATGCTACCAGCACAATGGCTTCAAGCTGACGGTTTGCCTACCCTCAGCCCACAGATGTCTCTCTCCACTAGTGTGTACTTATGAATACCACAAGGACATCCATGTTGCGAACACGATGCAGTATATAAACAGTTTGTTGATACACGAATAGTTGCGTGTGCCACCAGGGGGCACTAGCCACATTTCTGCACAGTGCACTCATCAGGAAAGAGAGGGCAGTGCTATCAAGGAAACACATTCCATCTGCACATGATGTGGTAATGTACATTCAATTGATTACCGAGTTCCACTCCAGGTGTTGGCTAAATCTCATAGCCACCAATCTCAACTAGCCAATACCAGCATAGATGCTCCATTCTACACCACACTGCCACTGCTCTGCATCATGGTATACTAAACAGTGTGCTGCCCCGCCCCTCTCCTCTTACCTACCGTCCGCCCCCCCCCCCCCCCCCCACGGCACCACCTCCATCACCTTATCACCTTCACACCCTGTGGACACCTCTCCTAATAGAGTCTCAGGCTGATGCTACCCTCCAAATTTGTATTATGACAGTAGAATTAGTTTCTTCTACTCTCAAGTGTTCACAGATGATACATCACTGGCTGTCCAAACAAAACTTCATTGTGAAATTATGCTGCAATTGAAGTGTTCTTCAGTTCAGCATGGAGATTGTGACTCACTATCACATCTATCACACACAACATTTCATAATCTAGATCATAAGAGAAACAAGAATCTAATACTGATCATTTCACAAATACATAGCTCACAGGTTTGTACTGAATTAATACCACGTGTGTGTGTGTTTGTGTGTGTGTGTGTGTGTGTGTGTGTGTGTGTGTGTGTGTGTGTGTGTGTGTGTGAAAATGCTGCTCCAAAAAAAAACATTTTGTTCAGTAATGGAGTGACTACTCCGTTAGCCTCCAAAATGGAAACAGTGACATATCTATGCACCGTATTAATAGGCAATGGTATTGCACACAAAGAATGTAGATTTGGAAAGTTCCACATGCAAGAGAACCAATGTCTACTTCAACACTTGCATCATCATCATCATCATCATCATCATCATCATCATCATCATCACCACCATCATCATCATGTCCATGTGTTCTGTATCAGTGATGAACTAACGATTGTTCACCATTGAAGTTGAGTGGTGTCAGTTACTGTAAAATCTCAAATATTACCAAATCAGTAAAATCAGACCTCTACTTTTATTATTAGTTTAAATCCAAACATGTTACTGGGTTCAGTGGAATTCCAGAGCAACAGAATCTTGCCCTCAATATAAAGAAGTTTTCGAAAAAGCCACAATGCTGAGGAAAATTAGAAATATTTTTACTTTTTTCCGGCAAATCTGTAACTAATTTTCCTAACATTTTCATTCTGATACCCAAATTGTTATTTTAATTAGTGGCATCTGTATTAATCATACAACCATAGCATCCTGTGAGGCTCCTTTTGAAGGGAGATTAAGACTGTGATCAAGTCAATTGTACTTTGGTCTACACAGAATCACAGTGAATTTTGATCTTCTTGAACAGTGGAACTAATAAGGAAAATGGGCTGGAGGGAATAAAACAGCAAGCATTTGTAAAGACACATGTGTATCTAAGGGGAAAAGTTAAATTTAAAAAATGATAAATACCTCAATCCCTCAAAGTGGAGACTGTCCGCTTCCAGTATAGGGCACCAATCGACCAGCTGTATTTCCTGTTCCTGAAATAAATTGGTTCTGTGTAAGGTCTATAACAACAAACAAGCAAATTTACAAAAACTAAATAAGAATATACTATGTCACAATTGAAGCAATTTGCCAATCATTGCATCGGTTCGGAAACCTATCGACACCTGACTATTTTTATGCAGTTCTTCATTACAGATAAATGTCATCTCTGAATAGACTGAAGGTCTTTTAATATTGCTTGTCTTGTCATCACTATACAATGTAATGAGGATCATAACAAGCTTTCCTTGCTGGAAGGTAGAACTAACTTCTGTACCTGCCTTATTTTTTGCGTTAGGTCGTAAGTGCCCATGTCATAACCTTACAACACAAATATGTGAAAGTCATTGAGAGCAACTATATGCTAAGCCCAATGAACAGAAGGAAACAGCTAAAAACAAGGACTTCCTCTTGAAGAAAGGTCCCTAAAATTTGCCATAGTGACAGTAGAGGTCCCTAACCAAATATTAACCCTCTGTTACTCACGCGAAAATTCATGACATCGTCACTTGCGCGGTTGACTGGTGTCATCCATAAAGCAGGTGATCTATTTGTACACTTTGAATGGTCTTTATGACTGGTTTTATGATTTTTTATTAAATCTAAATATAATAATTTAATATTTGTACACAGTATAAAATATTCTGAAGTTTGCAACAGTTTGACCATTCAAAGAACAATATCTTCTGCTGAATTACTGGCATTACATAGTCCCTCTTATTCCTTACCAACGTATGGTTCTAAACTCAAAGTGTAAGCTGTTTTTACATCAACCAAAGCAAACACTTTTAACCCATACTTTGCTGGTTTGCTAGGAATATATTGCCTGAATGGGCAGGTTCTTCTAAATGCCGAAAGCTGTTCGTCAACAGTAAGACATTCACTAGGTGAAAAATATTTTTGGAAATTGTTCGTGAATAGTTCAAGTACATCTCTGAGAGCTCTGATAGCAGCCAACTTGTCAATCTCTCTGCGAACACGTCTATCACAGATATTATCAAACCTTGGACATCTCAACAGAAGTCTGAATTGGTTTTCAGTTATGCATAAACAACATGAATCAAGTCCGTTTCCCTTTGAGTTATCCCACAATTTTGATATACTCTTCCTAGAACATCTCAAACATCCACATAGATATAACAAACCAATGAAAGCTCTGATCTCTACCACATCTGTTTCTTTAGCATCCCTTTCCCTAGAGAAGTCACCACGAACGTCATTGATATATATATTAGTACATGTTGTGATAATGCTTATTATGTTTTCATCCAAGAACAAATTCAGAATTTCTATTTCTGTCTTTTTTATACGAGTTTGCTTTTTTTGGTCTAGGCAAATGCATAATAAAATTAAAACATCTGCTTCTAACACTGGTAGGATATTTATTTTTCCTCCGTTTAGTTATTCCATCTTTCCCTAAAACAATGCATCCTCTTGACTTACTTCTTCCTTTGATTCACATTCATCGTTTTCTGACACTTTTTGTTCTGTTCCTGAATCATGACTGCTTTAATGAACAGAATCCTCAGTCACTGAGTCAGTGATATCAGTATTAGCATCTTCATCACTCAGCTCGTTGAACCATTCCACCCATACATTAGGATCCCTACTGAACTCTGTCTGAGGTTTTTTGCATTTGACATTTCTTCCACAATTTAAAAATAAAGAGAATACTAGGCGACATGGAAGGTAACTGCAATGAGTTTCAATACATCTAAATTTACGCACATGAAAGATTGACTGAATCTAGGAAAGCAATAAAGTAATACAGACCTGCTTTGTTTCAGACTGTGGCAGCAGAGCTGTCCTCCAGACTATAATAATGTTTCATAAACAATGTATCTTTTGTAACCGAGAGACAACAATGATTGGAGCTAACAGCCAGAGAGTTAACAGAAAGGTACTGAAAATGGTGCGAACTGAATCCAGTCCTGTCAGAGAAAACTGAGCGAGAAAGTCATGTGGATGACGAGTGTCATCCACGCAAGAAATGAAGGGTTAAATGTCCTTTGCAAAAATTGCTATCACTTCTAAAACAGCCTGCATGTTGTATGCTAAAATGGCCAATAATTCAGGCGGCAAACATACAGTGAAACATAAGCAGTTCAGTAAAGGATATTGGCTCAAGAAATAGCAAACCACCAACTCATTATTATGACAAGCATAAATTGGTGAAGTATCACTGCTTACCAAATGGTGATGGCTAAATAGACAGTGCCCAATACAAGGCCTAGCTAAAATGATCATCTTGTGATGAGAGGGCCAAGAGGTGGCCAGTCAAGCCATTGGGAGAGGTTCAATTCCCTGGAGATTGTTCCTGTGAAGAGAAGACCAGCAGTGATTCCAAATTGGCACCATCTACCAACAGACAGCAACAAGGGGATCATCCAAAGCAACGGAAGAGCTAGCAGATCAAGGTAGGAATGCAGCCTCGGCAGCAGCCTCATTTCTCATCAGACCAACGTAACAAGGAACCCACAAGAAAATCGTGGTGGCTCCCTCAAAAGCAAGCAAGTGTAAGCTTACTTGGACTTGTTGCACTAAGCACAATGAGGACCTGAATGCTCCTGAGAGAATTAGAGCATACGACACAGTTAAAAATGTATATGTCGTTGGGTGTACTAGGTGGTCTGACAGAGCAAATAGCTCTGCTGTAAAAATCTAGCAGTTTACAGGAAGCTCATAACAAAAATGGTCAGTGCCAGTCATCAAGGTACATCCAACACCACGGGCTGTCTTTGAGTCGTCAGTCTACATCAAGATGCTTCCACTAATTTGTGTGCAAAGGTTGACAAATCCAAAATATTTTCCTCGGGAAGCAAATGAAGTCCAAGATGAACATGGGCAGCTGCACAAAGTGAAGGTGGTGAAGGGCTCACATCCAGCAGGAACTTGGAAGATTGTGTAAAAATGAGCTGTCAGAGCAGTAGCCAAAAGCAAACTCTGGGAGGTAACAGAAGAACGGTGTGGCCCATACAGGCAATTGAGGGAGGCATCAAAATACAGGGCATAGGATGGGTGGCTGGCAAACATAACAAATGGCATTCATATCCGCAGAGGAGAAGATCATGCCATCAGTGAAGTTTTAGTTAGGCGGCTTCTGCATAGAGGCTCTCAATGGGACTATGTAAAGGTTGCCAGTGGCCTAACCTATTCCACTCTGGTGGATTGGGTTACATCCACATACAGTGGATGGATGTGTAATCAGACACATGTAGTCTAGTTTCAAATAGACAAGAGATCAGTAAAAATGGAGGAGGGTGATCTGATTTGCGCCCCAAGAAATACCGCTTTGGACATGTAGGACACTGATGGACTTGATGCAGTGTGTGGCCAAGTAAGATGTGTGGAAGGGCCAAAAAAGTTTCCTAACAAGCGCAACTTCCAGGAATTTTGTAGTTTCAGTGAAACAAAGAGAAACGGGTCCAAGACGTAATGATGGTGGAAGGAACCCACTGCACCACTAGAAATTTGTACAATTTTTTTTTTTTTTTTTTCAATGGAAAAGCAAAAGCCATTTTTGATGCTGCACAAGTAAAGAGAATCAAGACACCACCAAAGATGTAGCTCAAGGAGATGAGTCCATGGAGAACTGCAATAGATTGCTAAGTCGTCAACTGAAAAGGAAGTCAGGGATACCTGGGGGAAAACGCCTTAGCAGGGTTTATGGCGCTTAGGACAGAGCCTCGAGGCACCCTGTGCTTCTGGATAAAGGTATACACTAAGGGTGAACTGACATGTACCTTGGAAATTTGTACACAATATGGGGCAGGCAGCATGGGAAGCCCCACGTGTATAGAGTACAAAGGGTACCAGTCCTCCAGCAGGTGTCACACGCTTTCTCTAAATCAAAAAGCCTGATCACAGTCTTAATTCTGCAGGAAGCCATTCATGACATGGGATGACAAAGTGATGAGATGGTCAGCTTCAGAGCAACATACATGAAGTCCACACTGTGCAGTGGTTAGTAGATTGTGAGACTCCAGGCTCCACACCAGCTGGCCATGAATCATACATTCCATCATCCTGCAAACATGGCTGGTGAGGGTAATGGAGTGGGAGCTAGAAGAAAGGTATTTGACCTTACCAGGCATACAGATAGGTACGACAGTGGCTTCTGCCAGTGTCGGGAAAACGTGACATTTGCCCAAAAGAGTGTGTTACTATGAAGGAGAAAGTGATTGCATTCTCTTGTGGGCAAACAGTGTCTGGCCCTGGGGTGGAGGATTGGGATGAGGTGAGAGCACATAAAGGCTACATTGTAGTATTCATAATTCTAAGAGAAGAAGTATATCATCCGAGCTGCCTCCACTCATTTCAAAAGGAGGAAGTTGGGGTGACAGTGAGTGTAGCTCTAAATCTACAAAAAATAGTGGCCCACACTGTTTGAGACAGGTGTAGTGTCTACAATGACATCATCTGCTACAGTCAGACTGGTCATCTGTCAATAGACTTCTGTCCCAGACAGACGTCGCAGAGTGCACAACGTGACAGAAGATGGGGGTGGAACTGCTGAAAGAATTAGTAAAAGAAATTCATTTAGCTTTCTTGCTACCCCAAAGAATGCAATGGCACTGAACATGCAACTGTTTATAATTAATACATTTTGCCATCATGGGATGACAGTTAATAAAGGAGAGAGCACTTCTCTGCGTGTAAATTGCATCACAGCATGCCTCAGACCACCAGCTGACCAGGACACAGTGCGGTAAAGAACTGTGTGGAATGCAACATTCTGCAGCAGTAAAGATAATGTTCACAAGGTACTGTATCTGGTCATCTTAACTGGGCAGATTATGTCCGTTGAAGGTAGTCAGGGGCAACAAAGCCCCCAGTTGGCCTTGGGAAGCTGATAATTGGGTTTACACATAGATGGAAGTATGAGTCGGCAAATGGATAGTGCACAGTAAATGGTTGCTCGAGTTTGTGTCAGAGAGAAATGACCACTGAAGATGATGGGCAAGCTGGGCAGTGCAGAACGAGACGTCCAAATGGGAATAGGTGTGTACGGTGTCTGAAAGGAACTTGGGTGCTGCAGTGTTAAGGCAGATGAGGTTGATTCAGTTGAGAAGGTCAGTCAAGACGGAACCTATCTGACAGGTTTTCAAAGAGCCCCAAACAGGATGATGGACAATAAAGTCATTGAGCAGGAAAAAGGGGTGAGGGAGCTGACCATTAAGCTGCAATTGTGACAGCCAATGATGGAGGGACAGACCTTGCAAAGAGAAAAGGTGAAATAAAGAAGGAAAATGGGGACTGCAACAGCTTGCACCTGAGTGTTCAATAAGATTGTTTAGCTACGGTCACACCAAATGAGCAGCACGATGAGTGATATCACTGTAATTTTCCCATAACTTGGTAAAATCCTGTGGAGATCTGCCCATTCTGATATTGGTTTCCAGGAACTAATTAAGCTTGTTTTCAGATTACATAACAATTTGTGGACCTTTAGTCAATATTGTCAGTAGTTTTGGAAGTCATGGATAAAAAATTGTAAGTAACAAAACAAATTGTTTCTACCCCACCAAACTCCATATCAGGACCCACAGGCAACTGGGACAATGCAATGGCATTAGCATACTCGGTGTTGGGTCAAAACTGGTTATCATCAAAATAATTGTTGAGAAATATTCTTCAATGGTATAGTGTGAGCCATCTTGTCAGGAAGTCTGGCCTTAGGTTTAAACAATGGTACTTCCTGTTTATGATCCGTGACCAACTGAGATTTGGAGCCATACAAGGAAACTTAAAGCTTTTTAACACCACCTCTGTCAGGGAGTAATTCATTTTGGTGGGTGGAAGAGTCTTAGGCCCAAATATAATTATCTGCTGTGATGCATCAGTAGCCAATATTAAGGTTTTCTTGGGATCAAAGGTAGTAAGGCAATGAACATCAATAATGTTTTAACCACAATAAGACATTCTGACAAGTGTCTGACCAAACAAATTTTGCATCTTTCTTAAGGAGCTGATTGAGAGAGTGAGAGACCACAGATGCTTTTGGTTTGGATTTGTTATAATAGTTCCTCTTGGCAAGGAACAACAACAGCTCCTTCAAGTTCTGATGTACAGGCAGCTAATCAATTGGTACAAAGCAGTCATTTAAGGCATGGCGTTAATACTTGGCATGCAAAAAATGTACAATTTCCCAACCTACAATGCAGACCACTTTCCTCCACACCTGAACCACCACCTGTAAGTACTGAAAACACTGGTAGCACCTCTGAAAAGTAGATCATCCAGATAAGATGCACACTTCATGTTATGGTGAGCTCTCTGCTTGATGAAATTCTCAAACTGTAAGAACACCAAAAGGCAATCTGGTAAACTTATAGAAGTCAAATGTCATATTAGTAATGGGCAACTGCAGTTATGTGTATCTCTAATCAGTGTTTGAAAAATAATGTCCACCAGCCACCCTCATTAGTATCTCCTTGGTACCAGGGATTGGATCAACTTCCACTTCACTCTGTGTTTTAATTGTGGCTTTAAAACTGCCACACGATCCAATTCCTGCACTGGTTTTTTTTAATCAACATTAACGGTATTGCCTACTGACTCAATGTTGCAGGCAAAATAACCCTTAATTCCTGTAGTTTGGCTAATTCAGTGTCAACTACAAAACTCATAGCAAATGGCAAAGTGCAAAGTGCAACCACAGGAAAACTTCAGGTTCACAGGTCACTCTAGCTAAATGTGGGCCAGCAAATCACTTGCTTTACCCAGCATTTGCTCAAAAGACTGTTTATGCAACTGCAAAAATGATTCAATGTCACAAAAGGAAATGACTGGTGACACTAAATTAATACAATCAACAACTTTGAAATCAAAATGTTGTGAAAGCAACTAATCATAACAAATGTTGCCAAAGAGGGATCGACCACCAAGAATGTTACTCGGTGCTCCAAATTCTCATACTCTGCTGCCACAACCAGTCAACCTCTTAATGGAGCTCTTTGGTAACTATAGGAGACACTTTCTATGTTAAAAGCTACACAGCTCGTGATGTGTATGGCACATTTATCAACAAGGCCACAGTGCCAATATCAAGCTGAAACACAACTGACCATCTCAAAATGGACAAGTGCATCATGAGATTGTGAGCTGTTTACCCGATTTGTGAGCTAGGCATGGAAAATGTGTTAATTGACAACTAGTCCGCATTGTAAACACTACATTCCACAGCATAGACATCAGTGATGTGGCTACTGTGGTTGCACCTGACACCATCTTTGTTTACATGCAGACATTTCCAGCACTTATGTTGACTGTGGCAACTGAGGCATGCCCTACAATCTAAGAAGCTTACCAGTGCCAAGGAGGTGGCCAGTATCTTCTCCTGTACTGGACCACGAATTGTGATACCACTGCACCTTTCATATGAAGACATGTCCACTAATGGGGAAAGCCTATTCCTACTGTCTGTCTTATTAAGTAGCTTAACAGAGCTGCAGCGAGACTTCTTTTTGACAACTAATGGTGGCACATGCAGATCAGTCCCAAGGAATGAGACCCTATTGTGTCATTTGACACTGTACTACGGGAACAGTTACAATCATCTTACACTATACGGTACTCGTCAACAAATTCTTCCCAGGTCTGTGCAGAAAGCTTGTATGACCATACCAACTGTGCTATGTCATCTAAAGATAGATCAGTCAACTGAAGACTACACTTTCAGCAACTGATCAAAAACTAACCTCATAATTATATCACAGATAATGGCATCTACATAAGATATGCCACACTGATGACATTCAAACGTACAATTTCTAGGCATACCCTGCAATTCTGCTATCCACTCTGCATCCAATTTTTTAGCACACATCTATCACCAATTTACCTTAAGCTGCATTGCCACAACTTGCAATTTACATTCAACATTTGCAGTTATTGCTGTACACTAACCATCAAATTTCAGTAAGTAGGTTCACACCAAATTATAAAGAAAGGAACTAGAAGGACTGAAGTCTGCACTCACATCCAGTTCAGGCAATTCTTCCACTTCGTACATACATAAAACATCTACAAAGTTGGATGGGTTAGGGAAATGGGAAAGGTGCCTAGTGTCACATGTGTTTCTATAGTTTCTCTCAAAATGACAACACTTGCAGAAGGTGAACATTTCAGCATGTTGTTACTATAGTTGCTCCTGCTGCTGCCGTTGCCACCGACATACTTCTGTAAAGTGGCTGCCTGAGATGATGCGATTGAATCGATGGATGCATGATCCACAATTGTCACCACTTTTACAACTCACTCCCAGGGTACTCGTTCAGATATGCTAGGTCACAAACGGTGGTGGTGGTGGTGGGGGGGGGGGGGGGGGTGATGACATCACACCCTATCCAGCCTATACCAAATTGTGAACAGCAAGAATTCGAACTTTCGAAGAACTGAACCAATTTAACACTAGCCAGAAAAGTGAGCATAATACATCAAGAGAGGAAACATGCCACATTTATGAGTGGTAGAATATCAGCAGGCCCGACTTTTAAGCAACCACCCTACCAACAGCATCAAGTCAGTGGTTACCTTCCCTTCCCTTTATGCCTCATAAACCAGGGGCTTTTCCAACAGACATAATTAAGTCATGCCCTGTCAGCAGACATTGTAGCTGCAACCCATTTGCTGGCTGCTAGCATTGTTGGTTCTGATCTGAGAAGGGGCTAGGCAAGTGAAGGAAAATGACTAACGAAGAAGGTTGAGGCCAGGAGGGTTACAGAAATGTAGGGTACATTCTAGGGAGAGTTCGCTACTGTGCAGTTCAGAAAAGCTGATGATGGTAGGAAGAATGCAGAAGGCACAGGCTGTGAAGCAGTCTTTGAACGGAAGAACATGTCAGGCAGCATGCCCGCCAACTGGGTGGTCTAGCTGTCTCCCAGCAACAGTATGTCAGTGGCCATTCATATGGAAATACAGCTTGCCGGTTGCCATGCCCATGTAGAATGCAGCACAGTGATTGCAGCTTAGCTTGTACATCATGTGACTTGTTGCATAGGTAGCCCTGCCTCTTAATGAGGTAGGTGATTTTGTGACCGGACTGGAGTAGATGGTGGTTGGTGGAAGTACGGGCCAGGCCTTGCATCAAGGTCTATTACAGAGATATGGGCCAACAGACATGGGATTGGGAGCAGGGGTTGTGTAGGGATGGGTGAAGATATTGTGTAGGTTTGGTGGACAGCAGCATACCACAGTTTGAGAAGTGGGAAGGATAGTGGGTAGGACATTCTTCATTCCAGGCCACAATGAGTGGCAGTTGAAACCCTAGGAGAATATGTGATTCAGTTGCTCCAGTCCGGGGTCATAATGAGTCGTGAGGGTAATACTCCTCATCGGCTGGACAGTGGGACTTTGGGAGATGGTGAGTGACTGGAGACATTGCAGGCCTCATCTCTCCAGTCATCCCATCACCCCCAGTAAGCCCCACCATCCAGCCACAAACGAGCCTTCTCCTCGTGACTCAGTACCACCCAGCAGTGGAGTAACTGAATCACATTCCCTACTAGGATCTATCGCCATGGCCTGAAATGACCGATGTCCTACCCACTAACCCTCCCACCCATCCCATAGTGGTATTCTGCCACCCACTAAAACTACACAATAACTTCCTCCATCGCTACACGACCCCTATTCCCAAACCCTTGTCTGATGGCTCATATCCCTATAACAGACCAAGGTTTCCCATACACCACCACCACCACCACCACCACCACCACCACCACCACCACCACCACAGTCCCATCAGAAGCATTAACTATCCCATAAAATCCCGGGCAACTTGTGAAACAAGTCGTGTGACGTACAAGCTAAGCTGCAATCACTGTGCTGCATTCTACTCGGGCAAAACAACAGATAAGCTGTCTGTCTGCATGAATGGCTATGAACAAAGTATCTTGAAGAAACAACTGGACCACCCAGTTGTTGAGAACACTGTCCAACACTGTGTTGTAATGACTGCATCCACCAATGTGCTACCTACCAACTTCAACTTTTTAGAACTGTACATATAGGATATATTGCAGGGTGAATTCCCCTGTTCCCATAAATCTCCTGGTCTGTACTTCACCTGCTTAACTGCTTGCCTGTTCCCAGTCCAGCATCACACAATCTTTTATTCCACAAGAGCACTCATAGTCTTCTTCCTTCCCTCCTTCCCCCAATTCCCCTCCAACACACCATGTGAACTCCCCATTGCACCTCGCTGTCCTACCCTCTCCTCACCATCTCCCTGCATGAATCTTGAAACAATATGGGTTGGACTAGACACTTTAAAACTTTGAGGGTGGCAGGGATGAAATACAGTGAGCAAAAAATTATTTGCAACTTCAGAAACCAGCTGTAATTGTAAGAGAAAAAACAGATAAAAATGGGCATTGTAGTTGAGGAGAGAGGGAGACAGAATTATAGCCTATCCCAATGTTATTAAGTACACATTTACATCTACAGTTATACTCTCTGCAAACTGCAGTGTTGTGCATGGTAGAAGGTACTTCCCATTGTACCACTGTTGGGGCTTTTTTCATATTCCATTCATGTATAGATCTTTGAGAGAATAACTGCTTAATTCATCTTCCTCAGTATCTATAAATGATATAAATATGGGTTTACCCTTCTTCAAGCTATTTTGATAGGCAAATTCTAAAGTCAGTATTGACATTTCTGCAGAACAAAATCTAACCTTCCTAGAGATAATGTACTATCTGTTTATTGACTGCATATGATTTGCAGTTCTAATCTACACTTCATAATAAATTCCCCCTGGAAATGTCAGTTCATTTTTTAGTCGTAGCTTGCATTTCATCATCATCATCATCATCATCATCATCATCATCGTCATCGTCTTCTTCTTCTTCTTCTTCTTCTTCTTCTTCTTCTCATTCATTATTAAACCTATTCCACGATTACTGCTACTTTGTGTTGACAGCCCTGAAATGCCTTGACCAGATATCCTATTCTTTCTTCCACAGTACTTTACTAGTTCTCACTACATATATCTTTCCATTACAAAGGAAGATACAGAAGAATTGCTTCAGTTTCCTTTTTACACCACTGCAAAGATGACTGATGTAGATATTAGTGTCACTGGAATTCAGAAACAGCTAAAATCACTGACATTGAACAAGAATTAAGAGCTTGAAGAAAGCCATGTCGTGCCCTATATACAATTTCCAGCTGAGATAGCTCCTGTTTTCACTCTAATACACCATAAATACCTTGAGCTAACGAACTGTGACCAGTGATTGGAAGGAAGAACAGGACATACCTATCTACAAAAAGGGTATTAGAAGTATTTTACAGAACTACCATACTATCTCATTGACATCCATGAATTGCAGAATCTCAGAACGTATTCTGAAATCAATATTTGAACAGAATTACATACTAGATGCGAACCAACAAAGATTCTGATCATGCATGCTGTGCGAAATGTTGGGTGTAGGATGTAGGGACAATAGGTTACCATAAGTTGAGGCCAGGATGATTTCTGGAGCAGTGAATGTGTTGTAAGGATAACTCCCAGCTTCACAGTTTGGGAAAGCTTGTGGTGGTGGTGGTGGTGGTGGTGGTGGTGGTGACAAACCAGATGGCCTGGGCTGTGAAGCAACAACTGAAATGTGGTAGGTTATGTTCATCTGCGGACAATATTATGGAAATGGAAGAGGATGTAGATGAAGACGAAATGGGAGATAAGATACTGCGTGAAGAGTTTGACAGAGCACTGAAAGACCTGAGTCGAAACAAGGCCCCGGGAATAGACAACATTCCATTAGAACTACTGATGGCCTTGGGAGAGCCAGTCCTAACAAAACTCTACCATCTGGTGAGCAAGATGTATGAGACAGGCGAAATACCCTCAGACCTCAAGAAGAATATAACAACTCCAATCCCAAAGAAAGCAAGTGTTGACAGATGTGAAAATTACCGAACTATCAGTTTAATAAGTCACAGCTGCAAAATACTAACGCGAATTCTTTACAGACGAATGGAAAAAGTAGTAGAAGCGGACCTCGGGGAAGATCAGTTTGGATTCCGTAGAAATGTTGGAACACGTGAGGCAATACTAACCTTACGACTTATCTTAGAAGAAAGATTAAGAAAAGGCAAACGTACGTTTCTAGTATTTGTAGACTTAGAGAAAGCTTTTGACAATGTTGACTAGAATACTCTCTTTCAAATTCTGAAGGTGGCAGGGTTAAAATACTGGGAGCGAAAGGCTATTTACAATTTGTACAGAAACCAGATGGCAGTTATAAGAGTCGAGGGGCATGAAAGGGAAGCAGTGGTTGGGAAAGGAGTGAGACAGGGTTGTAGCCTGTCCCCGATGTCATTCAGTCTGTATATTGAGCAAGCAGTAAAGGAAACAAAAGAAAAATTCAGAGAAGGTACTAAAATTCATGGAGAAGAAGTAAAAACTTTGAGGTTCGCCGATGACATTTTAATTCTGTCAGAGACAGCAAAGGACTTGGAAGAGCAGTTGAACGAAATGAACAGTGTCTTGAAAGGAGGATATAAGATGAACATCAACAAAAGCAAAACAATGATAATGGAATGTAGTCAAATTAAATCGGGAGATGCTGAGGGAATTAGATTAGGAAATGAGACACTTAAAGTAGTAAAGGAGTTTTGCTATTTAGGGAGTAAAATAACTGATGATGGTCGAAGTAGAGAGGATATAAAATGTAGACTGGCAATGGCAAGGAAAGCATTTCTGAACAAGAGAAATTTGTTAACATCGAGTATAGGTTTAAGTGTCAGGAAGTCGTTTCTGAAAGTATTTGTATGGAGTGTAGCCATGTATGGAAGTGAAACATGGACGATAACTAGTTTGGACAAGAAGAGTATAGAAGCTTTCGAAATGTGGTGCTACAGAAGAATGCTGAAGATAAGGTGGGTAGATCACGTAACTAATGAGGAGGTATTGAATAGGATTGGGGAGAGGAGAAGTTAGTGGCACAACTTGACTAGAAGAAGGGATTGGTTGGTAGGACATGTTTTGAGGCATCAAGAGATCACAAATTTAGCGTTGGAGGGCAGCGTGGAGGGTAAAAATCGTAGAGGGAGACCAAGAGATGATTACACTAAGCAGATTCAGAAGTATGTAGGTTGCAGTAGGTACTGGGAGATGAAGAAGCTTGCACAGGATAGAGTAGCATGGAGAGCTGCATCAAACCAGTCTCAGGACTGAAGACCACAACAACATGTTCATCTGCATGTTGCACACTGTGCTCCACTTTGCTCTTGACCATGTGTTATGTTTACGATGAGCATCAGTCTATCCTTTACGGAACTGCTTTTTTGTCATCAGTTATCTGACTGGTTTGATGTGGCTCACCATGAATTCTTCTTCTGTTCCAACCTCTTAATTTCAGAGTAGCACTCGCAACCTATGTTTCAATTATTTACTGGATGTATTCTACCTTCCTCTACAATTGTTGCCCTCTACAGCTCTCTCTAGTAACACAGAAGTCATTCCCTGATGTCTTGACCCTTGTCCTATCAACCTGTCCCTCATCAATATCAGTGTTTTCCACATATTCCTTTCCTCTTCAATTCTGGGCAAATCTTCCTCATTCCTTAGCTTATTGGCCCACATAATTTTCAATGTTCACCTGGAGCACATAATCTCAAATGCTTTGATTCTCCTTTCTTCTGGTTTTTCTGCAGTCCATGTTTCACTATCACAAAAGGTTGTGCTCCAAATGTACATTCTCAGAAATTTTTCCCTCAAATTAAGGACTATGTTTGATACCAGTTGACTACTCCTGGCCAGGAACACCATTTTGCCAGATCTAGTATCCTTCTGATGTCCTCCTTGCCCCATCCATCATTGGTTGCATTGGTTGTTTTGCTGCCTAGGTGGTAGAATTCCTTAATATCATCAACCTCATCACCATCATTTCCAATGTCAAGTTTCTCACTCTTTTCATTTCTGCTACTTTTCATTACTTTCATCTTTCATTTAATTTACTTTCAATTCAAATTCTGTACTCATTAGATTGTTCGCTCCATTCAGCAGATCACTTAATTCTTCTGCACTCTAGCAATGTAATCAGTGAACTGTACTACTGATATACTTTCACCTTCAATTTTAATCCCATTACTGATTTTTCATCATTGCTCCTATGCTGTACAGATTGAACAGTAGGGGCGAAAGATTACATCCCTGTGTTACACCGTTTTTAATCCAACCAATTTGTTCTTGGTCATTCACTTATTTATCCATCTTAGCTATTGTAAATATTGTGTATTACCCATCTATTCCTATAGCTTACCCCTATTTTCCTCAGAATTTCAAATATCTTGCACCATTTTACATTGTTGAACGCTTTTTCCAGGTCGACATATCATACAAACATGGCTCTATTTTTCTTTAGTCTTGCTTCCCTTATGAACTACAACATCAGAAATGTCTCTCTCATGCATTTACCTTTCCTGAAGACAAACTGATCATCAAGCAATACATCCTCAATTTTCTTTATGATTCTTGTTTTTGTCAATAACTTTGGTGCATGACCTGTTAAGCTGATTGTGTGATAATTCTCACACTTGTCAGCTCTTGCAGTCTTTGGAATTGCATGGACGATATTCTTCTGAATGTCAGATGGTATTTTGCCAGACTCATACATTCTACACACCAGCATGAATTATTGTTTTGTTGCCACTTCCCCCAATGATTTTAGATATTCTGATAGAGTGTTATCTACCCACTGTGCCCTATTTTATCTTAAGGGTTCCAAAGCTCTTAAATTCTCATTCTAATACTGGATACCCTATCTTCTTGTACCACAGCTTGCAAATCTATCCCTTCATGGAGGCCTTTGAAGTACTTTTCCACCTATTTACTCACTTCCCTGAATTTATCAGTGGAATTCCCATTGCATTCTTAATGTTACCACTCTCACTTTTAATTTCAGCAAACATTGTTTTGACTTTCCTACATACTGATTTAGTCCTTCTGAGCACAATTTCTTTTCCAATTTCTTCACATTTTTCATGCAGTTATTTCATCTTAGCTTCCTTGTTCCTATTTATTTCATCCCTCAGTGACTTATTTTTGTATTCCTTAATTTCCCTGAACAGTTCCGTACTTCCTTCTTTTATTGATCAACTGCACTTCTTTGTGTATCGAGTCTTCATGACTTATCTCTCTAATGTCAGCCTACTCTTCACAACAGCTGACACTATGAATTAAGTAACTGAAAGGCCAGTAGATTCTGAATTTTTAGTTTAGATATTCAAGGAAATGGTGCTGTGATACTAGACAGTCAATTTATTTCTCTGTAATGGGGAAGAAATGTAAATTATGAACTTCATAGTTTTTCTGGTGTAAATTACAAAGAGTTACTCATCAAGTTGCCCTTATTAAATCTAATACAAATTTGAGTTAGCATTTACAGACAGAAATAATGAAATAAGCAAAATAAATGAAAATTTCCAAATGGCATTGAAATGTTCAACTGTCATTTTACAGATAATCCACATGACCAGGATAAATAAAGGTTCTTTATCTTCAGAACATAATAAATCTTGAAATTTGCTGCTGCTCCCTCTTGTGTACCATTAAGTACAGATTGGTTTTCCAAGCACGTTACCTCATTAGGCTGTGATGTTCTGTTTCTTTGCTTGGCAAATATTTTTGGTTTTGTTGTGAACCATAACATTTTGTTGGTGTTCCTTTTCTGCTAACAAAACATTCAAAATAACTTTTGACCTGAGTATTTTGAGATCTGCAATGAGATGGTGGTTTTTTTTGCCATAGTTGTGGAGTAGATACAATACCATGAAATGCTCTAGCATGTGTGTTAGATACTGTGGCCATTTATTTGTCATTCTTTGGCAGTGTTCTATGAATGCTCTGGATGAATTCTCCCAACATTAGAGGCCTAACTTGGGGAGAACTGTTAACTGCTGAATAATCAGATAAAAAGTTAGAGGGATCATGGGTGAAATCTGACGCTCTGTAAAAAACCGAAGGTGCAAGTCTAGACTTGGGAATAGCTTGAGGATTTGAAGGAAAGATTCCTGTTTCTTTGAAACAGTCAGCTCAGCTGGTGTCATTTCTTTCAGCCAGGCACTTCCAAAAACGACACATGTGACTGTTTTAACTCTTCCAATTGTCCAGAACTTAGGTCAGCAACATCCCAAAATATTCAAATGGTTTGAAAATACGCTTGTCAAGTAGGAAATATTCACATTTGTAATTTCTTTAGAAGCGATGTAGTATCTGTTTCCTTAAGCAGCAGCAACAAGAATTGGCATCAAGACGTGATTTACCTCCATTAACAATGAGGAAGGTTTTGTGAGGATACTGGCTATCACTGAACCTTTTCTGTTACTTCATACAAGTGTTGCCAGGTTAATTAATATGTCTTTCATCTTTATACATCTTTATACATCTTTCCCCTAAACAGAATCAGGGAGGAATACTTTTAAGTACAGCATTTACATGTTTAACTACTGTTACATTCTCAGCTTGTTCATGAGCAATAATCTAAAGTCCTTATTACAACAAATGTATGAAGCAAGTGCCACCAAGGTTTTATTAGAGACCTACTTTTCCTCATTCAGCTACTCACTAGCTTCATACCAGTAATAAATTTGCAAATTTAATAACTGTGTCCTAGTAACAAAGAAATGAGCTTTTGAGGCATATATAATGACAGATTTCTTACAAATTACTTTGGATATCTAAAGAAGTCTCATTATTTGACGCTGGTCAAATGTAGCACTCTTAACCAATTTCTCGAGGGGGGAAGGGGGGGAGGTGGGGGGGGGGGGGGGCTGGGAGTGATATCATAGCTGAAATACATCACTAGTGCCTCAAGCATATACTAGCAGAAGATTCAGTGCAAGCTGCAACCTTCCACATCTCACTCATACTTTCAGAACTGTGAGCTGTGGGTTTCATTTGAAACTGGAAACTTACTTCTTTATGCCACATTCACTCATAATAAATTATTCACAGTAATCAAGTTAAAATCATTGGAAACTAAAACAGTTTCCACAATGAAACTTTGTCTTGAAACCTGGCAGAAAATCCAAAGTGATTCTGGCCGTATGTGAAGTATGTTAGCGGCAAGAAACAGTCAATGCTTTCTCTACATGATTGCAATGGAGATATTACTGAAGACAGAGCTGCCAAAGCAGAGTTACTAAACACAGCCTTCCAGAATGTCTTCACAAAAGATGATGGAGGAAATATTCCAGAATTCGAATTGTGGAGAGCTGCCAAAATGAGTAACATAAAAGTAAATATCCTTGGAGTAATGAAGCAACTTAAATCATTTAATAAAAGCAAGTCTTCTGGTCCAGACTGTGTACCAATTAGCTTCCTTTTGGAGTATGCTGATGCATTAGCTTCATACGTAATGATCATATGCAACCGTTCGCTCAATTAAAGATCTTTACCCAAAGACTGGAAAGTTGCACAGGTCACACCAATATTCAAGAAAGGTAGTAGGAGTAACCCACTAAATTACAGGCCCAAATTATTAATGTCGATATGCAGCAGGATTGTAGAACATACATTGTGTTCAAACATTATGAATTACCTCAAAGAAAACGATCTATTGATGCACAATCAACAAGGATTCAGAAAACATCATTCCTGTGAAACACAACTAGCTTTTTTTTTTTACATGAAGTGTTGAGTGCTATTGACAAGGGATTTCTGGAAGGCTTTTGACACTGTACCACGCAAGTGTCTGGTACTGAAATTGTGTGCTTATGGAATATCATCTCAGTTATATGACTGGATTTGGGTTTCCTGCCAGAGAGGTCACAGTTTGTAATAATTGATGGAAAGTCATCGAGTAAAACAGAAGTGATTTCTGGCATTCCCCAAGGTAGTGTTATAAGCCCTTTGCTGTTCCATATCTATACAAATCATTTTGGAGACAATCTGAGCAGCCATCTTCTGTTGTTTGCAGATGATGCTGTCATTTATCGACTAATAAAGTCATCATAAGAATAAAACAAACTGCAAAATGGTTTAGAAAAGATATCTGAATGGTGCAAAAAGTGGCAGTTGACCATACATAATGAAATGTGTGAAGTCATCCACATGAATGCTAAAAGGAACTCGTTTAGTCTAATCTAAAAGCCATAAATTCAACTAAATACCTAGGTATTATGATAATAAACAACTTAAATTGGAAGGAACACATAGAAAATGTTGTGGGGAAGGCTAACCAAAGACTGAATTTTATTGGCAGGTCAGTTAGAAAATGTAACAGACCTATTAATGAGACTGCCTACACTACACTTGTTCATCCTCTTCTAGAATACTACTGTGCAGTGTGGGATCCTTACCAGATAGGATTGATGGAATACATCAAAAAGCTCAAAGAAAGGCAGCACATTTTGTATTATTGAAAAACATGGGAGAGATTGTGAAAGAAATGATACAGGATTTAGGTTTGAAATCATTAAAAGAAGGCTGTTTTTCGTTGCGACAGAATCTTCTCACAAAATTTCAATCACCATCTTTCTCCTCTGAATGCGAAAATATTTTGTTGACACTGACTACATAGGTAGGAACAATCACCACAATAAAATAAGGGAAATCAGAGCTCATATGGAAAGATGTAAGTGTTTTTTATACGATGCCTCAGAAGATGCCCACCAACTGATCCCTTCTTCTAGTCAAGTTGTGCCACAGTCTCCTCTTCTCCCCAATCCTATTCAATACCGCTTCATTAGTTATTTGATCTACTCATCTAATCTTCAGCATTCTTCTGTAGCACCACATTTCAAAAGCTTCTATTCTCTTCTTGTCCAAACTATTAATCGTCCATGTTTCACTTCCATACATGGCTACAATGGATACAAATACTTTCAGAAACAACTCCCTGACACTTAAATCTGTACTCGATTTTAACAAATTTGTCTTCTTCAGAAACGCTTTCCTTGCCATTGTCAGTCTACATTTCACATCCTCTCTACATCAACCATCATCAGTTATTTTGCTCCCCAAATAGCAAAACTCCTTTACTACTTTAATTGTCCCATTTCTTAATCAAATTCCCTCAGCATCATCCGACTTAATTCGACTACATTCCATTATCCTCACTTTGCTTTTGTTGATGTCCATCTTACACCCTCCTTTCAGCACACTGTCCATTCCGTTCATCTGTTCTTCCAAGTCCTTTGCCGTCTCTGACAGAATTACAATGTCATCGGCGAACCTCAAAGTTTTTAATTCTTCTCGATGGATTTTAATATCCTACTCCAAATTTTTCTTTTGTTTCCTTTACTACTTGCTCAATATTCAGATTGAATAACATCGGGGACAGGCTACAACCATGTCTCACTCCTTTCCCAACCACTGCTTCCCTTTCATGTCCCTCAACCATTATAACTGCCATCAGGTTCCAGTACAAATTGTAAATAGCCTTACACTCCATGTATTTGACTACTGCAACCTATAGAATTCGAAAGAGAGTATTCCAATCAACAATGTCAAAAGCTTTCTTTAAGTCTACAAATGCTAGAAACATGGGTTTGCCTCTCCTTAATCTTTATTCTAAGAAGTCATAAGGTCAGTATTGCCTCACAAGTTCCAGTATTTCTATGGAATTTAAACTGATCTTCCCCAAGGACTGCTTCTACCAGTTTTTCCATTCGTCTGTAAAGAATTCGTGTTAGTATTTTGCAGCTGTGACTTATTAAACTGATAGTTCGGTAATTTTCACATCTGTCAACACCTGCTTTCTTTGGTATTGGAATTATTATATTCTTCTTGAAGTCTGAGGGTATTTCGCCTGTCTCATAAATCTTGCTCACCAGATGGTAGAGTTTTGTCAGGACTGGCTCCCCCAAGGCTGTCAGTAGTTCTAATGGAATGTTGTCTAATCCCGGGGCCTTGTTTTGACTTAGGTCTTTCAGTGCTCTGTTTAACTCTTCACACAGTACTGTATCTCCCATATCAATTTCATCTACCTCCTCTTCCGTATCCATAATATTGTCCTCAAGTACATCGCCCTTGTATAGACGCTCTATATACTCCTTCCACCTTTCTGCTTTCCCTTCTTTGCTTAGAATTAGGCTTCCATCTGAGCTCTTGATATTCATACAAAGTTGTTCTCTTTAATTTTCCTGTAGGCAGTATCTATTTTGTCCCTAGTGAGATAAGTGTCTACATCCTTACATTTGTCCTCTAGCCATCCCTGCTTAGCCATTTTGCACTTCCTGTCAATCTCATTTTTGAGACGTTTGTATTCCTTTTTGCCTGCTTATTTTAATGCAATTTAAATGTTCTCCTTTCATCAATTAAATTCAGTATTTATTCTGTTACCCAACGATTTCTAATAGCCCTCATCTTTTTAACTACTTGATCCTCTGCTGCCTTCATTTCTTCATCCCTCAGAGCAACCCATTCTTTTTCTACTGTATTTCTTTCCCCCATTCCTGTCACTTTTTCTTTTACACTTTCCCTGAAACTATGTACAACTGCTGGTTTATTCAGTTAATCCAGGTCCCCTCTCCTTAAATTCACATCTTTTTGCAGTTTCTTCAGTTTTAATCTACAATTCATAACCAATAGGATGTGGCCGGAGTCCACATCTGCCCCTGGAAATGTCTTACAATTTAAAACCTCGTTCCTAAATCTCTGTCTTATCATTATGTAATCTGTCTGATACCTTCTAGTATCTCCAGGATTCTTCCAAGTATACAACCTTCTTTTATGATTCTTGAACCAAGTGTTGGCTATGATGAAGTTATGCTCTGTGCAAAATTCTACCAGGTGGCTTCCTCTTGCATTTCTTACCCCCCAATCCATATTCACCTACTAGGTTTCCTTCTCTCCCTTTTCCTACTATTGAATTCCAGTCACCCCTGACTATTAAATTTTCGTCTCCCTTCACTACCTAACTAATTTCTTTTATCTCATCATACATTTTATCAATTTCTTCATCTGCAGAGCTAGTTGGCATATAATCTTGTACTACTGTAGTAGGCGTGCGCTTCATGTGTATCTTGGCCACAATAATGCCTTCACTTTGGTGTTTGTAGCAGCTTACCGGCACTCCTATTATTATTATTTTTTTTTTTTTATTCATTATGAAACCTACTCCTGCATTACCCCTGTTCGATTTTGTATTTATAAACCTGTATTCACCTGACCAAAAGTCTTGTTCCTCCTGCCACCGAACTTCACTAATTCCCACTATATCTAACTGTAATGTATCCATTTCCCTTTTTAAATTTTCTATCCTACATGCCCAATTAAGGGATCTGACATTCTACGCTACGATCCGTAGAATCCCACTTTTCTTTCTTCTGATAACAATGTCCTCTTGAGTAGTCCCTGCCCGGAGATCAGAATGGGCGACTATTTTACCTCCGGAATATTTTACCCAAGAGGACGCCATCATCATTTAACCATACAGTAAAGCTGCATGCCCTGGGGAAAAATTTTAATTGTGTCACAGACAGCAAAGGACTTGGAAGAGCAGTTGAATGGAATGGACAGTGTCTTGAAAGGAGGATATAAGATGAATATCAACAAAGCAAAATGAGGACAATGGAATGTTGTCGAGTTAACCCAGGTGATGCTGAGGGAATTAGATTAGGGAATGAGACACTAAAAGTAGTAAAGGAGTTTTGCTATATGGGGAGCAAAATAACTGATGATGGTCAATGTAGAGAGGATATAAAATGTAGACTAGCAATGGCAAGCAAAGTGTTTCTGAAGAAGAGAAATTTATTAACATCGAGTATAGATTTAAGTGTCAGGAAGTCGTTTCTGAAAGTATTTGTATGGAGTGTAGCCATGTATGGAAGTGAAACGTGGGTGATAAATAGCTTAGACAAGAAGAGAATAGAAGATTTTGAAATGTGGTGCTACATAAGAATGCTGAAGATTAGATGGGTATATCACACAACTAATGAGGAGGTATTGAATAGAATTGGGGAGAAGAGTTTGTGGCACAACTTGACTAGAAGAAGGGACCGGTTGGTAGGACATGTTCTGAGGCATCAAGGGATCACCAATTTAGTACTGGAGGGCAGCACGGAGGGGAAAAATCATAGAGAGAAACCAAGAGATGAATACACTAAACAGATTCAGAAGGATGTAGGTCAGTAGATACTGGCAGATGATGAAGGTTGCACTGGATAGAGTAGCATGGAGAGCTGCATTAAACCTGTCTCTGGACTAAAGACAACAACCACAACAACAACATATGAGATGTGAATAATAGAGAATTGTGAAGGTGGTTCTATGAACCATCTGCTAGGGACTTCAATGTGATTTGCAGAGTATGCATGTAGATATAGGTGTAGATGTAGATGTAGTGACACTCGATGGAGTGTCTCATACTTTACACGACCCTCAGCATAAGACAGTGGATCCAGAGGTGAACCATTGATATTCAACAACTTTACACACACATTTTATGTCCCATACAGAGGAGACAGTTCTCAGTAATATAACAGCAGTCTCTCTACAATTTAAGTTGTAGTTTTTATGTACAAGTGAACATAGTGAAAGAAGCAGAAGCATAATCCATAAACATGGCCAGAATGATGAGAGACCAAACTGAAAGCCAAATGGAGGATGAGAGATGGGTAAAAATTTGTGAGCAGAAATTCAAGTGAAAGAGGAGGCATTTCATTTCAGTTTATGTAACACTGGCTGAAAAATTTAAGAATGATGAAGTTATGCATTTCATTGGTTACAGTACTCCAATGACATTTTCCAGAAATATATTTATACAGAATCACAATTTACTGCAGTATCACAACACAAACAGATGAACAATTTTTGTAAACAGCAAGACATGTCAGTACATTCATACATAAATATTTGAACAATGAAGAAAACCAGGACTGAATATTGATGATGATGATAATAATAATAATATGAAAATAGTGGATTGCACTTGCCATACAGTGGAGATACGATGTATACAGGCACAACAAGAAAACTACCAAACATGTGAACTTCTGGCAAACAACTCACATGCAAATAACCACTGTCTCTGACCACCAAGGTGGGACTGCAGGCAACTGCACATGATGGGAAAAGTGGTTTAGGTGGTGAGGGTAGAGATGAGGCTGGGTCAGGAAGGGGGTGATAGCAGGGTAGGGGTAGGTGACTGAAGTGCTGGTTGTGGATGCATACAGTGATGTAGTAGTTTGGTAGGAACAGGGCAGGGGAATTATGTGCAATCAGAATTTGGGACAACGAAGAGGGATGGGGGAAAAGGGGGGGGGGGGAAGGAGATAGGAAAAGGAGAGTATTAGAGGAGGGGGAAAAAAAGAGACTCTGCATGTACTGCTGGAATAGAAGGCTGTGTAGTGCTGCATTTGGAGGACAGGTACTAATAAAGTTTGATGCTTGTAGGAAGGGGGGGGGGGGGGGCGGTGAGGGGTGGTCTCCAGGATCATAGGACATATTGCAATGGGGAGGGGGGCATTCGCACCTATGCAGTTCACAGAAGCTAATGTGGGAAAGAAGGATACAGATAGTGCAGGCTGTGAAGCAGTCATTAAAGTGATGAATGTTCTGTTGGGCAGCATGTTTGACAACTGGGTAGTCCAGTTATCTCTCTGTCACAGTTTGTCTGTGACCATTCATGTGAACCTACAGCTTGTTGGTTGTCTCATCCAATAGAACATTGCACAGTGATCACAGCTAAACTTTTAGATTACATGATTGCTTTCACAGGTAGCCTTGTCTTTGTTGGGATACGTGATGCTTTCGAACGGACTGGAGTAGGTGCTTGTTCAGTTGCTACACTTGACCGAGTCAATGGAGAGCACTATCTCTCTGAAGTCATTTCTATCTGAGGGACATTGGCCAAGATGTCACCACTCCTAGTGTGGCTAACAGGACACTTGCCATAGCAAGAGAGGGAAAATTTTGTGAAAGAGTACTTGACCTGGCATCTGTAATAGGTCACTGCATATGCACCTCTTACACTAAAGGGTGAATGTGTGTATTTTCTTTTGTGTGTGTCAAGTGTTAATTATAAGTGATTCTCTACACACACCCTCATTCACTGCCGTCTGAATGGATCTGAACCATTATACATCCTTTAAATTGCTGGTCCTCAGAAAAAATGGACGATTTAAATTCCTGTCTGTGGACACTAACATTTTGGTCCATGTGGGTTGGACTGTGATGGATTCGATGAAATAGCAAGCAGGGCAGCCACCTGTGGGTGAAAATGCAGTGAGCTTCAATGGAGCAGCATGGGGATGAAGCCACATTAAAAGCTAAGTACCTGGTCTGGTTATTCTGCTTCCTGTAAATTCCCACTCATTCTGAGTGCTGTGTCTGCTTATACATGCTACTGCTAACCTTCCAAGATTGGTGAATTTTTAAGAAAGGAACTTGTTATTACAACCTTGGTGGTGAAAGCATGGCTCACATGTTTGCCAAAGTTTGCAAATGAATTTGGCATAAAGGGGATTTTGAACACTTTGGGTACTACTGTCAGGCTGGAACAGCTCCCAAAGATAGTGGATAAATATGAACATGCACAGCCACAGATGGAATTGTTTAAGACATAGACAGACAGACAGACAGATCACAGGGAAACCTTCAGAAACATGCTCTTTGAAGTTTCAAAATAACAGATCATGCCAATGCAGGTGACAGGGTTTCATTACATGATCGATCTGACTTGACTGATTGATTCATTGAGAGGGGTTATGGGACCGAACAGCAAGGTCATCAGTCCCGCGATTCCAAAGTTAGACACAGAAGAAAGAGTCCACTGAAAGTGTATGGACCCAGTCAGGGGAGTCAAATGATAAAATAATGAAGATTAAACACACACAGTAAAAGGCACAAAAGGTTAGACCAAATCTAAAAACTGGAAAAAGAAAGAAATAAAGCAGAAAACGTGGAGTGGTCTTTCCATGGGGTAGTGTTCATGGGGTCCCACACCGAAAAGACTGTAAAAGAGGTCCCAACCCCTGCTCTAAGACTACTGAAGTAGAAAATTATATCTGGAAATAAAAACCACTTTCACAGAGGAAACTGAGGACCAGTTCAACCATCCAAGATTCGTCTGGTAATATTAAATTTAAGGGGAGTTGGAACAATCCATCTCCTCCATGTTAATTTTAGCAAATAGAAGGAACATTTTTTCTAAAATCATTAAACGTATTGCTCTGAAATTTCGACTACATGTTCAGTGAGTACTTCTCTACAAACTTATAATGCCATGTTAAGTAATATTTATTGGTTTTTCTTTTTTAAACAGATGCTTATTTTTTCTCTAAAATTTTGCACTTTTTCTTCTTTAACTCTTGATATATACAATATTTTTTTTATTTGTTATAAAAATGAAGGCAAAGAAGTAAACAATATTGTGTATAAATTTCATTGATATACTGTTAGCAGTTTTTGAGAAAATGTTCCTCAAAGATGAAAATTTTGAAGTTACGGGAAATGGCTTCCAAAGTTTTTTAATACATTCCTGCCCCATATGATGGATTATCAACATCCTCTTCTTTTACCAGTGTTAGTTTCCTTTTCACTGGTCTTTTCTTTCATTTTGATGCATGTTGTAGGCTTTTGTCTCTTGTTCCTGCACCTCTTTGTCTTTCTTTATCAATTTGGCACTTTGTGGAAATGGTGGTGTGTCCTGGTTGAAAACCTAAACGTTTCAGCACATCACATTTGATAATGTTTCCTTCATTGTATGTTGCCACTGCATCATACACTTCAATATGCAATGTTTTTATCTGTACAAACACTCTTTTGGGAATCCAAATTAAATTATTTACACTTTCATTTGGTTTTTGAGTTTTCCCACGTAAACACTTTTCCAATAAACGTGGCTGTGATAAATCTCTGAATATGGGCTTAGTTAAATCAATTACAGCATTTGTAAAACTGTTTTTATGGGCATATTCCTTTCTTGATAGGTACTTACACCATGAGTAATCACCTGTGGGGCACAGTGCATGTTATTATTGTTCATTTGTTGATGCAGTATGAAAAAATAATGCCTATACCACTCTCCTCATATGAACAATGCTTCTTGTATTTTGGCTAATTGCACACCCATAATACCTCTGCAATATATCAATTGCTTTGTCTGTCAATCTTCCTCTTCCTCCAAGCGTCTTACCATCACCAAACTTCTGGGATCCTAATGTCTGCTTTAGTTTGCGCAAGTGAGCCCCCTTGCGCTTCTGCATATGTCCAATGCACTCCTGTTTTTGAATGTGAATTTCATTGCCATAAGGTTTGAGTTCCTCTACAGCTTTATATCCCTTAGAATCACTATCTCCTAGATAGTTAGTGTATTGTATATCATACCATTCCTGTGATCTGGAAAAAATTGCTTTCACTCCCTCTACTTCCATCACTCCACTCAGGCCATGAAAACTTGCTTCACAACTTTCACTATGTTCGTCCTTGGTATTACCCTTACATCTACAATGCTTTGAGAGAATAGCATCATCAGTTACTTTGCAACTGTTTCCACTTGAAGCTGTCACAATACCATTTAGAGATTTATGACCTCTACATTATGATGATCCATCTAAAGCAACAGTTACATTTCTACAATTCCCATTATCTGTCACAGATTCTGAAACTGCTTTCTTCATTGTTGCTTGAGCAATATCTTCAGCAGAAGATCCCACCAATTCATTATAAAATTCAAACTTTGTTGGTGGTTTTGGCAAGTTCATATTTCCACATAACATTTTCCCTGCAGCACTGCCCTTGCCAATGCAACGCAAGCCATACATTAGCCTAACAGTTATACCATACACTTTCATTCCACTATTACCACTATGAGGAATACTGTTAGAAAATGAAACTTCTGCAGCACATTTGTTACACTTCAATAACATTTTACATGCCCATTAATGTTTGAAGTTATTTTCAATTACAGTCCTCTTTATTTGCAAACTTGGCATAATATGTTATGTTTCAAAATATTAGAGAGTAAGGAAATGTTAGTTATTTCATTCACATCATTACTGTCACTTTCGTAGTTTTCAAATTTTTCTTTGCTGTCGCAAAGGTTCTTGCTGGAAAAAGTTCTATCACATTCATTTGGAGTAGTCTGTGAAGCAGTCTGAGCAAGATATCCCTTTGAAACAAAAAAAGATTTCTTCTGCCTCTCATTGCACCTTTTCTTAAACACTCAATTTCTGAAGCAGGGCACATTGATATCCACAAACCAAATACGTAAAACAGGTATGAGCCAAATTCATCAAATATGCAAAATTGAACAGCTAAACAACACAAAGCAAACTCCACAAGTCAACACACGTGGCATAGCATTTATGTTTACAGATATGAACAGTCACTTGTCACAGAGAAAGCCATACAACATTGGAAAACAAAACACTGTCTAATTCCACAAAGATACCCTGCTTGCAGCCAGCGAGCACTGCCATCAGAGGTTACACACCAAGTTGCTACAACCATTTATGCAGTGCATAAATTTTGCAGCAATAAAAAACACACTTAGAATTCCATGAGAAGTGTGAAACTTGATTTGTTTTATTAAGAAAATCCAAATAATTTTATACTGAAAAAAAAAGTAAAGGAAACGTTTACGGGATACCATCAGTCTGGCTCAACCACCACATTGCTTGTGGGTGGCGGGGAGGGGGGGGGGGGGGGCGTGCATAACATAGGAGAAAACAATGGGTGAGCCTGGTAGGACCAATGCACTGACGGCCTAAAATGTTGGACTCCCTCTGAGAGGAGTAGACTACTGGATTGTGGGGAGTTTATTACTATGTCATTCCATTTTTCGGCAAAGAGAGATTTGACATAGATCCGCATATCCACACCTGGAATAATGGAAAGAAATGGCAGTAAGTATCTGCTTCTCTAGTCAAATGGTTAGCCAGTTCATTCCCAGGGATGCCCACATGACTTGAGACCCAGAGAAAGACAACTGAACAGGTGGCACACTCAAGGGCAGAGAGAAGGGCATGGATATCAGAGACCTAGGATGATGAGATTACCATTGGTCGATAGCATGCATGCTGTTCATTGAGTCTGAAAAGTTAAAACACTTGGAGGGAGGCCTGAGAAACAAAAGTGGAGGGCTCTGAATTGCTAGAATCTCTGCTGTGAACACACTAAATGATCCCAGTAGTAAATGGTTTTCTAAGACAGTAGGAGACATGAAAGTGTATCACAGTGTATCCCACCTTACTGTCTGTCTTAGAACTATCAGTGTACAAGATTGTGGCACCCTGGAACTCTCCAAGGATGGCATATACAAAATGGTGAAGAACCAAAGGGGCAACACAGAGATCTTAGGACCATGTAATAGATCAGTCCTAATCCATGGTCTAGTTACAATTGGGGGGGGGGGGGTATGGAAGGAAAGACACAAGGTGCATTACAGTGAGTGGAGATGGGGATCCCGACACAGGGAAGTGTGATGCATGCCAACCGGCAATCCCACACAAGAGCGGGTCTCAGGAGCGAGAGATCCCTTATTGGTGAACAGCACGGGGTACATTGGATGGTCAGGGAACAGGTAAATGATGACTGCGTAAGAAAGAGGTAGTTGGCTCTGTTGTATGTGTAGAGGGGGAAGCTCCACTTCTGTGAGGACTATCAATGGGACTAGTGTGAAAGGCACCCCACAATGAAGAGGGTCAAGCAGTTTCAAAGTGGAAGGAGCTGCTGAGCCATAAACCTGACTAGCACAATCTAGTTTGGAAAAGGCCAGATCATGGTAAAGATGGAAAAGAGTGATACAGTCTGCACCCCAAGATACAAGGACCAGCAGGCAGAGAGAATCAGCTCCCACATACATACAGTGTTTAGGTGGCAAATGTAGGGCAGCCATGTCAGCTTGTCACCAAAAATAAGGCCCAAGAAACAGGACTGTGGTACAACATCGAGGGGCTGGTCACCTAAATAAACTTCTGAATTGGGGTTGACTGTGAGTCATTGATAAAAATGCATAACCCATGTTTTGGAGAGAGAGAGTACTAGAAGGCATAGGAGGTGGCTCATGCAGAGACCCATTGGATGGCATCTTGGAACCGGTGCTCACCAGAGGTCCCCTGTCTGCCTGGCAGCAGCAGGGAAACAATAGAATCACTGGAAAGTGGTCACTATCACAAAGAGTCATCATGGGATGACAATTGTAGGGAAGCCACAAAGGCAGGGGAGGAGATCATGAGATCGATAGCAGTAAAGGTGTCATGACGAGCACTGAAGTGGGTAGGGGAACCATAATTGAGGAGAGACAAATTCAGGTCTGTAATAAGCTGGTCATTTAGGAGACCCCTACCCGTTGAAGTGATACTCTCCCACAGTGGGTGGTGGGCATTCCGGTCTGCAAGGAGGAGAAACGGGGGCGGGAATTGCTGGATTAAGGTACAGTGCAACATAAGGAATTATCTTACCTGGAGGGAAGTGGACACTGCAAATGGTGATTCACAGAGGTTGCTTCCAGGTTGATACATAGGGGGATCTGGTCACTAACGACACTGGAGTGAATTAAAGTGAAGATCCCACCAGATGATGCCCTGGGGCCAGTACACTTCTGACAGAAGGTTGCACTTCTGGTAGGTGATGATAGTATCCATGGCAATTCCTCTGGATGACTGTGTGGCCAAAATCCAGGTAGGACACACACACACACACACAC
The DNA here is from genome assembly GCF_023898315.1 of Schistocerca nitens. Lineage (NCBI taxonomy): Eukaryota > Metazoa > Arthropoda > Insecta > Orthoptera > Acrididae > Schistocerca > Schistocerca nitens. The sequence continues at coordinate 35,801,680 of NC_064617.1, forward strand.
ACACACACACACACACACACACACACACACACACACACACACACACACAACCACGCAGTCAATAGTTGTCACCGACAAGGATGAGGTGATATACGTAAATAAGATGACAGACACAGGTTGCGAGGGAAGAGAACTTTGTCTTGGGATTTATGTTTCTTCTTCTTCTTCTTCTTATTATTATTATTATCATCATCATCTTTACTTTCTCAGACGTTAAGTCTGGTTAAGAATGGAGTGACGCGGACCTTTATCAAGCGTCACTTCCTTTTTGCTGTACGGTACATGTTATATTGCATTTAGGAACTTTCGGGTAATTGAACATGTATCAATAATTACGGATTTCTGTAATTGTATATATATATGTTTGGATGTAGCTGTATTGCATTGATGTATTGGTGGATATTGTGTGGTATGACTCCTGTAGTTGATAGTGTAATTGGTATGATGTCAACTTTATCCCGATGCCACATGTCTTTGACTTCCTCAGCCAGTTGGATGTATTTTTCAATTTTTTCTCCTGTTTTCTTTTGTATATTTGTTGTATTGGGTATGGATATTTCGATTAGTTGTGTTAATTTCTTCTTTTTATTGGTGAGTATGATGTCAGGTTTGTTATGTGGCGTTGTTTTATATGTTATAATGGTTCTGTTCCAGTACAATTTGTATTCATCATTCTCCAGTACATTTTGTCGTGCATACTTGAATGTAGGAACGTGTTCTTTTATACGTTTATGTTGTATGGCAAGCTGTTGATGTATTATTTTTGCGACATTGTCATGTCTTCTGGGGTATTCTGTATTTGCTAGTATTGTACATCCGCTTGTGATGTGATCTACTGTTTCTATTTGTTGTTTACAAAGTCTGCATTTATCTGTTGTGGTATTGGGATCTTTAATAATATGCTTGCTGAAATACCTGGTGTTTATTGTTTGATCCTGTATTGCAATCATGAATCCTTCTGTCTCACTGTATATAATGCCTTTTCTTAGCCATGTGTTGGATGCGTCTTGATCGATGTGTGGCTGTGTTAGATGATACGGGTGCTTGCCATGAAGTGTTTTCTTTTTCCAATTTACTTTCTTCGTATCTGTTGATGTTATGTGATCTAAAGGGATGTAGAAGTGGTTATGAAATTGCAGTGATGTAGCCGATGTATTTATATGAGTGATTGCCTTGTGTATTTTGCTAGTTTCTGCTCGTTCTAGAAAGAATTTTCTTAAATTGTCTACCTGTCCATAATGTAGGTTTTTTATGTCGATAAATCCCCTTCCTCCTTCCTTTCTGCTTAATGTGAATCTTTCATTTGCTGAATGTATGTGATGTATTCTATATTTGTGGCATTGTGATCGTGTAAGTGTATTGAGTGCTTCTAGGTCTGTGTTACTCCATTTCACTACTCCAAATGAGTAGGTCAATATTGGTATGGCATAAGTATTTATAGCTTTTGTCTTGTTTCTTGCTGTCAATTCTGTTTTCAGTATTTTTGTTAGTCTTTGTCTATATTTTTCTTTTAGTTCTTCTTTAATATTTGTATTATCTATTCCTATTTTTTGTCTGTATCCTAGATATTTATAGGCATCTGTTTTTTCCATCGCTTCTATGCAGTCGCTGTTATCCAATATGTAATCTTCTTGTTTAGTGTGTTTTCCCTTGACTATGATATTTTTCTTACATTTGTCTGTTCCAAAAGCCATAATTATATCATTGCTGAATCCTTCTGTTATCTTTAGTAATTGGTTGAGTGGTTGATTGGTTGCTGCCAGTAGTTTTAGATCATCCATGTATAGCAAATGTGTGATTTTGTGTGGGTATGTTCCAATAATATTGTATCCATAATTTGTATTGTTTAGCATGTTGGATAGTGGGTTCAGAGCAAGGCAGAACCAGAAAGGACTTAATGAGTCTCCTTGGTATATTCCACGCTTAATCTGTATTGGCTGTGATGTGATATGATCTGAATTTGTTTGGATATTAAGTGTGGTTTTCCAGTTTTTTCATTACTATGTTTAGTAATTGTATCAATTTAGGATCTACTTTTGATATTTCCAATAACTGTAGTAACCATGAGTGGGGTACACTATCAAAAGCTTTTTGGTAATCAATGTATGGGTAGTGTAGCGACCTTTGTTAAGTTTTAGCTTGATATGTCTCCTCTGCATCTATTATCAGTTGCTCTTTACATCCTCGTGCTCTTTTGCAGCAGCCTTTTTGTTCTTCATTTATAATTTTGTTCTGTGTTGTATGTGTCATTAATTTCTGTGTAATGACTGAAGTTAATATTTTGTAGATTGTTGTTAGGCATGTTATGAGGTGATATTTAGCTGGGTTTGCTGTGTCTGCATGATCTTTAGGTTTCAGATAGGTTATTCCATGTATGTATCAGGGAATGTGTATGGGTCTGCAATGTAACTGTTAAATAATTTAGTTAGATGTGAATGTGTTGAGGTGACCTTCTTTAGCCAGAAATTTGCTATTTTATCATTTCCAGGGGCTTTCCAATTGTGCGTAGAATTAATTGCTTGGGTGACTTCATGTTGCAAAATTATCACTTCAGGCATTTGTGGTATCATCTTGTATGAGTCTGTTTCTGCTTGTATCCACCATGCATGCCTGTTATGTTGTACCGTGTTTGACCATATGTTGCTCCAGAAGTGTTCCATGTCTGTTATGTTTGGTGGATTGCCTATCTTAATGTGTGTGTTATCTATTGTCTGGTAAAATTTCTTTTGGTTTGTCTTGAATGTTTGGTTCTGTTTCCTTCTATTTTCACTTTTTTTGTATCTTCTAAGTCGTTTGGCCAATGCTTGTAACTTCTGCTTCTTTTCATCTAATTGCTCTATTGCTTCTTGTTGTGAGATTTTACCTAACCTTTTTCGTTTTTTGTCTGATATTTCATTTCTTATAAATTGTGTTAGCTGTCCGATGTCTTTTCTCAGTTTTTCTATTCTGATCTGTAGCCTGTGTTGCCATGCTGGTTTTGTGGGTTTCTTCTGTGTGTTGGTTGGTTCTGATCTCTGCCTAGTGTGTATATTTAGTGTAGTGAGTGCTCCTACATAAACCAGTAGTTGTAACTCTTCCATAGTTGTGTATTCATTTATTTTGTTGTGTATGATTGTGTTGATAGTTTTTATTGTTGTTTCAACTTTTGGGCTATTTGGTTGTCTATGCAAGAATGGTCTAATGTCTTTATTTGTGTCTTTGTATTCTATATATGTCAGCTGAAATTTCTCTTCTATATCTAACATGTGTGTCACTTCATGTTCTATTTGTGCTTGTGCTGTTGGCTGTCTTAAGATTTCGTTTTCCTCTGATTGTTTAATTGATGCGTGTTGTTCTTTGTTTGTTTGCTCTGGGATGTTTGAGTACATTACTGTATTTTCTTCTTCTCCTAATTGCACATTATTTTGTTCCAGTATTTGTTGTACTTGTTGTTTGATGTTTTCTAATTCTGACTGGGGTATCCTGTTATTTTTTATTATTACACGGATCTGATCAGCTAGTCGCTGTTCTGTTAAAAATTTTAATTCCAGGTATCTGGTAATAAATGTTGTGTATACTTGTGATCTGTATCCAGTTGTGTTGGTTCCTAGGTTTGTTGCTTGGTAATAACAGAACATGAGGTGTCGATTAACTTCATCTGACCATCTCATCCTCTGTCTTTGTTTTCCTTCTAGGGTGGTTGCAGGAAGCATAACCTGCAAAACACATCTATTTGGATTTAAATCATTTTCCAGTTGGCTAGCAGTGTCATTACCATTGTGGGCGGGCATAGGGTTCAAGCGTCGTCCCCGACCATGACGGCGCTTGTCCGAGGCTTCTTTAGTTCTGTCTGAACCAAGTAATCACACTGAAAGGGGGTTAGCCCTATTAGTGGTTTGTTCTTTTCATCGCGTTTTACGACTGGCAGAACATACCAGTGGCCTATTCTTTTCCCGGGCCTCCACGGGGTTTATTACTATTATTACTATTATTATTCTCTTTCCTGTCTCAGGCGTTATGTCTGGTTAAAAATGGAAAGTGACGCTTACCTTGATCAAGGGTGACTTCCTTTTAATTGTACGGTATATGTTACATTGCATTTAGGAGCTTTCGGGTAATTCAACATGTATCAATAATTACAGATTTCTGTAGTTGTATATATATATATATATATATATATATATATATATATATATATATATATATATATATAGCTGTATTGCATTGATGTAATGGTGGATATTGTGTGATATGACTCCTGTAGTTGATAGTATAATTGGTATAATGTCGACTTTATCCTGATGCCACATGTCCTTGACTTCCTCAGCCAGTTGGATGTATTTTTCAATTTTTTCTCCTGTTTACTTTTGTATATTTGTTGTATTGGGTATGGATATTTCGATTAGTTGTGTTGATTTTTTGTTTTTATTGGTGAGTATGATGTCAGGTTTGTTATGTGGTGGTGTTTTATATGTTATGCTGGTTCTCTTCCAGTATAATTTGTATTCATCAAGCTCCAGTATATTTTGTGGTGCATACTTGTATGTGGAAATGTGT